>NC_040100.1:30038982-31288982 GCF_003369695.1 Bos indicus x Bos taurus | reverse complement strand
TTCCTCAGTGTGTATGCCCAGCAGTGGGATTGCTGGGTCATAAGGCAGTTCTATTTCCAGTTTTTTAAGGAATCTCCACACTGTTCTCCATAGTGGCTGTATTAGTTTGCATTCCCACCAACAGTGTAAGAGGTTCGCTTTTCTCCACACCCTCTCCAGCATTTATTGCTTGTAGACTTTTGGATGGCAGCCATTCTGACCGGCGTGAAATGGTGCTTCATTTTTAAAATTTGGTTGTTTGTTGTTTTACTGTTGAGTTTCATAAAAATGTAGTGACTTACGTACTATAATGTTGTACTAGATTCAAGTATACAACATAGTGATTTGCTTTTTATAGATTATGCTCCAGTTAAAGTCATTATAAAATGCTGGTTATATTCCCTGCATTGTGTGTTATAGCTTTTGTTGTTCCATCGCTGTCGTTTCTGACACTTTGGGACCCCGTGGACTGCAGCACACCAGGCTCCCTGTCCTTCATTAACTCCCAGCATTTGCTCAAATTCATGTCCATTGAGTCAATGATGCTATCTAACCATCTCATCTTCTGCTGCCCCCTTCTGCTTTTGCCTTCAATCTTTCCAAGCATCAGAGTCTTTTCCAATAAGTCATTTCTTCGTATCAGGTGGCCTAAGTATTGGAGCTTCAGCCTCAGCATCAGTCCTTCCATTGAATATTCAGGGTTGGTTTCCTTTAAGAATGACTGGTTTCATCTCCTTGCAGACTTTCTCCTAGAATTTCTGCTTAAAATTTTATAATTTTATGTTTAGGTCAGTGGTTCATTTCGAGTTAACTTTTGTATAAGGTGTGAGGATTGGACTGAGATTCACATACCTTCCATAACTATGTCCATGTCCGAGACCAAGTGCAGGGGGACACAGAGGTAAAAAGCAGTGAGGGTTTGTCCTGCCCTTGTGGGGCCAAAGCTCTTTCATTTGAAGAGTATTTCCCCCATATCAGTTTCCGACACCCACTGTAACAAACCTCCCACAAACTCAGTGACTTAAGACAACGCGACTGTAATGCCTTTGAGTTCTGGGGGTCACAAGTCCACACTCAGTCTCATGGGACTGAAGTTGAGACCTCAGCAGGGCTGGTTTCTTCTGGAGGCTCTAGGGCAGAATCTGCTTGCTCGCATTTTCCAGCTTCTAGAAGCTGCCAATGCCATGGCCCCTTCTTTGCATCACTTCAGCCTCTACCGCATCAGCTACTCTGTGACTCTGATCCCCAGTCTCCTTACAAGAACCTTGTGATCACACTGGACCCACCCGAATCATCCAGGACCACCTCCTCATCTCAAAGCCTTAAACTAACCGCATCTGTGAAGATCCTTCTGTCACATAAAGTAACAGGGAGTGAGACAGGGCATCTTTGAAAGTGAAAGTCGCTCAGTGGTGTCCAACTCTTTGCAACCCCATGGATGGTATGGACTGTAGCCTGCCAGGCTCTTCTGTCCACGGAATTCTCCAGGCAAGAATACTGGAGTGTGTTGCCATTTCCTTCTCCAGGGGATCTTCCCCATCTAGAGATGGAACCTGGGCCATCTGCATTGTAGGCAGACGCTTTACCATCTGAGCCACCAGGGAGGTCCCAGGGCATCTCTAGGGAGCCATTATTCACCTTTCCACACCCTCCCTCAGAGTTTTGGGTGCTTCAGGAACAGACTGAGGCATGAGAACCAGAGGAAGGAGAGAAAAAAAACACAGGAGTCCCCCACCCAACTCTTCCTGACTGTTAGGAAGCCCCTCTCCTGCCTCTGAATAGAACCAGAGGCTGGCCCGGAGCTCTCTGCATCCACACACAGGTGTCCGGCTGCCTTGGGTCCAGGCTAAAAGATAGTTAAAATTATGAGCTCGCTTGAGGTTCAGTGGTCATCTTCCCCAGTCCACCTGCTATTATTGACTTTTCAGGATCCATAGATAGCTCCCTTCGTGGATTCTCTCCAGGTTTTATAGCCACATTTGGTGGGAGGCCCAGAGTGGAATGAGGCTTACTCTGTTCCTCAGATCTGGATGCCTTCTTCTGCATTTTCTACACCAAAGAATCATGGACCAGTTGTGTATGCCAAGAAAGAGTGTCCTGTATAAACATGTGTTATGTCAGGGAGTGAATGCTCAGTGCTGGGGAATGTTCGTGGTAATTGTGATGGGCAGGATGTATTGAGCACTTTCTGTCTGCCAGAATTATTAGTATCTCGATCTGCTAGAGTTATCTTACCTGATGTTTACAGTATTCCCTTTGAGAGCAGGTACCATGTTTAGGCTCATTTTACAGATGAAGAAACTGAGGCTCTGAGAAGCTAATGAATTTGCCAAAGGATCCATCCGTAGCGAGTAAGGAGGACAACATCTCAGACTCAGATGTGTGTGACTCCAGGGTCCCAGGTCGTAACCACTCTGTCCTGCAGTTTTTAATCACCCTGCCCTAATAGGGACTGCCCAGGTTCTTGCCATAGCCCAGCCGCTCCCGCAAGTCCAGACCCTGGCCACATCTCTGTCTGACCCCATCAAATCTTTCTTTAGCTGACTTGACACGCTGGTACTGTTACCAAAAGGACTGTGTGGGGGTCCGGCTGCTCGCTGCTCAAAAGCCAGTAAACAGGCCAGGATGGTGGAAAGGAAAGTTTGCTTTCCTTCAGGTGCCGGCCACTGTCAGGGGAGGGTGGTGGACATCTGTCCGAAGGCCGACTCCCCCCTACCCGACACCCGGCAGGCAGGGGGTGAGGGCATTTATAGAGAGAGTGGGTGGGGGCTACATGCAGAAACAGCAGAGTCATCTCTAACAGTCATCCTCAACTGGTCATCAGTGGTCTGACTAGCATCATCTTGGATGTTTTAGGTCCAGTTTATCTTCAGTTCCAGGGTGCACTTGCGCCCATTTCTTTGTGGTCAGTTCTCGGAATTGTGGCAGCTCATGTCCTGGGTACAGTCTGGTCACCATGTCATTAACTTCTCCACCTGGTGTTCCGGTATCTATAGGACAGCTCACAGGATATGGCTTGGAACATTATCTATAGCCTATCTTGAGAAAGAACTAAAAGTCCTTGGCTATGCTTAATGATTACATTATTATTATTATTTAGTCTCCTTGGACTGTTTTTGTTTCAGCAGTTCTCACTTCTCTGATTAAACTTATCCTTTGGTTAAAGTTTTCCACAGGCAGAAGGCCAGCAGAGGGCGTGGGGTGGGGGGTGGGGGTGGCAAGGGCCATAGGGTCCTCCTCCATGTCGGTACCAGCTCATCAGGCAGGGGTGCTTCCCTCCACCAAGGCCGCCAGGCCTCGTGCTGACCTGTGTGGACGTGCCCCCTCCAGTGTAACCATCCAGAGGTCAGGAACCTCCCTCCCCTTTGATCTGTGCTGTGGAGCTTAAGCGAGTTTATTGTAATGAACCCAAAGCTCCTTTCCGTTGACTCCCTGCAGCAGGGACCTCCCCAGGTGGGATGTGTGATCCGTTTAAGGAGACTTGTCTGATGCATCCAGAAGGGTGGAGCACTGCTTCTCTCTCTTTTTCTTTTTCTTTTTCCTTCTTTTTTCAAATTAGTATAGCAGAGATAGACCTAATCCCCAGCCTTCTCAGATCCTGCAATGCGGTCTCCTCCCAGAGTGTCCCTAAAAGGAGCCACCATTTCCGCTTCACCCACCTACGTCGGTGCTCCTGCCGTGTGTCGGGCCTTGGGTTACACATTTTACCGGCAGGATCTCGTTTTCCCTGCAGTTCTGAGAAGTGAGACCCATCCTTATTCCCACCTTGTAGATGAAGAAGTTGAGGCCTAGAGTGACTGAAGGACTTGCCTAAGATCACACAGCTTGGCAGGTTTCAGAGCTGACACTGAAGCTGAGTTTAACTCTTCAGTGTGTACGCTTTGAAGGCGAAGCGTTGGAAACGTGGACTTTGCTCCCAGGTGGGTATTGACCCCTGGTCTCTGACTCTAAGGTCATTCATTGCTGGAAACGCTATACTCTCACTGCTTTTTACAAAAATAAATTATCAGTGAAGTGGGAGAATGAGGTAAAGGCACGTCGTATGGCAACCCACTCCAGTATTCTTGCCTGGGAAATCCCATGGGCAGATGCGCCTGGCGGGCTGCAGTCCATGGGGTCTCAAAGAGTTGGACACGACTGAGTGACTGAACAAGGTATCTAGATCCACGAGAGGCCCTCAGAATGCTAAACGCCTGAGTCTCTAAAGGTCCCAGAGGTATGGTATGTGTCACAAGGGACTCTGGTTTGTAAAATTTCAGAAACCTGCTTTGAATTATCTTAACCTGAAAAAAAAAATACTGTTAGCTCACCTAACTATGAAGCCCAAGGATAGTGATGACTTCAGTGGCTGGGTCCGGAGGTTCATATAATGTCAGCAGGACCCTGTGTTGGCTTCATTTTCAAGGAGATTTTTCTTTCTCTGATGAAAGGTGGCCCCCGGGCACCTACATGCCCTTATGAACCCTCTCGAGGCGGGTCCTGAAGAAACAGCATCCTCAAGGTGTGAGGCACTCTCTATATTTGAAGGAGAGCAGTTTTGTCTGGGAAATCCTATGGATAGAGGAGCCTGGCAGACTGCAGTCTATGGGGTCAAAAGAGTTGGACAGGACTGAGCGCACTTTAAAAATTATTAATGCGTCTAGGCCGAGAGGTCTTATCACACTAACAGGAACCCTCGTGGCCCTTCGCCCCAGGTCACAGAGGTAGACTGCCATGCCCTCTTGTGGATGAGGAACAGATCCGGTGAGGGGTGTGTGGGATGGAAGGGGAGGGGCTCAGCCAGGGTCACCCCACAACTGCAGAGGCCCTGGACGCCAGACCCAGCTCTGACTTGTCACGTCCCGAAGCCACAGGAGTGCTTCCTGTTGCTCACGTCAGCAGGGGCAAAGGTCTTTCAGCAGTTTTGATTGCTGAAGGCTGTTGCAGCGAATAAGTCCACGGTCCTCAGCTTTGTTGTTTAGAAGAACACACAGAAGAAGGGAGAGGGAGGTGTGTGCATTGATCGGGAGCCACGACACCCCGGTTCCTTAACACCCAGGGCACAGTTCACTGTCACGGGTAAACATGGCCTTAGGACTGTTCCCGAAAACGGCCTTGCGGCCTCCAAGGATGGGTGTCCCTGATGCTCAGGCAAGGTTGGGGGAGGCCGACCCTGCGGCCATCAGGCAGTGAACATCAAGAGTGTTGGACAGGGGAGCTGATGTTGGGAGGGGCCCTGGCGCCTGTCTGCTCAAACCTGATGGCTCACATCTGCAGAGACTCTAAATTTCCTTTCTAACCCTTGTCTTTTTTTTTTTTTTAACGTGGGACCATTTTTTTTTTTTAAGTCTTTATTGCATTTGTTACAATATCACTTCTGTTTTATGTTTTGGTGTTTTGGCTGGGAGGCTTGTGAGATTTTTAGCTCCCCAACCAGGGATCAAACCCATGCCCTCTGCATTGGAAGGTGAAGTCTTAAGCACTTCAACCACCAGGGAAGTCTTCTTCTGAAGAGGCGGGTCCCTTCTTGGGGCCTCTAGGAATGTTTATGTGGGGCCTGTATGGGGACTGTGCGTTGTCCCAGGATATTCCATTAAATGGCTCATTTGTCCAGCAGGTGTTTATTAATCAGTTGTCATTCCTTATTCTCTGTCACACCCTGGGATTAGAGGGTTTATGGGAGATCCCACTTAATTCTCCCTATAGCCCCTGAGAGAGCTGTTCTGAATTATTTTCACTTATCCTTTTCATAGGGGCAGGAAGTCATCTCCAAGCCCAGAGGGGTGGAGTCATTTGCTGTGGGTCACACCGCTGGTAAACGGCAGAGCTGAGATTCCAAAGCTCAAGCTCTTAACCCTGCCAGGGCCTTGGGCTGAGGAATTCAGCAAGAGCCCCCTGGTAGGATGCCCAGAGCTTCCTTGGGAGGGGTGATAAAAGAATTTCATGAAGCTGCATGAATCCCAACAGGTAGGTATAGCGAGAGATGTGGATCAGGCTCAGAAATCCAGGATCTCGGGAAGGTCGCCACAGCTTGACCCTCAGAGAAGAACCCAGACGTGTCAAGGAAATAACACTTCATGTGCCTGTGGACCGTCCATGACCCGTGGTGGGTGGACCAACAGCGAGCATCTGTTAGCTGTTATCATCCCCTTCTCTGTGCACATTATTTCCAGATGTGAAAACAGGCTCAGAGAAGTCAAGCAACTTGCCTAAGATCACACAGCCAGGACGCAACAGAACTGGGCTTTTCATGGCCACTCTGAAGCTCCACGGCCCAGGCAAGCTCTTCCCACAGCACCAGCACAGTTACTAAGTGCAGACACCCTGCTGGCCCCCAGAGAAATAGGACTGATTAGGAAAGGGGTAGGGGAGAGCTGACAAAGAGACAGCTCCTGCCTCCCGAACAGCTACGCAGAGTTCTGGTGAGTAGCCGGCTTGCCAGATGGACCTATTTAAATATGGAGGACCTGCAGCCCCCAGGGAGGGGGTGACGTTGACTCCCAGGGCACGCAGATGGCGGTGCCTCCTGGCTGTCACACGCCAGGGGCACAGTCACCCTTCCAGCCTGCCCCCACCTGCCTCCATCCCCCGGGGCTGCTCCCATCCAGCTCGTGGGCTGATAAAACACCACCCCGCTCTCTGGCTCAGGGGCTCGAGGGCCTGCTGTCTTAGAGCAGGACTTTGCCCTCCTGTAGACGGCATGTCCTGAGAGCAGTGTTCGCTCCAGTCAGAGCAGGTGATGAGGACCTCTGCCAGCCGGGGCTTTTTTCAGAGAGCTGGTTTGAAGCAGACTGAGGAGCCTGTTTCCTCTGGGATCTGTGCATACAGAAAGCAAAGGTCAGGTTGTTTTCTTCTGTTCTCAGAGCCCAGAGTATGGCCTTTACCTGTCTTGTTGCCTCCAAATAAAGGAGAGTGGGTGGTTCAGAAGTGGCCCCAATATTGCCTCAACTAGGGCTTCCCTGGTTGCACAGTGGTAGAGCATCCATATGCTGATGCAGGAGGCGCAAGAGACGCAGGTTCGATCCCTGGGTCAGGAAGATCCCCTGGAGGAGGAAATGGCAACCCATTCCAATATTCGTGCCTGGGAAATCCCATGGATAGAGGAGCTTAGTGGGCTACAGGTCATGGGGTCAAAAAGAGTCAGACATGACTGAGTACGCTAGTGTGTATACGCGCACACACACACACACACACGCAAGATTGCTTTCCCCAAAGGCTGAAGTTTCACCAACAGTGTCTAAGATGGCTGCATGAAATTAAAAGGACTTTTAATGGACCAGTACATTTAATGCTGCCTCTTTGGTTTTTGTTCCTGTTGTTCCAGAAAGATGTGATTGACTGTGAAAGGTGCATCCCACCATTGCTGACATCCAAAAATCAAGGAGGGGCTTCCCAGGTGGCTCAGTGGGTAAAATCTGCCTGCAACACAGGAGATGCGGGTTCAATCCCCTGGAGGAGGGCATGGCAACCCACTCCATTATTCTTGCCTGGAAAATCCCGTGGAAAGAGGAGCCTGGTGGGCTATAGTCCATAGGGTCGCAAAGAGTCCGACGCGACTGAGCACACAGCACGCATGTTAACCTAAACTAGACGTTCACAGACTATGTAGCCCAGGGGCCAGATCTGGCTTGCTGCTTGGTTTGTTTTTTTTTTAAGTTGGAGGAGGGCTTTGTTTATTCTGTAATCTGTAATATTATGTGCATAGAAACTAATTTTAATTTTTCTCATGTTTACCACATTTTAAAAATTAATTGGAGGCTAATTACTTTACAATACTGTGGTGGGTTTTGCCATACATTGACATGAATCAGCTACAGGTGTACCTGTGTCCCCCATCCCAAACCCCCTTCCCACCTCCCTCCCCATCCCATCCCTCTGGGTCGTCCCAGTGCACAGGCTTTGAGTGCCCTGTTTCTTGCATCAAACTTGGACTGGTCATCAATGTCAAGTATGGCAGTGTGCATGTTTCAGTGCTATTCACCCCCCCGCTGCTTGTCCTCATGGATAAAGTTCTGCTGGGACAGAGCCACGCCCATCTGTCACTTCCTGTCTGTGCCCGCTCTCACACTGCACTGGCAGGTGAGTGGTTGCAGAGACTGCATGACTCTATGGCTCAAAATACTTACCATCTGGCCCTTCGCGAGAGCTTGCCGACCTCTGCACTGTGCAGTTGCCGGCAGTGACCTCAGGTGCAGTTAATCCTAGGAAGGATGGCTTCAGAATTCAGAGTGTTAAAGACATGGAGGCGGGGAGGAAGGAGTGGGGGGGATGTATGGAGAGAGTAACATGGAAACATACGTTGCCATACGTAAATTAGATATCCAAGGGGAATTTGCTGTATGACTCAGGGAACTCAAAACCAGGGCTCTGTAACAACCTGGTGGGGTGGGGTGGGGTGGGGAGGGAGGCCATATACGTATACCTATGGCTGGTTCATGTTGATGTTTGGCAGAAACCAACACAATACTGTAAAGCAATTATACTTCAATTAAAAATAAATACAATGTAAAAGCAACAACAATAAAAAAGAACATATGCATGAAAAAAAAGAGGGAGCTTGGGTCCCATCTCAGCAGGCAATGTAGGGCAGTAACCAAGAGCATGGGCCTGGGAGCCAGATCGGGTTCCAGCCTGGACCCTATCCCTGGCCACCCGTCAGACCTTGAACAAGTTACTTCACCTCTCTGAGTCTCAGATTCCTTGTCTGTAAAGTGCAGTTAATAGTAGCACAATGCTTGTTTGGTTGTAGTGCTGCTTACATCTGGAACACTGTGTGCTGCTGCTGCTGCTGCTGCTAAGTCGCTTCAGTCGTGTCCGACTCTGTGTGACCCCATGGACCGCAGCCCACCAGGCTCCTCCGTCCATGGGGTTTTCCAGGCAAGAGCACTGGAGTGGGGTGCCAGCGCCTTCTCCGAGAGCACTGTGTAGGCCGTGGTAAATGTGCTATATGCTTTTGCCATCTTCCCTGCTGCTGCTGCAATTATTATTATCCGGAGCATGGACATGGTGTCAGAGCATGGAAGAGCATGGACCACCTCCTCTGTTGTTTGATAGATGTGTAAATCTGGGGTGAGTCACTTAACTCATTATTGACCAGGGGAGTTTTGCAGAGATTAACTCCTGTGGCTGGTGATTTGTTATGTAAGTGGATATTGAAACAGTCCAGTCGATAACATTCAGGTAACGAAAGACATATTAATATGTCTCTGGTCAATGATGTGTTAACCTCTCCGGGCCTCAGTTACCTCCTTTATAAAACGGGCTCAGTTGTAGTTCCTTCCTCTTGCTAAGGGAGGTTGAGTGAGACCAATGCACTAAAAGTCCCTGCTGTTCAGTCAGCACAGGGCTGTGCTCCGGAAGACAAGGGTGCAAGGGTATGTTGTGCAAGAACATTGAATTTTGTCAGATACTTTCCTGCATCAATTGAGATGATCCATTTTTCACCTTATTTGTGTGCTGTTACAGTGATCAGCTTTGGTATGTTGAGCCATCCTTGCATTCCAGGAATAAGTCTTACTTGGTCATAGTAGATAATCCTTTTAATAAGCTTCTGAATTTGGTTTGCTAGTGTTTTATTGAGAGTTTTTGCATTAATATTCTCCAGGGATTTGAGTCTGTACTTTTTCTACAGTGTCTTTGTCTGGCTTTGCGTCAGGGCAATACTGGCCTCATAGAATGAGTTACGAAGTGTTGCCTCCCTCTTCTGTTTTTTGAAAAAGTTTAAAAAGTACTGGCATTCATTCTTTAAATATTTGGCAGAATTCACCAGCAAGGCGATCAGGTCCAGGCCTTTCCTTTGACAGGAAATTTTTGATTACCGATTCATTTTCCTTACTAAGCAATGCATCTATTTGGATTTCCTGTTTCTGTCATATGTTCAGTCTTGATAGGATTTTTGTTTCTAAGAATTTGTCCATTTCAGTTATGGTATCCAATTTGTTGGCATGCAGTTGTTCACAGCACTCTTACAATCCTTTTTATTTCTGCAGAATCAGTAATGAGGTCCACATTTTTATCCCTGATTTTAATAATTTGAGTCATTCCTCTTTTTTCTTAGTCCATCAAGACAAAGATTTGTCCATTTGTTGATCTTTACAAAGAACCAATTTTTGGTTTTATTAATTTCCTCTATTAAATTTCCTCTGTATTCTCTGTTCTCATCCTTATTTTCTTCTCCCTGTTAACTTTGGGTTTGCTTTGCTCTGTTTCCAGTTCCCAAAGTCATAAAATAAGAGTTCTGATTTCACATCTTCCTAGTTGTTGTTGTTTTTTTAATACAGTCATTTATAGCTAGAAATTTCCACCTTAGCAATGTTTTCCCTGCATCCATAGGTTTTGGTATATTGAGATTTTGCTTTCATTCCTGTTGAAGTATTTTCTAATTTCACTTGTGATTTTTTCTCTTTGATCCAGTTGTTGTTTAAGAGTGTGTTTAATTTGGTTCCAGTTTTCCTTCTGTTACTGATTTCTAACTTCATCCTCTTGTGATTGGAGAAGATAGTCCATATAAAATTGATCTTTAAAAAATCTATTGAGCCTTGGTTTGTGGCCTAATGTGTGATCTATCCTGGGTAATGTCCCTTGTGGCTTTGAGAAGCGTGTGTGTACACCTGTTATCTCTAATTGGTTTATTGTGTTATGTCTCCTTTTTTCTTATCTTCCCTCTGGTGCTTCTGTCCACTGTTGAGAGTTGGAGTATTGAAATCTCCATCTGTCTGTTTCTATTTCTCCATTTGAGCCTATCAATATTTGCTTCATGTATTTTGCTCCATTATTGGGGCGGGGGGGGAGCAGTGTTTATAATCATTATTGCTTCTTGCTGTATTGAACCTTTTGTTAATCTCTAATGTCCTTCTCACCTTTTTGATTTAATTCATTTTGTCAGATTTCCATGCAGCCATATCAAGGGTGCAGGGGTGGGAAGGAGACTCGCAGTCACCCTGCCTTGAGATTAAGTCCTTTATTTAAAGCTACTTATTGAGCCTCCTCTGTGTCTCCCAGGCCCCATTCTGGGCTTTAGGAAGACACCACCAGCAGTCTGTCCTCAGGGGCTTCGTGTCAGCCTGGAGGCTCAGCTGGAGGTCAGGATGCCCAGTCAGTGGAGGGGTCTGACTCATCTTTACATTGTTGGGGGTGGGTGTTATGGGGGTGGCCCCTTGGCACTGCCACCGTTAGAGCGACTGTGACCCCGTTACCCAGGGAAGGGTTCCAGTTATGTCTGTGGGTGCCACACGGGAGCCTCGGCTGGTCTGGGATTGGAGAGGTGTTTGTTGCATGAGGAGGATGACTGGGAGTCAGCCAACCAAAGAGGGTGGGGGGAAGAAAGGAGGGAGGCGTGGAGCTGGAGGGTGGGGGCCATGGGCCAGGGCGGGCAGGTGGTAGTGACGAAGTCAGGGTCTAAGCCAGGGCTTCAGGGGTCATGGTGAGGCCTCTAGATTCCAGCCTGAGGCCCAGGAGCAGCCTTTGAAAACCAGCTCTCTCCCCTTCACTGGGCACGTGGGCTCTCTGGGTGGCTTCCTCATCAGACTCTGGGCCCCAGCTCTGCAGGCTTCTGTGGCCAGGGAGGGACCATCGTTGGCGCAGCCAGCGGGGTCGGGCAGATACCAGGTCTGGGCTTTCTCCGCTTCACGCGGCTGCCTCGGCTGGTTTTCAGAATCCATACTACCTGGCCCTGGCAGGACACCCCAAGCCTTCAATGAGTCGCAGTCTTTTCACAACAGTAACACGAAAGATCACTGATCACAAATCACCACGGCAGACATAATCAGCATAAACAAGTTTGAAATATTGCGAGGCAGGGGCAGGCGCCCCCGCCCCGCCCCACTGCCATCTGTGTCTGCAGGGCTGCGTGGAGGCAGCGGGACGGGCGTGACTACCTCTAGGCACGGGGGCCCCTTCTGAGAGAAGAAATACAGGCACACATCTTATTGAGCTTCGCAGGTTTTGATTTGTTTTGCTTTTCCCCACTCTTGAAGGTTTGTGGCAACCCCGCCTTAGGCAAGTCAGCCTCATTTTTCCAACAGCTTTTGCTCATTTCCTGTCTCTGTGGCATATTTTGGTAGTTCTCACCATATTTCAAACTTGTTTATGCTGATTATATCTGCCATGGTGATTTGTGATCAGTGATCTTTCGTGTTACTCTTACAAAAAGATTACGACTCACTGAAGGCTCAGATGGGGGTTAGCATTTTTCAGCAAGGAAGTGTTTTTTAATTAAGGTATGTACATTGTTTTAAGACCTAATGCTATTGCACACATAAATGGACTACAGTATTGTGTAAACATGAATTATTTACGGGCAACCACAACAATTGTGTGACTTGCTCCATTGCAATGCTCTCTTGCAGTGTCTGAAGCTGAACCTGAGGTATCCGGACTGAGTCTCAGTGCGGCTGCCTCAGAGCAGCCCAGATATGGGGGGATATTTATTTATTTATCCTGCACTTTAGTGGGGACTGTAGTTTGACTATCTGAATATCCAAAAACAAAAAACTGTAAAGAGTGGGGCAGCCCTGGGCTCATATCCCCAGTCTCTCTCTTAGCTACATGACCTCGGGCAATTTATGTTCTTCTCTGCACTCATATTTCTTCATCCATAAAATGGAGCCCGTAACTCAGACCTCACAGCATGGCAGAGGGGACTGACGCAGTGGTTATAAAACAATCAAGTATGTAGTCGGTGCTCTACGCCATCAAGTCAAAAGTAATTTCCCTTCTTCATTCTTTCTTCAACCCAAGAAGGATGATATGAGTCAAGTACAAATACTAACTTGATCAATTGGTAATTATAAACAATGATTCAGAACAAAGGGGGAAAAATCTTTTTATTTCTTAATATATGTAGAACCCCTGTGATTAAAGCTATTGTTTTGACTAGAAAACCAAGAAAACATGATGAGAAAATTACAGAGACATTTAAGCAGCTGCCTTCTACGCAGGTACATTTATTACGGGAGATTTTAAATATAAGCGATTAGGATTGCTTTCAAAATAGGTGCAAATAAAGAGATTAAAATTAGTCTAAACACTAAAAGGTACACTCAGTTCTCCCCAGGATCTGTCAGAGTTCCAGGAAGAAGCTCAGCTGCCTCAGCCTCAGCTGGGCTGGGGCGGGGGGTCGGCCTGAAGTCATGGTGGGCCTGGAGCAGCGAGAGTGGGAAGGAAGAGTCCTCCATGTATCTGTCCGTTTCATCCATCCCACCCAACAAATTCTTACTGTGTACCTACTGCGTGTACCTTTTCAGACTCAGATAGTTCAACAGTGAATAAAACGAAGTCCCTGCCCTTTGGACCGCAAATGAACGTGTATGTGTGTTGTTGCTGTTCAGTCGTCAAGTCATGTCCAACGCTTCACGACCCCGTGGGCTACAGCACACCAGGCTTCCCTATCCTTGACCATCTCGTGGAGTTTGCCCAAGTCCATGTCCTTTGAGTCGGTGATGCCATCCAATCATGTCATCCCCTTCTCCTTCTGCCTTCAGTCTTTCACAGCGTCAGGGTCTTTTCCAGTGAGTCAGCTCTTTGCATCAGGTGGCCAAAGTATTAGAGCTTCAGCTTCAGCATCAGTCCTTCCAGTGAATATTCAGGGTTGATTTCCTCTAAGATTAACTGGTTTGATCTCCTTGCTGTCCAAGGGACTCTCAAGAGTCTTCTCCAGCTCCACAGTTCAAAAACATCAATTCTTCAGCACTCAGCCTTCTTTATAATCCAGCTCTCACGTCCATACATGACTACTGGAAAGACCATAGCCTTGACTATATGGACCTTTGTCAACAAAGTGATGTCTTTGCTTTCTAACACACTGTCTAGGTTTGCCATAGCTTTCCTTCCAAGAAGCAGTCGTCTTCATGGCAAAAAGAAGGGGAAAAGGTGTGAGCAGGGACAGATTTCCTCCTCTTGGGCTCTAAAATCACTGAAGATGGTGACCACAGCCATGAAATTAGAAGATGGTTGCTTCTGGCAGGAAAGCTATGACAAATGTATATATGTCAGATGGTCATTACTCTGGAGAAATGACCACCCAGAAGACGTGTAGGGGAAGGGGCTTGCTGGGGTTGTGTTATGTGTGGTTGGAGAAGGCCACAAAGATAGTTCGACAGCATGGAGACCTGGGGGGCTGAGTCAGGAGGCAGAAACAGCAAGTGCAAAGGCCCTGAGGCAGCACCTGCTGGAAAAGCGCCAGGGAAGCCAGTGTAGTGGGAGCAGAGTGAGCAGGGGGAGAGCACCAGAGGTGAGGTCGTGGGGCAAGGAGGACAGTCAAAGGAGAACTCTGGCTGTGGACTTGGAGTGGAGTGGGAGCCATCCGAGGCTGTTGTGAATAATGACAGGACCAGAAAAGAAGCCATCAGGCCGGGCAAGGAATGATGTGATCACCAAGGCGAGAAGAGATAATAGCTGAGTGGGGCCGTGCTGTGAGCAGCAGTCAGATTCTGGATGTATCCTGAAAATAGAGCAGACAGGATTTGCCACTGGGTCAGTGTGGACAGGAGGGAAAGAGAGGAGTCAGGCTGGCCCCAGGGTGGCTGGGGTGAGGAACTAGCAGAAGAGAGTTGACATTTACGAAATGAAAGTGGCCAAGGGTGGTGGGGGAATCAAGAGGTGGCCCTGGACGTGGTATGTTTGCCATACCCGTCAAACATCCGGGTAGAGATGGGCACTGGAGTCTCGGAGCCTAGAGCCTAGGATGGAGGGCTGGGTGGGGGTTGGAATCTTAGGCGTCATCACATATGGGGCGGGAAATGCCACCGGCCTTGTTGCGGGAGGCAGGATGGAGCCCTGCCCACCCAGCTAGTAGAGGCTGGTAACTGAAAGGGCCCAGCCAAGAAGATGGAGGAGCCTGGGAGTTCTGAGAAGGATCCAACTGGAGACCAGAGGAGAATGAGCCCGAGGGCTGGGCTCTTTCCACTGGAGCCTCCTCTGACCTTTGTCCAGGAGGCTGGGATGTAGTGGGAAGACCCCCAGTGCCTGACATACAGTCACACATTTGCCAGCTGTGTGTGGGCTCCGTGGCAGTGACCCTCTGAGAGCCTCGCCCGTAACAGGGCACTAACATCCGTTTCTGTATTAATTCCCTGATCTTCCTGGTCCACACCCCAGAGTGTTGTTCCCCGTTTCACCATTCAGGTGCCCAGTCTTTGAGCCTTGAAAGTAACCAGTAGCTTTAGATGTTGCACAGAGCCTTTGGAGGGAAGTTGGGACGAGGTCAGCGAAGCCCTCAGCCAGGCTGGGCGGGGCTGATCCCACAAAGCTGCACACCTCGTCTTCTCTGTCACTTGCTCTGCCTCAGCCTGGAGTCTGCCTCATCTTTTTTTTTCTTTTTTCTTTTTCGTTGAGGTATAGTTGATTTATACTGTTGTGTTAATAGCTATACAGCAGTGATTCAGTAGTTACACACACACACACACACACACACACACACACACATTCTTTTTAAAAAATATCCTTCTCCACCATGGCTTATCATATGATACTGACTACATTCCCTGTGCTGTACAGCAGGACCTTGTCATTATCCATCCTATACATAGAAGCTTACGTCTGCTAATCCCGACCTCCCACTCCATCCCTCCCCCACCTCGCCTCCCCCTCGGTAGCCACCAGGCTGTTCTCTATGTCTGTAGGACTCTGTTTCTCTTTCACAGATTCGATATGTAAATGATATCATGTGGTATTTGTCTTTCTGACTTCCTTCACTTGGTATGATAATCTCTAGTTGCATCCATGTTGCTGCGGATGTCACTGTTTTCTTTTTATGGGTGAATAGTATTCCATGCCAGCAAATTTGGAAAACTCAGCAGTGGCCACTGGAAAAGGTCAGTTTTCATTCCAATCCCAAAGAAAGGCAATGCCAAAGAATGCTCAAACTACCCCACAATTGCACTCATCTCACATGCTAGTAAAGTAATGCTCAAAGTTCTCCAGGCCAGGCTTCAGCAATATGTGAACCGTGAACTTCATGATGTTCAAGCTGGTTTTAGAAAAGGCAGAGGAACCAGAGATCAAATTGCCAACATCTGCTGGATCATGGAAAAAGCAAGAGAGTTCCAGAAAAACATCTATTTCTGCTTTATTGACTATGCCAAAGCCTTTGACTGTGTGGATCACAATAAACGGTGGAAAATTCTGAAAGAGATGGGAATACCAGACCACCTGACCTGCCTCTTGAGAAACCTATATGCAGGTCAGGAAGCAACAGTTAGAACTGGACATGGAACAACAGACTGGTTCCAAATAGGAAAAGGAGTTCGTCAAGGCTGTATATTGTCACCCTGTTTATTTAACTTATATGCAGAGTACATCATGAGAAACGCTGGACTGGAAGAAACACAAGCTGGAATCAAGATTGCTGGGAGAAATATCAATAACCTCAGATATGCAGATGACACCACCCTTATGGCAGAAAGTAAAGAGGAACTAAAAAGCCTCTTGATGAAGGTGAAAGTGGAGAGTGAAAAAGTTGGCTTAAAGCTCAACATTCAGAAAATGAAGATCATGGCATCCGGTCCCATCACTTCATGGCAAATAGATGGGGAAACAGTGGGAACAGTGTCAAACTTTATTTTTCTGGGCTCCAAAATCACTGCAGATGGTGATTGCAGCCATGAAATTAAAAGACGCTTACTCCTTGGAAGGAAAGTTATGACCAACCTAGATAGCATATTGAAAAGCAGAGACATTACTTTGCCAACAAAGGTTCATCTAGTCAAGGCTATGATTTTTCCTGTGGTCATGTATGGATGTGAGAGTTGGACTGTGAAGAAAGCTGAGCGCCGAAGAATTGATGCTTTTGAACTGTGGTGTTGGAGAAGACTTTTGAGAGTCCCTTGGACTGCAAGGAGTTCCAACCAGTCCATTCTGAAGGAGATCAGTCCTGGGATTTCTTTGGAAGGAATGATGCTAAAGCTGAAGCTCCAGTACTTTGGCCACCTCATGCGAAGAGTTGACTCATTGGAAAAGACTCTGATGCTGGGAGGGATTGGGGGCAGGAGGAGAAGGGGACGACAGAGGATAAGATGGCTGGATGGCATCACTGACTCGATGGACGTGAGTCTTAGTGAATTCCAGGAGTTGGTGTTGGACAGGGAGGCCTGGCGTGCTGCGATTCATGGGGTCGCGAAGAGTCGGACACGACTGAGCGACTGATCCGATCTGATCTGATATATATTTATACACACACACACACACACACACACACCCCACATCTTCCTTATCTAGTCACCTGTCTTGTCGATGCACATTTAGGTTGCTTCCATGTCCTAGCTATTGTGAATAGTGTTGCTATGAACATAGGGGTGCATGTGTCTTTTGAAATGGTAGTTTTGTCTGGGCATTTGTCCATCATCTT
Source organism: Bos indicus x Bos taurus (assembly GCF_003369695.1). Taxonomy (NCBI): domain Eukaryota; kingdom Metazoa; phylum Chordata; class Mammalia; order Artiodactyla; family Bovidae; genus Bos; species Bos indicus x Bos taurus. Next base: position 31,271,680 of record NC_040100.1, on the reverse strand, counting down.
CATTCTCTTCCGAGTAGAACCCTTGACTTGTGACAGAAGCAGTGCTGTCAACACAGGTCCACTCTCCTGGAGCCACATTCTGCCTCTTCAGCTGCTGAGCTAGTAAGGCCCCTTCTTGAACCTGGGACTGGCCAAGGGCGGTCTGATACCAGGCGAGGAGCCCAGGCAGGGGCAGGAAGAAGGTCCACTGGGCAGAGGAGGGGCTGGACTTGTCTTTAAATCGCTGGAGTAAAACACTCGATGTGAAGAGCCAACTCATTGGAAAAGACCCTGATGCTGGGAAGATTGAAGGCAGGAGGAGAGGGAGACAGATGGTGAGATGGTTGGATGGCATCACCAACTCAACGGACATGAATCTGAGCAAACTCCAGGAGATGGTGAAGGACAGGGAAGCCTGGCCTCCTGCGGTCCATGGGGTCACAGAGAGTCGGACGTGGCTTAGTGACTGAACAACAGCCACCACCCTCGATCCCTCACGTCCCCTCTCTGAGTCTCTGCCCCTCGCCTCTGAAGTGGGTGTATTGCAGTAAGCCCCCTAGTGTGATGGCTGTGGGGCCTCTAGGCCCCTTCCTGCCCAGCGCCCCACCTTAGTGGGTTTTCAGTGGATGAGCATTTGCCGTGTCTTCCTTGAGTCAGAAGAAGCACAGCCACGTACGGGCTGATTTAGCAGTCTGGCAGGCTCCCTGGGGGAAGTGGCTTCCATCCCAGTCATTTTGAATCAGAGCCCGGAATGTTCATCTGTTTGGGTCCAGCTGTGGGCCCCTGACACCGGCACCCTGGTGTGTGCCATCCCAGTCTGTCATCATGGTGATGCCCAGCATCTCTCTGGCTCAGCCCAGAGGTGGCATCAACTGCTTGTCGAGACCATGCTCGGGACAGCGGGTCCTAGTGGAACCGGGCCGGGTTTGGGAACGAAATGGGATCTGATTTTCGTGAAACAACAACGGTGGCGATAATAATTATCGGCAGCTTTCATTTGCGGAGCTTGTCTCTGGGACCGGGGGAGACACTTTCTATGCCTTTTCTAGTCTCATCCTCAACCCTGTCCCTTAGTTAGCATTGTTGCCATTTTACAGGTGAGCAAGCTGAGGCTCCATAGGTTAAATGACTGGCCTGAGGTTCCAGAGCAGACCCTGCTGGCTGCAGAGTCCAGGCCTTCCTGTTCCCTGCCACGACTTCCCCTCAGAAGGACACGAGGGCTGCTGTGTTGCCTCACAGCTGAGAGCAGGATCTGGTCTGCAGCCTATTCCAGCTGCTCGGGGTGGCAGAGAAGCCCTGACACAGAGAACGCTCCTCTCATGCCTGACCGAGAAAGTTCGCCTGTGTTAGGGCTCCAGTGCAGAAAGCGTGGGAGCTGCGCGTTGGTTTGCCCCTTTTCAGGTGAGAGCGGCCGTCAGCTGCCATGGCTCCTTCCCATGGGCTGGGCACGGGCTGGCTGCTCTGATAACCGTCTCATAGTTCTCACCACGGGTCCTCTCTGACCCTCAGTGTTCTCCTCTTTGCGTTCCCGCCAGGTCACTTCAGTCGTGCCCGACTCTGTGATCCCATGGACTGTAGCCCACCAGGCTCCTCTGTTCATGGGAGCAAGAATACTGGAGTGGGTTGCCATGCCCTCCTCCAGGGGATCTCCCCAACCCAGGGATTGAAACTCTGTCTCCTGTAGCTCCTGCCCCGCAGGTAAATTATTTACCGCTGAGCCCCCAGGAAGCCCGGTCCTCCTCTGTAAGACAGGCTTATTACTAGCCCTCCCTCAGAGGGACGCAGCTCTGGTAACAACTCATTTTAACTTCCCTGCGTCAGAGCCTGCGCCCAGCACCTTCCTTGTATTTACTCATTGACCCTCTTGACTTTGGGGCCATCAGGGTGCCAGCCTCAGCCTACAGAGGACGGCACAGCAGCGAGGCGACCCTCCCCGGCCCCACAGCCTCTCCTGAGGGCAGGGACCTAAGCCCGGGCCGTCCACCTCAGAGCCGCTCAGCTGCTCGGTTAAACCCGATGCTCTAAGAGCCCGGCGTGTTGCTGGGCAAACAGTAGGTGCTCAGTGTACGTGAGTTTTCTCCTCTTTAGTGAGTGCCCCGAAGGAATTCCTGCAGGCTCCCACAGGAGGGCTGGCCGGTCTGTCCACTGCCCAGGTTGAGCTCAGGGAGAATTGTTTCTCTAGAACTTTGGTCCCTCTGAGTCTTTTCAGAGCTTCCTCGAGGCCTTGGGCTGGGCCAGCCAGGCCGAAAGCCTCCCCGCCTGCCCCCGCAACCAAGTGGTGCCGGGAGTGGGGGCCCAGGGCGCGGGCAGCCTTCTGGCCAATGCGCTGGGCCTGCCTTCTCTGCAGAGGTTTCCTCTCCACTCCCTAACCCCACACCCTGCGCAGTGGGGCGGGCAGCCTCCCGGGAGGAGGGCCGCCCACGGGCAGGGCCTGCAGGGTGAGCATGGGGTCTCTCCCGCAGGACCAACGTGCCCACCCCCGTTGGTGGAGGCCCACCTCACACGGTGCCCAGCTCATGCCTGCAGGTGTCTGAGATGTGGGTGCATGCGGCAGTGAGTGCCTTCCTGTTGGGGAGGGCTGAGCCCCCTGGGGGCATGGTCTCTCCCGCAGGACCCATGTGCCCACCCCTGTTGGTGGAGGCCCGCCTCACACGGTGCCCAGCTCACGCCTGCAGGTGTCTGAGATGTGGGTACATACGGCAGTGAGTGCCTTCCTGTTGGGGAGGGCTGAGGCCTTCTTTCTCACAGAGGAGTGAGGCCGCATGAGGCTGGATGCCAGGTGAGATGTCCTCACCTGAAGCCAGTCCCCGAGCTGGATGCTCCCCTGCCTGCTGAGGCCCCGTCTCCCTTGAAAGAGGTTCTCACCTTGGTTTTCCTACTCCTAGCGCCTCTGGGAAGCTGGGCTCCCCCAAAGGAGGAGAGGAGAAAGGGGTGCAGAGGGTCCCCATTTGACACAGGTTTGGGGTGAAATCAAGGACACGCTTGGGAACTGGACACCCATCTAACCCTGGCTCTGCCAGCCCTCCAAGCCCAAAGGTTGGTCTTCAGGCCAGGCTGTCCTGGCAGGGAGCCCCGCCTTGGGCTAGGGACGGAGCAATGAGCCAGGCACCCTAGTGCCCGCTTTCCCAGAACTCAAGTGCAGTGAGAGGGTGGGTGTCAGGGGTCCCGAGGTCACCCCCAGATCCATTGAGCCACTGGGAAACCCAGAGACCCGGCATAGACTCACACTCTTGGCTCTGATTCATCCTGGTGAGTGGATACAGGGCAAGGTGAGCAAACAGGAAAGGTACGGGGCTGGAGTCCAGGGAGGTCCAGTTGCAGGCTTCCAAGATCCTCAGCCAGGGACTCACACCGGATGCACTGAACTCTCCCAAAATCAGACTGTGACATGTGAAATGTGGCCAAGCTGGGAAGCACTTCAGAGACTCCACAGCCAGTCTCTTTACTGGGGTGGAGGCTGACATACCAGGCAGCCCCGGGGATGGTTTAGGCCAGAGCTGGAGAGTACAGATCAGTGGTCAAACTGCCTTTAGTCCACTTGAAGCATCTCCAGGGGCTTCCCTGGTGGCTCAGCCTGCCAACGCAGGAGATGCAGGTTCAATCCCTGGGTCGGGAAGATCCCCTGGAGATGAAATGGCAACCCACTCCAGTGTTCTTGCCTGGAGAATCCCATGGACAGAGGGGCCTGGTGGGCTACAGTCTGTGGGGTTGCAAAAGAGTCAGATAAGCAACAACAGCATCACCAGATATTAACCCTGGGACCAGAACAAGGTCTCCCCCTAAGCCTTCACTGATTCATCCATAAAATGGACTGCATGCTGGTCAGCAGTTTCCATCCGGTGGGACGTCTGCTTCCTATAAAAACGACCTAGGAGTGTGTGTCAGGCCTTCGTATTTTTCAGGGAACTGGAGGTTCGGGGACTGTGTGGCTGGATTGCAGTCTACACTGTTGGCAGGCTCCCAGCCCTGGAGCTGTACTTCGTTTCCACATCTTCACATTTCCTAATCATTAAAAAAAAAAAAACTTGGCTGCACCAGGTCTTGGTTGTGGCACGTGGGCTCTTGAGTTGCAGCATCTGAACTCTTAATTGCTGCATGTGGGATCTAGATCCTTGATCAGGGATCGAACCTAGGAACCCTGCACTGGGAATGTGGAGTTTCAGCCACTGGACCACCAGGAAGTCCCCACATAACCCCATCCCTAACTCCTGAGCCTTTAGAGACATAGGGAGGCTTGGGAGACTAAAGCAAAAGCCTTTGACTTCAAAGGACAGGGACACAGGGTTTTATATGTGGTTCCAGTCCCCTCTTTTCTTTGATTCTCCTCAATGGACATGAGTTTGAGCTAACTCCAGAGTGAGATAGTGAAGGATGAGGGAGGCTTGGCATGCTGCAGTCCATGGGATCGCAAAGAGTCGGACACGACTAAGCAACTGAACAACAACAATTTTAAGGGGACCAGATTCAGGAAAAGAAAGGGAGTAAAGGTTTGGATAGAGAGAGTTAATCAGAAACTTGGCAGAGGAGCTCAGCAGGAACACCTTGGTCTTAGCTCAGTGAGACACATGTAGAACCTCAGGCCCCCAGAGCTCTAAGAGAATAAACACATCCGTGTTGTTGGAAGGGAGCGCATGTTAGGCAGCTTGTTAAAGCAGCTGTGGGACCCGAATACACCACTCTTTCCCCTCTGCCCTTGATTCTGCTCTCTGCCTTGCTGGGTCTCGTTCTGAATCCCCTGCCTTCCAAGGCTCAGTCCAGATGTCACCTTCTTTGTGACCAGCCCTTCCTGCTGCATCTGTGTGGCAGGTGAGGCACTTTTCTCTGACAGCACTGTCACCACCTGGCTTGTATGGGGACGCAGGGACAGTTGGTGACAGCCTGTGTATCCTCTGAGCCATGTGCCTTGAAGGTGAAGCCCTCTGGGAATCACCTCTGGCGCCTTCTATCGGCTCTCATTAAAGTAGGCTTGAATCACTCTTTTCTCCTTGAATATTCATTGGAAGGACTGATGCTAAAGCTGGAGTTCTAATACTTTGTTCACCTGATATGAAGAGCTGACTCATTGGAAAAGACCCTGATGCTGGGAAAGACTGAGGGCAGGAGAGGGAGCAACAGAGGATGAGATGGTTGGATAGCATCACCAACTCAATGGACATGGGTTTGAGAAAACTCTGGGAGATAGTGAAGGACAGGGAAGCCTGGTGTGCTGCAGTCCATGGGGTCGCAAAGAGTCCAGCGTGACTTAGCTACTGAACAACTATGTCCCCTTAAGCCCCATGAACTTGGCCAGCCAATGTGCTCTGCCCAGGCCGTCCGTGTGAGTCCTGTGCTCCAGCTAGAGCTGTGGGGGCCCTGGTCAGAGGGTGGACCTAATGCCATCCAGCTCTCTCTCGGTTCCTTGAGTCTCCAGCCAGGGTCCTGGGTGTGCGTTCTGCAGATGCCGGCACTCATCTAGGCAGCTGATGTTTTCCAGGGACGTGCAGTGGGCCAAGTGACCAGGGAAACCTCAGAAAATATGAGAGCTGAGTGCCCGCTGTCCTGGTGTTTTTGGTCTGCTGAGGGCAGCAAAGAAAACTGAACAGGTGATTCTAACTACAGGCCAAGGGGTCAGGGCAGAGTTCTCCAACAAAGGGACAGCTGGTCACATCAGGACATCTGGGCAGGAATTCCAACATGGACCAAGCATGGGGGTGGGGCGACAGGAACAGGTCATGGAATGTCTTGGAACTTAGTGTCATGATTACAGCCAGCTGCTCATTGTAGCATCTGAGTTTATGTTTAGTGATGTGGTTTCTTGAGGACACAGCAGATGGAAAATCCCGGGATCAAATTTTGACCTTATATTTAACAATTTTCATCCTCATCCTTGTATTGCTGTCTGTTCAGTGTCTACAAGTGAGGCCCCCTCACCAGGCCAGGCCCCTCACGATGCTGTGTTTTAGTGTCATTCTGGACTCTCCCATGCCTCCGGGAAGGGTTGGAGCAGGGTTCAGGCCTTGCCCTGGGACCCAGTCCTAAGCCTAGGCCTCTTCTGCCCCAAGCCTTCCATAGCCAGCCTCAGCACTCTCGACTTCTGCACATGTCTCTGAAAAGAAGACAGAGCACAGGACTTCCCTGGTGGTCCAGTGGTTAAGAATCCACCTTGTGATGCAGGGGACGTAGGTTCAATCCCTGGTCAGGGAACTAAGATGCCCCCATGCCGTGGAGCAACTGAGCCCAAGGGCCACAAATACTGAGCAAGCCCAGCATGACCAGAGGGAAAGATCCGTATGACCAGCTGAGACCCAATGTGGCCAAAAATAAGAGAAAACAGAGCTGCCTAAACCAGCTCAAAGCAGTCCCCACGCCTGGCATTTTGGTGTCCTGGATGCTATTCAGGGGCCACTGGAGACCCAAGCAAAATCTGTTCCAGCGTTTTCACTCAAAACGTGTCGGGTGATAAGCAGACGGCTCATTTCTGTTTGCCGTCAAGTGCTGGTAGAGGAGGAAGCCCTTTCCTGGTCCCTGCGTTTGGGGCCAGCCAGCCCTGCCTCCGTGATACCGTGCAGCCATTGATGGATAAGATCCAGCTGGGATCAGACAGCCAGAGAGTTTAGAACAGAACTCAGTAAACTGTGGCCCAAGAGCCAAGTCCCACCCACTGCCCGTTTTTATAAATAAAGATTTGTTAGGACACAGTCACTCCCATTTATTTATACGCTGTCTGTGGTGCTTGCATGCTTCATAGGCAAAGCTGAGTAGTTGCCAGAGACCAGAGGGCCTGGGAAGCCTGAAACGTTTACTGTCAACCCCACTGGAGAGGAAGTTGGCCAGGCTCTGATTGGCGCTGATCTATGTATGGTGCGTGCATGCGTGCTCAGTCGTGTCTGACTCTTTGTGACCCCACAGACTGTAGCACCCCAGGCTCCTCTGTCCTTGGGATTTCCCAGGCAAGAATACTGGAGTGGGTGCCATTTCCTTCTCCAGGAGATCTTCCCGATCCAGCGATCAAACCCGCGTCTCCTGCATTGGCAGGTGGATTCGTTATCCCTGCACCACCTGGGAAGTCCCTGATCTATGTACAGTGACAGAAAATCACCAGGATACATCAGTAAGAGGAGAAAGCAAGATGCAGCGCAGTGCCTACGTTTTCACTTTTAGAAATAGCAAAGAAAACATATGTACATTTTGTGTGTGAGTGTGTATGTATATACACACACCGGTACGTGCTTTATGTCCAGAATCTGGGATCTAATGCCTGAGGATCTGAGGTTGAGACGATGTAATAATAGAAATAAAGTGACAACAAATGTGATAAACTTGACCAGCCCCACCCCCACCCCCAGTCGGTGGAAGAGTTGTCTTCCGTGACACTGGCCCCTTGTGCCAAAAAGGTTGGGGACCGCTGCTGCCCTGTGTGATGGATAGCCCTGGAAAGATTAAAAGATCTTTAATTAAAAGATTAAAGATCTCTTCCACCCCACCGTGGAGGGTGGGGGTGGGGAGATTTGCTTGTTATGTTTCCTCTGCATATATACTTTTTCATTTTACACCACTTTCTATGTCCCTTATTCAAAACTTTCTATGTTCCTTGTTCAAAAACTGAAATGATTTTGTTTAAAAAGTACATTGAAGCCAAAGAGTTAATATAAAGAAGGTGGAGGAAGGAATATATTTTGCCTTATTTTCTTTAACCTTTTTAGGAAGACAGAGCTACTTCTCCTTTTTTTTTTTTAATGAAGTGAAGTGAAGCTGCTCAGTCATGTCCGACTCTTTGCTACCCTGTGGAGTATAGCCCACCAGGCTTCTCTGTCCATGGGATTTTCTAGGCAAGAATACTGGAGTGGGTTGCCATTTCCTTCTCCAGGGGATCTTCCCAACCCAGGGATCAAACCTAGGTCTCCCACATTGCAGGCAGATGCTTTAACCTCTGAGCCACCAGGGACCTCTCAATTCAAATGACATTTTCATAACAGACTCTGGGAAGAAGACTCTGTGAAAGAAACTCAGTATTGCCAGTTATACGGAAGTGGAAATAAATCTCCAGTTGACTCACAGAGGTAGAAAGGGTTAGGGCGCAGTGGGAAGTGATCTAAGTGTTTCTCCATCTCAGGACAAAGGATCTGTACTCCTAAGTGAGTGCATCCTGGTGGGGGAAGCAAATCTTCTTCATCTTCTGGTCATGAGGCCTGACCCGAATGATGAAACCAGGGTCCATAGCTGCTGGGAAAGTATCAGAAACCACTGGGACCCTCCATGAGTCTCTTCCACCAGCAAAACTCCATGCACTGTGCTCACATCTGCCCTCTTCCAAGGATGGTTCAAATCATTCCACCAGGAAGTTCTGACACTCTCCAGTGTTCCACCAGTTCGCCAACCCATCAGAAACCCGCCTTTGACCTCAGAGCAAAAGGGCATTGTTCTCTCTTTTAAAAAGTGTTTATTTGGCTGCACCGGGTCTTAGTTACGGCATATAGGATCTGTGGTTGTAGCATGTGAACTCTTAGTTGCTGTATATGGGATCTCGTTCCCTGACCAGGGATCAAACGTGGGCCCCCTGCACTGGGAGTTCAGAGTCTTAGCCACTGGACTAGCGGGGAAGTCCCTCTTCTCCCCTTAGCTGGTCTTCATGTTTGCGGCCCTCAGCCCTGGCACGGCACGCTTCTGGACAATACAGAGGCCCTGCCCCCTGCCGTGTGGCCCAGCTGGAGGGAGTGTGGCCTTGGCAGCAGGTAGTAGGACGGAGTATGGGGCTTCCCAGGTGGCACTAGTGGTAAAGAACCTGTCTCCCAAGGAGGAGCCATAGTGATGCGGGTTTGATCCTTGGGTGGGGAAGAACTCCTGGAGGAGGGCATGGCAACCCACTGCAGTATTCTTGCCTGGAGAATCCCATGGACTGAGGAACCTGGTGGGCTACAGTCCAGAGGATTGCAAAGAGCAGACACAACTGAGTGACGAAGCACAGTGGCCTTGGCAGCAGGCTGTAGGAGCATGGGATTTATTCAGAGTGCAGTGGACAGCCTTTGAAGGGCTATAATCAGGGGAGTGAGCTACTGTCAGCCTTCTGTCTTAAGAAGTTGCTAAACCTAGTTAGAGGTGACCATTCTGACACCATTAGCCGTCCCTCATCAGAACCACCCTGTCACGCAGGCTGGGCCTAGGGGTGCAGGCTGGGGTGGTCATGGACACCTGGCTCCCAGCTCTGGGATCCTTCTGGGGGTTTTTGAATCCTTAGTCAGTGCCCGACCGCAGTTCTTCCTAGGGGCAGTGCCGGAGGACGGGGACTGTACGAGACCACTGTTGCCTGGAGCTGCCCACCCAGGCTGTGCACGAGGGCAAAGTCGAGAGTGGGGCAACATGGATGGAAATGCGCCAGGGCTGGAATCTGAGCGACAGGGCAGGCGGAGAAGATGGTCCGGTCTTCCCGGAGCTTGCTGGGGGGTCAGAAATTGAACAGGTTACCAGCAGATCTGATCAGTAAAAACTCATTTTGCCACACTCCTGCTAGTTGAGGCTGCCCCGGTTTCCCTCGGCTCTGGGGGGTCTCGGCCTGTCCCAGCTGGTGTGCACGCCGTCCCCGGGCGGGAGAGTGGACCCTGGTGAAGCTGGGGGTCTCCAGGCAGCAGCTCAGGGCTTTTTCGTGGACTATTGTGTTTTTTAATTGTGTTTTTCATTAAATGAGTGATGTGTTTTAATTGAAAGGGTTTAAATAACGTGAATATACAGAACAAGCACAAATAGGCCCTTCACCACCGTCCTTCAGGGCTTCCCTGGTTCCTCAGTGGTAAAGAACCCGCCTGCCAATGCAGGAGACACAGGTTTGACCCCTGGGTCGGGAAGATCCCCTGGAGGAGGGCATGGCAACCCACTGCAGTATTCTTGCCTGGAGAATCCCATGGACTGAGGAACCCGGTGGGCTACAGTCCAGAGGATTGCAAAGAGCAGACACAACTGAGTGACGAAGCACAGTGGCCTTGGCAGCAGGCTGTAGGGAGCATGGGATTTATTCAGAGTGCAGTGGACAGCCTTTGAAGGGCTATAATCAGGGGAGTGAGCTACTATCAGCCTTCTGTCTTAAGAAGTTGCTAAACCTAGTTAGAGGTGACCATTCTGACACCATTAGCCGTCCCTCATCAGAACCACCCTGTCATGCAGGCTGGGCCTAGAGGTGCAGGCTGGGGTGGTCATGGACACCTGGCTCCCAGCTCTGGGATCCTTCTGGGGGTTTTTGAATCCTTAGTCAGTGCCCGACCGCAGTTCTTCCTAGGGGCAGTGCCGGAGGACGGGGACTGTACGAGACCACTGTTGCCTGGAGCTGCCCACCCAGGCTGTGCACGAGGGCAAAGTCGAGAGTGGGGCAACATGGATGGAAATGCGCCAGGGCTGGAATCTGAGCGACAGGGCAGGCGGAGAAGATGGTCCGGTCTTCCCGGAGCTTGCTGGGGGGTCAGAAATTGAACAGGTTACCAGCAGATCTGATCAGTAAAAACTCATTTTGCCACGCTCCTGCTAGTCGAGGCTGCCCCGGTTTCCCTCGGCTCTGGGGGGTCTTGGCCTGTCCCAGCTGGTGTGCACGCCGTCCCCGGGTGGGAGAGTGGACCCTGGTGAAGCTGGGGGTCTCCAGGCAGCAGCTCAGGGCTTTTTCGTGGACTATTGTGTTTTTTAATTGTGTTTTTCATTAAATGAGTGATGTGTTTTAATTGAAAGGGTTTAAATAACGTGAATATACAGAACAAGCACAAATAGGCCCTTCACCACCGTCCTTCAGGGCTTCCCTGGTTCCTCAGTGGTAAAGAACCCGCCTGCCAATGCAGGAGACACAGGTTTGACCCCTGGGTCGGGAAGATCCCCTGGAGGAGGGCATGGCAACCCACTGCAGTATTCTTGCCTGGAGAATCCCATGGACAGAGGAGCCTGGTGGGCTACAGTCCCTGGGGTCACAAAGAGAGTCGGACGCCACTGAGAGTGCGTGCGCACGCCCCCGGCCTCTGGTCTCTGCGTTAGATGCATATTTGTGTGCACATGCATTTTGAGGTTTCATTTTTTTCATAAAAACAGCATCCTGCCCTGTCTTGTTCTGTAACCTGTTGTCACGTGATCGTACCGTGGAGATGTTTTCTTTTCGGAGCGCGTTGCATCCTTTGAGAGGGCAGCGCTGCTGTTTACACAGGTGCCATCGTGCATTTGATGTGTCTCCTGCCTCCAGGCAGGGTGTTTCCACGCTTCCTCGTTAGAAACCACACTGCCTTGAACGTCCTTACACCCAGTGCCTCTGTAGGAGTGGCCCTTAGACGTGGCATTCCTGAGTCAGAGGGTTTGCACAAGTATGTATTTGTGTGTGTAAACATGCACACGTGTGAACTCACAGCCCCCTCAGCTTTCCTAAAAACTTCCACTGGTCTGTACATTTGTGACCACAACCCCCCCGACTTCTCAGTATCTATATCAAAGCTTGCTAAGGGCCATCTTTCACCTTGTGCCAGGACGACTAATGAGGATGACTCTCTGGACACGCTGGTCCCCCAGCAGAACTCATTCATTCTCCCATTGGTCATTGAGCACTCCTGTGTCATTCTGTCTCTGCATGCTGGGTTCAGCCAGATTCCAGACCCTCATTGACATAACACACCACGCAAGTCTGGAGTAGGGGGCGGGGGAGGGCGTGGCGGCAGGGAAGGTGGCCCTGAGAACATCCCAGAAGAGGAAAGACCTGGAGGAGGAGGGAGAGAGCCAGGCCAAGAGCCCCCCTTGCTGTGGGAGTGAAGAGACAAAGTAACTGCAAAGGCCCTGGGTGCCCAGCTCTGCTGAGGAGCCCCGAAGCGGGGATGGAGTGGGGAAGGGGACTGCCTAGTCAGCGATGGCCTGGGAGAGCGTCGTGTCCACGGAAGGCGGAAGACTGGCAAGTTTGGAGCAAAAGAGCGCTGTGATTGGGCTTGTTTTATCTGCTGGATCGCTCACACCAGAGGAGAGTAGCAGCAGGCAGAACATGGGAGGGAGGGGTTGGTGGTTCAGGCGAGAGGCGATGGCACCTGGCCCGTGAGGATACCTCCCCAAGAGCAGGGGCTCTGTCTGCAACGGGGTACCTAGTAGGGCTTCAACCAATAGCAGAATTACTGAAAAACCTAAAAACCTGTTGCTTTTCTGCTGTCCAGCGCTCACAGTATCCTCTCCCTGTGCGCCGCTGGGCTGCAGCCTCTTTCTGGTTGGTTCGCAGGAGCCCCGCACACACTCTGGACATTTCATTCCCCACCTCCTCCCAGTCCGCCTGTCGTTTGAGTCACAGCTCTGTCTTTACATATTTCTGCATATGACATTAGGTCTGTTCACACCAACTTGTATCCCAGCCCAGTATTCTCTCTGCAGCCATCCTGTTATAACCACTGTAGCTTCTGCCTCAAGGGACAGACCTGGGTGATGCTTTGGAGGCTGTTTTTTTTCTTATTCCAACTCTCATAAAAGTGATACCACCTCTTCTGCTTTCTATGAGAGATGTGAACACAGGTTATTACTTGTCTTTTCAAATTGAACCACAGAGCCATTAAATAACTTTTTCACAGTCACACAGCTGGTACATTACAGAGTCAGGTATCAACCCAGGGCTTTCCGATTCCGAGGCCCAGGTTCTTATGGAACACGCTGCTGCCTCCTCTGGGCGAGGACAAAGCACTGTCTGACCCAGAGGACAAGTCTGGTGGGGATGAGCTTGGCGTGTACAGGCCGCTTTGACATTGCCCAAAAGGTTAAGTGGCCCAGGCACAGTGCTAGCATTGGGATTAGGGTGGTAAAGATGCCGCTTCAGAGAGTGACGGCTGCTGTAAAGAGACCAAAACAGAGTAACTGGCAGTGACCTGAGTGAGACTCGGAGGAGGACTTCCGAGCCATCCAGGGTCCCAGTGCAGCTGCAGGAGGTAAGGACGAGATGTAAGGATTTGACTGAGTGCAGAGGGAAGCCATGGAGGAGGGCAAATGGCGGGTGACTTTGAGTTGCAGAGGAATCAAGAGGAAGCAGGGAGAGCACATGGGAATCTGTCCTAACAGTCCAGACAAGAGGTGGCGGTGGCCGGACCTATGATGTTAGAGCAGAGTGGACTGTTGAGCGTGTATCTACAGGTGGAACCCAATGGGCCCATGCTTGGATCGGGTCAGGAATATAAGGGAGAGGGAGAAGCCAAGGTGGTGTGTTAGGTTCTGGTTTGTGCGATGAATAGGGTGGGGGAACTGCAGCAGTTACTAAAGTGAGGGCCGGAGAAGGAGCAGAAGTTTGATGGGGAAAATCACAACATGCATTTGGGCCACGTTCAGGACAGGAATGCCTATCGAACATCCATGTGGAAATGCCAAAAATTCCAGTGGGTCCATTGACTCTGGAGCATAAAGGCAGTAAGGCTAACATGTAAGTCTGGGAATCTCTGGCATTTAGACACGTGTGATCCCCTAGGTCTCCATGAAATATCACATAGGCGCTGTTGACAGAGACGAGGAGAGAACCCAGGCCCAGGATGCTTGGAGGGGTTGGCCTTAAGTAGGAGCAGGGCCGTGTGATCCTATGTCAGGGAGGAGAGGAGCCAGAGCACCCCGTTTCTGGGTGAACTGCCAGGCAGGGTGGGTCGGGGATGGTCTGGGAAGAGGGAAAAAATGAAAGTCACTTCTGTGGGTGGGGCCCAGTGGGGTTAGCCACGAACTGAAAATACAGCCAGTAGCCCCATCCTGGGCTTTTGTTCCCGCAAAAGGATTTTGTTCTACTGCTTGGCTTAACTAGTGTGGGGTTTGGTCGGGCTTTGTGATGGGGAAGAGCAGCCATGAGGGGATGGGCAGTGATTACCATGGAGATGTGATGCGGGCTGATGTGTGAGAAGGGGACTGAGATGGGGTCAGTGGCGGGATTCAGAGAGGGAGCTTCATGAAAGACTGAGAGAGGGGTCCTAAAGGGCAAGAGCAAAACTCATCTAGCCCCTTTTCCCAAGAGCCTCTAGGGGTAAGATCCCCAACCTAGGACATGACGTATACAGACCTTTTGAGATGTCAGTTGAGTCAGATCAGGAGCCCCAGAACCCCGACTCTGGGTAACACCCCGCTCTGGATAAAAGGAGCTGTAACTGCAGAGGCTCCCAGCCAGGCACCTGGTGCAGCCCCGTCAGCCTCAGGGCCACCTGTAGCAATCAGAATCTCATCCGTTGTGGTTTGTTCTGTGAAGGGATGAAAGCTGGCACGTCCGGGCTCATAGGTAGACAGTGCAGTGTGTGGGTGGACTTGCGTGATCTTCCTGTAAACTAGGCCAAATGCATCTTTACATTTTTAATAGCACAGTTTATCCCAGGGACATGCCTGACCCCCATCCACCTGTCACTTTCTTTACCCACCCCCCTACACCCCCACCCAAGCTCAGCCACTCCCCAGAGTCCGGTTTCCAAGCACAAATGAAACCCATTCTCACTCCCCCATCCGATTGGTCAACAGAGCCTTAGGGATGCGGTCTCTTCAGCACCTCGGGAGCGTCATCCCAACCCTGCTGCTTTGCCTTGCCCCGTCTCGGCTCTTTCCAGGATCCTCCTCCCAGGGCAGGGTTGCACCAGCCCCAAAACAGGGTTCCCTGTCTCTGGGGCTCATCTCTGTCCCATGGCTCCCAGCTCCATCAGGAGATCTTTAGAGGCTGTGCCTTCAAAGTAGGTTCCACCCCTCCTGCAGCCCCCCCGGCAGCCCCCACGATCCTCTGCCCCACGAGGCAGCCCCTGCCAGTCCTGCCCTCGCCACCAGAGCCCACATTGATGGAGAGCATCCCCTGGGTTGTCCTGTTTAACCCCACAGCCCCATTTGTGAATGGCAACCGTAGATTAAGAGCCTTTGCCTAGAACAAGACCAAGAAATTTCTTAAAATAGGTGACTATAGAGAAGATGCAGAGATGGGGGTGGTTGGAGCATGAAAAGGCTCACTCGAGGAAGGTAAATTCACAAACTGTAGAGTCTTCCCAGAGCCTTGGAGACTTCTTACCCCCGATCCCCCGCAAACATCGCCCTGCCACCTGCCACCCAGCCCAGAGGCTGAGAACACGGGCCTGGACTTCTGTCCTGCTCTGTGACATAGGACTCACGTGACATCACACAAGTCCCTCCAGCTCAGGAAGCCACCCTCCATGGCCGCTTCTTGAGTTTTCACATGTGAAACGAGACCTTCCCTCCCAGGGTTGGTGGGAGGGAGAGCTTCGTAGAGTAACACTGCTGAGCCCTGCGCCTGCCACACAGCAAGCCCGCTGTGAGCGGACCTGGTAGAATTACACATTGTCACTGTCACCAGTCTTTTCCAGGACACATCACCGACATCTGTGGCATTCTGTGAGCAGGATGCCTTGATTTAAAAGGATGTCAGATTTTAAAGCTGGTCTCTCTAGGAAGTAACCATTTTTTATATTGAAAGGTCCCACTATGAGAAATGCATTTGACGGTGGCCTGGAGAACCCAGACTTGCACCAACAGCTGTCGTCCACGGAGGGCAGGGTTTCAGGCTGTCTCTGCTCCTTTTCATGCCTGTGCGTGCTGGTTCCATTTCTCCCCTACAGTGAGCCTGGGTCGCTCCTCTTTAACTTCTCTACACCCTCCTGCTCCCCGCCTGCCGTCTTTTAAAATCTGGCTGTGCCGGGTCTCAATTGCCACATGTGGGCTCTAGTTCCCTGACCAGGGAGGGAACCCAGGCCTCCTGCATTGGGAGCATGGACGGAGTCTTAGCCATTGGATCACCGTGTGAGTGTCCCCTCCTCCTTCTTCCCTTTTTTAACCTGTGTGTGTGTGTAACCCCCGGGCCAGAACTCAGAGTAGAAAAGCCGAAAGTTGAAATGTTAGAAATATATCAACAGAGAGCAGCAATCCCATCAGAGCACTACTGAAATCACGCAAGAAAGATCCTGAGACTACAGTACGGGATTTGCTGAAATGGGGTGTGCGGTCCCCCAGTGATAGATGTGCCCTCCCCAATTCAAGTTGTTCCCAAAGATCAGACCATCAGTGCTAAAGGCACAGCCACTTGGATGGCAGCTCCCAGCAAATGGAGTATTGACCGGCCCTCGAAAGCCACTTCCTAAGTGAAATGAACAGCAAATCTCTCCTTGAAATCACTTTCACTGATGAGTGGTTGAGACCACTGGATCAATTTCACCTCTGAGCTGGGAACGGGAACACCATGCCAATGTGCCCCCAGAGGCTTATTAAAAGAAATAGTCCTCCCCTCTCCAGGGCTCCTGGCAGGGGCCACTTTCACAAGGTTGGTCTCCCTCGGTGCCTTGATGGTGGCCAGCACTGGAGAGTGAGTTTCCGAACAAATGCCGAACACATCTCAGGAACGGGAGAGCAGGCAGGATGAAGGGGCTCCTGGGCTCAGCTCTGGTCCCCCATACCTGCAGGAGAGGAGAGGAAGAGGGTACCCTGGGGATGTCTGGGCTGTCTCCATGGGCAGCCATCAGACCTCAGGAGGCTGTTTGTCCACCGCCTTCCAGCTGAAGACCCAGTTCTAGCTGAGCTGAGTGCCACATGTAAGGTGTCAGCCCTGGGGAAGCCACATCCCCAGAAAGGTCCCTAACCCCGCGACAGGGGGTCTCTGCAGCTCAGGACAGCCGGCACCTTGCGGGCCTGGGGAAGGAAGCCATGGCACCATTGCCTTCCTGGTCTCCTGCCCGCTGGTTGGAACTGAGCCTCCAGGACGAACCCTTCACGGCCCCGGAAATGGCTCCAGCAGCCCCACAGGGTTGACAGGGCTCGGTGATGACTGGGCTCAGTTCCCTCCGAGAGAGAGTGAGCCACACTGGAGGCTGGCCAAAGCCGAGTTGAGAAGCAGGTGAAGAGAGGGGACATTTACTAAGCATCCTCTCTGCAAGCTAGCCATCCAAGTACAGAGTGCGTCCCTCAGCTGTCAACAGCCTTCCAGAGAAGATCCTGTAATACTCGTCTTCTTTTCTGCTTTTTAACATGTGCCATTTTAAAAACAGCCTTACTAAAATAGAGTTCACACACAATTCACCTATTTAAAATGTACACAAGTCAGTCGTCTGTAGGGACTTCCCTGGTAGTCCAGTGGTTAAGAATCTGCTCTGCAATGCAGGGGACGCAGTTCAGTCCTTGGTCAGGAAACTAAAATCCCACATCCGTGGGGCAACCGAGCCTGTGTCACAACTACTGAGCCCGTGCACCCCAACTGGAGAGTCTGTGCACTGCGGTGAAAGATCCCACATAACACAACCAAGACCCCACTGACTGTAACTAGGGCCCCATGGAGCCAAATAATGAAATTTTTTTGAATCAGATTTTAGTATATTCACACATATACACAGCCATCGCCACCGTTGTTTTTAGTGCATTTTTATCGCTTGGAAGAGAAAGCCCACACCTTGCTTGCTCCTGGAAATTACACACATTTACTTTGTCTCTCGAGATTACCCTGTTTTACCGTATAGAAACAGAATCATCATGTGGATTTTTGCATCTGGCGTCTTCACCGAGCACCGCTGCAAGGCTCATCCACGCAGTAGCACATGGAGAGGGCAGGGTTTCTCTCTCCTCTCTCGGGGTTTCTCACCTTTGTTGTCGTTCAGTCACTAAGTCGTGTCCAGCTCTTTGTGACCCCATAGACTGCAGCACACCAGGCCTCCCTGTCCATCACCAGCTCCCAGCGCTTGCTCAAACTCATGTCCATCGAGTCAGTAATACCATCCAACCATCTCGTCCTCTGTCGTCCCCTTCTCCTCCTGCCCACAATCTTTCCCAGCATCAGGGTCTTTTCTAATGAGCCAGCTCTTCACATCAGGTGGCCAAAGTATTGGAGCTTCAGCTTCAGCAGCAGTCCTTCCAGTGGACATTCAGGGTTGATTTCCTTTAGGACTGGCTGGTTTGATCTCCTTGTCTGAATCAAACCGACATAAGATGGAAGAACAGGGGAAGCTCATCCAGGTTTGTAGAAGGGTCGTGTGACATGGGAGCCTTAGTAAGGAAGTGAAGACCCAAAGAAATGGCCTGGCCAAACCTACCTGCTGTTTCTTGAGCTGATTTTATATTTTGTGAACAGGAAGGATCAATTGTGAAAAAGTAACTAAACTGTGTGAGTAGGGCCAAGGAAGACAGTAATTTTAACAAGACCTATTTGTACAGAATTCGCTCCATCTCAGCTTCTCATCCTCAACAGTGAGAGCGTGACTTTCCTTCTGGTGTGGTGAGGACGTCTTTCACTTGGGAATT
Organism: Bos indicus x Bos taurus; assembly: GCF_003369695.1. Classification (NCBI taxonomy): domain Eukaryota; kingdom Metazoa; phylum Chordata; class Mammalia; order Artiodactyla; family Bovidae; genus Bos; species Bos indicus x Bos taurus. The sequence continues at coordinate 31,253,506 of NC_040100.1, read as the reverse complement.
CTGTCTGCTGCTTTAATGAAAAATGGGAAGGTCAGAGTGTTTGCTTGCATTCACTTCCTTTCAAGTGCCTTTAACCCCAAAACAGTCAGTATGCAGAGCGGCCTTTTGGTGTGTGGTATATTCTGCCACCTTCAGCCGTATCAATGATTCATGCCTCCTGTGGCTGAGTAAAATTCCATTGAGTGGAAAAACCACGTTCTGTTCATCCATTCCACCGATACACATTTGCATTATTTCTAAGTTCTGGCTGTTATAAATGATGCTGTTTTCCGCATTCATATACTAGTTTCTACGTGGACATGTTTTCATTTCTCCAGGGTGTATACCAAGAAGAATCGCCGGATCACATGGTCATTCTGTGTTTAACCATCTGAAGAATTGCCAGACTGTTTTCCAAAGCTGCACAATTTAATGTCCCTACTGGCAGTGTGGCCGGGTTCTGATTTCCCATCTTTGCTGGCACTTACCTGTCTTTTCAACAGTCACCATCCCGGTGGGTGTGAAGTCGTGTCTTATTTTGTTGGGGTTTTTTAACGTATTTCTTTTCGGCTGTATCAGGTCTTAGTTGCAGCTCGTGGGGTCTTGTTGGAGCGCGTGGCCTCATGCGGCGCACGGCTTCTCTCTAGTTAAAGCACGCAGGCTCGGTAGTTGTGGCTCTCAGGCTTAGTTGCCTCAAGGCATATGGGATCTTAGTTCCCTGACAAGGGCTCACCTTCCCCCGACACCGGAAGGCGGATTCTTAGCCACTGGGCCGCCAGGGACGTCCCTCCTATTGTGGTCTTGATGTACATTTCCTGATAAGGATGTTGAGCATCTTTCCGTGTGCTTCTTGGTCCTCTGCGTGTTGGCTATTCACATCCTTTGCCCGTTTGTTGATTGAGTTGTCTTTTCACTGTGATGCGATCCCTTCTTACAGGTGAGGAATCTCAGTCCCAGGGCGCATCAGTGACCATCCAGGCAGTCAGCTGGTAAATGACAGAGTCCGAGAATTTCTGTCCCCATGGTTCCTGCCCTTCTTAGCTGTGGAAATGGGTGAGGTCACTGTCTCCTGGATGCAAGGTGCTCCTTCATGCAGAAAAGGTAGAGATTTTTAAATACAGCCTTTCTCAGCCAGGCTTCTTAAGACTGAAGTAAAATTTTCATGTGGTAGCATTTCCCCTTTTCATTACATAGTTCTGTGAGTTTTGAAGGATGCGCAGGGTCACAGCACCACCGGAACAGCCCCCAGGACCCCCCAGTGCCTGTCTGTAGCCAGTCTCTGGCGCCCGCCGCTGCGGCTTCTGTCCCTATACTTTTGCCTTTTCCAGAATGTCTTAGGAAGGAATCAGGTGAGGTGCAGCCTCTGAGTCTGGCTTCTGTCATTTAGCAGAACGCCTTTGAGATTTACCCATGTTACCAAGAATACACATTTTGAAGGAGGGAACAACCATTTGGGGTGGTAAATGAGCCAGTGGTGATATCTAGGAAATGGTTTTTTTTTTTTTTTTTTAATTTAATATTAATATGCTTACATCTATGTTTATGGATGATTTTGCATAAGCCAAAGTAACCTAAAAACAGAGGTGAAGAAAAATCTTGGGTATTATATAGGAGGTGTGCAGATAATGAAGAGGTGGGAGGTTAAAGCATCAGAGATGATAAGGCAGTATTCAGGAAACATGGCTCCATGTTCCCATCACAGCTCCGGGCAGGGTGACCCTGATCTCCAGGATAAAGAAGCCATAGCCCTGAGAATCATATCCCCAGTGTGGCGTGCTCCGCCTGGTACCAGAGGAGCCTCAAGGTCATCTAGACCATTGGTTCTGACCGTCCCATGTGTGGTCTGGAACTTGTCCCAGAGGGCGTGTTCTCTAAGCAGGAGGAACCACAAGCAAAGTAGTAAGACCTCCCCTCACCTTTGCAAATAGTTGGATTGTGCTCATGTGTCTTATGTCTCCTTAGTTGGCAAATTGACAACCTGAGGTTGAGTTTTGTTGCCATTAAGACGTCATCTCGGGCCTTCTTTGCTGGCAGTCCAGTGGTTAGGACTCCACTTCACAGCAGAGGGTGCAGGTTTGGTGCCTGGTGGAGGAACTAAGATCCTTCATGCTTGTGATGTGGCCCAAAAGTCATCGCTTGCCACGGGCTGACTGGGTCCCCACCTTTGAAGAGGTAGTTTGTAGAACTCATGTAGACCAGAGGTGTCTACATCACCTGGGGGCCTTCCTGGCCCACGCAGACTTGGGCAGCTGCAGGCCCCACCACCTGTCTTGCTCCCCATGGAGTCTTTTGCTGGCTGCTCTTCCTGCCCAGAAAGCCCTTTCCATCCCCCTCTACTCCACTGAGCCTTACCTTCCCCCCCACCACCCTACCTCAGTGCTCAGGCCCCCTCCAGAGACCCTCCCAGCCCGACTCTACCTCTGTGTATATTCTTCATCATTTCCCCCTCTCCCTCCGCCACCCCTGCCCCTGTTTTGAGTAACTTAAGGGTAGAAACTGTTGTCTTGATGTCCCCAGAGTTTAGCACAGGGTCTGGCCTTATCTCAAGGGAAACGGTGGTTTGATCTTCCTTTACAGGAGGGTCACGATTTTTCCACCCTTGTTCCCCGATGGATCCACCTGTTTGCTCACTTATTTCCTTAAGCTGTCTCGAAACAGCCCTGCCAAATCCCAGAGCTCTTCTGTCTCTGTAAATTTTAGGGCTCCTCTTCCAGAAAACCTAGTCTGATCTCTTCAGAGAAGGTTTCTTTCTCCGTCTCCTGCCCCCAGGACAGACAGATGGAAGACTTGAGCTGTGGTAGTAAAAGGAATGGGAGGTATATTATTTTCCTTTTATTTCGGCCATGCCATGCAGCTTGTGGGATCTTAGTTCCCCAACCAGGGATCTGACCCACACCCCCTATAGTGAAAGTATGGAGTCTTAACCACTGGACCACCAAGGAACTCCCTTGAGGTTTATTTCTGTCATTTGTAAAATCTTTATAAAAACTTCTACCCACTTCCTTTGATATATTGATGCCTCAGCCATCAGAGTTCTTAAGATTTTGCTGGCTAGAATTTGCCTGTGCCTCTGAATTTTATCTCAGAGATCCTGGGGTCTTAAGGAGCCAGTTATATTCCTATTTATAACAGATTCAATTCATATGTGTTGAATGATACATAAACAGTAGGGAGAACCAATATTATACCCATTTCACAGATCAGAAAACTGAGTCTTGGGGAGGAGATGTATCTTCCTCTAAGGTCCTAAGGGGTCTAAGTGAAGGCACCTAGGTCTTCTGCCTTTGAATATGGGGTTTCTATTATTCCATACACCTTTAGGATCTATTCTTATGATGGACGTGGGGCCTTTCTTGCCCTCCATACCCCTCTTTTCTTGTCTGCAAAATTGGGGTAGACATGTGTGCTCAGTCTTGTCTGACTCTTTGCAACTACTTGTACTGTAGCCCGCCAGGCTCCTTTCTCTGTCCATGGGATTTTCCAGGCACGAGTACTAGAGTGGGTTATCTGCTTCCTCCAGGGGACCTTCCCAACCCAGGGATTGAATCCATGTGTCCAGCATTGGCAGGCAGATTCTTTACCACTGAGCCACTGTGGAAGCCCTGGGGTAGACAGACCTTCCGCATTAAAACAGAATCGGGTAGATGAGGAACATAATTTTGCCTTGCTCAGTGGTTCTGCTCCTGCCCAGACCCAGACTCACCAGCCCGCTTTATTATAACATCATCGTCAGCAGGAGGTAAAAAGAGCTTCTTGGTGGCCTGATTTCTATTGATGGGGCCAGGTGAGAAACACACCCCTCCTTTAAATCTCAGCAGTGCAGGTGGCTCACAAAGGCTGTAAACGATGAGGAATTGCGAGACCAGCGTTGACACACACACACCAGCACCCACCCACCCACCCAGCAGGAAGCTGCTATATAACACAAGGAGCTCAGCTCCATGCTCTGATGACCCCGGAGGGCGAGGGAGGCTCAAGAGGAAGGGGATATGTGTAGCTGATTTGCGTTGTTGTACAGCAGAAACACTGTAAAACAATTACACTCCAATGTAAAAAGTCAAATGCAGGACTGTTGACTGTAGGTAGTGTTGTACAGATCTCGCACTTAACTCATCTGTTTTAAAATTTAATTTTATATTGGAATATAGTTGATCTACAATGTTTTGGTTTCAGGTGTATGTTCATTTTTTTAAGATTCTTTTCCCAGATAAGTCATTACAGAATATTGAGTAGAGTTTCCTCTGCTATATAGTAGGTCCTTGTTGATTATTTTACATATAGCAGTGTGTATCCGTTAATCCTAAATTCCTAATTTGCCCCCCGCCCCCAAACACGTTTCTCCTTTGGTAACCAAAAGTTGGTTTTTCAAGTCTGTTGAAGAACAGACTTGTTGAGTCTGTTTTGGTTTTGTAAATAAGTTCCTTTGTATCATTTTTTAGCTTACATGTAAGTGATACCACATGATATTTGTCTTTGACTTCCTTCACTAAGTACGATGACCTCTAGGTCTGTCCAGGTCGCTGCAGAGCACAGTATTTCATTCTTTGCAGCTGTAGTGGACACGGCTGTATCCATTGTGTGTGTATATAGACACATATATCTTTATTATGTTTATATAATATATATATACATTAATGTATGCATGTATGTATACACACACACACATTTTTTTTAATCCATTCCCTTCTCAATGGACGTTTAGGTTGCTTCCATGTCTTGGCTGTTGTAAACAGTGCTGCAGTGAACATTCAGTTCAGTCGCTCAGTCATGTCCAACTCTTTGCGACCCCATGAATCGCAGCACGCCAGGCCTCACTGTCCATCACCAACTCCCGGAGTTCACTCAGACTCACATCCATCGAGTCAGTGATGCCATCCAGCCATCTCATCCTCTGTCGTCCCCTTCTCCTCCTGCCCCCAATCCCTCCCAGCATCACAGTCTTTTCCAATGAGTCAACTCTTCGCATGAGGTGGCCAAAGGACTGGAGTTTCAGCTTTAGCATCATTCCTTCCACATTAGGGTGTATATATCTTTTCAAATTACGGTTTTGTCCAGATAAATGCCCAGAAATGGGATTGCAGGGTCATACAGTAGGTCTATTTTTAGATTTTTAAGGAACCGCCATACTGTTCTCCGTTGGGATTGTACCAATTTACATTCCCACCAACAGTGTAGGAGGGCTACGTTCTCTCTCCACCATTGGTTGGTTGTAGATTTTTTATGTTAGCCATTCTGATCAGTGTGAGGTGACACCTCATTGTAATTTTGATTTGCATTTCTCTAATAACTAGCAATATTGAACATCTTTTCATGTACCTCTTGGCCATCTGTATGTCTTCTTTGGGGAAATGTCTACTTAGGTCTTCTGCCCATCTTTTGACTGGGTTGTTTTTTTGTCATAGAACTACATGAGCTGTTCATAAATTTTTTCGATTAATCCCTTGTTGGGTGCTTTGTTTGCAAATATGTTCTCCCATTCTGTGGGTTGTCTTTTGGTTTTATTTATGGTTTCCCTTGCTGTGCAAAAAACCTTTTTAAGTTTCACTAGGTCCCATTTGTTTATTTTTGTTTTCATTTTGATTATTCTAGGAGATAAGATACTGCTGTGATTTATGTTCAAAGTGTTCTGCCTGTGTTTTCCTCTGGGAGTTTTATAGTATCTGATCTTTAGTCCATTTTGAGTTTAGAACTTAAGTCAATTGAGACATTTTTGCCTGTCAATTAGTAACTCCCTACTCACCCCCTCCCTCATCCCCCTCTGAGTTCGACTATTTTGGACACCTCCTGTAATTGGAATCATGCAGTTATCTGTCCTTGTGGCTGGCTTGTTTCATTTAGCAGGAGGACACTATACTATTGCATATGTCAGCATTTCATTTTTTCTTGTAAGGCTTGCATATTGCTTTGTATGGATGAAACTTTTTTTTTTATCCATTCATAGAGATCTAAGTTATTAATAATTGCACATCTTGCCTGTTGGGAGTGCAGAGAGAGCACTTCCAGATCCTGATTTCTATTCTTTCCGATAAATATTTACTCTACCCTAGAAGCCATTCCAAGCTGATGAGACACTTGCCTGAGGAAACGCAGTGCACTCTCTCCTCACTCCCACAGTGCCATCTCTGAGTGGCAGCCCCAGGCAGGAGGCTTAGGGGCAGGCAATCCCCCCTATCCCCCTCCCCTCTGCTGATCCTCACATAGTAGGTGCCTTTGGAGAAGCCAAATGAAGTACCAAAGCCCTGGCCCCATGACTCAGAACTGTCCCTCCACTCCGGCCTTTCTCCAGTCCTCTGAGGAGCCGGCTCCTCCAGGGACCACAGGCCCTCACCTCCCAAGCCGGGCAGGAGAGTCAAGGGGAGAGAGATTTGAAGAGGCTGCACTGCTGGCTTTGAAGATGGAGGCAGGAGCCGTGACCCGTAGAGTGCCTGGAAAGGCTGGAAAGGTCAACTTCTGGCCTTTAGAATCTCCCTTGGAGCCTTCCGGGGCTTCCCAGTGATAGCTTATGGTGAATGATGTCGGATTCCTGATCTCTGAAGGAGGAGATTGAGCTTCGGGACCAGGCTTGATCACTCAAGAGCTTTTGTGTAGCAAAGTTTTATTAAAGTAAGAAAAGGGACAGAGCAAGCTTCTGACACAGACATCAGAAGAGGGATGGAGAGTGCCCCCCCCCCCACTAGTCTAAGCAAGGGAGTTATATAATTTAACTGGTTATTACAAGAAATCAAAAGAATGTCTCAAGGTTGTTCAGTTCAGTTCAGTCACCCAGTCATGTCTGACTCTTTGCGACCCCATGAATCGCAGCACACCAGGCCTCCCTGTCCATCACCAACTCCCAGAGTTCACCCAAACTCCTGTGCATCGAGTTGGTGATCCCATCCAGCCATCTCATCCTCTGTCATCCCCTTCTCCTCCTGCCCCCAATCCCTCCCAGCATCAGTCTTTTCCAATGAGTCAACTCTTCGCATGAGGTGGCCAAAGTACTGGAGTTTCAGCTTCAGAATCGGTCCTTCCAATGAACACCCAGGACTGATCTCCTTCAGAATGGACTGGTTGGATCTCCTTGCAGTCCAAGGGACTCTCAAGAGTCTTCTCCAACACCACAGTTCAAAAGCATCAATTCTTCGGTGCTCAGCTTTCTTCACAGTCCAACTCTCACATCCATGCATGACCACAGGAAAAATCACAGCCTTGACTAGACAGACCTTTGTTGGCAAAGTAATGTCTCTGCTTTTGAATATGCTATCTAGGTTGGACATAATTTTCCTTCCAAGGAGTAAGCAGCTTTTAATTTCATGGTTGCAGTCACCATCTGCAGTGATTTTGGAGCCCAAAAAAAGTCTGACACTGTTTCTTCATCTATTTCCCATGAAGTGGTGGGACCAGATGATCTTAGTTTTCTGAATGTTGAGCTTAAGCCAACTTTTTCACTGTCCTCTTTCACTTTCATCAAGAGGCTCTTTAGCTCTTCACTTTTTGCCATAAGGGTGGTGTCATCTGCATATCTGAGGTTATTGATATTTCTCCCAGCAGTCTTGATTCCAGCTTGTGCTTCTCCCAGCCCAGCGTTTCTCATTGATGTACTCTGCATAGAAGTTAAATAAGCAGGGTGACAATATACAGCCTTGATGTACTCCTTTTCTATTTGGAACCAGTCTGTTGTTCCATGTCCAGTTCTAACTGTTGCTTCCTGACCTGCATATAGGTTTCTCAAGAGGCCAATCAGGTGGTCTGGTATTCCCATCTCTTTCAGAATTTTCCACAGTTTCTTGTGATCCACACAGTCAAAGGCTTTGGCATAGTCAATAAAGCAGAAATAGATGTTTTTCTGGAACTCTCTTGCTTTTTCGATGACCCAGCGGATGTTGGCAATTTGATCTCTGGTTCCTCTGCCTTTTCTAAAACCAGCTTGAACATCTGGAAGTTCACAGTTCATGTATTGCTGAAGCCTGGCTTGGAAAATTTTGAGCATTACTTTACTAGCGTGTGCGATGAGTGCAATTGTGTGGTAGTTTGAGCATTCTTTGGCATTGCCTTTCTTTGGGATTGGAATGAAAACTGACTTTTTCCAGTCCTGTGGCCACTGCTGAGTTTTCCAAATTTGCTGGCATATTGAGTGCAGCACTTTCACAGCATCATCTTCCAGGACTTGAAATAGCTCAACTGGAATTCCATCACCTCCACTAGCTTTGTTCGTAGTGATGCTTCCTAAGGCCCACTTGACTTCACATTCCAGGATGTCTGGCTCTAGGTGAGTGATCACACCATCGTGATTATCTGGATCGTGAAGATTTTTTTTGTACAGTTCTTCTGTGTATTCTTGCCACCTCTTCTTAGTATCTTCTGTTAGGTCCATACCATTTCCATTATCGAGCCCATCTTTGCATGAAATGTTCCTTTGGTATCTCTAATTTTCTTGAGATCTCTAGTCTTTCCCATTCTATTGTTTTCCTCTATTTCTTTGCATTGATCACTGAGGAAGGCTTTTTTATCTCTCCTTACTATTATTTGGAACTCTGCATTCAAATGGGAATATCTTTTTTTTCTCCTTTGTTTTTCTCTTCTCTCCTTTTCACAGCTATTTATAAGGCCTCCCCAGACAGCCATTTTGCTTTTTTGCATTTCTTTTCCATGGGGATGGTCTTAATCCCTGTCTCCTGTACAATGTCATGAACCTCCATCCATAGTTCATCAGGTACTCTATCAGATCTAGTCACTTTAATCTATTTCTCACTTCCACTGTACAATCATAAGGGATTTGATTTAGGTCATACCTGAATGGTCTAGTGGTTTTCCCTACTTTCTTCAATTTAAGTCTGAATTTGGCAATAAGACTCACTCCCATAATATACATTTTAAGATAACAGGATCAGTCGGAAGCTTTTCAGGAAGGAGAAACTGTCCTCAAGCAGGAGACAGTGTTGTTATATAATCCTTAAGCTGAGTTGTTTGTTGTGTAATCATCAGTTCTGGGCTTAAAGAAAAAACTGTATTACATGACTAAGACTAAGGAATGTAGAGGAGAAAAAAAGACGTTTGTCCTTTCCCCCTTGAGAATTCCAGACCCTTATCTCCTCCTCGGGGACCCCGGATTTCTTATCAACCTGCCTAGGAATTGACTCTCTCACCAGGTGGCTCAGCAGTGAAGAACCCACCTGCCAACGCGGGAGATGCAGGTACAGTCCCTGGGTCGGGAAGATCCCCCGGAGAAGGAAATGGCAACCCACTGCAGTATTCTTGCCTGGGAATCCCATGGACCGAGGAGTCTGGTAGGATATACAGCCCATGGTGTCAGAGAATCAGACATGACTGAGCACACACACTGGTACATCTTGAGTGAAGTCGCTCAGTCATGTCCGATTCTTTGCTACCCTGTGGACTGTAGCCCTCCAGGCTCCTCTGTCCATGGGATTCTCCAGGCCAGAATACTGGAGTGGGTAGCCATTCCCTTCTCCAGGGGATCTTCCCCACCCAGGGATCAAACTCAGGTCTCCCTCATTGTGGGCAGATGCTTTAACCTCTGAGCCACCAGAGAAGTCCGGTACATCTTGAATGTGGCCTCATCACACCCACTGAGGCCTGCCGGCCTCCAGAACTGTAAGACATCTCAGTGTGTGCTAGCGTGCAGCAGCTGTGGGAAATAAGACCGAGTTCACCACCTGTACGTTCACAGCCCTGGCCCTGTGTGCTTGGAGCAGTGACCTTGGCAGTGGGCACTTCAAATGCAACCAGACCAGGGACATCACCTTCTTGAGTCCTCCAGCTGCTGCCTCCACCCACTGCTCCTGTGCCCAGAGCCTCGGGGCCCCACCCCCTATCCCAGGCCCTTCCTGCCTTGCTTGGGACTCCCCACTCAGGCAGGCTTTGTACCCTAAGTCTTAGAGTGAGCGCATGATGCTTTTAGCCCTCCTTCGGACTGTGAGCTCCACAGGGTCTGGAAGAATCAATTTTGCTGTTTACCCCTAGTGCCTTGCACAGTGCTTGGCCCACGTGGGTGTGCAAAGATTCATGGAGTAAACAAGTATATCCTTCAGGTGTTTTCTGTATACCCCTTCTACTGTGCTGTAACGTGGGTTGGAATTGAGAAATGGAATATTTCCTGCCATATCAATAAACAAAGACTGTCATAGGCATCAGTAATTATGGATGGTGACCCCCCTGAGGAAACTCAGGAAGGAAAGAATACCCACCATCTAGCAGCCATCAGATTGCCGGCACTCCTTACTGTGAGCCCCTGGGAAACTCAGGATGAGGAAACTCGATACTGGCCCCAGACGGCTGAGGTGCACATCAAAGGAATGATTTCAAAGGAAGAGTCAGCCCGGGCTCTTGCATCTTCCCGTACATAGAAAAGTGCTAAATCCCTTAACTTGGGATACCTGGTTTTCTTTAAACAACAACAACAACTTTTTGACATTCAGACTGCCTGCCCTTTGTTGCAAAACTTCTTTTAATATATATAACCTGGCTCCCCTCCTCGGAGCAGCTCTCTCAGGGACACTTGAGATGCTTTCTCTCAGCTTGAAGTCCAAACATTCCCAATGAATAAAACATAACTCTCAGCTTTTAGGTTGTATTTTTTAGGTCTGCAGAAGTGTACACCCTCAGTGGCCCGTAAACGCACGTCTGTTCCCTTGTTCGTGGGCTGCCGCCGTCTTGCGATGTGAGGGCTTTATATCCAGGACCAGCGAGCCCCTCACACTGGAATCGCAAGTAGTTCCCCATTTTTGGCTCGTTCACGCAGTGCTGTCGTGAACGCCCTTACAATTAGACGTGGGCAGACCTCTGATTATTCTTTTAGGATCGACTCCACCGGAATTCCGTCTCCTGGGTTTTCGCATCTTTTGACTTTTAAATGCAATGTTCTCCAGAGCAGTTTTTTTCTTTTCTCTTTGAAATGTGCCTTTGCTGGAAGATCAGTGAAAACGGTGAGAAGAAAGCCAAGACCAGAATCTTCTTTCATCGACTTAAAAGAGGGTCCGGAACTGCGGCCCCACAACTGTGCTGGTCACGGCAGAGAGGAGGTTTATTTCTCCAGGTTGTTCTCGCCACCCAGCCAGGCAGCCGCCGTGGCCCTGAGCCACTCCCGCTGCTCCCCTCTCCCCCCTCAGCTCCCAGCGGCTGCCCTGCCTGTGACCAGTTGCCCTCAGAGCTCCTGACTTACCCCGATTCTCCCCACTCTGTCTTACAGCGACATCACCCCTCCCGGAGACGCACTAACCAAGAACAGCCAGCCCAAAGTGGCTTCCCGCTTCCCCAAGCTGGCCCGAGGGCACCCCAGGGAGACACGCAACGTGGAGCCCCAGAGCGGTGACCTCTGACCTCGCCGGTACCCTGGACTTGGGCCCTACGTGCTGCGCCAGCCGTCTCCACCCCGGCCACGGCAGCTGGCCCCTGCCACCTCGGAGGGACCACCCTACCCCCACCGGTGAACCCCAGAGAGCACACCTGCCCTGCCAGGCGTGTGACACCCCGATTAAACTGGGCTGTGTGAGAGCAGGGCGGCTCCTCGCTGGACGGATGTGGGCACGTGGGCTCTGCTCTCCCCGCGCCCCGCCTTGGGCCTCAAGGGCCAGGCATTCCCCTTCCTCCAGCCCAGAGGCCAACTGGAGGGCTCAGAGTCAGAGCCCCCTGGTCGCGATGCACAAGTCTGTCTCATTTGGTCAGAAGTTTCATTCACCTCTTGACTCTTTCCCACGTGGGAATTCGAATGACTGTTACTTCCCTACCCCCGTTTAATGTAATTGCCTGCTACAACCTATGAACACGGAGGGGGAGCTAGTTCCTTTCCACATATGCCCCACCAGGGATCAGTAGACACCCTAATTCTTGCCACCAGGTTCCAGGGAGACAGCCCCGTGGCCTTCGTGCAGCAGCGCCATTAGGGATGAGGAACTGTGGCTCTTGGAGAACTTCCTACCTCCTCTCTGGTTGGTTCTGGAAGGACTGGCCCCTGTAGGAAGCCTACATGTACCTGGTCAGGCCAGCCATCAGCAGCAACCTAGTGACCTGAACCAGAAAGCCCTGAGCTATCTAGGGGTTGGTGGCCTTGGCCACCAAAGCCAAGAGGAGTCCTCAAGGCTTTGAAAGACTCGGTTCTGGGAAGCACTTCAGAAGCTTCTGTGGGCCTCTGGGGGTTCTGTGGAGCTCAGCGTGACTCTCTGTGAACTTGGGTGAATGTGACTCACTCTGAACAAATCATGATTGTCCCCTAAAGACAGCACATGTGTTGTTGGCCAGTATGCTCTCGATGGGAGCAGGGCGCTGGGTGCATCCCAAGATTGACCCCTCTGCTCCCCCCATTCAGAGAGCACCCCACCAGCAGCAGCAGCAGTTGGGAACAGGAGGAGAACAGCATCAGGTCCCCCCGTGGGACCAGAGCTGTTTGGCCAGTTTTAACATCCAGAAACGTGGAACTCTTCCCCACCCTGGGTAGGAGTCACCCTCAGCTGCTGATACAAAGGACCAAAAAGCGGTATAAATGTGTGAAAAGCAGAGGGCTGAGCACACCTCAGCCCATGCCTGGGTGAGCAATGTGGGTCATCATCGAGCCTGTAGTGGAAACCCTGGAAGGGCTGTGCCGCACGCCCCGTGCTCACCAGAGGGAGGCGTGTCAGAACTGACGTTTGCACACGGCCCTCCAGGGACTCAAGGAGGCTGCAGCAACTTCAGAGGGGACATTCTACCTGGTGAGCTAGGCCCAGGGGAGCGACACGAGCCGGCTGTCCTGCATGGATGGAGGTGGCAGTGTGTGTACGTGGGGGCCCTGCTGTCGGCCTGTGGGGGTCAGAGGACCCAAGGGACAGCGTGTCCCAGAAAGGCAGCATGGTTGGTTTCCCCCTCGTGTGCCCAGGGATCCACTGCGCATGCACCGTGCTGGAATCCCACGCCCCAGAGCACTGCCGTGAACATAGAGCCCTCCTCCACCCAGGCCTCCGGGACCATCTGGAAGTTCCAGCTGCCCCAGAGCTCTGCCCCACACGTGGGGCCCTCCACAGGGGTCACTTTGAGGCCAGCTGATGGCTGCAGATCTGAACCCAGGGTGTCGTCTCTCTGTTCACGTGAGACCCAGAATAGATCCAGCGCCCCAACATTCTCCAGGGTTCTGATCAGCCAGGCTGTGTTGGCGCCTGACCCCAAACACATCTGAGAACGATTTCTAGCCTCACCTTCTCCAGCTACCCCACCAAGAAGCGGCTTTGACGTTCTGTGCATGGAGTGAAAAAACAGCAAAAAAAGGTACCCAGAGCTACAGCAGACAGATGCTGAGCGGGAGGGAGACATGAGAGCACTCTCGGCCTGTATTTGGAAAGGAGCAGCTCTGCCTTCCTGTTTTTAAAGCTTAATTATTCATGGGAAGCTTGCCCTGCCCTCCCACACGCGGGTTGTAGAAAGCATGTTCCTAGGGGCCCTGCGGGGCCCCTCCAGGCTGCTTGCCCTCTGTGCCCCCGTTTCTGTGACCCTGCAGAAACCCCGATCTTCAGTCCGTCTGGTTTCAGCTCAGATACGCATGTGACATGCACATCACAGCTCCTCCTCCAGCCTTACCTCTGGAGTCACATGGAATGTTCTGCCATGAGAGAGCCCTGCTCACCAGGGCGGTGGGGTGGACTTAGAAGGGGCAGACCACCAGCTCCTGGAGAAAGAGAACAAAACCCTGAGGTCCAGGCTGGGATGTGGCTCACAGAATGCCACCCCCCGAGGCCGTGTCATCATCTGTGCATCCACCCCCAATCTAAGTCAGAAGGCAGGATGTCCCCCCTGCCCCCGAGACCCATCAGGTGAAAGACAGCCCCCCAACAAAGGACCAGCTGACGCTGGCTTCTGTCTCCTTGATCAAAGATTCTTTAGCACCTAAGAAAGCGCTCCCCATTCTTCAGAAAGGAACAGAAGGGCCCTCTGTCTCCAGAAGGCCTTGACCCTCTTGGCGCCCCACCTGCCTTGGGAGCAGGAAGCACCCCCTTCAAGTCCCCAGAGCACAGTCCAGCAGGCTGTTCAGGGGTGGCTTCAGCCGGGTTGGGATGGAAGCCCAGCCAGGTCCAGCTCCGTTCGCATCTCACAGAAAAAGCAGAGACATCTCTCCTTAAGAGAAAACCAGAGCTCCCAGGGAGTGAGGGCTGAGGCTGGTGTATACCTCACCAGCTTTCTCGGCCACCGCTCCACAGCCCCTGTGGAATCCTGGCTCGAAACTGCACAGATCTCTCTACAGTCAGGCCCTGGGGGAAGAGGCGGCTTTCCCAAGAGGCTGTTGCACCTCACGGAGGTCACCGTGAACACCATAGCCTGGCCCATCTAAGGGCTTCCTGGCCACAGAAGGATCACTGACGGAGCTGCAGAGACAGGGTACCATCCTGTGAGTCCTGGCAAGAGGCGCGAGCAGTGAGAGAGAGGCTGGTGAGCCGGGGTGTGTGGACCAGGTGTGGTCGCTCGGGGCCTGTTAGGATGCCTTCTTTGATAACCGCTGGATTCGACAGCACTGCCAGGCTGTGTTGTGCCTTTCAGAACACAGAGGCAGTCAAAGTTATTTACACCCCGGAACTGGTAACACAGCTGCAGCCGGTTCCGAGAGGCAGCGGGCACTGGAGGCCCGAGAATTCATCCCCAGATTTTGGGCCCGGAAACAGGAAAGAAGTCCCTCCGGGCAGCCCAGGGGATCCGAAGCTTTGCTGCTTTTGTCTCCTGACACCCAGCGCCCTGGCATCTGGGGTCTGGGGTGGCCTCTTTGCTCATGAGAGAGTGTGCCCACCAGAGGGCCCGGTCCCAGGGTCCCAGGCCTCAGCCCCCGTACCTCACCTGCTCACCTTCACAGGGGTGCAGCCTGGAGCCGCCAGCTGGCCCCACACCTAGAAACCAGAGCCCGTTCTCAGGTCCCAGCAGACCTCTCCTAACCAGTCACCTTCAGCATCCTTCATCCCTCAGCCCGGCAGCTTGGTGCCAGCGCCCGTGCACAGGAGGCGCCTTCCTCTAGGAGGAGGATCTCGCCTGGGCGTATCACTGACTGGATCCTCAGCCTGGAGCTGGGATGGGCAGCCTCCAAGACCTGTCAGAGAAGGACCCTGAGCGGGAGCATCTGATGAGCTAAGAGCTTTCTCGAAGGAGCATGCCACGCTCAAGCTGCTACCCCAAAGGCAATAATTGTCTCAACTCTGCCTCAGTGTTCCCCTCCGGACAGTGCCACCCATGCTGAACCTTACCCCCGGGCTGGGTGCCCCCGGCAGGCAGGTGTCTGCTCACGAGCAAGGCCTTTTGCAACGATCATTTTTCAAAATATTGCACGTCGCTGCTTTACGTGTCTGCTGTTCAGATTGGCTTTCTGTGTTAATCGCACAGTTGCAGCACTAGATATTTTATCTGACCTTGCCAAAAATTTCATTTTTCCTGTTTCCCTAACACGTGGTCTTGATTATGTGTCTAAAAGAAAACTTCAGCTCCCGGATCGATAGGCGCGAGCAGGGAGCACTGCCCACCTCCACGCTCTGAGCAGAGCAGCCCTCTGTCCGGCCCGCAGTGGAAACGCCCCTCCCTCAGTTCGTCTCGGCATTTTAGACCATCCCGTTTGCCACCCTTGCCTGCTGCCAGGAATGGGCCTGATTTTGGTAGTTCTCAGTTCTAACAACCATATTGAATGGGTTTCCTTACTTAATCAATTTCTGAAGAGAAGCAAAAAAAAAAAAAAGAAAACTGGTTTTTCTAAAAGATGGGTGAGCTTATACCAAGGATGAGCAACCCCACTAGAAGAATAGAAGAACGTCCGGATCCACGAGGGTTTCATGGTCCAGGGATTCAGTTGTTTGTGGCACAGGGATGATTTGCCATCCTCACCGAAGACCACTAGCTGACCTGCCAAGATGCCCCCCTTGCCCTCAGATCCCATCACTGCCTTCACGAACTGCAAGGGGAGAGGCCATGCCCCTCCGGCAGTTCTCTCTGCCATCGCTTGAGGCCATACAAGGGGACGACCTTTGCAACAGCTGGGACGGAAGACACAGAAGACGGGATCGCAGGTTTACAACCAGCATTGAGATGAGCTGGAGAATGGGCATTGCCAGGAGTGAGGGGGTGGTGGAGCTAATTAGGGCTTCTTATTACCTGGGATCCATCCTGGAAAGAATGTCTTTACCTCTGTAACCTTAGCGGCACCATCTCCAGCATCACCATTTGGTAAAACACACTGCTTAACTCATCAGATGCTGACTTGGTGGTGGAAGAATTCTTTTGACTACAGGCTCCATGGTGACCCGTGAGTGGGTCCCCGTGAGCCGTCTGTTCGAGGGGGAACCGGCGACAAATCTGGAGTCTATGGTCTGGATGGAAGCAAGGCTGAGAAGCCCACAGATGGGCTGCAAAACACGTGGTATTATCTTAACTACCCTCTTCCGTTACGGTTTACAGGATAGAATTTTTAAACAAATGTGTTTAATTTTCTAAAATCTCTTGTATTAAAATTTTCCTTTGGAATAAGCTGTGGTAATTTTGTTACAATCTAGTTGAGACACACCTCTTTACAATGACAAAATTAAAACGGTTACATTTTCTAAATTAGATACTCGGTTTATGGTCTAATTCTCCGCGTCCATTCTTTTTCAGCAGTTGGGGATTAGGTGAAGTTTCAGTATACATTATAAAAACTTCTTATAAGGCCCTTCACCATTTCACATGTTACCCTGAACAACATGATTTGATTGGACAAGCATCACTTTTATTTGAAGTAGAGCAGGAGCTTATGTTGAGTTATTAGGCAGATCTATATTAATTGGAGATGTAGCATCAAAATTCTATACAGAAAAAAAATTCCCTTCATTATAGGTTCCTATTCACTCAGAAACCATTTTTGGGCACCTACTGTATACCATCATGCCAGGCCCTGGGCATACAGCAGTGGCCAAGGCAGAAAAGACCCCTGCCTTCTTGGACTAAGATTCCAAGTAAGACAGATGGACAATAATGTATATTTCTGTGTATCTGTCTATCTACACACACTTCCCTGGTGCCTTAGCAGTAAAGAATCTGCCTGCCAGTGCAGGAGACGCCAGAGACACAGGTTCAATCCGTGAGTCAGGAAGATCCCCTGGAGAAGGAAATGCCAACCTTCACCCGTATTCCCAGGAACATCCCCTGGACAGAGGAGCTTGGTGGGCTACAGTCCTTGGGGTTGCAAAGAGTCAGACACGACTGAGCATGCGTGTACGCATCTATCTAAACACACAGACCCTGTTTAAAATCAGCCCTGCAGACAGTTACCGACCACCGTAAGCTCCACAATGGACTTGGAGAAAGATCTCCTTCTAACAGTTCAAGCCAGGCTTTCTTGGCCTCACACCGATGACATTTGTGGCTGGATAGCTCTGGGGCGTGAAGACTGTCCTGTCACTAGTGCGATCAGCCCTGGTCTCCAACCCCTAAACGCCCTGGAACCTTTTCTGTTCTCACAACCAGATGTGACCACACATCCCTGGAGTGAGGAATGGTCCCCTGTTGAGAACCCTGAGGCTAGACCAGGGATTCTCTTGGCAAAAGTGACATTTAAGCTATGACCTGAAGGATGAGAAAAACTGCTACGCAGTCCCCTGCTCCCCACCCCAAATTTACATTGGCTTAAAAAATTCACCCCCTGCAACCAGGTATCTAACCTTTTTAACCAGGATAGTAAGAGGCCAGGTTGGCTTCCCTGGTGGCTCAGACGGTAAAGAATCTGCCTGCAATGCAGGAGACCCAGGTTTGATTCCCGGAATCTGGAACATTCCCTGGAATGGCTACCTACTCCAGTAATCTTGCCAGGAGAACACCATGGACAGAGGAGCCTGGTGGGCTACAGTCCATGGGGTCGCAAAGAGTCGGACATGACTGAGTGACTAAGCACACGCTCTAATGAGATCGGTATTTAAAAGGCATCCCAGCAAATCACGGGAGATGCTGCCCAGGGGCCCACAAGGGATGCTGCAGACCCCTCAGCCCAGGGCCGTGGGAAGGGTACTTCCAAGCTGATACGAGAGAGGAGGGACCAGCGCTGGTTTTCGAGGGCGTGTACGTGGACCACATTGCGCCTGCACTCTCCAGCCTCCAGGTCACTTAACCCTTTGGCCACCACAGTGCATCCCCCATTTGGACAGATGAGAAAGAGAAAACTACGTGCAGGCCGAGTGTGGGCCCTAGTGCCCCAGCCTCGAGGCGGAGGAGCAGCAGGACTGTCTCCATCGTGCCCACAGCCAGCACTGTCCTGGCCACACTGTGATCGGCCCAGGCCACCCTCCCTCACATCCAGTGTGCATGCAGCAACCTCCCTGTTCTCTCTGGCCTCTCCCAAGGGACGTCTCAGCTCCTCAGCCATCTCCAAGCACAGCTGACCCCCCAGCTGGAGGCTGTCTCCTTGATTATCCTCAGTCCATATTCCCAAGGGCTTCCCTGGTAGCCCTACTGGTAAAGAATCCGCTTGCAACACAGGAGACCCCGGTTCAATTCCTGGGTCAGGAAGATCTGCTGGAGAAGGGATAGGCTACCCACTCTAGTATTCATGGGCTTCCCTGGTGGCTCAGCTGGTAAAGAATCCACCTGCAGTGTGGGAGATCTAGGTTCAATCCCTGGGTTGGGATTGAACTTGCTTCCCTACTTTAAACCACTTTGCCTCCTTAAAAACCTCAGTTCCTCAGGAGCTCATGCCATCCACCTGTATTACCCCCTATGTCTAGGCTTGGACTCGTCTATTGACCTCCGAGCTGCTTCTCACACACTGATGATTAATTCATCACTCAGGGCCCCTTGATCCCCTCCAGCCACACCCCACCTCTCTCTCCTCTGAGCTTTTCCTTCTCCAGAGGCCATTCCCCTGTGCCACTTGCAGCTTTTCAAGACCAAGGGACACAGCGGCCATCAGCACACACCTCTGCAATCCTGACTTCAGATTCTCTGCTCTGATCCACTCTACCTCCTAGCTCTTCTCTCTAGTGGCCCCCACCCCAGCGACAGCTCTTCAAATTCTTCAGGAATGCTGTCATCTTAAAAAACTCTGTCCTCAGGACTTCCCTGGTGGCCCAGGCTTAAGAATCCACCTGCCAATGCAGGGACACAGGCTTGATCCCCGGTCTGGGAAGCTTCCACGTGCTGCAGAGCAACTAAGCCCATGCAACACAACTAACGAGCCAGCACTCTGGGGCCCCAAAGCCTCAGTGACTGAGCCTGCATGCCTAGAGCCTGTGCTCTGCAACAAAAGAAGCCACAGCAATGACAAGCCCCCGCTCACCACAACTCGAGAGAAGGCTGAGCAGCAATGAAGACCCAGTGCAGCCAAAAATAGCCAAAACACAAGATCCTGCCCTCCTCTTTGCCAAGCTCCTGCCTTTCCCAGCGTTGGTTCTGTGGCCCATGCCGATCACTGCTCCCTTGGGGTCATCCCAGTCTGCCCTGCATCTCCTTCATACTTGCTTGGTAAAAACCCAGCCCTAGTCAAGCTCAACTGACAAGCTAGTCTAGAAGCCAGTATCATTTGTAACTTTGGTTTGTAACTCCATATTTTGTTTTTGACATAATTTAAGAGACTAATGCATTTAAAAGAATTACTTGTTTATGTTTGGGGGCATACAATATATAAAGATGTATGAAGGGAATGGGGATAGAGCTGTAAAGGAGCATAGGTTTTTTGTTACTAATTGTTATGAATTCAACTTATTATTCAAATTAACTTCAGGTTGTTAAATGTAATCCTCATGATAATCACAAAACAGCTGTAGGATATACACAAAAGGAGATGGAAAGGAACATTCATGACGAAAGATAGGAATGCATAGAATGAGGGACAAAAAAGCTATGAGACTTATGGAAGACATAGCAATAACTGAATAAGTCCTTCCTTATCAGTAGTTACTTTAAATATAAATGGATTAAACTTTCCAGCCGAGACAAAGATTGGCAGAAAGAATAAAAACACATAATCCAACTATATTCTGTCTACAGAAGATTTACTTTATATCTAAGACCACAAATAGATTGAAAGTGAAACCATAGGATAAGATATTCCAGGCAAGTAGTAACCAAAAGAGGTCAGAAGTGGCTATACCAATAATAAACAAAATAGATTTTAATGAAAGTTTCAATACAGGAAGAAGCTATGACAGTTATAGGCATTTACATACCTCATAATAGGTGATCAAATATAAAAAACAAAAAACTCATAGAATTGAAAGGAGAATCAGACAGTTCTACAGTAGTCCATGGTGTTGCAAAGAGCCAGACACAACTGAGCGACTAACACTTTCCCAATAATACCTGGTCACTTCAATACCCCACTCTCAATAGTAGACAGAACAGCCAGACAGAAAATAAGGAAGGAAGGAAAAGTAATTGGCTTACTGAGTTAAATCCTCTCACAGACACACACGGGGCACCCTACCAACAGCAGAAGCACACGCATGCTTCTGAAGTGCATGTGGGATATTTTCCAGGGTAGACCATACGCTAGGCCACAAGTCAAGTCTCAACAGATTTTTTTTTTTAAGATAAGATTTCATACAACATATCTTCTTCAACCTGATGGGATAAAGTTAGAAATCAGTAATAGAAGGAAAATGGAAAATTCACAAATTCATGAAAAACAACATGAACAGCCTGTGGATCAAATAAATTGTGAAAAATTTATAGAAAATACTCCAAGGACTTCAAGACACTGAAAACACAGCATAGCAAAACCTATGGGATACAATGAAAGCAGTGACAAGGGGGAAGTTCACAGCTATAAATGCTTTTATTAAAAAACTAGGATGACCTAAAACCACCACTCTAATCTTGAGGCAGGAGGAAGATGCCCCTGCTCCTTGAGGTAAGCAGTAGTTTGTTCCCTGTGGCCAGAAAGTCCCAAATTTCAATAGCAGGACAATGAGAGAGGAGGCTGGGCCCAGGATATAAGAGACCACATATTTCTCATTCTCAAAGTCAAGGAAACCCTCCCAACTAGAAAGCTCCTTGGAGGTCAAAAAGGGGAGTGATGCCAAGGCTACCCACAAGCCTTTCCATCTTGGCTGAGAGATGTATGTACACAGAGGAGGACCCTGAGATATACCAAAGACAGACTCAGAACCAGGCAAAGGGAGATGGCTGGCCAAAGAGCACCCAGAGAGATACCCCACGTAAGTGATTTAAGCTACCCAAAGGCTGAGACTGACCGAGTCAGCCCGTATATCTACCTACATGCACTGTACTCCTTTTCCTCCTAATAAACAGTTTATCTATTTCACTACTTTCTATCTTTGTGGGAATTCTTTTCTGCAAAGCCAAAGGGCCAGGGCCCTTGCCCCTGACCACTGGTCTGGTGGCTAGGATCTGGTGCTCTCACTGACATGACCTGACCTTAATCTCCGGCTCAGAAACCGAAACCCTGCTCCAAGCCACTGCAGGCTGAGGCCACCTGACATTATACTTGCTGCTGAAGCCTGGGAATTCAGAAAGTCAAGGTAAAGCAAGGGCTTCCCCCAGCTGCGGCTTGAGGCTCTTGGCCCACTCTTGCTTGCTTTCAGAACCCACAGAGCATAACTTCTATCTGTCCACAGCCTTTTGGCTCCCTGCCAACACTGGGGGTGTCGAGGGGATCTCCCAGGGGCCGTGCAGATTCAAATAATACTTGGGTGACAGCTGGCACTGTCCTTTGGGACATGGTGGAAATGTGATTTCTGACCACAGAGGAGCCCAAGGGGTCACACTCCCTCTCTCACTGTCCCATGTGGAATGTTCCACCAGAGTTTTCTTTCCTACCTTACTCACACAACAAAGTCTCTTTCTTACTTCCTATCTCTGTGTCCTTTTAGAGAAGAAATCCTGCACATTATCCCTAAACTGCATCCCTGCCACTGTCAAACCCAGTGCTGTCTGTGTCAGATAAAACCATCAGGATGATTCCCAATTCTACCTTAGCCACCAGACAGGTAGCGCAAAGGAGTTGCGGTTCTTCTGCTGTCTAGTCTCTCCCTTCACCCCGTGCCCATGCGAGTTTCTCCCCTCCTGGCCCTCAAGGGCCTTAAATCCCATGACATCGTCCATAGCACCCAATTCCAATTTCTCCAAAGGTTCCTCTTTGCATCTATCGGACCCCCTTCACTCCAGGCCTTGGCAGTGGGCACACTGCTATGGAGAGCTTATCAGGCTGGCAGCCACCCAGAAGCCCAAATCATAAACTCTGTAGATGTTTAGTTGTAAGAAACCCGCCCCAGCATAGAAGACTTGTCACGGGACGTCAGCTCTATAGACAAAGGATCCCTCTTCAGGAATGTCTTGACAACCCGTCTGTACTGGTTCAAATGTCCTCCCCTGGCCACGTGGGGAGGCACCTTGTGCAAGATACCAAGGAAGACCAGAAATGTCTGGTCAGAAATCCACGGGAGAAATCCATGCTTGAAACCCCATCAGGTTTGAAGGGAATTCAGGTGATGCCCCAAACCTCTTCAGGTTGAAGCCTCCTCATAAATGTGTCCAGGACCCTGGATTCTGTACCTCTCTTGTTCTTGGCTGCAGGTCACCCCACGTGGGAGAATCCATCTCCAAGCCAAAAGAAACACCTCTGGAGTATATCTCTAAGAACTGGGTATTTTTTAAATAGAAGGGCTAAGAAAGGAAAACCTTAAGTTCTATTGTAGCAGTGCCTGGCCTTTGTATAAGTTAGGGAATGAAAAAAAATGACCTGAAAACGGGTCTCTAAATGATATCATGCTGCAATTGGATCTTCGTTGCCTCAGGAAAGTAGACTGAGGTTCCCTATATTCAGATTTTCATGGTCCTTAACAAAACCCTGCCCTATATGACTCTTGTAATTTAAAACCTGGGGAAGCAGAAAACTCTCCCGACATTTTAGGTGATCCCCTTCTAAGCTCTCCCATCTCTCAGGGGGGAAACTAAGCTCCCCCTTCTCCCGACAGTACCCCTTCTTCTCCAGAGTCACCGACTTTCCTTGGTCCCCCTGACCAATCCCAAACTCCATCTCCCTGTGTCCCTCCATTACTCCAAAGAAAGAGAGACCAGTCCCTCTGAGGTGACCTGCAGCAAAACTCCCTATGACCCAGGATCAGGAAAATTCTGCCCTCCTAGGGAAGGCTGAATGGCAAAGGCACAGTCGGAGTACATGTGCCTGTCTCTTTAACTGACTTAGCCTGATGCACACAGAAACCGGGCCGGTTTTCTGAAGACCCCTGTAACCTTGCTGAAGAGTTTCATGCCCTCACTCTGGTCCATGATTTAACTTGGAAGGATGTCCAAGCAGTCCTCTCTGCTTGCTGTACTCCTCAAGAAACACAGAGAATCTGGACAGTAGCCCAGGGACGCACTGACCAGAGAGACTGCCATCAGTCCCAAAGGGGAAGCGGGGCTCCTGCTCCCAAGATGGCCCTGCTGGACGACTGAGGCGGCCTGGAGATTCCGGGGGCGCCCCGCAGTGAGACATCTATCTCCATCGAGAAACCCCAGAGAGTCTTTGACAAGGCAGGTAAGAAAATTGATTACTTGATATGGGAGCCACTTGCTCTGTCTTAATTTCTCACACTGGACCTCTCTCCTCCAAAAGTTCTACCACGACTGGTGTTGATGAAAAGCCTCACTCTCTTCACTTCCCTGGGCTCTCGCTTCCCAGTTCCAGCAGCGGTTGATTTCAGATGCCCTTTTAGCCGCACCTCAGTGGCCAACCCTTGTCCTTGGGAGGGACCTCCCGAGTTCCCTTGGGGCCATACTGAGCAGTCCCTTATCTTGACTCTCAGACAGACCAGCCGGAAAAGCAAGGTCCTATTCCCAGCTATAATCTTCACTGCAGGACGAAGGAATCCTTGAAAGGGCCCAACTTGTAAGAATACCCAACTTGTAAGAATTAGCCTTAGGCCAGAAACCGCCTATTTTAACGAGAGACAATAAAGTTCCCCGTAAAGTTGGAAGCAAAGAAGGGTTTTACAACCCCTCATGGATACTTACAAGTACTTACTAGTCTTTACAGGTACCTTTGCTGGATGGATAGAGGCTTTCCCTACTAGAACAGAGAGGGCAACTGAAGTGGCTAAGGCTCTTCTAAGGGAAATTATTCCTAGATTCAGGTTGCCCCATCACCTTCAGAGTGACAAAGGACCTTCGTAGCCAAGCAAAACTCAACAGGTTTTGCAGGCTTTAGGAATTAAATACCACCTCCATTCAGCCTCAGGAAAAGTGGAATAGGCCAGTCATACCCTAAAGAAAACCTTGGCAAACTGCCAGGAAACATCAGAGTTGCAGTATCACCTGCTGCCAGTAGCTCTCTTAAGGGTCAGGGCAGCCCCTAAAACAACCACTAAGTTAAGCCTTTTTGAAGTGACATACAGAAGGCCATTCCTTATTCTAGACATGCTAACTGACCCAGAAACCCAGCCTCATCTTAAATGATTATAAATCTAGGTCATGTCCAGATATGGCAACAGACTACAGTCCTCTCCAGATGACAGTCCAAGACACTTGTAAGCCCTGGACACTGGGTACTTTTACAGATCTGGAAGAATAGTCCCCTGGTGACCAGCTGCTCCCCAAATGAAAAGGTCCTTACCCATAGCACTTCAACTCCAGGGGAGTCACCAGCTGGGTTCATTGGTCCAGGATTAAGCCTGTCCCCATTGATACATTACAGGAACCTGAAGACCCACATTCCAGCCATCCCTGTGAATCCATGCCTTTCTTTGAGTCTCCACAGGATTCAAAGGATGTAGGATAACCTGAAAATTCCAGGTGGATATTGAGCCACTCCAAGACCTGAAGCTCTTATTCAAAAAGATTAGAAAGACTTCTGAGACCCTAGGCTGGGAACCGAAACCCTGTTCAAGCTACTGCAGGCCAGAGGCATCTGAGATCAATCTTACAATTTCAGGAACCAGTAAAAAAAGAACAAACTAAACTCAAAGTTAGCAGAAAGAAGGAAATAACAAAAGTTCGAGCAGAAATGAAGTGGAGAATGGAAAGGCAAAAGATAAAATTAATGAAAGTTGTTGAACGAATCAACAAAATCGACAAACCTATAGCTAGATGGACTAAGGGGAAAAAATGATGCCTGAACTTGCTAAAAGCAGAAATGAAAATGGGGACATTACTAGTGATTCTACAGAAATAAAAAGGATTATGAGTACCATGACTAATCTTATGCCAACAAGTTGGATAACCTAGATGAAACAAATTTCTAGAGCCACAAAATCTACCAAGACTGGATCAAAGAAATAGAAAAGCTGAACAAGCTTATATATAACTAGTAAGAAGATTGAATTAGTTATCAGTCTCTCAAGAAAGGAAAGGCCTGGACCTGATGACTTTACTGGTGAATTCCGCCAAACATTTAAAGAGCTAATTCCAATCCTCAAACTTTCCCCCCTAAAATTGAAGAGAGCAAAATCTGGGAGAACGAGATGGCAGAGGAGTAGGTGGACGTGGAGTATCTCTCTCTCCACGGACACATCAGGAATACACCTTCAGACACAGAACACTGGCTGAGAGCAGACAGGAGAAACTTGACCAGTGGAAAAGGATATACAGAACTATGCAAAACTCGGCAGGAGGAAGGAACTAGGGGGAAAAGCAGGAGTGTTAGTAGGACTGGACTTCCCCTCAGTAGGTGGGGCAACTGAAGCAGGGGTCCGATCCCCACATCAGGGCAACTGTCTGAGTCAGAGGAGAAACATTTAAGGCTGAGAGTGAAACAGCTGATCAGTGGCAGCCTAAATGGAATGAGAATCAGACAGTCCTCGCCGCCGCCATACACACCCCGGACAGGGATGCCGGTCCCCTGGAAGGTGCAGCAGCTGGGAGCTGGAGTTTAGGGGTTGTGGACCAATCCCAGGGGGAGGGCTGCTGTTGACTGTGGAGAGACGGATTGAGGGGATGTGAGGAAGGAGATTATGGTACGAAATGCCTGTGGAGGAAAGCCAGGAAGCCATGGAAGCAAGAAGATACTGTTGAGTCACCTGTAGGGGGTGGAACCATCACCATAGCCTCTCTCTCCCCACACGCCAGCATTGGCAGCTGAACGATAGAGAGGCTGGCCCATCAAACGCCTGAGGTACTAAACTCCAGAGTAGGACCCCACCCACGGTGCCCCTTAAGTGCCTGAACTGCCAAACAAAAGAGAAGGACCCCAGGTAAGGTAGCCCTCTAAGTGCCTGAATGGGCAGAGCTACGGAGAAAGACTGGCCAAAGAGGCTTTCTGACTGCCAGCTACAAGAGGCTTGAAAAAAGACTCAGATAGGGCCATAACTCCTGGGGCAGAGGCAGTCTGTGTCCCTGCATACTTGGCACCACCAGGGTCCCTCCAGGCCAAGCAGCTGCACCACCTTCACACTCAACTCTCACTGGGACACGTCTATGTCTGCAGGGTTTCTTTGGTCATGTCCAACTCCGTGGCCCCGTAGACTACGGCCTGCCAGGCCTCTCTGTCAGGGGTGTTCTCCAGGCAAGAATACTGGAGCGTACTGGCCAATTCTGGTTGCCACACCCTTCTAGAGCACTATTATTTCCTGCTGCCCTAGCTGCCAACTCCCCTGAGTATCTGGTGCTGCCAGAACCCCTGAGACCCAAGCAGCCGCACCACCTCCACACCTGGCAGAGGTGGAAATAAAACCACAATTGAAACCCAGGGGCAGTGTGGCTAAGGGAGAAGACCCAAAACCTTCCCACCAGTTGTACAACCTGCAGATTAAATCCATATGATCAACTAGCCAGACTCTGGGTCCATGGAATATATAAAAGGTCATTGAGAGCTCCCACAGAAGAAAACACATTACTTCCGATAGCTGTGGGCATTGGAGGCAAGAACACACTAGGACCAGATTAGAATCTGAGCTGCCCCAACAGCAGGTCCAGAGACCAGCACAGTGTTGGAGGGCATCCCTAGGGAGGTGAGGTGGCCTGACTCCCAGCGAGGGAAAGGACTCTGACAGCAGTGACTCAAGAAAAGCATTTATTATTCTTATGTTTTGACTTGTTCTATAGATTCTTTTGGAATTTTTTTCTCCCCTACCCCACCCTGTTGTAGTTGTCGATTTTATTCGCACTATGAAATCT
Organism: Bos indicus x Bos taurus; assembly: GCF_003369695.1. Lineage (NCBI taxonomy): Eukaryota > Metazoa > Chordata > Mammalia > Artiodactyla > Bovidae > Bos > Bos indicus x Bos taurus. The sequence goes on along the minus strand of NC_040100.1, from coordinate 31,226,500 downwards.
AAGCTTTTGAGCTTTTTTTCCCTCAGTCACATTTTTTATAGTTGTTATAAATGTCTGCCTCTACGTTGGGCTTTTGCAGTTCTGTGGAGCTTTTTTTTCCTTTCCTTTTTAATTTTAATTTTTAAACCTGTTATTATTTTTTCTATATTTATTCCCTTGCTTGCTTCTCCTACTATTCTTTTCCTTGCAGTTAATCTTTAATGTATATAAATCATCTTTATCTACCTCTAACTTTGCATATCTATTCTTTCTTTTCTTTCTTTCCTTTCCTCTCAACATATATGTTAGTTTTATTTTCATTGCTTTATCCCCCAATCGGCACCTTGCTTTAGTTTTGCTTTCCAGTTTGTGCTTTAGTTAGTTTTGTTCTTAACTGGTAGATGTAATTTTTAGTCTCCTTTGTCCGTTGGATCAATCTATTGTACTTTACTTTTGTTGGACTGTTTTGATTTTGCTTATGGGTGTATCTGTATATGTGTATATTCAGTCACACTTTTTACTGTTGTTATAAACCTCTGCCTCTACATTGGGCTTTTGCAGTTCTGTGTTTTCCTTTTGTTTTTCTTCTTCCTTTTTCTTTTCTCTTTTTTATAATTTTTTCAAACCTACTATATTTTGTCTACACTTATTCCTTTGCCTTTCCTACTGTTCTTTTCCCCTTGCTGTTAATCTTTAATGTATATAATTATACATATATATAAATATATATAATGTATATAATCTTCATCTACCTTTATTTAACTTTGCATATCTATTATTTTTTTTCTTTCTTTCCTTTCCTCTCAACATATTTGTTAGTTTTGTTTTCATTTATTTATTCCCCACTTGGCACTCTGCTTTAGTTTTCTTTTCCGGTTGGTGCTTTAGTTAGTTTTGTTCTTAACTGGTAAATATAATTTTTGATTTCCTTTGTTTACCAGGTGAATCTACTGTACTTTATTTAAGTTGGACTGTTTTGACTTCGGTGGAAGTTCTAGCCAGAGCAATTACACAAGAAAAAGAAATAAGAAGCATCCAAATTATAAAAGAAGAAGTAAAATCCTTTCTATTTGTTGATGATAAGATCTTATATGTAGAAAACCTTAAAGATTCTGCAAAACGAAATAAACAAACAGAGATAATAACTGTTAGAGACAATAAATTTCAGCAAATTGTAGGGGACAAAGTCAACACAAAAAAATCAGTTGTACTTCTGTACATTAACAATGAACAGTTTAAAAGGAAAATTATGGAACAGTTCACCTGACAATAGCATGAAAAAAAAATACTTGGGTGTTAACCAAAGAGGTAAAAGACTTGTAAATAAATTATAAGACATTGCTGAAAGAATGATAAGTCATAAAATAGTAGAAACACATATCATGCTCATGGTCAGAAGATTTAATATTAAGATGTCACTACCCAAAAGAATTGACTGATTTAATGCAATCCCTATCAAAATCCCAATGACTTTTTTTTTTTTTTGCAGAAATAGAATGTGTGTGTTAGTTGCTCAGTCATGTCTGACTCTTTGTGACCCAACAGACTGTAGCCCGCCAGGCTTCTCCGTCCATGGGATTCTCCAGGAAAGAATACTAGAGTGGATTGCCATTCCATTCTCTAAGAAATAGAATGATCCATTTTAAATTCACATGGAAGTTCAGGGGACCCCAAAGAGCTAAAACAATCTTGAAAATCAATAAGGCGGAAGACTCACATTTCTTGATTTCAAAATTTTTAACAAATTCATCCAAACAGTGTGATAGTGACATGACTAGAATAGAATGGGGAACCTAGAAACAAACCCTTGCATATACGGCCAAATCACTCATCGACAAGGGTGTCAAGACCATTCACTGGGGAAAGGACAGTCTTTTAACAAATGGGAAAACTGATTGTCCATGGGGAAAAAGAAGGTGGATCCTTGTTTAACACCATGTACAAAAATTATCTCAAAAGCGATCAAAGACCTAAATAAATGTAAGACCTACAACTATAAAAGTCTTAGAAGAAAACAAAAAGGGAAAGCTTCACAACATTGGATTTGGCAATGATTTCTTGAATATGACACCAGAGGCACAGGCAACAAAAGAAATGGACAAATTAGACTTACGAAAAAATTTAAGCATTTTGGACATCTGAAGACATAATGAACAGAGTAAGAAAGCAACCCAGAGAATGGAAGAAAATACTGGCAAATAAAATTTTTGATAAGTAATTAACATCTTCAGTTAAGTTGGTCACTCATGTCTGACTCTCTGCGACCCCATGAACCACAGCACACCAGGCCTCCCTGTCCATCACCAACTCCCAGAGTCCACCCAACAATGTCCACTGAGTCAGTGATGCCATCCAACCATCTTATCCTCTGTCGTCCCCTTCTCCTCCTGCCCTCAATCTTTCCCAGCATCAGGGTCTTTTCAAATGAGTCAGCTCTTCTCATCAGGTGGCCAAAGTACTGGAGTCTCAGCCTCAGCATCATTCCTTCCAATGAACACCCAGGACTTATCTCCTTTAGGATGAACTAGTTGGATCTCCTTGCAATCCAAGGGACTCTCAAGAGTCTTCTCCAACAGCACAGTTCAAAAGCATCAATTCTTCGGTGCTCAGCTTTCTTTATAGTCCAACTCTCACATCCATACATGACAATTGGAAATGCCAAAGCCTTTGACTGTGTGGATCACAATAAACTGTGGACAATTCTGAAAGAGGCACCTGATCTGCCTCTTGAGAAATCTGTATGCAGGTCAGGAAGCAACAGTTAGAACTGGACATGGAACAACAGACTGGTTCCAAATAGGAAAAGGAGTACATCAAGGCTGTATATTGTCACCCTGCTTATTTATTTAACTTATATGCAGAGTACATCATGAGAAATGCTGGAATGGAAGAAACACAAGCTGGAATCAAGATTGCCGGGAGAAATATCAATAACCTCAGATATGCAGATAACACCACCCTTATGGCAGAAAGTGAAGAGGAGCTAAAGAGCCTCTTGATGAAAGTGAAAAAGGAGAGTGAAAAAGTTGGCTTAAAGCTCAACATTCAGAAAACTAAGATCATGGCATCCAGTCCCATCACTTCATGGGAAATAGATAGGGAAACAGTGGAAACAGTGTCAGACTTTATTTTTTTTTTGGCTCCAAAATCACTGCAGATGGTGACTGCAGCCATGAAATTAAAAGACGCTTACTCCTTGGAAGAAAAGTTATGTCCAACCTAGATAGCATATTCAAAAGCAGAGACATTATTTTGCCAACAAAGGTCCGGCTAGTCAAGGCTATGGTTTTTCCTGTGGTCATGTACGGATGTGAGAGTTGGACTTTGAAGAAGGCTGAGCGCCAAAGAATTGATGCTTTTGAACTGTGGTGTTGGAGAAGACTCTTGAGAGTCCCTTGGACTGCAAGGAGATCCAACCAGTCCATTCTGAAGGAGATCAGCCCTGGGATTTCTTTGGAAGGAATGATGCTAAAGCTGAAACTGCAGTACTTTGGCCACCTTATGCGGAGTTGACTCATTGGAAAAGACGCTGATGCTGGGAGGGATTGAGGGCAGGAGAAGGGGACAACAGAGGATGAGATGGCTGGATGGCATCACCGACTGATGGACGTGAGTCTGAGTGAACTCCGGGAGTTGGTGATGGACAGGGAGGCCTCGCATGCTGCGATTCATGGGGTTGCAAAGAGTCAGACACGACTGAATGACTGAACTGAACTGAACTGACCAGTTGGACCTTTGTTGACAAAGTAATGTCTCTGCTTTTCAATATGTGGTCTAGGTTGGTCATAACTTTCCTTCATCTAGAATATGTAGAAAACTGCAAAACTCAACAACAAAACCCAATTCAAAAATGGTCAAAAAGGGGGTTTCCTGGTGATCTATTAGTCAAGCACCTGTCCTGCAATGCAGGAGATGAGAGTTCAATCCCTGGTCTGGGAAGAGCCCACATACCAAGAGGCAACTGAGCCTGTGCTCTGGAGCCTGCGAGCTGTGACTACTGAGCCCACATGCCTAGAGCCCACATTCCGACACAAGAGAAGCCACCACACTGAGAGGCCTGGACACCGCAACAGTAGGCCCTGCTCACTGCAAACAGAGAAAGCCTGCACACAGCAATGAACACTCAGTGCAACCAAATATAATCAATCTTTAAAAAATTTTTTAGCTTTTTTAAAAGAATGGTCAAAGGACTCGAATAGACACTTCTCTCCTAAGACGATATCCAAATAGCACATGATCCAAAGCACATGAAGAGATGCTCAATGCCAGTGATCACTGCTGCTGCTGCTAAGTTGCTTCAGTCGTGTCCGACTCTGTGTGACCCCATAGACGGCAGCCCACCAGGCTCCCCTGTCCCTGGGATTCTCCAGGCAAGAATACTGGAGTGGGTTGCCATTTCCTTGGGAAATGCAAATCAAAACTCTAATAACACCTCCTACCTATTAGGCTGGCTTTCATTTTTAAAGACGCAAACAGAAAACAACAAGTGTTAGGGAGGATGTAGAGAAACGGAATTTTGTACACTGTTAGTGGGAATGGAAAATGGTACAGCTGCTGTGAGAACAGTAGGCTGGTGACTCCTCAAAAACTTAAACAGAATCACCATGAAAGAGTTAAAGTGTTAGTGGCTCAGCCACGTTCTATCCTTTGTGATCCTGGAGACTGTGGCCTGCCAGGCTCCTCTGTCCATGGAATTCCTCAGGACAGAACACTGGAGTGAGTAGCCATTCCCTTTTCCAAGGGTTCTTTCTGACCCAGGGATCGAACCTGGGTCTCCTGCAATTGGAAGCAGATTCTTTACCATCTGAGCCACCAGGGAAGCCCATTTTTTTCACAATTGAAATAAGTAATTATCCTGATATCCTCAAAGCAATGATTGAAGCCCAGAGGAGTGATTAGCTTGCCTAAGTGTAGATGGTTTTATGTATTAATATCATTGCTGAGGATTCAAACAAGTCTGTCCACACCCAAGTGATAGCTCTTTTCACTGAAGGGCATTAAAAAAAATAATGAAAAAAAAGTTGAATGAAAGTTCACTAATGTGTGAGTTTTTCTATCCTATGCCACTGTGGGTCTGTCACTAATATAGACTTCAAAGTTTGAAGATTTTAAGTCCATATAATGGAAAAAGTTGGAACATTTATCATGGACTGTGTAAAGACTCCATGAAAGGGCTTCTGTGCTGGTCCAGTGGATAAGAATCCCCTTACCAGTGCAAGGGACACCGGTTTGATCCCTGGTCCAGGAAGATCCCACATGCTGCAGAGCAACTAAGCTAGTGCCCCACAACTACTGAAGCACTCACATTTAGAGCCCAAGCTCCACAATTAAGAGGAGCAACCACAGTGGGTAGACGTCACACCACGACTAAAGAGTAGCCCCCGCTTGCTGCAACTGGAGAAAGCCTGAGTGCAGTAACGAAGACCCAGAAAGCCCGAGTGCAGTAACGAAGACCCAGAAAGCCCGAGTGCAGTAACGAAGACCCAGAAAGCCCGAGTGCAGTAACGAAGACCCAGAAAGCCCGAGTGCAGTAACGAAGACCCAGAAAGCCTGAGTGCAGTAACGAAGACCCAGAAAGCCTGAGTGCAGTAATGAAGACCCAGAAAGCCTGAGTGCAGTAACGAAGACCCAGCGCAGCCAAAACTTAAATAAATAAATCTTTAAAAAAAAAAAAAGACTTCATGGAAAAGGTAAACTTTATGATCAAACAGAGGTGAGTGACTCGGAACTTCCCTGGTAGTCCAGTGGTTAAGACTCGTGCTCCCAATGCAGGGGCCCGGGTTTGATCCCTGATCAGGGAACTAGATCCTACATGGGATAAATAAGACCTGGCACATAAATTTTTTTTTTTTTTTTTAATGAAGTGAGTGACTCTCTCTCAAGAAGGCTGCTGGAGAATTACTACTCAAGCTGGGGCTTGGACCAAATGACTTCTAAAATTCAGATATAATTCATTTTGGCACTCATCACATTTACTTTTTTTTTTAAAAAAAAAACAAATTGAAGGTTTCTGACCACACTTCACTGTCAGATGACAGCATTTTTTAGTAATAAAATATTTTTTAATTAAAGCATGTACATTGTTTTTAAGACATAATGCTATTGCATGCAATAGACTACAGTATAGCATACACATAACTTTTATATGTGCTGGGAAATAAAAATCATGTGACTCACATGATTGCTACATTGGCTTGATTGCAGTAGCTGCCTCTATCATAACAGTCCACAGGGAAGGGAGACAGGCAGGTAGCAGGGCTGGGAGCCCAGAGGAGGAGGGAGAAGCCCACCTGCTGTAAAGGACCCCTGGGACTTCCCTCTTTGATGACATCACTGGCACTTACTGCTTCCCCAAGTTTCCTGGCATAAACGTGATGCTCAGACCCAGAAACACTAGGTGAGTGAAGAAGGGAGCACCTTGAATGAAAAGGCATTGTCCTCTGTGAGGCAGCAACCTGAATGCCAGCTCCACCACCTCTTGTGTGACTATGGGCACCTCCCTTGACCCCTCTGGGTCTCGGTATTCCCTTCTGTAAAATGGGGATAACAGCACACCTTCCTTATAGGTCATCGCATTGAGTACAATACGTAAAGTCCTTAGAGCACCAGCCCTACCTGGGCATCCCCAGCATCCACCAGGACGGATGCTGTTCAGCATCTCACGTTCATTTGTTATCACTTACTGATCCCTTATTGATCCAGGCTGCACATTCCAGGCAGGCACTTGTTCCTCACATTCTCTGCTCTGACCCTGGTGCCCTTCCAGGACTCCCCTGGCATGTTTCAGGAGCAAGAACACGTTGTAAAGTGAATGCACGAGCACATCCCCACACCCTCTGTCTTATTTAAAATCCTCACAATCTCACAAGGTGGGGATGGCGATGAGCCCTCCCCCTGCCAGGGAAGGGAAGTGCCTCACAAACCCAAACACCCTGAAGAAGCTCCACTGAGATCCTAAAAGACCGAGATGGAGATGCAGGCAGATGCCCTCCCCTCTGCCTGTCCGGTGGGAGCGACCTCACTCACTTCACAGGGTGGACGGGAGAACCATGAGAGAGGATGACAGTGCGAGAGCATACAGCAGGTGCTTAATAGGTGGTCCTTCCCGCCCCCTTGCCGTGGAGGCTTGGGCTGCCCCCTTACAGCATCCCATGGAGGAAACAGGCCGAGAGAGGTATGGTGACTTGCGCCAGGTCACACAGCACTTCAGGCTGACTTAAGCAAGCACGGCATGCTGGTGGCGGCGGCGCTGCCGTGTCCCGGCCTCGCCTTTGCCTGGACCCCCCTCTCTGGGGATTGTAGGTGTGTGGAAATGGGCAGATCGACCTTCCCGTGTCTTTTCCAGGAAACAGTAACAAGAATAATTTCCTCTCATTCCCATCATTATTCTGTGAACATTCTGGCTTCTATGTTCTCGGTCCGCCTGCCGGGTTCCTGTTTCCTTTCTCTGGCGGTTTCTAAGGCAGGTATTGATCACTTTGTGTTCTTTGTCTTCGTGTCATCAGAGTTGACCCTGAAAGAGCTCGGTGAGGAATCTGAGAGACGTCCTGTGTGTGCACGTGTTTTAGGTGCACACCCTCCGAGGTGGCCTGACAAGCTGTCACCTGAGACTCCTGGCTGGGGCTGTGATTCTGAGGCCACCTTCTTGCCTCAGTGACATCTGCAGTGTCGCTGTCACTTTAGGGTATGCAGCACTGGTCATGAGAACAGGACTACCCGAGGCCAGCAGGTCAGGGGACCCAGATCCCGGGCCCTCAGAGGGGCACCCTGGGCAGCGGGTTTTTTACGGATACAATTTTTAATTAATTTTTTTGGCTGTGCTGGGTCTTCGTCACTGTGAGGACTTTTTTCCAACTGCAGCGAGAGGAGTGCACGGGCTTCATCTTGCCGTGGCTCCTATTGTTGCAGCGCAGGGCCAATAGGGCGTGCGGGCTCCCATAGTTGCGGTACGAGGGCTCAGTAGTAGTGGCTCATGGGCTTAGTTGCTTCACTGCACGTGGGATCTTCCCAGATAAGGGATCAGACCTGTGTCTCTGGCACTGGCAGGTCGGTTCTTCACCACTGAGCCCCTAGGGAAGCCCCGGGCGGTGGCTTTGTGTGGTTTTCAGTGTTTCCAGCCTCTGGCCCTCGGCTTCTTGTTCCCTGTGACTGAGCTCAGACACCCGGCCCCCTACCTCCCTACCCCAGTGGGTCTCACATTTGATGGTAAGTTGCCACTCAGAGGGCTTGTTAAAACCCAGTCACTGGGCCCACCCCCAGGATGCTGGTTGCTGGAAGGCTAGATCAGGCCTGAGAATGTGCGTTTCTAACAAGTTCCCAGGCAACACCACCTCTCCCAGTCTGGGGACTGCCCTGAAGCACCTGAAAGGGGAGGTGGGGAGGTCACAGCAGCAGTGACAGGAAAAGAAGTGTTAGGCACAAGCAGCCACCAAACGCCTGCCAGATTCTAGGCTCCAAATGGAGTCCTTTACATAAATATCTCATGGGTCCTCACTGCAACCCTGTGAGACAGGCGCTATTACTACCCCATTACACAGATGAGCAAACTGAAGCCCAGGGAGATTCAATGGCCTTCCTGCCTAGTCTAGGAATGTCTGCACTGGAGCATCACAGCCTTCCAAAACCAGTGGGGAGGCCTCTGGGTGGTGGGGTGCTAATGGCTCCTCCCACGAGGGCAAGTGTTCCAAGACAGAAGGCCATAGGTCATCCAGCTAGTGAGAGCCGATGCCAGGGCTGAAACCCAGGCCTGTTGTTTCTGCAGTCTGTGTTTGCATTCTGGAGATGTAAGGACCATCCCCCCACCTCCCCTCACTCCTTCTACTCCTCTCCACCCACCTTCCCATGGCTCAAGCATGCCAAGCCCTTACCCACCTACCCCAGTCCCTCCACACAGCCTGGTCCCCCTGCCTTGATTGCCTCCTCTGCCTGGCTCACTCATTCTTTGGGTTCAAATTGAACATCACGTCCTCAGAGAAGCCTTTCCTGACCTCTAGGTGTACCATCATCTCCTCTCCATCAGTCTCTCATAAACTGTGTCGTAGGTACTCAGTTGCTTAGTCGTGTCCAACTCTTTACAACACCAAAAACTAGAGCCTGCCAGGCTCTTCTGCCCATGGAATTTTTCAGGCAAGAATACTAGAATGGCTTGCAATTTCCTCTTCCAGGGGATCTTCCCAACCCAGGGATCAAATCCAAGTCTCCTGCATCGGCAGATGGATTCTTTACCACTGAGCCACCTAGGAGGCCCGTGTGTGTGTGCTTAGTAACCCAGTCATGTCTGAATCTTTGCAACCCCATGGACTGCAGCCCACCAGGCTTCTTTGTCTGTGGAATTCTCCAGGCAAGAATACTGGAGTGGGTAGCCATGCCCTCTTCCAGGGGATCTTCCCAACCCAGGGATCAAACCCAGTCACCCACATTGCAGGTGGATTCTTTACCATCTGAGCCACCAGGAAAGTTCATGAATACTGGAGTGGGTAGCCTATCCCTTCTCCAGGGGATCTTCCCAACCCAGGAACTAAACTGGGGTCTCCTACATTGCAGGCGGATTCTTTACCAGCTGAGCTACCAGGGAAGCCTGGGAGGTCCGTATCTCTACTTAAATATTTATTTGCAGTTTGCTTACTAATGATGGCAGTGGCCCCTGCTCTAGGGGAAATGGACCATGTTGGTTTTATGCACCATCGCACCCTCATTGCTAGACTATAAAGGACACTCAGACGCTCATTTGTTCAGTGGATGAATAGTGAAGCGAATGAATGAATGATCACTCACTTTTATGACTCTTCTCCGTATGTCCTGGTTAAAAGGCCTAATTATTTACCCTCATCTAAGAGGCTTCTCTGAAAAGCTGGCCAAGATGCTGACTGGCTGTTGGCCCTAGGTGAATAAGGCTCAAGTTTATGCCTTACTGATGCTTGCCCCCCAAGCAGGTGCTCTGTGAACGGGGGTGATGTGTTGGTCCTCTCAGGTCCACCCATCTTTAAATACTCCACCCAGGTGACTATGAACCTCAAACTAGGGATGCAGTGCATGTGGGGCCCCAAACACATCACTGGGACCATGAGAACTGTTTACCCTCATTCCCAGCGGGCACCCCACAGACCGTCTCCAAGGATGAGGCTCCCTGTATTCTGTGAGGGGGGGATTCTGTGTCTGTCACAGAAGTGGGTCTCTTGAAGAGTTCTTTTTGTGTTTCCCTATCCCTGGCTAGTGAAAGTATTAGTCACTCAGTCATGTCCCAAGTCTTCGTGACCCCATGGACAGTAGTACACCAGGCTCCTCTGTCCATGGAATTCTCCAGGCAAGAATACTAGAGTGGGTAGCCATACCTTCTCCAGAGGATCTTTCTGATCCAGGGATCGAACCTGGGTCTCCCACATCGCAGGCAGATTCTTTACCATCTGAACCACCAGGGATGACCATAAAGAAGGCTGAGCACTGAAGAATTGATGCTTTTGAACTGTGGTGCTAGAGAAAACTCTTGAGGGCCCCTTGGACAGCAAGAAGATCAAACCAGTCCATCCTAAAGGAAACCAACCCTGAATACTCGTTGGAAGACTGCTGCTGAAGCTCCAATATTTGGACCACCTGATGCAAAGAGCTGACTCACTGGAAGACTCTGATGCTGGGAAAGATTGAAGGCAAGAGGATAAGGGAGCAATAGAGGATGAGATGGTTGGATGTCATCATCAACTCGATGGACATGAGTTTGAGCAAGCTCTGGAAGATAGTGAAGGACAGAGAAGCCTGGTGTGCTGCAGTTCATGGGGTTGCAAAGAGCTGGATGTGACTGAACATCATCATCATCATCATCATCATCCCTGGCTAAGAAGAGGAAAGCGAAGCCTGGATCACCCAGAGGCTGACAATTTACTGATGCTGAGCACTGTAAAAGCTTTTTCATTCTTTACAAATCAAAAGTGTTTCCCTGTCCCACTTGAAATGGATTAGGTGAATGAGAGTGGGCTGATTTGTCAATGCACACATGGACCATAATTCTGATTTATCTCGGCAGTACAACTGCAATGTCTTAAAACTCACCTTTTTTATTGCTGTTACCATAACCCACCTTTTTAAAAATTGCATTTCTGTTTCGGAAGATTCACAAGGCTTCTGGTACTTCTGTTTCTTCATTTTGAAACCTCGCAGCGTTAAGACTCAAGGATGGGTACCAGCCTCTTCTTTTCTGAGGATCTCACCCACAGCTTTGAACACCATCTATGCACATGCATGATACCCCAGTGTATTCATTCAGCCTCCCACGGGAATGCCTAATGGGCATCTCAAACTAAGTGTGCCCCAAACAGAACCTTCGTGGGCTCCCCCAGAATAGCCCCTATTCCTCTCCCCAAGCAAGGTAAAGGGCACTTCCCACAGGTTGTTCCAGCTAAAACTTGAGTCACATTTGACTCCTCTTCCATCACCCTCTTCCCTTTATATTCAATCCATCAGCAAGTTCTTTCTACTCTGCCTTCAAATTTTGTCCATATTGGTTGCTTTGTGTCTACCCCAAATTCATGTCTACCTGAATCCCAGAATGTGGCCTTGTTTGGAAATAGGCTCATGCAAGTGTAATTAGTCATTAAGGTGAGGTCATTGTGGCAAGGGTGTCCTAAATCCAATGACTGGTGTCCATGTAAGAAGAGGAGACACACAGATACAAGGCTGTGTGAAGATGGATGAAGAGGCTGGAGTGATGCTATAAACCGAGGATGAATAGCCACCACCAGAGTCTGGAAGACACAAGAAAGGACCCTTCCCCAGAGACTTCAGAGGGAGCGTGGCCCCGCCAACACCCTGATTTGGGACTTACAACCTCGAGGATTCTTGGAGAATAAGTTTCCTTTAAGTCACCAAGTTTGTAGTAGTTACAGCAGTCACAGGAAACCAACACAGTGTCCAAATCCATCTGCTTCTCCAGGTTACCATCGACCTCACCTGGAGACCCAGTCTGCCTGCTGGTCTCTGTTCTACCTCCATGTGCTTATGTACATATGTGTGTACATAGGTATACATGTATATACACACACTTACACACACATATAACACATGCAAATTATATATAAGCAGGTATGTAAATGTATAGGCCATGTGTGTAATATACACTAGTGTATCACATGTATGTGACACTTAATAAGATTGAGAATATTTCCTTCTTCCCAGAAAGTTCTCTCCTATGGATGCAACTACAGATAATCATACTAAGTGAAGTAAGTCAGAAAAAGAAAGACGGATATCATATGCTATCACGTGCAGGATCTAAAATATAGCACAAATGAACCTATTTACAAAACAGCAATAGACTCACAGACACACAGAAGAGACTTGTGGTTGCCAGATAGAGTAGGAGTCTGGGGTTAGTATATCCAGACTATTACATATAGGGTGGATAAACAACAAGATCCTACTGTATAGGACATGGAACTATGTCCAGTCTCCTAGGATAAACCATATTGGAAAAGAATATAAAAAAGAATGTATATATGTGTACAGCTGAGTTACTTGGTTGTACAGTAGAAATTAACATGACATTGTAAATCAACTATACTTCAACTTAAAAAAAAAAAAAGCCTTAAAAAAAAAAAAAAGTTCTCTCCTACCCTTTCCAGTTAATTCCTGCCCCACCCCTCCAGGCACCCACTTTCTGATTTCTATCACCACAGATTAGTTCACCTGTTCCTTGGTGTCATATAAATCAAGTTGTATAGTATTTACTCACTGTATCCAGCTTCTTTCACTCAGCATAATCTTTGGGAGACTCACCCACGGTTATGTGTCTATCAATAATTCAATCTCTTATTGCTGAGTTATTCCACTGAATCAAATAATGTTTTAAAAATACACTCAGGGACTTCCCTGGTGGTCCAGTAGTTAATAATCTGACTGCCAATGCAGGGGATGTGGGTTCCATCACTGGTCCAGGAAGATTCCACATGCTGTGCGGGCAACTAAGTCCGTGTGCCACAACTCTGAAGCCTATGCTCTGCAACAAGAGAACCCACTGTAATGAGGAGCCCACACACTACAGCTAGAGAGTAGCCCCCACTTGCCACAACTAGAGAAAGCCTGATCACAGCAACAAAGACCCAGCACAGCCAAAAACAAACAAATGAAAAAACACAATCAGATATCATCACCATGCTTAAAACCCACATGCCTAAAACTCATTAAATGAAGTAATGTGCAAGAAAATTCAAATATAGGTTATGCTCTGTGTATTATTCATTTAAAAAGTGAAAGTCACTCAGTCGTGCCTGACTCTTTGCGACCCCATGGACTGTAGCCCACCAGGCTCATGCTATTCATTGATATCCCTGGTTCCCTCCTTCTGGACACTCTTTGATGTCAGGCATAACCATGTGAGCTGCTTTTAGCTAATGAATTTGAAAGGAAGTGATACGTGTCTATTCCAGACAGAATCTTGCATGGCTGGTGCATGATTCCCTTCACTTCCTTCCCTCTGCTGACATGCACGTTTGTGTTGAGAGAGACCCTCTACTAGCCTGGGCAACAGAGTAGCTCCAGTAACCACAGCCCTCTTGCTGACCTCTACTGAACACATATTACAAACAAGAAATAAACCTGTCATATGAAGACAAAAGACATTGGGGGATGTTTGTTACTGCAGCATAGCCTGTCCTGTCCTGACTTGTACAGCTTTCTTCTCTGATGGATTCTCCAAATTCTTCTCCTCCCATTGCTCTTGAGCCCCCTGAGTCAGCATTTCCCAGTCACTGACCTGAAACTACTTCATTAAGGTAAGAATGAAACTAGAGGAATCAACTTTCCTGACTTCAGACTATACTACAAAGCTACAGTAATCAAGAGAGTATGGTACTGGCACAAAGACAGAAATACAGATCAATGGAACAAAATAGAAAGTCCAGAGATAAATCCAAGCACCTATGGACACCTTATCTTTGACAAAGGAGGCAAAAATATACAATGGAGAAAAAATAGTCTCTTCAACAAGTGGTGCTGGGAAAACTGGTCAACTATGTGTAAGAGAATGAAACTAGAATACTTTCTAATATCATCAAATAAAATCAAAATGGATTAAATGTAAGACCAGAAACTATAAAACTCTTAGAGGAAAACATAGGCAGAACACTTTCTGACATAAATCATAGCAAGAGCCTTTATGATCCACTTCCCAGAGTAATGGAAATAAAAACAAAAATAAACAAATGGAACCTAATTAAACTTAAAAGCTTTTGCACAATGAAGGAAACTATAAGGTGAAAAGACAGCCCTCAGAATGGGATAAACTGATAGCAAATGAAACAACTGACAAAGAATTAATCTTCAAAATATATAAGCAGCTCAATATCAGAAAAAAGAACAATCCAATCAAGAAGTGGACAAAAGATCTAAACAGACATTTCTCCAAATATGACATACAGATGGCTAACAAACACATGAAAAGATGCTCAACTTCATTCATTATTAGAGAAATGCAAATCAAAACCACAATGAGGTTATCATCTCATACTGGTCAGAATGGCCCTCATCAAAAAGTCTACAAACAATAAATGCTGGAGAAGGTGTGGAGAAAAGGGAACCCTCTTGCATTGCTGATGGGAATGCAAACCGGTACAGACACAATGGAGAACAGTGTGGAGACTCCTTAAAAAACTGGGAATAAAACTGCCATATAACCCAGAAATCCCACTGCTGGGCATACATCCCAAGGACACCAGAATTGAAAGAGACGCATGTACCCCAGTGTTCATTGCATGATTTACAATAGCTAGGACAAGGAAGCAACCTAGATGTCCATCAGCAGATGAATGGATAAGGAGGTTGTGGTACAGATACACAATGGAATATTACTCAGCTATAAAAAGGAACGCATTTGAGTCAGTTCTAATGAGGTGAATGAACCTGAAGCCTATTATACAGAGTGAAGTCAGTCAGAAAGAGATCGTATATTAACACATACACATGGAATTTAGAAAGATGGTACTGATGATCCTACATGCAGGGCAGCAAGGGAGACACAGATGTAATGAACACATTTTTGGGTTCATTGGGAGAAGGCGAGGGTGGGATGATTTGAGAGAACAGCACTGAAACATGTATATTACCATATGTAAAATAGATGGCCAGTGTGAGTTTGAGGTATGAAGCAGGGCACTCAAAGCCAGTGCTTTGGGACAACCCAGAGGGATAGGGTGGGGAGGGAGGTGAGAGGGGGGCTTAGGATGGGGGGACATATGTATACCTGTGGCTGATTCATGTTGATGTATGGCAAAAACCATCACAATATTGTAAAGTAATTATCCTTCAATTAAAATAAATAAATCAATTGGGGAAAAAAAAAGATTACCAACAACCACCGCCCCCCACCCCCACAACCCCGACCCTTCTCCATGGTGAAACCCGATAGTCAGATCTTGGTCTTCATGGAACTTGACCATTATAGCACCTGGTGAGGTTGCTTTGTTTTCTAACCTTTTCTCACTTGGGTGACAGGACACCACACTCCCCAGCTTCCATCCTATACTTCTCTGGACACTCCTGTCCAGTCTCTCTTCCTGGTTTCTCCTCCCAGGATCTTCCTCACCTCTTCCCGCAGAGCACCCCAGGGCTCCCAAGAACCTGACCCTCCCCATCCAGGCTTGGTCCCAGACCTCTTCTCTCCACTCCTGAGTGGCCACATCAGCCTCCTGGCTGCCACATACTGATGACCCCCAGGTATGTCCGTCATGCACTGCTGCTGCTGCTGCTAAGTTGCTTCAGTCGTGTCCGACTCTGTGCAACCCCATAGATGGCAGCCCACCAGGCTCCCCCATCCCTGGGATTCTCCAGGCAAGAACACTGGAGTGTGTTGCCATTTCCTTCTCCAATGCATGAAAGTGAAAAGTGAAAGTGAAGTCACTCAGTCATGTCTGACTCTTAGCAATCCCATGGACTGCAGCCTGCCAGGCTCCTCCGTCCATGGGATTTTCCAGGCAAGAGTACTGGAGTGGGGTGCCATTGCCTTCTCCACTGTCATGCACGCTGCTCCCTGATTCCAAGCCTGTATGTTTACCTGCTCACTTGACAGCTCCACATGACATCGCATCCACATCTCAAACTTAACATGTCCAAACAAAGCTCCTGATTGTCCGCTCAAGCCTGCTCCATCCCTAACTGTTCCTCCATCAGGGTCTCTGAGTAACTATGATGAGTAGGCCAGAAACTCTGGAATCATTTTTCAGTCCTTTTTTTTTTTTTTTTTTCCATGCCTCAGGCATCCTGTTTATCAGCATTTCCTGTCAAAATGTATCCAGGATCCCACCTCATCCCACCACCTTCTCTGCTGCCACCTTGCTCCAAGCCACCTGCACCTCTCCTGGATTATTGCATTAGCCTTGTAACTGCCCCTACTCTCACCCCTGCCCCCACCGTGTGATTCTCAACCCAATAGCCAAAAAAATCCATTTGAAAATGTCACTCTTTTTCTTAAATTCCTCCAACTGCTACTCATTTCTCTCAAAATAAAACCTATGTTATAGACTCACAGATGTAGAAAACTAAGGGGGATTGGGGAGGGGAGGAATAAATTGGGAGACTGACATATACAGACTACTATATAGAAAATAGATAATAAGGACCTACTGTATAGAACAAGGAATTCTACTCAATAGTCTGTAATGACCTGTATAGAATCTAAAACGTAGTGGAGAACAGAAGCGAAAAGCAAAGGAGAAAAGGAAAGATATAAACATCTGAATGCAGAGTTCCAAAGAATAGCAAGAAGAGATAAGAAAGCCTTCTTCAGCGATCCATGCAAAGAATGAGAGGAAAACAACAGAATGGGAAAGACTAGGGATCTCTTCAAGAAAATCAGAGATACCAAAGGAATATTTCATGCAAAGATGGGCTCGATAAAGGACAAATATGGTATGGACCTAACAGAAGCAGAAGATATTAAGAAGAGATGGCAAGAATACACAGAAGAACTGTACAAAAAAGATCTTCCCAACCCAGATAATCACGATGGTGTGATCACTCACCTAGAGCAGACATCCTTGTGAAGTGTGAATGTGAAGTCAAGTGGGCCTTAGAAAGCATCACTACAAACAAAGCTAGTGGAGGTGATGGAATTCCAGTTGAGCTATTCCAAATCCTGAAAGATGATGCTGTGAAAGTGCTGCACTCAATATGCCAGCAAATTTGGAAAACTCAGCAGTGGCCACAGGACTGGAAAAAGTCAGTTTTCATTCCAATCCCAAAGAAAGGCAATGCCAAAGAATGCTCATACTACTGCACAATTGCACTCATCTCACACGCTAGTAAAATAATGCTCAAAATTCTCCAAGCCAGGCTTCAGCAATATGTGAACCATGAACTTCCTGATGTTCAAGCTGGTTTTAGAAAAGGCAGAGGAACCAGAGATCAAATTGCCAACATCTGCTGGATCATGGAAAAAGCAAGAGTTCCAGAAAACCATCTATTTCTGCTTTATTGACTATGCCAAAGCCTTTGACTGTGTGGATCACAAGAAACTGTGGAAAATTCTGAAAGAGATGGGAATACCACACCACCTGACCTGCCTTTTGAGAAATTTGTATGCAGGTCAGGAAGCAACAGTTAGAACTGGACATGGAACAACAGACTGGTTCCAAATAGGAAAAGGAGTATGTCAAGGCTGTATATTGTCACCCTGCTTATTTAACTTCTATGCAGAGTACATCATGAGAAATGCTGGACTGGAAGAAACACAAGCTGGAATCAAGATTGCCAGGAGAAATATCAATAACCTCAGATATGCAGATGACACCACCCTTATGGCAGAAAGTGAAGAGGAGCTAAAAAGCCTCTTGATGAAAGTGAAAGAGGAGAGGGGAGGAGCCAAGATGGCGGAGGAGTAGGACGGGGAGAACACTTTCTCCCCCACAAATTCATCAAAAGAGCATTTAAACGTCAAGTAAATTCCACAAAACAACTTCTGAATGCCGGCAGAGGACATCAGGCACCCAGAAAAGCAACCCAACTCTTCGAAAGGAGGTAGGAAAAAATATTAAAGACAAAAAAAAGAGACAAAAGAGGGAGGGACGGAGTTCCGTCCCGGGAAGGGAATCTTAAAAAGAGAGAAGTTTCCAAACACCAGGAAACCTTCTCACTGCTGAATCTGTGCCGAGCTTTGGAAGCACAGAGGGCAACATAACAGGGAGAAAAAATAAACAAACAATTAAAACTCACAGATTGCGAGCCCTATGGTAACTCCCCCAGCGGAGAAGCAGCGCAGATGCCTGCATCCGCCATTAGCAAGCGGGGGCTGGGCAGGGAGGCGCAGCGTGGGCTGCATCGCTGAGAGTAAGAATCTGGCCTGAATACCCTGAGCGCTATCTGAGCGAAATAATTTGGGCTAGCAAACCAGACTGTGGGATATCTACCACGCGAAAAGCCAGCCCTAACCTAAGACCGCCAGGCCCGCGCACGGAACAAAGGACTGAACAGAGATAGCCGGCTGCAGACCTTCCCCCTCCAGTGACAGGCAGCCAGAGCCGGAAGGGGGCAATCGCAGCCCCAGAGAGACATTATCTATAAAACTGTAAGCAGGCTTCTTTGCTAACTAAAACTTATTGGGGGTCTGGACGGTCAACATCTGCCTGAGAAGGTGCGCCGGTTTTACACCCAGATAACCGAGTGGCGGGGAGGGGATAAGTCGCAGCATTGGCGCTCGCCAAACACCTCATCACCTGAGCTGCTCGGACCTGGGAAGAGCACAAAACGCAGGCCCAACTGAGTCTGCGCCTCTGAGGACTACCCGAGTGCCTGAACCTGAGCGGCTTGGACCTGGGAGGTGCATGCAGCCCAGGGCCGGCCTCGGATTGATCCAGGCAGAACAACCTAGAGCCCGAGCAGTGTGGACAGAGAGGCTACACGCGCCGTGAGCAGGGGCAGACCCAGGGTGGCTGAGGCACTGCGAGCCCACACCAGTGTTATTTGTTTGCAGCATCCCTCCCTCCCTCCCCACAGCGCGACTGAACAAGCAAGCCTAAAAAAAAAAAAAAAAAAAAAGTGTCCTCCACCGTGCCCTTTGTGTCAGGGCGGAAACCAGATACTGAAGAGACTAGCAAACAGAAGATATAACAGAGGGAAACGCCTTGGAAGCTACAGGCAATAGATCAAAACCCTGTGGTTACTACGGACTACATAGGAAGGGGCCTATAGATCTTGAGAAATATAAGTCTGACCAAGGAACTAGCCAAAAATGCATTGAACCCACAACACCCACAAAAAAACCAAGAAAGTCCTAGATATATTTTTATTATTTTTATGATCATTCTTTCTTTTAAAAAAAAAATTTTTTTTTGTAAGTCCTCTATTGTTCCTTTAATTTTCACTTTTATAACCTATTACTTTGCAAAAAAAAAAAAAAAGACCCTATTTTTTTCTTCTTCAGCAAACTTCATATATATATATTTTATAATTTTTTGACCTTGTTTTTTGTTTTTGTTTTTGTTTTTTTTGTTTTTGTTTTTTTCTTCTTTTCTTTAACATTGTATTTTTGAAATTCCAAACTCTAGATTTTTAATTTTCGCTTTTTGGTATATGTTATCAATTTTGTACCTATAGTTTTTTTTTTATATAATTTCTCTGACCTTTTTTTTTCTTCTTCTCTGTTTCTTTCTCTTCTTCTTTTATATAACATTGTATATCTGAAATTCCAAACTTTACTCTAGATTTTTAATTTATGCTTTTTGGTATTTGATATCAATTTTGTACCTGTATTTTCTTTATAATTTTTGTGACATTGTTTGTATTTGTTTGTTTGTTTTCTCTCTTTATTTTTCTTCTTCTTTTTTTTTAACATTGTATTTTTGAAATTCCAAACTCTACTCTAGATTTTTAATTTTTGCTTTCTGGTATTAGTTATCAATTTTGTACCTGTACTTTCTTTATAATTTTCACGACCTTGTTTGTTTTTGTTTGTTCATTTTTTCTCTCTTTCTTTTCCTTCTTCTTTTCTTTAACATCGTATTTTTCAAATTCCAAACTCTACTCTAGATTTTTAATTTTTGCTTTTATGTATTTGTTACCAATTTTGTACCTTTAAGGACCCAATCTTCAGGACCCATTTTTCACTAGGGAGTGAGATTACTGGCTTGACTGCTCTCTCCCCCTTTGGACCCTCCTTTTTCTCCACCAGGTCGCCTATGTCTCCTCCCTAACCCCTCTCTACTCTACCCAACTCTGTGAATTTCTGTGTGTTCCAGATGGTGGAGAACGCTTAGGGAACTGATTACTGGCTGGATCTGTCTCCCTCCTTTTCATTCCCCCCTTTTATCCTTCTGGCCACCTCTGTCACCTTCCTCCTTCTTCTCTTCTCTGTATAACTCCGTGAACATCTCTGAGTGGTCCAGTTGTGGAGTGCACATAAGGAAGTGACTACTGGCTAGCCCACTCTCTCCACTATTGATTCACCTCATCTCATTTGGGTCACCTCTAACTCCCTCCTCCCTCTTCTCTTCTCCATGTAACCCTGTGAACCTCTCTGAGTGACCCTCACCATAGGGAAACTTTTCATCTTTAATGTAGATGTTTTATCAATGGTGCTGTATAGAAGGAGAAGTTTTGAAACTACTGTAAAAATAAGACCAATAACTGGAAGCAGGAGACTTAAGTCCAAACCCTGACTCCAGGGAACTCCTGACTCCAAGGAACATTAATTGACAGGAGCTCATCAAATGCCTCCATACCGACACTGAAACCAATCACCACACAAGGGCCAATAAGTTCCAGGGCAAGACATACCAAACAAATTCTCCAGCAACAAAGGAACACAGCCCTGAGCTTCAAGATACAGGCTGCCCAAAGTCACCCCAAAACTATAGACATCTCATAACTCATTACTGGACATTTCATTGCACTCCAGAGAGAAGAAATACAGCTCCACCCACCAGAACACCGACACAAGCTTCCCTAACCAGGAAACCTTGACAAGCCACCTGTACAAACCCACACACAGTGAGGAAACGCCACAATAAAGAGAACTCCACAAACTGCCAGAATACAGAAAGGACACCCCAAACTCAGCAATTTAAACAAGATGAAGAGACAGAGGAATACTCAGCAGATAAAGGAACGGGATAAATGCCCACCAAACCAAACAAAAGAGGAAGAGATAGGGAATCTACCTGATAAAGAATTCCGAATAATGATAGTGAAATTGATCCAAAATCTTGAAACTAAAATGGAATCACAGATAAATAGCCTGGAGACAAGGATTGAGAAGATGCAAGAAAGGTTTAACAAGGACCTAGAAGAAATAAAAAAGAGTCAATATATAATGAATAATGCAATAAATGAAATTAAAAACACTCTGGAGGCAACAAATAGTAGAATAACAGAGGCAGAAGATAGGATTAGTGAATTAGAAGATAGAATGGTAGAAATAAATGAATCAGAGAGGATAAAAGAAAAACGAATTAAAAGAAATGAGGACAATCTCAGAGACCTCCAGGACAATATTAAACACTACAACATTCGAATCATAGGGGTTCCAGAAGAAGAAGACAAAAAGAAAGACCATGAGAAAATACTTGAGGAGATAATAGTGGAAAACTTCCCTAAAATGGGGAAGGAAATAATCACCCAAGTCCAAGAAACCCAGAGAGTCCCAAACAGGATAAACCCAAGGAGAAACACCCCAAGACACATATTAATCAAATTAACAAAGATCAAACACAAAGAACAAATATTAAAAGCAGCAAGGGAAAAACAACAAATAACACACATGGGGATTCCCATAAGGATAACAGCTGATCTTTCAATAGAAACTCTTCAAGCCAGGAAGGAATGGCAAGACATACTTAAAGTGATGAAAGAAAATAACCTACAGCCCAGATTATTGTACCCAGCAAGGATCTCATTCAAGTATGAAGGAGAAATCAAAAGCTTTTCAGACAAGCAAAAGCTGAGAGAATTCTGCACCACCAAACCAGCTGTCCAACAAATACTAAAGGATATTCTCTAGACAGGAAACACAAAAACGATGTATAAACTCGAACCCAAAACAATAAAGTAAATGGCAACAGGATCATACTTATCAGTAATTACCTTAAACGTAAATGGGTTGAATGCCCCAACCAAAAGACAAAGACTGGCTGAATGGATAAAAAAACAAGACCCCTACATATGTTGTCTACAAGAGACCCACCTCAAAACAGGGGACACATACAGACTGAAAGTGAAGGGCTGGAAAAAGATTTTCCATGCAAATAGGGACCAAAAGAAAGCAGGAGTAGCAATACTCATATCAGATAAAATAGACTTTAAAACAAAGGCTGTGAAAAGAGACAAAGAAGGTCACTACATAATGATCAAAGGATCAATCCAAGAAGAAGATACAACAATTATAAATATATATGCACCCAACACGGGAGCACCACAGTACGTAAGACAAATGCTAACAAGTATGAAAGGAGAAATTAACAATAAGACAATAATAGTGGGAGACTTTAATACCCCACTTACACCTATGGATAGATCAACTAAACAGAAAATTAACAAGGAAACACAAACTTTAAACGATACAATAGACCAGTTAGACCTAATTGATATCTATAGGACATTTCATCCCAAAACAATGAATTTCACCTTTTTCTCAAGCGCACATGGAATCTTCTCCAGGATAGATCACATCCTGGGCCATAAAGCTAGCCTTGGTAAATTCAAAGAAATAGAAATCATTCCAAGCATTTTTTTTTTGACCACAATGCAGTAAGATTAGATCTCAATTACAGGAGAAAAACTATTAAAAATTCCAACATATGGAGGATGAACAACACGCTGCTGAATAATCAACAAATCACAGAAGAAATCAAAAAAGAAATCAAAATTTGCATAGAAACGAATGAAAATGAAAACACAACAACCCAAAACCTGTAGGACACAGTAAAAGCAGTCCTAAGGGGAAAGTCCATAGCAATACAGGCACACCTCAAGAAACAAGAAAAAAGTCAAATAAATAACCTAAATCTACACCTAAAGCAACTAGAAAAGGAAGAAATGAAGAACCCCAGGGTTAGTAGAAGGAAAGAAATCTTAATAATTAGAGCAGAAATAAATGCAAAAGAAACAAAAGAGACCATAGCAAAAATCAACAAAGCCAAAAGCTGGTTCTTTGAAAGGATAAATAAAATTGACAAACCATTAGCCAGACTCATCAAGAAACAAAGGGAGAAAAATCAAATCAACAAAATTAGAAACGAAAATGGTGAGATCACAACAGACAACACAGAAATACAAAGGATCATAAGAGACTACTATCAACAATTATATGCCAATAAAATGGACAACGTGGAAGAAATGGACAAATTCTTAGAAATGTACAACTTTCCAAAACTGGACCAGGAAGAAATAGAAAATCTTAACAGACCCATCACAAGCACGGAAATTGAAACTGTAATCAAAAATCTTCCAGCAAACAAAAGCCCCGGTCCAGACGGCTTCACAGCTGAATTCTACCAAAAATTTAGAGAAGAGCTAACACCTATCCTGCTCAAACTCTTCCAGAAAATTGCAGAGGAAGGTAAACTTCCAAACTCATTCTATGAGGCCACCATCACCCTAATACCAAAACCTGACAAAGATCCCACAAAAAAAGAAAACTACAGGCCAATATCACTGATGAACATAGATGCAAAAATCCTTAACAAAATTCTAGCAATCAGAATCCAACAACACATTAAAAAGACCATACACCATGACCAAGTGGGCTTTATCCCAGGGATGCAAGGATTCTTCAATATCCACAAAATCAATCAATGTAATACACCACATTAACAAATTGAAAAATAAAAACCATATGATTATCTCAATAGATGCAGAGAAAGCCTTTGACAAAATTCAACATCCATTTATGATAAAAACTCTCCAGAAAGCAGGAATAGAAGGAACATACCTCAACATAATAAAAGCTATATATGACAAACCCACAGCAAACATCCTCAATAGTGAAAAATTGAAAGCATTTCCTCTAAAGTCAGGAACAAGACAAGGGTGCCCACTTTCACCATTACTATTCAACACAGTTTTGGAAGTTTTGGCCATAGCAATCAGAGCAGAAAAAGAAATAAAAGGAATCCAAATTGGAAAAGAAGAAGTAAAACTCTCACTATTTGCAGATGACATGATCCTCTACATAGAAAACCCTAAAGATTCCACCAGAAAATTACTAGAAATAATCAATGACTATAGTAAAGTTGCAGGATATAAAATCAACACATAGAAATCCCTTGCATTCCTATACACTAATAATGAAAAAACAGAAAGAGAAATTAAGGAAACAATTCCATTCACCATTGCAACGGAAAGAATAAAATACTTAGGAATATATCTACCTAAAGAAACTAAAGACCTATATATAGAAAACTATAAAACACTGGTGAAAGAAATCAAAGAGGACACTAATAGATGGAGAAATATACCATGTTCATGGGTTGGAAGAATCAATATAGTGAAAATGAGTATACGACCCAAAGCAATTTATAGATTCAACACAATCCCTATCAAGCTACCAACAGTATTCTTCACAGAGCTAGAACAAATAATTTCACAATTTGTATGGAAATACAAAAAACCTCGAATAGCCAAAGCGATCTTGAGAAAGAAGAATGGAACTGGAGGAATCAACCTACCTGACTTCAGGCTCTACTACAAAGCCACAGTTATCAAGACAGTATGGTACTGGCACAAAGACAGAAATATTGATCAATAGAATAAAATAGAAAGCCCAGAGATAAATCCACGCACATATGGACACCTTATCTTTGACAAAGGAGGCAAGAATATACAATGGATTAAAGACAATCTCTTTAACAAGTGGTGCTGGGAAATCTGGTCAACCACTTGTAAAAGAATGAAACTAGACCACTTTCTAACACCATACACAAAAACAAACTCAAAATGGATTAAAGATCTAAACGTAAGACCAGAAACTATAAAACTCCTAGAGGAGAACATAGGCAAAACACTCTCCGACATACATCACAGCAGGATCCTCTATGACCCACCTCCCAGAATATTGGAAATAAAAGCAAAAATAAACAAATGGGACCTAATTAACCTTAAAAGCTTCTGCACATCAAAGGAAACTATTAGCAAGGTGAAAAGACAGCCTTCAGAATGGGAGAAAATAATAGCAAACGAAGCAACCGACAAATAACTAATCTCAAAAATATACAAGCAACTCCTACAGCTCAACTCCAGAAAAATAAACGACCCAATCAATAAATGGGCCAAAGAACTAAATAGACATTTCTCCAAAGAAGACATACAGATGGCTAACAAATACATGAAAAGATGCTCAACATCACTCATTATCAGAGAAATGCAAATCAAAACCACTATGAGGTACCATTTCACACCAGTCAGAATGGCTGCGATCCAAAAGTCTACAAATAATAATGCTGGAGAGGGTGTGGAGAAAAGGGAACCCTCTTACACTGTTGGTGGGAATGCAAACTAGTACAGCCACTATGGAGAACAGTGTGGAGATTCTTTAAAAAACTGGAAATAGAACTGCCTTATGATCCAGCAATCCCACTGCTGGGCATACACACTGAGGAAACCAGAAGGGAAAGAGACACGTGTACCCCAGTGTTCATCGCAGCACTGTTTATAATAGCCAGGACATGGAAGCAACCTAGATGTCCATCAGCAGATGAATGGATAAGAAAGCAGTGGTACATATACACAATGGAGTATTACTCAGCCATTAAAAAGAATACATTTGAATCAGTTCTAATGAGATGGATGAAACTGGAGCCTATTATACAGAGTGAAGTAAGCCAGAAGGAAAAACATAAATACAGTATACTAATGCATATATATGGAATTTAGAAAGATGGTAACAATAACCCGGTGTACGAGACAGCAAAAGAGACACTGATGTATAGAACAGTCTTATGGACTCTGTGGGAGAGGGAGAGGGTGGGAAGATTTGGGAGAATGGCATTGAAACATGTAAAATATCATGTAAGAAACGAGTTGCCAGTCCAGGTTCGATGCACGATACTGGATGTTTGGGGCTAGTGCACTGGGACGACCCAGAGGGATGGTATGGGGAGGGAGGAGGGAGGAGGGTTCAGGATGGGGAACACATGTATACCTGTGGCAGATTCATTTTGATATTTGGCAAAACTAATACAATTATGTAAAGTTTAAAAATAAAATAAAATTAGAAAAAAAAAAAAAAAGAAAGTGAAAGAGGAGAGTGAAAAAGTTGGCTTAAAGCTCAACATTCAGAAAATGAAGATCATGGCATCCGGTCCCATCACTTCATGGAAAATAGATGGGAAAACAGTGGAAACAGTGTCAGAGTTTATTTTGGGGGCTCCAAAATCACTGCAGATGGTGACAGCAGCCATGAAATTAAAAGACGCTTACTCCTTGGAAGGAAAGTTATGACCAACCTAGATAGCATATTCAAAAGCAGAGACATTACTTTGCCAACAAAGGTCTGTCTAGTCAAGGCTATGGTTTTTCCTGTGGTCATGTATGGATGTGAGAGTTGGACTGTGAAGAAGGCTGAGTGCCGAAGAATTGATGCTTTTGAAGTGTGGTGTTGGAGAAGACTCTTGAGAGTCCCTTGGACTGCAAAGAGATCCAACCAGTCCATTCTGAAGGAGATCAGCCCTAGGATTTCTTTGGAAGGAATGATGCTAAAGCTGAAACTCCAGTACTTTGGCCACCTCATGGGAAGAGTTGACTCATTGGAAAAGACTCTGATGCTGGGAGGGATTGGGGGCAGGAGGAGAAGGGGATGAAGAGGATGAGATGGCTGGATGGCATCACTGACTCTATGGATGTGAGTCTGAGTGAACTCTGGGAGTTGGTGATGGACAGGGAGGCCTGGCATGCTGCGATTCTTGGGGTCTCAAAGAGTCAGACACGACTGAGCGACTGATCTGATCTGATAGCTGATTCACTTTGCCATACAGCAGAGACTAACACAACATTGAAAATCAACTGTACCTCAATAAAAGTTAATTTTTAAAAACCCATGTTTATGTAAAAGAATCAAATTAGAACACTCTCTAACACCATACACAAAAATAAACTCAAAATGGATAAGAGACCTAAATGTAACGCCAGACATCATAAAACTTAGAGGAAAACATAGAACACTCTTTGACATAAATCACAGCAAGATCTTTTTTGACCTACCTCCTAGAGTAATGAAAATGAAAACAGAAATAAACCAATGGGACCTAATTAAACTTAAAAGCTTTTGCACAACAGAGGAAACCATAAACAAGACAAAAAGGGAACCCTCAGAATGGGAGAAAACATTTGCAAATGAAGCAACCGACAAGAAATTAATCTCCAAAATATACAAACAGCTTATGTACCCCTCTCTCTCTATATATATATATAAACTCAA
The DNA here is from genome assembly GCF_003369695.1 of Bos indicus x Bos taurus. NCBI lineage: Eukaryota > Metazoa > Chordata > Mammalia > Artiodactyla > Bovidae > Bos > Bos indicus x Bos taurus. Next base: position 31,199,136 of record NC_040100.1, on the reverse strand, counting down.
ATGACCTGATCAAAAAATGGGTGACTGAACAACTATAACATACTATGTATAGAATAGGTAACTAATGAGAACCTACTGGAGAGCACAGGGAACTCCACTCAATGCTCTGTGGCAACCTAAATGGGAAGGAAATCTGAAAAAGATGGGATACATGTATATGTATCCCCTGGAGGAAGGCATAGCAGCCCACTCCAGTGTTCTTGCCTGGAGAATCCCATGGATGGAGGAGCCTGGTGGGCTACAGACCATGGGGTCACGAAGAGTCAGACACGACTGAAGTGACTTAGCACACATCACACATATATATGTATAGCTGATTCAGTTTGCTGTAAGTAGAAACACAACAGTGTAATCCAACCACACTCTGATAAAAAATTGTTTTAGGTGAAAATAAATAAATACTTGGTAGGCAGAATTCTAAGTCCCCATTGACCATCCAGAGGGGGTGTAACCTATAAAATGATGGGATATCAGTCCAGTGACTGTATTTTATACACAAGGACATAAGTGGTTTTGTAGATATAACAATTAAAGTTACTAATCAGCTGACTTTGAGTTAATCAAAAGGGAGAGTATCAATATCCAGTGGACATGACCTAACCACATGGGCCCTTTAAATTGGGTCTAGAGATGGGAGACAGAGGAGGCCAGAAGTTGAAAGCATGAGAAAAATCTGGCAACTGTGGCAGGCTTTGCAGACAGAGAAGACCAGATGGGAGCAGCTCCCAGCTGATAGTCATCAAGGGAATGGGGACCTCAGGCCTCAGACACAGGAACTGAATTTGCCAGTGACAAGGATGAGCTTGGAACTGTATTTTCCCCGTATCTTCCAGATGAGAACTCAACCCCACTGACGCCTTGATTTAGGTTTGAGTAGAGCATGTAGCCAGAGAAGGCAATGGCACCCCACTCCTGTACTCTTGCCTGGAGAATCCCAGGGATGGGAGAGCCTGGTGGGCTGCTGTCTATGGGGTTGCACAGAGTCAGACATGACTGAAGTGACTTAGCAGCAGCAGCAGCAGCAGAGCATGTAGCCAAACTCTGATAACTTCCAACCTACAGACCATCTGTGCTGTGTATCAGTGGCTATATTTGTGGTAATTTTCTGTGTGGCAACAGAAAACTAAAACAATAACCACCTTCAAACCTCTGGCATAGGAGAATATATTTTTGCAATTTACATATCCCACATAACAACTCAGATCCAGAAGAACTCCTACAAAAATGAAAAACACAGGAATCCTATTAGAAAAATGAGCAAAACACCTGCATAGACATTTCTTGAAAGAGGATACCCAGGTAGCTCAGAAAATACATGAAAACATATTGAATGTCGGTCATCAGGGAAACATAAACTAAAACTGCATATAACTGGAGAAAACCATAACTTCAAAAGATAGATGCACTCCAGTGTTCATAGTAGCACTATTTACAACAGCCAACATATGGAAGCAACCGAAATGTCCATCGACAGCTGAATGGATAAAGAAGATGTGGTACATGGATGCCTTGGAACAGTATTTTGCCATAAAAAAGAATGAAATAATGCCATTTGCAGCAACATAGATAGGTCTAGAAATTACCCTACTAAGTCAGTCAGAGAAGATAAATATCTTATGATATCACTCATATGTGGAATAAAAAAAATGATACAAATAAATTTATTTACAAAACAGAAACAGACTCACAGACCTAGAAAACAAACTTATGGACACCAAAGGGAAAAAGTTGGGAGGAGGGATAAACTCGGAGCTTGGAACTGTCATATACACACTGCTTTATATAAGACAGATAATCAGTAAGGACCTACTGCATAGTCAGGGAACTCTACTCAGTATTCTGTAATAACCTACGTGGGAAAATAATTCAAAAAAGAATAGATATGTGAATGCATGCTAAGTCACTCAGTCATGTCTGACTCTGAGACCCCATGGACAGTAGCCTACCAGGCTCTTCTGTCCGTAGGATTCTCCAGGCAAGAATATTGGAATAGGTTGTCATGCTCTCCTCCAGGGGATCTTTCTGACGCAGGGATTGAACCCGTGTGAATATGTACAACTAAATCACTTTGCTATACATCTGAAACACAGCACTGCAAATCAACTGTACTCCAATAAATAATAAAACATGTTTTAGAAACTGAAATGAGATAGTGAAAGTGAAAGTGAAGTCGCTCAGTCGTGTCTGACTCTTAGCGACCCCATGGACTGCAGCCTACCAGGCTCCTCCATTCATGGGATTTTCCAGGCAAGAGTACTGGAGTGGGGTGCCATTGCCTTCTCCAGAAATGAGATAGTACTCCACACATATCAAAATCCTAAAATGGAAAAAAATAGGAAATACCAAGTGTTGGCCAGGGATGTGGTACAGCTAGAATTCTCATTCTGCTGGTGGGAGAGTGAATTAGTACACACACCAGAAAACTGATATATCTACTGAAATTGAACATACGTGTCCTCTATGATCCAGAATTCCACCCCTGGATCTACAAATTAGTTCACGTGTCCAATACACATCAGGTATAAGAATATTCATACATGTATTATTCATAGCGCCTTACAATGGCTGAGCTTTCCAAGGCCTCTCTGTCCTCACCTCCCTGTACTCACTCCCTTGCTCACTCTGCTCCATCCTCATTGACTTTCTTGCTGTCTCTAGAACAGCAGGAACGTTCCTCCCCTGAGGTCTTGGCATCTTCTGTTCCATCTGCAAGGGAACCTCTTGCTTTAGAGCAGGAGTTTGCCACTGGGGTGTGACTTAGTCCCCCAGGGGACATTTGGGAATATCTGGGGATGGCTTTGATGAGCCATCTCCAGATGGCTGGGGGATACTACTGTCATCTAGCAGGTGGAGGTCACGGATGCTGCTAAACACCCTACTGTGCACACAACAGCTTCAACAATGGAGAACTCCCCCATTTAGAATGCCCAGCTTGCTGGGGTTGAGAAAGTCCACCCTGCATGCCATCATGGCTTGATGCCCAACTTCTTGACATCTTTGCTGGAATGAATGTCACTCTCCCAGTGAGATTTTCCCAAACCACCCTCATGAAATGACCCTCCTACAGGACACTCCTTCCACACAGCCCTTTGTTTCTCCATAATAGTCATCATGATTATTATAGGACACACCACATAGTTTACTGATGAATTTGTTACTGTCTCCACTCATCAAAGGTACCCTTTTACAAGGCAGCAATTCTTGTTTGCTCTCTGCATTCCCAGCCTCTAGAAGAAGTGCTCCATAAACATTTATTGGATGGATACCAGACGAAATGAGAGGAAAAATAATCAAACTTTACTACTGTGCCCAGAAATTTTATTTACTCTCCAACACTGGTGGCAAAAATTGCATTGAAAGGTTGGAGACAATGGTTGAGAAAGCACCAATAAGTACATGCAGTGATTACAAAGGAAGGCTTCTCATCTGCCTGTATTTTACTTGTTTCAGTTTGCTTTCAAGGTCTAGTGTTTTGCTGTCAAAATCAGCCTCTTTGTTCAAGGCAGCTGGCCATTACTGTCAATAAAACAAACGGGGGAAAGGAAAAGTGGAGGCAAAGCCCACACGTGTTTAGAAAGCAGATTCCGACAATTGTGCTTACGCTCAGTCACTCACACTATCCCCAGATGTAAAACCTTGATGGCCAGAGGATATTTTGTGCTGGATGGCGTTCCTCCACTAGACAAATGCTTTCCTTTCTAATGCTATTCATCTCGGCTCTTTGAACAGAAGGAGTTGAAGTAGCCACGACTTCAACTTTACTACAGAAGATAAACACATCCATCCTGTGGTTCTAATGCCAGAGCTGTAGGGAGAGGGACTCAGGAAGAACCAGGGCTGCCTCTAGCAAACAGGGGGAGGAGCTGCCTGTGAAGCACCTACTATGACTTCAGCTGCTCTCTTGGTGTGTGCTCCCAGAGTTCTTGATCATGTGACCTTGCCTGCCAATTTCTGAGCATGAGATGAGCTCACGATAGTTTTTTCAATCTTTTGGTTCTGTTTTGGCTGCACTGGGTCTTCACTGCTGTGTGTGGGCTTCCCATCGTGGTGGCTTCTCTTGTTGCAGAGCACGGGCTCTAAGACGTGTAGGATCAGTAGTTGTGGTTTGAGGGCTTAGTTGCTCCACAGCATGTGGGATCTTCCAGAGCCAGAGATCAAACCCGTGTCCCCTGCATTGGCAGGCACATCCTTAACCACCGGGAACTCCCAAAAGAAATGTGTGTGAAGACCCTGTTTAATATATATCTCAAAACGTGAAGCATGGTTACTATCTAACCTGGTACTTATTCTTGTAGGTATACACCCAAGAGAACTGAAACATGTGTTCAAATAAAAAATGTGTCCACAAACACAGCAGCATAATTTGTTAGAGCCAGAAAGAAACAATCTACTGTCCATCAGCTGATGAATGTGTGCAAAATGTGGTCTATGCATAGAGTGGAATAATAGTTGGCTATAAAAAAGAATAGAGGAAAGAAAGAGTCTTAAACAGAAGAGTCTGAAATGCAGTACTTGGGGGCAGTCTCAAAAATGATGGAAATGATCTCTGTTCACTTCCAAGGCAAACCATTCAATATCACGGTAATCCAAGTCTATGACCAGTAACACTGAAGAAGCTAAAGTCAAACGGTTCTATGAAGACCTACAAGACCTTCTAGAACTAACACCCCCAAAAGATGTCCTTTTCATTATAGGGGACTGGAATGCAAAAGTAGGAAGTCAAGAAACACCTGGAGTAACAGGCAAATTTGGCTTTGGAATACGGAATGAAGCAGGGCAAAGGCTAATAGAGTTTTGCCAAGAGAACGCACTGGTCATAGCAAACTCCCTCTTCCAACAACACAAGAGAAGACTCTACACATGGACATCACCATATGGTCAACACCGAAATCAGACTGATTATATTCTTTGCAGCCAAAGAGGGAGAAGCTCTATACAGTCAGCAAAAACAAGACTAGGAGCTGACTGTGGCTTGGATCATGAACTCCTTATTGCCAAATTCAGACTGAAATTGAAGAAAGTAGGGAAAACCACTAGACCATTCAGGTATGACCTAAATCAAATCCCTTAGGATTGTACAGTGGAAGTGAGAAATAGATTTAAGGGACTAGATCTGAAAGACAAAATGCCTGGTGAACTATGGATGGAAGTTTGTGACATTGAGACAGGGATCAAGACCATCCCCAAGAAAAAGAAATGCAAAAATGCAAAATGGCTGTCTGAGGAGGCCTTACAAATAGCTGTGAAAAGAAGGGAAGTGAAAAGCCAAGGAGAAAAGGAAAGATATACCCATTTGAATGCAGAGTTCCAAAGAATAGCAAGGAGAGATAAAAAAGCCTTCCTCAGTGATCAGTACAAAGAAATAGAGGAAAACAACAGAATGGGAAAGACTAGATATCTCTTCAAGAAAATCAGAGATACCAGAGGAACATTTGCAACGATGGGCACAATAAAGGACAGAAATGATATGGACCTAACAGAAGCAGAAGAGATCAAGAAGAGGTGGCAAGAATACACAGAAGAACTGTACAAAAAAGATCTTCACGACCCAGATAATCACGATGGTGTGATCACTCACCTAGAGCAGACATCCTAGAATGTGAAGTCAAGTGGGCCTTAGGAAGCATCACTATGAACAAAGCTAGTGGAGGTGATGGAATTCCAGTTGAGCTATTTCAAATCCTAAAAGATGATGCTGTGAAAGTGCTGCACTCAATATGCCAGCAAATTTGGAAAACTCAGCAGTGGCCACAAGACTGGAAAAGGTCAGTTTTCATTCCAATCCCAAAGAAAGGCAATGACAAAGAATGCTCAAACTACCACACAACTGCACTCATCTCACACACTACTAAAGTCATGCTCAAAATTCTCCAAGCCAGGCTTCAGCAATACGTGAACCGTGAACTTCCTGATGTTCAAGCTGGTTTTAGAAAAGGCAGAGGAACCAGAGATCAAATTGCCAACATCTGCTGGGTCATCAAAAAAGCAAGACAGTTCCAGAAAAAAATCTATTTCTGCTTTATTGACTATGCCAAAGCCTTTGACTGTGTGGATCACAATAAACTGGAAAATTCTGAAAGAGATGGGAATACCAGACCACCTGACCTGCCTCCTGAGAAACCTGTATTCAGGTCAGGAAGCAACAGTTAGAACTGGACATGGAACAACAGACCGGTTCCAAATAGGAAAAGGAGTACTTCAAGGCTGTATATTGTCACTCTGCTTATTTAACTTATATGCAGAGTACATCATGAGAAACACTGGGCTGCAGGAAGCACAAGCTGGAATCAAGACTGCCGGGAGAAATATCAATAACCTCAGATATGCAGATGACACCACCCTTATGGCAGAAAGTGAAGAGGAACTAAAAAGCTTCTTGATAAAAGTGAAAGGAGAGTGAAAAAGTTGGCTTAAAGCTCAACATTCAGAAAATGAAGATCATGGCATCTGGTCCTATCACTTCATGGGAATTAGATGGGGAAACAGTGTCAGACTTTATTGTTTGGGGCTCCAAAATCACTGCAGATGGTGACTGCAGCCATGAAATTAAAAGTAAATCCAAATTACTCCTTGGAAGGAAAGTTATGACCAACCTAGATAGCATATTGAAAAGCAGAGACATTACTTAGTCAACAAAGGTCCATCTAGTCAAGGCTATGTTTTTTCCAGTGGTCATGTACGGATATGAGAGCTGGACTGTGAAGAAAGCTGAGCACCAAAGAATTGATGCTTTTGAACTGTGGTGTTGGAGAAGACTCTTGAGAGTCCCTTGGACTGCAAGGAGATCCAACCAGCCCATTCTAAAGGAGATCAGCCCTGGGATTTCTTTGGAAGGAAAGATGCTGAAGCTGAAACTCTAGTACTTTGGCCACCTCATGCAAAGAGTTGACTCACTGGAAAAGACTCTGATGCTGGGAGGGATTGGGGGCAGGAGGAGAAGGGAACGACAGAGGATGAGATGGCTGAATGGTGTCACTGACTCAATGGACATGGGTTTGGGTGAATTCTGGGAGTTGGTGATGGACAGGGAGGCCTGGCATGCTGTGGTTCATGGGGTCTCAAAGAGTCAGACACGACTGAGCGACTGAACTGAACTCCTTGGAAGGAAAGTTATGACCAAACTAGACAGCATACTAAAAAGCAGAGACATTAGTCAACAAAGGTCTGTCTAGTTGAGGCTATGGTTTTTCCAGTGGTCATGTATGGATGTAAGAGTTGGACTATAAAAAGGGCTGAGAGCAGAAGAATTGATGCTTTTGAATTGTGTTGTTGGAGGAGACTCTTGAGATCCCTTGGACTGCAAGGAGATCCAACCAGTCCATCCTAAAGGAGATCAGTCCTGAATATTCATTGGAAGGACTGATGCTGAAGCTCCAATACTTTGGCCACTTGATGAGAAGAACTGACTCATTTGGAAAGACCCTGATGTCGGGAAAGATTGAAGGCAGGAGGAGAAGGGGACAACAGAGGATGAGTTGGTTGGATGGCCTCACCAACTCAATGGACATGAGTTTGAGTAAGGTCTGAAAGTTGGTGATGGACAGGGAAGCCTGGCGTACTGCAGTCCATGGGGTTGCAAAGAGTCGGACACAACTCCGCAACTGAACTGAATTGATAAAAAGGAATATGGGCTTCCCAGGTGGCTCAGTGGTAAAAAAAACCTGCCTTCCCATTCAAGAGATGTAGTTTCCAACCCTAGGTCAAGAAGATCCCCGCAGAAGCAAATGGCAACCCACCCCAGTATTCTTGCTTTGGAAATCCCATGGACAGAGGAGCCTAGTGGTCTATAGTCCATGGGGTTGCAAAAGAGTCGGACACGATATAGTGACTAAACAACAACAACAACTTAAGAGATAAGGTATAGTAAGTCCCCTACATACAAACCTTCAAGCTGTGAACGTTCAGAGATGCAAGCATGCATCCCATGTCCAATCATATAAGTTGGTTCACGTGTCTGGTGTACACTGTCATGTGTGGGCATCCCCTCAAAAGGCTGGGCTTTTGTGTACTTTACTGTACAGAGTGCAGTAGTACAATGTCTCTATTTCAAGCCTAGGATGTCCAGAAGCAAGCACAAAAGCAGCAGTGATGTAGCTGGCACTATCGTACTTTTCAAGGTACTGTACTCTAAGATTAAAAGCATTTACTTTTTGTGTTTGTTGGTTTTTAATGTTCCATTTGTGTGAAAAGTATTATAAAACTACTATAGTACAGTACTATATAGCCAATTGTGTTGGTTGGGTACCTAGGCTAACTTTGTTGGGCTTATGAAAAATTGGATTTACGAATGGGCTCTCAGAATGGAACTCATTCACATGTAGGGGACTTCAGTTCAGTTCAGTTCAGTTCAGTCTCTCAGTCGTGTCTGACTCTTTGCGACCCCATGAATCACAGCACACCAGGCCTCCCTGTCCATCACCAACTCCCGGAGTTCACTCAGACTCACGTCCATCGAGTCAGTGATGCCATCCAGCCATCTCATCCTCTGTCGTCCCCTTCTCCTCCTGCCCCCAATCCCTCCCAGCATCAGCGTCTTTTCCAGTGAGTCAACTCTTCGCATGAGGTGGCCAAAGTACTGGAGCTTCAGCTTCAGCATCATTCCTTCCAAAGAACACCCAGGGCTGATCTCCTTCAGAATGGACTGGTTGGATCTCCTTGCAGCCCAAGGGACTCTCAAGAGTCTTCTCCAACACCACAGTTCAAAAGCATCAATTCTTTGGCGCTCAGCTTTCTTCACAGTCCAACTCTCACATCCATACATGACCACAGGAAAAACCATAGCCTTGACTAGACAGACCTTTGTTGGCAAAGTAATGTCTCTGCTTTTGAATATGCTATCTAGGTTGGCCATAACTTTCCTTCCAAGGAGTAAGCATCTTTTAATTTCATGGCTGCAGTCACCATCTGCAGTGATTTTGGAGCCCAGAAAAATAAAGTCTGACACTGTTTCCACTGTTTCCCCATCTATTTGCCATGAAGTGATGGGACCAGATGCCATGATCTTCGTTTTCTGAATGTTGAACTTTAAGCCAACTTTTTCCACTCTCCTCTTTCACTTTCATCAAGAGGCTTTTGAGTTCCTCTTCACTTTCTGCCATAAGGGTGGTGTCATCTGCATATCTGAGGTTATTGATATTTCTCCCGGCAGTCTTGATTCCAGCTTGTGCTTCTTCCAGCCCAGCGTTTCTCATGATGTACTCTGCATAGAAGTTAAATAAGCAGGGTGACCATATACAGCCTTGACCTACTCCTTTTCCTATTTGGAACCAGTCTGTGGGACTTACTGTCCCAATATCCGTTACAACATGGACGCACCTTGAAAATATTATGTAAAAGAACCCAGACACAACAGGATAAATACTGTATGAGTCCACTGATGTGGAATGTCCATAATGGACAAATTCAGAGAGACAGAAGATAGGCTGGTGGTTGCCAGGGGCTACCTGGGAAGCCCAGGGAAGAAGGGAATAGGCTACCAGGGAAGAAGAGAATAGGAGAGTGATGGTCAATGATGCTCAGTGGGTCATATCAGCTTTCCTCTTGGGGCAAAATGAAAACATTGTGAAGTTAGATAGTGATGATAGTTACATCGTCGCTGTGAATATACTATGATTGACCTGCTTTCAAGGAATGAACGGTATGTTGTTTGAGTTCTGTCGCATTTATGCTGTTTTAAAAAACTCATTTGGCAGCTTTCCATTACCTTATGCTAGATCCATGTGCACAAGTATTGACGTTTTCCTTTAAAGCCACTCAAATTTTTTACTGGATATCTTTCAGAAAAGAAAATTATTGCTCTCTTAAATGAAAGGCTAATACCACTTGAGAGAAATAAGGGAACTATTGACAAGCTCCATCTTGCTCTGATTGGTCAGTGTTCATACCATTACTGCTACTAAATATTTTGAATTTAAATAAATAAAATCCATGACTAACTTCTAAGATTTGTTTTCTGAAATCTTCTCTCAATTTTTAAAGAAAAGAAAGATGGGGGAGGGGATTAGTGTTAGGTGTTAAAGACAAATTAGCATCCACGGGAGAGTTCCTCCTTGATGCGACCAGGCTAGAAAGGAAGAGGAAAAAGGAATAACTTTTCCTGTATGGGACTTGATAATTTAATGTGGCCACCCTGACACCAGATATGCAGATGATACCCCTCTAAATGGCAGAAAGTGAAGATAAAACTAATGAACCTCTTGATGAGGGTGAAAGAGGAAAGTGAAAAAGCTGGCTTAAAACTCAACCTTCAAAAAACTAAGATCATGGCATCCAGTCCTATCACTTCATGGCAAATAGATAGGGAAAAAGCAGAAGCAGTGACAGATTTTATTCTCTTGGGCTCCAAAATCACCGTGGACAGTGACTGCAGCCATGAAATTAAAACACGCTTGCTCACTGAAAGGAAAGACATGACAAACGGAGACAGCGTGTTAAAAAGCAAAGACATCACTTTGCTGACAAAGGCCCATTTAGTCAAAGCCGGCGGCTGGGAGGACCAACCCCACACCGTGGCTGTGCCGGCACAGAAGGGCCTAGAGGAGCTATCCCACATTGAAGGTCAGGAAGGGCGGCAGTGAGGAGATACCCCTCGTCCAAGGTAAGGAGCATTGGCTGCACTTTGCTGGAGCAGCCGTGAAGAGATACCCCACGCCCAAGGTAAAAGAATCAGAGGGCGGACACACTGAAACCATACTCACAGAAAACTAGTCAATCTAATCACACTAGGACCACAGCCTTGTCTAACTCAATGAAACTAAGCCATGCCTGTGGGGCAACCCAAGACAGGCGGGTCATGATGGAGAGATCTGACAGAATGCGGTCCACTGGAGAAGGGAATGGTAAACCACTTCAGTATTCTTGCCTTGAGAACCCCATGAACAGTATAAAAAGGCAAAATGATAGGATACTGAAAGAGGAACTCCTCAGATCCGTAGGTGCCCAATATGCTACTGGAGATCAGTGGAGAAATAACTCCAGAAAGAATGAAGGGATGGAGCCAAAGCAAAAAGAATACCCAGCTGTGGATGTGACTGGTGATAGAAGTAAGGTCTGATGCTGTAAAGAGCAATATTGCATAGGAACCTGGAATGTCAGGTCCATGAATCAAGGCAAATTGGAAGTGGTCAAACAAAGAGATGGAAGAGTGAATGTAGACATTCTAGGAATCAGCGAAATGAAATGGACTGGAATGGGTGAATTTAACTCAGATGACCATTATATCTACTACTGCAGGCAGGAATCCCTCAGAAGAAATGGAGCGGCCATCACGGTCAACAAGAGAGTCCAAATGCAGTACTTGGATGCAATCTCAAAAACAACAGAATGATCTCTGTTCGTTTCCAAGGCAAACCATTCAATATCACAGTAATCCAAGTCTATGCCCCAACCAGTAATGCTGAAGAAGCTGAAGTTGAATGGTTCTATGAAGACCTACAAGACCTTTTAAAACTAACACCCAAAAAAGATGTCCTTTTCATTATAGGGGACTGGAATGCAAAAGTAGGAAGTCAAGAAACACCTGGAGTAACAGGCAAGTTTGGCCTTGGAATACGGAATGAAGCACAGCAAAGACTAATAGAGTTTTGCCAAGAAAATGCACTAGTCATAACAAACACCCTCTTCCAACAACACAAGAGAAGACTCTATACATGGACATCACCAGATGGTCAACACCGAAATCAGACAGATTATATTCTTTGCAGCCAAAGATGGAGAAGCTCTATACAGTCAACAAAAACAAGACCAGGAGCTGACTGTGGCTCAGACCATGAACTCCTTATTGCCAAACTCAGACTGAAATTGAAGAAAGTAGGGAAAACCACTAGACCATTCAGGTATGACCTAAATCAAATCCCTTAGGATTGTACAGTGGAAGTGAGAAATAGATTTAAGGGCCTAGATCTGATTGATAGAGTGCCTGATGAGCTATGGAATGAGGTTCGTGACATTGTACAGGAGACAGGGATCAAGACCATTCCCATGGAAAAGAAATGCCAAAAAGCAAAATGGCTGTCTGGGGAGGCCTTACAAATAGCTGTGAAAAGAAGAGAAGCGAAAAGCAAAGGAAAAAAGGAAAGATATAAACATCTGAATGCAGAGTTCCAAAGAATAGCAAGAAGAGATAAGAAAGCCTTCTTCAGCAATCAATGCAAAGAAATAGAGGAAAACAACAGAATGGGAAAGACTAGAGATCTCTTCAAGAAAATCAGAGATACCAAAGGAACATTTCATGCAAAGATGGGCTTGATAAAGGACAGAAATGGTATGGACCTAACAGAAGCAGAAGATATTAAGAAGAGATGGCAAGAATACACAGAAGAACTGTACAAAAAAGATCTTCACGACCCAGATAATCATGATGGTGTGATCACTGACCTAGAGCCAGACATCCTGGAATGTGAAGTCAAGTGGGCCTTAGAAAGCATCACTACGAACAAAGCTAGTGGAGGTGATAGAATTCCAGTTGAGCTATTCCAAATCCTGAAAGATGATGCTGTGAAAGTGCTGCATTCAATATGCCAGCAAATTTGAAAAACTCAGCAGTGGCCACAGGACTGGAAAAGGTCAGTTTTCATTCCAATCCCAAAGAAAGGCAAGGCCAAAGAATGCTCATACTACCGCACAATTGCACTCATCTCACATGCTAGTAAAGTAATGCTCAAAATTCTCCAAGCCAGGCTTCAGCAATATGTGAACCGTGAACTTCCTGATGTTCAAGCTGGTTTTAGAAAAGGCAGAGGAACCAGAGATCAAATTGCCAACATCTGCTAGGTCATCAAAAAAGAGAGTTCCAGAAAAAACATCTATTTCTGCTTTATTGACTACGCCAAAGCCTTTGACTGTGTGGATCACAATAAACTGTGGACAATTCTGAAAGAGATGGGACTACCAGACCACCTGATCTGCCTTTTGAGAAATTTGTATGCAGGTCAGGAAGCAACAGTTAGAACTGGGCATGGAACAACAGACTGGTTCCAAATAGGAAAAGGAGTACGTCAAGGCTGTATATTGTCACCCTGTTTATTTAACTTATATGCATCATGAGAAACGCTGGACTGGAAGAAACACAAGCTGGAATCAAGATTGCCGGGAGAAATATCAATAACCTCAGATATGCAGATGACACCACCCTTATGGCAGAAAGTGAAGAGGAACTCAAAAGCCTCTTGATGAAAGTGAAAGTGGAGAGTGAAAAAGTTGGCTTAAAGCTCAACATTCAGAAAACAAAGATCATGGCATCCGGTCCCATCACTTCATGGGAAATAGATGGGGAAACAGTGGAAACAGTGTCAGACTTTATTTTTCTGGGCTCCAAAATCACTGCAGATGGTGACTGCAGCCATGAAATTAAAAGACGCTTACTCCTTGGAAGGAAAGTTATGACCAACCTAGATAGCATATTCAAAAGCAGAGACATTATTTTGCCAACAAATGTCCGTCTAGTCAAGGCTATGGTTTTTCCTGTGGTCATGTATGGATGTGAGAGTTGGACTGTGGGGAAGGCTGAGCACCGAAGAATTGATGCTTTTGAACTGTGGTGTTGGAGAAGACTCTTGAGAGTCCCTTGGACTGCAAAGAGATCCAACCAGTCCATTCTGAAGGAGATCAGCCCTGGGATTTCTTTGGAAGGAATGATGCTAAAGCTGAAACTCCAGTACTTTGGCCACCTCATGGGAAGAGTTGACTTATTGGAAAAGACTCTGATGCTGGGAGGGATTGGGGGCAGGAGGAGAAGGGGATGACAGAGGATGAGATGGCTGGATGGCATCACTGACTCGATGGACATGAGTCTCAGTGAACTCCGGGAGTTGGTGTTGGACAGGGAGGCCTGGCGTTCTGTGATTCATGGGGTTGCAAAGAGTCGGACACGACTGAGTGACTGACCTGATCTGATGGTTTTTCCAGTACTCATGTATGGATGTGAGCAATGGACCATAAAGAAGGCTAAGCACCAAAGAGTTGATGCTTTTGAATTGTGGTGCTAGAGAAGACCCTGAGAATCCCTTGGACCACAAGAGATCAAACCATTCGATCCCAAAGGAATCAACCTTGAATTTTCACTAGAAGGACTGATGCTGAATTTCCAATAATTTTGCTACCTGACGCAAAGAGCCGACTCATTGGAAAAGACTCAGATGCTAGGAAAGATTGAGGGAAGGAGGAGAAGGGGACAGCAGAGGATGAGATGCTTAGATAGCATCACTGACTCAATGGACATGAATTTGACCATTGAGACAGTGGTGGACAGAGGAGCCTGGCTGCAGTCCATGGGGGTGTAAATAGTTGGACATGATTTAGTGAGTGAACAATAATGACAACAATGTAATGTCTACCTGAAGGACATGCCAACTCTTGGAAACACTGACCTTGATGAGAAAGGCTCATGTCTAGTCCTAAATACATGTAAACTCCTTGAGAGTCACAACAGTATCTCATTCATCCCTGGATCCCCCTGTGCCTAGAATCCTTTAGGAGACACACTCTGCACTAAACATACTCTAGCACTTGCTGTCAGTTCTCCCAGGGGTCTCCTATGGCAGCAGTCCTCAACCTTTTTGGCACAAGGGACCAGTTTCATGGAAGGTGCTTTTTCCGTGGAGCAGGGAGAGAGAGATGGTTTCGGGATGATTCACCCACATTATACTTGTTGTGCATTTACTTCTATTATTATTACATCAGCTCTGCCTCAGATCATCAGGCCTTAGACCCCAGAGGCTGGGGAGCCCTGGTGTATGGTTTGTATTACTGTAAAGGCTGTAGTTTCAGACTTATGGTTACCAAAAGGAAGAGCAAGGGCAGGGTGGGGGAGAGAGAAATTAGGAATCTGTGTTTAACATACACACACTACTATATATAAAACAGGTAGACAACAAGGATCTACGGAATAGCACAGAGGACTCTATTCAGTACCTCGTAACAGAATATAGTGGAAATGAACCTGAAAGAGCATATATATGTGTGTGTTTGTGTGTACAACTGAATCACTTTGTTGAACACTTGAAACTATCATGACACTGTAAATTAATTATACTTTGATAAAAAGATCTTGGGAAAAGATAAAGGCAGGCAATGGTTTCTCTCTCAATAAGGGTTGAGTTTGCCATCAACAAACTCTTTTCATATAGAAGTTAGACATCACCTGTCAGGAATATGCAACAGACTCCTGATGCCTGTGATCCTGGATAAGTCCAAAGTCTCTTCCAAGTCTAAGAAGAATGAACACACAGGAATCCACCCATGTCCGCTTCCTGCAGCAGGAAGCTGTGCTGAGTGCTGTAGTCTTGGTGGTCTCCCTCAAACGCAGTTGTCCCATCTATAAAATGGGGACACCATGCCTACCTTTCAGGGCTATTTTAAGGATTAACTATATTAATGAATGGTGCAGTGGTAAAGAATCCATCTGCCAATGCAGGAGATACAAGAGACGCATGTTTGACCCCTGGGTCAGGAAGATTCCCTGGAGAAGGAAGCGGCAACCCACTCCAATATTCTTGTCTGGAAATGAGATAGAGGAGTCTGGTGGGCTACAGTCCATGGGGTCCCAAAGAGGCACGACCCAGCACACACATATACATATAATTGGAAGGTGGGCAATTCAGGAAAAGGAGGACAATAGAAGGCTCTGAACTGTGGCCAAGCCAGTTTTCAACCATCACCCTTGTCTTAAAGTTGGGAAGAGCAGAGCAAGCTGACCCAGTAGCCTAGTCTCCTCATAGTGGTTCTTCGAGGTAGAGGTGAGCTAAGGTTTTGGCTCCATCTTCACTTCTTTTAGCAAGCACTACATCTTATTAGTTTGCTCAAAAGTGGAAACTTTGCCCTCTCTTCCACCCCCAGCCATGATGGGTTATCTGGGACCCAAATAAACGACTCTGTAAATGACTATAATACTGGCAAAATATACGGAATAACTGGGCCCAGAGTTTATGCAACTGATTGCAGGACTATAATCCCCCAGACACAGGTAACAAGGGAGTGCCAAGATTTCTGCTTGAGATCCCTTCTGGACACAGCAAAGCAAGGAAGAGAGAGATTGGAGATTGGAGGGGCTGAACTGCCTGGAATCTGTGGGGAACGGTCCTGGAGAGAAGTCAGCTGGTCACAGAAGGGGCTACAGAGAACGGCATCGGGTCCCTTTGAGTATTTGGCTGAGCATGAGGCTGTGAGTGCAAAGGTCAATCTTTTGTGACATTGGCTATTAGCACCTGCTGTGGAAAGAATGACCCAGGAAAGAAAACACTAGGGAGTTGTGAGTTGAATAAACATCAGAGCTCACATCAACCACCAGTGTGGAGAGGCCCAGCTGAACCCATGGAACTTTCAGGAGAGACTCCAGGGAGTCGCACTTAGGAGTAGAGCTAAGCTAGCCTTAGAGTAAAGGCTACTCCAGGTGCACACCAACAGATTTTTAAAGGAACAAGCTAATTCATAAATAAGTAATTGCCTGCTGAAATAACATTCGATTATTACCACAGAACCCTGACACCCAGGAGCAAAGAATCTATACAATGAAACATACACTGCATATGACAAAGCAGGAAAAGGTAACCATAATCCAGAGGATCAGTCAATATGAACACATCCAGAAATGAGACTCATTATGCTGTACAGCTGAAGCTAACACTGTAAATTAACTTTGCTTAAGTTTATAAATAGTAAAAAAAAAAAAAAAAAGAAAGAAAGAAAGAAATGCAATTTTTTTTTAAAAGATGGAAATTTTAAATCCAAAACTACCAAAGTGGACATGTTCACTGGAAGGAAATCAAAGAAGTACAGACACTGCATAGGAAAAGAGAAAGACTAGCGAACTTGAAATTAGAGCAATAGAAATTATCCAGATTGAAGCAGAGGAGAGGAAAAAAGGAGGGAAACAGAGCCTTAGTAACCTGTGGGAGAAAAATCAAGGAATCTAATATGTGTGATTGGGGTATTAGAGGAGAAGAAAAATTGGGGCGGGGCTTCGACTTTTATAGCAGAGCTTAGATTGAATGTATGGCTTCCCTGGTGGCTCTGCCTGCAGGACAGGAGAGACCTGGGTTCAATCCCTGGGTTGGGAAGATCCCCTGGAGGGGGAAATGGCAATTCATTCCAGTATTGTTGCCTGGAGAATCCTATAGACAGAGGAGCCTGGCTACAGTCCATGGGGTCACAAAGAGTCAGACATGATTGAGAGACTAACATTTTCATGTTCACAGCTTCTAAAGCAGAAATGTGTGAATCATTGACTCAGATGTCTACCTTAAAAAGTTAGAAAAAGAAGAGCAACTTAAACCCAGAACTGGCAGAAGGAAGGAAACAATAAAGAAGGAGAATTCAATGAAAGAGAAAATATATGATGTTTTAGAAAAAAATCAATAAAAAATAAAGTTGAGGAGGTATCTCATTGTGGTTTTGTGTTTCCAATGATCAGTGATGTTGTGCATCTTTTTGTAAGTTACAAGGATGTAATGCACAACACAGGGAATACAGTCAATCTTTTATAATAACTCTGTTTGGAGTGTAATCTGTAAAAATATTGAATTTCTATTTGTACCCCTGAAACTAATATTGTAGGTCAACTATACTTTCAAAAAACTAAGAAAAAATAAAAAAAGCTGAATCTTGGAAAAGGTTGATAAAATTGATATGCCTCTAGGCTAGACTGATTGAGATATTAATATGAAGGGAGGGCTTCTCTGGTGTCTAGTGGTTAAGAATCCACCTTACAATGCAGAGGACACCGGTTCGATCCCTAGACCAGGAAAATCCCACATGCCACGGGGCAACTAAGCTCATGTGCCACCACTACTGAGCCCAGGTACTGCAACTATTGGAGAAGCCTGTGCACCTGGAGCCTGTGCTCAGCAACAAGAGAAGCCACCTCAATGAGAAGCTCACACAACAAAGCCAAAAAGAAATAAATTTTTAAAAAACAAACACAGGAAGGCTAACCAATATGCTTGTGAATAACCAACAGATCACTGAAGAAATCAAAAAGGAAATAAAAATATGACTAGAAACAAATGACAATGAAAACACGACAATTGAAAACCTATGGGACACACTAAAAGCAGTGTTAAGAGGGAAATTTATAGCAATACAAGCCTACTTCAAGAAATAAGAGAGACCTCGAATAAACAACCTAACCTTACACCTAAAGCAACTAGAAAAAGGACAACCCCCACCACACCAAAGTAAGAAATCATAAAGATTCGAGCAGAAATAGATGAAAAAGAAATGAAGGAGATAATAGCAAGACAATAAAACTAAAGGCTGGTTCTTTGAGAAGATAAAATTGACAAATTGTTAGCAAGACTCATCTAGAAAAAAGGAGAAGACTAAAATTAATAAAATTAGAAATGAAAAAGGAGACATTACAACAGACAACACAGAAATACAAACGATCATAAGAGACTACTATGAGCAATTATGCCCATAATATGGACAACTTGGAAACCATGGAAAAATTCTTAGAGAAGCATAACCTTCCAAAACTGAACAAGGAAGAAATAGAAAATCTGAACAGACCAAGCACAAGCACAGAAATCAAAACTGTAATAAAAAGTCTTCCAACAAACAAAAGCCAAACAACTTCACAGGTGAATTCTACCAAATATTTAGAGAAGAGCTAACACCTATCCTGCTCAAATTTTCCAGAAAATTGCAGAGGAAGGAAAACTCCCAAACTCATTCTATGAGGCCACCATTACCCTGATACCAAAACCAGACAAAGATGCCACACACATAAAAAAGACAGTTACAGGCCAATATCACTGATGAACATAGATGCAAAAATTATCAACAAAATTCTAGCAAACAGAATCCAACAACACACTGAAAAGATCATACATCATGATCAAGTAGGCTTTATCCCAAGAGTGCAAAGATTCTTCAACATATGCAAATTAATCAATACACAATAATGTGATATACCATATTAACAAATTGAAAGATAAAAACCATATGATCATCTCAACTGATGCAGAGAAAGCCTCTGACAAAATTCAACACCCATTTATGATAAAACTCTCCAGAAAGCAGGCACAGAAGGAACATACCTCAACATAATAAAGGCCATACATGACAAACCCACAGCAAATATGATCTTCAATGGTGAAAAACAAAGCATTTCCTCTAAAATGAGGAAAAGACAAAGGTGCCCACTCTCACCTCTATTATCCAACATAGTTTTAGAAGTCCTAACCACAGAAATCTTAGAAGAGATAAAAGGAATCCAAATTAGAAAAGAAGTAAAACTCCCACTGTTTGCAGAGGACATGATTCTCTACATAGAAAACCCTAAAGATATCACCAGAAAATTACTAGAGCTAATCAATGAATACAATAAAGTTTCAGGATATAAAATTAATACACAGAAATACCTTACATTCCTATACACTAACAATGAAAAAATCAGAAACAAAGATTAAGGAAACAATCCCACTCACTGTTGCAACAAAAAGAATAAAATACTTAGGAATAAGTTTACCTAAAGAGACAAAAGACCCGTATGCCAAAAACTCTAAGACACTAATTAAACAAACTGAAGATGACACAAACGCATGGAGAGATAAACCATGTTCTTGGATTGGAACAGCCAACATAGTGAAAATGACTATACTACCCAAAGCAATCTATAGATTCAATGCAATCCCTATCAAACTACCAATGTTATTTTTTATAGAACTAGAACAAATAGTTTCACAATTTGTATGGAAACACAAAAGACCCCAAAGAATGAAAGCAATCTTGAGAAAGAAGAATGGAGCTGGAGGAATCAACCTTCTTGACTTCAGACTATACTACAAAGTTACAGTCATCAAGACAGCATGGTACTGGCACAAAAACAGAAAACAGACCAATGGAACAAAGTAGAAAGCCAAGAGATAAATTCATGAACCAACGGGCAACTCATCTTTGACAAGGGAGGCAAAAATATGCAAGGAGAAAAGACAGTCCCTTCAACAAATGGTACTGGGAAAACTGGTCAACTGTATGTGAAAGGATGAAACTAGAACACTTTTTAATACCACACACAAAAATAAACTGAATATGGATTAAAGACCTAAATGTAAGACCAGAAACTATAAAACTCTTAGAGGAAAACATAGGCAGAATACTCTGACATAAATCACAGCAAGATCCTCTGTGACCCACCTCTTAGAGTAATGAAAATACAAACAAAAATAAACAAACAGGACCTAATTAAACTTAAAAGCTTTTGCACAATGAAGAAAACTATAAGCAAGGTGAAAAGACAACCCTTAGAATAGGAGAAAATAATAGCGAATGAAAGAACAAAGAATTAATCTCCAAAATATACAAGGAGCTCATGCAACTCAATACTAAAAAAGCAAGCAACCCAATCAAAAAGTGGGCAGAAGATCTTAACAGACATTTATCCAAGGAAGATATACAGATGGCAAATAGACACATGAAAAGATGTTCAACATTGCTCATTATTAGAGAAATGCAAATCAAAACTACAGTAACGTATCATGTCATGTCAGTCAGAATGGCCATCATCAGAAAGCCTACCAACAATAAATGGTGGATAGTGGGTGGATAAAAGGGGACACTCTTGTCCTGTTGGTGGGAATGTAAACTGATATAGCCACTGTGGAGAATAGCATGGAGATTCCTTAAAAAAAAAAACAAAAAAAAACACAAAACTTGGAATAAAACTACCATCTGGCCCAGCAATCTCACTACTGGGCATACACCCTGAGGAAACCACAACTGAAAAAGATACATGTACCCCAGCGTTCACTGCAGCACTGTTTACAATAGCTAGGACATGGAAGGGACCTAGATGTCCATCAACAAACAAATGGATAAGGAAGTTGTGGTATATAAACACAATGGAATATTATTCAGCAATATAAAGGAACCCATTTGAGTCAATTCTAATGAGGCGGATGAACCTAGGGCCTATTATACACAGTGAAGCCGGAAAGAAGACAGATATTGTATATTAACACATATTTATGGTATCTGCAAAATCCTACTTGCAGGCAGCAAAGGAGACACAGACATAAAGAACAAATTTGTCGACACAGAAGGGGAAGGAGAAGATGATATGGTTTGAAGAATAGCATTGAAACATATACATTACCATATGTAAAATAGCCAGTGGAAATTGGCTGTATGATGCAGGGAACCCAACCTGGAGGGGTGGGATGGGGAGAGATGGGTTCAAGAGGGAGGGGACATAAGTATACTTGTGGCTGATTCATGTTGATGTATGTCAGAAACCATCACAATATTTCAAAGGCATTATCCTCTGATTAAAAAAATTTTAAGTAGATTAAAAAAATTTTTTAATAAATTAAAGATATAAAGGGAATAAAATTAACTATCAACATTAGGAACAAAACAAAGTACATTGCAATAACCTGAGAGACATTAAAACAGTGAGAGAATTTTATGTACAATCATTTCAATAAATTTGACTACTTAAATTTAAAAAAATCATTCAATTCTCTGAATGAAATGAATTACCAAAACTGATGGAAGAAATAGCAAATCAAAATAGTTCTACTTAAATATTCAGATTTGTAATTAAAAAGCATTCCACAAAGAAAACTCCAGTCCTAGAGGGCTTCACTGGTGGATGTTAGCAAACTTTTAAGGACTTGTGTCAAGCCACGTGAACGCTAAGTAGGCCTCTATCTCTTATAAATCTATATCCTTAACAAAATACTGAAAAGTCAGAGCCAAGAATCAGATGAAGTTTGATTCTAGAATGCAGTACTGGTTTGACATTTGAAGAATCAATGCAATTTGCCACATTAAGAGGTTAAAAGAGAAAAACCATACAATCATCTCAATAGAGGCAGAAAAAGCTTTGGGGGAAAAGTCCAGGTGCATTCATGACAAAAACTCCCAGAAAACCAGATAAAGTGTATCTACAAATACCTAGAGCTAACATTGTACCCAGTGACAAACAGCTTTGCTCAAAGATTGGAATTTCTATTGAACATCTTACAGAAAGTCCTAAAGACAACAATAAAAGAAAATTTGAAAGACATAAAAATTAGAAAGGAAGAGCTAAAAATATCTTTACACACTGCATAACTGTATATGTACAAAATCCTAAGGAATCTACCAAACAAAAAAAGAACCCACCAGAACCAATAAGCAAACTTAGCAATACTGTAGGATATGAAGAGAACATACAAAAAAAAAAAAAAAAAAGTCATTCTATCAGTAATGAATAACTGAAAGTGAAATTTTAAAATACCATTTAAACTAACATCAAAAAACATTAAATACATAAGACTGAATTTCAATGAATATATAAAACCACTGAAACTTACAGAACATCACTCAGAGAAAGTAATCTAAATACATGAAGAGATATATTATGTTCACGGACTGGAAAATTCAGTGTTAAGTTGTCAATTCTTTTCAAATTCACCTACAGATTTAACACAACCTTAATAAAAATTTCAGTTGGGTATTTTTTGCTAGAAATTGATATAGTGAATGTAGGATTTGTATGGGAATGCAAATGTTTTCCAAAAACAGTTTTGGAAAAGAAGTATGGCTTTGACTTAAAAATAGACAAATAGAACAATGGAACAGAACAGAAAGTCTTGAAATAGATCCACATCTATGAAATCAATCCCACTTCTTTAAAAGGTACCAAAACAATTTAATGGAAAAATGAAACTCAACAAATAATGCTGGAACAACTAGATATCCATACAGAAAAACAAAAAACTTTGACCCATCTGTCATTTCACAGATAAAACTTAGAATGAGAGAGATCAAAATACCAATGTTACTGCTGCAACTATAAAGATTCTAGAAAACATGGGAGTATCTCTTAGTAATCTTGGGATAAAGATTTCTTAGACAGGCACAGAAATTATCATAAAAGTTTTTAAATGTTAAAATATATTTCATAAAAAAATTCTGTAAAATGGATATCACTAAGAAAATAAAAAGTCACTGATTAGGAGAGAAATAAATATGTACAGCTGACAAAGGATTGGTACCCAGAATACAGAAATGAATTTTATATCTCAATGACAAATTGACAACAAAATAAAAATGAACCTTCCTTTATGGAAGATATGCTAAGTTACTTCAGTCGTGTCCAACTCTGTGCGACCCCATAGACGGCAGTCCACCAGGCTCCCTGTCTCTGGGATTCTCCAGGCAAGAACACTGGAGTAGGTTGCCATTTCCTTCTCCAATGCATGAAAGTGAAAAGTGAAAGTGAAGTCGCTCAGTTGTATCCGACTCTTAGCGACCCCATGGACTGCAGCCTACCAGGCTCCTCCATCCATGGGATTTTCCAGGCAAGAGTACTGGAGTGGGGTGCCATTGCCTTCTCCTATGGAAGATATAGGAATGTCCAATAAGCACACAAAAAAAGCACTCAATGTCATTAGTTGCAAGGAAATGAAATTTGAATCAATGAGAGATTACTACATACCATCATAATGGCTAAAATTGAAAACTGTCAACCTCATGTTGTCAAGAGTGTAAAGCCAATTAACTCCTATACACAGTGGAGATGTGTAAAATGGTACAACCAGAATGATTGTTTCTTATAATGTTAAACATAAACCTTCTCTATGATCCAGAGATTCCACTCACAAAATAAATGAAAATATGTATATATATACTAAAAAAAAAAAAAAAAAAAAAAGCCTTGTACAGGAATGGTGACAGCAACTTTGTTCACTGTAGCCAGAACCCAAGAATTACCCAAATGCTCAACAAGAAAAAGTGAAGTCGCTCAGTCGTGTCCAACTATTTGCAACCCCATGGACTGTAGCCTATCAGGCTTCTCTGTCCATGGGATTTTCCAGGCAAGAGTACCAGAGTAGGTTGCCATTTCCTTCTCCAGGGGATCTTCCTGACCCAGGTATCAAACCCAGGTTTCCTGCATTGCAGACAGATGCTTTACCCTCTGAACTACCAGGGGAGACAACAGGTGAATACATAAATGATGCTATATTCGTACAGTGGAACAATGTCTAACAAGAAAAGAACGCATGCATGCATGCAAAGTCGCTTGTTCTGTCTGACTTTTTGTGACCCAATGGATGGTAGCCTGCCAGGCTCCTCTGTCCATGCAATTCTCCAGGCAATCCTGGAGTGGGTTCCCATGCCCTTCTCCAGGGGATCTTCCCAACCCAGGGATCAAACCTGCATCTCTTATGACTCCAGCATTGGCAGGCGGGTTCTTTATCACTAGCACCTCCTGGGAAGCCCAAGAAAAGAATGAACTGCTGATATATCTCACACCATGGAAGGACCTGAAAACAGGCTCCTGAAAAAGGCTGAACACAGAAACAGGACACACTGTCCGATCCTGCTACATGAAGTCCTAGGAGAGGCAAAAGTAGTCCATAGCAAAAGAAGTGGGAACAATGTAGCCACTCAGCAGGGTTGGGGGTGGGGGGGTGGCTGGAAAAGGATGTGAGCCATCTTTCTGGGGATGAAACATTCTGTGTCTTGGGAAGGGTGTGGATTACACAGATGTGAGAATCTGTCATTGAACTCTATATACTTTTAAGATCTGCGCATTTTTCTATAAGGATCTCAGTTTTTAAAAAGCATTAAAAATTGGAACAACCACTGCTTCCAGTCCTTAAGTTTCTAGTTTTCTTGAGCTGAAGTTCCTGTGCAGAGAAAGCCATATTCTAGATTTCTCCTTTCCATCACCATCATAACGCCTCCATTTATTGAGCATTTACTATGTACTGGGCACTCTAAGTGCTTCACGTAGATTAGCTACCCAACATTCACAAATGGTCTTCGTGATATTCGTCATTTTGACTTTACAGATGGGAAAGCTGACCGACACATTCCCTCTGGCAGCCTCACCTGAGAGACCTTTACAGATGGATTTCAGTTAATGATAGTGGCGATACCATGTCCTGAGGGTATATGGCTTTGCCACTGGCCAGGTGATGTCAGACTTTGCATTTGATGACATCAAGTTCACGAGTGAAGATTGTAGATCTCAGAAACAAAGCTCATCAAGACAAGACTGAAATACAGGTTTTCTGGAGCACACAAGAGCAAAGGGACTATTTAGGAGACTGAGGCTGGTGAGGAAGGGTACTTCTGCCTGGGGACCCCCCCCAGGGGCCATGTTTGGGTCCTGCTAGGTCCTCCCATGCAATCTTCCAACCTTTTGCATCCTTCATGCAACCTCACCCAGCCCATGAGGGACAAACCCAACAGGGCAGGCTTTCATGGAAGCAATTTAGGAGCACCCTGAAGTCCCATGAAGTCACTGTGTGAATTTACCATTTCCCTTGGAAAGCAGCTGAGTTATAAATGGAGTCCTATAATATTTACTTATTTTTCCACTTTGGGTCTTAGTTGCGGCAGGCAGAATCTTCTGTTTATCATGTGAGATCATGTTTTATCTAGTGCAAGGACTCTAGTTGTGGCACATGGGCCTCAGTAATTGTGGTACCTGGGCTTGGTGGCCCCCCCGCATGTGGGATCTTAGTACCCCAACCAGGGAGAGAACCCGAGGCCCCTGCATCAGAATGTGGAGTCTTAACCACTGGACCACCAGAAATCCCTGGAGTTCATTTTTAAGCACATCAGTATCTGTGTGTCCATTGCTACATGTGGCCAAAAAGGAAGAACCATAGTGCTTTAGGGTCCCTGTTTCCTTTCTAGGTTTCTGTTGGCCATTGGGGGAAAATGTGCCCCTCAATACCCCAAATGCACTGAGAGCTTTGGTTGCCTGGAACATGTGTTTGTGCAAATGAGAAAGCAATGTGTTTCCCCGGGTAGAGGCAGCTCCATGCTTGTGTGCTCAAACTTGGCAAGTGGGTAATGGGTTGGGTTTTGTCTCCCACTTGCCCTGTCATGGGACATCCCATGGGATTACATACGACCTGCCCAGTTACACGCAGCAGCCCTTACAGAGGACTAGGTTCTCCATCCAAGAGGAGAACCCCAAACAGTTGCTGTTTCCTACCCGACTTACCCACAGAGCTCCGCTATGGTAAGAGAACCTCTTTGTAACCACACCTAAAACAAGAGCCCTGCTTAGACAATGAAGGAGCCACCTTTGACTGAGGTCTGTGTGCATAATTACAAGCGCCACTGCACAGGTCTTCTGATATCACAGAACTTCATCCTTTCACAATGAGAAGAATCAAGGCAAAATCAAACCCAGAGAAATGGGCTGCCCATGTTTTGTTGGGTCTCTCATCCTGGATTCCTTCACTCAGGCCCCTCTGTCTTCTATGCTCATCTCCCTCAAAAGATCCCAACTTGATCCTGTTCACCTTCCCTGGTTTAAGTAGAAGTTATTGGGTATCTTTTTAAAATTAATTTAAAAACCACTTTGTATGGTGAGAAATGAGACCCAGAGAGGAAGAGTATGTCCATAGCCACACAGCTAATACAGTCAGAGCCAAAGTTAGACCCAGGGCTGCCAACTCCAAATTCAGTGCTCTTTCCATGTGTCCATCTCACTTGGGGTCCAAGCCAAGAAGGCACTCCCACAAATATCAATATTCATAACACTTAAGAGGATGGTACTGATGCCTTAGAGGTAAATATGCCTCTGTGCATGCATGCATTCCTGCTCAGCCATGCCTGCCTCTTTGTGACCCTGCCAGGCTCTTCTGTCCATGAAACTCTCCAGGCAAGAATACTAGAGTGGGTTGCCATTTCCTCCTCCAAGGGATCTCCCCAACCCAGGATCAAACCCGTGTCTTCTGCTTTAGCAGGTGGGTTCTTTACCAGCTGATCCACCAGGGAAGCCCTAAATATGCCTCTAATGAATCCAAATTAAAATCATGATGATCCATCATTTCATGCATGCCAGGCTGGCAAAAATTAAAGTAACAAGTGGCAGGCAGAAAAATGGTTCCAGAGATGTGCACGTCCCAATCTCTGGAACATGAGTCTGTTCTGCCATGTGGTAAGGGTGAGCTTAGGGTGCAGATGGAGATAAGGATGCCCGTCAGTCGATCTAAGATGGGGAGATTAGCTGGGTAGGTCCCGCATCATCACAGCGTCTGTCAGACAGGAAGATGGAGACAGAGAAGGGGAGGGAGATGTGAGTAATCCGCTGTTACTGGCTTTGCGGGAAGGCGCCACAAGCCAAGGAATGTGGGTAGTCTCTAGAAGCAGAAAAGACCTAGGAAATGGATTCTCCCAAAGGAGCCTCTGGAAAGAATGTGGCCCTGCCTACACCTTGATTTTTAGCCCAATGAGACCCATTGCGGACTTCTGAACTACAGCACTGTAAGATGATTAATTTGCGTCATTAAGCCACTAAGGAAGTAATAATTTGCTACAGCAGCAATAGGATGCCAAACAGCCAGCAGCTCTCCTGCACGTGCTGGGTGCTATGGGAACACAAGATCTCCAAACCCAGCCTTGGAAGAGAGGGAAAGTATAGAATTGAGGAGACTTTCTAGAAGAGGCAGTATCTAGAGTTATCATATGATCTTGTAGTCCTACTCTGGGGCATATATCCAGAGAAAACTACAACTCCAAAAGGTATCCCTATGTTCTTAGCAGCACTATTCACAGTAGCCAAAACATGGAAACAACCTAGATGGCCACTGACAGATGAATGGATAAAGAAGATGTGGTGCATATAGGCAATGGAATAGCACTCAGCCATAAAAAATGAAATACCATTTGTAGCAACATGGGTGCAACTAGAGATCATACTAAGTGAAGCAAGTCAGAAAGAGAAAGGTAGAAATCATATGATATCGCTTATATGTGGAATCATATCACTTATATGTGGCATCACTGATTCAATGGACATGAACTTGGGTGAACGCCGGGAGGTGGTGAGGGACAGAGAAGCCTGGTGTGCTGCAATCCATGGAGTCGCAAAGAGTCAGACATAACGTGGCGACTAAACAACATCTGGGAAATCTAAAATATGGCACAAATGAACACGCACAAAACAGAAACAGACACACGGACACAGAGAACATACTTGTGGTTGCCAAGAAGGAAGGAGGGAGGTCGAGGGATTGACTGGGCATTTGGAGTTGATAGATGCAAACTATTCCATTTAGAATATGAACAACAAAGTCCTACTGGGTAGCACAGGGAACTATCTTCAACATCCGGTGACAAGCCATAAAGGAAAATAGTAAAAACCATGTATATATGTGCATAACCAAGTCACTCTGCTGTACAGCAGAGACTGGCGCATTGTAAATCAACCATACTTCAATTTTTTAAAAATTGAAGAGAAAAAAATCTTAAGGCTCAAGTCACAGAAGGAACGGGCTGTGGTTTCCACAGAGACCTCCATGGAAAGGCGAGCTAGAAAGAGGTGCCTGGGGGAATGACAAGCAGTTGGCTCTCTGCATGGGAGGATGGAGCAGGCATTGAATGTGATCATGGGTAGTGGCCACTATTAAGGGTCGTGGACTTTAGGGGATTCTAGTCGGGGCATCAAACTTGCCTTTTGCAAAGCCCACCCTGGCTGTGGAGAGTGGATGGGAGGGTGGGCTGGAGGGAGGTTGACCACATGAGAGGCCACTGCAGCATCCAAGCTGAAGGTGGTGGCGGCCTGGACCAGATGCATGTGGTCATGCAGTGGACTCGCCTGGACCCGGGGGTGGTGGGGAGGAGCCACCTGGGTGTCTTGTTTGAGGTTCCTGGCACGTCCCTTCCACATTCTTTTCACCTCGCCCTCTCGAGTCTCCAAAATTTGCCCTGTGCTCCTTGAAACCACCACCAGCTCCCTCCTGTCCCAGGAGGGACATTTGTCACGGAACAGGGGTTGTCACTTACCATCTGCTAAGAGAGGCCCCAGCAGAGGATGAGGCGTGTTAATTAGGAAGGGGCAGAGGAGAGGGAAAGACAAGGACCGCCATCTGCTCTGAGGCTTTGGAGGAAGGGGTGGGACCAGAATGGGGAGATGGAACTGGTGACCAGGATGGGGAGATGGAACTGGTGACCAGGATGGGGAGATGGAACTGGTGACCCCAATTTAGTTAAAACTACAGCGGTCTCGAGGTCTGAGCCAGAGGGACCCAGATGTCCTTGGCAGTGCCCTTAGCAGACAGATGGAGTTTCTGCAGTCCCTGCCTCGAAAGTGGCTCTGGGCCTTCTCAGACAGAGTGGGGTCAGCAGGTGGAGGTCTGGCTACACAGGGGGTCCATGGGAGGGTACCTGGGCAGAACCACGACCATGGTGGGGGGATGATGGGTCTGTTGGCTACAAAAGATGGGGTGTACAGGGAAGGGGAGGAAGGAAGGAAGGGAGGGAAGCTGGCTGCAGGACAAATAGATTCATTCTGAAAAGAACAGATACCATTTTCCAGGCAAAGTTGGGTAAGAGGTTCTTGTACAGCCCAAATACTGTGTAAGTGAAGAATTAAAAAAAAAAAAAAATTCATTTAGTCTTTACAAAGATCACACAGAGAAAAGGGATGAGTCCCATAACATGGTCATTTGATAGATGGGCAAACTGAGGCCCAGACAAATTAAAAAGTCAATACCAGTGTGCAAGACTGCAGTTCTGGTCTGCAGCCTGCATGGGCTTTGTTTATCCACCCAAGAGGACTATAAGCTTAAGAGCTGGGCCCTGTGTGCTGTTCCTGTGACCTCTCCCCAAACACTGGGCCATAGCAATTGGCTGACTTGGTCCACTGACTGACCCTCAGTTAGCTCTGATGACACAAGCTGATAATAATGTCAATCCTAGCTCAGGAAGAAATTGTTGCTCTAAGCCAGGGATAGGCAAACATTTTCCTTACAGGGCCAGTTAGTATTTTGGGCGTTGCAGGATGTTAGGCCTTCAGGGACTCAACTTGGAGGCCTGGGCATAGCTGTGTTCAAATCAAACTCTATAAAATGGGGGACTGGCTGGATGTGACCCACAGGCCAAAGTTTGCAGAACCCCACACACCCTCTATAGGGGCTCCCCTAGTGGCTCAGTGGTAAAGAATCTGCCGGCCAGTGCAAGAGATGCAGGTTCAATCCCTGGTCTAGGAAGATCCCCTGGAGAAGAAACCAACCCAATCCAGTATTCTTGCCTGGCAAATCCCATGGACAGAGGAGCCTGGGGGTGGCGGGGGGCGGGCGGCTACTGTCATGGGGTCACAAAAAGAGTCAGACATGATTTAGCGACTTATAACATACTCCATAAGCTATTTACTGAAAAGCCAGCTACGAGGATGTGATGTTTGATCTTAAAGAAAGAGGCTCATGTTCTTTCTCCTTCCTTTCTCCGAGAAAATGAATGAAATCTGCACGAGGACAGAACAGTGACATTGACCCATAATTTGGTGTCTGCTCCTTTCCAGTGCGTTATAGTCATTCACTGCAGTCCTTAAAATCATTCTGAGGAGGAAAATTTTCACCCCACTTGCCAGATTCAATCCCTGGGTCAGGAAGCTTCTCTGGAGAAGGGAATGGCAACCCACACAAGTATTCTTGCCTGGGGAATCCCATGGACAGAGGAGCCTAGCGGGCTACAGTCCATGGGGTTGCAACATTAGATGGAAACCACACTCCAACCAGAGGATGTAGACAAAAGAGACACACACATACTTTGGTTGTGCTCCTAGCATTAGAACTGCACAGACCAGAAGATGATGATCATTTGTTAGCCAGCAAAAACCTGGGTTTTTCTGCCCTTGAACTCAGAAACAGAGACAGATTCTTGCTTATTTCCTATCCACACCCTGCACCACCTTGTTGGTTCCTGAGAAATCTCCCAACAGCCACAGGGTCTGGGATAAACTACCCAAGAAGAGAAGATTAAAAAAAAAAAAAAAGGTGCCCTCATGAAAAGATGCTCATTGTTACTAATTATTAGAGGAATGCAAATTAAAACCATAATGCGTTACCACCTCACACAGGTCAGAATGGCCATGATTAAAAGTGTACCAATAATAAATGCTGGAGAAGGGAACCCTCTTACACTGTTAGTGGAGATGTAAATTGTTACATCCACTATGGAAAACAGTACGGAGGGTCCTCAAAAAACCAAACACTAGAGTTGCCATATGATCCAGCAATCCTACTCCTGGGCATATACCCAGACAAAATATAATTTGGAAAGATACACGTAATCCTATATTCATAGCAGCACTATTCATAATAGCCAAGACATGGAAACAATCTAAATGTCCCAACAGATGAATGGATAAAGAAGATGTGACACATATGTCCAATGGAATATTAGCCATAAAAATGAAATAATGCCATTTGCAGTAACATGAATGGACATAGAGATTACCATACTATGCAAAGAAAAATAAATATTATATCAGTTATATGTGGAATATAAAATATGACCTAAATGAACCTATCCACAAAACAGAAACAGACACATGGACATAGGACAGACCTGTTGTTGCCAAGGGGAAAGAGGGTGGGGAGGGATGGATTGGGAGTATGGGATTAGCAGATGCAAATTACTTTAAAAAATAATTTTATTTATTTTTGGCTGTGCTGGGTTCTTTGTTGCCGCACCAGCTTTTCTCTAGTTGTGGCACACGGGCTTCTTAGTGCAGCGCCTTCTCTTGTTGCAGAGCACAGGCTCTAGGGTGCACAGGCTTCAGGAGTTGCAGCTCCCAGACTCTAGAGCACAGGCTCAATAGTTGTGGCTCATGGGCTTAGTTGCTCCGTGGCACGTGGGATCTTTCCAGACCAGGGATTAAAGCTGTGTCTTCTGCATTGGCAGGTGGATTCTTTCCAAACGAGCCACCAGATGCAAACTATTATATAATGTGGAAAATTCTGAAGGAAATGGGAACACCAGACCACCTGACCTGCCTCTTGAGAAACCTGTATGCAGGTCAGGAAGCAACAGTTAAGGACATGGAACAACAGACTGGTTCCAAATAGGAAAAGGAGTACGCCAAGGCTGTATATTGTCACCCTGCTTATTTAACTTCTATGCAGAGTACATCATGAGAAACGCTGGGCTGCAAGAAGCACAAGCTGGAATCAAGATTGCCGGGAGAAATATCAATAACCTCAGATATGCAGATGACACCACCCTTATGGCAGAAAAGTAAACTAAAGAGCCTCTTGATGAAAGTGAAAGGAGAGTGAAAAAGTTGGCTTAAAGCTCAACATTCAGAAAACGAAGATCATGGCATCTGGTCCCATCACTTCATGGCAAATAGATGGGGAAACAGTGGAAACAGTGTCAGACTATTTTGGGGGGCTCCAAAATCCCTGTAGATGGTGATCACAGCCATGAAATTAAAAGACGCTTACTCCTTGGAAGGAAAGTTATGACCAATCTAGATAGCATATTCAAAAGCAGAGACATTACTTTGTCCACAAAGGTCCATCTAGTTAAGGCTATGGTTTTTCCAGTAGTCATGTATGGAAGTGAGAGTTGGACTATAAAGAAAGCTGAGTGCTGAAGAATTGATGCTTTTGAACTGTGGTTTTGGAGAAGACTCTTGAGAGTCCCTTGGACTACAAGGAGATCAAACCATATGATCCTAAAGGAAATCAGTCCTGAATATTCATTGGAAGGACTGATGCTGAAGCTCCAATACTTTGGCCACTTGATGTGAAAAACTGACTCATTAGGAAAGGCCCTGATGCTGGGAAAGATTGAAGGCAGAAGAGAAGGGGATGACAGAGAATGAGATGGTTGGATGGCATCACCAACTCAATGGACATGAGTTTGAGCAAGCTCTGGAAGATGGTGAAGAACAGGGAAGCCTGGCATCCTGCAGTCCATGGGGTCACAGAGTTGGACACGACTGAGTGACTAAACACCACCACCACCACACATGCACATTATATATATATATAAACTGAGCCACTTTGATGTGCAACAGAAATTAACACAATATTATAAATCATACTTCAATAAATTAAAAAAAAATGCCTCAGGAGCAAAGCCACGATCATTCATTCTTACTTTTCAATTTGGGTGCAAGGCCAGTCAAAATCAGATGACAAAAACTAGGAATAAAACTACCATATGACTCAGCAATCCCACTACCAGGCATGTACCCTGAGGAAACCATAACCGAAAAAGACACATGTAGCCCAAGGTTTCATTGCACAACCATTTACAACAGCTAGGACATGGAAGCAACCTACATGTCCATTGTCAGATAAATGGATAAGTTTTGGTATATGTACACAATGGAGTATTACTCAACCATAAAAAGGAACACATTTGAATCAGTTCTAATGAGATGGATGAACCTAGACCCTATTCTGCAGAGTGAAGTCAAGTCAGAAAGAAAGAAAAATATCATATTAACACATATATATGGAATCTAGAAAGTCCTGATGAACCTATCTGCAAGGCAGCAGTAGAGATGCAGACAGAGAAAGGACTCCTGGGCACAAGCGGGTAAGGAGAAGGTGGGAAGAAGTGAGAGAGTAGCACTGAAACATACGCATTGCCATGTGTAAAATTATTAGGTTGGTACAAAAGTAATCTCGGTTTTGCATTGTTGAATTTTGTCATTTGATATTGGAATACATTCTTAAATAAATGTGGTTATGTTATAAAAAAAAAATCAGATGACGTATCAGAGCACTCAGTCGGAAGAGATATGTAAATGGGTTACATTTTGATCCTCCACCTTGGATTTTAAGAATTCTTAGTGCTGAGAAAGACCTTAAGAAATCATTTGTGTATACACATGTAGAGAACAAACATATGGATACTGAGAGGAGATGGGGTGAGTGAGGTGAATTCAGAGATTGGGACTAACATATACACACTGTTGATACTATGTATAGAACAGATAACCTACTGTTCCTAACAGGGACCTACTGTACAGCCCAGGGACCTCTACTCAGTGCTCTGTGGTGACCCAAATAGGAAGGAAACCAGGGAAGAGGGGATATAGGTACAGGTGTGACTGATTCACTTTGCTGCCCAGCAGGAGCTAATGCAACACTGTAAAGCAACTGTACTCCAATAAAAGGAAAACATGATCTTACTGATATCAGGTAACTTTTAAATTTAATCTCGACTACATTTCCTCAGATTTTGTCTGCCCCACCCCAACCCCACAAAGAAATCCTTTGTGTCTAGACAAAGCCATGCCCGAAGAGTCCCATGTTACAGAAGAGGTGAAGAAGTTGAACCAATAACTCAACAGCATTTGAGGTCATGAGCAGAACTGACGTATCAGACAGGTCTTGTCCTGCAAAGCAGAAGAAAGGGCCAGAAGCCAGAGAGCAAAGGAGAAAACGATCAGGGAGGAGAAGAGTGACTCTAAAATCTGTTGGTTTTCCCAAGAAACTAAAACAAAAGGAATAAACAAAGGCATAGCTGAGCAAATGATTTCACCCTGAAGAATATTCGTAAGGTTTTAGTATCAGGAAGTAAATTCTGAAAATATCCAGGAAGACAAAGATTAGCCCACAAAAACCAGAAATATTTCTGGGGGAAAAAAAATAAAAATAGAATAAAATCGAAAGAATTTTGAGAGGAAAAGCCATGATGTAGCAATTTCATGCCCAACCAAGCTGTTTATGCTTAAAGCTGAGAAAAAGACATCAGAAGAATAAAAAGGCAAGGAAAAGTGAATTGGTGGTGACTAAGCAATCTGTATGTCAAAACTGCCATAAATTGAACAGTGCGATGCTAGCATAAGAATTCGTCCTTTCATCAGTGGAACTGAAATCAATAACCTTAAAATGGGCTCCATTATAATTTTGTAAAACTTAGGGACAAGGCAAGAGTCACGCCATCTTTCTGCTACTTTTAAAAACTATACTGGAGGTTGTTGTCTGTGTAAAAATAAAAAGACCTACAAATATTAGAAAAAAATACAAAATTAATTATTTGCAAAAGATACAATAGAAAAGATAAGGGAAAAAGTTGATCCCCTGAAGGAAAGGGCAACCCACTCCAGTGTGTTTGCCTGGAAAATCCTATGGACAGAGGAGCCTGGTGGGCTACAGTCCCTGGGGTCACAAAGAGCTGGACATGACTGAGCAACTGAGCATGGACCCACACACAGATACGATGTTTTAAGTCTTAAGAGACTAATAAATTTGATAAATTTAACTGATAAATTTTAAGGTTCTACATAACACAATATAAGAAAGTTAAAAGTCAAGCAACACTGAAGTTATTTGTAGCACATATAATAATTATTATCTAGAGAAATATATATATTCAGGTGAAGAAAACCCTTTTTACACTGGTTAAAGTAAATCAAAAAGAAAATTTCGAACAGTGGCTATGAATGACCAATTTGCATAAGATGACCATATGAAATGATCATGCAAAAAATCATTTAACTGCATTAGCAATCAGAGAAATGCAAATTTAAACAATGAAATAACGTTTCTATCTATATTAAATTGCCCCAAAATTAAAAATGGTAATTGCTTTTATATATCGCTGGTGATAAATTGCTATAGCCCTTTGAGAATATTTTGGCAGTAAAATATTGATAAGTGCATGCCCCAGGATGGAGGTTTCACTATCACCCCCTGGAAAAGCACAAACAATTTGCCCATGTCAATAAGAATGCCTGAATAAGTATGTCTATCGCATTGAGTGTAACAACAAAATCAAAAGACTACCCAAATGCCCACTGCGGCATGAATGAATAGACTGATACATTTGTACCATAATATATTGCACAGCAGTTAGAAGGAAATCTAAGTATACTGAGAGAGCTTGAAGATGTGTGTTTTTTTAAAGCAAATTGAAAAATGATGCATACATCATACATATATATTCCTGACTCCAAAAACGAGAACAATAGATTCTAAGGGTGTGGATATGAAAGCGTAGGAAAAGGTCTGGAAAGGAGCACTCTAAACCAGTGAGAGAGATCAGGCCAGAGAAAGGAAAGGACGGGAGGCCTGGGATCATGGTTAGTGGGCCAAGGTGACTTTCCTCTTAGAAGCCTCCTTTTTAAAACAGCCAGGTTGTGATGAATGTAAGTCTCTGAAAGGATCGAGACTATACATATCGACCACTTGTGGATCAAAGACCTGAAAATGATCTTGAGAAATGGCTGGTTGAATCCTAAGAAAACAGGCAATGGACATGAGTGGGGGCCCAGACTCAGATGTGTAAGGTGGGGTCTAGTTAACTCGAGTAAACCAATTTCAGGAGGAAACTTTGTTCAAGTTCCTGGAGATCAACCTAGCGACCTAAAGGAGTAATTTTTCTGGTTCCCGTGACAGTACACATCCAGTTACAAAAATGAGAATTCCCAAATTCAAGTGCTAACTCCAGTATTTCTAAACCGGCAATCTTTGGGCAAGCGTTTAATTTCTATATGCGTAGAATGGGATGACATGGCATGCCGCATCTACCTTCTGGGATTATTTGAATCTTACATGAGATAATATCTCATTAGCAAAAGTTCTATGAAAGGTGGCAGAACTATAAAGACATAAAATATGACACTGCCCCCACCCCCCGCCAAAAAAAACCCAACATACCAGGATAAAATATGCACATGCTTATTGAGAAATTAAAAATTTGTTTTAAAATGGCTCTTTTCCATCCAGAATTTCTCATCAGTTCAGTATCTCACACCACATTCTTTTTTAAAAGCCCAGATGAAATAATTAGTCAAATAGTAAAAATGAAACCATTAAAAAAACTCAACAATATGGTTCTTGAACATAAAGGACGTATTTGATCACATGAAGACGTTAAACTCCTTTACACCATGCAAACTATTATATATAGAACAGATGAACAATGAAATCCTGCCATATAGTGCAGGGAACTATATTCAATATCTTGGGATAAACTATAATTGAAAAGATATGAAAAATAATGTGTGTAGATACATATATAACTGGAATCACCTTGTTGTACAGCAGAAGTTAACACACCACTGTAAATCAACTATACTTGAATAAATTAAAAAATAAACTCCTTTACATCAAATAATGTGTAAAGGATAATAGTTACACCTTTCTTTGGAGGGATACTAATTCTTTGATAGTGTGTATTTTACACTTTTAGCATCTTAATCCAGATGCTAAATGTTTATTGCAAATGTATTTTCAATTTCATAATATTTTCAGTTGAAAAAGGAGATTCATCTACCCAAGTGGCTCCAAATATACTTTTAAAAAAGTTTTCTAGTAACTGAATGGTATATCAGGTTTTAAAATTGGTTCTAAATTAAATCTCAGTTGCTCAGTCCCACCAACCTGAAAGCCACACGTCACTAGTAACCACCTTACAGGACAGCATAGTCCTGAAATAAATCTGACTTTCATCAACCCATGCCCCAGCCTGGGTTGGGAGAGCTGCCCTTCTCCCAGCCTCCTGAAGCCTATCACAGTGGCTCTCTGATCAATATTCACGAATATTTTGAGACTTACGCTCTTCCTCCAATAGATCCGTCCTGGCCTCCTTTTCCGGTTCCTGCTATGACTTTTCCCATGAGGTACACAGCCAGGCCCATCACCACTCATCTTGAGTTCTCAGGCTCTAAACGGTAAAGAACAATGGGATTAATAATAATAAAGAACAGTGGGTTCTGCGTCTCCTAGGTGGTGCTAGTGGTAAAGAACCTGTGTGCCAATGCAGGAGAGATGTAAGAAATACAGGTTCAATCCCTGGGTCGGGAAGATCCCCTGGAGAAGAGCATGGCAACTCCAGTATTCTTGCCTGGAGAATCCCATGGACAGAGGAGCCTGGCAGGTTACAGTCCATCGAGTCGGACATGACTGAAGTGACTCTGCATGCACGCACAGTGGGTTCAACCTGTTGAGAAGATTGTGGTGTCCAATGCTTTCTACTCTTACCAATAACATATACCCTCCCATTTACAGACAGGAGATTGGGACTTAGAACAGCAACAAGTTAGGGTCAGGCCATAAGTGGCAGACACTCACTGCTGGGACCAGAGCTGACTGGCCCTAATCCCTTGCTCACACCACTTCTCCACGATGTTCTGTGCCCTTTGTGTGTTAAGGCTCCCTCCCCACCGTGCAGTCACCCACAGGGGCCCTCAACCCTCCTTGCGGCATCAAGTGCACTGGGGGTCTCATCCATGGAGTCGCTTTTTTTCAGAGCAAGTCATTAGGCCAAGTCTAAGGAACCACGATACGAGCGCCTACTGGGCAGCGAGCCCTCTGCAACAGGAACCCACTTTACAGAGAATGACCAACTTGTCCAAGAGCCAACAGCTAAGAAGGCGGGGCTGGGATTTCATATTCAGATCTGGGTCCCACGTGACTTGTGATGCAAGGTGCTTCCCCTGGCAGCTCAATCTCCACTTCTGAGTTTATCAACCCCCTTCTTTGGATCTGTGGTCATAACTGAGCATTATAACCCATAACATGTCCAATATTTTGGCCACCTGATGTGAAAAGCCCTCACTGGAAAAGACCCCGATTCTGTGAAAGACTGAGGGCAGGAGAAGAAGGGGGTGACAGAAGACGAGATGGTTAGACAGCATCATCGACTCAATGGACGTGGACGCACACGAACTCCAGGAGATGGTGAAGGACAGGGAGACCTGGCTTGCTGCAGTCCATGGGGTTGCAGAGTCGGACACGACTGAGCGACTCAAAAACAGCAACCCTGCAAAATATGTAGCTGTGCCTTCCAGGAAGCTAGAGAGGCAGACTTGGGCCCTACTTCAGACCTGCTGAATCAAACCGTGGGTGGGAGCTTTGTTTAATAAGCATGATGCACCCCCCGACCTGGTAAGTGAGCGGCCCGGCCTCTTCCTGGCCGTCTACATAAGCCGTGCAGAACTTCTCCACTGGGGCAAAAACCACAGGCCTACGTGTGGGAAGGGGGGTTTATAGAGTCCCCTGCTTTCTGCCTCCAGCATCTGCCTTCCCCCTCGCTGCCATTCAGAGCTGTCAGTCCCGAGGCAAATTTAACAGGAAGCTAATGATGTTTCAGCCTCCCTCAGTTGCAAAGGCCTCTTCTGAGACCCAGTAACTAGTTAACATCTGTGATTCCACAGTCTTTTCTTAAAGAGGCCCTGCAAGTGTAAAAGCTGCAGGCCTAGAGCACTCAGACCTGCTGTGGTCTAGACAGGCAGGTGGGATTATCTGAGTTGTGATATTTCAGTTGCTAAGTAACGACAAGACAGGGCTTCTCAGATGCTCCCGTGCATCAGTGTCACCTGGAGAGTTTGTTAAAACAGATTGCTGGGCCCCACCCTGTTTGTCAGGAGGGCTGAGTGGGGCCCTGCCTGTGTGCTAAGTCACTTCAGTTGTGTCTCTTTGTGACCCCATGGACTGTAGCCCGCCAGGCTCCTCTGTCCAGGGGATTCTCCATGCAAGAATACCGGAGTGGATTGCCAGGCCCACTTCCAGGGGATCTTCCTGACCCAGGGATCGAATCTGTGTCTCCTGCATTGGCAGGTAGGCTATGGGCGTTTCTAACATTGCCCGGGTGAGGCAGCTGTGGCTCCAGGGACCACGCTTTGAGAACCAGCGCCTTTGAGGATTCTTCCCACCTCCACCTGCTCCTCACTCCCCAAAGGGTCACGGAGCTAAAGCTGCTCCCTCAGCCAGCAAACACTCTTGATTTCTGCCTTAAAGGGGCCAAACCCTGCTTGTCCACCCCACTCCAGGAGGCCCTCCCTGACCTCCCATTCTGGGCTTGGAACCCCATCTTCAGGCAGCTTTAGCTCTTTTCTGTCAAGCCCTATTGTGATGGTCAGGTGCTTATCGGTTTTTAATTTTTAACCATACCCCGTGGCATGAAGGATCTTAGTTCTCCAAGCAGGGATTGAACACAAACACCTGCATTGGAGGGTGGGGTCTTAACCACTGGACCACTGGGGAATTTCCCAGAAAAGCTCTTTATCTGGATTCCTGGTGCCTACCTCCACTCTGCAGATGAATGGGAAGGCACCTCCTTCTCTAAGGACTATGACACTGGCTGCCTGCCTGGGGCCTCGCCCTCTCCCCAGCTGGAGCTCCTGCACGAAGCCTCAGGTTCCTCCTGAGAGGTCCTCCAGGTCAAGGTGACTTTCCAGAGAGTCCCTGGAGGGAGGTGGAGACCCAGGTGCTGCAGGAGACGGGACTTAGAAGTCTGCGTCTCCGAGGCTGAATTAGTACCTGGGAGGTGGTGAATTAGTACCTGGGAGGTGGCAGCTCCTCCCAGCACTGCCGTCTCAGCTGCTTCCTAATTAGGTCACAGCCAGTGGAGGGGACAAAGGGACCAGGCTGTGGCTCTCCTTTCCAGGCGCCCCTCCTTTCTTTCCAAGAACAGGGCCCAGAGTGTGAAGCTTGTGGATTAAAAGGCCTTCATCTGGCACATGGTCTCCAGGTCTACCCCCCCGCCCCAGCCTTGCTGTCTCCGTCCCTGGGGTGTCACTGGTGCCAGGGTGCTCCTCTGCTTCCCCGTCACTGGCACAGGCTGGCCTTTGTCCCCTCAGCCATTCTGCCTCTGCCCCTTCCCCCCACGCCTGGCATCCCCTCCTCCCGGCCCTCCGGCAGTGAGTGGCACTCCAAAGTGGCGTGAAAAGCCAGAGACCTGGCCCAAGGTGGAGTTCCCAGGGTTACAGATATGGCTTGAGGTCCATGGAGGTGTCCGGGCCCCACCCCTGTCCCCTTGAGGATGGAAGGGAGCTACTCACCTCTCTGGCTTCCCAGGACATCCTCAAGGTCTGCAGGAGATCTGGAAAGTCCCAGCCACGAGGCCCTAGGGTCACGTGGGCTTTAAGCTGGGCAGGTTAATATGGTCCACACCTGGTGAGCCCTGGGCTGACCCTTAGGCAAACTCTCAGCCGGCCTCTCAGCCCTGGGGCTGAGCCTTGATCTCCATCACCTGGGTCAGATCACCTGAGCTGCTGGGCAAGCATTCCCAGTCACCCCCACCCCAGACCCACTGAGTCACTGTTGCTGCTGGTGGGGGCTGGGAGGTCTGCATTTTCACAAGCAAGCCCAGCACACATACACACATCTGCATTTTCATAAGCATTCCCAACACACACAGCTTTGGGGACCACTGCTCTGAGATCGCCATCATTCTTGGTGCACATTTTCACATTTTCTTTATTCCCAGGCGAGGAGCCTTGGCTGAGAGAGGTTTTCTTCTTTCTTCAGGTTTTATTTATTTGCCTTATTTATTGTCTTAATGAGCGAAGGTGGGAAATGGGCATTAGCTCTTACCAGGAGCCAGATGCTTCACAGACAAGGAAGAAAAGCTTTATCATTGCAAACCACTCTGTGTAAAAATAGTGGTTCCTTCTGTTTAATCAAGTCTTGCACGTCCACTATAAGGAACTTGCAAACCAGAGCAAATTATAAAATGACAGTCATGCTGAAGCTGAAACTCCAATACTTTAGCCATCTGATGTGAAGAACTGACACATTGGAAAAGACCTTGATGCTGGGAAAGATTGAAGACCAGAGGAGAAAGGGGATGACAGAGGATGAGATGGTTGGATGGCATCACTGACTCGATGGGCATGAGTTTGAGTAAGCTCTGGGAGCTGGTGATGGACAGGGAGGCCTGGCGTGCTGCAGTCCATGGGGTCACAAAGAGTTGGACACGACTGAGCAACTGAACTGAACTATTATCCCACTAGCTACAGAGACACCAACCCCATTTTTAAAAAAAATCTTGATGGCTTTAGCACTAAGATTTCTCTTTTTAAAAAAAAAATAATTTTATTTATTTGGCTGTGCTGAGTCTTCGCTGCTGCACGGGCTTTTCTCTAGCTGCAGAGAGCAGGGGCTACTCTCTAGTCGCGGAGCACAGGTTCTAGGGCACGTGGGCTCAGTAGTTGTGATTCCCGGGCTCTAGAGCACAGGCTCAATAGTTGTGGTGCACGGGCTTAGTCGCTCCTCAGCGTGTAGGATCAGAGATTGAACCCATGTCTTCTGCATCAGCAGGCAGATTCTTTACCACTAAGCTATCAGAGAAGGCCCCCAACACCATTGTGATATATTTCCATCCAGTACTTTTCCTAATGCTGGTATCTGAACATAATTGAGAGTTTACCAAAGATCATTTTTTAAAAAATGAAGCTTGATCAAGGTATAATTGACATACAATAAGCTGCTCATATTTAATGTGTATAATTTAAAATGTTTTGACAACTGTATCCACTCATGAAACCATCACCACAAGTAAGATAATGAACAGATCCATCACTCCCAAGTCAATTTTTAAATGGAGTTTTTATTTTGGAACAATTTTAGACTTGCAGGAAGGTTGCTAAGATAATAGAGAGAGATCTGGGATAGCCCAGACCCAATGCCCCCTAA
Source organism: Bos indicus x Bos taurus (assembly GCF_003369695.1). Classification (NCBI taxonomy): domain Eukaryota; kingdom Metazoa; phylum Chordata; class Mammalia; order Artiodactyla; family Bovidae; genus Bos; species Bos indicus x Bos taurus. The sequence goes on along the minus strand of NC_040100.1, from coordinate 31,157,014 downwards.
TATTAATATCTACATACCATGAATGGTAAAGAATCTTACTGCAGTGGGGGAAACACGGGTTTGATCTCTGTGTCAGGAAGATCCCCTAGAGGAGGGCATGGCAACCTCCAGTATTCTTGCCCAGAGAACTGCATGGGCAGAGGGGCTTGGCAGGTACAGTCCATGGGTGGCAAAAGAGTTGGAAGCAACTGAGTGGCCAACACACACACGCACCATGAAACATTTATTAAAACCAAGAATTTGGTATCAGAACACTGCCATTAACTTAGCTACCGACTTAATTTGAATTTCACTAGCTTTCCCACTGACATCCTTTTTTCCCCATTTTTTAAAAACTTTAAATTGTGTACTGGAATATAGCCGATCAGCAATGTTGTGATAGTTTCACGTGTACAGCTAAGAGGACTCAGCCATATATATACACGTGTCCACTCGCCCCCAAACTCCCCTCCCATCCAGGCTGCCACGTGACACTGAGCAGAGTTCCCTGTGCTGTACGGGAGGACCTTGTTGGTTATCCATTTTAAATACAGTGTCGTGTACATGTCCATCCCACACTCCCTAACTATCACTTCTCCCCGTCCTTCCCCGATGGCAATCTTCAATTTGTTCTCTAAGTCTGTGCGTCTGTTTCTGTTTTGTAAAAAAGTTCATTTGTACCATTTCTTTTTAGATTCTGCTTATAAGGGATGACATCCTTTTTCTGTTCTAGGATCCAAGTCAGGATATCAAATTCCTTTTAGCCAGATGTAGTTTGATACTTTACCTTCTATGACTTAACATTCAGTGGGGACAATTTCTTCAAAATCTTGCTTTAAATGAGTGCCTCCTATTTCTTGGTATCAATTTACTGCAGTGCTTGATTTTCCATTTTTTGCTCTTACTAGCAATGTTGCCATGAAAACCTTTGTACTCATATCTTTGTTCACATCTTACATTGCTTCCTTGAGATATTTTCTCTTTCCCCACCCCCCAGCTTTACTGAGATAGAATTGACCTATAATATGATTTCCCTTGAAATATAACTAGTGGGTCAAGGTCCTTTGATATACACTTAACTTTTCATATTCTGAACAGTGCTGAGATTCGGCAACTATCATGATACTTGTTTCAGTGAAGAATCGTCAATGGAGGCTAAAATTAAAGAGCGAAAGTTTGATGAGAAACAGGATAGTCACGTGGTGTCAGAATAGCTCCCCACTGATTCCTGGTTGATTACAAAGGCAGGAGTAGCCACTTGATGGGAGAGGAAGCCTGCAGGCACCGCCTTAATTGAGTGATCAAAGTTAAGGACATCAGAAAGAGACAGACCGCCTTGTGAGCTGCCTCCTCTGACATGCAAAGAAAAACACGAGATCAAGCTGGGACATTCCTGCCAAAGACGTATTACCTGAATTTCGTGATGAGAAAACGCCAGGCAAACCCACATGGAGGAAAATTCATAACTGGCTTGTGCTCTGAAAAAAACATCAAGATCCCGAAAGGCAAAGAAAGGCTGCAGAACATTCTAGAAGGATGGAGATTAATGAGACATGCCCACCAAATGCAATATATAATCCTGAATTGGATCCAGAGTAAGAAAATACAGTTAAAAATATTTGTATGTAAAAGATATTATTGGGAAAATTGATCCATGGATTAGATGATAGTACTATATCAATGTTTATCTCCTAACTTTGATAAATGTATTTTATGGCAGAAGAAGCATGAACTTCCATCAATAAGGTACTCCAGAAAGACCCATATTAGACTTTTTTTTAAGTGCTAAAAGGCATATTACGATGCTTTGTAATTCAAGCAACAGAAAAGCTTTATTATCTCACCAAGATGACGGTGAGATGCTTGCATAAAATCGTGGAGTTTTCAACTTACATAAAAGTTGTACAACGGTAACAAAGAATTCCCATACACCTCGCATCCAGAGACCTCATTTAAGGTTTGATAATTTGATGATGCTTTCTAGGACAAACCCATCCACTCCAGATTAAGTGTTGTAACCAAGTTTCATGTCCCTCTAGGCTCCTTCGATCTGGGCTGAATCAAGAAGGAAGGAACGAGAAGATGGAGGGAGGCAGAGGGAGTACAGATTTTTAGAGCATCCTTTTGTTTTCTGAACAAGTTTCTGAGCTGGGAAATTTGGAAAACACAGCAAAGCTCAGAAAAGAAGCTAACCTCAGACTCACTTCAGTCAAAGACAAGCACTATTCTCTTTGATGAGCCCCATTTTTATTCTTTGATCATATGTGAGATTATAGTGAATATATAACATTTTAAGAGTGCACAGCATCTCTTGGTGAGCTTGCTAAAATACAGATTGTTTTGCGCTGGTCCTATCCCAAGTCTACTGAGTCAGGACCTGCAGGACTGGTGTCCTGGCATCTGTATTCTTAACTAGATCCCAGGGATGCTGAAAAAGACTCAACTTTAAGATTCACTCTTTGTATGCTGCATTTGCTATTTAATATTAGGTCATAAACATGTCCCTCTACTGTTAGGAGGCCTATTCAATCACTTATAGGAGCATGCATTATTTATACTACCCAAATGATATTTTATTCAGTAGAAAATCTTTTAAAGGCCAGCCAGCCTCATAATCCTGGTTAATAACTTGTGTTCGAGGAGCTACGTAGAGGTGGATACCTAGCAGGGGCCAAGGGAACATCTGTGGAATCTCAAAGGAACAAGTAGGATCCACGCATCAGTAAATGGAGTCAAGTGGATCCTGTCTCAGAGACGCTCACATATTTTGGGGAGAGAATGAGTTGTGATGTTGCTTTGGATGGTGCTATCTCAGTTCAGTTCAGTTCAGTCACTCGGCCGTGTCCGATTCTTTGCGACCCCATGGACTGCAGCATGCCAGGCTTCCCTGTCCATCACCAACTCCCAGAGCTTACTCTAACTCATACACATTGAGTTGGTGATGTCATCCAACCATCTCATCCTCTGTTGTCCCCTTCTCCTCCTGCTTTCTTCAATTTTGCCCAACATCAGTGTCTTTTCAAATGAGTCAGTTCTTCCCATGAGGTGGCCAAAGTATTGGAGTTTCAGCTTCAGCATCAGTCCTTCCAATGAATATTCAGGACTGATTTCCTTTAGGATTGACTGCTTGGGTCTCCTTGCTGCCCATGGGACTCTCAAGAGTCTTCTCCAACACTACAGTTCAAAAGCATCAATTCTTCAGTGCTCAGTTTTCTTTATAGTCCAGCTCTCACATCCACACATGACTACTGGAAAAACCATAACTTTGACTAAATGGACCATCTGCGTGATTTTGGAGCCCCCCAAAATAAAGTATGTCACTGTTTCCATTGTTTCCCCATCTATTTGCCATAAAGTGATGGGACCAGATGCCATGATCTTAGTTTTCTGAATGTTGAGCTTTAAGCCAACTTTTTCACTCTCCTCTTTCACTTTCATCAAGGGGTTTTTTAGTTCCTCTTCACTTTCTGCCATAAGGGTTGTGTCATCTGCATATCTGAGGTTATTGATATTTCTCTCGGCAAACTGGATTCCAGTTTGTGCTTCATCCAGCCTGGCATTTCACATGATGTACTCTACATATACATTAAATAAGCAAGGTGACGATATACAGCCTTGACAAACTCTTTTCCTGATTTGGAACCAGTCTTTTGTTCCATGTCCGGTTCTAACTGTTGTTTCTTGACCTGCATAGAGGTTTCTCAGGTGGAAGGTAAGGTCATCTGGTATTCCCATCTCTTTAAGAATTTTCCACATTTGTTGTGATTCACACAATTAAAGGCTTTGGCGTAGTCAATAAAGCAGATGTTTTTCTGGAACTCTCTTGCTTTCTCGATGATCTGACAGATGTTGGCAATTTGATCTCTGTCTCTATCTACTGAAATTAAAAACACACTTAGCCATGGGCCCGGCATTTCCATGACTTGGAACTGGTTTCCTGTAGATATTTTGAGATCAAGCAAAGATGGATGATCTAAAGAGCTCATGGAAGCATCCCCTGTAATAACAAATGATTGGACACAACATAAATATCATCAAATGACATGGGAACCGAGTCATGGAGTGCTGGGCAACCATGAAAAGAGCGGGGCAGGTCTCCATGTAGTGTTATCAAGAGAGGCCCAGAACGCCTTATGAACTAGGAAAAAATTATGTGTGTATGTGTTTTTAAAAATTAAAGATAATTGTATTTGCACATTTTTGTATGCATAAGACATTTCTGGAAGGCCCCACAAGAGACTTAAAATAGCCATGGCTTGGGAGGAGGTGGCCTCAGAAGTCTGGGGTGAAAGGGAGATCTGCTTTTTATTGTATATTTTCTTGTGCTGTTTGACAACTTTACCATGTGGCTGGCTGTATTATCTGCTTAATATTTTAAAATTACAGGGAGCTATATTCAATATCTTGTAATAATCTATAACGGAAAAGAATCTGAAAAAGAATATATATACACATTTGTGTGCATGCTAAGTCACTTCAGTTGTGTCCGACTCTTTGTGACCCTATGGACTGTCGCCTGCCAGGCCCCTCTGTCCATGGGATTCTCCAGGCAAGAATACTGGAGTGAGCTGCCATTTCCTCCTCCAGGGGATCTTCTGACCCAAGGATCCAACATGAGTCTCTTATGTCTCCTGCACTGGCAGGCAGGTTCTTTACCACTAGTGACACCTGGGAAGCCCCCATATATATGTGTGTATATATATATATATATTTTGACATATTGGATTCTTCATAATGGCTTAGACGGTAAAGAATCTGCCTGCAATGCAGGAGGCCTGGGTTTGATCTCTTGGGTTCCACAGGAGAATTGTATGGACAGAGGAGCCTGGTGGGTTACAGATGATGGGGTTGCAAAAGAGTCGGACACAACTGAGCGATGGACACTTTCTCTTTCATATTAATATATAACTGAATCACTTTGCTGTACACCTGAAGCTAACACAACATTGTAAATCAACTATATGTCAATAATAAATAAGTAATAATAAATAATGAGTAAATTAATACTTAAAAAACACTAGCACTAAAGGAATGAATGCACGAATGAATGAACGCCGATGAAATATTAGCTGGGGTGGGAAGGCAGTGATTCGAGAGTGTGCAGCTGTTGGTCCCCGCATGGCATTCCCAGGTGATCCTAACGGGTCTTGACACCTCCTCCTGATTAAAGTGGGTGAGCCAGGGGTGTCTGTTGGGTGGTGATGCATCCATCACCAGCCCCCACTGCAGGGGCAGGTTTGGGTGATGGACATGTAGAACACAGAGTCTTTGCTCTGCCTGCTCGAAAGCGCAGGTCCAATCCAGAAGCTTCCAGATCGGCTCCCACACCACTGCACTTCTCCTTGCTGCCTCCGTGTAGCCCACTTGTCCTTGCAAACGGCTGACTCCTCCTCCTGGGTTTATGCAATGTCTTCTGTGTCTTGAAGTCCATCCCGCATCCAGTCTAAGGTGGGGATCATGGGCGTAGGCACAGAGGGCAGAGACAGGGGCTCAAGGCTTGCTTCCACCACTTACTGTGTGGCTTTGGGAAACAGACCTAACTTCTCCGAGCCTCCTTTCCTCATCTGTAAGATGGCACTGGTCACAGTATCTATCTGAGTTCCCTGGTGGTCTAGTGGTTAGGATTCAGTGCTTTTCACTGCTGTGGCCCAGGTTCGATCCCTGATTGGGGAACTAAGATCCCATATGTCAAGGAGCAGCTAAGCCTGAGCACCACAACTACTAAGCCCGAGAGTCACATCTAGAGAGTCCACGCACCACAGTGAGGGATCCCACATGATGCAATGAACATCCCGTGTGCTGCCACTAAGACCCGAGGCAGTCAAGTAAGTAAATATATATTTTAAAATAATAATAATAAAGAATCCTGGTCAGGGAACTGAGATCCTACAAGCCCAGTAGCACAAAGAAAAGAAAAGAAAAGTCTACCTATCTTAAGGGGACATAAGTGTTTAATGTGATAATTTCTAATAAGAGCTCACCTGGGCTTCCCTGGTGGCTCAGAGAGTAAAGAATCCACCGGCAATGCAGGAGACCCAGGTTTGATCCCTGGGTAGGGAAGATCCCTTGGAGTAGGAAATGGCAACCCGCTCCAGTATTCTTGTCTGGAGGATCCTATGGACAGAGAAGCCTACAGTCCATGGGGTGGCAAAGAGTCAGACACGACTGAGAGACTAACACTTTCACTTTTTTCCAATATCAACTATTCATTTAATTAACAAACATTTATCAAGTACCTTCAGTTCAGTTCAGTCACTCAGCCGACTCTTTTCGACCCGATGAATCGCAGCACACCAGGCCTCCCTGACCATCACCAACTCCCGGAGTTCACTCAAACTCATGTCCATCGAGTTGGTGATGCCATCCAGCCATCTCATCCTCTGTCGTCCCCTTCTCCTCCTGCCCCCAATCCCTCCCAGCATCAGAGTCTTTTCCAATGAGTCAACTCTTCGCATGAGGTGGCCAAAGTATTGGAGTTTCAGCTTCAACATCAGTCCCTCCAATGAACACCCAGGACTGATCTCATTTAGAATGGACTGGTTGGATCTCCTTGCAGTCCAAGGGACTCTCAAGTGTCTTATCCAACACCACAGTTCTTAGCCTTCGCCAATTCTTTTTGCTAAGAACTTGAGATTAAAAAAGTTTTAAGGTGAAATGGTTTTTCCTCTTAAGTAATTCACAGTTGAACAGGAATGGGGTCATACATAATATTTAATAAATTGTTTTCAAAATGCTTCCAGATTTATTAACATCTTTGATTTTGACTATAACCCTATGAGGTAGCTCTGATTACTCATATTTTCAAAAACAGTTACTTTTATTTATTTAGTTAATTGTGCCAGGACTTAGTGGCAGCATGCAGGTTCTAGATCCCCAACCAGGGATTATACCTGGGCCCCCTGTTTTGGGAGCTCGGAGTCTTAGCCACTGGACCACCAGTGAAGTCCCTGATGACTCATGTTTTATAGATGAGGAAATAAAGGTTCAGAGACCAGAGCAGTGGACTGTGATGAAGAGGAGGCTTCTGGGAAAAACACACTTGTGTTTCTCCTGTGCTCCGTCACTACTGTCACACTTCACTTCTAGTACCACATGCGTGGGTTTTTTCACATGTCAGGCAATTCTCTGCAACACCAGCCAAGTATGCTACAATCCACTTTCAACACGACTCAGAGTTAGTGCAGACCCCGCTGGTTCAAGGATCCATCCCACCCGTGCCCCCACCAACTTCAGACACCAATCACGAGTAGTGGGTCCCCAGGTTAACTGTAATGTCTTCTAACTTGGCTGCAAATCAAAGGTTCCCATGACCTCTTTCTGGGGTTCCATAGTTTGCTAGAACAGTTCACAAAAACTCAAACAAGGAGTGATGCAGGGCATCACGGAGACACAGCCCATTTACGGGCTTCTGGAGTGCGTGGGGGCCAGACACACATGACCCTGTGACCCTGCAAAGGCTCCTCTCTACCTGAACCAAGTTCAGGTCATGGGCCTTTCTGAACTGGAGGGTTGCTGAGGGCATTGGCTTGGTATTCAGGTACCCCAGCTATGTGCGTCTCCTTGGCTGACCCTCCAATTCTCTTCTGAAAAAAGGTGCAAGAGTTTGGGGCTGCAAGTCACAGAATGCCTGTCTAAAAGTGGTCCAAATAGCAAGGACATTTATCCTGTCCTTGAATGAGCAGCCTGGGGTTAAGTGTCTTCAGAGTTGCTTCACTCAGCCCTTTGATGATGTCTACACAGACTCTAGGACAGTTTCCCCACAATTTTTGTTTTGTTTTACCTTCCTCCATGGGTTGCACAAATGCCACAAGCTCGTGACACCCAGAAGCAGGCAGGGAGGGAAGGAGGGGTTCTTTGAGCACAAATCCTTCTTTTAACCTGAGAGGAAAGTCTTTCCCCAGAGCCCCTGCAGGCTCCCCCTTACATACCATTGGCTAGAACTGGGTCACGTGCCCCAGGTCTGGTAATTTCAGCCTAAGCTTCTTTGCCATAGACATCTTTGCCTCAAGCACTTTTGCTGCAAACGTTTCGCCACATAACTAAATGGCAATTTTGCCATGAAAGATAAAATAATCTGTTGAGAGTGTGTTTTGACAGTTTGGTTTTCAACTGGTTGGAATTTGCTAGCACTTCTTCCAGTCAGTGATGTTATTGATGGCTTTATCAAGCTGAAAGATGATGAGGATTTGCCCAAGAATTGTTTCCTTATTTTGAAATGCACTACATCGAAGGAGAAAGAGGCTGAGGGCCTTGAAGGTTCGGAGTTGAACCCACATATCCCACAGAACTTTGGAAACCTATGGATGGACGTGTGACGGTAAGTCAAGAACACAATGTGTAAGCATTTCCTGACACATTGTAAATCTCAGTTACAATTATACACCCTGTTATTGGGAAATTAACGCCTCTCAATTAAGGAAGACCTTTTAGTGAAAAAGTGCATCCTGAATGAGGAAACAAATCAAGAAGCAAAAAAAAAGCATAAAGCACAAAAGGCACTGAAGACAAGTGCTTTGGTGCAACCACAAAATCAAATCAGTTTTTTTGCATGCAGTCGCCATGAATCCACACATATTTTAAATGGATTCAAACATTTTGTAGTTCACAATAACATCTTTTAATTTTGTTAATCATTTCTCATGTTTCGTTAGGTCCTCTTTATTTTATTTTATTTTTTTTTCGTTAGGTCCTCTTTAAAGCCCCTCTTTCACTTATCATTATTTTACCTTTTACAGAAAAATTGCCTTATGGCCAATTAGTTATGTGGCAAAAAGGTCTGTGGAAAAATTGCTACAGCAAAGATGTCCATGGCAAAGATGCTCATGAACCGTCATGGCCATGCCTGGACCAATCACTGGATGCTGCCAGCCTCATCAAATGCCACTGTCCCCACAGTGTTCCTTGAATGACGTGTTTCCTGCCTGATATAGGACCTTTACATGTCATAGTCCCTGTGCTTGGAGTAGCCCCTGTTAACACCAATGCCACCCAGTATCTCAATTAAGTTTTTCAAGGCAAGTTTTCACTGAACCTCTGTAGGCCTCCCTATCCTTCTTGGCAAAAAGCATTCATATTATTTGCTTGTGTATCTTCCACAATTCTGTGGGGAGGCTGTGCTCAGCTGGATGGTTCTTCAGCTGCTCTCACCTGGCCTCATGCAGGTGCTACAGCGATTGTGACCAGATGGCCTCACTCACAGTCTGGTGCCTTGGAGGGGACGGCTGGAGGGCTGGCACTTCTCTCTCTCACGTGGTCTTTCATGTGACTTGGGATTCTTTATGTGGTGGCTATATTCACACAAGCGCAAAACTGCCAAGTTTTCTGGAGGCTTGGATCCATACTGATGTATGGATCCAATAAAGCCATTATTTCTGCTTTATTCCATGTGGTTAAAATGAGTCACAGGACCACCCCTGGTGGGAGTAAAAGTCTGGTATGGGTGTGAGAGGGAAGGTAATGGAAAGAATGCCTCTTTGGCCCACTGCTAGACTAGATTTTCTTACAGGGTCATCCTAGCTCTAACATTCCAGAATTATACATTTTTCAGTAAATTTGCTGCTGCTGCTGCTAAGTCAGTTCAGTCGTGTCTGACTCTGTGCAACCCCATTGATGGCAGCCCACCAAGCTCCCCCGTCCCTGGGATTCTCCAGGCAAGAACACTGGAGTAGGTTGCCATTTCCTTCTCCAATGCATAAGAGTGAAAAGTGAAAGTGAAGTCGCTCAGTCATGTCCGACTCTTAGTGACCCCATGGACTGCAGCCTACCAGGCTCCTCCATCCATGGGAGTTTCCAGGCAAGAGTACTGGAGTTGGGTGCCATTGCCTTCTCCATCAGTAAACTTAGTACCCACTTAATTGTCTAACCCAGGACATATTGGAAATATGTGTCTCTGGTCTCTTTGTTCCTTCTTTGTACTATCTGCTTCTTTCCTAATAAATGTAGAGATTATTGCCTAGAGGGAATAACTGTAAAGCATTTAGCCACATCTACAAGCTTTTGCTCCCAGAGCTAATGATTTCAGCCTTGTGAGATGTGAGTCACCTTCTCTTTTTCTCCAGAAAGACATTGAAAAGCCACCTTTTCAGAGGCAAGGGGTCATTAACAATGGGAAAGGGAAGGGCCCCTTCCGTTTAATGTGTGGATAAAAGTGGGGTGCTGCAAATAGCCTTTTCGCATGTGATCACAGAGGTGGGACAGGCTGTCATGGGCTTCAGTTGCCTTGGAAAGGAAGCCACAGGTTCCACTGCGGAAAAGAGAGGTAGGGCGTGGAGCAGCATCCTCCCCAGGGGGTCAGGAGGCTGACAGCTCTTCCCCAGCCCTCCACCAGAGTCTCTGCCAAGAATAGAGGGATGGGTTGTGGGGCTGACCCCGGATGCCATTTCTGACAGCTTTATAATTACACCATCTATTTGTCAAGTTACTGGTAACCTTTTGATCTTCTCACTGAGGAGCGTGATGTGCCTTTCATCCTAGCCTGATAGTCTAATCATCACGTTCTTTTTTTTCCCCCTCTCTGGTCTTCTTAATCACATAGACCACAACCCTGGATTCTCAGGGCCCACTTGGATTCTCTTTCCTTCTGCTTTTTTCCTATTGTTCAATTGCCTTGAACAAGCCCCATCACCTCTCTGAAGTCAGCTTCCTATTAGTGAAATAAAGCATTTTGATTGGATCGTAAGCATTGGTGACACAGAATACCAGACTCAGGCAGCCACACCTCTGACCAAGTCCTCATCCTGTGTCACAGGGGGCCCCACTGCGGAACATCCCCAAATGGTGTTCCCATGGGCATCTGAGCTGCCCGCACAGTGCACCTCCACCTGAGCCACAGTGACCTTTTCTAACTGTAAACTGGATCATTTCACTTCCCAGTACCATCCTCACACCTTCCAAGACCAACCTCCCTGCTCCCCAAGGACCCACGTGGTCCAGGGTCTGCCCACTTCTCCTCTCTATTTCATGCCATATCCTCTCTGTCCTCCAGCCTCCCAGCCTTTCAGCTCTTCAAATGCCCCATGCTCCCTCTGGTCACATCAATCGGTCCTCTGGCCTAGGAAAGGTGACTCAGTGGTAAAGAATCCGCCTGCCAGTATAGGAGACACAAGAGACATGGGTTGACTCCCTGGGTCAGGAAGATCCCCTAGGAGAGGAAATGGCCACCCACTCCAGTATTCTTCCCGGGAGAATTTCATGGACTGGGGATCCTGGCGGGCAACAGTCCATGGGGTTGCAAAGAGTCAGATGCAACTGAGCACACAGCCTACAACAGGGGTTCTCACATTACAATGCTGCACATTACAATCACTCTGGAAACTTAAAAAACCCAAAGGGCAGCCAAGATGGAGAACCAAGAGTCTGGTGCACCCTGTTTCCTTTCTTCATCTCTTACTAATCATGTCCTGCCATCCCAGAGGCCATGTGAAAGTGCCATCCTTGGCCCCCACCTATGTCTGAGTTAGACCTCTTATTACTTTCACAGAACCAGGTTCTGTGTTTTCAGAGCACACACCTCAGTTTGCAATTGTCCACCCATGAGTGTGATATTTATTACTGTCACCTGACTGTGATGGCCGGCCTTCTAGATGGGCCCCAATACTCTCTACTTCCTGGTATTCAGACCCAGTGTGGCCTCTTCCCACAATGCACTGATACCAGGATTGGATTCTATGACCAACAGCATATGGCAGAAGTGATGGTAGACCACTTTGAAGATTAGATTTTAAGGGATGTCCTGGTGGTCCAGTGGCTAAGACTCCATGCTCCCAATGCAGGGGCGCTGGGTTCAACCTTGATTAAGGAATTAGATCCTAGCAGCAGCAATTAAAAATCCCGCAAATAAGATCCAGCACAGCCAAATAAATAAATATTAAAAAGAAAATATTAGGTTTTAAAAGACTAAGGCTTCTGTCTTGGAGATTCTCTTTGGTCACTTACTTCAGGGGACACCAGCCACCATGTCATACGGACCCGCTAGACAGCCTACGGAGAGACCCACGTGTTGAGGACAAGGGCCTCTGACCAACCGCCAGCAAATAAGAGTCACATGAGTGAGCCTGGAAGTGGATTCTGCAGCTTTTAGGTATTTGCTGTCCCAGCCAATAGCTTGACAACAACTTCATGACAGACTGGGCCTGAACCGCTCAGCAGAGCTGCTCCTATATCTGCAACTTTCAGAGAATGTGAGATAATAAAATTTATTACTTTCACATTTTGGGGTGATTTTTTTTACACAGCAGTAAATTACTAATACATTCTCATAGTTCCCTAAGCATGGAGACCATGGCTATGATGCTCACCACTCTATTGCCAGAGTCTATAGGAAGGCTCAACAAAGATATTTTAGAATTTGTCAATCAAAAAATGGCTCCAGGGGCTTTCTTGGTGGTCCAGTGGCTAAGACTCCCTGCTGCCAATGCAGGGGGCCTGGGTTCAATCCCTGGCCACAGAACTAGATCCCGCATGCTTCAGTTAAGAGTTCACATGCCACAGCTAAGAATTTGCATGCTGCAACTAAGATGTGATGCAGCCAAACAAGCAAGTAAATATTTGTCTAAAAACGCTTCTCGAGCACCTCCTCTGGGCTGGCGCTGGACTAGGAAAGGGAGATACAGTGGGGAAGGGGATGGTGTCCTGTCCTCAGGGCATCTACATTCCAGTGGGATTTGGTGAATAAGTGAGACGTGGAGTCTAGAAAGAGGAAACAGTTGGAGCAAGAGTGGGGAAGCTTGGAAACACAGAGACGTGTGGTGAGTTAGAGAGGATTCAGTCATGAGCAAAGGGGGTTGGGGCTTCTCTGGCTGTGCATGGGCCTCAGGGAGGTCATGAACCCATTAGCCTTGTGTGTAAAATGACGTGCAGATGTGCCTTTGGGACATAGAGGGATTCTACATGACATTAAAGTCTCAAAAGGAAGGTAAAGGATAATTGCTGTTGTTCAGTTGCTAATTCATGTCCAACTCTTTGTGACCCCATGGACCGCAGCACACCAGGCTTCCCTGTCCTTCACTATTTCCTGGAGATTGTTCAGATTCATGGCCATTGACTCAGTGATGCCATCCAACCATCTCATCCTCTGCCACCCTCTTCTTCTTTCACCTTCACTCTTTCCCAGCATCAGGGTCTTTGCCAATGAGTCGGTTCTTCACATCCGGTGGCCAAAGTATTGGAGCTTCAGCACCAGTCCTTTCAATGAATATTCAGGGTTGATTCCCTTTAGGATTGACTGGTTTGGTTTCCTTGCTGTCCTAGGGACTCTCAAGAGTCTCCTTCAGCACCACAGTTCGAAAGCATTAGTTCTTCGGTGCTCAGCCTTCTTTATGGTCCAACTCTCACATTCTTTCATGACTACTGGAAAAACCATAGCTTTGACCATATGGACCTTTGTTGGCAAAGTGATGTCTCTGTTTTTGAATATGCTGCCCAAGTATGTCATAGCTTTCCTTCCAAGGAGCAAGTGTCTTTTAATTTCATGGCTGCAATCACCATCTGCAATGATTTTGGAGCCCCCCCAAAATAAAATCTGTCACAGCTTCCACTTTTTCCCCTTCTATTTGCTGTGATGTGACCAGATCCCATGATCTTAGTTTTTTTAAGAATAATAAAGGATATTAGGCCTAGATGAATGCTATAGGCGAGTGCTGTGGACTGAAAGTTTGTGTTCCACATCCTCCCCTCCTCACATTCATAAGATGAAACCCTCACCCCAAGGTGATGGTATTTGAAGATGGGGCCCTAGGGAGGTGATCAGATCACAAGGGTGGATCCCTCATAATTGAGATTAGTGCCCTTGTAAAAATGTGAGAGATAGCGTGCTTCCTCTTTGCTCTCTGCCATGTGAGGACACAATAAGAAGGTTGTTGCTGTTGTTCAGTCGCTCATTCGTGTCCCACTCTTTGCGATCCCATGGACTGCAGCATGCCAGGCTTCCCTGTTCTTCTCTCTCTCCCAGAGTTTGTTCAAACCCATGTCCATTGATTCAGTGATGCTATCTAACTATCTCCTCCTCTGTTGTCCCCTTCTCCTCCTGCCTTCGATCTTTCCCAGCATCAGGGTCTTTTTCATTGGGTCAGCTCTTCACATCAGGTGGCCAAAGTATTGGAGCTTCAATTTCAGTCCTTCCAATGAATATTCAGGGTTGATTTACTTTAGAATTGACTCATTTGATCTCCTTGCAGTCCAAGGGACCCTCAAGAGTCTTCTTTAGCACCACAATTTGAAAGCATCAGTTCTTCAGCATTCAGCCTTCTTTATGGCCAATGAGTAGGTATGTGTTAAGTCACTTCAGTCATTCCTGACTCTTTGCGACTCCATGGACTATAACCCACCAGGCTCCTCTCTCCATGGGGTTTTGCAAGCAAGAATACTGGAGTGGGTTGCCATTTCCTTCTCCAAATGAGAAGGTGGCCATCCACAAATTAGCAGACTCCAGATCTGCCAGCATCTTGATCTTGGACTCCCAGCCTCCAGAACTGTGAGAACTAAATGTCTTTTGTTTAAATCACTCAGTCTGTGCTCATTGGTTCTATCAGCCCAGACTAAGGCAGGGAGGCAGGTGGTGGTCTTCCAATGCAGCCAGTTCCTATTCTTGTGGGCAGGAAGGCAGAATGGGGAGAAAGTTGGACTTTGGGTTTAATTATGTGTTCTGACATCCACCTTCTGCAGACTGTGGACAAGCTACCATCTGAAGCCTCAGATTCTGCACCTGTACACTGAGTACTAGAGCAACAGCTTCATTTTCTCATGAAAATGGAATAGGACATGGATGTCAAGCTCTGAGCCCAGAGCCTGCTGCCCAACAAAGGCCTACTGACAGCTGTTAAGATCCTTAATGGGGTGAAAGAGATTTGAGTTCTGATGTCTTTTTTCTCAGGGCTTCTCTGGTGGCTCAGTGGTAAAGACTCTGCCTGGAATGCAGGAGCCCCAAGTTTGATCCCTGGGTTGGGAAGATCCCCTGGAGAAGGAAATGGCAACCCACTCCAGGATTATTGCCTAGGAAGTCCCATGGACAGAGGAGCCTGGGAGTCTATAGTCCATGGGATCACCAAGAGTCAGACACAACTGAGCAATTGAGCTGCTGCTGCTGCTAAGTCGCTTCAGTCATGTCTAACTCTGTGTGACCCCATAGATGGCCTCCTACCAGGCTCCTCTGTCCCTGGGATTCTCCAGGCAAGAACACTGGAGTGGGTTGCCATTTCCTTCTCCAATGCATGAAAGTGAAAAGTGAAAGTGAAGTCGCTCCGTCGTGCCCGACTCTTCACGACCCCATGGACTGCAGCCTACCAGGCTCTTCCGTCCATGGGATTTTCCAGGCAAGAGTACTGGAGTGGGTTGCCATTGCCTTCTCCGTAACAATTGAGCACACATGCCTTTTTTCTCAATACTTTTAAATGAAAAAATTCCAAATATAATGAAACATTGTAAAGGCTTTGCAATGAACACAAACATACCCACCACCCAGGTCCTACCATTAAAGTTTTGCTGTATCTGCTTTATCATAGAGCTATCTGCCACTGTCTAGCAGACGGCGGTGTTGCCTGACTGATGTTTTCAGACTGTAATTAAAAATCTTTACTAGTTAAGAATCCTTAATTCTTCAAAGCTCAATGGAACTCTGGCATTGAGGAATTCAAACAAGTCCCTTGCTCTTTTTCCTTTTTAAACAAAAGCACATGGTGAAATTTATCAGCATCAATGAATATTTGTACCTGCTCTAATCCTTTAGGTATTGAATGGCTTTCCTTTCTCCTGGTTCGATTTCATGACAATAAATGGTACCCAGGGCACACTGCTGTATTTAAAATGGATAACCAACAGGGACCTGTTGTGTAGCACTGGGAACTGTGCTCAATGTTATGTGGCAGCCTGGATGGGAGGGGAGTCTGGGGGAGAATGGACACATGTATATGTATGGCTGAGTCCCTTCCCTGTTCACCTGAAACTACCACAGTATCCTTGCCTGGAAAATTCTATGGACAGAGGAGCCTGGTGGGCTACAGTCCATGGGGTGGCAAAGAATCGGACATGACTGAGCATGCACGAACATCACAGCATTGTTCATCAGCTTTACTACAATACAAGATAAAAAGTTCAAAATAAATAAATGGTACCTGGGGGCACAATGATTGCATTGGTGGTTTGAGCTGAATTTCTGACACTTAGCAAACTCACCCCAAAGTAGACAACTGGTTTTTGAGCCCTTGAGGAGCCCAAGTTGAGAGGAGATCTGCGAGGTGTGTGGGACAGAGAGGCAGAGACGTTTCGGATTTCTAGCTCTCCAGGATCTGGTGTCATCATCATCAGACAAACCCATCATGCACTGAAAGGGCATCATAATTATCAGCCCTGCTGGGGGGGGATGTTGCTGAACTGTCTACACAACATCAACAAGCTTGTTTTCTTAAATCGTAATGAGAGACTCTCCACAGGGGAGCTAGTTCATAACGATGCTCCCTATGACACCGCTCCCTGCGCACAAGCCAGCCAGACGGGAAACTGCGACCAGCAGGGCAGAGGCTGCCACTAATTAGACATGACATCAGCATTTAGACCCCGCTGGCCAGTGCTGCCGGGAGCAGTAAATTAAGCTAATGTAACTTTCTTTTCATCTGTACCAGGAGCTGTGGCAACTCTGTAGGTGAGTGGGGTTGGCTCAGAAACTCCCGCTGGATATCTCTGTGGGGATGTATGATTTTATTGGGCTTCCCTGGTGTCTCAGTGGTAAAGATTCTGCCTGCAATGCAGGAGACTCAGGTTTGATCCCTGGGTTGGGAAGATTCCCTGGAGGAGGGCATGGCAACCCACTCCAGTATTTTTGCCTGGAGAATCCCATGGACAGAGGAAACTGGCGGGCTACAGTCCATAGGGTTGCGAAGAGTCAGATACAATTGAGGCTACCTAGCATGAATGCATGTGACTTTATTGCTAGAATTTGTTGGAAGGGAGAAAAATACTTAACTAAGTTGTATTAATTAAATGGATAAAATTGGTTGCATGTGTCAGAGGAGACAACTTTAGAATGGGAGTTGCTTGCCAGGCTACGACTCCAAGAGGAACAGAAGGACTTCCGTGTCGGAGGACGGGCTGGGGTCCTACTTGGTGACATGTGCCCCGCTGTGCAGCTGAGGGGGGATCTGCGTTGTTTACCCCCCTTCTACCGCAGGGGGCTGGAGACTTGTCCCCTGCCAGACCTCAGGAGGACCACTTTGAGTCTTGGTTCAGTGTGGAGGTCATGGGTTCTGGAACCACACAGCTGGATTTTGATTCCCAGCCCTGCCATTTATAAGCTGTGTGATCTTAGAAAGTTCCCCCATGCCTGTGAGTCTCCATTTCCTTATTGGTAAAATAGAGATAATAAAAGTACTTACCTTGGACTTCTCTGGTGGTTCAGTGGGTGAGAGTCCATCTGCCAATGCAGGGGACACAGGTTCGATTCCTGGTCCAGGAAGATTTCACACACCGTGGAGCAAGGAACCCCATGCGCTGCAAGTACTGAGCCCGTTTGCTGCAACTACTGAAGTCCATTCGCCTACATCCTGTGCACTGCAACGAAGAGTAGCTTCCATTCACTACAACTAGAGAAAGCTCAAGTGCAAAAATGAAGATCCAGTGCAGCCAAAAATACATAAATAAGTAAATAAAAAAATTAAAAAATATCAGTTTATCAGTCAACTTCTAAAAAAAAATACTTACCTTAGAAGGGTTGTTTCAGCATTCATTGAGTTCAGGCACGTGAAGTGATCAGAAGAGTGACGGGTCATTCAGCTGACCTCTCGGCTCCTTTGTCCTTTTGAGCCTGAATTGTAAAAATGCCAACTGCGTGCATGTATGTGCTGTCCCTTCAGTTGTGTCCGGCCCTTTGCGACCCCAGGGACTGTAGCCCTCCAGGCTTCTTTGTCCATGGGATTCTCCAGGCAAGAATACTGAAGTGGGTCGCCATGCCCTCCTCCAGGGGCTCTTCCTGACCCAGGGTTCAAACTCGAGTCTCTTCAAGCCTGCCTTCCCTCTGCCCTAACCCCCTCTGCTGCAGCCCTTCTCACGTCTGTCGTAACGATGACCAATGATGTTATTCTGGGAAGTCAGGAATACAGATATATTTTATAAGGAGGCTCAACACAGGAAGGGCTGGGGGCAGTGTGGGCCTTCATGATACACTACTGGGCTTTATGTGGGGGTGGGGGTGGGGAGTCCAACTGTGATGTTTGATGATTCGCATCCTATCCTCTATACGTGCATATTCTGCATCTAATATGCTAACACATTAAAGAATACGTTCATTTCGACTTTACAGGGAAGGTACTATATTGTACCCATTTTAAAGATCAAGAAACAAAGTCCTGCCAAAAGGCCCTTACCTGCCAAAGGCCACAGAGCTACTGAGTGAGTCACAGAGCCAGGAGTCAAGCCCAGATGGGCTGATTCCGTCCCATCAACATGTTTTCCTTCTGGGCCTGGAAAGACCCACTGGAGGGAGGGAGATGGGCTAGGAGGCTGCAGCAATGGTTCAGTGAGCTGGATGGAAGCTGTGGCTACACGGATGCCACTCGCTGAGTGCCCACTGTGCCTGGCACAAGGTTAAGTGCCAAACATGCATTGCTTAGCTTAATCCTCTCCGAGATACCCTTATCATCCTACAGATAAGGACGTGAAAGTCTGCAGGGGCTAAAAACACACAATGTCGGGCAGCCACTAGTGACCAGATGGTATCTGGGTCCACAGTCTGCGTTGGTGGCTGTCACTACTGTGGCCCCTGGGGGTCACTGCAGTGTTGGGGTCGTGAGAGATTGGACATGGGGCAGTGGGAGAGGGAGAAGCTGGTTTCTGATTCTCAGCAGATGGTAGGGAGTTGGTGGCACTTATCAAGGCAGGGAACAACAGAAGCGGAAGTGGTTTGACAAGGGAATTGAGTTCTAGAGATGTCGTGCTTGAGTCCACTCTGGGCCACTGTTATGGGTCTGGTTGGCATTTGGGAGGCTGTGAATCATGGGCTTAGAAGGTCATTGCATTTTAAAAATGGTGTATTTGGGCACTGTCATCACGAAAGTGACAACTGATGCTTCCTAAGACAGAAAGGGGCAGAGAGGGCTGTCCGGGATGCAGGAAGCATCAACGTTTAAATTGTCTCATTGCTCCCCATCAGTGGCCAACAAGAAGCCGTCCTGTCCCCAGGGGCTCATCACCTTCTCTGACAGACACTGGAGACCAGGGAAGTGCAGGACTACATGGTAAGTACAGGACAATGTCATTGACAAGGCTCTTCAGGAAAACCGTGACAGCGAAAATAGGTGGTTTAGGGACACAATGTTCCAGTTTGATAGTTTCCACAAGAAGCAAATCCAGAGAGTCTTTCAAAGACATTATAAGAGATGAAATGGATGAATTTCTCCATGAAAGCTTGAAAGAACAGCTTCAGAGCTCAAAGAGAGACTGATAGACCTGGGAGTAAGCCACACCTTGAATATGCCCTCCTTCAATGTCTTCAATCCCATTGAGTCTATCTGGGGCAGAGATCCTATGAAAGTCAGATGGTTACCAGTCTATGCAGATGGTGGCCTTTGCCTAACAAGACAGAGGTGAACTGAGCATAAATCCAGAGAGTCTAACCCCCTCACAATGAAGCACAAGCAGACAGCAACTCTGAGAAACGAATTCACAGGACACAGAATATGCCTGTCAATTAAGCAATCAACCCCAGGCTCCTCCACTCTTAGCATCGCCAACCTGTCCACCCTCCTCCGTCTTATCTCATGGCCGAGGCTGTGCTCCTCTTCAGTGTCCCTGGCCCATCAGTCATTTCCTTTCCCACTCCCACATTTTTACGCACCTTCTCTCGATTGCTGCTGCCTCTGGTAACATGCTCAACCCACACTTTCTCCACTTTGCCCTCAACCTACTCCCTTCCTGCTGCTGCTGCTGCTGCTAAGTCACTTCAGTCGTGTCCGACTCTGTGCGACCCCAGAGACGGCAGCCCACCAGGCTCCCCCGTCCCTGGGATTCTCCAGGCAAGAACACTGGATTCGGTTGCCATTTCCTTCTCCAACGCATTAAAGTGAAAAGTGAAAGTGAAATCACTCAGTCATGTCCGACTCCTAGTGACCCCATGGACTGCAGCCCACCAGGCCCCTCTGTCCATGGGATTTTCCAGGCAAGAGTACTGGAGTGGGTTGCCATTGCCTTCTCCGACTCCCTTCTTGAGGTCTCTGGAAAAACTGGACTTTGCTGATTCTCTTGCTTACTATTCACACCTTCAGCAATTTATTGGGTGGTGTCCAGTTAGGTGAGCATTCACAGTCACTGATGGTCCTAAACCCAAGCTCCTGTATTTCTTTGTGATTGGTGCTGGTTATTGGGTTATATCACTGGTATTTCTGGTTCTGGCCAAACCAGATTCTGGATGACTGGGGAATGTTTCCCAATGATTGACTCTGGGTAGTAAAGACCCACCCCACCAACTCTGTCTTCCTGTTTTTGAACATGGTTCTATGAGGATGTAATGCTTGGAACTGTGCAGCTGTCTTGTCAGTAGGAGTCATGAAGTCCTCAGCACAGAACCCTGACACACTGAGCTGCTGGAACATCTCAAAACCACAGACCTTAGGACTCAGGACTGATGTATGAAAAAAAAATGTACCCCAACTTGTAAAGTCACTTCTAATCTGATATTGTTACCATCAGCTAGAAGCATTCCAATTGATGGAGTGTGTGCACTTTTACAGATGAGGAAACTGAGATGCAGTGAACTGTGCAAGACAACACAGCCATGGCACAACTTGAGAGCCTGGATCCAAACTTCGGTCTGACTTTGGAGGCACAGCTGTTCTGGAAACAGCACACCACAGGACAGAATGCCTCCCTGGCAAATGCTGAACACAAACACTGCTCTCTCCCAAGCTGGAATAAGTCCTTCTTTTCTAAAATTATTTCTAAACAACTTTACTGAGATACAATTTATGTAAAATAAACTGTTAAGCTGCACATATTGACAATATTTAATTCAATGAGGTTTGGCAGATTACACACCTGTGAAACAGGCACACAGGAAGATACAGATCACACTTTTCTCACTCCAAGTCTCTTTGTGCCCCCTTTTCAAGCCATACTTGCCTCCACCCCGATTCCCTAGCAACCACTGACGTGTTTCCTGTCACTATAGATTAGTTTGTATTTTCTAGACTTTTATGCAAATGAAACAGACTTAAATGTATGGGGAAAAAATGTGGCTTCTTTCACTCAGCAAGATATCTTTGTGACTCATCTGTGTTATTGCATGTATCAGTAGTTTTTTTTTAATGATGAGTGGAAACAGTGTCAGACTTTATTTTTCTGGGCTCCAAAATCACTGCAGATGGTGACTGCAGCCATGAAATTAAAAGACGCTTACTCCTTGGAAGGAAAGTTATGACCAACCTAGACAGCATATTCAAAAGCAGAGACATTACTTTGCCAACAAAGGTCCGTCTAGTCAAGGCTATGGTTTTTCCTGTGGTCATGTATGGATGTGAGAGTTGGACTGTGAAGAAGGCTGAGCCCCGAAGAATTGATGCTTTTGAACTGTGGTGTTGGAGAAGACTCTTGAGAGTCCCTTGGACTGCAAGGAGATCCAACCAGTCCATTCTGAAGGAGATCAGCCCTGGGATTTCTTTGGAAGGAATGATGCTAAAGCTGGAACTCCAGTACTTTGGCCACCTCATGTGAAGAGTTGACTCATTGGAAAAGACTCTGATGCTGGGAGGGATTGGGGGCAAGAGGAGAAGGGGACGACAGAGGATGAGATGGCTGGATGGCATCACTGACTCAATGGACTTGAGTCTGAGTGAACTCTGGGAGTTGGTGATGGACAGGGAGGCCTGGCGTGCTGTGATTCATGGGGTTGCAAAGAGTCGGACACGACTGAGCGACTGATCTGAGTACCCCATCATAGGAATATACTACATTTTGCTCATTCATTCAGTTATTGATGGGCATTCAGGCTGTTTCTAGTTTTAGTTATTATTACAAATAAGGTACTATGTACAAATTTTGGAGCTTAAGTATGTCTACAACTTTCTTAGGTAAATATTAGGCTGGTGCAAAAGTAATTGTGGTTTTGTGTTGTTGAATTTGCTGCTTGATATTGGAATATATTCTTAAATAAATGTGGTTATGTTGGACATCATTTTAATGTGGATTTCTCACTTTGTGTTTTTTTGATAATGACATTACTTGCTGTTCATTTTACATTTATTTTAGACTATATAAATGATGTTAGACAAAAAGCAAATTCAAGAGACTTTTATTCCAGTTCAAAATGGGTTGTAAAGCAGCAGAGACAACTTGCAACATCAACAACGCATTTGGCCCAGAAACTGCTAATGAATGTACAGTGCAGTGGTGGTTCAAGAAGTTCTGCAAAGGAGACGAGAGCCTTGAAGATAAGAAGCATATTGGTCAACCATCGGAATTTGACAATGACCAATTGAGAGCCATCATTGAAGCTGATCCTCTTATAA
Source organism: Bos indicus x Bos taurus (assembly GCF_003369695.1). NCBI lineage: Eukaryota > Metazoa > Chordata > Mammalia > Artiodactyla > Bovidae > Bos > Bos indicus x Bos taurus. The sequence goes on along the minus strand of NC_040100.1, from coordinate 31,134,551 downwards.
ACACACAAGAAGTTACAGAAGAACTCAACATCAACCATTCTATAGTCGTTAGGCATTTGAAGAAAATTGGAAAGGTGAAAAAGCTCAATTAAGTGGGTGCTTCATGAGCTGACCACAAAAAAAAAACACACAAAACATCATTTTGAAGTGTTGCCCTCTCCTATTCTATGCAACAACAATGAATCATTTTTTGATCGGATTGCAATGTGTGACAAAAGCAGATTTTATATGACAACCAGTGATAACCTTCTCAGTGGCTGGACTGAAAAGAAGCTCCAAAGCACTGCCAAGAGCCAAACTTGACCCAAAAGAAGGTCATGGTCACTGTCTGGTGGCCTGTTACCCTCCTGGTCAGCTACAGTTTTCTGAATCCAGCTAAAGCATTACATAAAAGTACGCTCAGCAAATCGATGAGATGCACCAAAAACTGCAATGCCTGCAGCCAGCATGGGTCAGCAGAATGGGCCCAATTCTTTCCCATGACAATGCCTGATGACAGGTCACACAACCCACACTTCAAAAGCTGAATGAGTTTGACTACGAAGTTTTGCCTCATCTGCCATATTCACCTGACCTCTCACCCACTGACCACCACTTCTTCAAGCGTCTCAACATCTCCCTGTTTGCAGGGAAAACACTTTCACAGCCAGCAGGAGGCAAAAAGTGCTAAGGTCTATCGAATCCCAAAGCATGGGTTTTTATGCTACAGGGACAAACTTATTTCTCATTGGCAAAAGTGCGTTGATTGTAACGGTTCCTATTTTGATTAATAAAGATATGTTTGAGCCTAGATACAATGTTTAAAATTCGTGTTCTGAAACTTCCATTACTTTTTAATCAACCTAATACCTAGGAATAAAACTGCCGTGTCATATGGGGGACTTTCATTTTTTAAGAAATTGTACAGGATTGTACAATCCTAACATGCTTGTACAGGATTTTTGTTTATTCACTACTCACAGAACACTTCTGGTACTTCTGCTCATCAGATATTAGGTTTTTTTTTTTTTTCCTCCCCACATGAAACAATTCTGGGAAACGCGCTGGGTGTACTACAATGTGACTCAACTCTGACATTATCTACCTAGATATCAGGTCAAATTCCAAAGGTAAGGTTCATCGCCACAAGACTGCCTCACTGCACTTCAGATGCGAGTCCAGGTCCTTCTGTGCTTCTGACTGATCAGCTCTAAAATGGAGGTTCCCACAATGCCCTTGTCGGGTTCAACAAAATTTGCTATAGGGCTCGTAGAACTCGGGGAAACATTTCACTTACTAGATCACTGGCTTATTCTAAAAAGATATAACTCAGGAACAGCCAGATGAAGAGGTGCACAGGGCAAGGTGCGTGGGAAGGGGCGCACAGCTTCTGTGCTCTCGCGGGTGTGTCACTTCCAGCACCGTCACCTGTCCTTTGGGTTTTCATGGAAACTCTGCTACCTGCTGCTGCTGCTGCTAAATCACTTCAGTCGTGTCTGACTCTGTGCGACCCCATAGACGGCAGCCCACCAGGCTCCCCCGTCCCTGGGATCCTCCAGGCAAGAACACTGGAGTGGGTTGCCATTTCCTTCTCCAATGCATGAAAGTGTAAAGTGAAAGTGAAGTCGCTCAGTTGTGTCCGACTCCTAGCGACCTCATGGACTGCAGCCTACCAGGCCCCTCCGTCCATGGGATTTTCCAGGCAAGAGTACTGGATCGCTTGTGGTGGTTGATGGTGGTTTAGTCGCTAAGTCATGTTCCACTCTTTGCGACCCCATGGACTGTAGCCCACCGGCCTCCTCTGTCAGTAGGATTTCCCAGGCAAGAATACTAGAGTGGGTTGCCATTTCCTCCTCCAGGGGCCCTTCCTGACCCAGGGATTAAATCCAGGTCTCTAGCATTGCAGATAGATTCTTCGCTGTCTGAGCCTCAGGAAGCCCCAAAACATCATTTGCTGGTGATTAATTCAGTCTGCAGCCTCCTGGCCCTCCCCTGAGGATGGGGCATGGGCCTGAAAGTTCCCACCTTCTAATCTGGTTCCCTGGGCAACCAGTTCCAATCTATCGATTTCTAAAAGTTGCCTCATTAGACAGTTCAGTCCAGTCACTCAGTCGTGTCCAACTCTTTGAGACCCCATGGACTGCAGCATGCCAGGCTTCCCTGTCCATCACCAACTCCCAGAGCTTGTTCAAACTCATGTCCATTGAGTTGGTGATGCCATCCAACCATCTCATTCTCTGTTGTCCCCTTCTTTTCCTGCCTTCAATCTTTTCCAGCATCAGGGTCTTTTCAAATGAATCAGTTCTTCACATAAGGTGGCCAAAGTATTGGAGCTTCAGCATCAGTCCTTCCAATGAATATTTAGGACTGATTTCCTTTAGGATTGACTCGTTTGATCTCCTTGCAGTCAAAGGAACTCAAGAATCTTCTCCAATACCACAGTTCTAAAGCATCAATTTTTCAGCACTCAGCTTTCTTTATTGTCCAACTCTCACATCCATACCTGACTACTGGAAAAACCATAGCTTTGACTAGATGGACCTTTGTTGGCAAAGTAATATCTCTGCTTTTTAATATGCTGTCTAGGTTGGTCATAGGTTTTCTTCCAAGGAGCAAGTGTCTTTTAATTTCATGGCTGCAGTCACCATGAGCAGTGATTTTGGAGCTCAAGAAAATAAAGTCTCCCTGTTTCCATTGTTTCCCCACCTATTTGCCATGAAGCGATGGGACTGGATGCCATGATCTTAGTTTTCTGAATGTTGAGCTTTAAGCCAACTTTTTCACTCTCCTCTTTCACTTTCATCAAGGAATCCTTCTCTCTCTGCATTTAAGAAATTCCAAGGGTTTTAGGAACTTTGCTTGGGACAGGGATGAAGACCAAAAGTATATTTCTTATTATGAATCACAGTATCACAAGAGTTGTACCGAAGTCTCACTAACATTTGGTGTTGTCAACCTTTTACCCTTTCAGCAATTTTACTTAGTGACAGATAGCACTGCACTCTAGTTTTAAGTTATACTTCCATGTGGGCTGTGATGGTGAGCATTTTTCATGTGTTTATTAGCCTTTCATATATTTTAAGTGTCTGTTCAAATATTTCATCCATCTTTTTTAGTAACCTTTTTAAAATTGAGTTGTAACAGTTCCTTACATATTCTGGATACAACTATGCTGCAAATGTATCATTCCAGTATATAGCTTGCCTTCTGATTTCTTAGTAATGTCTTTTGAACAGCAGAATCTTTTAAAAGTTCAGTTTGGTGATATTTTGTATTTGCTGAGAGTTTGGAATTTGTAAACTTCTATCTTTTACCAAATATGGCAAGTTGCTGGCTTTAGAGTCTTCAAATATTTTTTTGTTCCATGAGTCCCCTTTTGGGGACTCATATTACTTACAAGCCCCTGATACTGGGAAAGACTGAGGGCAGAAGGATAAGAGGGCATCAGAGGATGAAATGGCTGGATGCATCACCAATGCAATGGACATGAACTTGGGCGCACTTCGGGAGATGGTGAGGGACAGAAAGGCCTGGCATGCTGCAGGACAAGGGGTTGCAACGAGCTGGACACAACTGGGTGAATAGCATTACCTGTATGGGGGCTTTCTTGGTGGCTCAGACGATAAAGCGGAGAAGGCAATGGCAACCCACTCCAGTACTCTTGCCTGGAAAATCCCATGGATGGAGGAGCCTGGTGGGCTGCAGTACATGGGGTCGATACAAGTCGGACACGACTTCACTTTCACTTTCACTTTTCACTTTCATGCACTGGAGGAGGAAATGGCAACCTTCTCCATAGTTCTTGCCTGGAGAATCCCAGGGACGGGGGAGCCTGGTGGGCTGCCGTCTATGGGGTCACACAGAGTCGGACACGACTGAAGCGACTTAGCAGCAGCAGCAGCAGCAGATGATAAAGAATCTGCTATATTTGCTTCCCTGGTGGCATAGAGGTAAAGAATCTGCCTGCCAATGTAGGAGACACAGGTTCAATTCTTGGGCTGGGAAGATCCCCTGGAGAAGGAAATGGCAACCCACTCCAGTATTCTTGTCTGGAAGATTTCATGGACACAAGAGCCTGGCAGGCTACAAGTTCATGGGGTCACAGAGAGTTGGATACAACTGAGCACACACACACTTTACCCGTATATTAGACCTTTTGACATTGTCCCACAGGCCCTGAGGCTTTTTTCCAAACTTTTTTTTCTTTTATTTATTTTATTCAATATTTATTTATTTAGCTGTGCTGGGTCTCAGTTGTGGTATGAAGGAGCTGGTTTCCTGCACAGGTATAGAACCTGGTCCCCCTGCATTGGAAGCATGGCATCTTATTGACTGGACCACCAGGCAAGTTCCTTCTTTAAGCTGGGTGATTTCTATTCACCTATCTTCATGTTCATCCATTCCATTCTGATATTAAGCCCATTCAGGAAATTTTAAAATTTCAGATATTGTTTTTTGATTCAGAAATTTCCATTTGATTATTTTTATACATTTTATTTCTTAGATGAGATATCCTTTATGTCAATTCATTATAAGCATATTTTTTACTTTTTAGCATTGTTTTCATAGCTGCTTTGTTGCCCCAGTGTGATAATTCCAACATTTGGGATATCTTGGGATTGACTGCTTTTTCTTTTGAGAGTGGCTCACATTTTCTTGTTTTTGTTTGCTTTTTGAACATCATGTGATTTGGATTGCATCCTGGGAATTGTGCATGTTAAACTGTGGAGACTTGGGATTCTGTTATATTCCTCTAAAGAATGTTGAGGCTTTTGCTTTAGCTGGCTGTTAACTTGATTAGACTCAAATGGTAAGTTCTTTTTTGATTGCCCATAGCAGCAGTTCAAATAGCAGTTCAATTCTTTAAGCTTCTGCTGCTCAATCTGTACAGTTCATGTATTCTTAGAGTTAAGCCAGAGATTTGCATGAAGTTCACGTAGAAAATCAGGAGATTAAGATTACCATCCCCAGCTGTCTGGGATTCTTCACTCTCCAGTGACCTGGGCTTCCTCCCTGGCGTCTCTGGTCAAATAGATGGTAGGTTTGGGAGAAACCTTTATCCATCTCAGCTGACTGCTCTACAACTGTGGTTAACCCTCAGGGCAAAGTGAAGGGGGGAGAGGGAAAATTCTGAGCTCCCTGCTTCTGTTCATGCTCCAAATGACCAAGAAGGATCTTTAAGTTCATAGTTATCTGCAGAAGGACTGGTCTGTGGGAACTAAACCACTCAGCTCTGAGTAAAGCTCATTCCTTTTTCTATTTCTTCAGTGTGGACCAGTCTGAACTTAAAAAAAAAAAAAAAGAATTCCTCTTCACCCCTTCTGTGACTTCCATCTGTCTTTTCCTGTGCTGAAACAAAGATGTTCCCTAAAGGTCTATTTTAAGGTTGTGACCTTAAGGCTCTTCCAGGACTGCTAAATTTTCTCAGGAATCTCATTCATTCACATAACCTTTCTGGGAAGCACTTCCACAATGCATTTTTCACTTCTTTTGAGGCCCTCACTTGGATTTCCAGCCCTCTCTTTTCCCATATAACCTTTGGTCTGGAATCAGTCCCTTCTCTGGGCTCACCTGCTTTTTTAAACGGTACAGTATTTGTTCAGTAAACAGGACTTAGAATTACTAAGTCAGGGACACTTCTCTTTTTACTCCCAATTTCTTCACTTTGAGTGGAGAACCAAAGATAACACTGATATTGTTATTCACTGACCTGTTGTTGATAATACCTAACTTTAAGGACAATCCCAAAAGAACTACCACAAGACTTGGGAATATGGCCTCTTCTCCTTCCTTCCTTCCCTGTATTGAGTGTTGATGTACTACATGAATACATACAATATTGATGTCACTATCAGTATTGCTATACATCTTATTCCACATTCATTGCTAAGTCCTTATTGAGCAGCTGCTCTGTCCCAGGCAGGGTTCTAAGCATTGGGAAGAATGGCCAATGAGATGGACAAGGTCCTTCCTTGCATTCTGGGTGGGGGTGGGTGGTACACATAAAGATCATGGAAAAACAAGCACAGTTCTTAGTGATATGCTATGAAGAAAATAAATGAGCGGGGGAGGCGATGCCTGTGGCGGATAAGGAGCACAAAGACAGACAGGTGAGGAAAGAAGGACATTCTGAGGACTTCTGAGCTGAAGCCCCAAAGGACAGGAAGCCAGTTCCCATCAGAGGAGACAACAAGAGCACAGGGCAGTGGGGCTGTCAGCAAGAGCAAGGGGGCGGAGCCGAGAGGTGGGGCGGGGCAAAGGGGGCGGGGCCTGGGAAGTCACAGGAAGGAGTCCGAACTTCGTTCTAAATGAGATGCAAAGCCCCTTTAAGGAAGAAAATTATTTTTGAAGACAAATATCAGAACAGAAAAATAAAAGGTAATTTCTGAATATTCACATTTAATGAAACTTATTTACAGAGTTTTTTATTTAACTTCTATAGTTCCTTTGGGTTTTATCTAAAGAAAAAAACCAATCTGAACATATATATTTTTCTGTGTGTGTGTAGTCACTAATGAAAATCCATTGACGGAAAAAGAGAATTTAGTCACTAAAATGTTTTCTAGAAAGATGCTAGAGGTCATTTATTAATCCAAGAAAAAATTCCTTCATTTTGTGTGTATATAAATATACCTAAAGAGCTCTCCAATGGCATTAAGACAGTATTTTCTGAAGTTATAAAAAAAAAAATCAATATTACCTGTCAAGTACTATCTCTTGCATGTGCAACCAAAACCGCTAAGGTTATCTGAACAAGAAATCCGTGGCATCTATTACAGAGAGCTTTTAATAGAACTTGCCTTGACAATTTATTCCTAAATCTTCTTTTTTTCACTTAGCTCAATACAGTATTGCCACTTAATTTCACAACTGCAAAAGGCTGTTTTAGACACTACTTGGGGAATAAGTACTAAGGGTTCAAGTAAATGCAAGTGATGTTTTTGCTACCTTTTCTCAAAAGATTTCACATTAGAGAACAGACTGTAATATTAAATTGTATTATGTATATATAGATTTATAACTCAGTATCTTTTGCAGGTTCAGTTCACTTCAGTTGCTCAGTTGTGTCCGACTCTTTGCAACCCCATGAATTGCAGCACGCTGGGCCTCCCTGTCCATCACCAACTCCTGGAGTTCACTCAGACTCATGTCCATCGAGTCAGTGATGCCATCCAGCCATCTCATCCTCTGTCGTCCCCTTCTCCTCCTGCCTCCAATCCCTCCCAGCATCAGGGTCTTTTCCAACGAGTCAACTCTTCGCATGAGGTGGCCAAAGTATTGGAGTTTCAGCTTCAGCATCAGTCCTTCCAATGAACACCCAGGACTGATCTCCTTTAGGATGGACTGGTTGGATCTTCTTGCAGTCCAAGGGACTCCCAAGAGTCTTCTACAACACCACAGTTTAAAAGCATCAATTCTTTGGCACTCAGTTTTTCTTCACAGTCCACTCTCACATCCATACATGACTACTGGGAAAACCATAGCCTTGACTAGACGGACCTTTGTTGGCAAAGTAATGTCTCTGCTTTTTAATATGCTATCTAGGTTGGTCATCACTTTCCTTCCAAGGACTAAGTGTCTTTTAATTTCATGGCTGCAATCACCATCTGCAGTGATTTTGGAGCCCCCCAAAATAAACTCTGACACTGTTTCCACTGTTTCCCCATCTATTTCCCATGAAGTGATGGGACCAGATGCCATGATCTTCGTTTTCTGAATGTTGAGCTTTAAGCCAAGTTTTTCACTCTCCACTTTTACTTTCATCAAGAGGCTATTTAGTTCCTCTTGGGGACTTTCCAGGTGGCTCAGGGGTAAAGAATCTGCCTGCCGATGCAGGATATGCCAGAGACGTGGGTTTGATTCCTGGGTCAGGAAGATTCCTTGGACGAGGAAATGGCAATCCACTCCAGTATTCTTGCCTGGAAAATCCCGTGGACAGAGGAGCCTGGTGGACTGCAGTCCATGGGGTCACAAAGAGTCAGACACAACTGAGTGACTGAGCATGCACACAAGATAAACGGTCCTAGTTTTGTTTTTTATAGTTGCTATGAACGTTGTTGTTTGGTCGCTCAGTCATGTCCAACTCTTTGCGACCCCATGGACTGCAGCATGCCAGGCTTCCCTGTCCTTCACCATGTATCCTTTTAAAAACATTTTATTGGAGCATAGTTGATTTACAATGTTGTGTTAGTTTCTGCCATACAGTAAAGTGAATCAGTTACATGTATACATATGTCCACTCTTTTTTAGATTCTTTTCCCAGTCCTTGTTATTAATCTCAATTGACATGAATTTGGCCAAACTCTGGGAGACAGTGAAGGACAGGGGAGCCTGGAGTCCTTGGGGGACTGCAGTCCATGGGGGTCTTAAAGAGTCAGACACGACTTAGTGACTGAATCACCACAAGTTATTCAGGCTTAAAACTTGAGTCTATTAGGGACTATCTTGGAATACTGAAAGTCAAGACATCATGAAATACTCCAGGAAATTTACCACATCCCCCCGTCCCCACTCTTCCCTCCAACTGGAGGGGACACATGACTGAAGACTTGAGATGAACTTATTTATTGTAAAAAGCAAATATGGTTAAAATGATCATCTCTCCACCTGTGGTCCACAAACCCACTCCTGAGTCTTGACAACCTGATTCTAGATCACTGTAAATATCCTTCTTCCTTTAGCAGTCCCTTATTTCTTTTCCAATTAAAATCATTAATTGAAGAAGGGAGCCCTGAGAGAGCAGCTGGTTTCCTATCCCCTGGAGTGGGAACTTGAACAAGGAAGGAAGCATCACAAGCTGAAGCATCTACTGGTGTGGCCAGAGCTATGTCCTGTGGCCCATTATGGTTCAGTTCAGCTTTTTAGTTTCCTCCAGTGAAAATTCTCTGCCTGGAACAACCTGTTCCTTGGACAGGCTTTTGCCACCCTGAACCTGGTGTCAGAGAAGGGGCTTCTGGGCCCTGCTCAGGCTTTGCAAACCTTGGGATGAAGTCCCAGAGCCTCTGACTAACACTGAGTGCTGAATATTGACTACTGCCAAATGCAGGTACAAAGCTGTCACTTGTGAAAAATGTTTTCCAGGAAAGAGGACAGTGTTGGGGAACACAGGCTCAGCAGCTGGACTGCTTACACTTCAATCTTGACTTGCCCACTGTGACCTTGGCCAAGTGGTCCCACTACTCTGAGCCAAAGGACTTAAAACAGTACTTAGCACATAATCAACAATCAAAACCGTGGCATTTATGATCATGGTGTGTTTTATTATTTATCATGGCATAAGGCACTTTTAAAGAAATATATCTCTTTTTAAAAGGAAAGGAATCATAAGTGAACACACTGGTAATTATCAACTATCAGACTGATAATACTTTCCTAACTCCTTTCTGAACCTAACACCATTGGAAAATAATGCTGTTTGGCATACATACCGAGGAAACCAGAATTGAAGGAGACACGTGTACCCTAATCTTCATTGCAGCACTGTTTACAATAGCCAGAACATGGAAGCAACCTAGATGTCCATCGGCAGATGCATGGATAAGAAAGCTGTGGTACATATACACAATGGAATATTACTCAGCCATTAAAAAGAATGCATTTGAATCAGTTCTAATGAGGTGGATGAAACTGGAACCTATTATACAGAGTGAAGTAAGTCAGAAAGAAAAACACCAATACAGTATATTAATGCATATATATGGAATTTAGAAAGATGGTAACGATGACCCTATATGCGAGACAGCAAAAGAGAACAGATGTAGAGAACAGACTTTTGGACTCTGTGGAAGAAAGCGAGGGTGGGATGATTTGAGAGAATAGCATTGAAACATGTATATTATCATATGTGAAATAGATCGCCATTCCAGGTTCAATGCAAGAAGCAGGGTGCTCAGGGCTGGTGCACTGGGATGACCCTGAGGGATGGGATGGGGAGAGAGGGGGGAGGGAGGGTCAGGATGGGGAATACATGTACACCCATGGCTGATTCATGTGAATGTATGGCAAAAACCACCACAATATTGTAAAGTAATTATCCTCCAATTAAAACAAAACAAACAAAAAAAAAGTAAAAAAAAAAATTTAATAATAAAAATGGAGATGTCATAGGATTCCCTCTTAGTATATTCTTGCTGTGTATTGAGTCAATTACCTTCCTTATTAGGTTTCTGGAAAAGGAGATCTAGAAGTTTCATTTCCATTGCTTTGAATTATTTCCATATCCTTTCCCAAACCTAAGTGCTACAGTCTAGAGTATTTCTTACAGGTGACATGACAAGGCATCTCCATTAGCCCTTGGTGATGAACTCTCCCCAGTTGCCCGCAGAAACCCCGAATCTGCATTGATGACTCCAGTTCACAAGTTACGACATCCCAGGCCTCAGAAACCAAGGCTTACTGGTTACACCTCTTCCTGAATTCCTCTTCTTGATTTCTTCTAGCCACATTAGTTGTAAAGAAAGATCAACACAAGGCAAGAATGCAGCAGAACTCTTAAATAGGAGCATACTAATTTTGAAAATTTTTAATTTTCTTGCCACATAACAATGAGCTATGGTGTCACCAATCTGGAGTATAATTAACTTCTTGTCTTTTGTTCCTTATGAATTTACATATCCAATTATCTTTCTCTTTAATTTCTCATGGTTTTGCTACATTGACTGAAACTTTTCAACAAGAAAGGCATTTAATTTAATGGACTTTGCAGTTCATTTGTAACCAGTTTTTTTTTTTTTTTTTTTTTTTTTAGGATGACTGAATGCTACTGTGTAACACTGTGAAGTTTTCCTTCACAGGAAAACAGGCAGGATGGTGAGTACCCAGGTTCCTGGTCCACCAGGACATCTGCTGAAAAAGATGTGGATGGACTAACGCAGTGGTCAGGAGCAGCGGAGAAGTAGATTAAACAAAGAGAACATTGATTTTAACCCATCCATGCTCCTTGATCAAGGCACCAGTGAGCGCATTTAATCAAAGTTGGTGCCAATTTAGATAACGTGGCTGAAACCACTGTTTTTGCCCCAGAGTAATTTACACTTGGTTTCTGGAGAACTCTGCATCAGCTCCCATGTTTTCTGTGAAAGCAGAGCTAAGGATCTCATAAACAGAGGATGATTCCCATCATAGGAGAATGTCCACATGCAGAGGGAGTTGCTGCAGCAGTGAATGAGAGGGAATCAGGTGTGCCACCCTTGACTGCAGAGATGGACCTTCAAGGGCTCCGTTCTAGACTCTGTGGTGAGGTTTTCAAATACGGACAATTTATGGCTTCCCAGGTGGCTCTTGCCTGGACAATTCCATGGACAGGGGCGCGTGGATCACAAAGAGTCAGACGTGACTAAGTGACTGAGCACACTGAGGTGCAAAGGTGACTTTTCTAGCTGCCAAGAAGGTAAACTCAACATTTGACCTGTATCAACTTCATCACTGGTCCCAGACTTTCACAGCAAATGTCAGCTACTCGGCTCCTTATTAAGATGAGTCTGCAGCTCTAGTCATGGGACATGGTGATTTGTTTTGTTAGGAAGGAAAAGAGATGACCTGCATTTTGCTTAACATTTTGGGAGTCCTGACCACAGTTTATTATAATCAGATGCAGTTTGCGGAAAGGATCATCAGAGATCACACTTGGATGTCAAGGTGCGACTGAAGTTGATAGGTAGACATTTACCAAAGGCTGCCAGAAAACCATCTAATGAAGAGCAGAGTTGAGAAACACATCATTAGGAGAACACATTTAATCACCTATGCAGGGATATTCTAATAGTATCATTTATTCTTCATTTCCAGGCTCCTCCCTCCTTTCTTTTGTAAAGGGAGGGCCGTTCCATTTAAGTATCATTTAGGGCAGGACCCAGCTCTCTGATTTAAGCAGAAGGACATGAATTCACAAATCTGTCTGGAATACTTTTTTTTATTTCAATAAGGGGTCGTATGCAGCTACTGTTTCTAACAAAATGAAAAAAAAACAGTAGAAGTGAAAAGTAAATCAATCATAATCGGCGATTAGTTTTCCTTCAACAGATCCATCAGATCGTCTTCTATTCCCTTCTCACTCAGCTCATCTAGGCTGTAGTATCGGTGGGTGATTTTCTCAGCGGTGACCACTACGACTCGGAGCCCGTGGGTATCTGTGCCCAGCTGGCACCCGATGGCGGAGGACACCACCATGTCGAGGTTCCGGTAGGTGCCCCCAGCATTCCTGTGGTAGTGGCCTGAGAACACAGCCTTGACACCTGCAGGGGAGGGAGAGAACATTAGGGGGCCAAGGATTTCCACTGAGATAACCGGGGGGCTCCAAGGGTTTCTTCTGTGAACAGCGGCACATTATTAATTATAATACATGATATTATTCAGCATTATATAATAAATACGAAGGTGGCATATGTGACATCTAGAATCTTTCCAAGGGGAACTCAGTACACAATACATTATTCACCTGTTTGTCATGACTCACACAGGAAAGTACTAGGGCACAAGGAGGAGTATGTACATGTGCTCAGCCACGTCCAACTCTTCATGACCCCATGGACTGTAGCCTGCCAGGCCCCTCTGTCCACGCAATTCTCCAGCAAGGATACTGGAGTGGATTGCCATTTCCTACTCCAGGAGATCTTCCCGACTCAGGGATTGAACCTGTGTCTTTTGTGTCTCTTGCATTGGCAGGCAGATTCTTTGCCACTGAGCCACCAGGGAAGCCCCAAGGAACAAGGAAAGAGAGGGTGATAAGGTGAATGACTTTGAGAGAGATGAAGGAAACCTGAGGCCTACATAAACAGCCACAGGAGGCGGAAGGCACATGTCCATGAAAAACAGCGTTTATGGAGTTCTAATCAAGACAGCACAGCAAGGTCAACATTTAATGTATCGCTTCCTCTCCAACCTAAGAGCTGCGATAGGTGAAATACAGAAAAAGAAACCAAAGGACAGATGTAGCCTTCAAAACCAAAATAAACAGTTCTAGCGATCAGAAAAAAAAGCAGAAAGACAGAGTAGTGAGTGGGAGCTGAGCTCTTATAATTGAGACTGAAAGCACTTTCTCTGAGAGAAGGAAATAAAGGTTGGCTCCTGGTGGAAACAGGGAAGCCTCAATACCTCCATTTATGGAAGGAGATTGGAGAAGGCAATGGCACCCCAATCCAGTACTCTTGCCTGGAAAATCCCATGGATGGAGGAACCTGGTAGGCTGCAGTCCATGGGGTCGCTCAGAGTCGGACACGACTGAGCGTCTTCACTCTCACTTTTCACTTTCATGCACTGGAGAAGGAAATGGCAACCCACTCCAGTGTTCTTGTCTGGAGAATCCCAGGGACGGGGGAGCCTGGTGGGCTGCCGTCTATGGGGTCGCACAGAGTTGGACATGACTGAAGCGACTTAGCAGCAGCAGCAGCAGCAGCAGCAGCAGCATGGAAGGAGATTGAAGGAAACCTCTGCTGCCCTGTGCCAGGGCAGTGCTGGGCTGGTGTGGTTAACAAGCACTCCAAAAACAAAAGAGGCTTGACTTGTAAAGAGTCAGACATGACTTAGCGACTGAACAACAACAACAAGATAGATAGTCGAACTATGTGTAACTTTGTTCTGTATTTTCCATGTCTCTTGTAAATATGTTATCACACTTTCATAATTTTAGAAATAAGAAAAAATAGGCAAAAAAAAAAAAAAAGAAAAAAATTATGTCTTCCTTCCACCACCACACACACAAAAGAAACTGGTAAGTATTGAGTATGTTGAGTATTACCTTTGCTTCTTAATATAATTTATTTAATGATGAGTTCATATAATTAAATTGTAGTAATGGCTTTTAACAACCAACTCATATAGCTCCTTAACATTTAATCACTGGTTTTCCTGTGCTGGTAGGAGGTGTCTCCAGCCCAGCAGTGGGTGAAGGCTGACTGCAACCCGTGGACCTAAGGAGGGAAGACAGACACAGGCTCAGGTCAAGGAACCAAAACGTGTTTCCCCAGGATGACTGTGGGACCAGGACTTTAAAGCACTATTATAAAGCCTGGTCCCAGATGGATACTTTTGGGGTAGAAGTAACCAAAACCACTGGACAGAGAGAAGTTAGTCAAGAGGAAAGTTAGGGGAAAACAGAACTTCAAAATACTTCTTACTCAAATTGAACCTGAAATAAAAAATCCTCCCAGCCATGAAAATCTCATGCTAAGTAACAAACTCTTCAATCAGGGACATGAATTCACGTCATAGGAAATCAATGATATCAACAGTCTGGAAAATATTTAAAATAAATATTTGGCTATCAAATATTCTCAATAAAGGACTAATATCTGTAAAAAAGAACAAGATGTTATGAAACAAAACAGGCCTGAATTGAATAAGAATAGTTGGTAATGAAAATTTAGAAATGGTGAACATAAAAGTTAAAGTTTTAAAACAAAACTCTCAATAAATTGGATAAGTTGTAGACTAGACACTCATCAGACAGGGCATTGGTGAGTGAAAAGGAAGAACTGAGGAGCTGAATCAGAAAACAACACAGGGACCCAGACTCAAGTGATATGAATGAGCAATTCAAAGAACCTAAAGGATGGGTTAAGAGGCATCAGTGAATGCTTAAGAGGAAATGGAACAGAAGAAAGGAGGCAATAAGAGTAAGAACAATTTGAAGAAATAATAGTTGGGAATTTTCCAGAAAGGAGGAACATATGGGTTTTCAAAAAAAATGCTACTAAGTAGGATAAATAAAATCAATTCATACTGACATATGTCATGGTAAAATTATGGAGCATCAAAAAGAAAAGTTTTCAAAAGATATCATGGCAAAAATATAAAGGAATGACAATTAGACAGGTAGCAGGCATCTCAATCATAAAAGAACCAGGGAGTAATACCTTCAAAATGCTTAGGGCAAGTAACTGTGAAGTCAATTTTTTTACCTAGCTAAACCATCGTTCAAATTTAAGGGCTTTTAAATAGATACTTGTTTGTACATATAAAGACTAAGAGTCTACCACTTCTCAAAACATTATGCTAAGTTAAGAAATGTCTAGAATGGGCATATCCATAGTGAAAGAAAGCGCACTAGAGGTTGCTGGAGGAAGAGGGGAAAGAAGGAATGGGGGTGACTGCTAACAAGCACAGAGTTTCTTTGCAGAATGGTAAAAGTGGTCTGGAATTAAGACAGTGGCAACGGTGGCACAGTTCTGTGAATATATCAAGACCGCTGAATTCTGTAGTAACTTTTACTGAATTTTTTGAGTCCCTTGGACTGCAAGGAGATCAAACCTGTCAATCCTAAAGGACATCAACCCTGAATATTCATTGGAAGGACTGATGCTGAAGCTCCAATACTTTGGCCATCTGATGTGAAGAGCCGATTCATTGGAAAAGACCCTGATGCTGGGAAAGATTGAGGGCAGAAGGAGAAGGGGGCGACAGAGGATGAGATGGTTGGATGGCATCACCAACTCGATGAACATGAGTTTGAGCAAACTCTGGGAGATGGTGAAGAACAGGGAAGCCTGGCATGCAGACAGGGTCGCAAAGATTCGGACATAGCAGCTGAACAACATGATTGGGATTAAAACAGTAATTGACCTCTGTGATCATAACTATGGCATGAGAAAAACATCATAGATCCCAACAGACCTTTTAACTTCATGGCTGCAGTCACCATCCACAGTGATTTTGGAGCCCAAGAAAAGAAAACCTGTCACTGCTTCCACTTTTTCCCCTTCTATTTGCCAATAGATGTTCTATAAAATACTTGACCAGTACTTCCCAAAACTGTAAAGGTCATCAAAAACACGGAAAGTCTAAGAAATGGTCACAGGAAGAGGCATCCATACCATGGAACACTACTCAGCAACGAAAAGGAATCAGCTACTGAGAGATGCAATGTCTTGAATGGATATCAAGGAAATTTCACTGATCTAAAAAAAAGCCAACTCAAAAGGTTCCGTATTGTATGATTCCATTTATCTAATTCTTTCTTTCTTTCTTTGGCTGTGCTGGGTCTTCGTTGCAGCACATGGGATCTTTAGCTGCGGCATGCAGGATCTAGTTCCCTGACCAGGGAGTGAATCCAGGCCCCCTGCATTGGAAGGGCAGAGTCTTAGCCACCGGAGCACTAGGGAAGTCCCCACTTCCATTACATTCTTAAGGTGACAATATTACAGATATGGTTGCTAGGAGTTAGGGCCAGGGGTGCAGGGGGTTGGGTATGGGTGTGGCTACAGGAGGGATCCTCATGGTGAAGGAATTATTCTGCATTTGACAATGATTCCGGAAAGCATGACAAAACATGATCCAAATGTTGAGCCCTGCTCATTCGTAGAGGTCTGGGAAACTGAACGGAGCCCTGCAGACTACAGCCACTCTCCTGCAGTAGAACTGAGACCCACCTGGGGGTAGGTGGGGCTGTCTGCCCGCCGGGGCCCGCAGCTAGGGATGGAAAGAAAGGTGACCCAGGTTTCCCTGCTTAAAACAGCCAAGGGTGGGGAGACAGCTATTTCCACTGACTGTTATTAAGATGCAAACGGATACAACTCATTTCAGAGGGTAAATAGGTGCAACTGGGTTCTCACATTCTGTTGTGCATTCCCCTAGACCAATGCCAACATTTTCACATAAACATATCCTTTGGAAATACCAGAGAAGAGCCCATAGGTGTAGGTGTGTTGTGTCTGTGGTCATAAATACAGAGTGTGCACAGAGGCATTATTTATAATATTCATTTACAGGAGACTGGATAAATTATAGTACATGTATTTTTCTTAAAAAAAAAAAAGAGGTAGATTTACATACACCAGTGTTGAAAGGCACCAAATATATTATTAAGTATGAACAGCAAGATGTAAAAAAGTTGTGTGGTCTTGTTTTTGTAAAATAAAGACAACGTCCATATGTAAAACAGATACCTAGTGGGAAGTTGCTATAACACAGGGAGCTCAACCTGGTGCTCTGTGGTGACCTAGAAGGGTGGGAGGGAGGCTCAAGAGAAAGAGTTCTGTATATATGTACACACACACACACACACACACACAGCTGACTCCCGTTGTTTTATGGCAGAAACCAACACAACACTGTAAAGCAATTACTCTCCAACTAAAAAAGAAAAAGGCAATGTCCGTTTGAGAGCGTGTGTGTGCGTGTGTTTGTATCCTCAGCTTAATGGGGGACAAACACACTAAACTCACACGGGTGGTTTCACAGCCAGGCTAGTGGGGGGCGGGGTTAGCAAGGGGGGAGGCACCACTTTTTATGTTTTCATTATTGTAATGTTTGCAGTGATGACTTGACCTGGCGATCCCAAGCCAACATCGAGGTGACATGGACCAGGAAAGGAGGACAGGAGGGACAGAGCCGTGTGGCTAAAAGCTGCAGCTGGAACCGTATCACTGAGCACGTGAACAGCTCCTGACCACGCAGGCTGGAGGGCTGTGAAAATGCCTGCCTGCTCCACTGCGCTCCTGGGGTTTCCGAGCCTTATGGTCTGTGCTGTCGGAAGTCCCAGTGGGAGTGTGTGCAATTAGACCCACCTTGGGGAGCTCCTAATGGCCAGTCGGAAAGCACTTAGTATTATTATTTTGTTGTCTGCTAAATTATGTTTATGAAATTTGGCTCTTAATGCCTAATTCCTCGTTGCAAACTGTACTATTCTAGAAGGAATGCTTGGCAATTTTGAAAGCAGCTTGCATTAGCCATAATTAGCTGTAAAAACTCACTTATGTTTAAATTTCACGCTGTACTTATTGGCATTTGCAGAGACAGGAGCATTAACAGAGACCGTACAAGTGGCCAGCAGAGCTTTCAGAACGGGCGTCGGCGGGCTGTGGACAGCTGGGTTTCTCCACCACCAGCGAATCCCATCCATTCTCCACCCCAGGCCCCCGAGTGCTCGTCGTTTATTGTTAATGTCCCGAGTCACAGAAAATGTGACCAAATGAGGATTTTTAGGTGAGCAAAGATGCCAAAGGGGACCAGAAATAAAGATTTTGAAAGAGACTGTTAGCAAGCAGAGCAATTGTGTTCAGACCCTTCTCATTTCTGGTAAAAGGGATCTCATTCCATTACAATAAAGAAAGACCTTGGTATTTGCATCCTGAAAAGGCACTGAGGCAATGACCATTTGATAAATTACAAAGGGACATCAGGCAAGAGGCTAAAGTCTGTCTCAAAGTAAGGACATACAATTGACTCTCCACTCTGCTGGGTACTGGTATGGACTTCTAGGCTCTGCGACATTCCCGGTTGGCCCAGAGATGAGATTCAGGTGGGAAGAGCGGGAGCCTCTTATTGGGATGGAACAGGAACCAGGAGTCTGGCATTTGGTACTGGAAGTTTCTGGGTCTATTCCCCACCTCCTGGGAAGTCCAGGAGTTTTGAACCCCCCTCATGCCTCCCGGTTCCGTCCCAAGTAAGAGCAGACACTGAGGCAGAGTGGGTGGAGGGAGGCCTGGAAGGGCAGGACTTGAAGGACTTTTCACCCAACATCTCGTTGAATCCTCCCAATAGACCTCTGTCCTGGGCAGGGGACACAGAAGTCATTCCCATTTTACAGATGAGAAGACTGAGGCACGGAGAAGTTAAGGAACTAAGGCAAAGGGACTGGGTTAGAAAATAGGGCAGCCAGGATCAGAACCCAGGTACTCAGATGCCAGAGTCCAAGCCTGCAGACTTGGGTTCTGCCCTTGGGGATCTTGGGCCACTTACTGACCTTGGTGAACCTCGACTTCCTCACCTGTAAGAGAATAATGACACCTGTCTCATCAGTGACAGAGAGGTTTGGATAAGGGCATAGATGCCGACCCTTTTGCGACCCCATGGACTGTAGCCCACCAGGCTCCTCTGTCCGTGGAGCACTCGGTAAACAGTGAGTGCTCCCCATCTCTCCCGAGAGGCCCCTCCTGGAGAGGGACACAGACACAACCAGCTTGGCCTGGTAATGTGCAGGCTTGTCTGAGTTACTTCTGCCACCAGGACCTGTATGAAGTCTGAGCCATCTCGGTTTGGTATTAGCTTTTGATGGGGACACATTGATTCACAATTCGATGCAGGTTAAGGAATGTGTTAATAAATCATGGTTTCCCTGACAAGGGGATTGATTTTAGCGGTGTTTTCTAGAGTTGGGCAGAATTTCCATTCGGCCGTTCATCAGTCATCTGTGGCCGACATGGCTCTGTGGTTCCTTAATTGAGTATTATGTATAGATTGTTTTTGAATTATGAACTGCTGTAAGGCGATGACAAGCATCTTCTTAAATTACCACCAGAGGAAGAACTCCTGGCCAAGACAGCCCCTACATCAGGAGGAAGCCTTCCGTGGCATTAGCTTCGTATTTATTTCTCCATGGTATCAGGTCATAAAGATGCTATAAAGGCTATTTTTAAGCTGCCCTGATTCAAGTTCATTTCAAATCAATCAGAGGATTAGGAGGCAACCTCCATATAATTTAATATTCTCATTAATATCAGAAACTTGCCTCGAATCAATCAGGAAATCAGGGATGCACCCCGGTAACAATTTTGGTATTAAAAATGGACTTCCTTAATGCTTTCGGTGTTACGTAGGCTTGGAGAGTGTAAACAGATTCTCCTTGGGCACTTTTTACTTTTATCCTGCCTGAGTACATGTTTATGAAAATGCTGTGCATCTTTATGTTGCCAGCTGTCACAGTGAAAATGGTGTCACAAATCCTTAGTCACACTCAATTTATTCTGTCTCAGTGGTAAGGGGGAAAAATGGGCCTCATAAACAAAGAAAAGGGCAAGAGAAATAAAGGAAGGTTGGTTTGAACATACAGAAGTGAAGTGAAGTGAAAGTCGCTCAGTCGTGTCCGACTCTGTGACCCCATGGACTATACAGTCCATGGAATTCTCCAGGCCAGAATACTGGAGTGGGTAGTCTTTCCTTTCTCCAGGGGATCTTCCTAACCCAGGGATCGAACCCAGGTCTCCCGCATTGCTGACAGAGTTTTTACTAGCTGAGCCACAGGGAAGCCCAAACATACAGAAAGTGAAAGTGATGTCGCTCAGTCGTGTCTGACTCTTTGAGACCCCGTGGACTGTAGCCCACCAAGCTCCTCCGTCCATGGGATTCTAAACATACAGAAAACAGGTATAAATAATCCCTCTTGTAGGTAAGCCATTTCTCAGCAGGCAGCTCAGATGTAGGCCTGGAGATGATGATCACTGCGGGAAGCCAGTGGCCTGGGACGGCTGAGATAGCATCAGGGGAGATATCAGAATATAAGAATACCAGAGTGGGTTGCCATTCCCTTCTCCAGGGAATCTTTCCAACCAGGAATTGAACCTGGGTCTCCCACATTGTGGGCAGATTATTTACCATCTGAAGAACCAGGGAAGCCCCAGCATGACATACTTCATATTAAATTATGACATTGAGTTGCCAATTTGGGATTTCTAGATTCCAGTACAAGAGCTCTCAGAATTTCACTGGCAGGTATCTTTTCAGATGCCCAAATGTCCGCGACCCAAGTCTGCTAGGGACCGTGGAGAAAGGAAATGGCCTGCTCCTGGTTCTTTGGGTGGGGTAGGATGCTGTTTCTTCAGGCGATTCAAGGCAATGAACATTTGCAGAGCTCCCTCTCGAATCCAGGTGTTGGTGGAGCCTAGGGGGGGCACCCAGATCAACCGTTTCTAGCAATCAAGAGCTTAAAGTCTACAGCTGGGTAGCACTGTAAGTGCTTTCATAATAAAATGCAGAAAGTGAAAATAACACAGTTTAGCCATTTTATTTACTGAGCATCTGCTCTGAGCTGAGCACTCTGCACGTGCATCATCTCAGTTAAGCTTCCTAAGGACCCCCTCGAGGAAGATAATGTCCACTTTTAACAGATGACGGGATCAGGCACAGAGAGGTCAAGGAACTTGCCCAGGGTCACACAGCTAGAATTTGTACCTGGATCAGACTGACTCAGAAGTAGCTGCTCTGTCTACCGCCCTGGAGGTACAAAGTGCCACGGATCATGGGTGGTGCTGGGGCA
Organism: Bos indicus x Bos taurus; assembly: GCF_003369695.1. NCBI lineage: Eukaryota > Metazoa > Chordata > Mammalia > Artiodactyla > Bovidae > Bos > Bos indicus x Bos taurus. Next base: position 31,113,604 of record NC_040100.1, on the reverse strand, counting down.
CAGTAAGAAGGCTTCCTGGAGGGGGTGGCTTTGACCTAAGCACATCCTCAACTTCTTCCAGTTCTTTGGTTGTGCCTGACCTGGGACTCGAAGGCTGGTCACGATGGTTGTTGTTGTTCAGATGCTCAGTTGTGTCCGATGCTTTGCGACCCCATGGACTGCAGCACACCAGGCTTCCCTGTCTTTCACCATCTCCCAGAACTTGCTCAACCTCATGTCCACTGAGCCAGTGATGCTATGCAACCATCTCACCCTCTGTTGCCCCTTCTCCTCCTGCCCTCAATCTTTCCCAGCATCAAGTTCTTCTCCAATGGGTTGGCTCTTTGCATCAGGTGGCCAAAGTATTGGAGCTTCCGCTTTAGCATCAGTCTTTCCAGTGAACCTTCAGGGCTGACTTCCTTTAAGATTGACTAGCTTGCCATTTCCTTCTCTAGGGGATCTTCCCGACCCAGGGATAGTCTCCTGCACTGGCAGGTGTGTTCTTTACCACTGGCACCACCTGGGAAGCCCGTAACGACCATAATACTAACAGCTAACATTTGGTGAAGATCTACTTACTACGGGCCAGGCGTCAGAAACAAGCCTCATTACATGTATTAATTTACACTCTTCAACATTCTCAGAGTATATTATTGTATATGGGGGATGGGAGACCCCCCACCCCCTCCCCTCAAGGTGGGAACCCCTCTTGCGTGATTGCTGCTCTAGAGCTACTGCTGGATCAGGCTGAAGTCCGACTCAGCTGAGCACGCATCCTTCTCGACTCTGCCACCTGCCCTGACCCACTGTTACTTCCTGTTCACTCATGTCGTCTCAGGCTCTGCCTCCAGAGAAGAGACCCGGATCTACCTGGGTTGGACCCCCTGCCGCCTCTACTGCTCAATTTGTGAGGCTCAAGGGCTCACCAGCCACCTGACTTCTCCCACGGCTCTACCCATTTTAAAAACACAGACTTTCTATCAGAACCTTAGCTTGCTCTCTTTGGTGGATTTAAATTTTCCATTGCACTCTTCATCTTTGTTTTTCTGCTTTCAAAAGTAATGCATGCCTGAGGCGAGCAGCTGAATAAACTATGGTAAACTCACAGCTGTAAAAAAAAAAAGAAAAAGAAAGGAAAAAAAAACCCAGGAAGATCTCCATGAACTGATATGGAATAACTAAAAAGAAAAATGTCATATGCAAAAAAGTATATATAGGAGCCTATGTTTAGTGTAAAAAAGGGAAAATAAAACACAGATGATGCAGGCAATATACCCTCAAATAGATCAGAAAAATATACTTGCAATATCTATTGCAAATAATAAAACAATTAAGCAATTGAGGGTAAAATGCCAGATAAAGCTGGGTAAAAGGTATATAGGAATTTCTTTTTTACTTGCAACTTTTCTGTAAGCTTGAAAATATTTCCGAATAAAAAGGTTTTCTTCAAAAAGCAATGCATGCTTGCTAAAGGTGAAATCAAATACTATAAAAATACAAGGCATTAAAAAAAAGCCGGGGGGGGGGGAGCGGATCTCACAAAAGTCTCTCTTCCCATTTTAGGAGTTCTGTGTTATTCCGATAATTTAAATGTCTCTACTAATAAAATAGATTTCAGATTATGGCAACTGAAATAAAACATACACAAATGCACGTAATTTCATAAAAATGAGATATGCTACCTATGGATTTGCAACTTGCTTTTATTCACTCAGCAATCTCTCTCTTAATTGTTTCCCCTCAGGACATATAGCTCTATCTCAGAGCTGCCACATTATAAAATCCTGAAAACTGTATTTGCAGTGTGTAAAATCTAGGCTGTCAGACGATCGTTCTATGCTTTAAATCGGGATGTGGGACATTCAGAGACTTCCGGCCCTCCAGGGACTGCTCAGGTACTTGGGGACACTCGGTGTGGCTTGAGAGTCTCAGGGGGCACTGGGGCAGCGACCCTGCAGAGGGCAGGCATCTATCCACCCGGCCCCTACGGCCAGCTCTCCGGGGGTTTGTGTTGGCTGCAGGCTCATCAGCACAAGAGACTATCTCAGTTTAAAATGCTCCCAAGGGGATGATTTGGGAGAATGGCATTGAAACATGTATAATATCATATAAGAAATGAATTGCCAGTCCAGGTTCGATGCAGGATACAGGATGCTCGGGGCTGGTGCACTGGGATGACCAGAGGGATGGTACGGGGAGGGAGGCGGGAGAGGGGTTCAGGATGGGGAGCACGTGTACACCCGTGGTGGATTCATGTTGATGTATGGCAAAACCAATACAATATTGTAAAGTAATTAGCCTCCAATTAAAATAAATAAATTTAAATTTAAAAAATAAAAAAAAAAATAAAATAAAAAATAAAATGCTCCCAAGCCAGCTCAACCTGGTGCTCTGTGATGATACCTAGAGGGGTAGGATGGGGTGGGAGACGGGAGGGAGGTTCAAGAGGGAGGGGACATATGTAGATCTGTGGCTGACTCATGTTGATGTGTGGCAGAAAACAGCATAATACTGTGAAGGAAACATCCTCCAATAGTTTTTTTTTTTTTTTTAAACAAAGAAAGCAAATGTTTTTAGAAATTATATTAAAAAAAAAAAAAAAAAGGCTCCCAAGTAGTCCTGCTTCTGTCTGAGTCAACCAGGGATGGGGATGAGGGGATTATCTCCTACGGGAGTTGAACCCCAATCTTCTGAAGGGCATGAGCCGCCACGGAAGGCTAGGGGAGGATGACTTCACTGCCAGGGGATCAGGTGCTGGGCCACCACTGGAAACCTGGGTTCACACCTCCCTTTCTTTTGTGAGTGCTATGGAACATGCAAAAACATCTGGTCACTTCAGGCACTTGCTCGGATGTCTGGTCCACGTGCCGTGAAGCATCTGTTTTGTCTTGAGGATTCATAGCCTCCTCCTGGGATTCTTTTTGTTTAGCTTGGGTCAAATGTAATGGCTCAGTTATTGAAATAACCTTCACCCAAGGCCAAGGGATTTCTTTTCTCTGTAGAGTACAAGCTGACATTAGGTGAAGAGATTTCTTCTGTTTTAGATTCCACCCCCACCCCAGGTTCATCTCCTAAAAAAAAAAAAAAAAATTGCCATGTAAATTACATTCTACTTCTCCTGAATAATTATCAACAAAAATGACATTCTTCCCTCCCCAAGCCTGCTCCAGTTGAAACTACAAGATGGTGGGAGGGCTGGGGGATGAAGCCACAATTCTCAGTGGCAGAGAACTGGCTCAGAGAACACAGAGGGGCTGTGTGTTTCCAGCTCAATCAGGATGGGAGTGGTTTTGCTGAAAAAGTTCCCAAGAAGAGGGGCTGGAGAGAGATTTGCTGGTCAGTCATCACGCCCACATGGGAGGTGTTGGAGAGGGGCCTCCACCTGTTCAGAGGGGAGGGCTGTATATTTTTTTTAACTTTTTTATTTTGTATTGGAGTATAAGCGATTAACAATGTTAATCCAGGCTGCCACATAACTTTGAGCAGAGATCCCTGTGCTATACAGTAGGTCCTTGTTGGCTATCCATTTTAAATATAGCAGTGTGTATATGTCCATTCCAAACTCCCTAACTATTCCTTTGCCCCCATCCTTCTCCTTGCCCTGGAAACCATAAGTTCATTGGAGGAGGGTTGTATTTTATTAATGTTTTATTAATTTTCATATTTGGTTGCCAGAAAAGCAGTGGCAGCTTGGGGTAGGGACTCAGGGAATGCTGGCTTTAACCTCAGCCTGCCACTGCCGAGCTGTGTGAGTGTAACATGTGCATGCCCTGCTCTGAGCCTTGGCTTCCCCCCATTGGGAAGGCAGGACTAGAATCAACCACTCCTGGTTCAGAGCCATGCCCAGGGTCACACAGCAGGAAGCTGCACGTGATGTATTCAGGCCATGCTCAATAATTATACCTTCTTCTCATCTCCTCCAAGTATCCCAAGGTTTTTTTTTTTTTTTTCATTTGCACAAATTACATCTTTCTCACTATTCATAATTTCCTCTTTATTTTTAAAAGAAGACAGCAGGCCTGTGTGTGAGCTGGAACCGTGGGGGCACAGAGTCAGGTTTCAATCCAGAATGGACAATTTTCTAGATTTCCATTACCGGTTTCTATGCCCTATCTTAAACACAGCTGTCAGGACAAGAGGCTCATTAAAAAGACTGTTTTGACTGATGGCATGTTCATATATCAGATTGGAAATCTGTCCAAAAATACTTGAGGGAGGTAGATGGAGGTGGCAGCAAGCCACAGGAGGGAGATGTTATGCAGAGTGCTGGAGAAGAAATTTACTGGGATAGAAGTCAAAGCTATGGTTTTTCCAGTAGTCATGTAGGGATGTGAGAGTTGGACTATAAAGAAAGCTGAGCGCCGAAGAATTGATACTTTTGAACTGTGGTGTTGGAGAAGACTCTTGAGAGTCCCTTGGACTGCAAGGAGATCAAACCAGTCCATCCTAAAGGAAATCAGTCCTGAATATTCACTGGAAGGACTGATGCTGAAGTTGAAGCTCCAATACTTGGGCCACTTGATGCAAAGAATTGATTCATTGGAAAAGACCCTGATGCTGGGAAAGACTGAAGGAAAGAGAAAGGGATGACAGAGGATGAGATGGTTGGATGGCACCACCGACTCAATGGACATGAGTTTGAGCAAGCTCCAGGAATTGGTGATGGACAGGGAAGCCTGGCATGCTGCAGCTCATGTGGTGGCAAAAAGTCAGACATGTTGAGCAACTGAACTGAACTGAAAGGGCTCTAGGTTGGACCAGGTGGGTCCAGAAGGGGAATGCTGTGCCATTGCAATGTGGGGACCTCGGGAGAGTCAGTTTCCATTTTAATAACCAGGAAAGGAAAGAATCCAATCAGGCAGAGATGCCTTAAACAACATGGAATTTGCCTAAATCACATGCTTTTCCATGAGCCCTTTAGATGGCCGCCTTCCCGGGGCTCTGCCCATGCCCTTCCCTGCTCACTGGACAACCACGGCCTGTCGCAGCCTCTGCCACCCCGCCTGCTGACAACCCAAATCATTTCCCGGCCCAGACTCAGTTCTCCCACTGCTCGGAGGACCTCTGTTCCTCAAGTCCCTGCAGGTCCTGCAAGCTCACTTCTTCCACTCCATGCCTGCTCCTCCTCGTGGGCTTTGCTGGGCCAGCACACAGCCACCCACTTCAGGGCCATGGGCTGTGCATCTCCTGCACGCCATGGGGCTTTCTGCCTGAACCTGCTCACAGTCCTCTCGGCTCTCCATCCTCAGGGCGGTTTTTACGGCTGCCTGCTCAACCCTCTTTTCTGACCCAAGTGTGTCAGGATAACATTCAGCTGTCAGTGGCTTAAACAAGCAAAGCATGTGCTTGTATTTACCTCTATCTGTCCATGCCATACTGAGAAAGAAGGAGGGCAGTCAGGATGGGTGCAGCTGCTCAACAATTTTCACCAAGAATCCAGGCTCCTTCTGTCCTACTCTAACCTCAGCTTGTGGCTTTGTCGTCTAGATTGCAAGGTGGCTGCAGGGCTTCCAGACATAACGTCCAAGTTCCAGGCAGGAAGAAGAGGGAAGGGCTAACGAAAAGCTTTCCAGGAAGTGCCACCTGCTGAATTTCAGCACTGGGACATGTGGTTACCCTAGGTGTAAGGGCGTCTGGAAAGGAGTTTCTCAGCATGTCATATGTGGCCCGGAACAAAATCGGGGCAAGAAGGAAGGGAAAATGCCCAGGACAGACAGGGCAAGGTTGTCTAAAATGTAAAACCTGACTGTGCCACTTCTCCAGGTAAAATCTTCCCGTGCCTCTCCATCACCCGGGGGCTGGATCTGCCTCCTGTTTCACATCTCCACACCTGAGCCCTCCTCTGGTCACCAAGGAGCTTCAATGCTGGCCCGGTCCCTGCCAGCTGTGCTGTGGCTCCAGCCTCAGCCTGTGCTCTCCCGGCCTCTCAAGTGCCCTCTTCCTGCCCACAGGCACCTGATGACCTCTCAATCATCCTTCAGGACCCTGCCTCTCCTCTCCTGGCAGAAAACTTCCTCCTGGATGGAGAAGTCTCTCCTCCCTCCCCTTCCTGGCATGGTCCTCTGCTTTTGTCCTGTGGTTTCTTGCTCCCCGCTGGAGGCCCCTGCTGGCCTGTGAGGACAGAAGCCAAGTCTAAGAAAACGTCCATCCCTGGAACAAAGATAACAGGGCTGCTGCTCTATCAATGACTGCTGGAGGATGGATGGATGGAGAATTAGGACAGTGAGTGGATACATGGAAATTTGTGGCAGTTCACAAGCTGCGTTTTAGGAGGTATCCTGGAGGAGACAAACCTCCCCTTTGCCAATATTATCGAAGGAAAAGTTGAGTGCCAGCACTTTCTGCTGTTACAAAGGAGTTGCCAGGCTCCTTACAATAGGAGGCCTGATGTTACTAAATGAGGGTGGAGGGCAGAGTCGGTGGAGTAAGTACTGATTCTGAGTCTTAGACGCCACATGAGCTCCTTTACTGTCCTGAACATTCGTTTCTTCAGTGTAAAGGAGGGGATGATAACAGACCCCTCATGGAATTGTTGTGAGCTTCAGAGATGATGTGTCTGACCCCCCAGCGCAGGCTCACTACACACCCTGGGGACACAGCACTTTTCAGGCCTGGGTGGTTTTTTAAAAAAATGCATTTTTCTTTATTTGGCTGCACCAGGTTTTAGTTGCAGCATGTGGGATCTGGTTCCCTGACCAGGGGTCGAACCCAGGCCCTCCACCTTGGGACTGAGGTGTCTTGGTCATGGGCCTACCAGGGAGGTTCCTCAGTCCTGTTTTTGAAAGAAAGCGTGAATGTGGTTCCTCCTTCCTTGCCGCGGGAGGCAGTGCTGGTTGCCTCCCGATGTCCATGCCCTTCCTTTTTCCCTTTGCTACAAGCATCCTGGTTTTGCCACGGCAGGTCATGGGCTGCATCCTCAGAGCCAAGAAGGAGGCAGTTCTCTTCCCAGGGCCCCCCGGGGGGCTGGGAAAGGGCCTGGGGTCTAAGTCTGTGAGAGGATGTCTGCTGGGGGTCTGTCCTGGGAAAGGCGTTGTTTCTTTTTTTTTTTCAAGTCCCCTTTCCTGCCTCCTGGGAGTTGCCAAGTCTGAATGTAATGCTTAGAACTCAGCAACCGTCTGAGAAGGTACAAACCAGGGAAAGAGCCAACTGTGGGGAGTCGGTCGGGGGCACGGAGGCGGCAGAATTACAGCAAGATCCTGTCCCCAAGTTAGACTTGTCTGAGAGCCTGAACCACACAAGATCATAAACTTCCTTATTCTCTGAGCTGGGCAAGCTGGGGTTTCTGAGTCAAAAGGAATAAATACGATCCTATCCTTTTTAGACCTGTAACTCTAAAGTCTCTCGGGATGGCCAGTAATCTGCTTTTAGACATGATGTAAGTTGGATTTTGGAAGCTCCCTGAAGATAATACAAGAGGTCCCATGACTTTCCTTGGTAGGGTGGGGCTCAGTAGGATCCCAACAGAGGGCTGTTTTGTCAGAGATATTCTGACATCCTTTCCACAGAGTGTGAAATTGCTTTCTCAAGAATCAAACATTCAATAAGACCAAGACGTGGACCCAGGGCAATGCCTGGCACAGAGGAGGGGCTGGGGCTCTGGGTAACCTTAGGCCTTGGTGGCTCAGATGGTAAAGAATCTTCCTGCAATGCAGGAGACCTGGGTTCAATCCTTGGGTGGGAAAGATCCCTAGGAGAAGGGAATGGCAACCCACTCCGGTATTCTTGCCTGGAGAGTCCCATGGACAGAGGAGCCTGGCGGGCTACAGTCCATGGGGTCGCAAAGAATCAGACACCATGGAGCAACTAACACTTTTCACTTACATACGACAACTTGGAGGCAATCTGGAAGTGAGACGTTGATAACACCCATCAGAGATAGAGCGCGCTATTAAAAGACCCAAAACACGATTAACAGAAAACAAAGAAAGAAAAACTTCTCCCTTAGATTTTAGTCTCTCACTTGTGGGTAGATGAGAGGAAATGCGGAAAATGCTAAGTGGCATAATCTTTTGAAATAATTGATGGTTCTGTAACTATTATTCTTAAGTACAAGTGTCAGTGGAGAGTGATCTTAAGTACCTATACCAGGGGTTAGGAAACCACAGCTAATTGTCTATCAGCTCGTAAGAGCTGTGAATGAAGAACCCCTCTTACACTTTTAAGTAGCTTACATTTTGGTTTATATAAGCACCTATGTATTCTTTCCAATTTTACCTCTGGGCCCACAAGGCATAAGAGATTTACTATCTGGGCCTCTACAGAAATACTCTGCCAAACCCTGACCTTGACTTCATTACAGGGATTCTTTTTATTACTCTTTTTTCATTTTTTTGAGAAACTCAGAAGATTCAGATGAGGCAAAAAACCCCAAAAACCTAATAATAACATTTATATTCTCACCACCCACAGATAATAAATATTTCCATCTTGTAAGATCTCCTTTTCACAGCTTTTAAGAAAGAAAAATTATAATGATATAATTTCTATAAAATTATAGCCCATGTATCTTTTGACCAGCCCCTGCTGTCCCCAGGCACCTGGCTTCACCTCTAATGAGTGGGCACCTTTAGCCAGAGGGTCATTGACCTCAACAAGATTGAGAACAGCTGTTCCATAATCCTCATTAGAAGACAGAAAGTGGGGACACTGATCAACATGCTTCTGGGTATTGATGGATCAACTGCACAGAAAGGTTTCTTTTCCTCGAAAGCAGCCTGTGCCATGATATGTGGGCTCAGCAAACCCCACTCTACTAAATTAATTGAATGGGTGCCCCCAAAGCAAACATTTCATGGAGTGATTTCATGAAGGCACATCCTCAAAGTAAAGGTTGTTATGAATGAAAGTAAAGGAAGGAACGGGGATGGACAATGGAGGAAGAAGGAAAAAGAAAAGAGGAAAGAAGGAGGGATGGGATGCCCTGGGTGTGGAAGCCATCCATGGCAACAGGTAGGATGCAGCTCACACACTCTAAAGGGAAACCATCCCCCTATCAAATGGGTAGCAAGGAAGTATTTAAATATCTTCAAATGTGATTTATGGAGTTTAGTAAAAGTTGCTCACTTGTGTCTGACTCTTTGTGACTGATGGACTATACAGTCCATGGAATTCTCCAGGCCAGAAAACTGGAGTGGGTAGCCTTTCCCTTCTCCAGGGGATCTTCCAACCCAGGGACTGAACCCAAGTCTCCCACACTGCAGGCAGATTTTTTACCGTCTGAGCCACCAGGGAAGCCCAAGGATACTGGAGTGGATCCCTTCTCCACTGGATCTTCCTGATTCAAGAATTGAACTGGGGTCTCTTGCATTGCAGGTAGATTCTTTACCAGCTGAGCTCCCAGGGAAGCCCTGATTTATGGAGAGGGGGGTTTAAATATTAAAAACAAATCTCTAACATCAGGAAGTCCTCACTCTAAGGCTTCCACATTGATTGCAATTCTCTGGTTCCCTCCCAACCTTGCCCCCAGGATTGAGATTTGTGAGGTTAAGACCAATGCTTACTCATCTTTGTTCCTCTAGTTCCCAAATGCAGAGAACATGCACAGTATGTTCAAGATGCAAAGGTGACTGTGACCATATGCACAGCACCAGACTGCAGTGTCCAGAACTCCAGAACTCTTCCAATTAAAGTGTCGAACCTCCTCAGCAAAAGTGACTCTAAGTCATGCCTGGTCTTACCAAGACCAATTTCAGGTGCTTGTTTCATAAACAAAAGCAAAAAGAAAAGGAGAAAAGAAAAGATATACCCATTTGAAGTCAGAGTTCCAAAGAATAGCAAGGAGAGATAAGAAAGCCCTCCTCAGTGATCAGTGCAAAGAAATAGAGGAAAACAACAGAATGGGAAAGACTAGCGATCTCTTCAAGAAAATTAGAGATACCAAGGGAACATTTCATGCAAATATGGGCTCAATAAAGGACAGAAATGGTATGGACATAACAGAAGCAGATGATATTAAGAAGAGGGGACAAGAATACACAGAAGAACTGTACAAAAAAGATCTTCATGACCCAGATAATCACGATGGTGTGATCACTCACCTAGAGCCAGACAGCCTGGAATGTGAAGTCAAGTGGACCTTAGGAATCATCACTATGAACAAAGCTAGTGGAGGTGATAGAATTCCAGTTGAGCTATTTCAAATCCTAAAAGATGATGCTGTGAAAGTGCTACACTCAATATGCCAGCAAATTTGGAAAACTCAGCAGTGGCCACAGGACTGGAAAAGGTCAGTTTTCATTCCAATCCCAAAGAAAGGCAGTGCCAAAGAATGCTCAAACTACTGCACAATTGCACTCATCTCACATGCTAGCAAAAGGATGCTCAAAATTCTCCGAGCTAGGCTTCAACAATACGTGAACTGTGAACTTCCTGATGTTCAAGCTGGTTTTAGAAAATGCAGAGGAACCAGAGATCAAATTGCCAATGTCCACTGGATCACTGAAAAAGCAAGAGAGTTCCAGAAAAACATCTATTTCTGCTTTATTGACTATGCCAAAGCCTTTGTGTGGATCCCAATAAACTGTGGAAAATTCTGAAAGAGATGGGAATATCAGACCACCTGACCTGCCTCTTGAGAAATCTGCATGCAGGTCAGGAAGCAACAGTTAGAACCAGACATGGAACAGACTGGTTCCAAATAGGAAAAGGAGTACATCAAGGCTGTATATTGTCACCCTGCTTATTTAACTTATATGCAGAGTACATCATGAGAAACACTGGGCTGGAGGAAGCACAAGCTGGAATCAAGATTGCTGGGAGAAATATCAATAATCTCAGACATGTAGATGACACCACCCTTATTTCAGACAGTGAAGAAGAACTAAAGAGCCTCTTGACAAAAATGAAAGAGGAGAGTGAAAAAGTTGGCTTAAAGCTCAACATTCAGAAAACTAAGATCATGGTGTCTGGTCCCATCACTTCATGGGAAATAGATAGGGAAATAGTGAAAACAGTGTCAGACTTTATTTTTTGGGGCTCCAAAATCACTGCAGATGGTGATTGCAGCCATGAAATTAAAAGACGCTTACTCCTTGGAAGAAAACTTATGACCAACCTAGACAGCGTATTAAAAAGCAGACACATTCCTTTGCCAGCAAAGGTCTGTCTAGTCAAGGCTATGGTTTTTCCAGTGGTCATGTATGGATGTGAGAGTTGGACTATAAAGAAAACTGAGCGCCAAAGAACTGATGCTTTTGAACTGTGGTGTTGGAGAAGACTCTTGAGAGTCCCTTGGATTGCAAGGAGATCCAACCAGTCCTGAACATTCATTGGAAGGACTGATGTTGAAGCTGAAACTCCAATACTTTGGCCACCTGCTGCGAAGAACTGATTCATTGGAAAAGACCCTGATGCGCGGAAAGATTGAAGGCGGGAGAAGGGGACGACAGAGGATGAGATGGTTGGATGGCATCACCAACTCAACAGACATGAGTTTCAGTAAACTCCAGGAGTGGTGATGGACAGGGAGGCCTGGCGTGCTGCGGTCCATGGGGTCGCAGAGAGTCAGACACAACTGAGCGACTCAACTGAACTGAACTGAAGAATTTTTAACATTTGGGCTTGTTTGAGCAGAAAGAGCTTCATGACAGTAGTATTTATCACAGAGAAAAACTGAAAACAACCTCAGGGTCCAATAACAGCAAACGAGTTCAATGAACATGGTATGTCTACAGGGTATAAGAACATCTGTGACTTGGAGAGTATTTTTAATGACGTGAGATAATGCTTTGTATGACAATCTTATGCTTCTAAAATGCTCATATGATCTCAGATGTATAAAGGGAACTTATTAGCAAGAAAACATTAATTAATGAATTACTTATAAACCAAGCCCCTAGCGACTACTCCTCCCTACCTGACTTGCTCAACCAGGGAGAGGCACTTTTGTGTTAAATCACAAATCATACCAACGATGAAGGATTTTATATAAAGCTGATGAAAAGTGACACCAGGGAACTGTCCCAATCATGGGGAAGTCATCAAAAGCAAGGCTCTCACAGAACACACACCCATGGGCACACACACACAAGTACCACAGAGGGGCAATAATTGGATTATTGATAGATTCAGAAAAAGACCCTTGGGAAAATTGATGACACCTGCAAATATTTTTTTCTCTTATAAGAATGACTCTCAATTATGTTGTTGCCAGTGTCAAACACAGGATGCTGACAAAGGATTATTTTATACAATTTAGACCAAGGAAACCAAATGGCACTGATTCATTCTTTGTTCATCCTAAGGGTTGGTGTATATTTGCAGTAACAACCAACATTTTATCAAACACAAGTTGAAACAAGTTGATGGCCATAATTTGCCTCTTTTCTCAAGATAGTATCTCAAACCAGCCTTTATTTTCATTTGCTCACTATTTCTATGACCTACAGTTGTCATTTTGAAAGTGAGTTTTATCTGCTGCCCTAATCCTCAGATGAGCTCCCCCAGTGGCTCAGTGGTAAAGAATTTGCCTGCCAATGCAGGAGACCTGGGTTCAATCCCTGGGTCAGGAAGATCCCCTGGAGAAGGAAATGGCAACCCATTCCAGTATTCTTGCCTGGAAAATCCCACGGACAGAGGAGCTCTGTGGGCTCTAGTCCATGGGGTTGCAAAGAGTTAGACACAACTTAGTGACTAAACAACAACGACAGTCCTTAGATGGGAGCCCACCTGGACTTGTACCCCAGGGGAGTTGGTCAGAGTCTGCAGGAAAGTAGAGACCCCCTTCCTGTTTCAAGCAGCATCTTTGTCGGCAGAAGGAAGAGTCCACCCACTCAAGATGAAAGGATGAGCTGAGGGGCTTACTCTGGAAAAAGACTGCTGTTCACTGAAGCCAGAGGGGAATTCCATACCCTGTAGGAGTTCCTGGACCCCCACCCAGCAGGACCCCTTCAGATGCTGTGATTCTAAGCCTCCATAACTGGCTGGACCAGCTCCTTCCCTGGGGCAGCCCCTGAAGAAGTACAGGTGCAGAGTGGAGGTGGCAGGTGAGTGGGTGGAACTACCCCAACACAAGCTGGCCTGGCTCCCCTCATCTTGCCCAATGTACATTCTACTCATTATCCAGAAAGCATAATTAGGAGGCCAGGGGTCAGGGCCAGAGCCCTGGGACTGGAGCTGACCTGTGTGAAGCTGGGCACGCATATGTGTCTCTCTGTACCTCAGTTTCCTCATCTATGAAATCAGAGCAATAGAAACTGTGGGAATTCGCCGGTGGCAGGTGGGTAAGAATCCTCCTACCAACGCAGGGGACATGGGTTCGATCCCTGGTCCGGGATGATTCCACATGCCTCGGGGCAACTAAGCTGGTGCACCACAACTCCTGAACCCTGCCCACCTAGAGCTTCTGCTCCACAGCAAGAGAAGCCACCGCAAGGAGAAGCCTGCGCACAACATCTGCAGCAACTAGAGAAAGCGATGAAGACCCAGTGCAATCAAAAATAAATCAATAAATGAGTAAATACATGAAAAAAAAACCTGTAGTACAGAATTTAGTAAGTGGAAATTATTATGATGTTAATATAATATTGTGCTTTAAATGGCTTATGAAGTGAAACTGACGCTTGAGGACACTGGTTACCCTGGGGTCTTTAGCACTCGCTTGTGGGGGTTGACTCGGCAACATGGGAGCCCCGTGTGCTGGGCACAGGAGACGTAGAAAGAACACAGGAAGACTCGGGTTCCAAGTCCGGCAACCCTCCAGCCACCCAGCTGTGGGTCAGAGCTGTGAACTTGTGTGAGGGAGAAAACAGGATCCTTACACATTACTTTCTCTGATGTTAAGTCACCCACAATATTTTTATCACAGTGACAATGATGACAGTGAGATGGCTAATCCTAACTGCACGTTATCATTGAATACTTACCAGCAACCAGACACTGTCGAGGTGTTGGATTTACCTTATCTGATCCCCATAAAAACCCAGAGATAATCTATTCCTCTTCCCAGTTCTGTGGCCTGAGCAAGTGATTCAGCCTCTGGGACTTTGCTCGTCAGTAAAATGTTGAGAAAGCCAGCACCTTGAGGGGTGCTGTGTAGGCTGCAGGGACAATGAACACAGCCACCAGCAATAACACGAGCCATTAAAAAAAACTGAGTATTAGCCATGGCTCGCAAGAAGCTTGTGCATCTTCTGCCTTTTTCAGGGGAAAAACTGCTCTACTGGATGCATTCAGTGGCATCATTCAGTAGGCTACTCACTCCAGTATTCCTGGGCTTCCCCTGTGGCTCAGCTGGTGAAGAATCCACCTACAATGTGGGAGACCTGGGTTAGATCCCTGGGTTGGGAAGATCCCCTGGAGAAGGGAAAGGCTACCCACTCCAGTATTCTTGGGTTTCCCCTGTAGTTCAGCTGGTAAAGAATCCACCTGCAATGTGGGAGACCTGGGTTAGATCCCTGGGTTGGGAAGATCCCCTGGAGAAGGGAAAGGCTACCTACTCCAGTATTCTGGCCTGGAGAATTCCATGGACTGTTTAGTTCACTGGATGGTAAAGAGTCAGACACGACTGAGTGACTTTCCCTTTCAGTGCCATCATGGAGGGAGCACCATTCAGATGTAAGGTTACAGCTCCCAAGGGAGACAGACCACCACAGGCCCCACCCAGCAGGAGGCTGGAGCAGCATTATTCTGGCCAGAACTCGCTCACCTTCCCACCCAGCAAAGTCCTGCAAGGACTCCTCACCTGCACTTCCCCAGGGTGCGGGGGAGTGCCTTGCGGAAAGGAGACACTTAAGAGAAGCTCTCTTCCTTCCTCCTTCGTGTCTGGAATCTAAATCTGAAACGGACCCAGGCTCCTCACTGCTGCGTGCTTGGGTTCCTCATCTGGTCTGCAGACACGGTCACGGGACCCTGGGCTGTGACAACAGGGCAGAGGAGGCTTTTCCCAATTGGGTCCTGGTCTTTACTTCTATTTAAAGCATCAACAGGCAAACACTTCTGTTAAGTAAAATTATAAACCTTAACTAAAGCAATTTCCAACTTAAAAAATATACATATAAATACGTATTTATTTGGCTATACCAGGTCTTAGCTGTGGCATGCAGGATTCTCCATCTTTCTGGTGTCTCATGGGTTCTTTAGTTGCGGCATGTGGGACCTAGCTCCTGACTAGGGATGGAACCCAGGCCCCTGCATTGGAAGCACGGAGTCTTAGCTACTGGACCACGAGGGAAATCCCCTCCAGCTTATTTTATGTAGAAATATTCTAAATTTTCACCATATACTGTTAGTCATGGGGCTTCTCAGGTGGCGCTAGTGGTAAAAACCCTGCCTGCTGACGCAGGACACACAAGAGATATGGGTTCAATCCCTGGGTCGGGAAGATCCCCTGAAGGAAGGAGGGCATGGCTACCCACTCCAGTATTCTTGCCTGGAGAATCCCATGGACAGAGGAGCCCAGTGGGCTCCAGTCCATAGAGTCGCATAGAGTCAGACATGACTGAAGCGACTTATCATGCATGCAGTGTTAGCCGCAGTGGGGGCAAGTGCCTTTTAAATGAAAGCAAGTTCAGTAAAGAGAAAATTACTTAAACTAGTATAGGAAGTAAGAGTGTTGAACTAAGTGAGGGACATTTCAATTTTACACAGGAATCCCACTGCTCATTTGAAAATGACACTAATTGCTATTTTAAAAACATGCTGCTAAGTCGCTTCAGTCATGACCGACTCTGTGCAACCCCATAGATGGCAGCCCACCAGGCTCCCGTCCCTGGGATTCTCCAGGCAAGAACACTGGAGTGGGTTGCCATTTCCTTCTCCAATGCATGAAAGTAAAAGTGAAGTAACTCAGTCGTGTCCGACTCTTAGTGACCCCATGGACTGCAGTCTACCAGGCTCCTCCATCTGTGGGATTTTCCAGGCAAGAGTACTGGGGTGGGGTGCCATTGCCTTCTCTGATTTTAAAACATGACTCCCCCCAAAAAACCAGCTATAATATTTTGACTTCATAAGCTTAAACAGACACAGCTGTTTCCCCTGTACCTGTGGCTCCTTTTGGAAATATCACAGTGGGGTTTTCCAACAAGATTTTGAATTTTCAGTTTGAAGGTGACCTACAGTGCTCTGTTTTGGGTGCCCAGCATTCCTGGCTTGGGTGCCCAGCACAGGGCCCAAGCTATTTGCTGAGTGGACAGATGCTGACTTAACTTTGGGAATCAGCAGCACACACTTACGCATGCCAGATTCGCAATTTATAAATATTTACCATCAGGATTTGATTTTAACTTTAATTAGCCCAACTGTTAAGGATACCTCCGAAGTGAGAAATGTAATCCATTACTTCGCACCAGATGTAGCTTCCGCAGTTGGTCTTTTATCTCGGTTTATGGTGAGGGAGACACAGACATCAAATGACTAAAGCATGAGGTTTTATGGTAAACTGATGGAAACATAAAGCAGACCAACCTGGAAGATGAATTCAAGACCAAATGTAAATTAAAGAGGCTGAAAAGTCCTCAGGCTGATATGCCCCCGGAAACTGAATTCTACAGATGCTCAAAAAAAGGACTGCTTGTTGAGTTCTTACTCTAAAGTCAGTTAAAAAAAGAACCATTAAGATAGCTTGTTTTTGTTTTAGGGCATTAAAAACAGAAAGCGCTGTTTGATGATGGCCGTTGCCTGTGGATCCCTTTCCTGGATTCAGAAAAATCTGACTATGAGATTACACCTTCTAAATTGGTGTGTTTACCAGCGCATTAACTGGTGGAGGTGTGTGTTTAAAAAAAATAAATGCGGAGTCAAATCCTCTCACTAAATTCCATAGGAATTTACCATCTAGTTCAGTGCCTCCCAACCTCTTAAACCAATATGCACTTACTACAAAGCTGCAAAGTGTGTATTCCTCGTTCACTCCGAAAACCCTCCTTGAGATAGTCTACCTTTCTGCACAGCCCAGAAGTCAAGAGGTTTCTTGTCTAGTTTCACTTCCTTAGTTTGTATTCTGAAGAGAGCTGCTAATTCCTCTTCCAATATGTGAAGTTATCTTGGGCAACTGCAGGCAAGTCCGCACACTTAACGTGCCTCTCCTTGCTTTGTACACACTCACCAACATCCTCCCAAGAAGAAGTTGCCCACTCCTGCCAGCCCCGGGGGGATGGGGGTGGGGAGGAAAGCTCTAACAAAAGGAGGAAGCCAGACCCCGGGTAAAGCTATTGCCGGCTGTGGGCGCGCACTCTGGTCCGGGTCAGATAAGGACATACCACCCTTCATCAAGCAGAGGCCACGTCCTAGGCGTGGTGCTGCGTGCTCTTACACAGGCCTCCCTTTACCTGATTCTCACATCAACCCTTTGTGAGAGACACCTGTGAGGCTGGGATGAGTAGCCCCGTTTAACACGGGAGTAAACTAAGGCACGGAGAAGGCGATGGCACCCAACTCCAGTACTTTTGCCTGGAAAATCCCATGGACGGAGGAGCCTGATGGGCTGCAGTCCATAGGGTCCTGAAGAGTCGGACACGACTGGGCGACTTCACTTTCACTTTTCACTTTCATGCATTGGAGAAGGAAATGGCAACCCACTCCAGCGTTCTTGCCTGGAGAATCCCAGGGACGGGGGAGCCTGGTGGGCTGCCGTCTATGGGATCGCACAGAGTCGGACACGACTGAAGTGATTTAGCAGCAGCAGCAGCAGCAAACTAAGACAGAAAGATGTTCAGCAGATTACGGGAAGCCACTTTGCTGGGGAATGGGCTTTCTTGGTGGCTCAGTGGTAAAGAATCCATCTGTCCATGCGGGAGACCTGGGTTCAAACCTGGGTCGGGAAGATCCCCTGGAGAAGGAAATGGCAACCCATCCTAGTATCCTCGCCTGGGCAATCCCATGGGCAGAGGAGCCTGGTGGGCTACAGTCCACGGGGTCGCAAAGAGTCAGACAAGACTTAGCGACTAAACAACAACAACTCGGTTGGGGGTGGCACCAAAGGACTTGAGTGCAGGTCTGTCTGAAGCCACAGCCTACCTGCTGACCTGTGAGGTTATAGGGCCTCGGGCACCCCACCCTTGAGAACCCGTCACCCCTTGTACCACCATCACAAATTCGGCCTTACCTGCCTATTACCCATGCTACTTGGCATGTTATTTTTCTTTCACTTGATGAGATAGTTTTAGTTTTTTCCTCACACATGTTACAAAAGCATGTAAGTGGCCCAGGAACCCTCCCCCGCCTCCCCCCACACCTTGGGCCTCCAGTAGGATGAGCCGCACCCAGGCAGGCCCTCCACTGAGGAGTCTGGGGCCCCTTCTGGGCAGACTCTTCAGTGACCTGGCAGTTGTGACCTGAAGCAGACTGGAATTAGACGTGTGCATATTGCAGACAAGGTCTCGGGGAGAGAAAGGGTCTCACACTGTACTGGGAACATTTCTCTAAGCCAAGGATGGGAAATCTATGGCCTTTAGGCCCACCTCCTGTTTGTGTAAATAAAGTTTTACTGGAATCCAGTCACACTCACTTGCTGATGTACCACTGGTGGCTATTTGCATGTTACAGAGGCCAAGTTGAGTAGTCGCTACAGAGACTGCAGGGCTTCCCTGGTGGCTCAGATGGTAAAGAATCTGCCTGCAATGCAGGAGACCTGGGTTTGATCCCTGGGTTGGGAAGATCCCTTGGAGACGGGAACAGCAACCCACTCCAGTATTCTTGCCTGGAGAATCCCATGGACAGAGGAGCCTGGCAGGCTACATACAGTTCATGGGGTCACAAAGAGTCAGATACAACGAACACTTGCACTTTACAGAGACCACAGCCCAAAATGTTCACTGTCTGACCATATGCAGGGCAAATTTGCTGGTAAATACCAATCAATAGATAATATGCACATTACCTATGATTCCACTGATGGGTAAACGTGAATCAAGTTCAACTCAATTTCATGTTTACTTACTGAGTGGCTACTAAGTGATAATCTTCACTAGGAGCTGGGTTTATAGAGATGAACAAAGCTGGGACTCCATTTTCTGGAGGAATCAGGATGGAAAGAAATAATTTCAATACAACCCAGTATTAGATGTCAGAGCAGGGTTTGATGTTTCATTTTTCCTATGAAGCAGACCCTGGAAACCTGACCTTTTTGTTCTTTAAAACTTTGAAATTCTAAAACCATAGTATTACATGGGCTAAGATCTCTCCAGTTTTTTCTTTCTTGCATAAATAGAGATGAAACTATAATTCTGTGAAATTACTCATTAACTTTTATAGGAAAGATCAACTTATTGGAATTTTTCATAATTGCCAAATTTGCTCTGGGCTTTCTACTACACAGTTCTAATCTCTGTGTGGAGAATAGAGAAAAGAAAAGGTATCAAGACATCAAGCACAGCAGGGTCAGTGAAAGAGCTAGGCTTTTTTTTTTCAATTTTAAGATTTAGTCTTTAAATTAAAATCTGTTATTAACTGGGTCACACATTAACTCTCTGCTGAAAAAGGCATAAGGGATACAGACAATGGCCAAGAGTCTCGACTAAGAATCTATCATCTACTGCCCTTGCAAAATCAGGTGAATTAAGTGAAAGAAAGTGTAAGTCACTCAGTTGTGTCTGACTCTTTGTGAACTCATAGACTATACAGTCCATGGAATTCCCCAGGCCAGAATACTGCAGCGGGTAGCCTTTCCCTTCTCCAGGGGATATTCCCAACCCAGGGATCGAACCCAGGTCTCCCATATTGCAAGCGGATTCTTTACCAGCTGAGCTACAAGGGAAGCCCCAAGGTAAATCAAGGGGAAGACTAATTTCTACGTCCTGTGGAAGTGATGAAATCAACTATCCTCGGGCAGAGCGAATGAAGACGGGAGATAACAGTGCCGCTTCACACCTGTGCAACTGTCCTGCCCTGGTAACTGTTTATTTGTCCTGGCTATTGATAACTTTTCCAGATCATACAAAGACTTTCTTTTTTCTTTTGAGCTTCAAAAGGAGAAACAGAATGCATCCGTTTCTAGGGCAACCTGAGCTCGGAAGCTCAAGGCTTTGATTCACGGAGCACATCCCTACACAGGCGGTGGCCCGTTGTATAGTAACACCCCTCCTCCTCATTTACCTCATCCCATTTAGGAAATTAATGCCACAATGTGAGATGATTGTTGATGCTCATTATTAAATCATTTATTCATCCCACACAATGATTCAGAATTATTCATTAAGCTTGCTGGAAGGAAGCTGGGTGTTACCTCCAAGTGGTGGTTTGAGGAGGGGTGTGCTCTTTAAAAAGGATATTTTATAACAACACAATTATCATAATTAAAAACTACCCTGATATTCTGATGAGCTTTTGACATATTTTTGAGGACTGGCATTTTAGCACATGGAGATAAATGAGACTGAAATAGTATTTGGGAATAATATTGCTGTGGGGGATAAAAAAGCTGGAGGCAGTATTAAATACCATCTGTCATCATCACCCCCAATTTGATCATGGTCTTTAAGTTAATGAATTTCACAAAATGTCACTTGAACTGCTGGCTTTCCGAAATGAGTTCCAGAATCACGTGGCTGTGACCTGAGCGATCTCCTGCATCACTGAGTCGTGGGGGCCTGCATTCCCCATGGCAGCCCACCTACCTGTGCTCCCAAACCCAGAAGGCCATGCAGGCTGCCATGGAGCTGCGACTATATCTGATCTCTATCTCTGCCCAGCAGTGCCTGTGGCTTGTTCTGAGTTTGAAAGGTCATTAGGCAAAGAGCCTGGTTTGAGAAGCCATGCCACTGGCAGGTGACTGCAGGAAGGGCACCCTTCTTTCTGCTTCTCCCTGGTTGAGCAGGTCTAGGGGAAGACTGCAAGGCCAGTGACCGAGAAGAGCAGCCTGTTCACACATGAAGGGGTTGTCTGGTGGAATAGCAAGGGGCCACTCAGGAGGAGAGCAATCGACTGTGAGGTGAACCTGGAAAGCAAGTATGGGGGTCAGAACACAGTCACACACATGGCCTCACCCAAGACGGGAGGATCAAACTTAGAACACCTGCCCAACATTTGGAACACACCACGCAGAGGCTGCATGCAGGAGCTCCATGGAGCGGGACCTGGCCTTCCAGCAGGCACATGGTGGGTGCTAAACAGAGAAATGAGCTGGGTTGATCAGCCCCTGGGCCGGTTGGCCACTGAGGGAAGGAGCCTGAGGCAAAGGTCCAGTTCTCCACTCATTCCACAAACTCCAATGAAGCATTCATTACGAGCTAAGACCTGGGCCAGGCCTCCCCTGCACTCAAGGAGCTCAGAGTCTAGGGGGGCTTCAACACCTACAAATGCGCTGGAAACAAGGGAAGCTGGAGAAGAACCCAGCAGGTGGGGCTGGGGACACCTTGTGCAGAAGGTTGAGATGGTGTTGGCCTGATGAAATGAAGAGGCAGAGACGGTGGTGAAGGGTGAGGTCTTATCCTAAGGGTGAGGGGCCTCAGAAGGGTGGATGCCGTGGGGCTACACACCCGTCTGGCTATAGGTGGAGAATGGGCCAGGATGGAGCAAGAGTGGGCCGGGAACTCAGCACTACTGCTACAACCCAGATGCCAGGCAGTGAGGGCCTCAAGAAGCGGACAGGCTGGAGAGATATTAAAGAGGTAGGATTAAAGGCACAGGAGGTATCAGTCTTCCTGAGCAACGAGGCCCAAAACTAGAGGTGAACCCACCAAGGTTCCCGTGCCAGATGCCATTAAGAGCTGATAAGATTATTAACAACAGCCAAGACGTAAGAAGCAACTCAAGTGCCCAGTGACAGATGATTCGATTAAGAAGACGTGGCATATACATACATATACAAACACACACACACACACACACACACACACACAATGGAATACCACTCAGCCATAAAAAAGAAACACTACCATCAGCAGCAATGTGAATGAAGCTAAAGACTATTATGCCCGGTGAAATAAGTCAGAGAAAGACAAATACAATATGATATCACATGTACGTGGAATCTAAAAAATAATACAAATGGATGTGTATGCAAATCAGAAACAGACTTACAGACACAATAAACAAACTTGTGTTACTAAAAGGGAAAGAGGGTGGGGGAGGAACAAATTAGGGGGTATGGGATTAACAGAGACAAACCACCATATATGAAAGGAATAAGTAATGCAGATACACTGCATAGATCAGGGAATTATATCCAATATCCTGCAGTAACTTATAGTGCAGTATAGGTCCCCAAAATACTGAATCACAATGTTAGATACCTGAAACTAACGCAACATTGTAAGTCAATTATACTTCAATTTTTTTAAAAAAGAGCAAGTAAGAAAACTAGTTCGCCTGCTCTGTCTCGTGCTTAGCAAGATCGTAACCCTGCTTATAACCTGACCGTCCATGTTGTTTGGCCTACAGGGAGAGACTGCCCTGCTGGGGTGAGGTGGATGGTTTCAGCCCTGCTCCAAATTAATACAGTGCTGTTCTGGTGGTACATCAGTCTCTGTGAGCTAGGGCAATTGGAGCCCACCCCTGAGACACAGGCCAGCTCTGGGTGCACCGTCAAGCCCTCCCGGAGCTCGGGGGAGCTGCTGCCCTGACGCGCGAAGAGGCTGGTGCATCCCAGACTCAATGCCACCGTCTGCCCATCCTGGTGGGTGGGCAGCAGGCTTTCCTCAAGGAGGCCCAGTGAGAGTTGGGGGGCGGGCTCTCTCTTTGGAAGTGTCTCCAGCCCTCAGTATCTGGGGGTGTTCATGGGCTGCCCGTGCTCGTCCTACGAAGGACAAGAAACCCAGAACCACAGGCCACTCAAGGGTGTGGGTGACAAGGACAGAGAACAAAGAGCAGCCACGGGGATGGTATTTGCATGGTTTAACATTTGACATGAAAGGGATCATTTCAGTGCCAGGAAGTGCTCTCGCTGGCATTACTCTCTGTTACAAAGCAGTTTCTGTGGGGGTGCTGCTGCCATCTTGACACTTCATTTCCTTGTCATCAGCAACAGTTCTCTGCACCAACTCAAGCATGGCAGAAAATTTCAAAGGCCTTAATAGAAGTTTTCCAACTTCATCTCCATGGAACAGTTGGAAAATGTCGCCAATTATGCAAGCTTTTTGTAAAATGTCTTGAAAAGAGAGAAGGGCCTATTGTCCTTTCTGCAAGTAAATGTGAACACATTTAATGCTCAAAGATGAAAAGAGTGTCAGGAGTTTTTTTTTTTTTTTAATGTCATAAAGGCTTTTATTGTGAGGCAGTGTTTTTATTTTTCCCCTCTTTTTTCTGATCTTGTTTTATCTTAATTGGAAGATAACTGCTTTACAATGTTGTGCTGGTTTCTGCCACACAATAACGCAAATGAATCATAATTATATGGGCTTCCCTGGTGGCTCAGATGGTAAAGAATCTGCACGCCAACGCAGGAGACCCTGGTTCAATTCCTGGGTGGGGAAGATCCCCTGGAGAAGGGAATGGCTACCCACTCTAGCATTCTTGCCTGGGAAATCCCATGAACAGAGGAGCCTGGTGGGTTACAGTTTATTGTGAGGTAGTATTTTTATTTTTTTCCCTTTTTTCCTGATCTTATTTATTTTAATTGGAGGATAACTGCTTTATAATGTTGTGTTGGTTTCAGCCATACAACAAGGTGAATGAGTCATAATTATATATATATCTATATCTATATATCTATATATCTATATATATATATATATATATATATATATATATATATCTTCTTTCCTTCTTGAGCCTCCCACCCCTCCAGGTCATCACAAAACCCCAGGCTGGGCTCCCTGTGTTATATAGCAGCTTCCCACTAGATAGGGATTTTTTTTTTTTTTAATGAATGTTTGCTACTGGGTCAGACCACTTCCTTCTCCCTCAGTTCAGTTCAGTTCAGTCGCTCAGTCATGTCCGAGTCTTTGCGACCTCATGAACCGCAGCACGCCAGGACTCCCTGTTCATCACCAATTCCTGGAGTTCACCCAAACCCATGTCCATCAAGTCGGTGATGCCATCCAACCATCTCATCCTTTGCCGTCCCCTTCTCCTCCTGCCCTCAATCTTTCCCAGCACCAGGGTCTTTTCCAATGAGTTAGCTCTTCGCATCAGGTGGCCAAAGTACTGGAGTTTCAACTTCAACATCAGTCCTTCCAATGAACACCCAGGACTGATCTCCTTTAGGATGGACTGGTTGGATCTCCTTGCAGTCCAAGAGACTCTCAAGAGTCTTCTCCAACAGCACAGTTCTAAAGCATCAATTCTTCAGTGCCCAGTTTTCTTCACAGTCCAACTCTCACACCCATACATGACCACTGGAAAAACCATAGCCTTGACTACATGGACCTTTGTTGGCAAAGTAATGTGTCTGCTTTTGAATATGCTATCTAGGTTGGTCATAACTTTCTTTCCAAAGAGTAAACGTCTTTTAATTTTATGGCTGCAACCACCATCTGCAGTGATTTTGGAGCCCAGAAAAATAAAGTCAGCCACTGTTTCCACTGTTTCCCCATCTGTTTGCCATGAATCCTTCTCCCTACACTCTAGCAAATAAAAGAATGTATTTAAATTTTAGAAGAATTTGATGAAGTACACTCTTGGAAGGATCTGAAAGGAGGCATTAGGGCCAAAACGAGACATAACAGTTGTCACAACTGGAATCCTGCCAAGTCACTGATAATGCAGGGAATG
Source organism: Bos indicus x Bos taurus (assembly GCF_003369695.1). Classification (NCBI taxonomy): domain Eukaryota; kingdom Metazoa; phylum Chordata; class Mammalia; order Artiodactyla; family Bovidae; genus Bos; species Bos indicus x Bos taurus. Next base: position 31,089,040 of record NC_040100.1, on the reverse strand, counting down.
AGCTGAGAATGCGCCACTTCTCAGGAAAGGAAAACCGCAGGGGCTCCCAGGAGGAGAAATGAGCTGTGCGGGCTGGTGAGGCACACGGCGCCACCGGGACTGGAGATCTTTGGTGGTAGGGCATCTTCATTTTGTGTGTGTGTGCATGCACACAAGTACCTGTCATGTGTTTGATTAGCTTGAAACTCATAGCAGGGTAAGATCAAACTAAATAGATTTCTTCACCTGCTTCTGGAGGAGAACTCGGTCCACCTCATAAAGGAACAGGGATGAGGCTCCCTGACCTGCTCCGTAGCCACATCGCAGGATTTCCCTGGGTTACATCTAATCCTGTTAGGAAGTGTGGCTCTGAAACATCATCTGCCCCTGGGCAAATTCCTCCTTCCCAGAGCAGTAAGAAAAGATAACCCTGGCCCCTGCCTTTGCCTGGGGTACCTACAGCCACACTCAGACACCCCTCCCATACCCCCAGCCTTCAGGGTCCCCATTCTCAGCAGTGAGCAGTTACAGTTCAGCCCTCAGCTAGCGGGCTGCTCTAACGCAGTCGGGGCCGTCTTCTCACTGAAGCGTCACAGCCATCCTGCGAGAGCTGCCTCCGCTGTTCTACTTGATAGACGAGGAAGCTGAGGCTCGCAGGCTAAGGTCACGCGGCCACCAGTGGCAGAGCTGGGTGATAACCCAGTTCGGTCCAAGGCCCCGCCCTCTCTCCCCTCTGCCTGGAGAAGGATCTGGACGCCTCCTCTCCAGACCAGTCTCTCCCCCTCGCCCCGCCCCCTCCCCGCAGCCCCGGGCCTACCTGCCTCCACGAACTTGTCTGCCATCTCCTTCCGCACGGACTTGGTGAGGTTGAAGTAGTCGTCGTCCTCGCCAATGCTCTGCAGGAAGAGCGGGATGTGCTGGAAGACCACGGCGTGCCGGCAGGCGCGCTGCCCTGCGGTGCGCAGCTGCTGGTCCAGCCAGTGGTCATGCTCCTGCTTCAGGGCGGGGCACCTGGAGGCGTCGTACAGGAACTGGGAGTTGAGAACGAGGAACAGGACACCCCCGACCCAGAAGCTGAAGTAGTCGTCTCCCCAAGTCCGCTGGAACTCCGCGATGGTCTCGGGGGTGGGGACATTGCCCACGTCGTGGTTGCCGCTGACCAGCACCAGCGGGATGTCGCTGTCCACGGTCCTGAGCACCCGCTGTAGGTCCTCTGTCTGCTCCTTCCGCCAGGGCCTCCCTGCAAGAGAGGGCCCTGTTCTGAAACGGCCGAGGCTGTTCCTGCCTTTGCTAACATCAAATAAGAGAATAATCTAGAAATCCACTCAACGGGACCCATGGAAACCGCAAAGAGCAGTCATGCTACAAACAAATCAACATGTGAGGTGGGGAACCTCTGTCCCCCTTCCCATGGACATTCAGCAGCTAGGTGGCTAACTGACCCAAGGTTGCTGACTGAGCTGATGGTGCAGGCTCATTCTAATTGTAAATATTAGTGAAGCTGAATTTCTATCTTTTATTTAGAAAATAAATAGAAATAGTTTCTGCCCTGCTTCAAGGGGTCATCAACTGCACCCCTGAGGTGTGTGGACACAGTCGTGAATGCTAATCTCCAACAACAGGTATTTTTCTTTTTTTTTTCACAATACACATGACTCTGCAGACTGTGTGACCACCTTTATGGGAAAAATTTTTGAATCCAAATGGCTACATCAACTGGCCTGTGCATCCTGCCAAACCCACCTCTTACGGAGGAAGACGTATTTTATATTCTACTGACAGTGTCTAGGGGCTTCCCAGTTAGCTCAGTAGTAAAGAGTCTGCCTGCAGTACAGGAGCCACAGAAAGACGCAGGTTCGATCTCTGGATTGGGAAGATCCCCTGGAAAAAGGCCTGGCAATCCACTCCAGTACTCTTGCCTGGAGAATCCCATGGACAGAGGAGCCTGGCAGGCTACAGTCCACAGGGTTGCAAAGAGTTGGATACAACTGAAGTGACTTACCACACACATACAATAGTGTCTAAGAGTGCAGAGGCTCAGTGCCCTAAGGTGAAGCACATTCCCCCTGGGACTCCAGAGTCATCCCGGAGATGACTGTTTGGACAAAGAGTGATGTTCCCCCCTCCCTCAGCTTCCTGGCTTCCGCACTCCCTATGATAATGTTTTAAAGCCTTAATAAATGGATTTTGAAATGACCAATTTAACCTTGGATCTGTTTCTTTTTGTGCCAATTTATTCAACAAATATTTACCGAGTACCCACGATGTATAAAGTCCTGATTTAGTTACCCGGGTGAGGTGTGAGTCAGAGACACAAACCCTTCCTTTCAAACTGGTCAGTCAGATATTCTGTCAAGTGAATTACAGCAGCACACCTATCTGTATCAGATAGTACTAAAAATGACTGAGAAAACTAGAGTGGGGAAAGAACAGAATCCCTGATCGTCCTCGGGATAAGCTCAGCATCCTGCAAAGACAGAGAAACAGTGAAAGAAAGTGGCCCGCCTTCACAAGGCATGATTAAAAACTCACCTGAAAAATCCTGCCATGAGCAGATAGAAATTATACCCCACACTCCATTTCCATCATGAATTAAAAAGAAAGCAGAAAAATCTTTACAAAGCAATTACAGCTCAGACCATAAAGCAGAAGCATAGTCTAGAAGGTCAGGAAAAAGGCAGGTGTGAAATAGGAACTGCTGGAACTAACCAGAGCCTGTTGGGCTACCGACCTCCGTGGTGGGGTCACAGAGCAGTCGGACATGACTTAGAGACAGAGAGAGAGACAGAGCCAACTCAGGCAAGAAAGAGAGGGAAAAGACAGTCATTTCAGCAATTACAACCACAAGGAGATCAGCAGTAGTGAAATTTCCTTTGCTGTTGGGTCGCTAAGTCGTGTCTGACTCTTTGTGACACTATGGGATTTCCCAGGCAAGAGTACTGGAATGGGTTGTCATTTCCTCCTCCAGGGGATCTTCTCAACCCAGGGATCAGACCTGCATCTCCTGCTTGGCAGGTGGATTCTTTACCACTAAGCCACCTGGGAAGCCCTGAGATTTCCTTTATGGCCAAGTACAGGCCTGTTTTTCTAAATATCCCATGAGAATGTGTGAAGAATGTGCATTTTCTAACTATTGAACATGGAGTCCCTCATATTTACACTCAATCAAATGTGTTAATGGGGTGATTCAAATCTTCTATGTCATTATTCTTTGCTTTTGGCCTATTGAATCTATATCAGTTTCTGAAAAACTTGGTTAGGTCCCACTGTAATTATGGATGAATCCATTTCTCCTTATAATTCTGCCAAGTCTGGTATTCACTTACTTTTAGCTATGTTGTTAGATACTTCAGAGTTCAGAATTCCCATATCTCACAGAAATATTTTTATGTTTAATCCTAATAAAATACATTAAAAAAAAAAGAAACAGGTAGATCTATATTGATGTTCTGGAAAGATCTGTAATATAAATTAAATTAAAAAGGAAAGACATGGAGGGGTAAAAATTACACACGTTTTAGAAAGGCTTATACATATTCATATCTTATGGATACAACTTTTTCAAAGATACAAAGGAAACTATTAACTCCAGTTAAAGCTAGGAAACAGAAGTGGGAAGTGAAGGGAACTTTCATATTTGGCTTAAAACCCTTTATACTATATTTTAAAAGTTCCTTCCTTTCTTCCTCACTTTTTGAAGCTTATGTATCATTTTCATTTTAAAAAAGAATTAAATTTTAGGGCTTCCCTGGTGGCTCAGGGGTAAAGAATCTGTCTGCCAATGCAGGAGACATGGGCTTGATACCTGGTCTGGGAATATTCCACATGCTGTGGAATAACTAAGCCTGCGCCTGACAACTATTTAGCCTGTGCTCTAGAGGCCGGGAAATGCAACTACTGAGCCCATGTGCTGCAATTACTGAAGCCCGTGTGCCCTGGAGCCTATGTTCTGCAACAAGAGAGGCCATCACAGTGAGAAACCCTCACACCACAATTAGAGAGTAGCCCCTGCTCCCCACAACTAGAGAAAAGCCTGCGCAGCAACAAAGACCCAGCATAGCCAAAAATGAATAAATTAACTAATTTTTAAAAAAGAATTAGAATTTTAAAAGCTTATTATTTTCATTTAAAAAAAAAAAAGAATTTTAAAAAATCCTTAGCTCTGGGATCCTAAGGATGAAAGAAGATTCGGGGGATGGCCAGTCAGGTGGCTGTATTTCCAGTGGATCCCAATCTTGGGGTGAGTGGAATTTTCTGGAGAAAGGCTGGCTGACCCACAGTAAGAGCTCAGGAGAGGAGAAGAGCAGGTCCTGCCTGGCACTGGGGACCAGGAAGCCTCTCCCTTGTTGGTGCTGGGGATTTGCCTATAGCCAGCATCTGCCTCGTCACTAGTCTGGCCTGACCCTGAGGCTCCTGATTTGAAGAGGTCATTGACTGATGTTAGCTGACCTTGGACTGTGCTGTGTTGATTCTAATGCCCTCTAAGACCCCAATGGTCAGTTCTTTTCCCAGGTGAACAGACTGCTGGTTACAGAGGATGAATCCTTTATGACTTCAAATGGGATAAACCATCTCAAAAGGACTCTATGAATCAAGAGCAATTTATCACTACTTTTCATAACCCATTTCCTAAAAGACTCCAAAGCCACCACAACTGTCTCCTTTCCATTGACTTGGGGATATTTTCTGATGCTCAGTGCTAGCCAATATTTACTGATTGCTTACTCCAGGTTAGGCACTGTTCTGAAAACTGTTCGAGTATTAACTCAGTTGACAACCAGTGAGGGACTTGAACTTGGCGCTCCAGCTATGAGTGTGGGCTCTCATTACAGCATCCTGATCCACAGGGATGAGGACTTTATAATACACCAGAGTGCAGAATCTCTCCCGTTCTTGATTTTCAAAAGACATTTCATCACAGTGCTTTACACACGGCCTAAGCCAGACACAAAGAATGTTTAAGCAGTTAATGAGCACGCACAGAGAAGTTCAAAGTGAGCACCTCAAACAAACGACTTGATTCAAAACTTGGAACAGAGGCCTTGTCTAGAAAGCAATTTATAGTGAAGAGCTGTGAATCATACATAATAATAGGTATATTTCAATAGCTGTGAAATATACATAATAATAGTGTCTGTTTGTTTCCAAACTCCAGAAGGATGCTGCTCTTGGACAATCATAAACAATCCCCAATAACCTGTTAAAACACATGAAGCCCATCTTCCCTGGATCCTCTCAATCAGAAACGAGTCTCTCAATGGATAAAGAAGATGCGGTGTGTGTGTATACGCACACACAATGGAGTATTAGTCATAAAACAGAATGAAATAATGCGATTTGTAGCAACATGGATGAAAACGGAGTGTCATACTCAACAAAACAAGTCAGACCAAGAAAGAGAAATGTCGTATGACATTCCTTATACTTGGAGTCTAAAAAGAAATGACGCAAATGAACTTACTTACAAAACAGAAATACTCGCAGACTTAGAAAATGAACTTGTGTTTGCCAGGGGGAAGGGATAATTAGGGAGTTTGGGAAGGTCTTGTACACATTGCTACGTTAAAAATGGATAACCAACAACGACCTATTGTATAGCACATGGAACTCTACTCAATGTTATGTGCCTGCCTGGATGAGAGGGGCGCTGGGAGGAGAATGGATACATGTCTATGTATGGCTGAGTCCTCCAGCTATCCACCTGAAACCATCACAACATTGTTAATCAGCTATACCCCAATACTGCCTCTTATCCTTATCCATCAGAGGGCAGACATAATGAAAACCAAAATCACAAAAAAATAACCAAACTGATCACAGGGGTCACAGCCTTGTCTAACTCAATGAAACTATGGGCCATGCCATGTAGGGCCACCTAAGAAGGACGCGTCATGGTGGAGAGTTCTGTCAAAATGTGGTCCACTGGAGAAGGGACTGGTAAAACATTTCAGTATTCTTGCCTTGAGAACCCCATGAATAGTATGAAAAGACAAAAAGATAGGACACTGAAAGATGAACTCCCCAGGTCAGTAGGTGCCCAATATGCTACTGGAGAAGGGCAGAGAAATAGCTCCAGAAAGAATGAAGAGACGGAGCCAAAGTGAAAACAATGGCCAGTTGTGGATGTGACTGGTGATGGAAATAAAGTCCAATGCTGTAAAGAACAATATTCAACAGGAACCTGGAATGTTAGGTCCATGAAACAAGGCAAATTGGAAGTGGTCAAACAGGAGATGGCAAGAATGAACATCAACATGTTAGGAATCAATGAACTAAAATGGACTGGAAAGGGCGAATTAAATTCAGATGACCATTATATCTACCACCATCGGCAAGAATCCTTAGGAGAAAGGGAGTAGCCCTTATAGTCAACAAAAGGGTCTGAAATGCAGTACTTGGGTGCAGTCTAAAAAATGACAGAATGATCTCTGTTTCCAAGGTAAACCATTCAATATCACAGTAATCCAGGTCTATACCCCAACCACTAATGCTAAAGAAGCTGAATGGTTCTATGAAGACCTACAAGACCTTCTAGAACTAACACCAAAAAAAAGATGTCCTTTTCATCATAGGGGACTGGAATGCAAAAGCAAGAAGTCAAGAGATACCTGGAACAACAGGCAAGTATGGCCTTAGAGTACAAAATGAAGCAGGGCAAAGGCTAATAGAGTTTTGCCAAGAGTACACACTGGTCACAGCAAACACCCTCTTCCAACAACAAGAGAGACAACTCTACATGTGGACATCATCAGATTGTCAATACCGAAATCAGACTGATTATATTCTTTGCAGCTGAAGATGGAGAAGCTCTATGCAGTCAGCAAAAACAAGACTGGGAGCTGACTGTGGCTCAGATCATGAACTCCTTATTGTCAAATTCAGACATAATTTGAAAAAAGTAGGGAAAACAACTAGGATATTCCAAAGGAAAGTGAAAGCGATAGTCATTCAGTTGTGTCCAACTCTTTGCAACCTGAAATTCTCTTGCTTTTTCTATGATCAAATGGATGTTGGCAATTTGCTCTCTGGTTCCTCTGCCTTTTCTAAATCCAGCTTGAACATCTGGAAGTTCTCAGTTCACTGGAGTGGGTAGCCTTTCCATTCTCTGGGGGATCTTCCCAACCCATTTAGGTATGACCTAAATAAAATCCAGTATGATTATACAGTGGAAGTAACAAATAGATTCAAGGGATTAGATTTGATAGACAAGAGTGCTTGAAGAACTACAGATGGAGGTTCATAACATTGTACAGGAGGCAGTGATCAAAATCATCCCCAAGAAAAAGAAATGCAAAAAGGCAAAATGGTTGTCTGAGGGGGCCTTACAAATAGCTGGGAAAAGAAGAGAAGCAAAAGGCAAAGGAGAAAAGGAAAGTTATACCCATTTGAATGCAGAGTTCCAAAGAATAGCAAGGAGAGATAAGAAAGCCTTCCTTAGTGATCAATGCAAAGAAATAGAGGAAAACAATAGAATGGGAAAGACTAGAGATATCTTCAAGAAAATTAGAGATACCAAGGGAACATTTCATGCAAAGATGGCACAATAAAGGACAGAAATGGAATGGACCTAACAGAAGCAGAATTAAGAAGAGGTGGCAAGAACACATAGAAGACCTTCATGCAGATAACCATGATGGTGTGATCACTCAGACATTCTGGGGTGTGAAGTCAAGCAGGCCTTAGGAATCATTACTATGAACAAAGTTAGTGGAGGTGATGGAATTCCAGTTAAGCTATTTCAAATTCTCAAAGATGATGCTGTGAAAGTGCTGCACTCAATACGTCAACAAATTTGGAAAACTCAGCAGTGGCCACAGGACTGGAAAAGGTCAGTTTTCACTCCAGTCTCTAAGAAAGTCAATGCCAAAGAATGTTCAAACTACCACACAATTGTACTCATCTCACAAACTAGTAAAGTCATGCTCAAAATTCTCCAAGCTAGGCTACAACTGTACATGAACTGAGAACTTCCAGATATTCAAGCTGGATTTAGAAAAGGCAGAGGAACCAGAGAGCACATTGCCAAAATCCACTGGATCATAGAAAAAGCAAGAGAATTTCAGAAAAAACATCTACCTCTGCTTCATTTACTATGCTAAAGCCTTTGACTATGTGGATCACAACAAACTGGAAAATTCTTAAAGAGATGGGAATACCAAACCACCTTACCTGTGTCCTGAGAAATCTGTATGCAAGTCAAGAAGCAACAGTCAGAACTGGACATGGAACAACAGACTGGTTCCAAAGTGGGAAAGGAGTACTTCAAGACTGTATATTGTCACCCTGCTTATTTAACTTATATGCAGAGTATATCATGCGAAATACCAGGCTGGATGAAGCACAAGCTGGAATCAAGATTGCTGGGAGAAATATCAATAACCTCAGATACTCAGATGACACCACACTTACAGCAGAAAGCAACAGGAACTGAAAAGCCTCTTGATGAAAGTAAAAGAGGAGAGTTAAAAAGCTGGCTTAAAACTCAACATTCAAAAACATGTGGTTCCATCATTTCATGGAAAACTGACTGGGAAACAATGGAAACACTGACATATTTTCTTGGACTCCAAAATCACTGCAGATGGTGACTGCAGCCATGAAATTAAAAGATGCTTGCTCCTTGGAAAAAAAGCCATGACCAGCCTAGACAGCATATTAAACAGCAGAGACATTACTTTGCCGACAAAGATCCATCTAGTCAAAGCTATGGTTTTTCCAGTAGTCATGTATGGATGTAAGAGTTGGACCGTAAAGAAAGCTGAGCACCAAAGAATTGATGCTTTTGAACTGTGGTGTTAGAGAAGACTCTTGAGAGTTCCCTGAGCTACAATGATATCAAACCAGTCCATCCTAAGGAAATCAGTCCTGAATATTCATTGGAAGGATTGATGCTGAAGCTCCAACACTTTGGCCACCTGATTCGAAGAGCTGACTCATTGGAAAAGACCCTGATGCTGGGAAAGATTGAGGGCAAGAGGAGAAGGGGACGACAGAGGATGGGATGGTTGGATGGCATCACTAACTCGATAGACAAGAGTTTGAGTGAGTTCCAGGAGTTGGTGATGGACAGGGAAGCCTGGCATGCTGCAGTCCATGGGACTTCAAAGAATAGGACACGACTGAGCGACTGAACTGAAGTGATACCCCAATACAAAATAAAAAGTTTAAAGTTTGAAGGGAAAAAAAAAAGATGAGCCTCTCTTGTGCAGCTTTTTCAGGACTTTCTATACCCCCACCTGGAGGCAATGTGTTGATGTGGAGTCTATGACTCTTGGGTTTGGACCTTGGCTCTTGCCCTTTACAAGAGCCTTGTGGCTTTGACTGAGTCACCCAGGTCCTCTGAGCCTTGGCCTCATCATGTGAGAAATGGGAATGAAAATCCCCACACCTCAGGGCAGCTGTAAGAATTCCTACCACGATGATTCCAGACTTTGGTACAAACAGGTATGCAAAATGTTATCTGTCTTCCCTCCACCCTCAGGCCTGAATGTATTAATTCTTCCCTCTTTCTCAGTAATCCAACTGTGTACACACAGCAATCAGTGTACCATTTTTTGGACTTCCCTGGGGGTCCAGTGCTTAGGACTCCATGCTTCCACTGCATGGGGCATGGGTTCCATCCCTGGTTGGAGAACTAGGATTCCAGAAGCCAGGCAGTGTGGCCAAAAAGGGGAAAGAAAATCATTCCTGAAGGAATGAAAACATTCTCCAGGAATGTGAATAATTTTTAGGTAAGAATTTCGAAGTGAAAGAGTAAATTCTAGATGGTAAAAACCCAAGTTGAATGAAAACATCTGCATTTTCCTAAACATGCTCATTTGTGGATGTCAGAATTTTCTTTAGGGTCAGAACACCACCATCACCTTAGAATTAACATAGCTTATAGCACACCTTAGCACAGCTTTCTAAAGAAGTCATAATATTGTAGCAAAGCCCAAAGCCAAACCTCAGGAGCACCAGGAAGATAAAAAAATGGAAACCTGGCCAAGGATCTAGAGAGCCCATGAGATGTTTATCAAGCAAGGCTCTGTGCTTTACCAAGAAGACAGGAAGTGAGGTAGAAAAACAAGACACTGGCTAAGGAAGAACTGCAACAAATGACTCAAAGAGAGAAGGAGAAGGATTGTTCTGGGCTGGAACTGGATGAGGGGCATCTGCTGAGAAGTGGGTACAGAGACCCACTGAGTGAACAGACACCGGAGGTCAGCACACACCTGCTGCATGCGAAGGGTAACTCTGCATGGGACTGGCAAGGGCAGCATGGACAGCTAAAATGTGCTTAAAATACCGTTCTTAAAAATGTAATGCAATAAATTAAAATTAAACCAGGAGGTAAAGAATGTTATAAAAATGATAACAAAATACTATTTATATCATTTATTGACTTTGCATTTTTAACATGATGTGGTACTATGAAATGTGTAACTAATTATTGTCAATATTCATCAAAGAAGAGATTATCTTGTTGTCTTCAGATCAGCCTTAAAATACATTGATAAAACCTCTGAGCTGAAGAGAAATAAACATCCTTCACTGGATAAAGGACATCTGTAAAAAACCTAAAGCCAACATATACTTAATGCTTTATGACTAGGAACCAGGCAAGAATGTCTGCCTTCACCACTTGTGTGCAACATCATACCAGTGTGATACGGTAAGAAAAAATAAATAAAAAGCATACAGATTGGAAAAGAAGAAATAAAACCATCTGTTCTCAGAAGATATGGCTGTCTCCATAGAAGAATCCCAAGAAATCTTGAAAGAAAAAAGCCTCTTAAAATTGATAAGGGAAATTAGCTTGCTTATTGTATGAAAAATCAACATATAAAAATTAACTTTATTTCTATATACTGGCAATGAAGAAATGAAGGTATAAGCAGAAGGATTTAAGAGATATTTAGGAGGTATAAACTAGAGGAATCTTTACTGTATTGACTACATGAAGAAGGATTCAAACATAATTCCCAGACATCTGAGCAAGTAGAAGGTTAGCCATGTCATTTATTGACATGGAAAAGACTGGGGAAGAAATAGATTAGAGATAAAAATCAAAAGCTTTTTTTCAATATAAAAGTTGATGTATTGGTACAGGTAACATAAGAAAAAATAGACAAATTAGACTTCATGACAATTATAACTTTTGTACACCAAAAGACATCAACAGAGTAAAAAGGCAACCTACAGAATGGTAGAAATATTTTCTGCTGCTGCTGCTGCTAAGTCACTTCAGTCGTGTCCGACTCTGTGCGACCCCACAGATGGCAGCCCACCAGGCTCCACCGTCCCTGGGATTCTCCAGGCAAGAACACTGGAGTGGGTTGCCATTTCCTTCTCCATGCATGAAAGTGAAAAGTGAAGTCGCTCAGTAAGTGTCCGACTCTTCGTGACCCCATGGACTACAGCCTACCAGGCTCCTCCGTCCATGGGATTTTCCAGGCAAGAGTACTGGAGTGGGGTGCCATTGCCTTCTCCAGAAATATTTTCTACCAAATAACAAATATACCAAAATGTTTCTACCAAAATATTTTCTACCAAAATATTTTTCTATCAAAAATTGAAATGTATTTTCAACTTATGTATCAGATAAGGCACAATATCCAGAATATATATATATATATATATAACTCTTAAAACTCAACCACAACAACCAACCTGACACAAAAGTGGGTAAAGGTCTGAAGCAACACCTTCAAAGAGGATATAAAAATGGTCTATAAACCCGTGAGAAGATGCTCAACGTCACTAGTCATTCAGTTCACTCGCTCAGTCATGTCCAACTCTTTGTGACCCCATGGACTGCAGCACACCAGGCTTCTCTGTCCATCACCAACTTCCAGATCTTGCTCAAACTCATGTCTATCGAGTCAGTGATGCCATCCAATCACATCATCTTCTGTTGTTCCCTTCTCCTCCTGCCTTCAATCTTTCCCAGTATCAGGGTCTTTTCCAATGAGTCAGTTCTTCCCATCAGGTGGTCAAAGTATTGGAGCTTCAGCTTCAGCATCAATCTTTCCAATGAATATTCATGATTGATTTCCTTTAGGATTGACTGGTTTGATCTCCTTGCTGTCCAAGGGACTCTCAAGAGTCTTCTCCAACACCCCAGTTCAAAAGCATCAATTCTTTGGTGCTCAGCTTTCTTTATGGTCCAACTCTCACATCCATACATGACTACTGGAGAACCACAGCTTTGACTAGATGGACCTTTGTCAGCAAAGTAATGTCTCTGCTTTTTAATATGCTGTCTAGGTTTGTCATTGGAGAAGGAAATGGCAACCTACTCCAGTGTTCTTGCCTGGAGAATCCCAGGGACGGGGGAGCCTGGTGGGCTGCCGTCTATGGGGTCACAGAGTCGGACATGAGTGAAGCGACTTAGCAGCAGCAGCAGCAGGTTTGTCATAGCGTTTCTTCCAAGGAGCAAGCGTCTTTTAGGGAAATGCAAATAAAAACCAAAATGGGATACCCACCTTAAATCCATTAAGATGGTCACAATAAACAAACAAACAAACAAAACCCCAGAAAATAACAAGTGTTGGTGAAGACGTGGAGAAATTGCTAACTTTGTACATTGTTACTAGACATATCAAGTGGTCCATCTTCTATGGAAAACAGTATGGTGGCTCCTCAAAAACTTAAAAATAGAATTCGCATATGATCCAGCAATATGCCCCCCAAAGTTGAAAGCACGGTCTTGAGGAGACATCTGTACACCAATATTCATAGTGGCATTATTCACCATAGTTAAAACATGGAAACCCAGATGTCCATCAGTGAATGAGTTCAGTTCAGTCGCTCAGCCGTGTCTGACTCTTGGCGACCCTGTGAACCGCAGCATGCCAGGACTACCTCTGTCACCAACTTCCGGAGTTTACCCAGACTCATGTCCATTGAGTCCAGTGATGCCATCCAACCATCTCATCCTCTGTCATCCCCTTCTCTTCCTGCCTTCAATCTTTCCTAACATCAGGGTCTTTTCAAATGAGTCAGCTCTTCGCATCAGGTGGACAATATATTGGAGTTTCAGCTTCAACATCAGTCCTTCCAAAGAACACCCAGGACTGATTTCCTTTAGGATGGACTGGTTGGATATCCTTGCAGTCCAAGGGACTCTCAAGAGTCTTCTCCAACACCACAGTTCAAAAGCATCAATTCTTTGGTGCTCAACTTTCTTTGTAGTCCAACTCTCACATCCATACAAGACCACTGGAACCAGAATGTGGTATATACACACAATTCAGCTTTAAAAAGAAAGGAACTTCTAACCCAAGTTACAACATGGAACATTCTTGAGGACATTATGCTTAGGATAACTTGCCAATGACAAAAAGACAAATATTGTATGATCCCACTTATATACTGGTGTTGGCATTTCAAGCCAAAGCACAGGTAGGCTCTGAATTCACAGTCTGCCTCTGTGAGGGGTGCCCTTTGTGCAGAATCCCTTCTCAGTCTCAGTTCTCTAGCCCTTAAAATAGAAATTTTATCATCTCCTTTACGGAGATGCTGTAAGATAAATGAGATCATGCCTTAAGTGCCCGATGTGTAGTGTGTGTTCACCTGCCTATCTCTAGGCCCTAACCCCCTCCCCACCCAGCCCTCCCAGTAATAAGGTGAGGAGGAGGGATGTGAGACCTTAGGTCATCTGAGACCTCCCTGATGTCCTCCTCATTCTCAGGCTTAGGCCCCTGGCTCTGCTGCTGTCCCCTGAGCTGTGCAGGAAAGGACAGCACACATGTGTATGCTGACACCCTGGCACGTGAGTGGAGAGACCAGCCAGCTCGCCTTAACCTGGCAATTTGTGATGTCTGGAGGCCACATGGCACTGGTGAAAGATGGATGAATGGATGGGCAATGCTAAGACACTGGTACTGAGGGAGAGCCCTGCCAAAGACAAGAACTTCCAATGCCAGCCCCCGAGATCTCTGGAAATACCATCACAGGTGCCCCTTTGTCACATGAAGGTTAGAGCAATCACATTAGGGCATCTATTAAATGGTTAATATCATAAACCGAAACTCTTTGCAGGGCCTAGTTAGAAATAAATTCACTGTATCTAGTGTCCAAGCAATTCCATTTGTAACAATTTATCATACAGAAATATACTCGTGTGCAAGACATGACTATTCACTGTAGTATCATTTGAAAAGTGAAACTGTTAGCCCCTCTGTTGTGTCTGACTCTTTGCGATCCCATGGACTGCAGCCCACCAGGCTTCTCTGGCCATGGAATGCTCCAGGCAAGAATACTGGAGTTGGTAGCCATTCCTTCTCCAGGGGATCTTCCTGACACAGGGATCAAACCCAGGTCTCCCACATTGCAGACAGATTCTTTACCATCTGAGCCACTAGGGAGTATCATTTGAGAAGATATAAAAATGTGAAATGACTTAAATGTTCATCAATAGAGTGTGTCCTTATTATGGAACAAAGAACAGGTAAATGTGTATAATATAAGTGTATATTTGTGTTTAAATATGTAATATAAGTATATAATAAACAGGTAAGTAAATATATACTGCTAAGACTTGTGAACCTATGTCTTGGGCAGAGAAGTTAGGTGAAAACAGTTAAATTGCAAGAGCTAGTATATGTAATTCTGTTGAAAATAAGTCAATAATTTGTATATTCAGAGAAAAACATTTCTGGAAAAATATGGACAAACTATTAACAGTAATTATCTGTGGGGGACTGGAATGACAGAAATCATTTCAGTTTCCTATGAAGTCTGAATTCTTATAATGACCATGAATTACTTTTATAATCAGAAAAACAATGAAGACATTTAAAACATAACAAATGCACTAGAATTAGATCTTGTTGAGTAAACAAATATAATTTTAATGGGAACAAATATAAAACAAATGACAAGGCCAATGTGTAAGACAAGTTCTTCACTCTCAGAAAGAAAGAAAACAGAGAAAAGACCAGGAAGGTGTTTTATAAAATTATTTTTTTTATTTCATATAAACAGAATCTAACAATACGTGGTCCCGAGTAGCTGCCTTCTTTCACTTATCAGTGTTTCCAAGGCTCATTCATGTTCTAGCTAGACACGACTCCATTCAGTACTCCATTCCTTTACTGCTGAATGATATTCTATTGTACGGAAGATACTTTGTTGACTTTATCCATTCATCAGTTAAGGAACGTAAGGACTATTTCCACTTCTTGGCTAGTATGAGTGATGCTGCTATAAACAACTATAAACAAGTGTTTGTGTGGACATATGCTTTCATTTATCTTGGGTATTTCTCTAGGAGTGAAACTGCTGGATCATATGGTAACTGTATTGTTAATCATTTAAATAACTGCCAGACTGTCTCCCAAAATATTGTTTTACATTTTACATTCCTACCAGCAATGTACAAGGGTCCTAATAATTTACAATACTTACTATTGTTTTTTTGGTCAGAGCCACCCTAGTGGGTATAAAGTGGAATCTCATTGTGGTTTTTATTTGCATGTACCTAATGACTAATGATGGACATCACCATGGACATCACCAGATGGTCAACACCGAAATCAGATTGATTATATTCTTTGCAGCCAAAGATGGAGAAGCTCTATACAGTCAACAAAAACAAGACCAGGAGCTGACTGTGGCTCAGATCATGAACTCCTTATTGCCAAATTCAGACTTAAATTGAAGAAAGTAGGGGAAACCACTAGACCATTCAGGTATGACCTAAATCAAATCCCTTATGACTATACAGTGGAAGTGAGAAGTAGATTTAAGGGCCTAGATCTGACAGATAGAGTGCCTGATGAACTATGGAATGAGGTTCGTGACACTGTACAGGAGACAGGGATCAAGACCATCCCCATGGAAAAGAAATGCCAAAAAGCAAAATGGCTGTCTGGGGAGGCCTTACAAATAGCTGTGAAAAGAAGAGAAGTGAAAAGCAAAGGAGAAAAGGAAAGATACAAGCATCTGAATGCAGAGTTCCAAAGAATAGCAAGAAGAGATAAGAAAGCCTTCCTCAGTGATCAATGCAAAGAAATAGAGGAAAACAACAGAATGGGAAAGACTAGGGATCTCTTAAAGAAAATCAGAGATACCAAGGGAACATTTCATGCAAAGATGGGCTCGATAAAGGACAGAAATGGTATGGACCTAACAGAAGCAGAAGATATTAAGAAGAGGTGGCAAGAATACACAGAAGAACTGTACAAAAAAGATCTTCACGACCCAGATAATCACGATGGTGTGATCACTCACCTAGAGCCAGACATCCTGGAATGTGAAGTCAAGTGGGCCTTAGAAAGCATCACTACAAACAAAGCTAGTGGAGGTGATGGAATTCCAGTTGAGCTATTTCAAATCCTGAAAGATGATGCTGTGAAAGTGCTGCATTCCATATGCCAGCAAATTTGGAAAACTCAGCAGTGGCCACAGGACTGGAAAAGGTCAGTTTTCATTCCAATCCCAAAGAAAGGCAATGCCAAAGGATGCTCAAACTACCACACAATTGCACTCATCTCACACGCTACTAAAGTCATGCTCAAAATTCTCCAAGCCAGGCTTCAGTAATATGTGAACTGTAAACTTCCTGATGTTCAAGCTGGTTTTAGAAAACGAAGAGGAACCAGAGATCAAATTGCCAACATCCGCTGGATCATCGAAAAAGCAAGAGAGTTCCAGAAAAACATCTATTTCTGCTTTATTGACTATGTCAAAGCCTTTGACTGTGTGGATCACAATAAACTGGAAAATTCTGAAAGAGATGGGAATACCAGACCACCTGACCTGCCTCTTGAGAAACCTATATGCAGGTCAGGAAGCAACAGTTAGAACTGGACATGGAACAACAGACTGGTTCCAAATAGGAAAAGGAGTACTCCAAGGCTGTATATTGTCACCCTGCTTATTTAACTTCTATGCAGAGTACATCATGAGAAACGCTGGACTGGAAGAAACACAAGCTGGAATCAAGATTGCTGGGAGAAATATCAATAACCTCAGATATGCAGATGACACCACCCTTATGGCAGAAAGTGAAGAGGAACTCAAAAGCCTCTTGATGAAAGTGAAAGGGGAGAGTGAAAAAGTTGGCTTAAAACTCAACATTCAGAAAACAAAGATCATGGCATCTGGTCCCATCACTTCATGGGAAATAGATGGGGAAACAGTGGAAACAGTGTCAGACTTTATTTTTCTGGGCTCCAAAATCACTGCAGATGGTGACTGCAACCATGAAATTAAAAGGCACTTACTCCTTGGAAGGAAAGTTATGACCAACCTAGATAGCATATTCAAAAGCAGAGACATTACTTTGCCAACAAAGGTCCGTCTAGTCAAGGCTATGGTTTTTCCAGTGGTCATGTATGGATGTGAGAGTTGGACTGTGAAGAAGGCTGAGCGCCGAAGAATTGATGCTTTTAAACTGTGGTGTTGGAGAAGACTCTTGAGAGTCCCCTGGACTGCAAGGAGATCTAACCAGTCCATTCTGAAGGAGATCAGCCCTGGGATTTCTTTGGAAGGAATGATGCTAAAGCTGAAACTCCAGTACTTTGGCCACCTCATGTGAAGAGTTGACTCATTGGAAAAGACTGATGCTGGGAGGGATTGGGGGCAGGAGGAGAAGGGGATGACAGAGGATGAGATGGCTGGATGGCATCACTGACTCGATGGATGTGAGTCTGTGTGAACTCCGGGAGTTGGTGATGGACAGGGAGGCCTGGCGTGCTGCGATTCATGGGGTCGCAGAGAGTCGGACACGACTGAGCGACTGAACTGAACTGAATGACTAATGATATGGAATACCTTTCTACTTGCTTATTGGCCATTTGTTCATCTTCTTTGAAGAAATGTTTATTGAGATCCTTTGCCCATCTTTAAGTTGCTTTATTTGCCTTTTCAAGTGAATTGTAAGAGCTCTTTATATATTAAGGATAGTAGTCCTTTATCAGATATATAATTTGTAAGTATTTTCTCCTTTCCATGGATTAACTGTTTTTCCACTTTCTTGATAATGTCCTTTGAAGCACAAAAGTTTTCAAGTTTGATAAAGTACAATTTACTTCTTTTTTTTTTTTGGTCATTTGTGCTTTTAGTATTATATCTAACAAATTCCTGTCTAATATAAAGTTATGAAGGTGTATGCCTATGTTTTCTTCTAAGAGTTTTATGGTGTTAGCTTTTATTTGATTTTTAATGCATTTTGAGATAATTTTTGTCTTTGAGGCAGGGCTCCAAATCTAGCCTTCTGCATATGAATATTCAAGTGTATCCACCACACCAATTTAAAGATTATCCTTTCCTCCACTGAACTGTCTTGGCAACCTTGTCAGAAATCAGTTGACCCTGAATGTGAGGGCTTGCTCCCAGACTCTCAATTCTATACTACTGATACCTATCCTTATGCCAGTGCCACACTGTTTTGATTACCATACCTTTCTAGTATGTTTAAAATGAGGAAGTATGACTCATCTGATTTTGTCCTTCTTTTTTAAGGTTGTTCTGGCTATTCTGGGTCTCCTGAGTTTCCAAGTGAGTTTTAGGATCAATCTGTGGTAACTGCAGAATCAAGGGGAGCTAAGATCAAGGTCTACCATTCAGGAAACATATAGCTTTTAAGGAAAGCCTGTCTGAGTTTCTGTCATTGCAGACACACTCACAGCCATACTGTTCTGGGACTGGACTGTGACCCAGGAGGTTGGCCCATGCCCAGGAATCAAAGGTGGTATGTGCTTCTAAAATAATGTCCTGACCACCTGTGCACCTGCACTACAGAAATGAGGGAGGCAGTGGGGGGGGGGTGGCTGACATGTTCTGGGAAGAGGGCACCATGTTAGGAGGACTATAGCCGCAAGAAGACTCATCTGCCAAAGGCAGTTGGGAGGGGCTTAGAAGGAAGCAAATGGAGGAAGAGGGGCTGACGGAGAGGCAATTTTATGGTTTTCAGCCAAGAGGTAATGAAGATTGGAATAGGGCTGTGATACTAGAAATGGCCGGAAAGGAGGCTGTAAAAATACATGTAAGCTGTATCCTGTTTGAATAAGAAAATGTGGAAGAGAAAGACGTTCTGCTATTAACTGGACTTGGAGCTGCTGACCAAGATCTTACATGAGTTATTTTTCCCTCCAAAGTGATCCTCTATCTGATATTTGTCTTCTATAGAGCTAATCTTGGTGCTATAAGTTCTGTACATACATAATGATAAAATATTCAGGTTCACAAAAGGCTGCGGGGCACTTGGTACACGTAAAACGTTGCTTAAGGCTGATGCTGTTAAAAGACAAAACAATACCATGTCCCAGAACACAGAAGCTCCAGGACGGTTACAAGCAAGTCCCTTTTGAGGAACGAATGAGCACGATTCATTTCTGCTTACAGCTTCTGGGTGCCAGATGCATGAAAAGGTCTTACTTAGAATGAATGTCTCTTTCATATTTATTTGTTTACTTTTGGCTGCACCGGGTCTTCGCTGTTGTGCTTGAGACTTTCTCGAGTTGCAGAGAGTGGGAACTACTCTCTAGATGTGGACAGTGGGCTTCTCGCCGCAGTGGCTTTTCTTGTGGTGCACAGGCTTAGCTGCCCCCAGGCATGTGGGATCTTCCCGGACCAGGGATTGAACCTGTGTCCCCTGCACTGGCAGGTGGATTCTTAACCACCAGACCACCAGGAAAGTCCCGAGTGCTTTTTTTACTTCAAGATTTAATTTTATAATCTGAATTCTGGCACTGGCAGCTCTGTCCCTCAATTACTGGTTCCAATTCAGGATTTTAAATACACAACCTAATGAAAAGTTAATAGGAGATTCACAGTGAAACTTCAAATATAGTCACTGTTCTTTCAAAGATAGAGGCAAAAATCTAAAAAGTCCCAAGCATTGGAAGGCTAGAAGAAATTATTTGTCTTCAGCTAAGTATTTCTTTGATGCACATCTGCTGTCCTACTGTGTGCTAGGTCACGGTCACACCAGAAAAAGCAAGATGTTATCTTTGTTCTCATGGAGCTCAAAGTCTGGAGGGGGCCCCATACGGAAACAGGCAACAGCCATATGGCATTACGTGAGTTATGAAGTTTGTGATGGGAGCACTGAGCCCTGGGGAAGGAAGCACAGGGTCGGGGTAACTGATTACTCGGGAGGTATTCGAGAGCCTTCCCAGAAGAAGCAAACCAAATATCAACAGGCTTAGGAAGAATTAGTGCCTGCTGAATGTGGGGAGGGGCTTCCCATGTGATGCAGTGGTAAAGAATGCACCTGCCCATGCAAGAGATGCAAGAGACGTGGGTTCGCCCCGTGTCGGGAAGGTCCCCTGGAGCGCATGCTTGCGTGCTCAGTCATGTCCGACTCTTTGTGACCCCATGGCCCCCATGGGGGTAGCCTGCCAGGCTCCTCTGTCCATGGGATTTTCCAGGCAAGAACACTGGAGTGGGCTGCTATGCCCTCCTCCAGGGAATCTTCTGGACCCAAGGATCGAACCCAAGTCCCCTGTGTCTCCTGCGTTTTGCAGGTGGATTCCTTACTGCTGAGTCATAGGGGAAGCCCATTCCCTACAGTGGGAAATGGCAACCCACTCCAGTAGTCTTGCCTGGAGATTTCTGAGGCAAAGGGAAGAGCAGGGTGAAGGCAGAGGCCAGAAGGAGAACCTAGTGCCTGTTGGGAAGTTGAACAGTGAAGACTGTACAAGCCAAAGTAGATGCTGGGAGGGTCTGTTCTGTACTCAGCACTGAGCCAAGCACTTTACACAGATGATCTCATCAGCTCCTATGAGACCCCTGGGATAGAATTAACAGAAAAAATGAGGAAACTGAGGCACAGCTGAGGACCTCATTCCAAGTCACAGGGTTCACAGCTGGCACAGTTGGATTTTAACCGAGTTAGGGATACCAGATAAAATACAGGTTGCCCAAGTTACATGTGAATTGCAAATATGTGATTTTTTTTTTTTTTTTTTGCAGGGGGCGGGGGGGGGGGGGGAGCAGTGGGTGGTGGTGGTGGTGGTGTGGAGATTACGTCCCATGCAGTATTTATATTCCTGTATTTTTATTTGCTAAATCTGGCAAGCCTGAACTTAGATCCCGCCTGGGTAAACCCAGCCTGACTCCAGAACCTGTGTTCTCAGCTAGGACTGGGAAAGGGTGCGAACACCATCTCCTGGTCAGTGCCAAGAGCGGATCCAGGCGAACACAATCAGGGAAAAGAGAGGGAGCAGCAGTTAGAACTCCACATGTTTCTGTGTTGAGATACAAGACAATGATTTCAGGCCCAATCCTTGAAACAACTAGCTCAACCACATTCTTCTCAATGTGTTATTCATCCAATTGGCAACAATTAAAAAGTGTTAATACTACACTTTGTTGGTGAGGGCACAGGTAAATGGCTTCTCTTAGCATGTTGGCTGGAGTGTAAATGATTTCCTTTATTCATATTTGACGACCTGCATACATGCTGACTGTAATATTTTAACACTGGAGAATTTTTCCAAAACTATGTGCAAAAAAAAAAAAAAGTACAAACAATTTTTCTGCACCCCGTTTGTAAGAGCATAGCAGGGCTTGGAGCTGGAAGAGGAGAGTGAATGCAGGATTTAAGAGGGCACTCACCCTTGGGTTTGTGCAAGAGTTGGCCCTGTATTAGCATAATCCTGAAAACAAGTGCCTCCTTAAATTCTGTTCTCTAGATGCCTCCTTTGTTTCACAGGTTCCCCGGTCCTGTAGCCTATCATCACTGACAATCTAAGGGAACACAGACAGGAGACCAGGTAAATAATAAACAGTCAATCCATATAATGAAATACCATGTAGCCACACAAAAAATAAGATAGACTTGTCTACACTAAGGGAAAAAACAAGATCAAGACTTTGTATATAATTTGCTACCTTTTATGAAAAAAAAAAAAAGGAGAAATATATACATACATATGTGCATACAGTTAGAACTGGACATGGAACAACAGACTGGTTCCAAATAGGAAAAGGAGTACGCCAAGGCTGTATATTGTCACCCTGCTTATTTAACTTATATGCAGAGTACATCATGAGAAACGCTGGACTGGATGAAGCACAAGCTGGAATCAAGATTGCTGGGAGAAATACCAATAACCTCAGATATGCAGATGACACCACCCTTATGGCAGAAAGTGAAGAAGAACTAAAGAGCCTCTTGATGAAAGTGAAAGAGGAGAGTGAAAAAGTTGGCTTAAAGCTCAACATTCAGAAAACTAAGATCATAGCATCCAGTCCCATCACTTCATGGCAAATAGATGGAGAAACAGTGGAAACAGTGGCTGACTTTATTTTTCTGGGCCCCAAATCACTGCAGATGGTAACTGCAGCCATGAAATTAAAAGACGCTTACTCCTTGGAAGGAAAGTTATGACCAACCTAGACAGCATATTAAAAAGCAGAGACATTACTTTGCCAACAAAGGTCCGTCTAGCCAAGGCTATGGTTTTTCCAGTGGTCATGTATGGATGTGAGAGTTTCTTATAAAGAAAGCTGAGCACCGAAGAATTGATGCTTAGAACTGTGGTGTTGGAGAAGACTCTTGAGAGTCCCTTGGACTGCAAGGAGATCCACCAGTCCATCCTAAACGAGATCAGTCCTGGGTGTTCACTGGAAGGACTGATGTTGAAGCTGAAACTCCAATACTTTGGCCACCTGATGCGAAGAGCTGACTCATTTGAAAAGACCCTGATGCTGGGAAAGATTGAGGGCAGGAGGAGAAGGGGACAACAGAGGATGAGATGGTTGGATGGCATCACCAACTCGATGGACATGGGTATGGGTGGGGTCCAGGAATTGGTGATGGACAGGGAGGCCTGGCATGCTGCGGTTCATGGGGTCGCAAAGAGTTGGACACGACTGAGCTACTGAACTGAACTGAACTGATGTGCATACATTGTTGTTTAGTCACTAAGTTATGACTGACCCCATGGACTGTAGCCCCGCCAAGCTCCTCTGTCCATGGGATTTCCCAGGCAAGAATCCTGGAGTGGGTTGCCATTTCCTTCTCCAAGGGATCTTACCGAACAAAGGATCGAACCTACGTTTCCTGCATTGCAAGTGGGTTCTTTACCACTGAGCCACCAAGGAAGACTGTATATATATTATTATATCTTAAAAATTGGTTTTGTGTGTTGCCTCTAAGGAGGAAAAGTGGGTTAGGAGGGGACCTTTTATACATTCTTTTGTAACTTTTGAACGCTGGTCCATATAAATATACTCAGCGGGAGAAAGCAAGGGTGGGATAATTTGAGACATCAGGATTGAAACATGTACATTACCATATATAAAACAGATGACCAGTGCGAGTTCCACAGATGAAGCTGGGCGCCGAAGAGGAAAACCCAGAGGGACAGGGTGGGGAGGGAGGTGGGAGGGAGGTCCACGATAGGGGGGACACGTGTATACTCGTGGCTGATCCATGTTGCTGTATGGCAAAAACCATCACAATATTGTAATTATCCTCCAATTAAAATTAATTAAAAAAACAAAATGTAAGATTATGAAAATAACATTAAAGTAAGAATATGCCTAGAAATGTACTTGGAAAAGATACACAAGAAACTGACAGTTATCTCTGGTAAGAAAACTGTCATGGGGCAGGGGGTGAGGTGGGGGAAGATGACTAATTTACCCATTACTTACACTCATACAGGACTTGATCCCCTCCCTCATATGAACATACTACCTTAAAAACTGAACATATAACAAATTGCTTGTATGTTAATTACACATACACTACACTGCCTGTGCAGACATACACACTTGTATAGATTTCTAATCAGAAAGTCATTAGAACTGAACAAAACTAGATGCCTTTATACAGATGCTGGACAAGCTCAAACAAGAGTCCAGATGTAGGTTTGGCAAGTATCTGGCATCATTTTTCTACCCAGGGGTGGCACCCAGAGCCATTTATCAGAGCAGTGTGGGACCAGGCTTTTCTCATCTGTGGAGAAGGAAGCCTTTGCCCTAAAAAATGAGAAGGTTGGATTCTCTTCTGTATTCTTCTTAACTGTCCCTGATATCAGACACCCATGTGTGTCTTGGCTTCAGCCGTTAGCAAGTCCTTCTCAAAGAGGTTTTCTGTGTCTGTGTGTTCAGTGCTCTCTCCCAGGGATCTGTGTTTAGGCTAAAGAACCTCCTTCTTCTCTAATTTCTGACATTAACTTGGGTTTTCAATTTTATGCAGGTCTACCGAAGCTCAGTTTACAGCTCAACACGATCAAACAAAATTACTGGTTGTTATTAGGATAAAACTCCCATGCCTGGTCCATTTATTCCACAATTAAATTCTCTGGGGCATGGTAGATTAAAAGTAAACATCAGAATGTACGTGGGATAGCTATTTGTGGAATACTGCCATAATATCTCAGAGGAAATGGTAAAAACCCGTGGAAGGATGAGATGAACTCTTGGTCATGTAGCTTTTCTTAGGATTTCAATGCATTACAATTTATTGTTTATTGAGAACCCGAGTGGTTACTTCATTTCCAAGAACCCAGGTGTACACGTCACTGACATTTTTCCCCCTAGACTAGGGTTCCACCTCCTAAAGGGAAAATAATCACCATGCATCATGTAAAGTTTATCTCAACCAGAAGTGTAGGCAGACACTGCAGAAATTTTTGTGCTTACCTGCCAAGCACAAAACATCATGATCATACACATTTCTTTTCCCCTTTGGGCAAAAAGAGAAACAGAAGCTGCTGCAAAGCACTGGAGAATACAACCAGGTTACAGAAAAGACAGAACGAGAAATAAGCACTGAACCCACGTGTTTCCATTGCCTGTGAACCAGCCACCCCAGCTGGCAACACGCAGTGACGCAAAATCCCACCAGCAGATTACAAATAAGAACCGTCCAGCTCTGAGACTTTCAAAATATTGTCTCTCTCTGTGGAGGTCATCTAAATAAGAGATGCCATGAAAGGGTTTCAACAGGGTTATGAGTGTATTTGGGCTTCCCTGGTGGCTCAATCAAGAATCCACCTGCAATGCAAGAGATTCAGGTTCGATCCCTGGGTCAGGAAGATCCCTTGGAGGAGGGAATGGCTACCCACTCCAGTATTCTTACCTGGAGAATTGCATGGACAGAGGAGCCTGGAGGGCTACAGTCCATGAGATCGCAAAGAATCAGACACAACTGAGTGACTAACACTAACAAATGAATATAGTTACTGTTTTAGTAAGAAGTTTATCCTCTTTTTTTTCAATATGAACAAGGAAACCAATGTTTTCAGTAGCAAAGTGACAAGAAAGGATGTTGCTTAGTTAATGAAAATAAGACCTCTATTCACCCCAGTCGCCGTAGGCATGAGAACTCAAACGAGAACTGATGATAATACACTCAACCACTGTCAGGAAAATTTAAATGAAATAGTAGAACAGTAGAGAAACAGTCAGGGCTAGTCATTCAGGTGGATCTAGCATGGACTTCCCAGTTCAATACCAGCAACAGTGAAAAGAACAACACAATCAATACAGCCCTCGAGGAAGCCCATTCTGAGAAGTCAATCACAAACCAAATGATTTCTCCAGCTGAGCCTGGTGAAGAGGAGGCAGATGAGTCAGCCTGTGATGGGGAAGGATTTCCTGGTGAGAGACCACCGCTGCTGCTGCTGTGCTCTGTCCAATCCTTTAACCCCAGTCCCTCTTGCCTGCCCCAGCTTCCAGGTGCTTCCTTCTGTCTGGGATCTCACGCAGACCCTGGCTTCCCCACGGCCCCCGGAGGCTGGGATGTGCAGTGTGAGCGGCCTCCAGCAGCATTTCCTTTGCATGATGAGGCTGCTCTGGTAGATGTGTATGGACTGGGTCTAATTTGGCTGAGTACAGGAATTAATGGGGTTGGGGGCGAGGGCTTCCCTGGTGGTCCAGGGAAGACCACCTTAAGAATCCACCTTGCCATGCGGGGGACATCAGTTTGATCCCTGGTCCGGGAAGATTCCACGTTCTGCAGGGCAACGAATAAGCCTGTGCTCCACAACAAGAGAAGCTGCTGCAATGAGAAGCCGTGCACAACTGGAGAGTAACCCTCGCTCGCTGCACTAGAGAGTCTGCTCACAGCAATGAAGACCCAGCAGAGCCAAAAATAAATACATTTTTTAAAAAAGAAATTAATAGGAAGATTTGGGGCTATGCATGAGACACCCATCTCTTGCCCCTCCTCTTCCTAATTTCAGCAGTAGGTTACAGGCTAGGCAGCCTCAGAACCTGTATTCCTCAGTAAAGACTTTCTGAGAAGTCCAGCAGCTTCTTCACCCAGCTTCAAACCAACTTCTACATACAAAAACTATTCCTCTGTCTTCTAAACTCTCTGCTAACGGAGTCGTAGCCAATTCTTAGGCAATTAAAGGCACAACGTACAGCTTGTTGCAATCTGCAAAACTGCAACAGGTAGAAGCAGCGGCCTCTTCTGGGCTGAATTGCGCCTTCCTCCCCTCCAGTTCATATGCTGAAGTCTTAAACCCTGTCCAGGAAAGCTAGCCCCTTGTCCTCTACTTAAATTCCTCTTGGGACATTTCCTGGTGGTCCAGTTGTTAAGAATCATCTTGTAGTGCAGGGGATGTGGGCTTGATTCCTGGGTCGGGAAGATCCCCTGGAAGAGGAAATGGCAATCCACTCCTGTATTCTTGTCTGGGAAATCCCACAGACAGAGGAGTTTGGCAGGCTACAGTCCATTGGATTGCAAAGAGTCAGACATGATTGAGTAACTGAACATGCATGGTGGGGCTGGGATCCCACACCCAGCGAAGCAACCAGGCCCTCGTGCTACAACTAGTGAGCCCCTGTGTCACAACTGCAGAGTCCATGCACTGCAACAAGGGATCCCGTGTGCTGCCACTAAGACCCAAGTCAAATAAATGAATAAGAAATATTAAAAAAAAATTCCTCTCCACCCATCCTTCCTGCATCACAGAAACCAGCAAGACTTTGTTTCCTCTCCCCTGGTTAGAGCTCACTGCCCAGAGGCCCACCATACTCTCCAGGCCGCTGTGAGCGCCCCTGGACAATATGTCCCCACACAGCCAGGCCACCACCCTGTCGAATCGCTCACTCACCTCTCCGGTCACAAACTACTCACATTTTCGAAGATTCATCCTTCTTCTATTTTATCCCATCTGATTCTCATATCATCCCTTTGATGATGCAATGGATGACCTTACGGAGTCTTATGCAAGAGACATCTTCTGAAAACCTTGCCTAATTCACAACTACTCCTGAAACAGGATGGTACTGCTTACCCCCTGAAGTGTCCCTGACGCTTTGCAAAAGCACCAGGAGTTTTACATTTACTCATCAATAGCTTCATCAGCTCTAAAATGACACAATTCTTGACAAAGGTGTGATCTGAAGGGATCTGAATTACTTCAAAGTTAAAGAGAGGCTTTTTTTTTTGGGTATCACTATTTGGGGTTCACATAGTATTGTTCTGTTCCATCTCATTGTTCTGTTACCACTGTTTACAGACAACCAAATCAAGGCTTACTCTGGAGAGGACCGAGGCGTGAGGACTCAGAGTGGAGCTACATGGAACCCAGGGCCCAGTCTCAGAGGTGTGGCCTGGGGATGGACCCATCAGCAGGGCTCACTGCTGGGGCCTCAGAAATGGGGAGACCCCAGAAGGCAATGGCAACCCACTCCAGTACTCTTGCCTGGAAAATCCCATGGGCAGAGGAGCCTGGTAGGCTGCAGTCCATGGGGTCGCTAAGAGTCGGACACGACTGAGCAACTTCACTCTCACTTTTCACTTTCATGCATTGGAGAAGGAAATGGCAACCCACTCCAGTGTTCTTGCCTGGAGAATCCCAGGGATGGGGGAGCCCGGTGGGCTGCCGTCTATGGGGTTGCACAGAGTTGGACACGACTGAAGCGACTTAGCAGCAGCAGCATGTTTTAAATCTCACTCTGTAACCAACTGGCTGTGTCCTTCTGGCAATAATCAGTCTATCAACACAGCCCTCGCTATCATCATGAGGGCTTCTATCTGCCAGGGCACCAAGGAAGGCACTTCACACATAATATTTCATCAGATAGCAGTGCTGTCCCCGTGACACCACTGCTTCCTTAACTGTGCTGCCCACACTTCCCAGATAAGAAGCGGCAACGGTAAACTCAACATGTCTTATTTTCAATGATGAAAACAATGACAGGGGACTTCCCCGGAGGTCCCATGGTTAAGACTCCCTGCTTCCACTGCAGCAGGCATGGGTTTGATCCCTGGTCAGGGAAGGAAGATCCCACATGCGGAGTGGCATGGCCAAGACAAACAGACAAAACAATGACACATGGGGCTAAGTACCTGGGACAGTGTGAGGGGTGAGATGGACGCACGCCTTTCCCCGTGAAGCTCAGGGTGTGAACACAGGGCGACACAGGAGCCACCAGGAGGAGGGCACTTCTCCCACGCGGTGCCGAGGACCATCCTCGCAGACCCATCGAGGAATCACCGTCTCAGTGACAGTAAAGAACCGACAGCCCTCACAGGCTTTCGACCATAAACAACTTGACCCCTGGGTTTATGAGGTATGGTTAGTATTTCCCAACATGCAGAACAGAGGAGAATCCTAGAGAATTCCTGAAATATATCCAGTATAATCAATCAGACAGGCACTCCAGGTCATGGGAATAGGGAATACATAGCAGCAAATCCTTTGACCAAGTCGTCATATCTGCCAAAGGGAGGCCGCTGGAATTGCAGGGGAGATTCTGGGTACCAAAGACATTTTCTCAAGCATTCCATTCTGACGGAATAATGTCAATTCTCCAAATAAAGATGAGGTGCTACAGTTTCTGAATTCATCATAATCCTGCATTATGAACATTACAATGTGGATTTATTAACTTGCAAAATGTGTAAAGTATGCCCTGTGTAGCAACTAACAGCACTGAAAGAAAAGGGAAAGACATCAGGGTGAGAAAACTTTTTTAACCTGGTACAGTGGTCTTCATTCTAAAAATGTATTGGGTGTGGAACTTCGTTCATAGACTGACCATTTGAAATGCAACGAGGGTTTGTCACAGAAATAACACTGCAATTGGTGATTAGATCTCAGGCTAACTCACAAAAACTTGGTTGTCTTTTTTTTTTCCATCATAACACAGATGAATGTACTAATTCAACCACACAAGGTTATAATCCAGCTCTTCTCCTTAGCGACAGTTTACTTTCTAGTAAACATTTATGAGATTTGCTATTATTGCCAGATTTTCTGTCTCTTCTTCCCTTCAAAATTCTCTTAGCAGCTAGCATAGGAATCTAACCACTATTCATACCCATAGGTAACAATGATCATATGGGAATATAATACACTAGAGAATATACATGTACTATGTAAAATATTAAGTATATTAAAGGCATCTGACTAGAGGATTAGAGAAGGAAATGGCAGTCCACTTCAGTATCCTTGCCTGGAAAATCCCATGGACAGAGGAGACTGGTAGGCTCCAGGCCATGGGTCACAAGAGTCAGACTTGACTTAGCGACTAAACCACCACAGAGGGTTGGTAAAGGTATAATCATGTAGCTGTTTATTCTTAGAAATACTATTTGCAATGTTCATAGAAGTAAACTGTATGAAACTAGAGGTTTGGGGATAACCTATGTGATGAAGCAAGGAAGATAAAGATGAAGGGCCTGTAGGCTGATTATACTCTTGAGATTCCAAAGAAAGAGTCAGGTAAGTCAAAGTCACAGAGTCTAACTAAGTGAAGCAGAGAACTCTCCTGGTTACTCAGAAGCTCACTCTATAAGCATAAATAACAAACATATTATCAGCTCTCATTCACGGAATCCTTACCGTGTGCTAATAAGCATCTGCATGACTGCACCCTAACAAGCCTGTTACTTTACTATAACTTGTGACATGTTGGGTTGACCAGCTGACTGGGGCTCTTCCTCATGCTAATACTATTCTAATGAGTAAAACCACATTGGATAAAGTGAACTATAACCAGGGAGAGTAAACAGTTCTGTAGTGCAAAAAGGATGGGTAAAGAGGAATTTAAGTACAGGATAAAGGGTTAGGTCTCCTGAAATACAGCCTGGGTGGTAAACGGATGGGGGACATCCAGAGTCTGGGAGCTCGGAGCATCTCAGGCACGGAGGGTGTCTATCATCTCGTCTGCCTCACAACCACCACCACTGTCAGCAAAGATGTCTGGGGCTCCTTGCTGCCATCTTGGCCTGCCGGCTGCCATCTCTGCACAAGGAGGAGGCCCCAGAGGGTCAGTGGGGGTCAACATACGCCACTCCTCAGGGAAATATGATCTGACTCCCAACTCACGGCTCGAGGAATTCCACTGTGCCCCCTGGTCCTTGTGTACAAACCAAAACGTGAAGAAGTTCCAGGGCAATGGAACACCTGGGACACACACTCAGGATGTTATTAAGGTTAAATGTTGGGATGTTACAAGGTTAATGTTGGGATGTTATAAGGCTAAATGTTCAGATTTGCCTAGACTTAGACATTACTTGGTCAGCTTAAAAATCCTAAATACAATAGTATACTCAAGGGTTTTACAAACTGAAGAAAAAAAAATTTAAGGGAAATAATCCCATTAAACTATACCTTCAGTTTGTGTTCTTTATTAATCATTGTATCTGATGAAGACATGGAATCATAATTATCTTATCATCGTGTTCACCGTGCCGAAAACAATGTCTACAGCAGCTGTGAAAGGCTGAGAGTCACAAAACTGTTTTTATAAAACCATTAAGCAGAAATGACTGAGGAAAAAAAAAAAACAGGGATAATTGTGTTTGGTGAGACTGAGAGAGCTAAAAGCCATTTAAAAAAATCATAACAGAACCTTCCAGTTAAAGATGGCAGATTGAAAACACACACTTAGCTCTGTTCTTTCCACAAGCCATACTACAAAGACAGTAAATTTCCCAGGACAGAGATAATAGGGGAAGAGAAAAGATCCACAGATATTTGGAAACCAGAAAGCAGGTGGACAAGGGGTAATGGGCTTGGCCAGTTTAGAAAGTTAAATATGCATCTGACAGTGGGAAAAGTTACGAAGCAAATGGCTTGGTACAACCACTTTGGAAAACTCTTGGCGGGTATTTACCAAAGATAAACCTCCATCTTTCTGGTGACCTGGCAATTCCATTCCCAGGAATATAAAGAATTAAATGCCCAGGTCTATTAAAGACATGAACACCCTGTATGGACTCCTTACCCACAGAAACTGCTCCCTAATAAATGTGTGTTATTTTAAGCCAAAAAAAGAGACATGATCAAGAAGATTCATGGAAGCTTTATTCATAAAAATCCCAAAAGATAAATGACCCAGATATCCATTAACTGTAGAATGAGTAAATAAGCTATGATGCAATCACTAGATGGATATACTACACAGCAATAATAAAGAACTAATAGCTGCTACATGCAATAACGTGGACGAATCTTAGACATTATGTAACAGTAGAAGCCAGAAGACTACGTACTGTATGGTTCCATTAAGAACAGGCAAAGCCAACGGACAGTAACAGAAAGGTAATTGACAAAGAGAAACGAGGGTAGCTTCAAGTGTGTGGCAAATGTTCTCCATCTCTGAGTGGTGGTGAAGGGTGGATTCACATTTTCAAACTCTTCAGATTAATTGCATTTCAATTTATTTATATTAAATCTCAATTTTTAAAAACACGTATGGAAAATGAATGAAAAGAAAAAAAAATCTGCTTCACGTTACAGGCTCAGGCCCTGGAATTTGTAGTGACAGGTATCCTTGGAAATGGGAGTGAAAGGGGAAAAAAAGAAAGACCTAAAGATGCTGGTATTGGGGATGGGGTAGGGCTTCACTGTGGTAGAGACCACGGAACACAAGCCCTCCCACAAGAAGAGTCCAATCAGCTTTCTAATGTTGCACTGGTTTAGTGTGTGTGTGTGCTACACCCTCACACTGGAGTGGGCAGCCAGATCAATAGACACCTGAAGAAAGTGTACATGAAAGACACTCCCAAACGATCAAAACGTGGGGAAACAGACTGCCTAGAGAAAAAAAAAACATGAAACATGACCAAACGTTTGATACCTAGCCCAAACTGCCAATTTAATGTGAGGGTAGACTAAGATATTTTCAGATATAATTTCTACTCCAGAAGCTGCAAGAGGATATAATCCATCTAAAAAGGAAAGAAAGGGTTGGTGCACTGGGATGACCCAGAGGGATGGTATGGGAAGGGAGGTGGGAGGGGGGTTCAGGATGGGGAACACATGTACACCCGTGGTGGATGCATGTTGATGTATGGCAAAACCAATACAATATTGTAAATTAAAAAAAAAAATAATAATAAAATAATAAAAAGGAAAGAAACAAGGATCCAACATGAGAGAGAGGTAGTCGTCCCTCGAACAGGAATGGAAATCCTAACATGACAGCTGTTAGAGAATAACCAGTCAGTGAAACTGATAGAATGCCTAATATTTTTTTAATGTAGTGACATACCTTCCAAAGGCTTGTGCACTTAAAACCTTTTGAAGAAAAGACTGACATTCATCTAGTACATTTTAAAAACTGAGAAATTTTATTTTTAAAAATTCAAATAAAACTTTCAGGAGAAATAAACACTGCACATTTCATGGACAGAGGAGCCTGGCGGGCTACAGCCCATCAGATTGCAGAGAGTCAGGTACAACTTAGCGACTAAACAACAGCAACTACATGGCTCAGTGGTGAGCAGTGTTTAAAATACGTATAAATGGATGAATTATTAGAAATATGGAATACAATATAACCAAAATTAGGATTTAATGAAGATGCAAATTCAATCAACAAGAAGGAGATTCAGAAACAGCAGCATACACATGTTATTTAGAATGATGGAAGAGATTATGAACAAAATTAGCTAAAATCACTGATGGTGGTGGCCACTGGGATGACCAGTGGGCAGGTGAGGAGTCGTGAGCTGCTGCTGTTCACAACATCCTGTGTACAATCTGACTCACTAATCTGTGTGTATATATAGTATATATAACGTTGACAAAGATGAAAAACTAAACCAAAAAGGCAAAACTTTTAATCATAACTCTTTATTTTCCATAAAATAGCAAGTCCATAACCTATAAAAGGAGTACACAGTAATTTCTGTAATTAAAAAAAATCACTTTCCCATCCCCAAAGGTATTTAAATGTCTGGCTCCAGAAGGAAGTTCAGCTCCCTTACATGTCTGCAGGTTTCCATGACCCTTCATCAGAGCAGATGAAGAGAGGGGTGGAAGCTGCACATGGTGGGTCCCAGGTCCCGGCATGCACCCCATGAAGACCACCAGGCAAGTGAACCTCTGGGAGTACAGAGCTCGGCCAGGGCCCAAGATTAAAGGGCTCCTCTGTCTTCCCTATGCTCAACCACTTCCTCACACCCAACCACTCCCCCAAGCTCAGCACCAGACTTCAGAGACCAGGCATGGCAGGGAAATGCAGGACAGGAATGGGATGAGGGACTTCCCTGGTGGTCCAGTGGCTAAGACTCTATGCTCCCAATGCATGGGGCTCGAGTTCGATTCCTGGTCAGGAAACTAGATTGCGCGTGCCACAACTAAAGATCCCATATGCCACAACTAAGACTGGGTGTAGCCAAATACATAAATACTTTAAAAAAATTATTAAAAGAAAATAAAATGGAGTGGGCCCTGCCAATGGGCAGAGAAGAAGCAGGGTCCCTGACTGTCTGAAGGATCAGCTGGAGAGACTTGAATCGCCGCCATCACAAGCACATCACAAGTATTCAGATGTTTGGGGAGATCCTAGGTGCAACTCATTGTTACAGGGCTGAAAATCTGCCCCTCTGACATACTACATAGAACAGTATTTATTTTTCCCTTTTTAAAAAATGCATTTATTTATGACCGCTCTGGGTCTTTCTTACTGCACAGGCTTTCTCTAGTTGCAGTGAGCAGGGCCTACTCTCTAGTGTGATGTGTGGGCTTCTCATGGCGGTGGCTTCTCTTTAGTGGAGCACAGTCTCTAGGATGAGGGGGGCTCAGTAGTTGTGGCTCATGGGCTTAGCTGCCCGGAGGCATGTGGAATCTTCCCAGACCAGGGATCAAACCTGTGGTGCTTGCATTGCAAGGCAGGTTCTTATTCACTGTACTACCAGGGAAGTCCTAACTTTCCCTTCTCATCTCCTGCAGAAAGAGAGGCATAAGCAGCCTATGACCATAAAGCAATTTGCAAAGATCCAGGTGCCCCTTCCCCAAAGATAAATTGCATGCAGTGTAACAATATGTCTAATTATACTGCCTGCTTTAATAGGACTGTTATGAAGATGAAGTGAGTTCATCCTTGCAAAGCACTTAGAACAAAGCCTGGCACACAGCAAGCTGTATAAATGTTAGTTACATAAATGAAGTAAAACGAGGGACGAGAATATGGTGTGTTTGCAAAGGTGTTATGAGAAGTCTCTGTCCAGAAGCCGTGCTCACACACTGATGAAGTGTTTCTATGAGAGATTAAACAGGGGGCTCTGCCCCCTCAGAGCCCCCACGAGCAGAGAAAAGTTATATTTGGATGAAACCAAATGGTGGAAGAGAGTAGTTTGGAATCTAAGACGCTATACAGACAATCTATCTCAAAAAATACTTTTAAAAATTTTTTAAAAATTAATTGGACACAGTGATAAATATTAGGGTTTTTTTTTTTTGGACTCTTCTTATACAAGTGTACTTATTTACAAAACAGAAACAGACTCACAGATTTTGAAAAGAAACTTACGGTTACCAAAGGGGAAAGGAGAAGAGGTGATAAATTGGGATTAACATACACACACTACTAGTTATCTGGAGAAGGGAATGGTTACCCACTGCAGTATCCTTGCCTGGAGAATTCCTTGGACAGAGGAGCCTGGTGGGCTACAGTCCGTGGGGACACAAAGAGTCAGACATGACTGAGTGACTAACACTTTCAACACTACATATGAAATAGAAAATCAACAAGGACCCACTGTATAGAAAAAGGAACTCTAGAACTCTACTCAAAATCGTGTAATAACCTATACAATTAGAGAATCTGAAAAAAATGAATACACGTATTGATAGAACTGAATCACTTTGCTGTATGCCTGAAACACAACATTGTAAATCAACTATATGTCAATAAAATCAAAAGCAAACCAAAAAACCTCCCCAGCTGCAATGTTCTTATTGCTCACAGCTTTTCTGAAGAACAGAAAGTTAACCGATGGTCTAAGTTTACCCCTGCCTTATCAAAGATGTCTATGAACCACATCAGGTCTGCAGAGGCCAGAGGGGCCAGCTGAGACACAAGAAGAAAAGGGACGCTGGAGTTGGGCAGCAACGGGGCTCGAGGCCACCAGATGGTGACCAGAGAGGGAACAGCAGAAAGGAACAGCTGGAAGGAACGCGTGAGTAATTTTCTGACTTCTTGGTATTCACCCTCTAGGTATTAGGGGACACCTGCTTGCAAGACTAAAGGATCTGGCTGCTTTTTTTTTTTTTACGTAAAAATTACCAAGGAAAAGTCATCATGACAATAAGAATGCCTGATGCCCATTCATGATCAATTGCTAACAGGGTATTTGATGCAGTAGAGGGCCTGTGAGCAGACATGGCAGAATTTGGGTTATTCTTTTTAGAAAATGTTAGTTCGTATCATGAGATAATCCAAACATTCATCAGTAAAGGAGGGTGTGTTCTTTCCTCTTGGGGAGGGGTGTTAAGAGGGGTTCCTTAAGCCATAGATATGGAATGGCACCCTTCCATTAAAAATAATTTTCTACAAAGAACCAGATGTGGAGCTAAAGGCAGGAATAAAGAAACGCACAACTCAAAAACTGTGCCTGCTTTCAGTAAAGATGGCTTTGGACCACCCTATCCTCACCATTGAGCCAACCTTTATAGCACCCAAGCCAGTGAATCTCCAACCTTGTCCCCAGGATGAGACAGGAAAGCATGGCTCATTGGTAGTCATGGGATTCTCTAAGAGACCAGCCTCTTGGAAGAGCCCAGGCATTCCCACACCGCAAGGCATGAGGGACCAAAACCGGGAGGGACCCTGAAGTTCATGTCAATGCCTGGTTAGTAACAGACTCAACAACTGGACTGCCGGGCACCAAGCTGCTGGAAGACTCGCAGGCTTCCTGCTAGTGAACACGTGAGTTACCTGCAGAGAAATCATCAGACCAAAGTCTTTTTAAGGTAGCAATTATTTCTGTGTTGGGAACAACCTCCTGCAAATTCCAGCAGCACTTTAGACTATTTGATAATAGCAAGGTCAATCATATGCAGGCTCATATAGACACAGAGAGAGAAAACGAAAGGTAACAGGCAAGAGCTTGGAACTAGAAAAACATGAGATACCAGTTCTTTTTTTTTTAATATTTAGTATTTGTTTATTTGGCTGTGCGGGTCTTAGTTGCTACACACAGGATATTCATTGCATCATGCAGGATCTTTCATCCATGCATACGGACTCTCTAGCTGTGGCAAGGGGGCTTAGTTGCTCCACAGCATGAAGGATCTTAGTTCCCAGACCAAGGCTTGAACCCACGTCCCCTGCATTGCAAGGCAGATTCTTAACCACTGGACCATCAGGGGAAAGTCCCTAGGTACCAGTTCTTAATTATTCTTCTTAACACAGAGTTGGGATCCACCCTGCAGATCTGTTGCTACAAAATCACTCCTTAAGTTACACATTCAATGTAGGAGGAAACGATTTCTTTTGAAGGACATACATGAATTTTTTTTTTCCTGAAAATTTAAAAATTTCTCATCTGATGGGTTCTCCTATTTGGAAGCATCCATCATACCACACAGTAAATTATTTGCCAAGCCTTGAACTGCAAAACCAAAACACAACCAAAAATATTTTCTCCATACTGACTTTAGCGTTGGCCTTGATCACAGAAATTAGTGTCCCCCTTCCCCCAAACACGTGCTACAGTCACTCAGAATTTCAGCAGCTGTCAGTTGGGTGCCCTGCAGCTCGGAGGGCCCTGGTCCAGATATTCGCGAGTCACTCTACTTGGAGGTAATCTGAACAGAAAGGTTGGGAAGAGGAAGGGAAGGACGAGGACAGCCAATCAGAAGATACGTTTTCCCACTGTATCCTGGTAAATCTGGACTTGAGGTCAGCACTCTTGTGCCTGCTGGGCAGGAGGAAGTCAAGATACACAAAACAGGCCAGGAACATAGGAGGCAGTTGTGGTGAACCATAAAACGAGGAAGACACCAAACA
The DNA here is from genome assembly GCF_003369695.1 of Bos indicus x Bos taurus. Taxonomy (NCBI): domain Eukaryota; kingdom Metazoa; phylum Chordata; class Mammalia; order Artiodactyla; family Bovidae; genus Bos; species Bos indicus x Bos taurus. The sequence continues at coordinate 31,051,906 of NC_040100.1, read as the reverse complement.
TTTAAAAAGAGAACAAACACTGCCAGAGAAAAGGGGAGACTGGCAAAGAGAGGGCAATACCTAGGTACGCACCACCGCAGAACACATTTTTAACAAATCTTCTTAAAGAGGCAGATCCTGAACGAAGTAGATCTATCATGAAAATGTTTCTATCTTGAAGTAGAAAAAGAAGTGCTACTTGTGGCTGATTCATGTTGAGGTTTGACAGGAAACAACAAAATTTTGTAAAGCAATTATCCTTCAATTAAAAAATAAATAAAAAATATACTGAAGGACTTTGCTGGTGGTCCAGTGGTTAAGAATCTGCCTTGCAATGCAGGGGATGAGGGTTCGATCCCTGGCTGGGGAACCAAGATCCCACATGCCTGAGGCAACTAAGCCCAAGCACTGCAACAGAAGAAGCCCCTTGCTTTGGAGCCTGAGAGCCGCAACTGCTGAGCCTGGAAGCCACAACTAGAGAGTCTGTGCTCTGTAAGGACCATCTCACATGCTGTAAGGCACAACCCAGCCGAATAAAATATAATCATAATCTGAACATCGAAAATATTTTTACTTATGGGGCTCTGATCATTGTTTTATTTTAGTGAACGTATAAAAATTATGAAGGATGGTGTGTTCTTAATGAAGGGACATTATGCAGCCATTCACAATGATGCTTATAATAATAAGGAGGCTTGTTTATGTTCCGTGAAAAGTCGTGGCACCCAAAACTGCAAATAATGTATGACCTCAGTTATGAAGAACACATTTAAGATTAGGAAGGACATATGCCACAAATGTTAATAATTACTGCCTCTCGGTACTATAGAGTTATTAGTGATTTTTCTCATTATCCTTCTTCCCAAATTTCTTTCAGTTGAGCATCTATCACTTTAATAATCAGAAAAACCATACACATTAAAAAACAGGTTGCAGGGATGAAATATCTCCAAATATTTTAGTTCACAAACACAGAACTGTAAGCTGTGAACATGAATATAGATGATCATTGTTTCGTTTATCCTGAAATAAGAATACTGGGGTTTTCTGGAATAATAAAGGGCAAAAGCTCCTGGCAAAGTGCCTTACCTGCTCAAACAGAAAATGATTATGCAAATTACTTAGTCTTAAGAGTAGGGACTAACCATGGGATAAATGCTTCTTAAATAGCCTACCATCCAAGGCCCTGTACAAAAAATTATAACCCTGCTCATAGGATGAATGTCACCTCATTAGAGCCCAAATGTAAAATCACCCCCAATTATAGTTGCAATATTATTAGCAAGCTGTTTTTTTTACCAAAACATGCTTAAGGTAGAAGCTAAATTCTGTCAGGCTAATAATCATTGCGCCCTGGTAGAAAAAAAATTAAATGTTGAGGCTTTCACAGGATCAGCTATAATCACTCTAGAGATAGCACAGCATCGTGGAAGGTGCGACCTGGAGGGAGGGAGGGAGGTTTGGGTTTGAGCCTTGGTTCTGCCACCAACAGAGATGCATGACCTCAAGCAAGTCATTTATTCTTCCTGAGATTCCATTTCTAATTGCAAAACGAGTATAATAATGTCCACCTTGCAAGAACTGCCAGGAGAATAAGGGAAATGCATCTGAGAGTGACTAATGCCTGGCTCATACTGGATAGTTGATGAATAAATGAACAAATAACCAAAGGGGGTGGATTTTTTCCTACTTGTCCACTAACACCAAAGTACTTTTTCTGGTAAATATTGGGGCAAAAGGGTGAGGCAGACCACTTCTGGTAAGCTAGTCTAACTCCCATTTCTTCCCTTTTTTCCCCTGTTCACCTCCAGTATAGAGGCTAGAAAAGCTACCCACGTGGTTTCCAAACTTCTTTCTAACAAGTAACAAAGAAATTGACTGGGTGGATTCTAGGGAAACTGATTTCTAAATGAAAGGGTCAGATGTCAGTGGTATCGTCTCCATACCTTCCTTCTCTGAAATGTGGAGGCGATGGCTGGGCTACAGCAGCCACCTTGTACTTCTGAGGAAAGTAACAAGAACACGGCACAGATGCCCCATCACGATAGTGTTAAGCAACTGGGTTGATGCCAGGAGCTGCTTATCTTTAGATTTGTTGTTAATAGCTTCCCTAATAGCTCAGTTGGTAAAGAATCCACCTGCAATGCAGGAGACTCCGGTTCAATTCCTGGGTTGGGAAGATCTGCTGGAGAAGGGAAAGGCTACCCACTCCAGTATTCTGGCCTAGAGAATTCCATGGACTACACCAGTCCATGGGGTCGCAAAGAGTTGGACACAACTGAGCAATTTTCACTCACTCAAGAAAAATAAGCCTTACCTTATTTAAGCTACTTTAAAACAAACAAACAAAAAACCTACAACCAGAGCATTCGTAAAGAATACAAATCATGAATATAATTAGGCCTGGTGCTTGCTCTCATGGAGCTTATTGTTTACTGAGAATAAGGATAATAAAAAAAGGGCTCACAAATAAACGTAAACTTACAATGCACAGTCAGTCCTCCATTTCCATAGGTTCTATATCTATATTCAATCGACTGCATATGGAAAAGATTTGGGGAAAAAATTCTAACATGTTCCAAAAATCAAAACTTGAACTTGCCGTGTGCTAGCAATTATTTTCGGAGAAGGCAATGGCACCCCACTCCAGCACTCTTGCCTGGAAAATCCCATGGATGGAGGAGCCTGGTGGGCCGCAGTCCATGGGGTCGCTAAGAGTCAGACAAGACTCAGTGACTTCACTTTCACTTTTCACTTTCCTGCATTGGAGAAGGCAATGGCAACCCACTCCAGTGTTCTTGCCTGGAGAATCCCAGGGATGAGGGAGCCTGGTGGGCTGCCGTCTATGGCGTCGCACAGAGTCGAACACAACTGAAGCGACTTAGCAGCAGCAGCAGCAGCAATTATTTACATAGCATTTACATTGTATTTACAACTATTTTCATAGTATTTACATCATATTAGGTATTATAAGTGGGCTTCCCTGGTGGCTCAGATGGTAAAGAGTCTGCCTGCAATGCAGGAAACCCAGGTTCCATCTTGGAGTTGGGAAGATCTCCTGGCATATTATAAGTAATCTTGAGATGACCGAATATATACTGGAGGACATTTGCAGATTAGATGCAAATACTACATCATTTTACATAAGAAACTTGAGAATCCACAGATTTTAGCATCTAAAGTGGGGAAGGGTCCTGGAACTAATTGCCCCATGGAAAATGAGGGACAACTGTATTTTTAGTGTTTTAAGAAGGGGCTGCTTGAAACTCCTTAAAAGATGAGAGCATGTGAACCAGTTGAGGTGGTCAGAGGCAGCCCCCCTGACCGCGTCATGGGGTTAAGGAAGGTGGGGGTGAAGACAAGAATTCTCAGGGGAGTGAAGAGCAGGTGAAAGGCCCTGTGGCAGGGAGGAAGAGTACAAAATAGGAGGATCTTAAAAAAGGACGGTGGGCGGGCGCACAGAGAGCATGAGAAGCACAGCACAGCAGCAGCCCCCAAGCCTTTCGGCACCAGGGACCACTTTCGTGGAAGGCGAGTTTTCCACGGACTGAGGGTGGGGAGAAGGTTTCAGCATGATTCCAGCGCATGACATTTATCATGCACTTTATTTCTAATCTAACGCTACCACTGATCTGAAGGAGGTACAGGTCTGTGGCCCAGAGGTTGGGGACCCCTGCAGTACAAGATCAGATGGTGGAGGCGGGCAGGGTCAGCCCTCTTTGGACCTTGAAGTGTTCAGTGTCTGGCATTTTACGTTTTTTGTATTTTGCTTTTCCCATCACTTCATGAGAATAGATGGGGAAACAGTGGAAACAGTGTCAGACTTTATTTTTCTGGGCTCCAAAATCACTGCAGATGGTGACTGCAGCCATGAAATTAAAAGACGCTTACTCCTTGGAAGGAAAGTTATGGCCAACCTAGATAGCATATTCAAAAGCAGAGACGTTACTTTGCCAACAAAGGTCCGTCTAGTCAAGGCTATGGTTTTTCCAGTGTCATGTATGGATGTGACAGTTGGACTGTGAAGAAGGCTGAGTGCCAAAGAATTGATGCTTTTGAATTGTGGTGTTGGATAAGACTCTTGAGAGTCCCTTGGACTGCAAGGAGATCCAACCAGTCCATTCTGAAGGAGATCAGTACTGGGTGTTCTTTGGAAGGAATGATGCTAAAGCTGAAACTCCAGTACTTTGGCCACCTCATGCGAAGAGTTGACTCATTGGAAAAGACTCTGATGCTGGGAGGGACTGGGGGCAGGAGCAGAAGGGGACTACAGAGGATGAGATGGCTGGATGGCATCAATGACTCGATGGACGTGAGTCTGAGTGAACTCTGGGAGTTGGTGATGGACAGGGAGGCCTGGCGTGCTGCAATTCATGGGGCCACAAAGAGTCGGACATGACTGAGCGACTGAACTGAAGAGCAAGGGAAGCTACAGAAGTGAATCAGGCAAAATGGTAACATGTTCAGGTTGATTCTGGTGGTCATGTGACCTCTATCTGCGGGTGTGGTGTGGCGTACGAGAGGGACAGAGAGTTGGAGAATATACTCCTGTGGCCAAAGTACCCGCTGTGTCCCCAGTATCCACTCTCCTCCCTCCCCTTCCAACAAAAACCCAGTTTTGTTGGGGGCAACCATGTGCTGTGCCCAGCTGAAGAGCAATAACTGGTCCACAGCCATGAGCACATTCCTCTTACCTGTTTTCCAAGACTCCCTAGGGTCCATGCGGAGAAGGCGACGGCACCCCACTCCAGTACTCTTGCCTGGAGAATCCCATGGACAGAGGAGCCTGGTGGGCCGCAGTCCATGGGGTTGCTAAGAGTTGGATATGACTGAGCGACTTCACTTTCACTTTTCACTTTCCTGCATTGGAGAAGGCAATGGCAACCCACTCCAGTGCTCTTGCCTGGAGAATCCCAGGGATGGGGGAGCATGATGGGCTGCCGTCTATGGGGTTGCACAGAGTCAGACACGACTGAAGCAACTTAGGTGGCCAAAACAGCCAACTTGAGACCACAAGGCAACAAACAGGAATTTGAAAGCCAGAGTGCTAAGGATGTTGTATATGGCAACCCACTCCAGTATTTTTGCCTGGAGAATTTCATGGACAGAGGAGCCTGGTGGGCTACAGTCCATGGGGTCGCAAAGAGTTGGACATGACTGAACACACACACAAACAATGCTAAAGGATGACTATGCTTAAAGTCAGAAATACTCTGGGTCCCCAAGGGCACTGCTTGGGCTGCTGAACTGCAGATCCTGTTTGTTTAGGCTGCCTACACTTGGGTGGTCTAGTAATTGTAGCCAAACACTTTCCTAAGTGATGCATAGCTTTCCTCACCTAATTGAAGGAGAAAAGGCTAAGGGTCCACACTGATTCAATGTGCTCGATAAGTAATCTGCTTAACGGCTCTAAGGAGTCAGCAATCGCTAGGTAACATTCCCACTGTTACAACAGGAAAACTGCCTGACACAGCAATACAAGACCCTATTAACACAAAACACAACAATAACTTTAGATCAACCAGCCCGATGATAATTAATAGTGGGCATCACAAAGAACTCTTCTGCCTCAGAAATGGCAGAGATGCTCAGAACAGTTTTATATCAGATTTTTTAAAAAATGGGCAGAAAAAAATAAAGTCTCCTTTGGATGCTTTTCTGCACAACGAGTGAATTGAGACAGACATGTTTACAGGGAGCTGCAGAGAATCACACGTGATGGGAGAGAGATGGCAGTTGTTGAGAGTGATAAAGGGATGCTATTCACTGTGGGTGTGATTTAAGGCATTAAGCTCAATTCAGAGCAGTTTCTGGAATGAGCATGAGTATTTGCTTCCCCTCATTAGGGGAAGAAATTAGTTTGGCACTATTGATCTCTTCGTAGAAGCACTAGGGAGAATCACTATCAAAGAGCAGGTCGGGTGTGTGAAGTTCTCTGAGACAAAATACACTGCATGGACTAAAAAAAAATAAAAGCTATCTCCTAGAATTTTATAAGAGGGCTCACAGTTAACTGTGCCGAAGCTTACAATTTCTAGTATATAATGTCAGTCACTGCACATGTGCTTACCTCACATCTCCGGTCTAAGTCAACAGGATTCAAAACATGACAAAATAGAGATGTTCTTATAAACATGTGAAGAGAGAAACAGGTAGAGATGACCAGAACCCTTGTAGAAAGCATATCCTAAACAACTGTACACATGCCTTTCATGTTACTGAAATCCATTAATAATGAACTACTACCTACAGAAACATCACACGAATAAAAACAACGGGTTAGAAATACAGTGACAAGTCTTAGTTCAGCTGGTATCATAAAGTGCCACAGTCTGGATGGCTCATAAACCATAGACGTTTATTTCTCATGGTTCTGAAAGCTGGAAGTCCAAGATCAAGGTGCCAGCATGCCAAGGTTCTGGTGAAAAAACTCTTCCAGGTTGCCAACATCTGGCAATGTCCTCACATGGCAGAAAGAAGAGTAGAGAGCTCTCTGTGGGTCTCCTTTGTAAAAACGCTAAGCCTAATTATGATGGCTCCACGCTCATGACCTAATCGCCTAAGGTCCCACCTCTTAACACTATCACTTTAGGGGTCAGGTTTCAACCTAATAAACTTGGAGGCAACACATCTAGTCCACAGCAGTAAACAAAGGCAGAAATGTGAAGCACGTTAAACATAGGGTTTTAAATTCTCAAAATCAAGAAGATAAAAAATTTCTAACTTGGGACATTCAGTTCAGTTCAGTTCAGTTCAGTCACTCAGTCATGTCTGACTCTTTGCGACCCCATGAACTGCAGCACACCAGGCCTCCCTGTCCATCACCAACTCCCAGACTTCACCCAAACTCATGTCCATCGAGTTGGTGATGCCATCTAGCCATCTCATCCTCTGTCGTCCCCTTCTCCTCCTGCCTGTAATCCCTCCCAGCATCAGAGTCTTTTCCAATGAGTCAACTCTTTGCATGAGGTGGCCAAAGTATTGGAGTTTCAGCTTTAGCATCAGTCCTTCCAAAGAATACCCAGTACTGATCTCCTTTAGAATGGACTGGTTGGATCTCCTTGCAGTCCAAGGGACTCTCAAGAGTCTTCTCTAACACCACAATTCAAAAGCATCAATTCTTCGGTGCTCAGCCTTCTTCACAGTCCAACTCTCACATCCATACATGACTACTGGAAAAACCATAGCCTTGACTAGATGAACCTTTGTTGGCAAACTAATGTCTCTGCTTTTGAATATGCTACCTAGGTTGGTCATAACTTTTCTTCCAAGGAGTAAGCGTCTTTTAATTTCATGGCTGCAGTCACCATCTGCAGTGATTTTGGAGCCCAGAAAAATAAAGTCTGACACTGTTTCCACTGTTTCCCCATCTATTTCCCATGAAGTGATGGGACCAGATGCCATGATCTTAGTTTTCTGAATGTTGAGTTTTAAGCCAACTTTTTCACTCTCCTCTTTCATCAAGAGGCTTTTTAGTTCCTCTTCACTTCCTGCCATAAACGTGGTGTCATCTGCATATCTGAGGTTATTGATATTTCTCCCGGCAATCTTGATTCCAGCTTGTGCTTCTTCCAGCCCAGCGTTTCTCATGATGTACTCTGCATATAAGTTAAACAAGCAGGATGACAATATACAGCCTTGATGTAGTCCTTTTCCTATTTGGAACCAGTCTGTTGTTCCATGTCCAGTTCTAACTGTTGCTTCCTGACCTGCATATAGGTTTCTCAAGAGGCAGGCACAGGTGGTCTGGTATTCCCATCTCTTTCAGAATTTTCCACAGTTTATTGTGATCCACACAGTCAAAGGCTTTGACATAGTCAATAAAGCAGAAGTAGATGTTTTTCTGGAACTCTCTTGCTTTTTTGATGATCCAGCGGATGTTGGCAATTTGATCTCTGGTTCCTCTTCCTTTTCTAAAACCAGCTTGAACATCTGGAAGTTCACGGTTCATGTACTGCTGAAACCTGGCTTGGAGAATTTTGAGTATTACTTTATCAGCGTGTGCTAAGTCGCTTCAGTCGTGTCCGACTCTGTGTGATCCCATAGATGGCACCCACCGGGCTCCCCCATCCCTGGGATTCTCCAGGCAAGAACACTGGAGTGGGTTGCCATTTCCTTCTCCAATGCATGAAAGTGAAAAGTGAAAGTGAAGTCGCTCAGTCGTGTCCGACTCTTAGCGACCCCATGGACTGCAGCCTACCAGGGTCCTCTGTCCATGGGAGTTTCCAGGCAAAAGTACTGGAGTGGGGTGCCATTGCCTTCTCCATATCAGCATGTGAGATGAGTGCAACTGTGCAGTAGTTTGAGCATTCTTTGGCACTGCCTTTCTTTGGGATGGGAATGAAAACTGACCTTTTCCAGTCCTGTGGCCACTGCTGAGTTTTCCAAATTTGCTGGCATATTGAGTGCAGCACTTTCACAGCATCATCTTTCAGGATTTGAAATAGCTCAACTGGAATTCCATCACCTCCACTAGCTTTGTTCATAGTGATGCTTTCTAAGGCCCACTTGACTTCACATTCCAGGATGTCTGGCTCTAGGTCAGTGATCACACCATCGTGATTATCTTTGTCATGAAGCTCTTTTTTGTGCAGTTCTTCTGTGTATTCTTGCCTCCACTTAATATCTTCTGCTCTTTTAGGTCCATACCATTTCTGTCCTTTATCGAGCCCATCTTTGCATGAAATGTTCCCTTGGTATCTCTGATTTTCTTGAAGAGATCTCTAGTCTTTCCCATTAAACATTAAAGGACAGTAAACATTAAAGGGACATTAAAGGAACTATAAATGTTCCAAGATGCTAAAAAAAAAATTATGATTGCCAACTTTAAATAATATGAGAAAATTTATTTCACTAATTGCAAAAAACATAAAATGTGCCCACCTGAAAGATTTATAGCTGAATATTTAACCTTCCTCCAAACTACCATAGCACTTTGCCTATTTCTTTCTTATGATATTAATGATCAAATTTACTGAGTGATTCGGGGCTTTCCTAGTGGCTCAGATGGTAAAGAATCTGCCTGCAATGTGTGAGACCTGGGTTTGACCCCTGGGTTGGGAAAAATCCCCTGGAGAAGGGAATGACCACCCACTCTAGTATTCTTGCCTGGAGAATTCCATGGACAGAGGAGCCTGGTGGGCTAGTCCATTGAGTCCCAGAGTTGGGACATAACTGAGCAACTAACACTTCCACTTTCAAATAGTGATTCAGGGTATGTGCCTGGAATTGGCTAAAACACCTGAAAAGGAAGGAGATTAGATGTTCAGGTGAAGAAACTAATGATCAACAGTAGTTAAGAACACTGCCCAGTATCTGCCTCTCAGGATTATTCTGATATCAGCAGGGAAAGGATAGTGCATTGGGTCCTTAGGACCACCCCTAGGTTGGATGACTCGGGAAGGGGACTCAGCACCTAGTACTCATGGTGTGATTCATCCCAGGAAATGCACACAGAGCCAAATCAGCAAAGGGATCAGGTGCATGTGCAGGCAATCAGGCGCCAGCTCCCGGGAGCCCTCTCCCAGTGACTCACACAGGCCTCCTCCAGCAATGAGATGTTACAGCACATGTGACATGCTGTGTATCAAAAATCTCATTAGAGGCCCCTCACCCAGGCTGCTCACTGGGAGCTGGTCCTGCAGGAGACTCTGCCTGGCATAGACCAACATCTCAGGCTCACAGAAGGAAAGGAGGAAATCTATCTGTGTGGTCAGAAAATATGTGAAAAGATGTTATACCATGTAGTATAAACCACATGTTGATGCAGTCCAAGCACAGTGAGGCCTTCTTATCAGGTCTGGGAATAGTGGGAACCTCACCCTCCGCCCCTCCCCAGAATCCAGGTTCCCAGGCGCCAGCTAGGGGCCGACCTTGTGAACAGGCCTTTCATACAGGAAGTCTCAGGACTGCTGGCCTGTCTTTTCTGCACAGATAGACTATTCATTAGACAGGGATGGCGCAACTGGTAATCCCAACTGGAAAAAAAATTGAGTAAGACTGGGTCACTGTCCCTACCACACACAAAAGTCAGTTCCAAACAAATTAAAGACCTGAAATATACAAGAACTTTGAAGCCTCTAGAAAAAAAATATTAGTAGAATATCTTAATAACTTCAGGATTGAGCATTTCTTAACTAAAAACAAAATGTACTGACCTTATTAAAGGAAACTGACGACTACATTAACACGTAAAACTTGCACTCATCAAAAAACAATGTAATTTTAAAAGTGAAAAGATAATTAAATCTAAGGAAAGGTAGCAACAACCAATTTAAGCTGACAAAAGATTAATCTATAAAAGACATATATAAAGAACTATTCCAAGTTACTAGAAAAAGACATATATATATCTCAATGGAAAAAAAGTAGGTTGAGATGAACAGACAATTCAAAAGGAGGAAATCTATCTACGTGGTCAGAAAATATGTGAAAAGATGCTTAACCTTTCCAGTAAATTGAAACCACAATGAGGACTCACTTCTGCTTCCAGCCAAGGAGGAGGAATACACACTAGGTTTACCCTCCTGCCTGGAACGGTTAAAATACTGGACAAACCATATGACCTGAGGGCATTCAAAACAGTGAACTGGGTCATGGCCGTCAGCGATCGTAAGAGACAGGAAGCAAGTACGGTGAGCCCTACAGCCTCCCGGAAACTATGTGGAGAGTTTCCGGGTCATGCTGAGGGGAAGGAGACCCAGACAGAGCCTGACCGTCTTCCTGAGTTAAGAAAGCGGAGCTGACGTCCAGGCATCAAGGGCATGAGGGCAGAGAACAAGCACGGAGAGTTACTGACAAAGAACCTCAGATACTTGCTGAGTGTCTCAACCCCCTGCCCCCCGTCCCCAGCAAGCCTCTAGTGAGAACTGATCAAGGCAGGTGAGGCAAGTACCCCAGGGCAAGGAAAGAAACTCTTCTAAAGGACTAGTGGGGAACAGCCCCCAGTGCTCACACGGGGCTGGGAGCAATTCCCATCCAGAGAGGAAAACCTCCTAATTCATAAGCAATCAGGCAGAAGAGACTTGAAGAGGTTTGGTTAACACGGGGGGCAAAATTAGTCCCAAACCCAACTCTGCACTGGTCCTGCATAACAAACTTACAAGCAAGACTGAAAGGATTAGCTGTTTCCAAAGGACAACTGTGTCCAAGAATGCCTCCAAAATAGTTATAGGAAGAGAGAGCATCTAGCATCCAACCAGGTAAGATTCACTACATCTGCAATCCAACTAAAAATCACCAGAATTGCAAAGAAGTAGGAAAACAACACTGAGAAGAGGGACAAAAGGCAAGCAGTTAATTGATTGATGGAACAGAAGAGAATAAGAACTGAAAACACCTTACATGTCCAACAACAAAATTATGGATAATGGTAAATTACAGTACACTCGTACGCTGGAATACTCTGCAGCAGTGAAAAATAAATGAACTAGGATGATTCATGGGAATCCGGATGACTCTGACATACAGCTGAATGAGAAAAGCAAGTTGTGCAAGAACATATATAGGATATAATACCGTTTACACAAAGTTCAAAAGCATGGAAAATAAGCCTATATATTTCTGAGGTATAAATACACATACAGCAAAAATATAGACACACAATTTTTTTGAAATAAAAAAACAAAAAAACTCTTAATTTAGGATAGTGCTTATGTCTCAAGGAGAAGCTGCCAGCTGCCTACCTAATAACCATTCTTTTCTTACTTGCAGAGCCTACATTTTGATAGCAGTAAAAATAGTTTCTGTCAATAACTACAATTTCCAGTACAATTCTAGTATCTCTGGGATGAAAGTCATTGGAGGGGCATCCCTGAAAAACCCTTTTGCCACTGACATTTTTCTCCTTCATGGAACTAAAAGGTGATGGCTGTCACTCCAGCAGCCATTCTGTAAGCATGGAAACAAGGGCCACTTCCTAGAGACAAAGGAGCACAAAGCTAGAACAGACTGGATCCCAGGAACGCCTACCCCAAAACTTCTCATTACCCAAGAAGAAAATATATATTTTCCCTTTTATTTGGATATTCTGTCACATGTCCGTAATCTCTAACTGAAACTAGCACACAGGCGGCTTCAACAGCATTGTTAATGTTTTATTTTGTTAGCTGGCTGGTAGATACATGTGTATTCATTATATTAATCTCTAGGCTATTTTTGGTGTTCTTTATGCTTTTTAGTTTTTCTTAAATACTCAAACATTTAAAACTCTTAGCCCAATACTTAATCCTCAGCAAGATTTTGAAGACTCAATGATAAAATGTATAAGAAATGCCTACAGTAGGCAACTCAATAAATAAGCTGAATCAGAAATAAAATGAAAGCTTCCTAAAGTCACCAAGCTGGCAGACAGTGGTGCCAGAATTCAAACCCAATTTTGTCTGATCTCCAGCTCCAAGCAGTTCCCCAAACACCCTAAATTAACGAGTAGATAAACACAACTTTGCCTTGAAGATAAAAGTTTCTCATAATAAACTAGTTCTGGTTTAGAAAATCAAACACAACAGGAATCGAGCAGAGGTTAGAGTGCTATTTTAAAATGAAAAGCCTCATTCTTTAAGAAAATCTATTAAAAGAACATCATGTGTTGTAACTGGCAAAAAAAAAACACCCCTTGGATATTAAAAAGCCTACTTGATGTTAGTTTATAACATACACATGCACCTGAATTGCTGTTTGGGTCTTAATGAGCTGCCATGCTGGATAAGAAACTCTTGTGTTATGTATTACTCGACCACATAAACAGGGAAGCTTTGTTTCATCTTGACAGCTCCCACTTAATTCTCTCTAACTGCCGTCTGTTCAACCACAGTTGTCTGCAGATTGGTGAGAATAAATCAATTTGTGTCAGCTTGAGCAGATCAAATTTATTAAACTCTGAAAATTAGTCTATTGAGGGCTGTCTTGGCAGGTAAACAAATGAATAAGCAGAGAGAGATTGTATGGAACGGTATGAAAAATCATTTATACGTTCTATCCTGCCTGGGTGGCAATACCGACTCCAAACTCGCTTGCCTTTTAGATTTACAAGCTGAAGACTGACAGCAAGATAAAGATTTTTCTAAGCAAATTCGAACTGTCTGAACCATCATAAAGTCAGTACGGTGTGAGTTCCATTTTTTTCTTATTTTCACATTACTTTGTGTGTGTGTGCTGTGTGCGTGCTTAGTCGGTCAGTGGTGTCTGACTCTGCGACCCTTTGGACTGAAGCCCACCAGGCTCCTCTGTCCATGGGATTTTTTAGGCAAGAATCCTGGAGCAGGTTGCCATTTCCTCCTCCAGGAGATCTTCCCGACACAGGTATTGAACCCACATCTCCTGTGTCTCCTGCATTGCAGGCAGATTCTTTACCCGCTGAGCCATCGGGGAAGTCTCCTTTATCAACCACCAAAAACATTTCTCTCATTTCTTAACATGTTGTTATGGACTGAATATTTGTGTGCCCTGCGAAATTCCTATGTTGAAATTCTAATCTCCGATGTCATGGAATTAGGAGGTGGGGGAAGGTCTGTGGGAGGTAATTAGATCATAAAGCAGCAATCTCGTGAATGGAATTAGCGTCCTGATAAGAACAGACCCAAGAGAGATGTGCTTCCTCTCTGCTCTCCACCAAGTACGAATTCAAGGAGAAGGCGGCTATCTGCAAACTGGGAGAAAGGTCCTCACCAGACCGAAAGATCAGAACAACGCAGAAGCAGAGGCACCTGGACAGAGAGCTATGGAAAGATCTCCCATTAAGCTCTGTTTCCCAGCCCCCCAGAGCTGGTCGTTTCCTCCAACTTTCCGGGATGCCTATATTTTAGCTTTTCCTTCAGTCCTCTGAGACTGGAGACGTCCCTGGTGGTTAAGACGGTAAAGCGTCTGTTTACAACGCGGGAGACCTGGGTCAGGAAGTTCCCTGGGGAAGGAAAAGGCAACCCACTCCAGTACTCTTGCCTAGAAAATCCCATGGACGGAGGAGCCTGGTGTCCATGGGGTCGCAAAGAGTTGGACACAACTGAGCAACTTCACTTCACTTAAGTCCTCTGAACCACTTCTTATTCTTTCCATTGCTTTTTATTTATTTATTCTCCTCTTAAATTGGCCACTTGGTTTCCGGTGCTTGAAATCAAAGAACCCTGGGCAACAAATTAAAATGCCCTCCTCCCTCCTCTAGGCAGGTATCTTCTGGTGGACGACACCAACCCCACCTGCACGCGTACGTGGGGACGACTGCCTGTAGCTGAGTCTGCAGTGTGACCTGAGCGTCTGGCAGTGGCGGGGTGGTGTCAGGAGACACCTGACTCCAGCTGAGCTGATCATGTCATCTCTTCTGGGAACCTGAAATTGGGCCTTTGGAGATGGATGCTTCTCACTGAAGAGCTGAGGTGTGAAATACTGTGAAGGTGATCGGGGCTCATCCTGTATGTGCACCCAAAGCAAGAAAGCTGTCTTTCACGGAGCAGAGGCTAGGTGGGCCCAGGGCTGGATCAGGTCATGGGCCAATGTCTGTCCTATCTGTGTCCCCACAGCTCCTCGCCTTCCAGGGCCTCAATGCCCTTGCATCCCATGAACTCCTCCTGAGACCCATACACTCCCCACCCCATCCTCAGTGCTTTTTTTTCCTCTCAAGCTAGTCTGAACAGACTCCTCTTTCTTATAACAGAGTCGCCCTCTTCCACATCCACATAACCCCCGATTTCTCCAGAATCCCCTGTGCCCACCCCACCATCCTGTCCACACAACATAGGGTAATTTGAACATTATTGTTATTCAATTGCTAAGTCATGTACGACTCTGCAACCCCAAGGACTGCAGCACGCCAGACATCCCTGTCCTTCACTGTCTCCTGGAGTTTGCTCAGATTCATGCCCACTGAGTCGGGGATGCCATCCAACCATCTCATCCTCTGCTGCCTTCTTCTCCTTTTGCCTTCAATCTTTCCCCGAATCAGTGTCTTTTCCAAGGAGTCGGCTTGTTGCATCGGGTTGCCAAAGTATTGGAGCTTCAGCTTCAATATCAGTCCTTCCAATGAACATTCAGGATTGATGTCCTTTAGGACTGACTGGTTGGATCTCCTTGCAGTCCAAGGGACTCTCAAGGGTCCAGGACCTATTTTCTAAATCTGTGGCTTTTGTGTTTGCTTTTCCTGAATCACATGCCCTGTGGGAGCCCCTCACCCCCACATGGTTAAGAGTCTAACCTTTGGGATTTCCAACCCTATTTGGTGACTGACACAGGAAAAGAGGAAATGCAGCTGCTTCTCCAGTGTGGACTGTGGAGAACCTGGACCAGATGAACCAAAATGGCCAAGAATGAGGCTCTGGGTTACTGGAAAGTTTATTATGGTCTTTTTTTTTTTTTTTAAAGGAGGCGACCTCCCTGGTTCTTAACCCCTTTCCTCTCTGGTGTCTGTTCTTTTAGTCTCTGATTCTTTACATGGCACAGCGTTGTCAGGCAGAAGAAAACAAGAGAGATATTTGATCCTCGAATTTCATCTCAATAACAAACAGCCACACCCAGGTACATAGTGCCCTCTGAATTCACCCATTTGAGGTTTCATAGTCTCGGTCTGATGACAAATGAAATAACCAATACTGGTTTTGAAACTTGCTCTGTCTCTAGATCATTTTGACAGGACGCTTTCAAGGCAAACCAAAAACAGACGAAGCCCTCTTAGTTCAAGGCAGCTGTCATGAGCAACTCCTTGTCGGTTTCGGGGTCGGGGCATAGGGGGTGGGGTGGCGGGGGGAAGTCTTCCTCCTATAAGAAGGTCCCTTACCACGAACAGCAGTCCTATTAAATACACTGTTGGAGGAGCACAGCTTTTAAATCTGATCTACACAAATCTGATTAAACAAATCAAGGGCATGGGTGCACAAGTACATTCTTTGGCCTTACAAAAGGCTGAATACAGAGACCGTCTTGAGATCTCTGCTGCCTTCTATTTATAAAAATCCAGTTTTCACCAGTGCTTCTCTACTGCCTGAAAGAAAGAGAGCAAAAGCGAGAATATCAGCTTTTCTCTGACTTTACCAATAGACCAAATTAAAGAAAGTACTGAAGTGCAGCAGGAAGAGGCGGGGTCAGACGCTCCATAGAACTCCTGCACGCAGGAAGTGGTAGGGCAGCAGGCGTGTTCCACATGAAGCCGAACCAGTCCCTGTCTCTCTCTCTCTCTCTCTCTCCCTGGCCTGCGGCAGCAATAGTGGGGTCAAACGGTCCCCAGTGGATGTCTTCTGCACTGGACTTGCATCATTTTTATGACCACTATCACAGTGACCCTCGTGGTTTAACCTCTGAAATTCTCTCAGGGTGACCCTTTTATGAGCACTCCAGTTTACATCTCTGTATATCTACCATGCAGTTAGACCACGTGTTGCAATAGGTATAAATACTCTGGACAAGGTTCATAGGCATATAAGTAAAACTAATTCCTTCTCTGTCGCTTCTTCCCATGAAAACGGGCTAGACACGTTCAGCAACTTTGGCAGAAGTGTTTGGGACCGTGTGACGGAACACCCAGGTTAAGGGGCATATTTGAGACGTGCACTGCGGGCTCTGCTGGGTGCCTCGAAGCAGCAGACGTGGGTTCAGATGCAGCCCCTCTGAGGCAGGTTCAACAGTACGTCCACAGGACGGGCGACGGGGAAGGCACGCTGTCCATACTAGGAGTGTGGGCGCGGGCAGCTACGGTTGTGACTAGGAGCCCCACGTGGACAGTCTCGAGGGCAAAGGGGGCAACGAGAGGAGTGACCTGCCAGAGGGCTGCATCTCACACCTGCACCCCTGTGCAAACGGTTCCCGGGGAAGCGGCAGCAGACACGTCTTTATTTAACAGCGGTTAGTGGTTTGCTCGAGAAATGCCAGGAAAGCCAGCCAGCAACAAGATTAATCAGACAAGAACAAGCAAGCAAAGGGTATTATGGGAAGCTTAGGGTACAACTTTTAACCCTTGAGATCAAAAGTTACAGATCTCGACTAGACCACTCTCCCCAGACACATCCCCAGATGCTTAGATGCTTTCCCTAGTGAGAGCTGAACGTTTATATTAAATGGGTGAATCAACAATTTGCCAGGTCTCATTTTTGAAATTTTTAGTTACAATGCCCTGAAAAATGTTTTTCTTCACAAATTACCATCTGAGTCTGGGAGAATCTTTTGGTAACATGTCGAGGGTGACCAACCAGCTTCGTTTGCCCAGAACTGAGGAGTTTTTCAGAATGTGAGACTTTCTAGTGCTCTTAACCGGGACAGTCCACATCAAACCAGGTTGCTTCCCTGAAACTGGAGCAAAACAAAACTGGAAAAGTAACATATTCTCCATCTGCCTATAAGGTTTGCCTACCAGAACAATATAGGAGGAACTTAACAGACTTGAAAATAAAAACTCATAATAAGTCTTGGGGATGTAATGTATAGCATGGTATACATTATTATATATATTACATATAAGTATAAATATTATAGTATATATTACATTATATATATTATAATATGTATTATATGTATATTATATTACATATAAGCATATTATATATATTATACATATGTTATATGATATATGTATTATATATAATACATATATTATATACATGTATTAGTATGACAGCTAATAATGCTGTGTTGCATATTTGAAAGTTGCTAAGAGAACAGATCTTATAAGTTCTATAGGAAAAAAAAACTGTGTAATTATGTATGGTGACAGATGTTAACTAGACTTATGATGATCATTTCATAATATATACAAATATCAAATCATTGTGTTGTACGCCTAAAACTATTATAACATTACACATCAAGTATACCTCAATTTAAAAAAAAAAACATTCAGGAATTCCCTTGTGGCACAGTGGATAAAAATACGCCTGCCAATGCAGAGGACATGGGTTCGATTCCTGGTCCGGGAAGACCCCACATGTGGCAGGGCAACTACACCCATGCACCACAGCTACTGAAGCCCACACTTGAGAGCCTGGGAACTGCAACTACGGAAGGCCGAGTGCCTAGATCCCGTGCTCCTCAGCAAGAGAAGCCACGAAGCCTGCGTACCTCAACCAGAGGGAGCCCTCACTCACTCACAACTAGAGAAAGCCCGAGCAAAGCAATGAAGACACATTGCAGCCAATAAATAAAAAATTTTTTTAAAGATTCAAATTCAAAAAATGAAAAAAGAAAAAGAAAGCCCATATGACTTAAGGCTTTGGGTGTTCAGAGCCTCAGACCGTAGGCACTGACACTGCTCGTGGGGTCTTAGCAGCAGAGGTCTAGTGAAGGAATAATGGTCTGCACCACGATGAGCTCCATTCCCTCCAGATCAAACCAGTCCTAACGGCAGCCTTGTAAGAAGTCCTCCTAGCATGCTGTCAGATGATGGCAGATTAAAACACTGTGTCTTTATTTACAGGAGACGGTGGTGTGTCAGAGCATTTGACTGAAAAGACCATGTTTCCAAATAAACTTGGTAGCTAGCTAGGGCTGACCTAAAGCCAGCAAAGTAAACAGCAAGGAAAGGCAGAAAAGGATCCAGTCGTTTGGACGAATCATGTAATCAAATGACTTCCCAGGTGGCGCAATGGTAAAGAATCTGCCTGCCAATATAGGAGACACAAGAGACTCTGGTTCGATCCCTGGGTCAGGTAGATCCCCTGGAGTAGGAAATGGTGATCTACACTCCAGGATTCTTGCCTGGAAAATTCCATGGATGAAGGAGCTGTGCAGGCTACAGTCCATGGGGCCTCAAAGAGCTGGACGTGACTGAGCACAGACACACATGGAATCAAATACCCTGTTTCATCACAGGGCTCCCTGCTATTTTTCTGTGTAAGCTTTTGGAATATTCTAAGAGGTGGAAGGTCAAAGAAAGAGAAAACAGAGCCCCTTTCTAAACCTCACATTTCCACTTCCTGCAGGAAAAAAGGACAAGCACCACTGCCTGGTCCGGCATAGTGTTGTGAGGATGATGGAAACCAAGCCAGGACATCACTCTCTAACTGCTCCAGCGAGGTCTGCCACCGGCCCTGTGATTTATGACCTTGTCTGATCCTCTAAACAAGCCAGGAACATAGATACCATCTCCTCTGGCTTCCAGATAAGGAAGCAAACACTCAGTGACATCTAGGACCTTGCCCATGGCAAAGGTAATAGCTCGTAAATGACACTTAGTTTTAAATCCAGGTCTGCCTCGCTCCAAAAAGCTTATATGCTTTGAGCTCCTGCCATGTGTCAGACACTGGTAGGTTCTAGGATCCAAATGGATGAATGGCAGAGAACCTGTCCTCAAGTGGTTCACAAGCTGGGAGCAAATACATGAAGGGCCACTGTAATAGTCATTAACAATGACTGACGACTCCCCTGATGGTACAGTGGATGGGCATCTACCTGCCAAGGCAGGGGACACAGGTCTGATCCCTGGTGTGGGAGGATTCCACATGCTGCAGAGCAACTAAACCCACGCACCACAACTACTGAGCCCAGGTGATGCAACCACTGAAGCCTCTGCGCCTAGAGCCCACGCTCCAACCAAGAGAAGACACTGCAATGAGAAGCCCGCGCACCGCAACAAAGATCCAGTGTGACCGTGAAAAATAAAATTTTTAGAAAGAAGAAAAAAAAAAAAATGACTGAGTGCTTACCAGGTGCCAGATACCGTGTGAAATGTTCCCCAGTCAGGATTTCAGGTAATCCTCCTACATGTCCACGGGGATAGCTGCCATTTTCCAAGTTGTACAGAGCCTGAGGCTTAGAGAGTTAAGTAACTTAAAGTCACAGAGTGAATCAGTCGTGTCTTCTGATTCCAAAACCCAGACTCTTAACTGGACAGCGCATCAGACAAATGCAGAGGATGATTCGGGCTCCAAACTACATTAGTGAAGCAGACCACTGAGTTTAAGGTAGAAAGAATCACTTAAAAAAAAAAACCCTGGTACTTCGGAAGTTTTCAAGAAGAAGAGAGGAAGGGGAGCTGAATCTCAAAGGAAGACAAGAGGAGGAGGAGGACGAGGATGACAATGACAGCAGCATAATGAAGGTGGAGGGGGAAGGAGGGGCTGGATGGTTCAGGCATCATTTACTCCATGCCTATGTGCTACTAGCCCTGAATGTTCATCATCTCACCTTATTTCCACAACAAGCCTCTAAAGTCGGGTGCCAGGACTTCCCTGGTGGTCCAGTGGCTAAGACTCTGCACTCCCAATGCAGGGGGGCCGGGTTTGATCCCTGGTCAGGGAACTAGACCCCACATGCCGCAACTAAGACTTCGCACGCAGCAACTCAAGATCCCAAGTGCTGCAACTAGGACCCGGCACAGCCAAATAAATAAATGTTTTTTAAAAAATAAAGTGGGCACCACTGTCGGCCTCACTTAACAGAGGAAGAAGACCAAGGTCACGTGGCCCACGCTCTGGACCAGCAGCTCTGTGAACATGGGAAACACACTCCATCTCTGGATAGGAGAACTGCAAAGGCAGGCTGCAGGGAGGGGAGCAGGACTGAGGTCGATCTATAATAAAAACACTCACTACAAGGGTGGTGGGACCAAGTCTGTGGCACAGAGAGGGTGGCAATGGAAGGGACAGTCTGATGAGGGGCCATGCTGTCAGCAGAGAATGCAATCGGGAGGCAGCTGCACAAGTTTGGACATGAGTGTCTGGGGCTAAGAGGACAGAGGCGAATCAGGGCGACAGGGGGACTGGGCAGGACTGGGAAGGGGTTGGGTAAAAGAAAGATAGTTCAAGATAGCTCAAGACTGAATCCAAGGGCTTCCCTGGCAGCTCAGGGGTAAAGAATCCGCCTGCCAATGCAGGGTTGGCTCCCTGGTCCGGGAGGCTCCTACATGCCTTGGAGCTACTAAGCCCATGGGCCACAGCTACGGAGCCTGTGCTCTAGAGCCTGGGAGCCGCAACTACTGACCCCACATGCCCAAGAGCCCATGCTCCACAAGAGAGGCCACCGCAATGAGAAAACCGCACAATGCAACTAGAGAGTAGCGCCGGCTTGCAGCAACGACACAAAAGCCCTCGAAGCAATGAAGGCCCAGTACAATGGGAAAAAACAAAAAAAGAAGGAATCCAAAAAGGGCGATCCTTATAACTGAGGGAACAATGAATGAGAAGGAAGCTCTAAGAAGACAGAGCCTGGTTTTCACGTGATGAAACTGACACGGAGTGGGACAGACAGACCTGGGGAGAAGCACGGAGCAGACTGCCCCAGGGTGGTAAGTGGGCAGCACTAGGAGAAGGGGCTGTGGCATCATCTATCGGTCAGGTTCTCTGTTGCACACAATGTACTCTGGCTGGTTTGAACAGAGAAGCAATTTATAAAGGACACTGGGTAGCTGAGGGTCTTACAGAGAGTTGGAGAATCAGGTTTTAAAGCTAAGAAGGCAGAAGCAGCACCTCCAATCATGAGCAACAATGCTTCCAGGGAGAAGGGCTGGCCTGGGCTCAGACCCTGCCAGGTAACCCGCTGACACCGCTGCTGGTGATGCTGGATGCTAATAACGCTGGGACTCCATCTACTGCTGCCCCCCGGAAGTGGATGTAACTGCCAACCCCTGACTGAGACAGATCCTGCTCTCTGTGTCAACAGCTGAAGATTCAAAATCTGCTTCAGAGCGGTCTGGGGGGTTGAGCCTGGGTCACAAGCCCGGGTCCTAGCTGCATGGGAGGCTGGAAAGAGCATCAGGGCATCTGGCTTCAGTCACAGCAAGACACCCATGGGAGGGAAAGTGGAGTTCCAAGTAACGGAAGGTCAAGACGAAGGGTGGGACTTCCCTGGCAGTCTAGTGGTTAAGACTCCATGCTTTCACTGCAGGGGGAGAGGGTTCGATCCCTGGTCAGGAAATTAACATTCCACATGCCATGCCAAAAAGAAAAAAAAAAAAAGACGGAGGATAAATGTCCACTGCAAGTGCCTTGTTCTGTCTTTTCTAAATAACTGATGGTTAAATTTGCCCCTCACAGGCAGAAACATTTTTTATGTCTTGGAATGAACAGAGTTTAAGATGGCAGCTATGTTCATCACTGGTGGAGTCCGGAGGCTGCTATAAAGATATGGCCTATTTTCCTGAGGTTGGGGACACAGTGGTCCCAGGGCCAGCAGACCTGGTCACTAAGAATAACAAAACTGTCCTCTGTTCAGAAGTGTTGGCGCCAGGTGTGTGGAAATCCCTGGATTAGAGACTCTGGGCACCGTTTTCAGTTTACCAGTAAGTGGACTTTTAAAATGTGACATCTTTGAGTACTGCTGCCCCGGTCTGTTAAACAAAGAGGAACAATTCCCAGGCCAGCATCATCCTAAAGCTGGTAACACTAAGGGAGCTCAGGGCTGGTGGGATGGCCTCGACAGTGACTAAACAGCACCCTGTTTCCAATCGCAGAAACGTGGCTTCACCCTTACTACAGATGCGGCATCTGGAATATAGAGACAGGCCATTTTAGATTTTGGAGGTTTAGCTCCAAAAGCACAGCTGGGGCTAGCGGTCGTCAAGTTTGAGATGGGAACTCCTGTCCTCCCCCTCCAGCACTTCCTTCCCTGGACTCACGTAGCCTCGGCCTGTAGGATGGCAGCAGATAAAGAATGCACCCTTGGACAGCTGTGACTCCTCCTCAGGGGGTCCAGAGAAAGGAGCCCAGGCTCTGAGTTACTGAGCTGGGCTCAGCCCCAGGATCGCCTCCCGGCAGGCAGAGCCAGGCAAGCTGTCTGACCTGACCGTTTGCTCATCTGGAAAAAGGGATAAAAGCACTATTCTTTCATCGTAATACCGCTACCTTAGCAGCTCTGCACTACCACGAGCCCTACTCTTTAGAATAATGAGCTCTTCCCAACTTCCAGAGGGTCACTTAGTTGACCCAATGATAGAAAGGAATCAAGGAAGACGTTTTTTTTTTTTTTTGAAGTGATGGCATCAGAAATAATAGGGGTGGGGAGGAGAACATCCCTGGTGGTCCAATGGTTAAGAACCTGCCTGCCAATGCGGGGGACACAGTTCAATCCCTGGTCAGAGAACTAAGATCTCACATGCTGTGGGGCAACTAAGCCCCTGTGCCACAACTACTGAGCCTGCGTGCCTAGAGCCCGTGCTCCACAGCCAGAGAAGCCACTGCAGTAAGGCCCGAGCACTGCCCCCAGAGAGTAGCCCCTGCTCGCCACAGCCAGAGTAAAGCGAAGCCTAGCGATGAAGGCCCGGCACACAAAAAAGCAATGGGGAGTTCCCTCTGGTGGGCCAGGGGTTAGGACTGTTCACTTTCACTGCTGAGGGCAAGGGTTCCATCCCTGGGTCCCTGGTCAGTGAACTAAGACCCCACAAGCTGTATCACACAAGCCAGCCGAAAAGAGAGAAAAAACCAATGAAGTGCTGACACCTGCTTCAATACAGATAACCAAGGAAACATCAAGCTCCGTGAAAGAAGCCAGTTACAAAAGACCACACATTATATGATTTCATTTACACAAAATGGCCAGAACAGACAAATCCATAAACACACAAAGTAGATTAGTGGTTGCCTAGGGCTGGAGATAAGGATGAGGGGGGAGGGATTGAGAGAGGAATGGTTAATCTGTGGGAAAGGAGGCTTCTTTAGGGGTTGACGAAAACTGCTCTAAAATTGACGGTGGTGGTGTTTGCACAACTCTGTGGGATATACGAAAAGTCATGGAATTAGACACTTTAAGTGGGTAAATTATAGGATATGAATTAGATCTCAATAAAGCTTTTATTAAAAAAAAAAATAACTGGTGGAAGTAACTGTAGTTATTGGATGGTATTAAATGCCAGACAGTGTTTTGAGCACTTAAAAGTTTTATGAGACGCCTACCATAGTGGTATCCTTGTTATCTGCATTTTACAGATAAGGAAGCTCGGCCACTGAGAGAGAAGTGCGTTGCCCAAGGTTACCCAGTCAGTAAACAGGGGATCCCACATGTGAATCTGACTTCAGAGCCATGTCCTTAACAGCTGCACGTGCGCACAGAAGTGCGCTGGTCACCGCAGGACTCGGGGCCCAGCGCAAATGCCCCCCAGTAGGGGACAGTTCAAACACACGCCGGTATCTCGCCCAGTGAAAAGAGTGATGCAAGTCTGAAGCCGATGCTATGGAGACAATAGAAACGACAACAGATGCTGCGCTGCTTTTTCCTTCCATCTGCACAAAGCACTCTACATGCAAGTGTACATAAGCTTGACAACTTTCTGCTACTTTTCATGAAAAATTAATAACTGTGGGCTTCCACTAAGAAGCAGGTCAGTGTTGGGGTGGAACACTGATGTTCCCCACCCCCGCCCCAGAAAACCTTTTGCATGCGTGCGTGCTGTGGTCGCTTCAGTTGTGTCCGTCTCTTTGCGATCCTATGGACTGTAGCTCACCAGGCTCCTCTGTCCATGAGATTCTCCAGGCAAGAATACTGGAGTGGATGGCCATGCCCTCCTCCAGGGGATATTCCTGACCCAGGGATCGAACCCAAGTCTCTTATGTCTCCTGCATTGGCAAGCGGGTTCTTTACCACTGAAGCCACCAAAAACCTTTTAGTGCTGTTTGGTTTTCTGAACCACGAGCAGGGCAGGGACTATCTAATACTATTCTGGTTTTAGGGCAGCCTTCTCTAACCCACCCAATCAGGACTGCATCTGCTCACGGCACCATGCCTGAAATCACCATGGCTTAAATCACGAAGACTACTGTTTTATTTCATTTGTAGAGCTTTTCACTTCCCTCTCCTCTCCCTAACTATAAGCTTCCCGAGGACAGGCATGGAGTTTGTTTCTTGCTAAGCGGTGCTGGCACAAAAGCAGACCCTCCACACATACTTGCTATTATTGATCAAACAAACAAGTAAACGGATTAAGGCTGAATTACCCGACTTCACCTGCCAACGGTCAAGGGCACAAGCAGTGATGGATGGAACAGGAAGACACTTGGCTGGAAAGCCCCAGGATCGGGAACACACTGTGTCAAGGAGCCTTCAGTGGAGCTCAAGAAAATGATTTACTCCTTCAATTAAAAACATTTGCTTTCATCTAGTCCCAGAGAATTTACGGCACCATAATCCTTTCCCTCTCAAATCCTTTCCATTATCTTTTCCTAATTAATTGAGGTACGTAAATTCGTTTGATCTAAATCTTTGCCAGCATAAACATTACTCACGTGGTGATTCTGCAGCACATTGCTGGCTGATCAAGTTTAATCAGGTTCTACCGGTTTTTAAATTATACATGATATTAGACAAGATTCATTTAACTCTGTATCTAACAGCTACAACTTATTACATTGGCTGCTCCCAGACATTTATAGCAAATCGATGTTGAATCACTACTATGAATCAACTTATTGTTGCTGTTTAGTCCCTAAGTCGTGTCCAACTCACTGTGACCCCACAGATTGTAGCCCGCCAGGCTCCTCCATCCATGGGATTCCCCAGGCAAGAATACTGGAGTGGGCTGCCGTTTCCTTCTCCAGGGAATCTTCCCGACCCAGGGATCGAAAGCCTGTCTCCTGCACTGCAGGTGGGTTCTTTACCACGGAGCCACAGAGGGAAGCCCGTGAACCAACTTAGGATACAACTAAGAAACTGTTTTGACACAATAGGAGACTTTGGTATGATATAAAATATACTTTGATGTATTTTTGGCAAAAAAAAAAAAAAAGATTAAGGAAAGTATATTATCCAAGTGAAATTTCTCAAGCTGTTACCTTACAGATCAATACAAAATCTCTTCACAAAAATATTTATGGATTAGGACAGCAGTATTTCACCCAAATAATACACAAAGAGAGAAGCAGTAAATTTTTTTACACAACTCAAATAATATATGGGGAGCAATATGTGGAATTCCAAACCTGCAGACAATTCTGGAGGTTATGAAACATGCATCTGCAGTGGTTTGAGCACTGAAACGTGCTCCCTTTCCCAGCCTCTCATTTTCATTTCACATTCTGATCACTTGACCAATTACTTGGGAACTGAATTCCTTCGGGATCACACTTCTTTTTCATATTTCATTTACTTGGAGATAATAGGCCCATTACGGAGGTGAAATGTCCCAATTCCAGAAAATGAGTGTTTAGAGCAAAAACAATGAAAGGAAAGGTTAAATATTCCAATCGGCTAAGCACAAGCTAGAAAGAGGCTGGTTTTGTCTACGCTGCATTGGTGTGCCAGGGACTCTGTACGCTCCGGGAGCACCCCCTGGCCACCTCAGGAGCCCCCGAGGATGGGCGGAGGGTGGAAGTGGGCTCCGGAGCTGATCTGCTCATTGGCCTGCACTGCTCAGAGGGCTGGCCTGGTGTCTCGGAGCAGACTACTAGGGGTGTTTGGTCTAAAACGCTTCTACAATCATGGTCCGCTACAAAGCAAAGAAGTAGGGATCCAACCTGAGAGAGAGGTGTGCTCAGTTGCTCAGTTGTGTCCGACTCTTTGTCACCCCATGGACTGTAGCCCACCAGGCTCTTCTGTCCATGGGATTCTCCCAGGCTAGAATACTGGAGAGGGTAGCCATTCCTTCCTCCAGGGGATCTCCCTGATCCAGGGACTGAACTCGAGTTTCTTACGACTCCTGCATTGGCAGGCGGATTCTTTACCACTGAGCCAGCCAGGAAGAGAGGTAGTCAGTCCCTAGAACAGGGGTGGAAATCCCAAGATGACAGCTGTGAAGCTTAGAGAACAACCAGCCAGGAAACAGAGGGCTCTAGGAGAAATTTCTTTAAGAAGCTGAAACCGATAGCATGCCTAATATTTTTAAAGGTACTGACATG
This sequence comes from Bos indicus x Bos taurus, assembly GCF_003369695.1. NCBI lineage: Eukaryota > Metazoa > Chordata > Mammalia > Artiodactyla > Bovidae > Bos > Bos indicus x Bos taurus. The sequence continues at coordinate 31,025,198 of NC_040100.1, read as the reverse complement.
AAATGTAAGCCATTCTAGCTCTGGGAGAAGGTATTGAGGTTGAACCAGTATATTTAAAAACTAAGAGAAAGCATCCTCAGATGGCAGACAAAAATGAGAGTACTCTGATCATAAGTGATTTCTGTTCCTTGGTTCCTTATTCCTCTGTTGAGTCATAGAGCCCATGAGGAAAAAAGCTTGTTTTAGATCTCCCCATTCCAGTCTCCAAAGCACCTGTGCAAATACACTGGATTTTGCCTAGTCTGACAGGCTCGCTAGTCAGATAAGCCTATTCATGGACCTCACACCCAGGTTACGACTCTTACTTTTAGAAGTCCCCTTGTTGGACATCATATTACTTAGCGTCCTGGAAGGGAACCTCATTAAAGTTTCTTTTAAATCCAAGATTTCCCAAGGGACTTCCCTGGCAATCCAGTGGTTAAGACTCTGCACTTCCACTGCAGAGTGTGTGAGTTTGATCTGTGGTTGGGGAACTAACATCCCACATGCCATGCAGCGCAGCCAAACAGAAAAATAAATAAATAAAAATTTAAAAAATAAAATCCATCTAAGATGTTCCAGAAAAAGCTGTGATCCTCTTAGACACAGGGGTGACTTTGTTTCTTTGAACAGTTTCTTTTCTGCCTGGCCACGTCTGAGTGCAGTAGCATCAGCTGTTTCTGACTCTTTGCCACCCAAAGGACGGTAGCCCGCCAGGCTCCTCTGTCCATGGGATTTCCCAGGCAGGAATCCTGGAGTAGGTTGCCATTCCCTTCTCCAGGGAATCTTCCTGAGATCTTCCAGGGATCGAACCCACTTCTCCCACATTGGCAGGCGGGTTCTTTACCACTGAACCACCATGGGAAGCCCCTTTGTCTGGCTAACCCTCCATCTCATCAACCACAACAGCTCTGAGGACCTGCCTCCCTCCCTCCAGCCCTGACTTCCTATGTGAACTTATATTTTCTCTGGTCCTGATTGGTTGTTCCTTACTTATATTTTCCCATTGTCTGTTTCTGTCTGCTTTAAGCCTTCTCAAATGCTTCCTGGAACAAACAAGCAAGTAAGACAAGACTCTCTCAATTTCAGTTTTTGATCCAAACACCGGAGAGAAAGCATATGAAAGGGTTTTGGGTTTTCCCCCCCTTAATCAAAAGATGACTGTTAACTAGCTCCTGTTATTCAGCTCATTTCAAGGAGTAATCAAATGTCCACATTTTCCTAGCTACAACTAAGTGTTGTAGCCCTTAATTAAAGGAACAGTTTCTGCCATCGAGTTTATACTTTGGTCAATTATACGACCAGTCAGACAAGAGTATGTTCACAAGTATACATGGATAAGGGCTCAATCTGGGATCCACAGGGATCTGTGCACCTACATGGGAGAAAAAAAAAAAATATTTCCACTGACCTCTAACCGAAATTCAGCATTTCCTCCTACCATGACGTCAGGCAGAAAACCACAGAGGTATTCATGCTCCTGTGACTCTGAAACCAACAGAAATCACGAGGGCTTTTCACTTCCCATTACAGTTGTTAACAATACCTCGAAACGCTGCTTAAGCCAGCACCACTTTGAAAGTATGGTGGTTATTAACCTCGCCATTAGACTGTGTTCTGTAAAAACAGATCAACAAAGAGGCATGTATTTCTCTAGCAAATAAATTTTAAAATATTTTGATGACTGTATTTCAAGATAATTTGTTTCTGTGAAATTACATGCATTCTATTCTATGCACTTAGAACACTTTTGTGAGAGGTGATCCAGAGGCTTCACCAAGCTGCCAAAGGGGTCTGGGCACAGCACAGGCTGAGATGTCCTGACTCTGGCAGCAGGCACAGTGCCTCTGCCATGAGGCCCCGTGGCAGACCCTGGCTGGGGTGGGAGGACGATCACGTTGCTTCAGACCACAAACGGCATCAGAAACAACTTTGCAAGTGATGATCTCAGTTTGCTAATGAGTAATATTGGGTCGATTAGCTCGAAGCACTTTCAATCAGCTCCAGCAGAAGGAAGGCACTGCCATTGACTGCCTGGGTTTCTCAGCAGCACTGATCATGGCCACGGAGGATCCCAAGAGTCCTGGGCTAGCTGACTGCTCCAGGTTGCCACCGTCAACTGTTCAGCTGAATACAACCTGCGAGAAGAGCTGAGGTCGGCGGCCCGGCCCGGCCCAGGGCCTGGTGGTATTTCCACTGAGACACATCACTTTCCTGCATCCAAAACAGACCCCCCTGTAATGTTTCGATTAAGTCACGTGGTAAATTGCCTTTAAATCATGGTGTTTCTTAGAGCCTGGTATAGACACATAAAAATAACAACATAAGGATAATTATACAGCCAAGGAACTAAACATGAGTTAACTGCTGCTGCTGCTAAGTCGCCTCAGTCATGTCCAACTCTGTGTGACCCCAGAGACGGCAGCCCACCAGGCTCCCCCGTCCCTGGGATTCTCCAGGCAAGAACACTGGAGTGGGTTGCCATTTCCTTCTCCAGTGCATGAAAGTGAAAAGTGAAAGTGAAGTCTCTCAGTCGTGTCCAACTCTTCGAGACCCCACGGACTGCAGCCTACCAGGCTCCTTTATCCATGGGATTTTCCAGGCAAGAGTACTGGAGTGGGTCGCCATTGCATTCTCCTTGAGTTAACTGTGCTTCTTTTAAAAAACAACAGGAAAAAATCCTACTGTAAGAGGAACAAAAGGGCTCCCGTCCAGTGGAAACTTTCTGAGTATCTAGGGTGTGGTAGGCAGTGCGGGCAGAGATGATGTTGCACAGAAGAGATGCTGCAGAAGAAAGTGTGGCTAATCCCTGAGAGGGGTCCTCCCAGGAACTGCAGAGCCAACTGCCCAGTGTTCACACACTGCAAGTGCTGGAGCAGGTCTCAAACCAGCCGATCCGTTTTGACTTCAAGCATAAAGAACAGCCGACCTGATCACACAAGAAGAATCTCTGCTGGCAGCACTGTTAAGATGATCACTCCAGAGGAGAATTGAGAGGAGAGAGGAATGCAATGAAATTGCATGGATGCGATGCAGTTATTAAAAGCCTGACATAAGCCTCTGTGTATCAACGTAAAAGGATTTTCCTGGTGGATGCAAGGGGAAAAAGCAAGGCACTGAACAGTGTATACAGAATGATGACATTTATATAAGACCAGGTTGTTCAAAAACATGCATACTTCAACTATGGTGATCCCATCGGATGGATCTAGGTGGGGGTTACACAGTTTACTATACTCACAGATACATTATAGATTTTAAATCTTTACAGAAAGAACACATTCACATATCGTTTGTGTGTTACCAGTCACTCAGTTGTGTCCGACTCTGTGACCTCATGGACCGTAGCCCGCCAGGCTCCTCTGGCCATGGGGTTTTTCAGACAAGAATACTAGAGCAGGTTGCCATTTCCTACTCCAGGGGATCTTCCCGACCCAGAGATCGAACTCACGTCTCCTGCAGTTCCTGCATTGGCAGGTGGATTCTTTACCACTACGCCACCTGGGAAGCACCACGTTACTTGTGTAATTTAAAAATCTAATAAAATAACAATAAAACAGATCCACAGCTACCTGAGTTTCAATCCTACAAAAGATGAGAATGATCAAAAATAATAAAACTTCATGTTTCCAAGTGTCCCTTATTTCTAGGTCAAGCACAAGCTTTCGTATGTTTCATTCACTGATGTAGCACAGGCATCCAGAACAGTGCCTGGTTCAGAGCAAGCATTCAATGCTGCTGCTGCTAAGTCGCTTCAGTCGTGTCCGACTCTGTTGGACCCCATAGACAGCAGCCCACCAGGCTCCCCCATCCCTGGGATTCTCCAGGCAAGAACACTGGAGTGGGTTGCCATTTCTTTCTCCAATGCAGGAAAGTGAAAAGTGAAAGTGAAGTCGCTCAGTCGTGTCTGACTCTTCATGACCCCATGGACTGCAGCCCACCAGGCTCCTCTGCCCATGGGATTTTCCAGGCAAGAGTACTGGAGTGGGGTGCCATTGCCTTCTCCGAAGCATTCAATAGAGATGTGTTAAATAAGTGAACTGATTACTCATCTAATCCAGAAACTGGTACCTGGTACCTACCATGTGCCAGTCACTTGCTAAGGACTCTGGGAAACATACAGTGATTCACTGGACCTCCGTTCATTTGATTCACACCCTTCGCATACCCACAGTGCTGGGTGTGAGATAAAAATACACACCAGTGCATACATACATCTGCTGCCCTTTAGGAACAGACAACTCGGCTTGGGGGAAGGTGAACTGTAGAGGTTGGAAGGAGGCGATAAAGCCTTTTCCCAACCACAGCCTTAATCCTGGCTTTGGTTTTCCAAAGTGTGCCTCTAAGGCTTTACTTATCAGTCTGTCTTGTGCCAGAATTACATTCACGTGTTTGCGCCTGCCCAGCTGGGGGAAAATGAACACCAGCCTTCCTGGATGGTGTGAACGACCGGAGGACAAATGGCTTATTCTTTGCCTGATGCCAAGCATGCCAAAGCGTTCCATCTTGCTATATTGCCTAGTTCCACCCATTCATCACGGAATCAGAGATCTGCAGTGGGGAAAGAATCTTGACAGTCATTTGGCCAGGGCTACTTGTATCTGGACCTCGGCCCAGCCCTTCACATCTAATTTAAGATGGTGTGTCTGTGTGTGTGTGTGTACATTAGTTGCTCAGTCACATCTGACTCTTTGCAACCTCATGGACTGTAGCCCGCCAGGCTCCTCTGTCCATGGGATTCTTCAGGCAAGAATACTGGAGTGGGTTGTCATTCCCTTCTCCAGGGGATCTTCCCAACCCAGGGATCGAACCCGGGTCTCCTGCATTGCAGGCGGATTCTTTACCACCTGAACCACCAGGGAAGCCCCTAAATTAAGGTGAGGGGCTACCAAACCAGATGAAATAGAATCTTCCAGGTCTCGCGGGAAAACGCAATTCCACATGTCAGCAGTTCTGCTGTTCACTTGCATAGTGTCCCCACTCCTAATCACCACGCCACTGGTCCCTATAACCCTCCAGCCTTTCACAGCCGTATCTGCAGAAACCCAGTCTTCTCTACCTTGAAGTGAAGACTTTTCCACCTAAGTGGATTATCCTGCAGTTACCTGTAGCAAACATCATCTTTGTGCACGGACCCTCTTTTTCCATTTGTCAGAATCACTTCCAAATTCAATTTCATTTTCATATTCAGTCACTCTGGTCCCAATAGGAATGGTCCCCAAACTTCAAATATAAGTTGCCTGGGAACACTTTCAACTTTGAAAATAAAGTGTGGCCACTGTGCAATGGGTGTGCAGAGGTGAACTTGGGAGACGACATTAAACAGGAGGGAAGGAAGAGCTTTCTGCTTCTAGTGATGAAAGGTTGCTTTATCTATAAATTCCATAAGATCAACACTGCAAGTTCACACGTTCTTATATAAAATGCTTTGGGCCAGAGCTGATTTGAAAACTAGAGTTGCTTTTTGTTTGGGATTTTTTTTTTTTTTTTTTGGCTGTGTGACATGTAGGATCCTACTTCCTCAACCAGGGACGGAATCAGTGCCCCCTGCATTGGAAGAGCAGAGCCGTAAACACTGGACTGCCACGGAAGTCCCCAAATCTAGTTTTTCAAACTTAAAATAGCAATACCAGGCAGAGTGTGCTGTGTGCTCAGTTGTATCTGACTCTTTGTGACCCCACGGACTGCAGCCCCGCCAGGCTCTTCTGTCCATGGGATTTCCCAGGCAAGAATAATAGAGTGGATTGCCATTTTCTTCTCCAGGGAATCTTCTCAACCCAGGGATTAAACCTGGGTCTCAAACCTGGGTCTCCTGCATCTCTTGCATTGGCAGGTGGATTCTTTACCACTGAGCCACCTGGGAAACTAGTATGCTGCTGCTGCTGCTGCTGCTAAGTCACTTCAGTCGTGTCGGACTCTGTGCGACCCCATAGACAGCAGCCCACCAGGCTCCCCTGTCCTTGGGATTCTCCAGGCGAGAACACTGGAGTGGGTTGCCATTTCCTTCTCCAAGGGAAACTAGTATAGCACTTATTAAACTAATGCTAAGAGTCGGACACATGACTGAGTGACATCACTTTCACTTTTGACTTTCATGCATTGGAGAAGGAAATGGCAACCCACTCCAGTGTTCTCACCTGGAGAATCCCAGCGACAGGGGAGCCTGGTGGGCTGCCGTCTATGGGGTCGCACAGAGTTGGACACGACTGAAGTGACTTAGCAGCAAGGCAGGCTGAAAGACAATAGTGAAAAAGCTGGCTTAAAACTCAACATTCAAAAAACGGAGATCAGGACATCCGGTCCCAACACTACATGGCAAATAGATGGGGAAACAATGAAAACAGTGACAGACTTTATTTTCTTGGGCTCCCAAATCACTGCAGATGGTGACTGCAACCACAATATTAAAAGACACTTGCTCCTTGGAAGAAAAGCTATGATAAACCTAGACAGCGTATTAAAAAGCAGAGACATGACTTTTCCAGCAAAGGTCTGTACAGGCAAAGCACTGGTTTTTCCAGTAGTCATGTACGGATGTGAGAGTTGGACCATAAAGAAACCTGAGCACCGAAGAATTGATGCTTTTGAACTGTGGTGTTGGAGAAGACTCTTTGGAGTCACCTGAACTTCAACAAGATCAAATTAGTCAAATCCTAAAGGAAATCAGTCCTGAATATTCATTGGTAGGACTGATGCTGAAGCCGAAGCTTCAATACTTTGGCCACATGATGTGAAGACCCAACTCATTAGAAAACACCCTGATGCTGAGAAAGATTGAAAGCAGGAGGAGAAGGGGATGACAGAAGACGAGATAGTTGGATGGCATCACCGACTCAAAGGGTACGTGTTTGAGCAAACTCCGGGAGATGCTGAAGGACAAGGAAGCCTGGTGTGCTGTAGTCCACGGGGTGGCAAAGAGTCAGACATGACTGAGCAACTGAGAAGGCGATGGCAGCCCACTCCAGTACTCCTGCCTGGAAAATCCCATGGATGGAGGAGCCTGGTAGGCTGCAGTCCATGGGGTCGCTAGGAGTCGGACACGACTGAGCGACTTCATTTTCACTTTTCACTTTCATGCATTGGAGAAGGCAATGGCAACCCACTCCAGTGTTCTTGCCTGGAGAATCCCAGGGACGGGGGAGTCTGGTGGGCTGCCGTCTCTGGGGTCGCACAGAGTCGGACACGACTGAAGCGACGCAGCAGCAGCAGAGCAACTGACAACAACAATAACACAGGCTTGCCTCATTTCATAAAAATACAACAGAAGACTTCAGAGGCTGAATCAATTGAAGAGATACCACGTAACAGATGCCCCTGTGAAGGTCAGTAAACAAAGAACTCTTCAAGGAGACTTTGTACTGAGGGAAGAATCCCTCCCCATTATCTGTTTCTTTGGTTAGAGCCCTTGTTACCAAACAGGGACAGACACGTGCGTTAATAACAAGTGGTTCCAAAGACTGGAGGGACTCTCCTGTGCTCTAATGGTATCAGCACAACCCCATTTGTCGGCTTCTCACAGTAACTGCTGAAACCTAACAAGGCCCCTGGGGACGGCATCAGCAGGTCGATGCCTCCACGTCAGGAGGGCCAAAGAAAGTCACCCTGGGCTCAAAAGTGAAGGGCTGAAAAATCAATGGTCTCAATATTGGTACAGGTCTTCATTTGCTACTTATAATGTGGTTTATCCCACAGAGAAGCTTTATAAAATAAGAAAAATACCAAGATAACCTAAAAGATGCCAGCAGAATGAAAACATATCTCAAAACTAAATAGGCTTCGTCCTGACTTTCTTAGGCTTTTTCCTGCAGGTCTTGGCACCAATAGTACCTCTTAACCATCCTGGGTTCTGCACTTTCCTTGCTAGACTCCAAGCTCTTTGGAAGGGCTGGTCTCTCATTTCTAACTATCGCATCCACAGTGTCTAGGGCTATAAACTGGCACTTAGTTTGCAGACAATAAATGTTTGCAGATGAATGGATATTATGATGGATATTTAGAATGAAAAAACATACTGGGACTTCCATTAGAAAAAGCATTACTTGTAAAGTTTTTTTTCTCTGACTTGAACTTAAAACTACTTGGCCCAAGATAATATTTATGGTCGATTTAAAAGTATGTTCTCTGATTTTATTTGCCTATTAATATATGCATTTGATAATTAACAATGGTGCTAAGCGGTCAAAGCAAATAATTACTTTTCTAGTGTCTGCCCCTGTGTACGAGCTAAATGAGGGGGAAGCCACCAACTGCATATTAAAAAATGCAATTAAATGCAAAAAAATGGTAATGAGTTTCAAAAACGTTCTGTTTAAGCCTCAGACCACAATATTCAGAACAGTTACAGTCCTTTCACTGGCTCAGTTACCATTCCACAGAATAGTCCAAATCTTCAAAACAGACACGAATTCTCCTCGGGTCACACTGACTATAAAACCAGTTCTCAGAAGTTTGCCAGTTTATATTTTCGAGGTCTTCTGACCAACTGGTAGGGTTGACCATAAAAATTCCATCTTTACATTTACTTATGCTCAGTACACTTTATTTAAAAAGCAGTGTAATCACATAGAATGCTTTTATTTTAAACCTTATTTTGAAAAGACTGAATACATTAACATAATTCAGAAAAGTCGGTAAACATCCACAAGAACATGTTATATAATCCCAGTGAGTCTCATAATATTCTATTTTCAAAGGAAAAAAAAAAAAAAAAAACCACTGGACAGAAAAGCAGTAAATTTGGAATCTGTTTCAAGTGTCCAATAAAAGCAGAAGTTGCCTCACTGTGTGGTCCGGACTGAGAGCTCGAGCTGATGCTACACCATGTATCGGGCCAGACGGGTCCAGACAAACCAGCTGACTGCAAATCAGACCATTTGGAAGTGGCATTTACCTTGTACACTAAGACTCTTGAGTCCTGCTGTGATTTCTAATTCCTTTTGAAACTGGGGTGCTCTGTGGTCACTTTGGACCCATACGATCTCAGCACAGGGGAACCCTCAGCCAAGAGTCACCAAGGGTGGTCAAGTTCATTGGCAGCTAAGAATTTTACCTCTCTACAAAACTCAGCACCATCCTGAAAACGCATTTCTGTGCCAAGCTGCTGAGATGCTCGCATGCACAGAGGTAGAGAGTCTCTGCCCTGTGCTAGGTTGCCCCAGACTATTGAGGTTTTAGATTTTAACCGCCATCAATGAGTTCTGGATTCAGAAACTGAGGCTCTAAGGAGGTGAGCAGGGGACTTCCCTGGTGGTCCAGTGGTTAAGAATCCTCCTGCCAACACAGGGCACACAGATTTGATCCCTGGTCTGGGAAGATCCCACACGCCTCAGGACAACAAAGCCCGTGTGCCACAACTCCTGAGCCTGCGTGCCTAGAGCCCACACTCTGCAAAAAGAGAAACCTGCACACTGTAACTAGAGATTAGCCCCCGCTCAGGGCAAGCAGAGAAAGCCTGAGTGCAGCAACGAAGACCCAGCGCAGCCAGAAACAACAACTAAAATAAGGTTTAAAAACAATAAGGCAAGGGGTCTGGCCAAGTGTCCCCAGCGAATCAGGGGCAGATGTGGAGCCGGCATCTCCACAGACGTGGCCACATGAGCCCTAATGCAGGCCTTGATCCAGCGTCTTGTCATCCCCCTTTTCCACCCAGTGACTGTAGCCATGAAGTTAAAAGACGCTTGCTCCTCAGAAGGAAAGCTATGACAAACCTAGACAGCATATTAAAAAGCAAAGACATCACCCTCGACAGAGGTCTGTATGGTCAAAGCTATGGTTTTTCCAGTAGTCATGTATAGATGTGAGAGTTGGCCCATAAGAAAGGCTGAGCGCTGAAGAATAGATGCTTTTGAACTGTGGTGTTGGAGAAGACTCTTGTGAGTCCCTTAGACTGCAAGGAGATCCAACCAGTTCATCCTAAAGGAGATCAGTCCTGAATATTCATCGGAAGGACTGATGCTGAAGCTTTTCCAATCCTTTGGCCACCTGATGTGAAGAGCTGATGCACTGGAAAAGACCCTGATGCTGGGAAAGACTGAAGGCAACAGAAGGGGACAATAGAGTATGAGATGCTAAGAGAGCATCACCAACTCCATGGACATGAGTCTGAGAAAACTCCGGGAGATAGTGGAGGACAGAGGAGTCTGGCGCAGTACAGTTCATGGGGTTGCAAAGAGTTGGACACAACTTAGCCACCAAACAGCAACAACAAAGAGGACAGGCTGCTTCTCCAGGGGTGACATCACTGGGTCTCCCAGGGGGAGTCAAGGACACGAGTATGTCCACAATCGTGACTTTGTGTAAAACAGGAGCCAATGGAGAATGTGGGAAGGTCTGAGGGTTCTCCCTGCTGGCCACACTCCCTGGACTTCAGGGAGAGTGATTCTGGGCAGCCTCTCTTCCAGCCTCACACGTTCACCCTGGGTTGCTCTGGATAGGTAGGCTGCCGGACAAGAGAGCCCTGGTGGGGAGGAATGAATGCACCCGGGCTTGCTATAGACGACCTCGGCTTCTAAAGGCGCTAGACGTCACAGCAAGACTTGGGGACTTCCCTGGAGGTCCAGTGGTTGCGACTCTGTGTTTTCACTGCAGGCGGCACAAGTTTAATCCCTGGCCAGGGAAATAAGATCCCACATGCTGCATGGTGTGACCAAAAAGAAAATGATAAAAATAAATAAATAAATCATAGCAATACTCAAAGACTCTGGGTTTACAAGGTAACATTAGCCAAAAACAAACACCCACAGCAGCCGCAGCATTTTCTGCAATGGTGTTTGGGTCAACTCTGCTCAGTAAACAGAGACCAGGACAAAGATGAGAGTGATCGGAGGTGCCTGCTCTGCCTCCCAGACGAGCAGGGGTGGTTTCCGCTTGCTTATTTATACCTACTCACTGGGTTTTCTCCTTGCCTGGAGAGAATGATGTCAGAGTAGGAAAGGGAAATTTAAAAAGGAGGAGAGTTCTAGAAGGCGTCTGTTATGTTCTTATTCCTAGCATCTCGCTTTTTCTTGAAGGGAATCGTCCTGTTCTGACCACCTGGCTGCCATGGAGTTGCTCTCATACCCTGGCTTCATGGGGCTGTGTGAACTAGACGGACATTGGTCTGGAACTTCGACTGGGCCATCAAGAACAAGACACTTTCTTTCTGTTGTGGTTTCAGTTAGAAGGACATAAATCTAGAGCTCCCAGGCACCACTACCTAGAGAGTGCCTGCAGGAGAATGAATTCAACTCAGAGGAAGGCAGGGCTGAGCGAGGAAGAGATGGAGTCCTGATAGCAACTTCTCAGCCCCTGGATCCAGCCATTCCTGAAGCCCAAATTCGCCCCTGGACTTTACAGTACCAGAAAGTAACAATCCCCTGGAGAAGGGCGAGGCAACCCACTCCAGTATTCTTGCCTGGAGAATCCCATGGACAGAGGAGCCTGGTAGGCTCCAGTCTACAGTGCTGCAAAGAGTTGGACACGACAGAAGCAACTTAGCACACATGCAAGGTAATACAAACTTAAAAAAAAATTAATCCAGTTCAAGTTAGCTTGTCATTTGAAACTGAAAAAGCATGAACAAAGACAGGAGAAATAAAAGCATAAGAAGGAGGGAAACGAAAGGAGAAGATTATGTTTATGGATGTGGGATCCGAAAGCAATTCAAGTTTGTCTCCTATAAGTGAAGAAAGGTGACACATGGGAATCTGTTCCATTTTTCATAGGAAGCACAGATAATCAGATAGGAAGCACAGATAATCAGATAGGAAGCACAGATAATCAGAACCGTGGGCTCTGCCTTATTACTGTGATTAACCTTGCCGTATTCTAAAACTAAAATGAGTGTGTATTTTCTGATATTTGACGATCTTGCAACCACTGTGAAGAGAAAGGAATGAGCTGTTACTGAGCAGAGATGTCTTTTTAAGAGAGATCTTTTTTTTTTTTTCGGGAAGGAGTTAAGATCACAGCAACAGCCTGAGTCTTACCTGGCATGGCGTGGACGAGGTCTCCGCAAAGAACAAAGAATTTGGGCTTGGGGTTCAGTTTGTTGATGGCCTGGACTGCTTGCTCAGCCAGACGGATCTCCTGTTCCCACTCATCACCACCGTTGTCACAGTCCCCAGTGGCCCAGGCCTTCATCAGTCCAAACTGGGGGTCTGCACCTTGGATGAAGTAGAATGGGCCTTTCCATTCCCTTTCCTTTTCTTAAAAAGAAAAAGAAAGAAAAGGAGAGAAGAAATATTATAAAATCTGTCAGGGAAAGCATCCAGGTTATCATGCGAGTGGATACAATATTTTTCTTAAATTAAGTAGGTCATTTTAATAAGCTGCTGTCCAAACATACCATTTTCCTGTCATCAGCTAGAGGATTTTGATTTATACTAATTATGCCTGGGACCCGGTGATTCCCAAAAGCTGGGAGGATAAAAAAAAAAAACCACGTGGGCTGTTAACAGTCACGCAACCAAGCTGTTTCTTTAAAAACTAGATGGCCAAGATGAGGCACAGAGGTATCACAGAGGTTTAGAGCATATTAATGTTCAATAGTTTTTTAATTAGAATTTAAAATACTGCAAATTGAAAGTTGCCAGAAGTATTATGTTTAAATGACTAGGTGAAGTGCTGTCAAATCTTTTAATGGCACAATCTGCGCTGTTTCAAGGGATGTGACAGAAATTTAATTACAAAACTTGGAGTTCAGAAGCTCTGGCTATCTGGTTGGAAAGGCAATGCCAAAAATGAAATCTGAGTCAATGTGGGGGAAAAAAAAAGACGCTAACATTTCCAAGGCAGCGTGATGTGGGCATAGGTGAGGTGTGAGGCTGTGGGTCAGGGTTGGGGAACCAGAATCTTTCATCCTTTATATTCTTGGAAAGCACTTGTATCACCTGAAGGTAAGTTACCAGACTGCCCTGCCTACTGGTTTTGCCAAAGCCTCGGGGGCCACAGGCCTCTATCCTAATCCGCCAGCAGTGTCTGCATCTGCAGAGCTAGAATGCCCATCAGTGGGCACAGAGGTTTCAAACTGTGATTTCAAACTTCTCTTTGGCCACAGAATCCTTCCTTCAAACAAAATCACACGTGGCAGACCAATGTTGAAAACACATAGCCTCCTCTGCCCAAATGGGCTCTGGGGACAGAGCAGCCTGAACACATTTACTCACTCACCCCCCAGATTTTATCCTCTGCCCAGAACGGTGACACGACCTGCTTGACGGCCACCAGCCATCAGCTGCAGGGACAGAACTACCCTGTGACTTTGAGAATGTCTTCTTTTGAACAAATGACTGTATTTTGCAGGTGAGCTGCAAAACGGCATTTGCTCTGGAAGTTAAGAGGATACTAGAATTTGCAGAAAGCCCCCTGGCATCATTTCACATCTCTGTGTTCATCTCACTCGTTTACTCAACATTTACTGAAAGCCCACTGTTTGCCAGGCCCTGTGTGACGTGCTGACACACGAGAGGACCAAGACAGGTGAGGTCCCGGCTCTCTCGAGCTTAGTTCTCATGAGGAGAGGCAGCAGATAAGGACATACACGGAGAGGGTAGCCGGAGGGTGCCAAGGGCTCTGCTGAGGATTAAGGGGGAAGGTGGCGCAAGTGGCAAAGAACCCACCTGCCAATGCAGGAGATGTAAGGGATAAGAGTTTGATCCCTGGGTTGGGAAGATCCCCTAGGGAAGGGCATGGCAACCCACTCCAGCATTCTTGCCTGGGAAATCCCATGGACAGAGGAACCTGGTGGGCTACAGTCCACAGGGTCGCAAACAGTTGGACATGACTGAATTGACTTAGCACAGCACACAATAGCTAATTTAAATTGGATGCACTGAGAAGTGGTGTCATTTAAGCTGAGATCCAGATGTCGCACACAAGCTTTTAAAATTCCACGGTCACCTTCCCACCCACCATGACTAGCTTACTATCATCTCAAGAGTGGATCTCAGGCTTTAGGTCTCCCTTCCTTTTCTTCCTCCTTTTCCAGAGCTTAAGAAGAGAAGCATGTAAACAAACAAAACTACCTATACATACTTGGCCAGAACAAATTGTATGTGTGTGCTAATCTGCCGGTTCCTGACCTACAGCTCAGAATCCTAGCTGTTCAGTCAAATCACCACTGACCTGAACTCAGTCTGAATCCCATTGCCAAGGACAGCAGCTCAGCACTACCACAAATTTGACTCACATTCATTGAGCCCTTACTACTCGTGGCAGAAGAATCCAGAATGCTCCCAAAGACCCGAGTCCTGATATTCACACCCCGTGTGATCTCCTCCCCTTGACTGTGGGCTGGACCTGGACCTGCTTAGCAACTTGCCTCTAATAAGCAGAATACAGTTACGGGATGAGCCTCCAGAGACTATGCATATCCTGGGTATGCTGTGAAAACAACCTCAGTGCTCCTTGATGGACAAAGAAAATGTGTTTACACACAGGGGAATATTATTCAGCCCTTATATTGCCATTTGGGACAATATAGATGGACCTGGAGGACACCAAGCTAAATGCAAGAAGCCAGACACAGAAAGACAAACACTGCATGATCTCACTTGTATGTGGAATCCAAAATAGTCAAGTTCATAGAAGCAGAGAGCAGGGTGGTGGCTTCCAGGGGCTGGGGATGGGGGTGAGGAAAACAGGGTGGTGATACGCTCCAATATTTTGGCCACCTGATGCAAAGAGCTCATTCACTGGAAAAGACCCTGATGCTGGGAAAGACTGAAGGCAACAGGAAAGGGGGCAGCATCTCTGACTCAGTGGCCACGTGTTTGAGCAAACTCCAGGAGATAGTAAAAGACAGGGAAGCCTGGCGTGCTGCAGTTCGTGGGGTCGCAAAGACACAGACATGATTTAGTGACCAAACAACAACAAAGTTTCAGTTATCCAAGATAAGTAAGTTCTATCTTCTATACAGGTTGGTGCCTACAGCTAGCAATACTGTATTAGAGACTTAAAAGTTGCTAAGAAGGTAGATCTTATGTGTTATCATCACACACACACACAATAACAAAAACAACAAAATAAGGTGGGCAGGAAGAAACTTCAGGAGGAGATGCACGTTTATGACAGATGTCTATGGGAGTGATGGTTTCACAGGTGTAAAGTTATCCCCCGCTCTCTGAGCTGGACACACTGAATATGTACAGCTTTTCATATGTCTTCACCCCTCAGTGTAGTGGTTCTGAAAAGGAGAAAGATTAAGCAAAAACAAAACAAAAGACCCTGCCTTCCATCTTGCTTGCTCTCCCTCCCTCTCTCTTGGAGCGCATGTCCTGAAGGGAAAAGGCTCCCAAGATGAGTAGCCCAAATGTAGCAAGAGACTGAGGGAGGTCTCTGGCCAACACCCTGTGAAGACCCGAGCCCTCCCCATGCAGCAACCTGAAAGGAACGGAAACTCGCCACGGGCACGTGGGTGCCCCTGGAAGAGGATTCGCCCTGGCAAGCTTCGGGATGAGACCACACCCCAGGTGACATTTGACAGAGCCCTCCTGAGACCCTGCAGCAGAAGGACACAGCTAGGTTGCACCCAGATTTCTGATGGGAAATGCGAGATAATGTGACTCAGCTGCCTCAAACTGCCAAGTTCCTGGGGTAACTTGTTAACATACATCAGGACTTCCCTGGTGGTCCAGTGGTTAAGAATCCACCTGCCAAGGCAGGGGATCCCTGGTCTGGGAAGATGCCACATGCCACAGAGCAACTAAGCCCGTTTGCCACAGCTACTGAGCCTGTGCTGTAGAGTCTGGGAACCGGAACTACTGAGCCCACGTGCTGCAACCCCTGAAGCCTGTGCACCCTAGGGCTCTACAACAAGAGAAGCCACCACAATGAGAAGTCTGCGCACCACAACAGAGAGAAGCACCCATTTGCCGTATCTAGAGAAGGCCCGAGAGCAGCGACAAAGACCCAGTGCAGCCAATAAGAAAAATAATAAAATTCATTTTAAAAATATCTGTTACACAGATCAGATGTAGAGGGCCAGGAAGGAGTCAGCAACACTTCTTCACAAGTTGAAGGTTGGTGTCCTGAAAAAAACTGAGATTTTGACTTGTGTTTTAAAGTTCATTGTTGGCACTGTTCATTCATTCTACTTAAATGGTAACCTTTTTGTGCTGATGAATGCTTTTCACTGCTTTTCCTGTTTCTGAGGCAGTTTGCAAAGTGGTTTAAACTGGATAAATTAAACAGGGAGGGGGATGATCCTCATCTGAAGGTTGGGGCATAAATCAATCTGCTACAACAAATAAAATTTATAAACAGTTTTCTACAGTAACATTTTAACAAACATAGTTTTCTATGACAAATAGTCATAGTCCTGGAAAGTCAGTAGTCTTTGGAGGTATTAAATCTTTCATTGTTACTCGTTTACTTAGTAAAAGCTTAGAATCTCAAATTTATGATGACAAGGTGCGAAATAAACAGATTTGATCTAAAATAAAGGAAAGCTCACATGTCACTGTTCCATCTACCTTATCCTTCTCATAAAGGCAATCCGTTGATTCAGGGCTCTGCGTTCTCAGAAGCACCTGGAGCCTCTTAAAGTTCCTGCCACAGAAGTCTGTGTGGTCTTTGGTCTCGATTTTAATCAAGGCTGAATTAAAGATACTTGAGGCTGGTAATGTCTCTGCTTTTGAATATGCTATCTAGGTTGGTCATAACTTTCCTTCCAAGGAGTAAGCGTCTTTTAATTTCATGGCTGCAGTCACCATCTGCAGTGATTTTGGAGCCCAGAAAAATAAAGTCTGACACTGTTTCCACTGTTTCCCCATCTATTTCCCATGAAGTGATGGGACCGGATGCCATGATCTTTGTCTTCTGAATGCTGAGCTTTAAGCCGACTTTTTCACTCTCCTCTTTCACCTTCATCAAGAGGCTTTTTAGTTCCTCTTCACTTTCTGCCATAAGGGTGGTGTCATCTGCATATCGGAGGTTATTGATATTTCTCCTGGCAATCTTGATTCCAGCTTGTGCTTCTTCCAGCCCAGCGTTTCTCACGATGTACTCTGCATATAAGTTAAATAAGCAGGGTGACAATATACGGCCTTGACGTACGTACTTCTTTTCCTATTTGGAACCAGTCTGTTGTTCCATGTCCAGTTCTAACTGTTGCTTCCTGACCTGCATACAGATTTTTCAAGAGGCAGGTCTGAACTGAACTGAGGCTGGTAAGGCTTAGTACTAGATGGAGGAAGCTTTTGTAAACTTATACCTTCCCTGCCCCCTCAGAAGGGCAGATTTTTATATTAGGAAAGCGAATTCTTAACATCTGCATTAAGTTATTTCACCAAAGTCAAGAGTTACCCCCAGGACAGGGCTTAGGTATTAGTTGACTGACACCTACAAGAGCCTGGGAAAGCTTACAACGCCTCCCTTCCAGGGCAGAGCAAATGTCTGCCGCCCAACCCAACACACACCCAGAACGGACCAGCTTCTCTCTTTAGAATCCTGGAAAGCACTGTTCTGCCAGCTGAAATGGTCGAAGTCTGGATACAGTGAGGTCTATCCCTAAAGCTCCCTGATACACAATCGGGGCATTTAAAAAACGTTTATGGGAGGCTTTCCTGGTGTTCCAGTTGTTAAGAATCCACCTGCCAATGCAGGAGACAGGGGTTTGATCCCTGGCCCAGGAAGATCCCACAGGCCTTGAGGCAACTAAGCCCAAGTGCCAGCACTACTGAAGCCCGTGTGTCCCAGAGCCAACAAGAGAAACCTCCACCGTGAGAAGCCGGTTGACTGCAACTAGAGAAAGCCCACGTGCAGCACCAAAGGCCCAAAATAAATAAAATAAAACACACACACACACTTCATTTTAAAAAATTTTCCTAGTCCGAAAGAGCCTAAATGTGCTCTGCAACAAGAGAAAACCTCCACAATGAGAAGCCGGTTCACTGCAACTAGAGAACGCCCACGTGCAGCACCAAAGGCCCAAAATAAATACATAAAATTAAAAAAAAAAAAAACAACTTCATTTAAAAAAATTTTCCTAGTCCGAAAGAGCCTAAGTGTGAGACAGCCTGGTAAACGCCTGACAACCCAAATGAAGGAGCAGAAATACCTGGAAGTGGAGCCTGAGGGAGAAGGTGAGGATAAGCAGACAGCAGCTAGGAGGCGCAGGCTGCGCTTGGGCACAGGGGGCGGGGCTCAGCCTCCACCTCAGCCCTCAAGGCCTGGTCCAGGGACCCGCAACATCACCATCCCACCAGGTGGGAAAGCCTGCCACCCCAGACCTAGACTCCGCGCTTTAACAAACCCCTGATTTTATGCAGATCCAACTGTGAAAAGCACTTGTGTGCAACTAACCAAGGAACCGCTTGAATGTGTTTTATATCAAACAGACAGAAAGAAATAGTTTCCCTAAATTGAAATAATGTCTTGGAGGGATTCTGTTGTTGCTGTTAGTGGGTAAGGGTTTTGTTTTGCATATTTTCCTATTCATTCTGATGTCCTGCTTATGTCCAGCTCAGGTTGTTCTTGTTCACTCGATTAGTCACGTCTGACTCTTTGTGACCCCATGGACTGCAGCGCTCCAGGCTCCTCTGTCCACCACTTCCTCCTGGAGTCTGCTCAAAATTCATGTCCGTTGAGTTGGTGATGCCATCTTATACCAGCTCAGGTACTTGGTCCTAAACATTTCTCCATCTTATCTATTACTATCTAATCATTTCTTCCTTTAAATCACCTTTCAAAACCAATTCAATATTCCTTATAAGAATTCTGGGCTTCCCTGGTGGCTCAGACGGTAAAGCATCTGTCTGCAATGCTGGAGACCTGGGTTTGATCCCTGGGTTGGGAAGATCCCCTGGAGAAGGAAATGGCAACCCACTCCAGTACTCTTGCCTGGAAAATCCCATGAACAGAGGAGCCTGGTAGGCTACAGTCCATGGGGTTGCAAAGAGTCGGACACAACTGAGCAACTTTACTTACTTACTTATAAGAATTCCAAGATTCAAGGTAAGAACTTAATTGGGGAATTCATTACTAATTAGTGTGATCTGACACTTCAGACTTTCACACATCAATGAAAACACCCATTAGAACTGTGCGTGTGCTACACACGTGTGTTTTTAAAAGCACAACAGACAGGGTACTTTCTTTGCCCAAATTTGATGCAAGTATGCAGCCAGGAACTCTAATTGATGACTATGGTAAGACCAAACTTTGAGATAAACTAAGTACTTTAGAATGAATGGATTAAAGAATAAAATGAGTTGATTAAGATCTCATTTCTGACCCTGATGGTATCAAAACAAGGCTGTAATCTTTTGAAACATCTGACACAAACCTCTGAATAAGGCCTATACAGTTCTTAGTGTTAAGACACAGTAATGCATACATTCATTTAACTAAAACACTTATATCTGCCATGAATGTCTACACACTTCCCAGGTGGCGCTGGAGGTAAAGAATCTTCTACCAACGCAGGAGGCTTAAGAGACATGGGTTCAGTCCCTGGGTCAGGAAGATCCCCCGGAGGAGGGCACAGCACACACTCCAGTATTCTTGCCTGGAGAATCCCATGGACAGAGGAGCCTGGCAGGGATCCATGGGGTCACAAAAAGTCAGACGTGACTGAAGGGACTCAGCACATACACATGAATGTCTACAGTGAATATAATTTTTCAATATTAACTTTTTTAATATTTATGTTTATTTATTTGGCTGTGCCAGGTCTTAGCCATGACATGCGGGACCTTCAATCTTCATAGCAGCACTTGAGATCTTTAGTTGCTGCATGTGGGATCTAGTTCCCTGATTAGGGATTGAACCCAGGCCCCCTGCATGGGGAGCAGAATCTTAGCTACTGGACTACCAGGGAAGTCGCCTCAATATTAATTTTTTAAACGAATTCAAAGAGATGGTATATTAGCTATCTACTGCTATGTAACAAGGGCTTCCCAGGTGGCTCAGTGGTAAAGAATCTGCCTCCAATGCAGGAGCCACTGGACACTCAGGTTCAATCCCTGGATCAGGAAGATCCCCTGAAGGAGGAAATGGCAACCCACTCCAGTCTTCTTGCCTGGGAAATCCCAAGGACAGAGGATCCTGGCACGCTACAGTCCATGGGGTCACAAGAGTCTGACACAACTCAGTGACTAAAATAACAACATCCTATGAAGGCTGAAGGCTTATCTCCTACAAGCCCACCTTTCCCCCCTAAAGAACTGGAAATTGTGCTGGAGGGATTCTCAAGGGAGTTACTTCAAGCATCCTTCTCATTTAACCAAGTGGGGAATACTGAGGCCTGTCTAGAGAGCTTAATCATGGCTCAAGTTCAAGGTTACACAGTTGATGAGCAGTGGCTTCTACTGTTCAGAATCTCCGGGCTGGCCTGAAGAGGAGAGAGCCATGCATGAAAAAGATGCAATGTTCCCTGGGCTGCCTGCAAGCTGCCAACCTCCATAAAGACATTTTTGTCTCCAAAGAGTTTCCTTTAAATGGCACATCTTGGTGAATTAGAAGGCAGTACACAAAGCCAATGCTGGCAAGGCCGGGAGCTCTTCCCCAGGAAGCTGCGAAGCACACAGACCCTGCCAACAGTAGAGGGCTGATTCAGGGTCACAGGCCGGGGCCCAGGCCTTCTTTCTTTTGTAGGATGCTAACTGGTTATCCCCCCTGGAGATAACACACTCCAGGTCTCTGGATGTGATCTGCCTAGCAGATGTATTCTGTTTGGCCCATGCAGTCTTTATAAAATTCTGAATTTGCTGCCAACGGTTTAAGTGCATGAGTTTCATACATACACCTGGCTTCTTGGAATCTCATAGAAAATCTGGCCACAACAGGCCCAAATGGGCTGTGCCAATGAATGGCAGGTACTGAGAATAGTAACTGCCCCTTTACTGGGGTAAATGCTCTGGCATTTACCACGGTCCACAACTGGCCCCATTCACCACCTGCTCCCTGAAGCCATGTGGGATGAGAAGCCCTTATTTATGGTAACCCTTTCATTTTGCTTAGAGGTACAGAAGAGGAGGCTCACGAGGTCAAGGGTAAATAACTTGCTCGAGACTAACAAAGGGTGAGGGGCAGAACCAGACCGATTATGCCACAGAGCCTTGACTTCAGGGCAGGTGATCACAATGGTAAAATTACAGAGAAGACTCATCCGGCTAGGAGTGCTGAGCTCTGCTCAAATGACAAGCCAGAAACAGACAAGCTCCAAGCTACCAAGATAAACTGCCATAATTTAGAATGTTACCAGAGCCTACATCAAATTTTAAAATTGATTTAAAAATACTTCTTAAAGGATAAACACACCTTAGAGAGGAACCTGGTTAATCCATCAGACTTGATTCATCCATCGTATACAGAGTAACAATATTTGGCCAATTACAAATTTCTGCTAATAGACAGAGGCTGCCATAGAAGCAGTTTTATTCAAAGTCAAGGGATAAAAATGATTCTGGGTGGTATTAAAGCATGGTCAGGAAAGGCCTGTAAGTCTCCTTTGAGCATTATTAAGTGCAAAGAGACTCTACACAAAGAATCTTAAACACCTTTTAAAATTCACACAATTCCCTGCCAAGAATCCTTCCTTCCTATGAGATTCTGTTTATGTGCCAGTATCCTGACTGAAAGACAGGGATTCAAAATGCGGTCCTTCTTTACATTTTGCACATCAGTATCACGAACTAAATGTCTTCTTGGATTTGTCTCTGCCAATATAGTTCCTCTCGTTTTTATTACACTTTGGGGGCATATTTGTCAATTGTTAATGAAAGCTGTCCTTTTAATATACATACCAAGAACTAGAAATTTTATTGATCTTTTCATTCTTACCAGTTAATCAATTAGTAACCATAATAAACGCACCCCCAAAAGCAAATGAATCATCCAACTAGGAAAAGGCCTACAGGAATCAGTCATGTCACTAATACCTGATACTCTAATAATTTATGTTTTCATGGTGTGTTAAACCTGCTATTTTATAGGCAACCCCAAATAATTCAAGATGGAATACAATGACAGATAGCTTTCTAAATTTACTTTCTTTTTTTCCGTTTGTTTATCTGGCTGCTCTTAGTGGTGGCATGCAGAGTCTTTTATTTGTGACCTGTGAACTCTCAGTTCCAGCATCTGGGATCTAGTTCTCTGACCAGGGATTGAATCCAGGCCCCCTGCACTGGGAGTGTGGAGTCTTAGCCTCTGGGCCACCAGGGAAGTCCCCTGAATTTTCTTTTTATAAATGAAAGTCTCCTATTCTAAATGTAGTGTGACTTTTGGAAGACAGAGTTAAAATCACAAGACAGTGGTTAAAACATCTGAGAGCTTGGACTTCCCTGGTGGGCCAGTGGTTGAGAATCTGTCTGCCAAGGCAGGGGTCACAGTTTCCATCCCTGGTTAAGGGAAGATCCCACACGCGGCAGAGCAACTAAGCCTGTGCGCTGCAACGAGAGAAGCCACCGCAAAGCGGGGCCCACACGCCGCCTCTGCAGAGTTGCCCCCACAAGCTGCAACTAGAGAAAAGCCCTCGCAGCAGTGAAGACCCAGCATGGTCAAAAATGAAAAATTATAAAAAAAGAAAAAGTCTGAGAGTGGGCGGTCTGATTCACAAGGTTCCTATCAGTATAACACATCACTGCATTATCAGAATATTTAAGAATTCAATGCTGTGACTCCTGTTAACTGATTCAAAATAATACATAAATTGGGACTACAGGGGCCACATCTCTCCACTGGACTAGAAAGAGAATTAACTCAGCATTACTGACAGTGCCGCCCCTGCAGGTCAGGGCTTCATCCTTCCCACCTGGGGGACAGCTCCACCACGACAGCTCCGTGCAGGACTCCCTGCTCTGCGCCACCTCAGCCGGTCACCACCACCAGACTCTTCCTAAAATGCTCACCCTGATCACCACACTCCCTCGCTAAAGGGCCACCGCCTTCCAATCTCCATGAGAAACGGTCCGCGTTTGCTTTCCCTTTCCAGCATACTGTCAGCACGCGTCGCACGGTTCCTGGCAGGCGGGAGGCATTCAGTAAACATTTGGTGAAAGGATAAATGAAGATGTCAGTGGATCCTCGCTCCTGCTGGCACCTGAAGCTAAAACATTGCCTGAAACTCTTCCAGCTGCACTGATTACTGTTCCCATTAGACCAGCAGCTCTAAACCAGGGATGATTTCCATCCATCACACTGGGAGGGGGATGGTGCTTCTGGCATCCAGTGGACAGTGGCCAGGGATGGTGCTGAACATCCCACATTTCAAGAGCAGCCCCACAAAAAGAAGGATCCAGCCCATGTCAAGGCTGAGACCGAAGAGCCCTGCACAAGACATGCCAAAGGCTCCCACCATGTGGATCTGTATCAGCTCCTCGAACGCAGTGCCTTCCTGCCCCTTCCTCCAGGGGCTGCGCTCCTTTCTACCAGCTCTTCCTGCTGGGATGCCATCTGTCCTTCTGGGCCCAGCTCATACGCTGCCTCCCCTCCCTTGCAAGTGGATGTAGCTCCACCTGCTCCCCTCGTTCAGCCAGTCTGTTCTGAGGACAGGTGCCCCACAAGTCACCTGGATTCAATGGTGGACAAGGCTGCAGGTCCCATTCCTAAAGACCTTACAGAATGGTGGCGAGACAGACAAGGAACAGCTCAGCTACCAAGCTCATCACACACTGTGCTCCTCGGTACTGCAGAAGCAGGGTGAACATGGATGGAGTAACTGGTGGGTGGGAGAGCTCTGCAGTGAACGCAGCAGCGAGACAACACGGAAGATGAGATCTGAGGATGAGACAGTCAGGTGGGGGGCAGGGGGATGCACCCCAGGCACAGCACACAGCGAACACCAGACCCTGAGACAAGGGGCAAATGTGAATACAGGGCAGAAGATAAGACCCATCACACCCAGACATATGGGCTTGTGGAAAGGCTTCAAGACCTTGGACCACTTTGGGATCTCCCAAAGCCCTAACCTGGTCCCAGTACAGCCCAGACTCAGAGGCTTGAGTGCCAGAATTATATCCCATTTTCCCCCTTTACCAACTCTGTGACATGATGCAAGTACCTAACCTCTCAGGGCCTCAGTTTCCTTATCGGTAAAGTAAGAATAGGGCTTCCCAGGTGCCTCAGTGGTAAAGAATTCACCTGCCATGCAGGAGACACAGGTTCAATCCCTTATTCAGGAAGATCCCCTAGAGAACTAACTGGCAACCCACTTGAGTGTTCTTGCCTGGAGAATCCCCACGGACAGAGGAGCGTGGCAGGTTACAGTCCACAGGGTCGCAAAGAGTCGGACACGGCTTAGCAACTGAACAACAACAA
Source organism: Bos indicus x Bos taurus (assembly GCF_003369695.1). Classification (NCBI taxonomy): domain Eukaryota; kingdom Metazoa; phylum Chordata; class Mammalia; order Artiodactyla; family Bovidae; genus Bos; species Bos indicus x Bos taurus. The sequence continues at coordinate 31,000,982 of NC_040100.1, read as the reverse complement.
AGAAAGAGTAACTCATGTACTTTATAAGCGTTGCTGAGTTACGGAGTTAATATATGTGAAGCACGCAGACTTGGCACACTGTAAGTCGTCAAGTAAGAGCTTCTAGAACCATGATTGTTACTCATGGTAACTCCTACCTCTGTCCTAGCAGACTCCTCAAAATCTTACCCATTTCTTTGTTCCCCAGAGCACATAGCAGGGCTCAGAAAATATCTGATGGTGTGCATGTGTATGTGTGCACACGTGCACACGTGTGCACATGCTTTTGTCTTAATATCTTTTCCATCGCATACTGTGGATACTGCTTTGGTTATAAAATGGCAAACATGGGTAGCTGTATAGCTTCCTGGAAGCTTTTTGGCTAAAGAGCAAATGCCAACGAAATGAAATTTTTGTAGCTCCTCACAGAAGCGATCGGCACTGTGAATCACAATCTAAATGTCTTCAGTGATACCTCTCATCTCCCCTGGGGACTAATCTCATTTTAGTGGTTAAAAAAAAACACACACACACACACAACAGTAGCAAAATAATCTTCACCACTCTGGGACTCTTTCTGGTTTAACAAACCAAATGTCCCAACAGGAAGACTGCCAGAACCTGATGCCGCAGTTAACAGCATCTTTCATTAGTGGCGGCCTGGGCCTGGGGGTGGGGTGGGGGTGCTGAGGACGGGGGTGACAGCTAAGCGGTGTGGGGTTTTACTTTAGGGTGGGGAAAAGGTTCTAAAATTGGCTGTGGGGATAGTGGTGCATCTCTGTGCATAGACTAAAAGCCACCAAATTGTTCGCTTTGAAAGGGGAGAACTGTGTTTTTAAAAAGCAATGTCCTTCAGGACCCTCTCCTCCCCCCAAATAATTGAGACAGCGAAACCCAGAGTCTCTGAATTACGTTTCCTAAGTACCAAAGTGAATTTACCCAACCTCTTTTCTTGGCCTCCACATGTCCAAAGGTAGCTTTAGAGATACACAAAAGACTCTGAGTCACAGCTTGGCTGCCACACTTGCTATGTGGGGACGAGGGGCCTGCCAGCATCTTTATCTGCAGCCCTTCAGAGAAGTAAGAAGGCAGTCGGGCCAGGAGGGCTCAGCCAGGCGGCTCTCAGCATCAGTGCACTTGGCCGATGTTGTTCTAGACAATGACTAAGTTGGGGTGGGGGCGGGGACATTTTCCAAACCCCTGTCAATTTTCAGAAGCAGAACTCCACTCAGGGCCTGGCTGTGTTGGGTGGAGGTTTGCTGTGACTTTTCTGCGCCATTCTCCGTGATTCGTTGCCAAGACAGCCAGTGACTGCTGGCCTGGGCAGCACTTCAGGGAGAACTGGAAGCAGGCACTTGCTCTGGGCAGAGGCAGTCCCGCACAGAGGCTGGGTAAATGGGGGCCCTGGATGGAAGAGATGGCTACCCTTCCCTGAGACAGATGCAGCTCTACAGGGCAGGGGCCCCTGCCTGGAAACAAGCACCACCCCCAGCGGATGCCTCTGAGTAAGGCACCAACCACCCGGGGTGCATGGTTTGCAAGGGTCCTGTTGACTGGCTCAATATCTGGGTTCCTGCTGGTTTTGTCCAGAGAAAACATGGTGTGTATAAGTGATGGGTTAGTGGATACATATGCCTGATCAGGCGGCATTATATTCATTTTCATTTGTTTATTCACATAATGAAAGGCCACTGAAGGTCCACGGCTGCCAGACCCCCTCCTAGGCCCGGGCTTCCTGCCCTCCCAGGAATTTATCATCTAGGGCAGGAAAGGACATCAAAGTCACAGGAGTACAGACACAATTCTATTCACTGATGCAAAGAGCTGACTGGCTGAAGGCAGGAGGAGAAGGGGACGACAGAGGATGAGATGGTTGGATGGCATCACTGACTCAGTGGACAAGAGTTTGAGCAAACTCCGTGAGATGCTGAAGGCCAGGGAAGCCTGGCATGCTGCGGTCCATGGGGTAGCAAAGAGTCGGACACAGCTGAGTAACTGAACAATTATCATAAAAGAATGGGTGACGGCGAATGGCAGACGACCTAACTCAGAACGGGAGAGCCAGCCCAGGCCTGAAGAATGAAGAAGCAGTGAAGAGGGAGACAGAGACAAACCGTGACCAGGCCTGACAGAACTGGGTTTTGTTTCAAAGATCTGACTCTGGGTGCTCTTCAGGAAACAGAGTGGAAGCAGAGAGATGGATGGACCCCAGGTGTGCCCGGAGGGCTATGGACGCTGGGACACGGAGAGGGATAGAAGCAGAGGTAGAACAGTGACTCCTGGGCTGCCGGTGGGACAGAGCAGCTGGGGGAGCCTGAGAAGGAGCGGGTTGGGGGCTGGGGTCGGGGGACATAAATGAGGTGCCCCATCCTGCTCTGCTGGGTTCCGGTGGCGAGCCCAGAGGGCCGGGAGCCAGAAGAGCTGCGTGCTCCTCTGAACGCTCCTGCTTACCAGCCCTGGACCTGAGATGAGCGAGTGCCACGGTGCCCCACACAGATCCACACACGATGCACTCGCCACCCAGGCCGCTCCTTAACTCAGATCCGGACACCACCTGGCCTCTGTCTTCCAGCTGAGGACCTGCAGCAATAGCTCCACGAGGAGTGTTCTTTTTCTTTAAACAAGGAGACATGGGGGAGTCTGGACATTCTTTTGCTCATTTCCTGGGGGTCTGATGCCACTCCAAAATCACTGCAGATGGTGACTGCAGCCATGAAATTAAAAGACGCTTGCTCTTTGGAAGAAAAGTTATGACCAACCTAGATGGCATTATTAAAAAACAGAGACATTACTTTGCCAACAAAGGTCCATCTAGTCAAGGCTACGGTTTTTCCAGGAGTCATGTATGGATGTGAGAGTTGGACCATAAAGAAGGCTGAGCACCAAAGAACTGATGCTTTTGTGGTGTTTAAGACAACTCTTGAGGGTCCCTTGGACTGCAAGGAGATCCAACCAGTCCAACCTAAAGAAAATCAGTCCTGAATGTTCATTGGAAGGACTGATGCTGAAGCTGAAACTCCAATCCTTTGGCCACCTGATGTGAAGAACTGACTCATTTGAAAAGACCCTGATGCTGGGAAAGATAGAGGGCAGGAGGAGAAGGGGATGACAGAGGGTGAGATGGCATCCTCTCATCCAGTTGGATGGCATCGCCAACTCAATGGACATGAATTTGAGTAAACTCTGGGAGTTGGTGATGGACAGGGAGGCCTGGTGTGCTGCAGTCCGTGCAGTTGCAAAGAGTTGGACATGACTGAGCAACTGAACTGAACTGACGTCACAACATATGTGGTCCTGAGAGTGGCTGGCAGCCGGCCTGGGGCTTCTGCAGTCTCCACTTGCCCTGGCCCCACATTACTGCCCCTTGCTAGTTGGAGGGTTTGACAAAGTTAAAAATCACATACTACACGAATATAAAAAGTCGTCGCTGAGTCCTCTACTTGAAGAACACACTCCCTTAACAGACATCCACTAGGCCAACGTGAAGGTGTCACCAATGCTCTCCATGCCCCTGCAAAGGCTCTGATCGTGGCCCAGGGCGAGCTGGTGGCCTCTCCATGCTCTGCAGAGCTCTGCCCTGACCCTCATGGAGTTGCCCTCAGATCTGTTCATGCCTGCACTCATTTTTATACTGTCTAATTAAAATCAGAGAAATATGAATGTAAAAAATGTTGCTTCTGATAAAGCAAAGATGGCTGCTTTGGGAAGACTCAATAAAAGCAAGCTGGTAAAAAATAAAATACAATTGAATTAGGTACTGGGGAGGCAAGTGTAAAAGATCTGATGAGTATAAACTTAAAAGAATCCTTCACTCAGAATACTTGCTAAGTGATTTTTAACTGACTACTCCACTGAGGAAAAACCCAAACTGGAAAAGATTCCTTATGAGTGTGGTTTACACAAGAAAGGCTCCCTTGCAGGCCCATCCATAAATCCAAACTATTAACATAAGATATGACCTTGGCCTGACCTCAAAAGACTGGTAAATGAATGTATATTTATAATTAGAGTTTACATTAAAATGAAATGTCAAAAATGTGTAATTCTTTAAAGATTCCCCTCTTTAGCTAATTCTTTCTGTTTGTTGACAAACTACCAGGCTTCTACTGTAATAAAAAAAAAAAAAGGAAATTTCTAATTAGACCCTTACTTCATACCAATACATAAAAATTTACTCAATATGGAACCAGACCTAGACGTAACAGCATAAATTATAATACTCTTAAAACACAAGAGTAAAAATCTTCACAATTTGGGTTTAAGTAAAGATTTCTTGGGCGTCCCTGGTGGCTCACACAGTAAAGAGTCTGTCTGCAATGCAGGAGATCTGGGGTTCGATCCCCGGGTCAGGAAGATCCCCTGGAGAAGGGAATGGCTACCCACCTCAGTATTCTTGCCCGGAGAATTCCATGGACAGAGGAGCCTTGAGGGGGGGCAGTGCACAGGCTACAGTTCTAAGATATTGCATCAAAAGGACAAGTTCTAGTCAAGGCTATGGTTTTTCCAGTGGTCATGTATGGATATGAGAGTTGGACTGTGAAGAAGGCTGAGCACCGAAGAATTGATGCTTTTGAACTGTGGTGTTGGAGAAGACTCTTGAGAGTCCCTTGGACTGCAAGGAGATCCAACCAGTCCATTCTGAAGGAGATCAGCCCTGGGATTTCTTTGGAAGGAATGATGCTAAAGCTGAAACTCCAGTACTTTGGCCACCTCATGCGAAGAGTTGACTCATTGGAAAAGTCTCTGATACTGGGAGGGATTGGGGGCAGGAGGAGAAGGGGACAACAGAGGATGAGATGGCTGGATGGCATCACTGACTCGATGGACATGAGTCTGGGTGAACTCCGGGAGTTGGTGATGGACAGGGAGGCCTGGCGTGCTGCGATTCATGGGGTTGCAAAGAGTCAGACACGACTGAGTGACTGAACTGAACTGAACTGGGAGTTCAGAATTAAAAACTTGGGTGCTACAAATGACATCATCAAGAAAGTGAAAAAAACAAGCCACAGAATGGGAGAAAAAATGTGCAAATCATACAGTCGACAAGCAACTTGCATGCAGAACATACAGAGTCTACGACCATACCACCCTGAACATGCCCAATCTCGTCAGAACATAGAGAGAACGCTAACAAATTTAATAATAGAAACAGAAATAACCCTATTTGAAAAGTAGGCAAAGGATCTGAACAGATAGTTCTTCAAAGATTACAAACAGCCAATAAGATGTGAAAAGATATCCAAAAGCATTAGCCATTAGGAAAATGCAAATCAAAACCGCAGTGAGATTTCACTTCACATCCGTGTGCTGGGTTCTAAGTAAATGGACAGACAGTCTCCAGTACGGATGAGGGTATGGAGAAATCTGAACCACATGCACTGCTGCTAGGAATGGAAATGGTCAGCTGCTTTGGAAAACACCTTGGTGGTTCCTCAAAATGCTAAACACAGCTACTTACGTACGTGTGTGCTCAGCCACTTCAGCCATGTCCAACTCTGTGACCCTGTGAACTGTAGCCCGCCAGGCTCCTCTGTCCATGGGATTCTCTAGGCAAGAATACTGGAGTGGGGTGCCATGCCCTCCTCCAGGGGATCTTCCCAACCCAGGGATCAAACCCATCTCTCTTCCACTGGCACGCAGATTCTTTACCACTTAGCCACCAGGGAAGACCCAAAATGAAACATATGTCCCTACAAAAAGAAATCTATGTGCATGTTCGTGACAGCTTTCTTCATGATAGCCAGTGTCCAAATGGGAGAATGTGTCCAAAAAATTATCCAAATGTTCACCAATGGGTGAGTGGACAAACCAAATGTGGTAATCCATACACTGGAATATTGTTCAGTAGAAAGGGACAAAGTGCTGATACAAACTGCAACATGGGTGAATCCTAAAAAGATTATGTTAAGGGAAAGAAGCCAGTCACAAAAGACCACGGATGATACATTTATATGAAATGTCCAGAAAAGGCAAAGTTACAGAGGTAAATTAGTAGCTGACTGCGCTGGGAATGGAAACATAAAGAGACTGAAAATGGACACAAAGTATCCTTTCTGGGGAGAGGAGGAGGTTCTAAAACTGTGATGCTGTGCCAGGCCACAAAATGTATTAAAAACCAGTAAAACTGAAAATGAGTGAATGTTATGGTACCTCAACAGAGTCATTTAAAAACAGAAAAGCAAAGAAACAAGGCATTCAGAAACAAAAGTTCATTTGTCTTTTGGAAATGTTCTAACCGGAACTTTTTATGCACTGATTTTTACAGACAATGAAAGTGAGGAGGGAAGATATCCAAACTCCTATTTTAGTCACAGGAACCCTTCTTAAATAGGGAACTGGCCTGGCCTACATGGATGGCATAATTCAAGGTATTCATTTTGTTTTCTTCATTGATAGGTTAGAATTTTTTACATAATGTTTTTGATCCTGTTCAGACCTGAACCAACATTTCCAGTTTGATTGTTTCTACAGAAGTCCTTAGGTGAGACCTGAGGAAGTAAGTTTATTCTTTAGGAATTTCATTTATTGTCTTAAAGTGAAAGGGTTTCCAGGAGGGACCAAGAAATATTCATAATTAGTGAACACAGTTGGTGCCTCTGAAACAGCTGTGGAGGCTTAAAATGTCCGGGAAATCATCTTTTTAGGTCAACCACTGATGATCCCTGTACTCCGAGGGGGGAAATAACCGGCGATAAAATGAACTCGAAAAACTGATTGGGACCTAAAAACAAATACAGGTAATTTTGAAGGCATGTTTTAATCTTGGTATTTCTCCCTTTGAGAATTTCTTCAAAACAGGTGTTGTAAACTTTTCAGAAAGACCATTATTTGCTAGGAGAAAGTAGTCTTAATTAGGATACATGTCAAGGAAATATAATTATCAATTTGCCTAATTAAAATGAATATTTGAACATGCCTGAGGATTGTGAGCCTTCTCAGGTGAGACACGTACAACTTACTTTCTATAAACAACTGTTGACAGAGCCAAGCAGACTGTGTTAGCAGGAAATGGGTGACTGAGCCACGCTTAACAGGCAACAGAACTGCTTGGGAATACTGTTCCTCAAAAATCACCAGGAGGAAGTCTTAAAGTGCTTGCCATTGACTGTCTGTGTCCTCCCCAAACCCCTACACTGAAATCTAACCCCAAGTGTGATGATATTTGGAGACGGGGACTCTGGGAGGTGATTAAGCCGTGAGGGCTCAGTACTAGGATTACCCGAGGACTTCCCTGGTGGTCCAGTGGTTGAGAACCCACATGCCAATGCAGGGGACATGGGTTCGACCCCTGGTCCAGGAAGATTCCATATGCCACAGGGGCAACTGAAGCCCGTGCACCACAACCACTGAAGCCCAGTGCCGGGAGCCCATGCTTCTCAACGAAGCCCGTTGACAGCAACTCGAGAGTAGCCCCTGCTCGATGCCACTAGAGAAAAGACTTCACAGCAGCAAAGACCCGGCGCAACCAAAAGAAAGAAAGAAAATTTTTTAAGAGAGAGACCCGAGAGCTCACTCCCCACTTCCTCCACGCGAGGACCCAGCAGGAGGACAGCCATCTACTGTAATGACGGTTACACATCATTATACAGTACACATACAGTACATAAAGTGCACAACTCCAGGAGTGACTGTAATGCCAACTGTGGGCTCCGGCTGCTCACGTGGGGTCACTGCGTGTTCCTCCAGTGTAACGAACATACCACTCTGGTGGGGGGATGCTGATGATGGGAGAGGCTATCATGTGTGGGGGTGGGGTGGGCTATATGGGAAATTTCTGTACTTTCCTCCAACTTTGCTAGGAACATGTAACTGAGCTAAAAAATTAAGTCTTTAAAAAAAAGAAGAAGACCCATCTATGAATCAGGAAGAAGGTTCTCACCAGACACTGAGTCTGCAGGTTTCTTGACCTTGGATGGTCCTTTGACCAGCCTCCAGGATGTGAGCAATGCATTTCTGTTGTTTTTAAGGCAGCCAGCCTATGGTGTTTTGTCATAGCAGCCCCAGCTGGCTAAGAGAGCACGCCTTCATTTACTTGACAAGCTTCACTTGAGAAATAAACTGTTTAATTCTGGAGGGGGCTTCCCGTAGGGAGCATGAGGGTTATCAGGGCTGTGATTTTAGGCACAGTTACTGGAATTCACCAAAACCTCCTTGACAGGCAATGTGTATTTTGGCAAGAGACCGAAAAAGCCAGTTCCTTTCCTTTCTCTTCCAAGCCTGCCCTTGGGGCAACTCCACCAGCTCATCCCCTGCCCACAGAGCCTGAACTGGCAATGGACCCTCCAAGGGCATGGCCCAAAGTCACCAGCAATGCTAACAGGGACCTGGGACCCAGGGAAGGCAGTGACGGCGGGAGAGGCCGCCTGGGGGTGGACTAGGTGCTCAACATGCAGTGAACTGAACCCACAAGACTAGGAGTTTTAAGCCTGGCCCTCCAAAACCGGGGTTTTCCCCAGTGGCTCAGAGGTAAAGAATCTGCCTGCACTGCAGAAGACATGGGTTCGACCCCTGAGTCAGGAAGATCCCTGGAGAAGGGCATGGCAACCCACTCCAGTATTTTTGCCAAGAGAATCCCATGGACAGAGGAGCCTGGAGGGCTGCAGTTCACAGTCAGATGTGACTGAGTGACTGAGCACACGGGCATGCTCCAAAGCCAGGCCTTTAGAAGCCCTGGGCTATATGGGATCTCCATCCGTGGGCTCCTCTATCCATGGGATTCTCTTGGCAAGAATACTGGAGTGGGTTGCCATGCCCTTCTCCAGGGGATCTTCCTGACTCAGGGATCGAACCTGCATCTCCTGTGATGCAGGCAGATTCTTTACCTCTGAGCCACCAGGGAAACCCCTGGTTTTGGAGGGCCAGGCTTAAAACCCCTAGTCTTGTGGATTCGCTTCACTGCATGTTGAGCACTTAGTCCAACCGCAGGCTGCCTCTCCCGCCATCACTGCCTTCCCTGGGTCCCAGACCCCTGTACACACATACTATGCAGGCCCGCTGGGCTGCTCAACTGGCAAGGAAGACCAAGTGCAGGCCCCACTCCTAGAAGTCCAAGGTCACTTCCCTCCTCCTAGCTCATCAGTTTATCTTCTAAATCTCTCTCCATCCGCACATCTCTGCAATTTTTTCCCGGTGTATGCTTCTCTGGTCCTACGGCAGTCCTGGGGCAGCTCCAGTGAGCTGGGAAGCTTCATACCTCAGCACCCCTGTAATCTCCACTGGAAGCCCCCTACCACCTCCACATGTACCTCCAGCGACTGAGAATCAACAAGTTCAAAGTGAACAATGTGTGCCTTGGAAATGTTGCCTCAGGACAAGTTGCTGAGCTCCAGCTTCCAATTTGACTGCACCCCAAGTTCCTCTAAAGCAGAAGCTCTGTTGCTACCACTGCAGCCAGACTGTTCTTTCCAAAATGGGAACGGCATCACCTCATACATGCAGCTTAAAAGCCCTTGGTGTGATGGGCTTCCCTGGTGGTATTAGTGGTAAAAGAACCCGCCTGCCATTGCAGGAGATGTAAGAGACTCGGGTTCGAACCTTGGATGGGGAAGATCCCTGGACAAGAAAATGGCAACCCATTCAACCCACTCCAGTACTCTTGCCTAGAAAATCCCATGGACACAGGAGCCTGGGTGGCTATAGTCTACAGGGGTCGCAAGAGTCAACACGACTTAGTGACTGAATAACAACAACCATAAGATAAAAACAAAACTCCTCGATGACCTCCTTTCCCACAAGCCAGTCTCATTTCACGCCGCCCTGCTCCACACTCAGGAGTTTCCTTCTTTCAACCTTCCCTTTCCGGTCCCACCAGGTCAGACTTCCATTTGAACTCTAGTCCACAGTGGCCTTCCTGCCCTTCAGAACCCAGGTCCCTCCCACTCACCCTTCAACCAGGGGCCAACACATCCTTCCCCAGGGAAGCCTCCCTCAGGGCCTTGTTCAGGTCCCCTCCCTTCCCTGACATCTGCCAAGGCTGCTATTTATGCTGGTTCATGTGACCGGCAGGTTAGTATCGGGCTCTCCAAGTAGCTACAGGTGGACTGTGTGGGCTGTGTTAGCCACTCAGTCGTGTCCGACTTTTTGTGACCCCATGGACTGTAGCCCTCCAGGCTTCTCTGTCCATGGAACTCTCCAGGCAAGAATACTGGAGTGGGTTGCCATTCCCAACTAGTTTCACTCATCAATAATACAATTGCTGGGACAAGGGAGGTGCTTACTACATTTGATGAGTAGGCAAATGGATGAGCCAACAGAAAAATGGATGGACAGACAGATGAAATGATGGACATATGACAGACAGACTGGTGAATGGATGGTCTGGGAGATAGGTGGAGGGACAGAAAAGAGAGAGAGGTAGGGAGAGAGAGGAGGAGGAAGAGATGGTCAAAGAGAACATTTGTTCCCAGGGCCAAGCCCTCTTCTGAGCCCTCAATCCCATCTTTTCCCATCTCCTCAAATACTGCTCTCCAACCAGTGAACCTGCCTTTTGCATTTTTTCAACCCCAGATCCATCTCAGACCAGTCACGTGACCTTGGACAAGTTGCCCAGCCTTTCTGAGATTGACTTTTTCCCCACTATAGAAAGAAGAGAACCATAATAGCTAGTTCAACAGGACTGTTTTGAAGATTACATGAGATAGTCCACAGGCTTCCCTTGTGGCTCAGCTGGTAAAGAATCTGCCTGCAGTGCAGGAGACCTGGGTTTGATCCCTAGGTTGGGAAGATCCCCTGGAGAAGGGAAGGGCTACCACTCCAGTATTCTGGCCTGGAGAATTCCATGGATCGAACAGCCAGTTATGGGGTGGGGTCACAAACAGCTGGACAGGACTGAGCGACTTTCACTTTTTTTCACTTGAGACCATCCACACACAGCACAGAATACAGTGCCTGGCAAGCCATAAACAGCTGACAGATGTTAGATGCTCCTATTGTTCTTACCATCTTTACTACTGCTGCAAACCCTTCAGCCTCCAGCAGCCTTGCTCCTCCCTCAAGCTTCTAGTGTCCTACGTCAACCTTGCATCACCAAAGGGCTCCAAGCAGAATCCTATGCTTGCTGACTGCACGTCCTCACTCTCTGCCATTCCTCAAGCACCATGCCCCCGGGCTTCCCTCTACAACTCTACTGAAACTGTCCTCCCGAAGGTGACAGAACAATCAAACCTGCTCAGCTACCACTCACCTAGACGTCTGCAGCATCTGAGCCTGTGCACACCCTGCCTGAGCCCCCCTCCCCAGCTTTGGTACCAAGGCCGGTTCCTCGGTCTATCTTCCAAAGTTCCTGGTTGCTTCCTGCTCTGAGACCTTCAGTGTGTCTTTTCCTGTTTCTTATCCCCTGCTGCTGCTGCTAAGTCACTTCAGTCGTGTCTGACTCTGTGTGACCCCATAGATGGCAGCCCACCAGGCTCTCCCATCCCTGGGATTCTCCAGGCGAGAACACTGGAGTGGGTTGCCATTTCCTTCTCCAATGCATGAAAGTGAAAAGTGAAAGTGAAGTCGTTCAGTCATGTCCGACCCTCAGCAACCCCATGGACTGCAGCCCACCAGGCTCCTCTGTCCATGGGATTTTCCAGGCAGGAGTACTGGAGTGGGGTGCCATTGTCTTATCCCCTAAACATAGGCATATCCTAAGGTTACACACACACGTGCACACACCATCCACTGCTCCACACTTTTCCCCTGAGCGATGTCACTGACTCCTACAGCCATACCATCTACTTGCCTCTCCGGGGATGGCAGCACTCACACCTCCACCCCCAGCCATACACTGCATCCTCCAGGTTGCCCCAGATTTCCTGACGGCACTTCGAAGCCACCACTTCCCAATCAATCCCATCCTACCTGATCCTCCTCCTTGCTCCCCGATTTATGTTAAAAGTCTCACCAACACGCAGGACCAACGCTTAAAATCCCAACTCCCACTGCAGTGGCCTATTTTTTGTGCCATAGCTTTGTGCTTACATTATGCGTCCTTGCCTTCCCCTTGCTTTTTTCTACTCTCCACAAGATATCAGTAGGACTGCAATAAATACTTCCTGAACTGAAAAGAGACAGGGCAGAGTCACAGGGAACTCTCATAGTCTGCTAGTGGGAATGTAAGTTGCTGCGAGTATTCTGGAAGGCGATGTGACAAGGTCTAGTAAAGCTGGAAAGATCATATCCTGCAACCCAGAACTTTGCTCTCCTGGGTGGACGCCTTGGAGAAATTTTCCCGTGTGTCCACAAGACTTGTACCAGAATGCTCCTAACAACTGTTACCAACGGTGAAAAACAGAAAGAACTGAATGTCCATCATATCAGGATCCTTGCAGGAAATAGATGGCATGTTCAAATTATGACAATTAAAGGAGCATTTAAAGGGAGATTATTTGGGATGAGTTGAGTGTAGAACATCAAAGGATGGTTTAGTAGTCCAACACAGAAAAGCACAACTCCATCTGAAAGGAGGGAGGAAGTGGTTACCCAAATCTGAAATGAGAGTTCCGGCAGAAAGGCCATGTTGAGAGAAGCAGCGAATTTCAGGGGAGGAGTACAGCCAGGGAAAGAGGAGTGTGAAAAACCTGGCTTAAAACTCAACATTCAAAACACTAAGATCATAGCATCAGGTCCCATCACTTCATGGCAAATAGATAGGGAAACAATGGAAACAGTGAGAGACTTTATTTCGGGGGGCTCCAAAATCACTGTAGATGGTGACTGCAGCCATGAAATTAAAAGACACTTGTTCCTTGGAATAAAAGCTATGCCCAACTGAGACAGCATATTAAAAATCAGAGACACTACTTTACTGACAAAGGTCTGTCTAGTCAAAGCTGTGGTTTTTCTAGTAGTCATGTGTGGATGTGAGAGTTGGACCATAAAGAAAGCTGAGTGCCAAAGAATTGATGCTTTTGAACTGTGGTGTTGTAGAAGACTCCTGACAGTCCCTGTGACTGCAAGGAGATCCAACCAGTCCATCCTAAAGGAAATCAGTCCTGAATATTCATTGGAAGGACTGATGCTGAAGCTGAAGCTCCAATCCTTTGGCTACCTGATACAAAGAGCCAACTCGTTGGAAAAGACCCTGATGGTGGGAAAGACTGAAGGCAGGAGAAGAAGTGGACGACAGAGGATGAGATGGTTGGATGGCATCACTGACTCGAACGACATGAGTTTGAGCAAGCTCCGGGAGTTGGTGATGGACAGGGAAGCCTGGTGTGCTGAGTCCACGGGGTCGCAAAGAGTCAGACACGACTGAGGGACTGAACTGTAGAGCCAGCCAGAGGCAGCTCCACAGAGAAGAAGTCAGGGGAATAAACACTTTAGCTTTCCCATTCCTCTGGTCTCCAAATGGGACTCCCCATTGTCTCAACCTAACAAAAGGCCTAAGGGCAAGGAGCCCATGGATGAAGCCCATGGAGATCAACCTTCTAGAGTGGTGGGGAAGGGAGGGTATAGATTTGGAAAGCAAAGGGAAGATCCTCAGAATATCTAGCAACAGAATGTATCAAGTACTGATCTATGCTTTTATAATGGAGTACTGCCCAGCAATAAAATGAGCAATGAACTGTGGAAAATTCTTAGAGCTACTTATACCAACACGGATAAATCTCAAAAACCTCACACTGGATTGAAATAGAGAAGGAACCTGCGGGGTCCTCCAGAAAACAAAAGCCTTTCCGTGTCCCTCATTTCTTGTTTGAAGAAAAGGCTTTAGTCTCCTAGACCTTTCCTGAGTTCCCAAGAACAGATTCAAGGGGTTAATAATGAGGGACTTGAGGGAATGCAAAAACGAAGGGAAAACAGTCAAGAAACAACAGTGACGGGATAAAACAGAGTCCCAGTCCCTCCATAACAATCTGATCCAGTCTTTTGAGTTCTGCAGCCCTCCCCACCCCCGAGGTGGAGGATGATAACTAACATGGTGAAACCCCCAGACTGATCAGAACTAGAGGCTGAGGCTTGAGATTCCTGGAGCCCTACCCTGTTCTGGTTTCACCAGAAACCAACCAGAAGAAAGGTGTTCACCCTGCAGCTGTCTCCCCAACTGTTTCCTTTAAATACTCTTCCCTGAGGGACTTCCCGAGCAGTCCGGTGGTTAAGACTCCCCCTTACAATGCAGGGGGTGTGGGTTCAATCCCTGGTCAGGGAGCTGAGATCCCACGTGCCTCGTAGCCAAAAAATCATCCACATTAAAAAAAAAAAAAAAAAACACTTAAAAAAGAACCAAAACCTCTTCCCTGAAAACCAGAGGGACCTGGAGTCTTTTGAGCATGAGTCACCTGCTCTCCTAGCTTGGCCCTGCAATAAATCCTCTGCTCCAAACTCTGATATTTTGGTTTGTTTGGTTTCACTGTGAGTTGCACACATGAACTTGGGTTTAAAAAACGATGAAAAAGGCACATTAAAACAATATTTAGAGAACGGGCACTATAACAGGTTGTATTTTAAAATCCACCTCAACCAGATCTCTGGCCCCATATGCTCTTCTAGAACCCTGCCTCCTTTCCCACCCTCCCACCAACGGTTGCAGAAGATAAAAGAACAAAACTTTAGACCAGAGAGTTATAGAAAAAAAACCTACTTCAATAACGGTGACCAAGGGAAAGTCTTTCTGAGAAAGTGATCAAACTTTAATTAAGGTGCGAAGGTTTGAGAAAGAGCCAGACACATCAGCCAGCTATTAGCCAGGCCCTACAGAGAGAAAGGACTTGGCCTTTTAAAATAGTTCAAGAAGCCCAGTGAAGCAGAATTGAGCAAGAAGAATGGCGAGCGTGAAGTAATACAGGTGAGCACAAGCCGGATTGTAGAGGGCATCTGGGGTGACTTCTCCGGGGTGACAAAAACCCGCGAGTTCATGGGAAGGAAGGTGACTCCACGCAGCAAAACCCGCAGGGAGGAGCAAGGAACGGGGAGCAGTGGTTCCTCTTGGGCCTCCGGAGTGAACATTCACTCAGCACTTAGCCTGTGTCAGGAACGGGGTTACAAAAATTCTTTGAACCTTCTAACTCTCTTCTGTGGGGTAAGCATTAACAAACCCATTCTCACAGCGAGGCGAATTAGCTAACTCCGAAGTCCAAGCACGTAACTCAAACACAACTCTTGACTGCCTCCCTGCTCTCTTAGCTCTGAAGGCACTGCTAACATTTGGGTGAATGACTCATATTGTAGAAGATAACCGTGATTACGGAGTGCAAATCTACATCAAGGTCAACAACCATAATAAAAAATAACCGCATCGCACGTGCACCCAGCGCTTATCCCGTGCCACATAGAACCTCGTTGCTTTATTCCCGCCTCACAGATGAGGAAACTGAGGCGAACACTCCCTGAGCCACGTATCCAAGGCAGGACTTAGAAATCAAGTGTAACTGCACAGCCCGCGATATCAACTATGTCTTGCTGCCTCACTTTTATCTTCTCTCCGAGAACCTCGGTCAAGGCCAACGAAATTCCATGACTGTCGGACCCCCAGCCCAGGAACGCCTCTCTCACAGGAGCCCCTGGAAGCCCCACGTGCGGGAGGTGCGGTTGCTATTGCGATCCCCAGCCCCCGGGGTGCAGCCCCCACTGGGGTCCGGCTGGAGGTGCACATCCCAACCTAACGTTCCCCTCGCCGAATGTTCCGCAGCCCTGAAACCACCCACTCCCCAGCAGGAAGTACCTGAGGAAAAGGCGTCCAGGGTCCTGCCCCGCGCTCTGTGGAAAACACCCCCCGCCTCTGCAGCCGACATGGCTAGCGAGTATTTTGGCCTCAACTAAGTCTGCTGCGTAGCAAGGAGCTATGAGACTCTTAACTGCCCAAGCGCCGGGTGGGGCCTGCCCGGCTGGGGGCTGCGCCCTCTGCTTGGGGCGGGGCGGGGCCGGCGGGCGCGCAGGACTCGGTCGCTCGGGGCGCCACTAGTGCTGTCTGAGCGGGGCGGAAGCGTGAGCGGCCCCTGTGCAATCGACTGGGGCTCCTGGCGAGTGGAGGCCACTTGCCAGTCGCCTGCGTGGGCAGACGGAGTGAATTTGGCCTCAGGCATGTGGGCAGACCTTCGCTAAAGGTGGGGGCTCCAGGTTTAACAACTAAAGCTGAGCCCCCGTCTCCCGCATTCCAGGCGGGTTCTTTACCCTCTGAGCCACCAGAGAATCCCAAGATTGCCACCAGGGAATCCCAAGATTACAGGACACTCGGTTAAATTGGAATTTCAGATAAGCAATGAATGATAAGTATGTTGTATGTAATTTGCAAGATGCTGGTACTAAAATGTTTGTAGTTGTTTATCTGAAACAGCAATTTAAATGGGGACTTGTATTGTATCTGGTCCAAAGGACCCAGCCCTGTCCTTGGGGGATAAGACAGTACCTTCCACCAGCCACCTGCTGTGATTGCTGACATTTCATTCTGAAGCAGCTTCAGTTTTGCTTGTCATCAGCACCATCACCATCATTCCGTTTGAAACCAAATCCCCCTAAAATTGAGTTCTTTTACCAAATCGTGATTAATCTCACTATTAAAAATTTTATTCTCTTTCTGTCCAGCCCTAGTTCCCATCAGGATTGAGGACTATCAAAGAATAGGGGAGATTGAAACCAACCAGGACTGGGGCCTTCCAGGGTAGAAAAGCCCTGCCATGTCCCCTTGTTTATTTGTAGGGAAAAAAAGGCTTTAGCCTCTGAGGCCTCTGTTGAGTTCCAAAGAGCAGGCTCAAGCAGTTAATGATTAAGACAGCAGAGTCACCAGATTCTGTAGGAATGTAGATAAACAATCTGATGTATATGAAGACACCCCCAGCCCCAACTCAGGTGGAAGGTGCTGACCACAGGCACAAGACTCCAGACTGGTTGGAACCAGAAGGTTAAAATTTCAGAAACATCACCCTGTTACCCCACCAACCAATCAAAAGAAAGTCTATATAAGCATTCTAGACACTCTTGCCTAACACTATCTTTTAAAAACCCTTGCTAGAAGGCCATCAGTTTATTTGTGTCTTTTGAGCATGAGCTGCTACCCCCTACAAATAAACTCTACTTTGCTGCAAACACCCAATGTCAGAGTTTCGCTTTCTGCACCATGGACACAGGAGTCCTTGCTTGGTGACACATTACTGTCATCACCCCTCATTAAGCATCTGGGATTGTTAAGCACTTTGCACCAGCTCACTTAATCCACACAAAAACCTCAGGGGATGGTGCTGTCGTTCGCTGCATTTATCAGAAGAGGAAACTGATGCCCAGAGAGATGAAATGGTGTGCACAAGTGACACACACCCAGGAAAGTAGTGAAACAGCCGCCCACCTGTACCAGTATCTGTCCAGCGGAAAAAAATCATTAAAATGAACTACTAAGCCAGGTTTGTCAAACCTGCTAAAAATACAAGTTCCAGACTGGAGTTGCTGTACCTGAAATTCAGCCTCTGTACCACATCACCAAATTGTGTCTTGGAGACAAAGTTTGGAGTAAAGTAGAAAAAAAGAGCTTTATTGCTTTGCTGGGCAAACAGGGCCGCAGTGGGCTAATGTCCTCTAATGTGTGTCAAGACCTGGAAGGGGTAGTGAGAAGTTTTATAGGAATGGTTCAAAGAGGAGGGTGTGATCAGCTCATGAATATTCTTCTGATGGTGGGGAGGCAACTTGAAGTCAGCATGGTCAACCTCCTGGTTCCTACTGGTCTGGGGTCTACGTGCTTGTGGGCAACATGCAGTTAACATATCCCACCGGGTAGGGATTTCAGTATCTGCAAAACAACTCAAGGATATTGCTATGTGCATCTCTTGAGGGGGAGCCAGGACCCTGCCCCAAGGCTGCACTACTGTTTCTTGACTGCTCCTTCCTTGTCTCTGCATCCATCCCACCTCCCAGCCCCCTCACTGATTAGCAACTGTTTGGACTTGCCCACTGGAACTCAACATTCCAAAAACTAAGATCATGGCATCCAGTCCCATCACTTTATGGCAAATAGATGGACAAACAGTGGCTGACATTATTTTTCTGGGTTCCAGAATCACTGCAGGTGGTGACTACAGCCATGAAATTAAAAGACGCTTGCTCCTTGGAAGAAAACCTATGACAAACCTAGACAACATATTAAAAAGCAGAGACATAACTATGCCAACAAAGGTCCATCGAGTCAAAGCTATGGTTTTTCCAATAGTCATGTAGGGATGTGAGAGTTGGACTATAAAGAAAGCTGAGCACTGAAGAATTGATGCTTTTGAACTGTGGTGTTGGAAAAGACTCTTGAGACTCCCTTGGACTGCAAGGAGATCCAACCAGTCCATCCTAAAGGAAATCAGTCCTGAATATTCATTGGAAGGATTGATGCTGAAGCTGAAGCTCCAATACTTTGGCCATCTAATGCAAAGAACTGACTCACTGGAAAAGACCCTGATGGTGGGAAAGATGGAAGGTGGGAGAAGAAGGGGATGACAGAGGATGAGATGGTTGGATGGCGTCACCAACTCAATGGACATGAGTTTGAGTAATCTCCGGCAGTTGGTGATGGACAGGCAAGCTTGGCATGCTGCAGTCCATGGGGTCTCAAAGAGTTGGACACAACTGAGTGAACTGAACTGAACTGGAATTCAGCAAAGGTCATGCAGGCTTGAATGAAGCCTATTTCCTGTAACCAAGAAATGGGGGACACAGAAAGACTTTTGTGGACTTCCCTGGTAGTCCAACGGTTAAGAAAATCTGCCAGCCAATACAGGGGACAGTTTTGGTCCCTGGCATAGGAAGATTCCACATGCCACAGGACAGCTGGGCTCATGAGCCACAACTACTGAAGCCAACATGCTCTATAGCCCACACGTTGCAACTAGAGAAAGCTTGTGGGCAGCAACAAAGACCCAGTGCAGCCAAAAATAGATAAATTTAAAAAAAAATTTTAAGAGAGGCTTTTATTTCCAGGAACCCCCAGGGGCTGAGTGACACAGCTCAGTTTCACTACTGAGTCTAAATCTCCAGAAAAAGGGACTGCTTCTAATTCCCTAGGAGTTCTTATGATATGACAGATTGGAAATTCTTTTAACTAGCTACCTACATCTGAAGCATTGTTTGGGTAGCTAAAATGACCAGGGCAACTGCTCCCTAGTCTTGGACAAGAGGTAGTAAATGATAGCAGTTAAGAATATTAGTGCTGAGGAGTTCTAGAGTCAGACTCGCTGGTTGTGCTGTCGTCGCTGAGTTGTGTCCTATTCTTTGTGATCCCATGGACTCTAGCCCACCAGGCTCCTCTGTCCATGGGATTCTCCAGGCAACAATACTGAAGTGGGTTGCCATGCCTTCCTCCAGGGGATCTTCTCAGCCCAGGGATCGAACCCAGGTCTCCCACATTGCTGGCGGGTTCTTTATAGTCTGAGCTACCAGGGAAGTCCAAGAATACTGGAGTGGGTAGCCTATCCCTTCTCCAAGGGATCTTCCTCACCCAGGAATCAAACCAGGGTCTCTTGCATTGCAGGCAGATTCTTTACCAGCTGAGCTACCAGGGAAGCCCACTTGCTGGTTGTATAAGCTTGCAAATTACTTAGTTTCTACATGCCTCAATTTCACTAAAGTGAAAGTGTTAGTCACTCAGTTGTGTCAAACTCTTTGCAACCCCATGGACTGTAGCCCACCAGGCTCCTCTGCCCATGGAATTTTCCAGTCAAGAACACTGAAGGAGTTGCCATTTCCTTGTCCAGAGGATATTCCTGATCCAGGGATTGAACCCTGGTTTCCCACATTGCATGTAGACTCTTTACCATCTGACCCACCAGGGAAGCCCTCTGTCAAGCAAAAACAATTGTAGTGAGAAACGGAGTTCAGTTCAGTTCAGTCACTCAGTTGTGTCTGACTTTTTGCAACCCCACGGACTGAAGCATGTCGGGCTTCCCTGCCCATTACCAGCTTCCAGAGCTTGCTCACATTCATGTCCATTGAGTCAGTGATGCCATCCAACCATCTCATCTTCTGTCATCCCCTTCTCCTCCTGCCTTCAATCTTTCCCAGCATCAGGGTCTTCTCCAGTGAGTCAGTTCTTCTCATCAGGTGGCCAAAGTTTTGGAGCTTCAGCTTCAGCATCAGTCCTTCCAATGAACATCCAGGACTGATTTCCTTTAGGGTGCAGTGGTTTGATCTCCTGTAGTACAAGGGACTCTCAAGAGTCTTCTCCAACACCATAGTGCAAAAGCATCAATTCTTCAGCGCTCAAACTTCTTTATAGTCCAGCTCTCACATCCATACGTGACTACTGGAAAAACCATAGAGAGATGGACTATTTCCTGCCGTATCAGTAAATGAGGATGTCACAGTCATCAGGGATTGCAGCCCTCCAGTGTGAGTTCTGAAGGAGATCAGCCCTGGATTTCTTTGGAAGGAATGATGCTAAAGCTGAAACTCCAGTACTTTGGCCACCTCATGCAAAGAGTTGACTCATTGGAAAAGACTCTGATGCTGGGAGGGATTGGGGGCAGGAGGAGAAGGGGACAACAGAGGATGAGATGGCTGGATGGCATCACTGACTCGATGGATGTAAGTCTGGGTGAACTCCGGGAGTTGGTGTTGGACAGGAAGGCCTGGCGTGCTGCGATTCACGGGGTCACAAAGAGTTGGACACGACTGAGCGACTGAACTGAACTGAACTGAAGGGCACTCAGGAAAGAAAAGAATACCTGTGAACCAGCAGCCATCAGGACCACAGCCACCCAATACAGTGAGCCCCAGGGGTGCTCAGGATGTGAAAAAACACAGGATACTGGCCCCAGGGTAGTTGAGATACATATGAGAGAAATGATTTCAGTGAGCCCCAGACTCTTACATCTTCCCATATGTAGAAAAGTATTAAATTCCTTAACTTGGGATATCTGGCTTCCTTTAATTAACAATAATCTTTTGATGTTCAGACTGCCAGACGTTTGTTGTAAAACTTCTGTATAACCCGGCTCCTCCCTTTGCCTCCTCGGAGCATCTCTCAGGGTCACTTGAGATGCTGTCTCTCGGGCTGGAAGTCCTAAAAATTCCCACTGACTAAAACGTAACTCTCAACTTTTAGGTTGTGGCTAATTTTTAAGTCGACAGTACTATCTTGCTCATAGAGCTGCTTGGAGGCTTAAATGAGTTGGTACATCCAAGTGCTTAAAACAAAAATGGTACAGATGAACTTATTTTCAAAAGAGAAATAGAATCACAGAAGTAGAAAGCAAACTTATGTTTTCCCCTCAAGGTGGGGAGGGAGGTGGGATGAGCTGGGAGACTGGGACTGACGTTTCGAGTCCATGGACTGTAGCCTGCCATGGAATTCTCCAGGCAAAAATACTGGAGTGGGTTGCCATGCCCTCCTCCAGGAAATCCACTCAACCCAGGGATCAAAACCAGGTCTTGTACATTGCAGGC
Source organism: Bos indicus x Bos taurus (assembly GCF_003369695.1). Taxonomy (NCBI): domain Eukaryota; kingdom Metazoa; phylum Chordata; class Mammalia; order Artiodactyla; family Bovidae; genus Bos; species Bos indicus x Bos taurus. The sequence continues at coordinate 30,979,670 of NC_040100.1, read as the reverse complement.
AGATTTTTTACCACTGAGCCACCAGGGAAGCCTCATATATACACTACTATATATAAACTAGGTAACTAATGAGATCTATTACTAGTGTATAGCACAGGGAACTCTACTCAATGATCTGTAGAGAACTACATGGGAAGGAAATCTGAAAATGATTTCCCTGGTGGTCCTGTGACCAAGACTCCGAGCTTCCAGTGCAAGTGGCTGAGGTTCAGTCCCTGGCTGGAGAACTATATTCCACATGCTATGTCAAGAGGATTATGCATGCTCAGTGAAGACTGAATATCCTGAGTGCCACAACTAACACCCAGTACAGCCAAATATATAAAAATAAATTAAAAAAAAATTTTTTAAGGCATGAAATAAATACAGATACACACATATATATTTTAAAATAAAATTAAAAGTGGATATATGTACAACTTTAGAGTTCGTTGTAAATCAATGTTACTCCAAAAAATAAATAGGTGAAGTGTACTGGGAGGAAAAGTGCTTAAAACAATTGGTCTAATAGCAAGTGGGAAGTACTGAATGAATATTGGCCACTGTTATTGTAATCATTATTGATCACTTATATACCTGGAAAAAAAAGTGAAAGTGTTAGTAGCTCAGTCATGTTTGATTCTTTGCAACCCCATGAACTATAGTCTGCCACGCTTCTCTGTCCATGGGATTCTCTAGCAAGAATGAATACTGGAGTGGATAGCTATTCCCTTCTCCAGGGGGTCTTCCTGACCCAGGGGTTGAATCTGAGTCTCTTGCACTGCAAGCAGATTCTTTACCATCTGAGCCCCCAGGGAAACCCTATTCACTGCCTATGGCCTGGTCCAGCAGAAAATTCTCAGGAAATGTTGGAGGAATGAATTGATAAATGAGGATCAAGAATCCTAACAGAGGCCTCAAGCCCCTGGGAGATGCAACCCTAGCCTACTTCTCACCCACTAATTGTGAGGCCACTAATTTCAGTTCCTTAAATATGCAAATCCATTCCCCTCTTTGCCTCTGTGGTTCCTCCTGTTTACAGTGTATCTGCCCATTCAAATATCAAGGCCTCTGCTTAAATCACACTTGACCACAGTGAAGCCTTACCCTACACACTTGTACACACTCTTCAAATTTTTAAAATGTTTTTAGTCACGTCTCATGGCCTGTAGCGGGATCTCAGTTCCAACCAGTACCTCGGCAGTGGAAGCTTAGAGTCTTAACAACTGGACCACCTGGTTATCCCTCATTGTTTTTAATAGCACTCTGCTCATGACCTTCATAGCCCTTTGCACAGTTGGTTATCGTGTGCTTACACATGGTTGATGTGTAACTATAGATGTAACTATTGATTTAATGTTGTCTCTCCCAGTTCAAATATAAGGTCTATGAGGGCAGTTACTTTGCCCTGCCCACCAAGAGGGTACATAAACTCAAATGGCTGTTGCATGATAAATAAGTGGATGATGACTGTCTTGGTAGGATAACCCTGTGTAGAGCTTGGGCAGTGATGGTGAGTAACTTCAGAGCTGCATGGGTGCCACTTACTGAGAGCTCCAGCTGCAACTACAGCTTGTCTTCCACTCCGATCAGCAACCTCTGAGCCGCACTGCCGGCCACATCCTCCCCTGACCACTGTGCTTCCGCTCTCCCCTGACTGTACTCCTTTAGCTCAGATGCTTTTGTTTTCAGTTGCCTGGAAGGCAAGAGAGGCAGACAGGCAGCATAAGAGCAGATTCCTGGACAGCAGGCTGACCTGTTCAGTCCACTTCTCAGCTGTGTGGCCTTCAGCATGTCATTGACTCTTTCTAAGCTTCCTGCTTCTAAGTCACTTCAGTCATGTCTGACTCTTTCCCGAGTGTATGGACTGTAGCTCGCCAGGCTCCTCTGTCTATGGGATTCTCCAGAAAAAACTCTCTAGACAAGAATCATGGAGTAGGTTGCCATGCCCTACTCTAGGGGATCTTCCCAGCCAGGGATCGAACCTGCATCTCTTATGTCTCCTGCATTGGCAGGCAGGTTCTTTACTGCCAGCAGCATCTGGGAAGCCCTCTCTTCTGACCAAAACTGCCTGCCCTGGCCAGGCACCATAGTAACCACTTGTGTGAGTTATCTTGTAACAGGAGGTCTTGGTAAGGAATACGGAGCCAACAAGCTAACACCAAATGGAAGATTTCAGGAAAGATCAAAAGGAGAGAGGAGACTCCAGTCCATATATCCTACCAACCTCCCAGAATCCTTCTTGCTGGCATCCATGTTGGCTGAGCAATGCATGTGCCACCCGGAAGGCCCCTGAGTCAGAATGATTGGCCAGAGATGACCCAGAAACTAACCTCATCACCATGAAACCCGAGACTGCAAGCCATGTGGCAGAGCAGTTTCTCCTGTGTTCCCTCACCTTCCCTGCTCTCCACCCAGGCACCCCTTCCCAGTAAAGTCTCTTGCTTTGTCAGCACGTGTGTCTCCTTGGACAATTCACTTCCAAGTGTTAGACAAGAGCCCGCCCTTGTGCCCTGGAAGGGGTCCTCCTTCCTGCGACATGAGATGTGTAGGAGGGGTGGAGATGTGGTCCAGTCCAGACCTTCCATGCTTGAGTAGGCAACCCACAAGCAGGAGGATAATCACAACTGCAGAGATTCTTCCCAAGGAGTGAGCAGTCTTAGCTTCACATCAGGCTCCCGAGTCTGGGGTTCCTGCATGAGAAAGATGAGCCCCCAGAATGTTTGACTTTAAAGGCCAGTGGGGCTTGCATACAGGAGAGCCAGAGGACTGTAGGAAAGAAAGTGCATGCAAAATCTCATGTGCTTTGAGTCCCAGCTCCAACAGTAACTTGAAAGGAGTCAGACCTACTCGTTGATCTTGGAGAACCTCCCTGAGAGTCAGCAGGCAAGTGGAAGCCCCCCTCCCTACCCCACCCAGGGACACAGACATGGGTGGCAGCCATCTGGGACACTGGTGATGGCTAGAGCCATTCTGGAGTCCTCCCTTAAGCCTATTTGTGACAGGGGCTTACCTGCCCACCAGTGGGCTAGCATTAGTCTCAAGACACTTCAGGCACCACACTCAGCCGACCCGGGACCCAGCCACTTCCAGCCTGGTGCCAGCCCTGGGCCCCCCAGGTCACACAGCCAGCCAGCCCAGGATCTGTTCTCTCCCACCAACTGGCAGGCACCAGCCCTGGGCCTCCCTGGGCTGTGCAGCTACTCATGCCAGGGCTCAGCCCTGCCCACAAGCAGGGTGGCAGTTTCTGCACAAGGCAGAGCCTGGCAGACAAGTGGGCTCAAGGTCAGCCTTGCCTACCAGCATGCCCACAGTAACTGACCCCATCACAACAGAAGGACCCATGCCATCCCATTAGGGGGAACCCCTAGAGTATATAGCTCCACTGGCCAGAGGGGAGTGTGCTGCTGGGCAGTATATCCGCTAGTGACCATGATGCCCACCTCCCCCCGCCTTTAAAAGGGGCCCCTTTTCTTCCATCCTACCCCTTCTAACAGCTAATCCAAATGCACTGTTATTTAGTGGGCTTCCCTGGTGGCTCAGACAGTAAAGAATCCGCCTGCAAAGTGGGAGACCCGGCTTAGATCCCTGGGTTGGGAAGATCCCTTGGAGAAGGTCATGGCTACCCACTCCAGTATTCTTGCTTGGAGAATTCCACGGACAGAAGAGCCTGGTGTGTGAGAGTCCATGGGGTCACAAAGAGTTGGACACGACTGAGCAATTAACACTTTTCACACTCAAGACTTTTCATACGTGTTCTCTCCTTTTATCCCCTGAACAAAATGAAGTTCCACCTTTTGCTAAAAACAAGACCACAGGACTTGCCTAGTGGTCCAGAGGTTAAGAATCCGCCTGCAAGTGCAAGAAATGTAGGTCTGATTCCTGACCCGGGAAGATTCCACATTCTGCGGAGCTGCTGAGCCCGAGCCACCTACAGCCTGTGTTCCACGATGAGAAGCCTGCACACTGCAGCTAGAGAGTAGCTCCCTCTCACCGCAATTAGAGAAAGCCTGTGTGCAGCAACAAAGACGCTGCACAGCCAAAAATAAATAATTTATATATATATGGAAAAAAGTGAAAGTGAAGTCAGTCCGCCATGTCCCACTCTTTGCAACCCCATGGTATGTGGCCTGCCAGGCTCTTCCATCCATGGGATTTTCCAGGAAATACAATATATTATATAAAAAAATCATAGAGCTTCAAGGAAGCTAAGTAACTTGCCTGGAGTTACTGAGTCAACTCATCATTTACCAAAAGTAGCGAAGCCAGGAATCCGCTTTCCACCCTCTTTCGGCCTCCTGTGGTCAGTTTCCATGTCTGTGGGGTACTCCTTGCATGCGTACAAAGCCTCCCTGTTGCCTACCATTTGATTTTAAGTTTCTTAAGCCTTTGAAAACTTATGTCCCCAGGAGGTACTCATTTAGAGGCTAGGCTGGCCAGTCACATGACATGAATTTAACCACGCTTATTCCTCTCACGCCAGTATTCTTGCCTGGACAATCTCATGGACAGAGGAGCCTGGCAGGCTACAGTCTCTGGGGTCACAAAGAGTCGGACGTGACTGTGCATGCATGCTGGCACATTTCACTTACTAGCTCTGTGCCCTTAGGTAAGTCACTTAACCTCTCTGAGCTTTGTTTTCCTCACCCCGTGAGGATAATCACATCTACCTACAGAAGTATTGACAAGATTTCAGAACATGGATTATTTAAAGTGTATATTATGACACATAATAACTGCTCAATAAGTTGTGTATTATTATTGTCATCAGTATTATTTCAGATAAGCAATCAAAGACCTCCTAGCGTAACAGAACGCTTGGGCTTCTTGTGCACTGGGGTGAGGCTTCCTGGCATTCAGACCCTGGAATGGAGAGCTGGGGTACAAAAACCATCCCTTCAGGACTTCCCTGGTGGTCCATTGGTTACGAATCCACCTTTCAATGAAGGGGATGTGGGTTCAATCCCTGGTAGGGGAACTAAGACCCCACATCCTGCAGGGCAACTAAACCTGTGTGCTGCAACTTCTGAGCCCACCAGCCACAACTAGAGAGTTCGTGCACCACAACGGAAGATCCTGCGTGACTCAGCGAAGATTCCTCGTGCCACAGCTGAGACCCGACTCAGCCACATAAGTGAATATTGAAAAAAATACTTGGCATGACTGTAGGGACTTACTCTTTTTTAAAAAAATTTTAATTGGAGGCTAATTACTTTACAATATTGTAGTGGTTTTTGCCATACATTGACATGAATCAGCCAAGGGTGTACATGTGTTCCCCATCCTGAACCCCCCCCCCCAACCTCCCTCCCTATCCCATCCCTCAGGGTCATCCCAGTGCACCAGCCCTGAGCACCCTGTGTCATGCATTGAACCTGGACTGGCGATCTGTTTCATATATGATAATATACATGTTTCAATGCTATTCGCTCAGATCATCCCACCCTCGCCTTCTCCAACAGAGTCCAAAAGACTGTTCTATACATCTGTGTCTCTTTTGCTGTCTTGCATATAGGGTCATTGTTACCATCTTTCTAAATTCCATATATATGTGTTATTATATATGTGTTTTTCTTTCTGACTTACATCACTCTGTATAATAGGCTCCAGTTTCATCCACCTCATTAGAACTGATTCAAATGTATTCTTTTTAATGGCCGAGTAATATTCCATTGTGTATATGTACCACTGCTTTCTTATCCATTCATCTGCCAATGGACATCTAGGTTGCTTCCATGTCCTGGCTATTATAAACAGTGCTGCAATGAACATTGGGGTACACGTGTAGGGACTTACTCTTAACTTCCAGTCTTCATTTCTTGATCTGAATATAGAACTCAGCTTCCTGAAGCATTTAAATATTTTATCATTACTCACTTTGGGTTGTGAAAGATCATTTTTTCCCTTTCTCAACAAGAATGAGTTCTGCTACCAGCTCCAAGCCTCTCAACTAAATTGTACCTTTAGTGTACAATGTAAGCTCCTTGCAGAAGTATAAGCTGCATGGAACGTACCAACGTCCAGAATCGAACTTGACACATAGGAAGCCCCCAGTCAATCTGCTGAATTGAATTGAGTTGGCTGTAGTAGTAAAGAACCCTCTTGCCAATGCAGGAGCTGCAGGAGATGAGGGTTCAATCCCTGGGTCAGGAAGATCCCCTGGAGGAGGGCATGGCAACCCACTCCAGTATTCTGCCTGGAGAGTCCCATGGACAGAAGAGCCTAGTGGGCTACAGTCCATGGGGTCTCAAAGAGTTGGACATTACTGAAGCGACTTATCATGCATGCACACTTCTTGTACTTACTAATGCTAAGAGTCTTGAGGGCAAATTTCAAATTCCATTCAGTTTTCCCACGTGCCTTGGTATTGGGTCAGTTCACGATGAATGACAACAACAAAATGCTACACGCTTCAATGCCTGCCTCTTGCATTGTGTTTTCTTTAATCTGTCCTGTGTTTACGCAAAGTAACTGCAGTTGATTCCTGGCCCTCTCTGGATGACGTTTCTACCTTTAGGGGTTCAGAACCAAATTGAAAGCCATTGGTTTCATTGGAAAACTCTATAGACACACCTGACCTTTCTTCTGCCTTTATTCTATTTTTCTATCTTTGCCTTGCTGGGGATTGTGTGAAAGAAAAAGTGAAAGTAAAGTCACTCAGTTGTGTCTGACTCTTTGTGACCCCATGGACTGTAGTCCATCAGGCTCCTCTGTCCATGGGATTTTCCAGGCAAGAAAACTGGAAAAACTGGAGTGGGTTGCCATTTCCTTCTCCAGAAGATCTTCCCGACCCAGGGACTGAACCCGGGTCTCCCGCATTATAGGCAGACACTTTACTGTCTGAGCCACCAGGGAAGATTAAGCAAATCCTGTGTATGCTAATGTCATAACAATGCTTTGTTTCCCACAGGAAGGATCAACTACACACAGGCTTGAATCTGACAAGTCTTACAGTTTTTATCATTCCAAAGCTCTAGCCTAGTTTTTTATGGATGGAGCTAATGTTTTGGAGAAATAATGATTGTATCTAAAGTCACTCCAACAGCACAATTCTGGAATTTTTTTCTCTGACCATGTTTGTCTCGGTGAGTGGTCCTCAAGCCTGGTTACAAGTTAGAATCCATCACCCAGGGAGCTTCTTTTTTATTTTATTTTTTGGCCTCAAGGCTTGCAGGATCTTAGCTCCCTTCCAGGGATCAAAACTACGCCCCCCTGCAGTGGAAGCACAGAGTCTTAACCACTGGACCCCCAGGGAAGTCTCAAGAGTAAGAGAGATCCTTTTTTTTCCCCACTTTTTCTTTTATACTGGAGTATAACTGATTAGGAGTGTTATAATGGTTTCAGGTGGACAGCAAAGGGACTCAGCCACACATAAAAGTGTACCCATTCTCCTCCAGACTCCCCTCCCACCCAGGCTGCTGCATAGCATTGAGCAGTTTCCTGTGTGACAGAGTAGGTCCTTATTGGTTACCCATTTTTAATGCAACGTTGTGCACATGTCTGTCCCAAACTAGTTGTTGTTGGTCAGCTGCTAGGTTGTGTCCGACTCTTTGTGACCCCACAGGCTGCAGAACACCAGTCTTCCCTATCTTTCACCATCTCCTGGAGTTTGCTCAAACTCTTGTCCATTGAGTCAGTGATGCCATGCAACCATCTCATCCTCTGTCGTCCCCTTCTCTTCCTGTCTTCACTCTTTCCCAGCATCACAGTCTTTCCCAATGAGTTGCCTCGTTGCAGCAGGTGGCCAAAGTCCTTTTTTTCCCCATACTGTGGCATGCAGATTAAACTCATGCCTCGCATACTGGAAACCCAGAGTCTTAACCACTAGACTACTGGGGGAGTTCAGCTGGGGAGCTCTTTAGGCACACCTATTCTCAGTCTGAGCCGAAGAATTGATGCTTTTGAACTGTGTTGTTGGAGAAGACTCTTGAGAGTCCCTTGGACTGCAAGGAGATCCAACCAGTCCATTCTGAAGAAGATCAGCCCTGGGTGTTCTTTGGAAGGAATGATGCTAAAGCTGAAACTCCAGTACTTTGGCCACCTCATGCGAAGAGCTGAGTCATTGGAAAAGACTCTGATGCTGGGAGGGATTGGGGGCAGGAGGAGAAGGGGACGACAGAGGATGAGATGGCTGAATGGCATCACTGACTCGATGGACATGAGTCTGGGTGAACTCCGGGAGTTGGTGATGGACAGGGAGGCCTGGCGTGCTGTGATTCATGGGGTCGCAAAGAGTCGGACACGACTGAGCGACTGATCTGATCTGATCTGATTCTCAGTCTTCACCCTGGCACGTTACAGTCCATGGGGTCATAAAGAGTCAGACACGACTTAGCACAACCATGAGGGGGTTCTCAGACTTCACCATGGAGTTTCTAACTGGATGTGTCTTGGGTGAGACATAAGCACTGGTTTTTAAAATGTCCCAGGTGATTCTGACATGGAGCCGGGGTGGTGAATTGCTTGTTTGACTCTATGATGAGGCCAATACCTGAGGTGAATAGCAAGTGACCATCACAGTCTATCGCTGCAGATGTGGTGAGAAGTGCATATTAGAGAGTTCCTGGGTGCTGGGATGTGTGCTTTTAATACAGGGCCCTGTACTAGATATAAAATAGATAAACAAGGACCTACTGCACAGCACAGGGAGCTATACTAGACATGTTGTAATAACCTATCATGGCAAAGAATCTGAAAAAGTATATATATGTGTGTATGTATATATGTATACACACATGGTCATTGGAAGGACTGATGTTGAAGCTGAAACTCTAATACTTTGGCCACGTAATGTGAAGAGCTGACTCATTTGAAAAGACCCTGATGCTGGGAAAGATTGAGGGCAGGAGGAGAAGGGGACGACAGAGGATGAGATGGTGGGATGGCATCACCGACTCGATGGACATGGGTTTGGGTGGACTCTGGGAGTTGGTGATGGACAGGGAGGCCTGGCGTGCTGTGTTCTATGGGGTCACAAAGAGTCAGACACGACTGAGCGACTGAACTGAACTGAGACATACATATGGGCTTCCCAGGTGGCACTAGTGGTAAAGAACCCTCTTGCCAATGCAGGAGACATAAGAGACGTGCTTCAATCATTGGGTTGGAAAGATCCCCCAGAGGAGGGCATGGCAACCCACTCCAGTATTCTTGCCTGGAGAATCCCATGGACAGAGGAGCCTGGTGGGCTACAGTCCATAGGGTCACAAGGAGTGAAGTGGGCATGATTGAAATGACTTAGCATATGTATATGCATGCATGCATATGTATACATATATGTATATATGACCAATAACTTTGTGGTAGAACTGAAACACAACATTGAAGTCAACTATATTTCAATTAAATTAAAAAAAAATTACAGGGCCCCAGTGAAGTTTTACCACAATCCTGAGAGGTTGTCTGGCTCTAGGTCAGTGATCACACCATCGTGATTATCTGGGTCGTGAAGATCTTTTTTTTTTTTTTGTACAGTTCTTCTGTGTATTCTTGCCATCTCTTCTTAATCACGATGGTGTGATCACTGACCTAGAGCCAGACATCCTGGAATGTGAAGTCAAGTGGGCCTTAGAAAGCATTACTACGAACAAAGCTAATGGAGGTGATGGAATTCCAGTTGAACTATTCCAAATCCTGAAAGATGATGCTGTGAAAGTGCTGCACTCAATATGCCAGCACATTTGGAAAACTCAGCAGTGGCCACAGGACTGGAAAAGGTCAGTTTTCATTCCAATCCCAAAGAAAGGCAATGCCAAAGAATGCTCAAACTACTGCACAATTGCACTCATCTCACACGCTAGTAAAGTCATGCTCAAAATTCTCCAATCCAGGCTTCAGCAATATGTGAACTGTGAACTTCCTGATGTTCAAGCTGGTTTTAGAAAAGGCAGAGAACCAGAGATCAAATTGCCAACATCCGCTGGATCATAGAAAAAGCAAGAGAGTTCCAGAAAAACATCTATTTCTGCTTTATTGACTACGCCAAAGCCTTTGACTGTGTGCATCACAATAAACTGTGGAAAATTCTGAAAGAGATGGGAATACCAGACCACCTGATCTGCCTCTTGAGAAACTTGTATGCAGGTCAGGAAGCAACAGTTAGAACTGGACATGGGACAACAGACTGGGTTCCTAATAGGAAAAGGAGTTCGTCAAGGCTGTATATTGTCACCCTGTTTATTTAACTTATATGAAGAGTACATCATGAGAAATGCTGGACTGGAAGAAACACAAGCTGGAATCAAAATTGCCGGGAGAAATATCAATAACCTCAGATATGCAGATGACACCACCCTTATGGCAGAAAGTGAAGAGGAACTCAAAAGCCTCTTGATGAAAGTGAAAGAGGAGAGTGAAAACATTGGCTTAAAGCTCAACATTCAGAAAACGAAGATCATGGCATCCGGTCCCACCACTTAATGGGAAATAGATGGGGAAACAGTGGAAACAGTGTCAGACTTTATTTTTCTGGGCTCCAAAATCACTACAGATGGTGACTGCAGCCATGAAATTAAAAGACGCTTACTCCTTGGAAGGAAGGTTATGATCAACCTAGATAGCATATTGAAAAGCAGAGACATTACTTTGCCAACAAAGGTTCATCTAGTCAAGGCTATGGTTTTTCCTGTGGTCACGTATGGATGTGACAGTTGGACTGTGAAGAAGGCTGAGCACCGAAGAATTGATGCTTTTAAACTGTGGTGTTGGAGAAGACTCTTGAGAGTCCCTTGGACTGCAAGGAGATCCAACCAGTCCATTCTGCAGGAGATCAGCCCTGGGATTTCTTTGGAAGGAATGAAGCTAAAGCTGAAACTCCAGTACTCTGGCCACCTCATGCAAAGAGTTGACTCATTGGAAAAGACTGATGCTGGGAGGGATTGGGGGCAGGAGGAGAAGGGGACGACAGAGGATGAGATGGCTGGATGGCATCACCAACTCAATGGACATGAGTCTGAGTGAACTCCGGGAGTTGGTGATGGACAGGGAGGCCTGGTGTGCTGCAAGTCATGGGGTCGCAAAGAGTCGGACATGACTGAGCGACTGATCTGATCTGAGAGGTTGTACACTGGGTTGAATAGTGTTCCCCCAAACTCATATCCAGTGGAAACTGCAAATGTGACCTCATTTGGAAAAAGGGTCTTTGCAGATGTAACCAAGTTTATACAGGGTTATGCTGGACTAGGGTATACCCTGAGTCCAGTAAGCGGTATCCTTATAAGAAAAGGAGAGGACATACACAGAGAGAAGTTGGCCATGTGATGACAGATGAAGGGACTGGAGTGATACAACCACAAGACAAAGAACACAAGGGTTACTGGCAACTGTCAGAAGGTGGGGAAACTGCAAGGAAGTGTTCTTCCCTAGAGCCTTTTGAGGGAGCATGGCCCTGCTGAAACTTCTAGGCTCTGGAGTTGAAACAGAATTTATTCAGGGACCCTGCTGTTTTAAGCCACCCAGTTATGGTAATCTGTTATTGTTGTCCTAGGAATCTGATACAGATGTATATTATTGACACTAGGCTCATGAGAAGAGTGAGGCAGTACAAAAGACACAAAGAAGTTATACATCACTCCCGATACCAGAATTTACCGGAGATGTAGGAAGGCATCACGTGCAGACTAAGAGCTTGGACTCTGGAGGAGACAGACTTGGGGAACACCTTGGCTCCACCACTTACTAGCCAAATATCCACAGGCAAGTATCCTAGTCTCTCTGAGCCACAGTGTCCTCATCTCCAAATCAGAGAACTTCATTGAGTTTTAAAGAGAATGAAATGAGAAACTGCAGGAAAAACACCTTGACTTTCTCTCAAAAATGGTACCTGTGCTCGAGCTTAGTCGCTCAGTAGTGCCTGACTCCTTGCGACCTCATGGACTGTAGCCCGCCAGGCTACTCTGTCCGTGGGTTTCTCCAGGCAACAGTACTGGAGTGGGTTGCCATTTCCTCCTCCAGGGGATCTTCCCTACTCACTTCTCCAGAGTCTTCTGCATCAGCAGGCAGATTCTTTACCTGGGAAGCCCTGGTACCTGTAATGACAAATGAAACAGACCAAAAAGTTACCGGTAATGATTGTCATTATTATTAGGATTAATAATAGATGAAGCTGGCCAGGATGTTCTCCAGAGGAGGAGGAATCAGAATTTACTTCTGCGCTTGTGCTAAAACTTGATCTCTTCACATGACCCAATTGTCTTTGGTCAACAAAGACCCCTGGAGGAAAGGGAGGAGGGTCTTGAGCTCCCCCTAGAGGTGAGTGTGGGTAACAAACGATGTGCAGAGAGGAAGGAAAGGAAGAAATAAATCGGTGGGAAGAAGGTTGTTAAGACTGGTTAGGGGGAATCTGGGAAGAACCTTGAATGCCAAGTAGAGGGATTGTTTTATGAGACAGTCCACGGTTGTGGTTGGAAGGAGCTGGCGTAAAGAGGACAGCTGAAACCTAGACTGACAAGGGGTAATGTTCTGACAGTCAGAATGATGGAGGAAAAAATGATGGATGGAGATACAATGAAAGAGGGAACGTGGTGACAGAGTGGATACAGGGACTCTAAGACCAGAATAAAAAGCTTGGGTTTCCTCTGACTCAGATGTAGAGAATAGACTTGTGATTGCTAAGGTAAAAGAGGGGAGGGGAGGATTGGAAATTTGGGACGTGCAGATGCAAACTCTTGTATATAGAATGGATAAACGATGAAGTCCTATTGTACAGCACAGGAAACTGTATTCAACATCCTGTGAGAAATCGTAATGTTTGAAAAGAATATAAAGAAGAATGTTCACTGAATGTTCAAACTGAATCACTTTGCTGTAGCACAAATTAACACATTGTAAATCAATATAGGTTAATTTTTTAAAAATTCTTAAAAAAGGCTTGCATTTCTAGCCTGACAAAACAGAAGAAAAAAAATAAATCTGCTTTCAGAAACAGTTTGGTTGGAAGGGAGAGCCAGTTTGATGAAGAAAAAAGATGCGTTAGTTTTTGAATAACAGGAGTTTGAGGGAGTTTGGCATGAGGAAACGTGAATTCTGGTTAGCTGAGGCACATGCTAACAATGAATCCAACACATAACCCTTCTGGGTTTTGGTCACTTGATCTTTAAAAACTAATGGCCCTGCATTATACCCAAATAGGCAAATTCATGGCAGATGTAGTTTGTTTATTCTGCACAAGGTTTTACAATTTAATTAGCTGCCAACATTCCAAAATTGGAAGATTTTACACAAAAGCCCAGATTTCTGCCTCTGCTGCTGCTAAGTCACTTCAGTCGTGTCCAACACTGTGCGACCCATAGATGGCAGCCCATCAGGCTCCCCCGTCCCTGGGATTCTCCAGACAAGAACACTGGAGTGGATTGCCATTTCCTTCTCCAATGCATGAAAGTGAAAAGTGAAAGTGAAGTCGCTCAGTCGTATCCGACTCTTAGTGACCCCATGGACTGCAGCCTACCAGGCTCCTCCACCCATGGGATTTTCCAGGCAAGAGTACTGGAGTGGGGTGCCATTGCCTTCTCCAGATTTCTGCCTCTAGCAGTTGGCTAACGTGAGTATCAGTGGCCCCCTTTAGACTGGCTGTGGATATGTTCCCTGACTTGTCCACAGGCTCCACCATGCCCTATTGTCTTCCTACACTGATTTCAAATGTTATCTATACCCAACCAACTTCACACCTTCAGGTTCCCTTCCAATTCCCTCTGAGGCAGAGGGCTTTAAGATCCCTGGATTAGACACTCTCTAAAGTTAACTCTGAGTTTAGCAAGTCTCAATTTTACCTCCATATTCAGTTGGAAATACTGAATGGGAAAAGTTGGAAAACTGGAATTTTTCAGTTATTCAGTTGGAAAATTCCAGTTATTTAGCTGGAAGAGTCTAATGGGAAGTCAGAGTTCAAGGTACAGATCTGGGGATCACATGAGATGTTATAGCTAAACCCTTCAGCTATATCATGAGTGTCATCATGTAAAAAGGAGAGGAGAGGAGAGACTCAAGAGTAGAGGGTAGTCCCTCATGGTTCAGCATGGTCAAGGTTAAGGACAGGATGAAGATGAAAGGTAATAAGGAAGACAGAAAAGGAGAGTTTAGATGGATGGAGACAGTGTAGGATGACGGAGACAAAAGAAGTCTCTAGAGTAGATGTCAGAGAGATTTCAGGCAATCTAGAGACATTGCAAAACCATAGCGATGGCTGACATATTGAGCACCTACATGTGTCCATGTTATCTGTGTCCGTGTTATCTTTATGGCAACTCATTGAGACAGGTACCATAATTTTTCCTCATTCACAAAGGAACTGAGAAGCTGAAAGTGTGAGTAGCCCAGTCATATGGAATGAGGTGTTTTCCATCAGTTCTTGGAAATCTAGAGCCAACAGAACAAGCAACTCATTTTTAGGCACATAGGGGATACCCTCAAAGACAGAACATAAACCATCAAGTATTAGTCATGCAGTCATGTCTGACCCTTTGCAACTCTAAGGACTGTAGCCCACCAGGCTCCTCTGCCCATGGAATTCTCCAGGCAAGAATACTGGAGTGGGTAGCCATTCCCTTCTCCAGGGGATCTTCCTCACCCAGGAATCGAACCTAGGTCTCCTGCATTGCAGGCGGATTCTTTACTGTCTGAGCCACCAGAGAAGCCCAAACCATCCAGGTTTGGTGGCAAATGAAAGTGGGGAAGTCATTGGTGCATGTTGTATGTGAAGGATAACAGAGCTGAAAAAGACAACCTAAGGTAACTTTTTAAAGTCGTCAGTTATTGACCATACATTTGACTTTGTGACTGAACTTGGGGGCAGTTTCTAAGGATGCCAGCTTTTTCTCCCCTTTGTGGTTGATAAATGGTGAGATCATCCCATCTCAGATCTTTGTGTCATCTGAGTGTTTACATGGTTTGTTCCATAACATATCACCAGTCCTGTGCAAGTTCTGGCGGCTCTATGGTGGCGTTAATGGCAACCTCCTCCAAGAGGGCTTATGCCATACTCAGGTCTGCTGCACCCAGAGCCCCTGCCCCTGTGGCAGGCCACTGCTGACCCGTACCTTTGCAGGAGACACTCAAACACAGTTCTGTCTCAGTCTCTGGGTCCTAGTGCGCACAAGGATTGTTTGAGACATCTGAGCATCTCTGGTGGGTAAGGGGTTTGATTCTAAATGTGATTTTGCCCCTCCTAGTGGCTCAGATGGTAAAGCGTCTGTCTACAATGCGGGAGACCTGGATTCGATCCCTGGGTTGGGAAGATTCCCTGGAGAAGGAAATGGCAAGCCACTCCAGTACTCTTGCCTAGAAAATCCCGTGGATGGAGGAGCCTGGTGCAGGCTACTGTCTATGGGGTCCCAAAGAGTTGGACACGACTGAGCAACTTCACTTTCACTTTCACCATCTTGCTGGGGCTTCCTCTTTGCCTTTGGATGTGGGGTATCTTTTTTTGGTGGGATCCAACATTCTCCAGCCGACGGTTGTTCAGCAGCAAGTAAACAACCAACAGGAAGCTTCCATAAGCCTCTTATCCTTATCCATCAGAGGGCAGACAGAATGAAACCACAATCACAGAAAACTAACCAAACTGATCACATGGACCACAGCCTTATCTAACTCAATGAAACTATGAGCCATGCCTTGTAGGGCCACCCAAGATGGACGGGTCATGGTGGAGAGTTCTGACAAAACACGGTCCATTGGAGAAGGGAATGGCAAACCACTTCAGTATTCTTGCCTTGAGAACCCCATGAACAGCATGAAAAGGCAAAAAGATAGGACATTGCATGATGAACTCCCCAGGCCAGTAGATGCCCAATACGCTATGGGAGATCAGTGGAGAAATAACTCCAGAAAGAATGAAGAGACAGAGTCAAAGAGAAAACAACATTCAGTTGTGGATGTGACTGGTGATGGAAGTAAAGGCCGATGCTGTAAAGGGCAATATTGTATAGGAACCTGGAACGTTAGGTCCATGAATCAAGGCAAATTGGAAGTGGTCAAACAGGGGATGGCAAGAGTGAACATCAACATTTTAGGAATCAGTGAATTACAATGGACTGGAATGGGTGAATTTAAATCAGATGACCATTATATCTACCACTGTGAGCAAGAATCCCTTAGAAGAAATGGAATAGCCATCATAGTAAACAAAAGAGTCCGAAATGCGGTACTTGGATGCAATCTCAAAAATGACAGAATGATCCCTGTTCATTTCCAAGGCAAACCATTCAATATCACGGTAATCCAAGTCTATGCCCCGAGTAAAGCTGAAGAAGCTGAAGTTGAACAGTTCTATGAAGACCTACAAGACCTTCTAGAACTAACACGAAAAAAGATGCCCTTTTCATTATAGGGGATAGGAATGCAAAAGTAGGAAGTCAAGAGATACCTGGAGAAACAGTCAAATTTGGCCTTGGACTACAAAATGAAGCAGGGCAAAGGCTAATAGAGTTTTGCCAAGAGAATGCACTGGCACTGGTCATGGCAAACACTCTCTTCCAACAACACAAGAGAAGACTCTACACATGGACCACCAGATGGTCAACACCGAAATCAGATTGAATATGTTCTTTGCAGCCAAAGACGGAGTAGCTCTATACAGTCAGCAAAAACAAGACCGGGAGCTGACTATGGCTCCAATTATGAACTCCTTATTGCCAAATTCAGACTTACGTTGAAGAAAGTAGGGAAAACCACTAGACCATTCAGTTCAGTTCAGTTCAGTTCAGTCGCTCAGTTGTGTTCAACTCTTTTCGACCCCAAGAATCGCAGCACTCCAGGCCTCCCTGTCCATCACCAACTCCTGGAGTTCACTCAAACTCACGTCCATTGAGTTGGTGTTGCCATCCAGCCATCTCATCCTCTGTCATCCCCTTCTCCTCCTGCCCCCAATTCCTCCCAGCATCAGAGTCTTTTCCAATGAGTCAACTCTTTGCATGAGGTGGCCAAAGTATTGGAGTTTCAGCTTCAGCATCAGTCCTTTCAATGAACACCCGGGACTGATCTCCTTTAGAATGGACTGGTTGGATCTCCTTGCAGTCCAAGGGACTCTCAAGAGCCTTCTCCAACACCACAGTTCAAAAGCATCAATTCTTCAGCGCTCAGCTTTCTTCACAGTCCAACTCTCACATCCATACATGACCACTGGAAAAACCATAGCCTTGACTAGACAGACCTTTGTTGGCAAGGTAATGTCTCTGCTTTTTAATATGTTATCTAGGTTGGTCATAAATTTCCTTCCAAGGAGTAAGCATCTTTTAATTTCATGGCTGCAGTCACCATCTGCAGTGATTTTGGAGCCCAGAAAAGTAAAGTCTGACACTGTTTCCACTGTTTCCCAATCTATTTCCCATGAAGTGATGGGACCAGATGCCATGATCTTAGTTTTCTGAATGTTGAGCTTTAAGTCAACCTTTTCACTTTCCTCTTTCACTTTTATCAAGAGGCTCTTTAGCTCCTCTTCACTTTCTGCCATAATGGTGTCATCTGCATATCTGAGGTTATTGATATTTCTCCCGGCAATCTTGATTCCAGCTTGTGTGTGCTTCATCCAGCCCAGCGTTTCTCATGATGTACTCTGCATATAAGTTAAATAAGCAGGGTAACGATATACAGCCTTGAGGTACTCCTTTTCCTATTTGGAACCATCTGTTGTTCCATGTCCAGTTCTAACTGTTGCTTCTTGACCTGCATATAGGTTTCTCAAGAGGCAGGTCAGGTGGTCTGGTATTCCCATCTCTTTCAGAATTTTCCACAGTGTATTGTGATCCACACAGTCAAAGGCTTTGGCATAGTCAATAAAGCAGAAGTAGATGTTTTTCTGGAACTCTCTTGCTTTTTCGATGATCCACTGGATGTTGGCAATTTGATCTCTTGTTCCTCTGCCTTTTTTAAAACCAGCTTGAACATCTGAAAGTTCACGATTCACATATTACTGAAGCCTGGCTTGGAGAATTTTAAGCATTACTTTACTAGCATGTGAGATGAGTGCAATTGTGCAGTAGTTTGAGCATTTGGGGGCATTGCCTTTCTTTGGGATTGGAACGAAAACTGACCTTTTCCAGTCCTGTGGCCAGGTATGACCTAAATCAAATCCATTACGATTATACAGTGGATGTGACAAATAGATTCAAGGGATTAGATCTGATAGAGTGCCTGAAGAACTATGGACAGAGGTTCGTGACATTGTACAGGAGGCAGGGGTCAAGACCATCCCCAAGAAAAAGAAATGCAAAAAGGCAAAATGGTTGTCTGAGGCCTTACAAATAGCTGTGAAAAGAAGAGCAGCAAACGACAAAGGAGAGAAGGAAAGATATACCCATTTGAATGCAAAGCTCCAAAGAATAGCAAGGAGAGAGATAAGAAAGCCTTCTTCAGTGATCAATGCAAAGAAATAGAGGAAAATAATAGAATGGGAAAGACTAGAGATGTCTTCAAGAAATTTAGAGATACCAAGGGAACATTTCATGCAAAGAGGGGCACAATAAAGGACAGAAAATGTATGGACCTAACAGAAAAAGAAGATATTAAGACAAGGTGGCAAGAATACATAGAAGAACTATACAAAACAGATCTTCATGACTCAGATAATCACAATGCTGTGATCACTCACCTAGAGCCAGACATCCTGGAATGCCAAGTCAAATGGGCCTTAGGAAGCATCACTACAAACAAAGCTAGTAGAGGTGATGGAATTCTAGTTGAGCTATTTCAAATCCCAAAAGATGATGCTGTGAAAGTGTTGCACTCAATATGTCAGCAAATTCGAAAAACTCAGCAGTGGCCACAGGACTGGAAAAGGTCAGTTTTCATTCCAATTCCAAAGAAAGGCAATGCCAAACAATTGCATTCATCTCACATGCTAGCAAAGTAATGCTCAAAATTCTCCAAGCAAGGCTTCAGCAGTGCATGAACCGTGAACTTACAGATGTTCAAGATGGATTTAGAAAAGGCAGAGGAACCAGAGATCAAATTGCCAACATCGTTGGATCATGCAAGAGAGTTCCAGAAAAACATCTACTTCTGCTTTATTGACTATGCCAAAGCCTTTGACTGTGTGGATCACAATAAACTGTGGAAAATTCTGAAAGAGATGGGAATACCAGACCATGTGACTTGCCTCCTGAGAAATCTGTATGCAGGTCAAGAAGCAACAGTTAGAACTGGACATGGATCAATAGACTGGTTCCAAATAGGAAAAGGAGTACCTCAAGGCTGTATATTGTCACCCTGCTTATTTAACTTATATGCAGAGTACATCATGAGAAACACTGGGCTGGATGAAGCACAAGCTGGGATCAAGATTCCTGGGAGAAATATCAATAACCTCAGATATGCAGATGACACAACCCTTATGGCAGAAAGTGAAGAATGACTAAAGAGCGTCTTGATGAAAGTGAAAGAGGAGAGTTAAAAGGTTGGCTTAAAGCTCAACATTCAAAAAACTTAAGTTAATGCATCTGGTCCCATCACTTCATGGCAAATAGATGGGGAAAAAATGGAAACAGTGACAGACTTTATTTTGGGGCTCCAAAATCACTGCAGATGGTGACTGCAGCCACAAAATTAAAAGGTACTTGCTCCTTGGAAGAAATTCTATGACTAGCCTAGACAGTATATTAAAAAGCAGAGACATTACTTTGCCAACAAAGATCTGTCTAGTCAAAGCTATGGTTTTTCCAGTAGTCATGTATGGATGTATGAGTTGGACTATATAGAAAGCTAAGCACTTTTGAACTGTGTTGTTGGAGAAGACTCTTGAGAGTCCCTTGGACTGCAAGGAGATACAACCAGTCAGTCCTAAAGGAAATCAGTCTTGAATATTCATTGGAAGGACTGATGCTGAAGGTGAAACTCCAATCCTCTGGCCACCTGATGCGAAGAACTGACTTATTGGAAAAGATCCTGATGGTGGGAAAGATTGAAGGCGGGAGGAGAAGGGGATGACAGAGGATGAGATGGCTGGATGGCATCACTGACTCGATGGACATGAGTTTGAGTAAGCTCCAGGAGTTGGTGATGGACAGGGAAGCCTGGTGTACTGCAGTCCATGGGGTCTCAAAGAGTCGGACATGACTGAGTGACTGAATTGAACTGAACATATCACCACAGCCTTAGCATCCAAGAACAGCAAATATTTATTATTTTCCAGGACTCTGGTCATAGCTTATCTAGAAGCTCTGCTCATGGACCTCACAGGCTATAATCAAGGCATCACTCAGGCTTGGGGCCTCATCTGAAGACTTGCCTGGGGAGGAGTTGGCTGCCAAGCTGACTTACATGGTTGGTTGTTGGCAATAATCAGTTCCTCAATGGTGGTTGGTCTCAGGGACTGTTACCTGATGGCTGTTGGCTGGAGACTGCCCTCAGTTCCTTGGCACATGCCCTTTCCAACGTGGCATCTCAGAACATGGGTGCTTGCACCATCAATGACAGTAAGAAAGATAACCTTCTAACAAGCTAGACCTTGCATGTTATGTGGCCTCATCCTCATGTTCTCTCAGTTAGAAGCA
Source organism: Bos indicus x Bos taurus (assembly GCF_003369695.1). Lineage (NCBI taxonomy): Eukaryota > Metazoa > Chordata > Mammalia > Artiodactyla > Bovidae > Bos > Bos indicus x Bos taurus. The sequence continues at coordinate 30,959,208 of NC_040100.1, read as the reverse complement.
AGTTCCCAGGCCAGCCCACACCCAACGGGAGAACATTACACAAGGGCACAGGTACCAGGAAGTCAGAATCCTTGGAGGACTTTACAGACTCTACCTGCCATAATAGTTAAATAGCAGAACTAGGATTTGAAGCCAGTCGTTTCAAATTCTGAGCTCCCCACAGTAAACGTCCACGCTCTGTTATCTTCCCAGGCAAATTACCCTGATCACATCTTAGAAAGATTAATCTGGTTATTCCAGTATGGACTCTAGTATTTTTCCAAGTGGATTATCCTTTCACATTTAATCTCCAAAGTGGGAAGCTGAAAGATCCATCCAGAGTGGGTGTATTAACTAGTTCCATGGGTTTTATTTCGGAGTAACTCTAGAAAGTAAAACTAATGACCATATGACTTCCGATGCTAAATCCTGACCCCTGGATATTAGACTTAGCCTTTGCATATGAATGTTTAGTATATCTGACTAATTTGCATAAGGATAAATACAAATTGGAGCGATGATTAGATTCAAACAGATAAAGCCAAGTTTCCCTGGGAGAAAGAATTTATATTACTTTTCCTCCCTCCCATTTGGTGTCTTAATTCTGTAACTAAATGCAGAATTGAAATGACCAGCCTGAATAAACACCTTCAGACTTAGCCATACATCTGTGTGTAATTTGGTTTGGGGGAGAACAGGAGAACTGGTTCACAGGGGCATCTTTGTGGGCAGAGAAATATCTTCATTTATTGAAATGTTCCTAGTGACAGAAGTTGTTTTCTTTTCGCCCCCAAGTCCTCAAAGTAGAAACAGGCAAAATGATGATAAGAAATGTAGAAAATTGTAGATATATTTTGGTTCCTTTAGAGTGCAGTTGTGTGTAAGGATATCTTATCTCATCGCATTTGCTAAAATAAAGTCAAAGTCTCCTTTTTAAAAAATTGTAATGATAAATGTGGAAAATGCAGATCTTCCCCCCGCCAAAACTAACATATAGGATAGTAGGTAAATGCTATCATATGAAACTGCTTCAGAATTGTTTTGGCATTGCAAATGCATTTCCCTTGCATGATGATTTTTCTTTGGCTGTTTTCATATTATTCAACTCTGCAGGCATTCAGAACTTTGCCAGCTCAATGCCTCCTGGGAAGTAACGACAACAATAATAACATTTATTGAAAAGTTTTATCGATAACTTAGAGTGTTTCGTACTATGCTCCTCAGTTCCCAGGCATTATTTCATTATCTCTTCGTAATAATCCTAAAAAGTAGGCACTGACCCCAATTTGACAGATGAAGAAAATGAGGTTTCAGGTTCAGAGAACTGAACAATGTGATCAAGGTCACACAGCTAGTCCTTGGTGGAGCAGGATTTGAGACCATGCTCTTTGCTGATTTTTAAATTTGTACTTAATTTTTTTAATGGAAGTATATTGTAAATCACAATACAATATTAGTTTCAGAGACCATGCTTTTCAGTATTTGGGCAAGTGCAATGAATGAATGAGTAAATGAATGACAAATGAGCTGAATTACAGCAGACCTTACCTCTTTCCTAGTGGCTGAGAAGGTTAAGAATCTGCCTGCAATGCAGGAGACCAGGTCCGATGCCTGGGTCAGGAAGATCTCTTGAAGAAGGTAATGGCTACCCATTCCAATATTCTTGCCTGGAGAATTCCATGGACAGAGGAGCCCGGCGGGCTACAGTCCATGGGGTTGCAAAGAGTTGGAGACGACTTTCACCTCTGTTATATACTAGTTCTGTGACTGCAAGCAAGGTACTTAGCTATCTATAAAATGGGCATACTAACATCTCCCTTGTTAGAGGGAGATTTTTTTGAAGGGTTATAAGGCAGTGGTCCTCCAGCATCATCAAGCAAGACATTTGGCAACTCTGGGGTCGCACAGAGTCGGACACGACTGAAGCGACTTAGCAGCAGCAGCAGCAGCAGAGACATTTTGGTTGTCACAACTGAGGGATGAGTAGGGACAGGGGTTTCTGTGAAATATCCTGTAATGCAGAGGACAGCCCCCCACAGCAAAGAATTATACGGCTTCAAATATCAATAGTTCTGGGACTTCCTTGGTGGTCCTATGGATAAGACTCCAGGCTCCCAGTGCTGTGGGCCTGGGTGTGACTCCTGTTTGGGGACCTAGATCCTGCATACACGCTGCAACTGAGTGTGAGCCACAGCAAAGAAGCCTGCATGCCACCAGGAAGGTCCCATGAGCAACAGCTAAGACCCAGTGAAGCCTAAACAAACAGACATGTGAATAAATAAACAATCTAAAAATCAATAGCTTCAAGGGTGATAAATCCTGTTGTATGGGCCCTTCAGAAAGAGCCAGGGCCCAGTGAATGCTGGATATTATTATTAATATTTCTTGCCTCTTAGAGATTCCATTTCAATCAAAGTGTTATTTCTAAGAGCCTTTTTCAGTGTTAAAATTCTGATTCAACACAACATAGAATTTATCTACAACTACATATGAGAGACAAGCAGGATCTGAACATTGTTTCTGAGTGTTCTCATCAAGACCAGTTGAAAACAATGATCTATTTTGGCAAAATGGAACATTTACTTTTTGTTGTTATTTGACGTTTGATAGAAACTTTAGAATAACAGTTGAGGATAAAAGCTTATAAAAGCTAGTTTTTTCGCCATTGTATATTAAAAGAACAACTCTAGAGAGGGACTATCTGTGCTATAATCCCATCCCTATTTCCAAGGGTTTCATAAAACTCAAGGTTTTTTGAGACAGGAAATGTCTGCTTATTGCTGATTATTTTCTCTGAAAAGTTAGTTATGCTTATGGGCATATTTGTCCACTTGTGTTTTAAGAGTTAAAGTTGACATATCAGGTCATCCTCTCCCTGGAGATGAGCCTTTTTTTAGATTTTTTTTTTTCTTTTTATAATAGCAACACTTAAGTGCTGTGGAAAATACCCACTGTCTAAAGAAATATTAAGGAGAAGGAGGAGGAGAAGAAGAAAACCAACATAATCTTATCACCCAAATACACCCAAATAAAGTACTATTAATATTTTGGCATATTTCTTCCTAGTGTTCTCTTTCTAAGCATTTTTTTAGACAATCAAAATACTACTATATAAAGATATTTTATCTTGCCTGTCTCACTTAAGATCACAGCATAAAAATTTCTCTGTTATAAAAATACTTCCTAAACATTTCTAGGGCTGTAGAATACTTCATTATATTAATGAATACTTTAAAAGTATATGGGCTTCCCTGGTGGCTCAGATGGTAGAGAATCTACCTGCAATGCAGGAGACGTGGGTTGGGAAGATCCCCTGGAGAAGGGAATGGTTACCAACTCCAGTATTCTTTCCTGGAGAACCCCATGAACAGAGGAGCCTGGCGGGCTTACAGTCCATGGGGTGACAAAGAGTTGGACATGACTCATCGACTGAGCACACACACACACAAATGTATACACAATTCTAAAAATATTTCATTACAGGATAAATTGGAAAAGACCCTCCCTGGAAAAGACCCTGATGCTGGCAAAGATTGAAGGCAGGAGGAGAAGGGGATGACAGAGGATGAGATGGTTGGATGTCATCACTGACTCAATGGACATGAATTTGAGCAAGCTCTGGGAGTTGGCGATGGACAGGGAGGCCTGGCGTGCTGCAGTCCATGGGGTCACAGTAGGACATGACTGATCGACTAAACTGATCTGAACTGATGGACTAAGCACACACACACACACACACACAAATGTACACACAGTTCTAAAAATATTTCATTACAGGACAAATTAGTTTCAAAATATCAAAAAGATAGAAGTAAACCAAATTAAAAAAATTAACCTCTCACTTCTCAAAATCTCTATCTTTAGATATAACTGTTTTGAACAGTTACATACTTTCAATATGGTGTTTGTGGCAGCCAATAGCATTGTTTGTCAAAATATTTTCAGTTCCAGGCACATAGCATGATTGTATTTGTTGGCTAGTTTATGTTTTGGTTAGACCATGTGAATAGTTCTGGCCAATGAATTGTGAGTAGTTAACTACTGTTATAAAGCCCCTCAGGGCTTTTGTTCCCTTGGCCATGATAACTGGCAGTGTTCCATTGAGTAGCTGCTTCATCAGCTGAGTTCCAGAGAGAAGGTGACACAGGGCAGAGCCCCCGGACAACTTATGATGAACACACAGAGTGGGAAATAACACAAACTGTCTCATTTAAGAGTTGTCCATTGCACAACTTCCCTGGTGGTCCAGGGGTTAAGAATCTACCTGTCAATGCAGGGGACATGGGTTCGATCCCTGGTCCAGGAAGATCCCACATTCCATGGGGCAATTAAGACTGTACAACTACTGAACTTGCACTCCAGATCCCACGCTCTGCAACAAGAGAAGCCACTGCAGTGAGAAGCCCAAGCGCCACAACTAGAGAAAGCCCACGCACGACAGTGAAGACCAGTTCAACTCAGTTCAGTCATGTCTGACTCTTTGCAACCCCATGGACTGTAGCACGCCAGCCTTCCTTGTCCATTACCAACTCCTGGAGCTTGCTCAAATTCATGTCCATCAAGTCGGTGATGCTATCCAACCACCTCATTCTCTGTCGTCCCCTTCTCCTCCTGCCTTCCCAGCATCAGGGTCTTTTCCAGTGAGTCAGTTCTTCGCATCAGGTGGCCAAAGGATTGGAATTTCAGCTTCAGCATCAATCCTTCCAATGAATATTTAGGACTGATTTCCTTTAAGTTTGACTGGTTTGACTCTCAAAAGTCTTCTCCAGCACCACAGTTCAAAAGCATCCATCCCAGCACAACCAAAATTAAAACTAATTAATTAATTAAAAAAAGAGCTGTTTGTTATAGCAGCATAACTGATCCTTACTAATAGAGTAGTGTGTGTAATGTACAGTCAATGTGTTTATTTGTGTATTTATACATGCACACATTTTGAAGGTGGGAGGAGAAGGGGATGACAGAGGATGAGATGGTTGGATGGCATCACCAGCTCAATGGACATGATTTTGAGTAAACTCTGGGAATTGGTGATGGACAGGGAGGCCTGGCGTGCTGCAGTCCATTGGGTCACAAAGAGTCGGACACGACTGAGCGAATGAACTGAACTGAACACGCACACATATACACATTGACTGTAGCATACATTCTTTTGTAGCTTGTTTTTTCCTTTTTGCTAAGAAATATATTTATTATTCAAAAGTCATTTATTGTTCACTGTGTCTTGGTGCTTTTCTAGATATTGATGCTATATCAGTGAAATAAACAGGAAGAAATGCCTACCTTCAATGAAATGTATTTACATGAATATCTTTTATGTTTATACATATACATTGACCTTATTATTCTTAACACTTGCCTATTTTTCTATTGTATGGACGGACCACACTTTATTTAACCATACTTGTATACATGAATATTTACGTAATTCCCATTTGTCTCTTGAAAAATGAAGCTGGAGTGAGTATCAACATACACATATTTTGAGCCCTGAGTATCACAGGTGCATATGTAGATACAGCCTAGTTGACTTAATTGGACACATGAGCTAATATGTGTCCTGCATTTGGACACATTTCCCTACAAATGGACACGTGAACCATTCCAAATTTCTTTTCTATTACCCATGCACTGTTCTTATTTATTTGGTTGTACTAAGTCTTCATTGTGGCATGCAAGATCTTTTTCTGGTTGCAGTATATGGAACCTTATTTCCTGACCAGGGATGGAACCCAGGCCTGCCTGCACTGGGAGTCTGGAATCTTAGCCACTAGACCACAGGGGAAGTCCCCATGCAGTGGGTTTATAGTTACGATCTATTTGTTCAAAACATTTGGGCCAGGTGGGGATTATTTCTTTAAGATAGAGGCTCTGAGGTGATATTACTAGATCAAAGGGTTGGGGCATTTTCAAGACTGGTGATGCATGTTGGCATGGTTCTCTTTCACAGACTCCTATTTTAGCCAGAATTGTCCTGGTGTCTGTGGTTGTTTTACACACAGACAGTAAGGGGACCTGAATTGCCTGTTGTCAACTATTCCTCCTCAGGGCTATCTAAGGAGTTCATTAATACAGGCATGAAAAGGTTCAGTTAATACTGTTAGGCTAGTTTTCTTTTTTTTTTTTTTTTAAGTCATTGGCATTTTGCTTTATCTTCTTTGGTTTCATTCTCGAAGCATTGGTGTATTTCTTTTTTTTTTTTTAATGTTTATTTGGCTGTGCCAGGTCTTAGTTGGGGCACACGGGATCTTCGTTCTTCATTGCAGCATGCGGGGTCTTTAGCTGTGGCATGTGAGGTCTAGTCTTCCCTGACCAGGGATTGAACTCTGGCCCCCTGCATTGGGAGCATGGAATCTCAGCCACCGGACCACCAAGGAAGTCCCTGTATTGATGTATTTCCTTGTTTTAAAACAAAGTTGTTACAATGGTCACTTTACACATGAGACTTCACACCAGAATTGGCCCCGAGCCCCATAGGGCACACCTATGGGGTTTCCCTGCTGAGTTCTCTTTCTTACTAAGACAAGGGTCCAGATCTTCTCCCCTCATCTTTCCTCTACCATACCCGCATCACCACTTTCCGCCTTCCCTCCCTCCAGTGATAACGGTGGCACACACTGTGATACCCACAAAAGAGACCCTGTACCTTGCGCCTTACATCGTCTTCCCTCTTACCTGCCCAGTGCATCTTGCTGCTCAGTCTTTCACTTTAGGACACAGTGTTGGGGGGATTTTTGTTAAGCAGAGGTTAAGCCACAGAAGTACTTGGTTCTCCTCTCTGGAAAGAGAATAATAAAAATTAAACAAAAAAAAAAGATGCAAAGGGGCAGATCTTGCCAGTTTTTCTAACAGAATCAGAACTCTTCAGAAATAATTATGGGCTCAGCTGCCTTCTCCTGGAGGGTTTGCCTGTGGGACAAACCAGCTGCCGCTTGGATTGCTGGATGCCCCACACAAGCTGTGAGATTCTAACTGCCCGTGGTTACTCTGTTCCCAGCGCCCAGAGTTGTTGGTATGACATTTAGGATTCCCAGCTTGCGTGTGATCCTCAGAGGAGATGAAGTAGGAAAATGAAATCCTGGTGTCTCATTCTTCATACAGTACTGTTCTAGGGTTTCTCAGTTAAACAAATAAACATGCAGAACTCCAAGTTAGGTTGATGGGCATTGGGAGCATATCTTCCTAGGGAAATTCTTTCATTTATTCTGCAAATATCTACAGCCTGTCTACTCTGTTTCAGGCATTGCTTGGGGGCTTGGAATACAGGAGTGAATAAAACAAAGACATTTGTCCACATGGAGCTTACATTTTGGCACGGGAATTCACATAATACATACATTAGATAGATGACTTCCCTAGTGGCTCAGACGGTAAAGAGTCTGCCTACAATGCGGGAGACCTGAGTTCAATACCTGGGTCGGGAAGATCTCCTGGAGAAGGAAATGGCAACCTGAAAAATCCCATGGACAGAGAAGCCTGATAGGCTACAGCCCATGGGGTCACAAAGAGTCAGACACGACTGAGCGACTTCACTTTCACTTTTCAGATAGATGATGTAATGTGATAGAACTTCCCCTGTGGCTTAGAGGTAAAGAATTCACCTATAATGTAGGAGATGCAGGAGTTTCAGGAGACTCAGGTTTGATCCCTGAGACGGGAAGATCCCCTGGAGAGTAGGAGGAAATGGCTACCCACTCCAATATTCTTGTCTGGAGAATCCCATAGACAGAGGAGACTGGCGGGCTACAGACCACAGGGTCGGAAAGAGTCGGACATGACTGAAGTGACTTAGCATGCATGCATATAATGTAATAGAAGATGATGTCGATAGTATGTGGAAAAAAGAGGTAGAGCAAGATGAAGAGGACTGAGCAAGCTACAGCAGGGGAGCACAGAAGGGTGGCCAGGGTCACCCTCATTGAGAAGGTAACATTTCAGCAAAGATCTGGAGGGTGAGAGAGTTAGCCAAGTAGATTTCTGTGGGGAAGAGTGTCTTGATAGAGAGAAAAGCTAGAGCAAAGGCTCCAAGGAGATGGAAGAGAATACCTGGAACTTGCAGGAGCAGCAAGGAGACCTGTGTCCTAGGAGCAGATGAACAACTGCAGTGGAGTAACAGAAGCAGTCATGGAGATGATGGGAGTTTATCACATAAAGTGCTTTTATGCCATCGTAAGAGCTTTGGTTTTTTAGTAAAAGCCATTTTGAGTAAAATGGGGTGCCACTGCAAAATTCAGAGCAGAGGCATGACTTAATACAACTTACTGTTTCCTGGAGCAACTGGAATGCTTTTTTTTTTAATTGGAGCACAGTTGCTTTACAGTGTTGTACAACATAGTGAATCACATATCATTTCAGTTCAGTTCAGTCGTTCAGTTGTGTCCAACTCTTTGTGATCCTATGGACTGCAGCACACCAAGCTTCCCGGTCCATTACCAACTCCTGGAGTCTACTCAGACTCATGTCCATTGAGTCAGTGATGCCATCCAACCATCTCATCCTCTGTTGTGCCCTTCTCCTCCTGCCTTCAATCTTGCCCAACATCAGTGTCTTTTCAAATGAGTCAGTTCTTCACATCAGGTGGCCAAAGTATTGGAGTTTCAGCTTCAGCATCAGTCCTTCCAATGAATATTCAGGACTGATTTCCTTTAGGATGGACTGGTTGGAGCTCCTTGCAATCCAAGTGCCTCTCAAGAGTCTTCTCCAACACTACAGTTCAAAAGCATCAATTCTTCAGTGCTCAGCCTTCTTAATAGTCCAACTGTCACATCCATACACAACTACTGGAAAAACCATAGCCTTGACTAGACAGACCTTTGTCAGCAAAGGAATGTCTCTGCTTTTTAATATGCTGTCTAGGTTGGTCATAGATTTTCTTCCAAGGAGCAAGCATCTTTTAATTTCATGGCTGCAATCACCATCTGAAGTGATTTTGGAGCTCCCTAAAATAAAGTCTCTCACTATTTCCATTGTTTCCCCATCTATTTGCCATAAAGTAATGGGACCAGATGCCATGATCTTAGCTTTCTGAATGCTGAGTTTTAAGCCAACTTTTTCACTCTCCTCTTTTACTTTCATCAAGAGGTTCTTTAGGTCTTCTTCGCTTTCTGCCATAAGGGTGGTATCATCTGGGTATCTGAGGTTATTGATGTTTCTCCCAGTAATCTTGATTCCAGCTTGTGCCTCATCCAGCCTGGCATTTTGCATGATGTACTCTGAATATAAGTTAAATAAACAGGGTGACAAAGTACAGCTTTGACATATTCCTTTCCCGATTTGAAACAAGTATGTGTTCCATGTCTGGTTGTAACTGTTGCTTCCCGACCTGCATACAGGTTTCTCAAGAGGCAGGTCAGGTGGTTTGGCATTCCCATTTGAAGAATTTTCCACAGTTTGTTGTGATTCACACAGTCAAAGGCTTTGGCATAGTCAATAAAGCAGATGTTTTTATGGAACTCTCTTGCTTTTTCGATGACCCAAGGGATGTTGGCAATTTGATCTCTGGGTCCTCTGCTTTTTCTAAAACCAGCTTGAACATCTGGAAGTTCATGGTTCACATACTGTTGAAGCCTGGCTTGGAGAATTTTGAGCATTACTTTTGCCAGTGTGTGAGATGAGTGCAACTGTGCGGTAGTTTGAACATTCTTTGGCATTGCCTTTCTTTGGAAGTAGAATGAAAACTGACCTTTTCCAGTCCTGTGGCCACTGCTGAGTTTTCCAAATTTGCTGGCATATTGAATGCAACACTTTCACAGCATCATCTTTGAGGATTTGAAATAGCTCAACTGGAATTCCATCATCTCCACTTGCTTTGTTCATAGTGATGCTTCCTAATGCCCACTTGACTTCACATTCCAGGATGTCTGTCCCTAGGTGAGTGATCACACTATCTTAGTTATTTAGGTCATGAAGATCTTTTTTGTATAGTTCTTCTGTGTATTCTTGCCACCTTGTCTTAATATCTTCTGCTTCTGTTAGGTCCATACCACTTCTGTCCTTTATTGTGCCCCTCTTTGCATGAAATGTTCCCTTGGTATCAGGTATATGCATATCTATATCCCCTCCCTCTTGGCCCCTCTTCCCACCTCCACCCCCATCCCACCCTTCTAGGTCATCACAGAGCACTGAGCTGAGCCTCCCTGCACTATATACTATACAGCATCTTCCATCTAGCCGTCTGTTTTACATACACGTTCATCAATCCCAACCTCCAATTTACCCCTGCCCCTGTGTGCTCACATGTCTGTTCTCTATGTCTGCATCTCTATTCCTTCCTTGCAAGTAGGTTCATCCATACCATTTTTCTAGACTCCTACCATATGACCCAGCAATCTACTACAGGGTATATATCTTGAGAAAAGCATAATTCAAAAAGATACGTGTACCTCGAAGTTCATTGCAGCACTATTTACAACAGCCAGGACATGGAAGCAACATAAATGTCCATGGACAGATGAAAGGATAAAGGAGATGCGGTACATGTATATACAATGGAATATTACTCAGCTATAAAAAGAAGTGAAACTGGGTCATTTGAAGAGACCTAGGTCAATCTAGAGTCTGTTGCACAGAGTGAACTAAGTCAGAAAGAGAAAAACAAATATTGTATATTTATGACTTACATTTTTTAAAGGCTCACTCTGTCAGCTGCATTGAGAATTGAATGGAGGGAAGGAGAGAAGGTGGGAAGCCTGTTAAAAGGCTGTTGCTGGGATCCAGGCAAAAGTCAATGATGTCTCAGAACAGGATGCTAAAGGTGGAGACAGAGACATGTGGTTGGACTCTGAATATATTTTGAGTATACAGTTGGCACGATTTTATGAGAGCTTGGATATCAAGAGAAGATGAGGAAACTTCTAACATTTTGTCACAAGCCACTGGAAGGATGGAGTTGTCAGGACATGAAATGGAAACAGAGGTGCAGCTTTGGGGAGTTTAATTTGGGGGCATGCTGAGTGTGAGATGCCTGATAGATACCCAAGTAGAGATGTTCATAGACAGTTGGATAGATGCATCTGCAATATAGCAGAAAGGTCTGGGTTGATATCTGCAAAACGCTCAATATTTTTTTTTATTTCTATGAGTCAAAATTTCTGTTATTCAAAAGCACGTTAGCCACATTTTTAGTTTGTCAGTACTTTCACTTTTTTTGTGTTTTTTTTGGTCTGCATTTGGTCTTTGCTGCTGTGCGCAGGCTTTTCTCTAGTTGCGGTAAGCAGGGGCTACTCTTCCTTGCAGTGCGCAGGCTTCTCATTATAGTGGCTTCTCTTGTTGCAGAGCACAGTCTCTAGGGAGTGAGGCATCAGTAGTTGTGGCAAATGGGCTTAGTTGCCCCACAGCATGTGGAATCTTCCCCGACCAGGGATCGAACCTGTGTCCTCTGCGTTGGGAGGCAGATTCTTAACCACTAGACCACCAGGAAAGTCCCTACTTTCACATATTTCTCATTAGTAATAATTTATGTTCAGAATTCTGAACACAAGGCCTGTAAGATCTTCAAATCCCTTCTGATTCATCGTTGAAATAAAATCAAGTTAGGAGGACCTTGTAGTTTAGTTTCTATACTTCTATGCAGAGTACATCATGAGAAACACTGGGCTGGAAGAAGCACAAGCTGTAATCAAGATTGCCGGGAGAAATATCAATAACCTCAGATATGCAGATGACACCACCCTTATGGCAGAAAGCAAAGAAGAACTAAAGAGCCTCCTGATGAAAGTGAAAGAGGAGAGTGAAAAAGTTGGCTTAAAGCTCAACATTCAGAAAACAAAGATCATGGCATCTGGTCCCATCACTTCATGGGAAATAGATGGGGAAACAGTGGAAACAGTGTCAGACTTTATTTTTGGGGGCTCCAAAATCACTGCAGATGGTGATTGCAGCCATGAAATTAAAAGATGCTTGCTCCTTGGAATAAAAGTTATGACCAACCTAGACAGCATATTAAAAAGCAGAGACATTACTTTGCCAACAAACGTCTGTCTAGTCAAGGCTATGGTTTTTCCAGTAGTCATATATGGATGTGAGAGTTGGACTGTAAAAAAGCTGAGCACCAAAGAATTGATGCTTTTGAACTGTGGGGTCAGAGAAGACTCTTGAGAGGCACTTGGATTGCAAGGAGCTCCAACCAGTCCATCCTAAAGGAAATCAGTCCTGAATATTCATTGGAAGGACTGATGTTAAAGCTGAAACTCCAATCTTTTGGCCACCTGATGAGAAGAACTGACTCATTTGAAAAGACCCTGATGCTGGGAAAGATAGAAGGCAGGAGGAGAAGGGGACGACAGAGGATGAGATGGTTGGATGGCATCACTGATTGAATGGATATGAGTTTGAGTAGACTCTGGGAGTTAGTGATGGACAGGGAGGCCTGGCGTGCTGCAGTCCATGGGGTCACAAAGAGTTGGACACGACTGAGCAACTGAACTGAACTGACAGTTCAAGATCATTTCATGTCATGTGTGGTGGAACCAAGAGTGTTTAACTCATTGATCCCTTCTCCAATTCTGTCTGTACAGTGGTATGAGTGAAACAGCTTTAGAAGCAAACAGATCTGTGGTAGATTCTTAGTGCTGGAAATTTTCTTCTGTGAAGAGTAATTAAACATTTCTGAATATCCAAGTCTTCACTGTAAAATGGGAAAAACACCCATCTTGGAAGGATATCAAGGGATAACTTAGAATCATTGTTTTTGTGATTTATACCTTGCTCACTAGGTGAGTAACCAGTAAACCATGTTATTCCCTCTACTCATCTTTCCAGCACCCACAGAATATCTAGCATGTAGTAAGTGTTCAGGAAATGCTATGATCTATGACTCAGAGGACCGTCCCCTCAGAGGGATCTCCGTTTCTCTCTCCATTCTTCTGCAGTATGTTTGTCTCCATGCTACTACGTGGCCTGACGTGACACATTTACCTGTTTACTCTCTCCTCACTCATGAAATGTAAGCTCCAAGAAGGTAAGAAATTTCATTTATTCAGTCCCTATATCTCTAGCTCCTAGGACTGTGTCTGGTACACTGTTAGGGTCTGGGGTTCAACAAAATTTATGGAATAAATTAGGAGATGAGGGGATGTCCCTGGTGGTCCAGTGGTTAAGAGTCCATCTTGCAATGCAGGGGCCATGGGTTTGATCCCTGGTCAGGGAACTAAGATCCCACATGCAGAGCAACCGAGCCCATGTGTTGCAACTATTGAGCCTGTATACTCGGGAGCCCGAGAGACACAGCTAGAGACTGTGTGCACTGCAAGGAAGGATCCTGTGTGATGCAACGAAGATCCTGCCTGCTGCAGCTAAGACCTGATGCAGCCAAGACCCGATGCAGCCAAATTACTTAATAAAAACATGAAGAGATGAATGAATGATTTCAGCCAACAGGCCAACTCTACCATTGCCTAGACAAAGTGAAACTTCAAGGACCATCAACCAAATCACCTTAAAAATTCCTCAGCCCAGAAAAGGAACAAACCGGACATTATTATTTCTAGCAGTAAGGGTTTACAAATTAATTGATTTTTCTGGCTCACTTAGCATGGGTTTCAGCCATTTATCTGGCAGTACGGTAACATAGTCTTTGAATTACTCTCACAAGAAGAGACACAGAAGCTGAAATAATGAGTTAAACACTTAGTGGAGCCTTCTTCACTAGATGCTCGTGTTTATTGCCTGTCGGTATCAGCTCTGCAGTGCCAGCGTCCATGCACATTTGGTTCTTCTGGGGACAGACAGCAATGAGTTTTCTTCCCATTTCCCTCCTGGCTCGTTCGAGAAATCTGCAGATCTGTCCTTTGGTGACATCACCTGCTCTCAGCTCAGGAGACTTTGGCAGAGGCTGGTCAGACCTTCCGAAGGAGACTACTACTTGTTCTGGCCCTGGGGTGCTCCCACCCCTGCAGTAGCAAAGACCCAGAACAGCCAAAAGAGAAAAAAAAACAAAAACAAAAACAAAGGAGAATGAAAAGGGTCACATGCTAAGGATAAGTGAATTGAAGAGGGAATACAGACGATGGAGTTCCCTTGGGGTAATCTGTTTTGAAACGAGACTGTAGTGGTGGTTACACAAAGCTATGCATGGGACAGAACCGCACAGAGCTAGGCACGCACACACACGTAGGTGTCAAAAAACTGATGACATCTGAATAAGGTCTGTGGTCCGATAAACTGTGCTGCACCAGCGTCAAATTCCTGGCTTTGATATGGCACTTCAGGACACAAGATGCCACCAAGGGAGGCAGCCAGGTGAGGAGTTCATGGCATTCTACATAACTGCTCTTAACAGCGACTTCCTGTGAGCCTACAATTGTTTTTACGTTGTGCATTTTTATTGTTTTAACTTTTTATTTTGTTTTTACATTCAAGTAAGAGTCATAATATTTATTTAATTTTTAATTTGTTTTTTAATGAGAGAAAAAATGCATCATGTTTACTAGTTGCCTTTAAGTCCTTGTTAAGCTGACCAAATGCTGACTCTCCCTCAACTGTTATTAACTCCCTCTGCTGCTGCTGCTGCTAAGTTGCTTCAGCCATGCCCGACTCTGTGCGACCCTATGGACAGCAGCCCACCAGGCTCCTCTGTCCACGGGATTCTCCAGGCAAGAATACTGGAGTGGGTTGCCATTTCCTTCTCCACCACAAGGTAATATTTCCTTATAAGACAAAACATTGTATGTTCAAGATTCCAGGAAAAAGAAGGGCTTCAGAAAACAATATTATAAGAAAAAGAAAGTGAATTTATTAGTTTATCAAGTTTTAGATGTGCAAATTTACCACTATAGGGTTTGCTCTTGTCGACTATTAATATATTGAAAGGAATAATAAACATTTCAAGACACTTGTTTTGTGGGCACTACTCCAAGTCCTTTACAAATACTTTATTTAACTATTTACTTTATTTAACTATTCATGACAACACAAAGAGTTCAATTCAGTATTATTGCATCACCAATGGACTAAGGATGAAACAGGCACAAAGAGTAACTTCCTTACTTACAAATGGTATTTGACCAGAGGCAGGCTAAATACAGGGTTCACATTTTAAAAACTGTATATTTTTAAAGGGGGTACTGTCCTGCTGTGGGGCCTGACTGTGTATCATCTAAACTCAACAAGTGTACTACCAGCAATATATATCTCCCTTTGGGCAAAAATTGGTTCATCATTTTTCTGGAGGTAAAAATCTAAGAAGAAGATGCATTTATCAGGCTTTGAAATCCTCAAGTGATATTGTAAGAAGCAAGATAGGATTGTGGTTTAGAAGCTTAGGTTCAGGGTCTCATCAGAACTGAGGTGAGGGTGGGAGGAAGGCTCAAGAGGGAGGGGATAGATGTACACTTACAGCTGATTCACGCTGGTGCATGGCAGAAACTAACACACCATTGTAAAGCAACTATCGAGACTTCAGGCCACACTCTCAGCCTCTCAGAACCTATGTTTCAATGGCTGAAAATGAGGATAAGTACATGGTACCTTCATCATAGAGTTTCAAAGGGGATTGCATGAAATTATTCAGATAAAGCTCTTAGGATTCGGCATGGCACTAAATAAGGGATCAGTAATTATTTGTCTTGTGCTGTCTTCTTTCAGCTCCCCAGGTGGTATTAGTGGTAAAGAACCTGCTTGTCAAGGCAAGAGACACAAGAGACGTGGGTTCGATCCCTGAGTTGGGAAGATCCCCTGGAGGAGGGTATGGCAACCCACTCCAATATTCATACCTGGAAAATCCCATGGACAGAGGAGCCTGGCGGGCTACAGGCCATATGGTCACAAAGAGTCAGACATGACTGAAGTGACTTAGCATGCATGGGCCTGCCTTCTTTATCATCTTCATTCTGTTACTCTCTTTTTTCCCATCATCACCACCACCGCCACCACCATCATCATTATCATCATCATCTTAGTAGCAAGAAGAACAGCATTAGGAAAATACTAACTTCATCTCATTTCACAATTAAGAAAACTAACAACCAGGGACTTCCCTAGTGGTCCAGTTGTTAAGAATCCACCTTCCAATGCAGGGGACTCAGGCTTGATCTCTAGTTGGGTAAGATCTCATATGCCGCGGGGTAACTAAAGCTGTGGCTGCAACTATTGAAGCCTGTGGGCTCCAGAGCCTCTGCTCCACAGCAAGAAAAGCTCGAGCGCTGCAAGTAAGACCCAGCGCAGCCAAAAATAAATAAATATTAAATCTAAGAACTAGTGAGAGTAGTTGACTTATCCTGAGTCATAGAGTGAAAGTAATGTCATGCCTGAAATTAGAACTCAGTTCTCTCTGCTATTCTGTTTTAATAACAACAAAATAATGATCATTGAGCCATGGAATGTTAACTGTCAGGACCTCAGAGCTCATGTAGTCCAAATCTTTCCTGGGGAAACTGAGGGCCAAAGAGAAGTGATTTCCCAGTCACAAAGTCAGCTACTGTGATTTTCCTACATACACTAAATATGCACCCAAATTACCCAGCTGATGCTTTTGAACTGTGGTGTTGGAGAAGACTCTTGAGAGTCCCTTGGACTGCAAGGAGATCCAACCAGTCCATTCTGAAGGAGATGAGCCCTGGGATTTCTTTGGAGGGAATGATGCTGAAGCTGAAACTCCAGTACTTTGGCCACCTCATGAGAAGAGTTGACTCATTGGAAAAGACCCTGATGCTGGGAGGGATTGGGGGCAGGAGGAGAAGGGGATGACAGAGGATGAGATGGCTGGATGGCATCACTGACTCGATGAACATGAGTATGAGTGAACTCCGGGAGTTGGTGATGGACAGGGAGGCCTGGCATACTGCAATTCATGGGGTCGCAAAGAGTCGGACACGACTGAGCGACTGATCTGATCTGATCCGATCTGATCAAAGAAAAGTCATGGCTGATGCTGCCCCTAGTGGCCAAGATCTGCAGTACAAACCACAGTGCAGATAAGATATTTTTAAACATAGATTTCTTTTTTTTTTTAAAGGAAAACAAACCAGGGACCACACAGCCAGATCAGGGGGAAAGTAAGGTCAATCCCTCATATATTAGATTTAAATTTATGATTACTCTACCTTTGCTACACAACATTAATCATCGGTGCCAAAATATTTCTTTTAGGTAATTTTATATCTTCTGTTTTTCCTTTTTGAGTATAATATTATTGCACATCCAGACCTAATAATTTTCTATTAGATTTTAACATACAGTAAAATGTACTTAAGTCAGCCAAAACTAATATGTTATTCTCAACAAAACTACTTTAAAGTCACTTTCAGTATGTAATACATGTAGTGCAGAATTGGGATGTATTTTATATAGCTGCATGGCTTATGTACCAACTGAAATGGGAGTAATGGAAAAACTGTTTATTTCTTTGAGTGGGCTGGGTGTTTGTTGCTGGGCGCCAGCTTCCTCTGGTTGTGGCGCGCAGGGGCCGTTCTCTTGCTGTGGAGCGTGGGCTCTATATACACAGGATTCAGTAGTTCCTGCTCTAGTGTCAGGCTCAGAGAGCGAGCTTCGTAGTTATGTCCCCCACTCCCGGCTTTAATTGCTCTGAAGCACGTGAGATCTTCCTGGACCTGGGGCTGATCGTGTGTCTCCTGCATTGGCAGGTGGATTCTTAACCACTGGACCACCAGAGGAGTCTTGTTTTGTTGGTGTTGCTAATGTATGTGTCTCAGTGAGTAATATTCTGTTATTTTCTTTAAAACCATTCTGCCTTTAACTTCCTAGTCAATGCTTATAAGAATTTCAGCAAAAATGTAATTGGCAAATAGATACTTAATCCATTCTTCCTCCCCAACTCAGATGAACAGCTGAAGCAGACATACAGACATGTCCTCTACTTTCTGAGGACCTTGAGAATAGAATGGGTCTGAGGAGTTGCTTTTCTGGAAAGATCAGAACATCTTTATTGTCTCAGGTTCCTCACCCGTAAACTGTGGAAAGTCCTTAAAGAGATATGAATACCAGACCCCCTTACCTGTCTCCCAAGAAACCTCTATGTGGGTCAAGTATCAGTAGTTAGAACCGGACATGGAACAACTGACTGGATCCAAATTGGGAGAGGAAGTATGACAGGGCTGTATATTGTTACCCTGCTTATTTAAATAATTTCTATGCAGAGTACATCATGAGAGATGCCAGGCTAGATGAATCACAAACTGGAATCAAGATTGCTGGAAGAAACAGCACCAATCTCAGATATGCAAATGATACTCTAATGGCAGAAAGTGAAGGGGAACTAAAGAGCTTCTTTATGAGAGTGAAAGAGGACAGTGTAAAAGCTGGCTTAAAACTCAACATTCAAAAAACTAAGATCATGGCATCTGATCCCATCACTTCATGGCAAATAGAAGGGAAAAGGTGGGAGGAGTGACATTTTATTTTCTTGGGCTCCAAAATCACTGAGAATG
Organism: Bos indicus x Bos taurus; assembly: GCF_003369695.1. Lineage (NCBI taxonomy): Eukaryota > Metazoa > Chordata > Mammalia > Artiodactyla > Bovidae > Bos > Bos indicus x Bos taurus. Next base: position 30,940,846 of record NC_040100.1, on the reverse strand, counting down.
TTGAATGCAGCCATGAAATTAAAAGATGCTTTCTCCTTGGAAGGAAAGCTATGACAAACCTAGACAGCATATTAAAATGCAGAGACATCACCCTTGACAGAAGTCTGTATAGTCAAAGCTATGGTTTTTCCAGTAGTCATCTGTGGATGTGAGAGTTGGACCATAAAGAAGGCTGAGTGCTGAAGAATCGATGCTTTCAAATTGTGGTGCTAGAGAAATCTCTTGAGAGTCCCTTGGATAGCAAGGAGATCAAGAGAGTTGGTCCTAATGGAAATCAACCCTGAATATTCATTAGAAAGACTGATACTGAAGCTAAAGCTCCAATACTTTGGGCACCTGATGTGAACAGCTGACTCACTGGAAAAGACCCTGATGCTGGGAAAGACTGAGGGCAGGAGAAGGAGATGGCAGAGAATGAGATGGTTAGATAGCATCATCAACTCAACGGACAGGAATCTGAGCAAACACTGGAGGATAGTGAAGGACAGAGGTGTGCTCCAGTCCATGGGGTTGCAAAGAGTTGGACATGACTTAGCAACTGGACAACTTTAACCATCAGTTCAGTTCAGTTCAGTTGCTCGGTCATGTCCGACTCTTTGCGACCCCATGAATCGCAGCACGCCAGGCCTCCCTGTCCATCACCAACTCCTGGAGTTCACTCAGACACACTGAAACCATATTCACAGAAAACTAGTCAATCTAATCACACTAGGATCACAGCCTTGTCTAACTCAATTAAACTAAGCCATGCCTGTGGGGTCACCCAAGATGGGCGGGTCATGGTGGAGAGGTCTGGCAGAATGTGGTCCACTGGAGAAGGGAATGGCAAGCCACTTCAGTATTCTTGCCTTGAGAACCCCATGAACAGAATGAAAAGGCAAAATGATAGGATACTGAAAGAGGAACTTCCTAGGTCAGTAGGTGCCCAATATGCTACTGGAGATCAGTGGAGAAATAACTCCAGAAAGAATGAAGGGATGGAGCCAAAGCAAAAACAACTTTAACCATAGACAGGGTTAATCAAGATTAGTTGATCATGTTCTTGGCAAATAGCTTCAGAAATGAACACAACCCTGGGAACCTCCCTCACGGTCCAGTGGCTAGGAATCTATGCTCACTGCAGGGATCATGGGTTCGATCCCTGGTCTGGAAACTAAGATCCTGCATGCCTCAAGGTAGGGGTGGGGGGAAATGAGCACAGCCCTAACTCTGGTTCTGTGCTCACAGAAATAGAATGATGATGTTATTAGGTGAAATGGGAAAGAAGAACTAGAGCATATGGATGCTGCTTCGGGTGTCTTTCTCCAAGAATAGGAGAGCTAAAGGAAACCAATTTTTGTACTGGACAAGCAATTTAAATGTCTCATGTTTTAAAATTCTAACAGTTTATGCGTGAAAGATGCCAATCTCATTTTAAAAGTGAGGAAACTTAAGCTCAAAGAGGCTCATCTATCCTTGGTGCTATGCTGTCAACCAGCATTTGTTGAATCCTTGCTATGTGCCAAGATCAGTACAATTCATTTCTGTGTATTATTCTCTTTCATCTTCAAAGTCGGTGTGGCATTATCCATATTTCTCAGAGGAGGAAATTGAGACTAGAAAATGCTCAAACTTTTACAGTCTTGAGGGAGCACTAGAGAGGTTTCCCTTGAACAAATTGAAAATTGGGAGACAGGGGTCAGAAGCATGGCGAACAAAACACCAAGTTGAAAACCAGAGGCTGAGTGGATGGAGGTCCCCAACCAACATGGCACATGGCCAAGGTCACACAGCTTGTAAGCAGCAGTGGTGGAATTTGAACTCTGATCTGCAAGGCTCTGAAGCCCAGACTCTTTATCTACCACACCATTCTGTCCTTACTCTATTTTTCTTTTTGAGAGGAATATAGGATAAGAAAGACATCCTTAGGGACTTCCCTGGTGGTTCAGGGGCTAAGACTCTGCGCTCCCAAAGCAGGGGGCCCAGGTTGATCCCTGGTCAGGGAACTAGGTCCCACATACCACAATGGAGAGTTTGCATGCGGCAACTAAGGATGCCGAGTGCCAAACTAAGTCCCAGTGCAGCCAAATAAATAAATAAAAATAAATAAATATATATTAAAAAAGAGAAAGACATCCTACAGGGATAGGTTTCATCCATACGAATCTTGGCTACCTACAAGGGATTCTAACTATTGTCATTAACTGGTTAACTAAGTGTTCATGAATACTTTAATTCTGCTTATAATAATTCTTGGGAATGAAAAATACATTGAAAAATGGTCCTCTGTCCAATCTAGAAATTATGATCAGGACACTTAACTGCCAGTAATAGGAGCACAGGCCTCCTAGGTGGCTCAGTGGTAAAGAACCCGCCTGCCAATGCAGGAGACATAAAAGACCCAGGTTTGATCCCTGGTCAGGAAGATCCCCTGGAGGAGAGCACGGCAATGCACTCTAGTGTTCTGGCCTGGAGAATCCCCATGGACAGAGGAGCCTGGCAGGCTACAGTCCATGTGGTCACAAACAGTTGGACACAACTGAAGCCACTCAGCACAGCACGGCACAATAAGAGCACAATTTCAAGAAACTTAAACTAAAGGATATGTTTGTTAAAAGGACTCTTGAGAATCAGACAAAGAAGGAAAAGGTACTCAAGCTGGGAGAAAGTAGAGATGTTTCTGAGCATCCAGTTGAGGGAAGGATCAGCCAGAAAGACTTAAGGCTTAATACTACACAAATCTATTATCTAATAGTTCTGGAGGTCAGAAGTCTGACATAGGTCTTACGGGGCTGAAACCAAGATGTTAACATAGCTGCCTTCCTTAAGCTCTGGGGGTGGGTCCATCTTCTTGCCTTTTACAAGTTTCTAGTGACCATCTGCTTTCCTTGGCCCCCGGACCCCTCCCTCCCCTTCCAAAGCCAAGCGCAGCTGCATCTCCTGTGAATGTTCTACTTCTCTCATCTCCCTTACTCTCCTCTTCTGCATCCCTCTTCCATTCTTAAGCACTCTTATGATTACACAGACCTCCACCCCTGTTATCCAGCGTAATCTCCCTATTTTAAGGTTGGCTGATTAGCAACCTTAGCGCCATCTGAAACTTTAATTCTCCTTTGCCATATATTGTAATATACTCATGGGGTCTGAGGGAGAAGGCAATGGCACCCCACTCCAGTACTCTTGCCTGGAGAATCCCATGGATGGAGGAGCCTGGTGGGCTGCAGTCTATGGGGTCTCCAAGAGTTGGACATAGCTGAGTGACTTCACTTTCACTTTTCACTTTCATGCATTGGAGAGAGAAATGGCAACCCACTCCAGTGTTCTTGCCTGGAGAATCCCAGGGATGGGGGAGCCTGGTAGGCTGCCGTCTATGGGGTCGCACAGAGTCGGACATGACTGAAGCGACTTAGCAGCAGCAGCAGCATGAGGTCTGAGGATTAGGGTATGGGTATGTTTGAGGAAAATCATTATTCTGTCTATTATAAGAGGTATTGGGCAGGATTACAAGGCCTGCACTCGCCCAGGGCAGTGCCTGTGGTCAGTAACAGACTTCAGTGGTGTAGTGGATGGAGGAGCTTACCAGTCTGAAGCCAGGTCCCGGCACAACAGCCCACCATGTGCAGTGGACAGTGAAGAGTATCTGGTGGTGGTCTTTGTTCCAGGGGGATGGGAAGGTTACCAGCTATAGGGGAACTGATCTTGGGTGGGCTCTCTTAGTTACTAGGGAAAGCAGCAGAGGGATCTGCCCCTCCTCTGCCCCTTTGATAAGATCACTAGCTGGGGCCTGGGGCAGGCATGTAGAAAAGGCAGTCATGAGCACAGCGTATAGGTGAAGAAGGCACTGATCAGGCAGGGGATGTACGGAGAGCAAGAGAACAACCATCGTGGGACTTCCCTGGTTGTCCAGTGGTTAAGACTCCATGCTTCTACTGCAGGACAGCCCGAGGTCTGTCCCTGGTCAGGAACTAAGATCCTGCATGCCATGGGGAACAACCAAAATCCAAAAATATAGCCATCTTAAGTGGCCTGACCATACAATAGGGTAGACACCTGGATTTACCAGAGATTCTGAACACAATGAATGAGGGGTAAACTTCCAGAAGGAAACTGGAGTTTTAGAAGAGGGGAATAATTTATAAGTGACCAAAAGCAGCAAAAGTCCTTGGTGGATGGAGAGTCATTCCAGAAGATGGAGGGGCTGCTGAGGGGACATAACCACAGCTATCTACTATGGAGCAAAATCTCTGCACCATTGACTGGACTCTCCCTCTGATGCTTCATGCTCTCTCAGAGTCTCAAGACTGGCATAGGACCACCACCAGCTGCACATAATGCTCAACAGGAAACATCAGTGAAGGTGGTTTGTACTGGCTTGTAAAATACTCTGAATTTTTTTTTTAAAAATTCCTGCCTAAGTTGTTTTCTGGTTGTTTGTCCTTGACTTAGGGCTTCCCCGATAGCTCAGTTGGTAAAGAATCCACCTGCAATGCAGGAAACCCCTCTTCAATTCCTGGGTTGGGAAGATCTGCTGGAGAACGGATAGGCTACTCACTCCAGTATTCTTGGGCTTCCCTTGTGGCTCAGACGGTAGAGAATCCGCCTGCAATGTGGAGACCTGGGTTCGATCTCTGGAAAAGGGAACAACTACCCATTCCAGTATTCTGGTCTGGAGAATTCCATGGATAGTCCATGGGGTCCTTGACTTAGAAAAGTGAAGTGTAGAATTTATAAAAATGACTATGTGAGAGCATCAGTGCACTGAATTTTTTTTTCTGCTGGGTTTAAGACAATACGAATTTAAAATAAATGGAAATAAGATCTTTTTCTCAATTTAAGGCATAAGCTTATTCTTATCTTTATTCAGTCAAACTTGGTGAATTTTCTTGGCCAGATAAAACACTTCATTTACATTCTGGGCTGCTGTGGAATCTCCCTATCTCATTCTATTGCCAGTAGGTAACTCTGATTTATAGCTTGGTGTGTGTAGTCTTTTAGATCTTTTTCTATTGCATTTGTATGCAGAAACATGCTGGAAAAGAGTTTGACTGGCATTTTTCTCATATAACAGTGCTCTTAATTTTAAAAAATTATTTATTTATCTTAACTGGAGGATAATTACTTTACAGTATTGTGATGGTTTTTGCCATACATCAATATGAATCAGCCATAGGTATACCTGTCCCCTCCATCCTGAACCCCCTCCCACCTCCCAACAATGCTCTTTAGAAAACGTTGTGCTGCTGCTGCTGCTAAGTCGCTTCAGTCGTGTCCAACTCTGTGTGACCCCATAGACGGCAGGCCATCAGGCTCCTCTGTCCTTGGGATTCTCCAAGCAAGAATACTGGAGTGGGTTGCCATTTCCTTCTCCATTAGAAAAAGTTGTAGGTCAGGCCAAATGACTCTACCTTGTTCTTTGAAATAGATCAGGTCAAGATCTTCTGCTACCTTAATTTGGTTGGGCTGAGCCTTAGTTGCAGCATATGGAATCTTTAGTTGCAGCATGTGGGCCTCAAACCTGGGCCTCCAGCACTGGGAGCACAGACTGTCAGCCACTGGACACCAGGGAAGTTCCCTGCGAGATCTTAGGAAGATCTTCAGATGTTTATTGGAAAACATTCTGATTTTTTAAATGTTAGCAACTAATTGAAAATGTAAAGAGTGTGAGAGCTTAACAGAATACGCTTATGGGCTTGATTCATCCCATCAATCAACGGCCAGTCTGAGACCTCAGAATGGATATGCTCCTCCTTACAGCCCTACATGCATGATGCCAGTAAAATCTCCCAAGATCTGGGAGTAAGAGGATGAAGGGGGACAGTAGATTCAGATGATTGTGGTTGAGAGGACAGTAGTTCACCAGTGTAGAGAGATTGAACTTCTCAGCCTCCTTGACTTTGGTCAAGGCCACATAATTAATAGGTTGTGAACAGGAGGGACACGTATCATTGTCAGGCTGCTGTGAAGCCCCTTTGCTCTGCTCTTCCATTGGCAGTCATAGAAACACATCCTAAAAAGGAGCCTCTAGCAACCTGGATCCCTGAGTGAGTATTTTGAGAGGAACCCTTCTAATAAAATACACAAGACATTTGAGTGAGTGAGAAATGAGCCTTGGTTGTTTTGTGATTCTGAAATTCTGTGTTTTTTAAAAAAATTAACTTAAAAATTTTAATATAATTCTGTTTATTCTTACTAATATGGGGCATAGTCATTTTCTATTGCTGTGTAAGAAATTACCATAAATGTAGTAGCTTAAAATAACACACTTTTATTTGCTCAGAGTTCTATTGGTCAGGAGTCTGGTGCAGGGTGGCTGGATTCTCTGCTAGAGATGCCACAGGCTGAAATCAAGGTTATCTGTTTAACTGCATCTTAATCTGAAGATTTGGCCAGAGAAAAATCTGCTTCCAAGTTCCTGTGGGTCATTGGCAGAATTCATATTCTTATGGTTGTAGGACTGTGGTTCCCACTGTCTTGCTAGTTGTCGAGCTAGAGGCTGAGGGGATAATTCTCAGCTTCTAGAGGCTTATCTCGGGTTCTTGCCATGTAGCCCCCTCCTTTGACAAGCAAGAATCACCCTGAAATTGAATCCTTTTTTATTCTTTGAGTGTCCCTAACTTCTCTTTCAGCCAGAGAAAACTCTCTACTTTTCTCATGGGATTAGATTAGGATAATTGGGATTATCTCTTTACTTAAGATCAACTGCCACATAATATAACCTAATCACTGGAATAAAATCCATCATCTTTATAGTTCTGGGAATTACACAGGGTAATTTATACCAAAAGGGCAGAAAACTTGGAATCCATATTAATATTATGTCAAAAACTTGTGGAAAAAGTAAGAATGAGTGAGAAAGACTATTTGTTGTTCTATTTCTGCCTGGGGAAGAACCTATACACCTCTCTCTCTTTTTTTTAATGACCCTTATTAATTCCTGAAAATTCTGTTGCTAAGTAAAATGTCATTAAATAGGAAGCTTTTCCATTGCTTTTAATGGGAAGATTATTATTCATTTCATCTCAATCCAAAATATCTCATAATTTTCAAAGATAGAAAAAAATGTATCAATTGAACAATGGAAAAAAGTTCATATAAGTAGTAACTTAAAAATGGAGAGTAAATAAATGTAGTTGAACATAAGATACAATGCCAAGAAGCCTTACTGTGTCTGCCAAAAGAGGAAGGCAAGACTTAATTGAGAAAGAAATGTGCAAAGGAACCATTCTTTGAATGGCGTTTTCTTTCTGCACTATTTATTCAGTAATTTCTGAACCATTTGGGGCTGATAGGTTGGTTACTTTGCACTCAAATTGTACAAAAGAAATAATACTAGAGCTCAAACAAATAACTTAAGGACAAAACAAGATGAAACATGAGCATGCTTATATGAATAGTATGTGTGCACAGCCCACTGGAGTGCTATAGAAGACACCTTTTAATCCCTCACTCTTGGTATATGGACACAGGGAAGATCTAGGTTCATCAAACATGGCTTGCAATTCAAATTTGTTCTACTTGGTATTTTCTGACTTGAAACTGTTGTGTTGGGTAAATTGGAAAGTGTGTCTTTGCCTGAAACCATAGTGTCAAGCTATCACTTCTTATAGCATATTTATTTAACGTATTTTGGGGCAAAAGCATTGGTGTTTAAAAAAAAGAGTGGTTGTCCAAAAAGTAGCATAAATTTTCAAGAGCCATTGTGACAGAAATTGATTAAACAGCTATAATGTGATCCAGAAATTAGATCAAGTCCTAGGGTACATAGTTTAAGAACCTTCAGAAATACATAGGTCCATGGTTAGTTTCTATTTGCTAGCTGTTGTTGAAAAATCACCCTTCTTTTTCATAGCTACATTGACTATCAAAAAGTAAGTCGACTATCAAAAAGGAAAAAGAAAAAAAGATTAGGTCAAGTCAAAATGACCCATTTGGGGGTCACCACTAATTAGGAATTGTTGGAAGAAGCATGCTTCAGAAATGAATGTAGAGTTTAAAGTGGTTACTGGCTTTTAAAAATCTTTTAGTTTAATATTTTTAAAAGGAAATTTCAAAGTTAAATGCTAATTTCATATTTCAGGGTGCTATTTCCTGCAGCACAAAAATATGATAATGAAAACACAACTTTAAAAAGTCAGCACAAAAGCAATAATAATGAAATCCTATATCTTCCTTTAAAACATTTCAGTAGGAACTGTCCATTTACGTTATGGTACTATAACTCTGTTTTCAAAATGCTAGGTAGGGTACTTTTTTGGGATTTTGAACGAGGTAGACAGGCTGTAAACCTCAGCATTTCTCTTGCTGTTTTACTTTAAAAATCCCCAGATGTAAGTTTGTGTTTACCTAAAATGGACAAAAGAATATTTTTAGTAAAGTCCCTTGACTTTCTCAAGGGAAGAAAATAGTTTTAAGTGAATACTATATAAATGTAATACATTTAAAGTAATGTTTATAAAAGATGTTTTGTGTGTGCCCTAAAAACACTTATAATCCCAATTTATTTTGCTCCAGTTCTGATCCTTCCTAATAGATTTATTAAGAACTAGCACAAGCACTGCACTTATGGAGAAGCAGGTAAGCACTTTCTCTTGATCTCTCTTTCCCACACTCCATCTCAGTTTATTGCTTTGAGGATGAACGCTGAACAAAGTGAAGGGGAAGTCAATATTTGATTTTGGTGAGCACTGAATCTCAATGTTTACTAAAAAACAGAGGTCAACACCAATTATTTCGGGAAGAATTCCTATGTATTCCCTTTGAATGAGCTATGTACTTATGGATGTTGCCTTGTGTAATCTGACTCCTCCAAGATATTTTGAGCTGAAATTGTTATTGATGATAGTTTTAGAATTTCTTTCCCAAGTGATGACAGATTTGAGGGCATTTTGTCATATAATACGATTAAGTTCATCTGCAATAAAACACTAATATGGTGACTTGAACAACAGAAATGTATTTTTTTTTCTCCTATAAATGAAGCCTAGAGGCCAGTAGTCTGAGGCAGGCATGGCAGCTCCATAGTTCTCAGGGATTCATGCTCCTCCTACACTGAACACATGACTTCTACCTCATTGCCCAAGATGGCTCCTGGTGGCTCCAGTCAGCAGGACGAAGAAAGGGAAGAAGAGGCAAAATGTACATAGTAGCTACCTCTTAGGAAGGTTTTATGGAAGCCACGATAGATTACATATATTACTATAGATTATGTCCTCTTACACCTAGGATTTAGATTCATGCTAAGTCGCTTCAGTCGTGTCCGACTCTGTGCGACCCCAGAGATGGCAGCCCACCAGGCTCCACCGTCCCTGGGATTCTCCAGGCAAGAACACTGGAGTGGGTTGCCATTTCCTTCTCCAATGCATGAAAGTGAAAAGTGAAAGTGAAGTCACTCAGTCGTGTCCGACTCTTAGCGACCCCATGGACTGCAGCCTTCCAGGCTCCTCCGTCCATGGGATTTTCCAGGCAAGAGTACTGGAGTGGGGTGCCATTGCCTTCATGGCCATACCTAATTCCAGGAGAGGCTGGGGTGGGTAATCTGTTTGTTTTTGGTGGCTATGTAAAGTGAATCTAAATAAAAATGTGGGATTTCATTGGCACAACAAAAGGAGAGAAGGGGTCTTGGTCTCTGCCACTAGTAGAAAGAACATACGTGGTCTCTGAAGTCAGACACATCTAGATTCACATCTAGCATTTATTGATCCCCTGACCTTATGAGAGTGACACAATTAGCCTCCTCTTTAATACAAAGATGACACCATTTAGCTCCTATGGTTATCAAGGCTTCCTTCCTAACTTCCATGAAGTGTATCTATAAAACAATCAAACTATGGCCCCTGATATGTGTACCTTACATTATAACATTCTAAAACATTCAAACATTTTTGAAAATAACTCATTTTAAAAATTTTCCGTCAGAGAATTCTCTGGCAGTCCTGTGGTTTTAGGACTCCATTCTTTCATTGGAGGTCCCAGGTTCAACTCCTGGTCAGGGAGCTAAGATTCCTCAAGCCATGAAGTAGAGCAAAATATAATAAATACAAATTTTCTTCCTTCAAAGTCATAAAAATCTCTTTAAATTAGAACATAGAGTGCTTTTACAGTAAATGTGGACAGAAAGAATACACACATTTGAAGGATTCTCCCATAAGCCCTAGTATACAAATTTGGAAACAAATTAAAGAAAATGTAATTATTCAGATTCTTTAGTTCAATCAATAATTTTGAGAAAAATTATGCAGGCTCTTGCAAGGTTAGCCCTTCCTTGATCCATTCTTCTTGTGAAAGGAGGGATTTTTTTAAAACTGATTTTTATTACAAAAGTCAGGGTTCAGAAACAGAACCAATAGGAGACAGATGGGGAGAGAGAGAGAGACCTCTCTTATGTATATCTATATACCTGATATAGACACAGAGACAGATTTTATGGGCTTCCCTGGCGGCTCAGATGGTAAAGAAACCGCCTGCAATGCAGGAGACACAGGTTTGATCCCTGGGTAGGGAAGATCCCCTGGAGAAGAGAATGATTACCCACCCCGTATTCTTGCCTGGAGGACTCCATGGACAGAGGAGCCTGGCAGGCTACAGTCCATGGGGTCACAAAGAGTCCAACATGACTGAGTAACTAACACACACATATGCGTGTGTGCATGCTAAGTCGCTTTAGTCCTGTCCAACTCTTTGCAATCCTGTGGACTGTAGCCCTCAGGGCTCCTTTGTCCATGAGATTCTTCAGGCAAGAATAATGGAGTGAGTGGCCGTGCCCTCCTCCACAGCATCTTCCTAACCCAGGGATGAACCTTTGTCTCTTAGGTGTTCTCCATTGGCAGGTGGGTTCTCTACCAGTGTCCCTACCTGGGAAGCCCAACACACACATATAGATTTTACATATTCTACTAAAAAATTTTTTTTAATGCACACACATAGATTTTATATATTTTCTAAAAATATATATTTATACATATTATATAAACCTATATCTGTATCTATATCATCTATATCTATTTCTATATCAGTGTCTATATGTATATGTATGTCTATATCTAAAACAAGATTTTTGATAAGGATTTAGCTCATGCAGTTCTTGGAGAAGGCAATGGCAATGCACTCCAGTACTCTTGCCTGGAAAATCCCATGGACGGAGGAGCCTGGTGGGCTGCAGTCCATGGGGTCTCTAAGAGTCAGACACGACTGAGCGACTTCACTTTCACTTTTCGCTTTCATGCATTGCAGAAGGAAATGGCAACCCACTCCAGTGTTCTTGCCTGGAGAATCCCAGGGACAGGGGAGCCTGATGGGCTGCCGTCTCTGGGGTCGCACAGAGTTGGACACGACTGAAGCGACTTAGCACCAGCAGTGGCAGTATGCAGTTCTAGAGGCTAAGAATTCCCAGGCTCTGTCATCTGCAAGCTGGAGACCCAGGAAAGCCAGTGGTTTTGTTCAGAGGCCTGAAAGCTGGAAAGTCAGGGGTGCAGAATCAGTTTCAAGTCTGAAGGCCTGAGAACCAGGAATCCCAAGGGCAGGAGTAGATGAATGTCCCAGCTCAGATAGAGAATCCCTGCTTCCCCGGTCTTTTAGCTCTGTGAGACTTTCAACAGATTGACTGATGCCCACCCACAGCCACTTTACTCAGGCTCCCAGGTGAAATGTTAACCTCCTCAGCAAACATCTCACAGACACACCTGGAAATGATGTTGAACCATATATCTGGATACCCCATATCCCAGTCAAGTTGACACATAAAATTAACCATCACATAAAGTAACAAAAAAAATATTGGAGTGGTGGTGCAGTGGATAAGCATCCGTCTGCCAATGCAGGGGATGTGGGTTTGATCCCTGGTCTGGGAAGATCCCACATGCCACGGGCAACTAAGCCAGTGTGCCACAACTACTGAGCCTGCAAATCACAACTTCTTGGTCTGTGTGCTGAAACTCCTGAACCTGCATGTCTAGAACCTGTGCCCCACAGCAAGAGAAGCCACCACAGTGAGAAGCCTGAGCACCGCAAGAAAGAGTAGCCCCTGCTCGCCGCAACTAGAGAAAGCCCTCACTCAGCAATGAAGACCCGGAGCAAGCAAAAACAGATAAAATAAAAATTTGAAAAAAAAACGTGGAGTAGAGAAATGTTTAAAATGTTGAAGTCCATCATTGTCTTCATCCTTTAGCTTCATTTTCCAACAGTAACCGTGGTTTATAGTGGGAACTTTTTACTTCCTGACATTTTTTTTTCACTATACATATTCAAATATATAAATATAGCATAATACCAAATGTACTATTCTGCGACTTACTTTTTTCCCCCTTAATGATAGATCTTGAACATTGAGTCACATCTGTGGATAAAAGCCACCCTCATTGTTTTTAATGGTCACATACTACTCCATTTTATGGATTTCCCTTAAATTCCTTAAGTCGCGCCTGCATGCGGATGCTTAGCCTATGTCCAGTTTACCTCTAGGACAGTGTTTCCAGGAATATCCTCCTATAAATATTTTTACTTGCATCTATGGCTAAAATTCCTAGAAATGAGATCACTTGCCTCAGATTGCATTCATTTGGCAGTGAAACACAGGTTGACACAATGCCAGGAGAAATGTAGACATCTTTCGTTTGGCATTACTTGATTGGCATCTAGACTGAAAAAGAAATTTCCCACTGGGCAGGCATATAGAGTCCTTTGTGTTTCTAATGCCCACATCTCCTTGCCCCCTCTCTCCCTCGGCAGCCCAGTGGGTTAACCTCTTACTGGCCACTGTTATGTCAGCAAGAGAAAAACAAATCTGTTTCTTGTGTCCCTAAATACTATAGCATTTTTTACATATAATTCAAAAAGATATGTGCATCCCAGTGTTCACTGACAGCACTGTCTACAGTGGCCAAGACTCGGGAAGCAACCTAAATGTGCACCGACAGAGGAATGGATAAAGATGTGGTCCATGACCACAGTGAGATATTACTCAGGCACAGAAAAAGAAAGAGAGAATGCCACTTGCAGCAAGCTGGATGGACCTAGAGAGTATCATGCTGCTGCCTCTGCTGCTGCTGCTAAGTCGCTTCAGTCGTGTTCAACTCTGTGCAACCCCATAGACGGCAGCCTACCAGGCTCCCCCGTCCCTGGGATTCTCCAGGCAAGAACACTGGAGTGGGTTGCCATTTCCTTATACATGAAAGTGAAGTCTCTCAGTCGTGTCCGACTCTTAGCGACCCCATGGACTGCAGCCTACCAGGCTCCTCCGTCCATGGGATTTTCCAGGCAAGGGTACTGGAGTGGGGTGCCATTGCCTTCTCGAATTATCATGCTAAATAAGTCAGAAAGAGAAAGACAAATATCATATGACATCTCTTAAATGTGGAGTCTAAAAGAAAATAACACAAGTGAAATTCACAAATCAGAAATAGACTCACAGAGAAAACAAACTTATGGTTACTAAAGGGGAAATGGGGAGGGATAAAATAGGAGTTTGGGATTAGCAGATACACATACACTACTATATATAAAACAAATAATAGGACCTACTTATAGTGCTGGGAATTATATTCAAGATCTTGCAATAATCTATAAGGGAAAGAATCTGAGACAGAATAGACATATATATGTATAACTGAATCACTTTGATATACCCTTGAAACTAATGCAGTATTTTAAACCAGTTATACTTCAATTAGAAAAAAAATAGCATTTCTGAAAGCAAAGATGATGTTTCAAATAAGCTGTTTTCTTTAGGACATGGGTCAGCAAACTACAACCTGTGAGCCACATCCAGCTACCATTTCTATTTATACAGTCTATGAGTTAAAAACGGATTTTACACTTTTAAGTAGTTGGAAAAAATTACAAGATAATATTGGTGATGGGTAAAAATTACATGACATTAAAATTCCATGTCTACCTGTAAAGTTTGTTGGAAAACAGTCATAGGGATGCTTTTTTGATTCCCCAACATTTATCTAGAGGGCGTTTGTGGTTCCTGCAAATAAAACCATTGCCACAGTCAAAAAAAATGAAATAAAATAAAAGGTTTATTTTCTTTTTGGCTGTGTTGGGTCTTTGTGGCTGCATGCAGGTTCTTCTCTGGTTACGGTGAGCAGGGGCTGCTCTGTAGTTGGGGTGGGCACACTTCTCATTGAGGTGGCTTCTCTTGTGGAGCATCAGCTCTAAGTTAGCATGAGGGCTTCAGTAGCTGTGGCTCAGAGGTTTAGTTGCTCTGTGACACGTGGGATCTTCCCGGATCGGGAATCGAGCCCTGCATTGGACCTCTTGTCTCCTGCATTGGCAGGCGGATTCTTTCCCACGGAGCCACCAGGGAAGCCCCCCACACGCACTCTTTCACAAACTGCCTGTGGCTGCTTTCACAGAACAAGGATAGAGTTCAGTGGTTGGAACCAGAAACTCTATGGCCCCCAAAGCTGAAAATATGTACTATCTGGCCTTTTACAGAAAATATTTTCCAATGTTCCTTTAGGTCTGCAGCATTATTTTTTCTTATGTATGTGTCTCATTTTTTTCCCCTCCAAATGTTTCTCTATAATTCTCTGTTACTTCTTTCTTTCTTCAACACTTCTCCAAAGATTACACGGCAAATTAGCACAGCCCACTTTAACACTGAATTGTACTTTCCTACTTGCCAAGTTTCTGAAGGTAAAATGTATTTTAGGGAAAATAAAGAATAATAATTTTTACTTCAGTCTAAAATTAATTTGGGTCACAATATTAACACAAGGCTAATGAATTTCAGAAGGAAGGGAATTTTTTTTTTAATGAGTGAAACAATATAGCTCTGAATACTTCTAGTTTTATCTTTTTCTGGAGAAATAGATTTAATTTTATGGTAGGAACCAGAGGAATCCCTTCACATTTGGGGTCCATTGAAACAAACAAAAAAACATTAACTCTTTCCGGGCCAGAATTAGTCAGAGGCTGAACAGCTGCTAAAGCACCCCTGAAAAATTCTATTTCTCAACTCAGGGATGCAGGGAAGGGCTTTGTGCTTTTAGGTGAATTCCCTGACTATCTGGTGATTGCTTGTAAGGTGACAGGGTCCCCTTTAGCATCAAAAGAGAGGATGTGAGCAGGAATCCTGGTGGCCTCTTTCCAAAGTGGACTGCCGTGTTGAGAGAGCTGTCTAGGGCAGTGGGATAGGACCATGTTGATGGTTGGCTTATGGAGCCAGAGCTTGGAAGTGAGGTGACTGCCTGAGAGTTAGCCTATTAAATAGATGGCTCCAAGTGTGTTCCCAGGAACTTCCCTGGTGGTCTAGTGGTTAAGACTCTGTGCTTCCACTGCAGGGGGCACGAGTTTGATCCCTAGTCAGGGAACTAAGATTCCCTAAGCTGCACAGTGGGGTTAAAAAAAAAATTGTGTTCCCAAACCTGCAACACCAGCTTCTCCTGGGACTCAATACAAATGCAAGTCATCAGGCCCCTGCCCCTGAGGGTGAGGCCCAGCTCTCTGAGTCTTAGCAAGCCGCCAGGTGATAGTGATGCTTGTTTAAACTACGAACAGCTGCATCCAATCCATGCCTCATGGTTCAGAGTGGAGGCATCTCTAAAGAGACCACATCTGCACTGTTGGTGGGAATGTAGATTGGTGTAGTCACTATGGAAAAGAGTACAGAGGTTCCTTAAAAATAGAATTCCCATATGGTCCAGCAATCTCACTCTTAGGTATATATCCAGAGAAAACTCTAATTCAAAGAGATACATGAACTCCATGGTTCATTGAGGCATTATTTACAATAGCCAAGACATGTGGTGGTGGTGGTTTAGTCGCTAAGTTGTGTCCAACTCTTGTGACCCCATGTAGCCTGCCAGGCTCCTCTGTTTATGGGATTCTCCAGGCAAGAATACTGGAGTGGGTTGTCATTTCCTTCTCCAGGGAATGGCAACCTAAATGTCCATTGACAGATGAATGCATAAAGATGATGAGGTGTGTATATATATACACACACAATATATATACACACATATATATATACACAATGATGAAGTATATATATATACACACACAACGATGAGGTATATATTATGTATATATACACACACACTCAGTTATAAAGAAGAATGAAATAATGTCATTTGCAGCAACATGGATAGACCTAGAGATCATACTGAGTGAAGTAAGCTGCGGCTGCTGCTGCTAAGTCGCTTCAGTCGTGTCCGACTCTGTGTGATCCCAGAGACGGCAGCCCACCAGGCTCCCCATCCCTGGGATTCTCCAGGCAAGAACACTGGAGTGGGTTGCCATTTCCTTCTCCAATGCATGAAAGTGAAAAGTGAAAGTGAAGTCGCTCAGTCGTGTCCAACTCTTAGCAACCCCATGGACTGCAGCCCACCAGGCTCCTCCGTCCATGGGATTTTCCAGGCAACAGTACTGGAGTGGGATGCCATTGCCTTCTCCGGAGTGAAGTAAGCTAGACAAAGACAAATATCATATGATATTGCTTACATTTGGAATCTTAAGAAAGGATATAAACAAAGCTTTTTTTACAAAACAGAAATAGATCTACAGACATAGAAAACAAACTTATGGCTATTGGTGAGGGAAAGATAAATGAGGAGTTTGGGGTTAACACATAAACACTACCAAATATAAGATAAATGAGGAGCCTCTGTATTTTGTAACCACCTATAAGGGAAAGGAATCTGGAAAAGAATAGACATAAATGGGTATAACTGAATCACTCTGCTGTACACCTGAAACTAACACTGCTGCTGCTAAGTCACTTCAGTCGTATCCAGCTCTGTGCGACCCCACAGATGGCAGCCCACCAGGCTCCACTGTCTACAGGATTCTCCAGGCAAGAGTACTGGAGTGGGTTGCCATTTCCCACTCTGGAAACTAACACACAACATTGCAAATCAACTATACTTCAGTTAAAAAAAAAGAGAGAGAGACCACATGCTTCCCAGGGCTGTTGTTTTCCAGCCCCCTTCCAGGGCTGTTACGTTTGAAGTTTCCTGTTGGTTGATCGCTTTTTTCTACTAATGACAATGGCAACAATCTAGCTAGAGCTTAGTAAGTCTCAAGGACTCTAGTACGTTAAAGTGATAGCTCCCTGTGCTTAGTTGCTCAGTCGTCCCTGACTCTTTACGACCCCATGGACTGTAGCTCACCAGGCACTTCTGTCCATGGGGATTCTCCAGGCAAGAATACTGGAGTGGGTTGCCATGCCCTCCTCCAGGGGATCTTCCCAACCCAGGGACTGAACCCAGGTCTCCCGCATTGCAGGTATTTACCATCTGAGCCACCAGGGAAGCCCAGATGATAATAGCTACCACTGATTGAGTGCTAAATGTGTTCCAAACAACTTTCTAAGCGTTTTGTTCTAACATCTCACTTGATTCTGAGAACAAGCTAATGAGGTAGGTGTTGCCATTACCTCCATAACACAGATGAGAAAAATGGAGTACAGAGAAGTTATGCCCTTTGGTGGAAGGTCATAACGGCTGTGACCCAGGTGTGAGCCAGGTGGTCAGGCTCCAGAGCGCTCACCTGGACCACTATGCACTGTCATAGGCGTTCTGAGAGGCATTAACGAACTGATTCAATCCTCTCCACATTACTTAGAATGTGAAATTTATTATACAAAGTTTATTTAAGTATCATTTATTTAAGTATAAAGTATAGTTGATTTATAGAGTTTCAGGCGGACAGCAAAGTGATTCAGTCATACACATGTGAGTGCTCAGTCGCTCAGTCGTGTCCAACTCTTTGTGGCTCGATGGACTGTAGCCCACCAGGTTCCTCTGTCCACGGGATTTCCCAGGCAAGAATCCTAGAGTGGATTGCCATTTCCTCCTCCGGGAGACCTTCAACACAGGGATCGAACCTGTATATCCTGTATTGAAGGTGGCTTCTTTACTGCTAAGTCATCCGGGAAGCCCTGTGCAAACATGCACACATGTATTTTTCAGATTTTTTCCCATTGTAGGTCATTATGATATTCTGAATATAGTTCCCTGTCCTAGTTGACATTAAATAAGTTTTGCAGTGGAGGAGCCAGAGGCTCTGAGAGGTCAACTAACTTTCCTCAAATCACACAGTGCATTCAAGGCTTGCCCGGGTAGAGAAGCTGGCCATTCTTCTGTGCTGGGCTGCCTGGGCTATCACGCATGCGGTCTCTCCCGCCCGTCTATGTCCTGGCATGTAGCAGGCCATCGCCAACGAGTGCTGCCAGCTGCCAATGCAGAGACCATGTCCCAACCCTGTTTGGGGTCAGTCTGATCCATTCCTTATGTCGTACAAAGAACAGGTCCTACGTTTATCCCCAAACTGAGCACCACCCCAAAGAAGATTTTCCAGGCGCTTCCTGGAAGCTTGCTGTAAACCAGCAAAGGCGAGTCCTGATTCAAACATGACTCATTTGAACAGTTTTCATTAGTAAATAAATTGGGTGGCGGGGGGTGGGGTGGGGGATGCAGGCGGGAGTGGGAAAGACACCAGTTAGAATACGTGGTTAAATAATCAGAAAGATGCAGAAAGTCCTTGTGCCTGGAGGAAATCACCGAGTTCCATTAAGCACTAATTAAGAAACACAGAATAGCCTTCCAGGCAGCATGAGGCTCCGGATTCAGGAACAGTGCGGTGGTGGAGAAAGTATGCTGCTTTCAAGTTTGAGAAATCTGGTTGCTTCAGGGTATCAGGCTCAAATCCTGATCACTCCTGTGAGCCTGGGGTTGGAGGGGAGTGTGCCACGGTGGGAGGTGAGGGAAGTGGAGTGGGAGGACGTGAATCAATCTTCAAAGTTCACTGGGGAATATCTTAGAGGCTATCTACTGAAACTGAGTAGGATTCTGTGGGCTTCTGGGCAAAAATGCTTTTCATGCCCTGAGTTTCTTGTTTGCAGGAAATAAGCTTCATCCAGCCTCCGTGATCTTCCCTGAGTTCCAAAGGGCAGATTCAAACAGTTGCTAATCAGGGAAGGAGAAATAAGGAAGGAGACTCTTGAGAGTCCCTTGGATCTGCAAGGAGATCAAGACAGTCAGTCCTAAAGGAAATAAACCCTGAATATTCATTGGAAGGGCTGATGCTGAAACTGAAGCTCCAGTACTTTGGCCACCAGATTCGAAGAGCTGACTCATTAGAAAAGACCCTGACGCTGGGAAAGATTGAGGGCAGGAGGAGAAGGGGGTGACAGAGGATGAGATGGTTGGATGGCATCACCGACTCAATGGATGTTTGAGTAAACTTTAGGAGATAGTGAAGGACAGGGAAGCTTGGCATGCTGCAGTCCATGGGGCTGCAAATAGTTGGACATGACTTAGATAGTGAGTGAACAACAATGACAATCAAGAAACGGGCTTCCCACGTGGCGCTAGTGGTAAAGCATCTACCTGCCAATGCAGGAGATGCAAGACATATGGGTTCTATCCCTGGTTGGGGGGATTCTCTGGAGTAGGAAATGGCAACCCGATCCAAAATTCTTGCCTGGAAAATTACAAAGACAGAGGAGCCTGTCGGGCTGCAGTCCAGGGGAATCACAAAGATTTGGTTACGACTGAGCACACACATACACACACAGTCAAGAAACAATAGAGCAGGCTTGGGGCAGGGTCCTGGTTTCTCCTCAAGAAATACACAGGGAATTCCCTGGCGGTCCAGTGGTTGGAAGTCTGCACTTCCACTGCCGAGGGTAAGTGTTCAATCCCTGGTCAGGGAACTAAGAGCCCACAAGCCATGCAGCATGGCCAAAACAGAAAAGTAATCACCATAACAGTATCTTTGAGGTCGTCCCCTGAACTTAGGCCCCACCCAGGCTGAGCACAAGATTCCTGGAGCACCACCCTGTCACCTCACCACCAACCAATGAGAAGAAAGTCACACACCCTATAGCCCTATAAGCCAGAGATCCCCAAACTTTTGGGCATAAGGGACCAATTTCATGGAAGACAACTTTTCCAAGGATCAGGGGGATGTGAATGATGGGGAGCGGCTGCAAATACAGATGAAGCTTTGCTCACTCGCCCACCACTCACCTCTTGCTGTGCCGCTCACCATAGACTACTACCAGTCTATGGCCCAGGGGCTTGGGACCCCTGCTATAAACCATTGGAGAGTTCAGGGGTTTTGAGCATGAGCCACCTGTTGTCCCTGCTTGGCTCTGCAATGAGCCTTACTCTGCTCCCAACTCCCAACATTTTGGCTTGTTGGGCCTCCCTGGCTTATGAACTTGAGTTCAGTAATGTTACCACAACGAGCAACTTCTTTGATTCTAACTCCCATGAACTCACTCTGCTCTCATTACACTGATCATCTTTCTGTTTTTCTGCTATGCTGGTTCCAAACCCAGGTGCTCTGCCAGCTCTTCCTTCCACCTGGATAACCTTTCCTCTGATTTGTGCTTCCTCATAACATTCAGGTTTTGGCTCCAGTCTTATCTCTGAAGAAGTATTTCTTTTATATATCTAATTTTATTTCTTTATTTTTGGCTGTGCTGGGTCTTCGTTGCTGCGCTCAGGCTTTCTCTAGTTGCAGCAAGCAGGGGGCTACTCTTTGATGTGGTGCTCACGCTTCTCGCGTGGTGGCTTCTCTCGTTGCAGAGCGTGGGCTCTAGAGCACAGGCTCAGTAATCGTGATGCACGGGCTTAGCTGCCCTGTGGCATGTGGAACCTTCCCGACCAGGGATCAAACCCCTGTCACCTGCATTGGCAGGCAGATTCTTAACCACTGAACTACTAGAGAAGTCCAAGAAGCATTTCTTAATCACTCTTTAATTTTGCTCTTCCTCACGGCCTTCACTCCAGGCCAATCCACATCCACGGACTCATTCTCTTCACTCTCTGAAATCACTTCAATTACTCATTGGTTCACTTAGCCTCTGTCTCCCTGCTCCAGACATCAGTATCCTGAGAGCAGGGCTCCACCATGATGCTCATCCAACACCCTCAGCCACCTGGAAAGCACCTGGTACCCAGTAAGTGAACCACAAGTATTAACCTGGAGCCTCCCTGGGGGGAAAACTCCAGCTTCTTCTCTGTTCCTCACTCCCGCCTGCTATCAGGGGCCTGTTCTGAAATCTGATCCTGGGTTGCTACTAAGCATTGTGCATTGTCCCCCAGGGAAAGGGAGGTAAAAAGAGCCTGGGTTACTGGCTGAGCAGCTGCCTTGCTCCAGGCTTGCCTGAAACTGACAGCCTGAGCTCACCTTCTCAGCCCAGAGGCCATTTTTTTGTTTGTTTGTTTCTGATGGTGATTATTTGAATGAGGCACTTTTAACTGCACAGCCCCCACAAGGGCTTCTCGACAGGGGACCCATTAAGGCTGGCCTAAATGGGAGTCACCTGGAGGAAGTGAAGCCCCAGGGACCACTCAGAAGGCATTAGCAGAGCTGCGGCCTCCTCCTTCACCAAGGTTTCCCTGGGCAATTAGATGGGCAGCAACAAGATTGCTCCCTTAGCATCTCCAGCCTCTGGGGCTCAGAGGCTGCTGGGGATGGTTGGTCCAAGCTGTCTGCAAATCAGCCATCTGCCTAGCAGGATCCCTTCTGCCCTCTCTCCATTCTTCCCTATCCTTGTCCTCCTCTTCCCCTTCCTTCCCTCCTTCCCTTCCTTCTTTTCTTTCCTTCCTTCAAGTCTAAGAAAGTTACAAAAGGTCTATGAATTCCCCAGCTCTCCACTTCTTATTCCTGGCTATTGGCTCTACTCCATGCCTTTCTCCTGTATCTCTCCTGCCTCTAAAATCTGAAATATTGAAGTGACCTACTTTCGTTTTGTAAGTGGAGACCATGGAGCTGTGGGCCAGATGAATGGGAGAAGTGGGCAGAGGCTTCCAGCTGGTGAGAACCACGGGGCCCCAGAGGTTATCTGACCAGGCTGCTGGAAGCTGTCAGATTTTCAAAGCTGGGCACCTCGGGCAGGGTTCATGCATCTGTAGTTCTTGATGTGGAGCATTTGAGGGGCAGCTCTTTTAAACAGAAGCAGGGATTTTTCTACAGCCAGAGTGCTATATTGGACCAAACGTTTACTGAGTGTTGCCACCACAGTGCTAAGCAAGGTGATCTAGTTACGAGTAATTGTGAGCACTTTATAAGGCAAGAACTTTGCACATACCATCCAGTTTGGATCCTCCCCAAAGCTCTGTAAGATGGGAATGATTTGCACCCATTTTTCATATGAGGAAACTGAGATGTAGAGAGGTTAAATTGTACTGTTTTTCAAGTTACCAGAACTCTGAGAGATGAGAATTAGAATATTCATTTTATGCATGAAAATCCTGACTCTTGAGGGTAAAGGTCACAGGGCTAGTAAGTCAGAAATCAAGCACTCCTCAGCGGTCCCCTAGGCATGCTCTGCTGAAATGCAGTGCTCAGATAAATTGCTATCATTTGCCAAATGCTAAGGTTCAGTTGTTAGACTTATTTACTCATTTTATGAGTACTTCCTGCACACCAGTTAGGTATTAGACTCAGTGGTGGCGAGGTAGATTGTAAACCTCGCCTCTCATGCCTCCTTTCTCTTTATTTTTCACTTTTTGCTTTCTTTTTTAAATTTATTTTAATTGGAGGATAATTGCTTTACAATACTGTGTTGGTTTCTGGCATACATCAACATGAATCAGTCAGAGGTATACATATGTCTCCTCCCTCTTGAACCTCCCTCCCATCCTACCCATCAAGGTTGTGGCAAAGCACCGTGGTTTGAGCTCCCTGAGTCCTACAGCAGATTCCCACTGGCTGTCTAATTTACATATGGTAATATATGTGTTTCAGTGCAGCTCTCTCAATCCGCCCCTCCCGCTCCTTCCCCTACTGGGTCCACAAGTCTGTTCTCTATGTCTGTGCCTCCACTGCAGCCCTGAAAACACGTTGATCAGCACCATCTTTCTAGATTCCATATATATGTGTTAATATATGATGTTTGTTTTTCTCTTTCTGACTTACTTCACTCTGTATCAGTTAAGTTCAGTCGCTTAGTCGTGTCCGACTCTTTGCAACCCCATGAATCGCAGCACACCAGGCCTCCCTGTCCATCACCAACGCCCGGAGTTCACCCAAACTCATGTCCATTGTGTCGGTGATGCCATCCAGCCATATTATCCTCTGTGCCCTTCTCCTCCTGCCCCCAATCCCTCCCAGCATCAGAGTCTTTTCCAATGAGTCATCTCTTCGCATCAGGTGGCCAAAGTATTGGAGTTTCAGCTTCAACATCAGTCCTTTCAACGAACACCCAGGACTGATTTCCTTTAGGATGGACTGGTTGGATCTCCTCGCAATCCAAGGGACTCTTAAGACTCTTCTCCAACACCACAGTTCAAAAGCATTAATTCTTCCGTGCTCAGCTTTCTTTATAGTCCAACTCACACCCATACATGACTACTGGAAGAACCATAGCCTTGACTAGACAGATCTTTGTTGGCAAAGTAATGTCTCTGCTTTTTAATATGCTGTTTAGGTTGGTCATAACTTTCCTTCCAAGGAGTAAGCATCTTTTAATTTCACGGCTGCAATCGGCATCTGCAGTGATTTTGGAGCCCAGAAAAATAAAGTCAGCCACTGTTTCCACTGTTTCCCCATCTATCTGCCATGAAGTGATGGGACCGGATGCCATGATCTTAGTTTTCTGAATGTTGAGCTTTAAGCCAACTTTTTCACTCTCCTCTTTCACTTTCATCAAGAGGCTCTTTAGTTCTTCTTCACTTTCTGCCATGATAGGCTCTAGGTTCATCCACCTCATTAGAATGGACTCAAATGCATTCCTTTTGGGGCTGAGTAATATTCTACTGTATATATGTATCACAAAGTCTTTATCCATCCATCTTTCCATGGACATCTAGGTTACCTCCTTTCTCTTTAGCCACACCCCTTTGCAACATGACAGAAGGCCAGTTTAGACCTCAAGCGGCCTTGCAGTTTCTGCTCTCTCGTTTATCTATTTTTGGCTGTGCTGGATCTTCACTGCTGCGTGGGCTGCTCTCTAGTTGTGGTGTACCAGAAGCTCATTGCAGTGGCCTCTCGTTGCAGAGCATGGGCTCTAGGGAGCACGAGCTTCAGCAGTTTGGGCGTGAGGCTCAGTAGTTGTGGCTCCAGGCTCTAGAGCACAGGCTCAGTAGTCGTGGTGTATGAGCTTAGTTGCTCCGTGGCATGTGGGATCTTCCCAAATCAGGGATCTGATCCCACGTGTCCTGCATTTGCAGGCGAATTCTTCACCATGGAGCCACCAGGGAAGCCCTTCTGCCCTCTCTTGGAATGAGTTCTATGGGAACAGCTCTGGACTCAGCAGCCAAGGTGTGAGAGACACACGACCTAGTCACACATGTCACCTTAGCTGGCAGCCAGCCAACCCCTAGATACAGAGCTGTGTGGCTGACCAGCAGCTGATCATAGATGCATAAGTGAGCACAGCCCAGACCAGAAGAACCGCCCCACAGAGGAGCCTGGGGGGCTATGGTCCATAGGGTCAGAAAGAGTCAGACACGACTGAAGAGACATAGCATGCACGCAGAGGCTAACTAATACAGCCCAAATTGCCAACCCACAAATCATGAGCTAACTCAGTGATTCTCAAAGTGTATCCTGAAGCCCAGCATTATCAGCCTCACCTGGGAAACCTGTTAGAAATGCAAAATTTAAGAGTCACCTTATGAACTACTGAATCACAAGCCCAAGTGACATTTTTAAACAAGCTGTCTGGGTGATTGTGATGCATGCTAACGTTTAAGAACCACTAAGTACATGGTGTTATGTTAAGCCACTAAGTCTTGGACTAGTTTGTTACCCAGCAGAGGCTAACGAGGGCTTCCATGTGGCTCAGTGGTAAAGAACCCACCTGCCAATGCTGGAGACATCAGAGATGCAGGTTCAACCCTTGGGTCAGGAAGATCCCCTGGAGGAGGGCATGGCAACCCACTCCATGTATTCTTGCCTGGAGAATCCTCTGGACAGAGGAGCCTGGCAGGCTACAGTCCATAGGGTCGGAAAGAGTCAGACATGACTAAAGAGACTTAGCATGCATACAGAGGCTAACTAACACAGCTGTGGAAGAGAAATTCACCAGTGCCCCTGAGATGCTTAGAGTTCATTAAGAGAGACAACATATTCTTAAGCACAGCCTATAATGTATGAGGCCAAATATTAAAATTATAAACCACTATCAGATTGCATAATAATAATAATGATAAGTAATATCTAAATAAGTGGTTACAGTATGTCGGCATTCATTATTTCACTCAGTCCTCATAGGAACTTCTTTGAGGTGGGTGCTCTTTTTATGTCCATCTCATAGATGAAGAAACTGAGGTCTAAAGAAGATAAGAGCTTTACCTGAGGTCACTTAACCTGTCAGAGGCAAAGCCAGGATTCTGCCCCAGGGGTCTCCCAGATTCTGAAGCACATGCTCTAGTGTGATCTAAACCCTAAGTGTGGTACTCAGAGTGCTGTGGAGGACTTCCCTGGTGGTACAGTGGGTGGGAATCCGCCTGCAAATGCAGGGGACACAGATTCGATCCCTGGTCTGGAAAGATTCCACATGCCACTGAGCAGCTAAGCCTGTGCATTACAACTACTAAGCCCATGTTCTAGAGCCCACGGGCCATAACTCCTGAGCCCACGTGCTGCCACTACTGAAGTCCATGTGCCTGAAGCCTGTATTCTGCAACACGAGAAGCCTGTGCACCTCAACGAAGAGAGGCCCCTGCTTGCCACAACTAAAGAGGGCCCACACTCAGCAGCAAGGATCCAGAGCTGCTGCTGCTGCTGCTGCTGCTGCTGCTAAGTCACTTCAGTCATGTCCGACTCTGTGCGACCCCAGAGACGACAGGCCACCAGGCTCCCCCGTCCCTGGAATTCTCCAGGCAAGAACACTGGAGTGGGTTGCCATTTCCTTCTCCAGGATCCAGAGCAACCAAGAATAAATAGATAAATAATTTTTTTTTTTTTTAAGTGTTGCGGTGGACATCCAGAGGGAGAGACTTGCCATTCCACCGGGGAGTCAGGAGATGCTTTTAAGGAAGGGGGAGTCCCTGGCTTGACACAGGACTGGGACACACGGCAGCAGAAGGGAAAAAGAATCTCAGATGGAAGAGACAACTTGAGCAAAGATGAGGGAACCAGTAAACCTCAGGAAGATCAAGTAGCTTCACAGACAGAAGAGAGAGTTCCAGGGAAGGACTGCAGTGCAATTTTAAATTCAGAGCCTTACAAAGATTCAGCATTAATAATCTTGTTGGACACGAGGTGTGGAAAGGTTATTTGAAATATTAAATTATTCAACCCGGCATTAACAGACTGTCTCCTGAATTTTGGGTAGTGTGGTCTCTGAATTGATTTCCCTCCACCGTTTTGACTAGAAATAGTTTGAAGATGTCAGGCTTGAAAGGGTAGGGGAGATATTTAGTTGTTGTTTTAGTTGAATCTCTGGCCTGAATTTTTTATTTAGATTTTTTTTTTCTTGAAACATATGCAGCAGGTAAGACCGTCCTCTTTCTGCTTTCCTCTCTTTATAGATCAGCAACCAAAAGGGCCAAGAGCGTTGAAGAGTGGTGAGTGTGAGCAGGATTCTGCCAGGTTTACCGTAAGATGCGGCCCCTGCTCCCAAGGAACTTAGCGATCTAATTGAACACTAAACCATCTGGCACAAATTCTCTTTATTTACTTATTTTTGGCTGTGCTGGGTCTTGGTTGTGGCACACGGGCTCTTGGTTGCTGCATCCAGGCCTTTTCTAGTTGCAGTGAGGGGGGGCTATTCTCCAGTCGTGGTGTGTGGGCTTTTCAATGCGATGGCTTCCTCTTGTTTTGGAGCATGGGCTCTTGGGCACAAGGGCTTCAGTAGTTTTGGCACATGGGTTTAGCTGCTCTTTGGTACGTGGGATCTTAATTCCAGGACCAGGGATCGAACCCATGTCCCCTGCATTGGCAGCTAGATTCTTAACCACTGGGCCACCAGGGAAGTCCCATAGCACAAATTCTAAGGACCATGAACAATGAGAGAAGAGAAAGGCCAGGATAGGCTGAAGAAACCAGGGAGACTTTCAGGGAGAAGTTAGTACCAGTGGAGG
Source organism: Bos indicus x Bos taurus (assembly GCF_003369695.1). Taxonomy (NCBI): domain Eukaryota; kingdom Metazoa; phylum Chordata; class Mammalia; order Artiodactyla; family Bovidae; genus Bos; species Bos indicus x Bos taurus. The sequence continues at coordinate 30,913,880 of NC_040100.1, read as the reverse complement.
AGAAAAACATTTCAGCTTCACACTGATATTCAATATGTTAGCGCCATTCTTAATGTCAACTAGAATATACTCTTATCCAAACAAGAAAAACAAACAGATGACCTTTTACCTAAAACATTCTCGGAATCTTTTCAGTCTGAAATAGCAAATTCTGCTTGGAGCTCTATCTTGAAAGGGATTTTGAATCTCTGATAATCTCAGAGGAGATGAGTGCTGGAATCAATTAGTGATGTCTGCCACAGGTATGGGAAGAGCAAGGAAGAATATCATACATGTGTGATTTCTGTCTTTTGTAATTTTCTCTACAAATTGAAATGACATTTTTGTTTTTATATACTTGACTAGCTGAAATATTTAACTGGACTTCACACCTTGCGTTTGATTTTTAGGACAGAGATACATAAGAAAAATTAAACAAATATTTGAAAAAAGAGTCTTCCAGAACATTTCTATTCAAATAGTTAAATTTTAAACAGATATCCTGTACTTTATTTACAGGATGACAAATTGATTCCTTTATATTCTGAAAGACTCTGAGGCACAAAAAAAACTGCTAGATAATGTAATGATAAACTATACATCTGTGTGAACATCAAGCTGTGTTCTGTTGAAAATATATATTCTAGACTTCTCTGGTGGTCTAGAGGTTAAGAATCCTCCTGCCAATGCAGGGGACATGGGTTCGATCCCTGGTCTGGGAAGATCCCATATGCCAAGGGGCAACTGAGCCCATGCATATCAATTACTGAAGCCTGGGTGCCCTAGAGACCATGCTCTGCAAAAAGAGAAGCCACTGCAATGAGAAGCCCATACTTTGCAATGAAGAGTGGTCCCCACTCAGTGAAACTAGAGAAAGTCTGCTGGCAGCAACAAAAATCTATGGTAGCCAAAAAATAAATTCCAACATTTTTTTAAAAGTGAACAAAGTGAAAAAAAAATCAAGAAAAAGAAAATATATGCTCTTGGTTGAGAGTCTACTTGTATTAAGAGGAGAAAGTGAAAGTATTAGTTTTCCAGTTGTGTCCAACTGTTTGTGACCCCATGGACTGTAGCCTGCCAGGCTCTTCTGTCCATGGAATTCTTCAGGCAAGAATACTGGAGTGGGTAGCCATTCCTTTCTTGAGGGGATCTTCCCAACCCAGGAGTCGAACCCAGGTCTACCCACACAGCAAGCAGATTCTTTACTGTATGAGCCATAAGGGAGGGAACACTCATTTAAGGATACTGTTACTTACTAGAGTGGTATTAGATGATTCTAAAGTGACTGACTCTAAATTACTTAGGATAGCAACTCTAGGTGCTGGAGGATAAAAATCAGGAAGAGAAGTGGGTCACATGGAGGAAATATTTTCTTGATTAGATAACAACGAAAACAAGAGGAATGGGGTGGAGGGACAGATCATTTGTAGCAGAGTCATTTGCAACATAGTCAATGGGACTCCCCAGCACTGTTGCTGTGCATGTTCTCTTTCATCTAAGTCAAGTTCATGTTCAAATGCCAATTTCAGTTCAGCTCAGCAAATATTTATTTAGCACTTACCAAGTGTATTAAAATTATCCAGAGAAGCTGAAACCGACTCACTTGATTATGGAGGCTAAGAAGAGGAGACCCAAGAAAGCCAGTGATGTAACTCCAGTCCAAGTCTGAAGACCGGAGAACCAGGAGTGCCTATGGTATAAGTCCTGATCCAAGGACAGGAGGTCAGTATCTTGGCTCAAGGATTCAGGTAGAGAGAGGGCAAATTCTCCCTTCCTTGACCTCTTTGATCTATTCACACTCTTGATGGATTGAATGAGATTCACCCACACTGGGGAGGGCAACCCATTTTACTGTCTACAGATTCAAATGCTCATCTCATGCAGAAATGCTCTCCCAGACACGCTCAGAAATAATGTCTAGCCAAATATCTGGGCCCATGGCCCAGTCAAGTTGACACATAATATTAACCATTACAACAAGCATCTGGCATCATGTTTAATGCTGAAAATACAGAGATAAATAAGCAAAGGTCCCTCATCCCAGAAATCTTTCAGCTCTAACAAGAGATTCAGAAGAGTTGCTTTTATTCAGTCTTAAATATAGATGCATAATTAGATTCTCCAGAGGTTTTAAAATTAAAATTTGGCAAGGACATACCCTAGAGAAAGCTGTACACATAAGCTCAACATTCCTGTTCTGGAATGTTCATAGGAGCATGATTCAAAAAAGACTCAAAGTGGAAACAGCCTAAATGTGCCTCATCAGTAGACTGGATACATACATCGTATACTCATGTAATACTGTATTATTATATGGATATAGTACATGAAGTTATTACATGAATATATATTGATGGATTTCTCAGGTGGTGCTAGTGGTAAAAGACTCGCTGCCAATGCAGGAGACACAAGAGACTTGGGTTTGATCCCTGGGTTGGGAAGATCCCCTGGAGGAGGGCATGGCAACCCACTCCAGTATTCTTGCCTGGAGAATCCCACGGACAAAGGAACCAGGCGGGCTACAGTGCATGGGGTCACAAAGAATTGGACATGACTGAAGTGACTTGGGAGAAGGCAATGGCACCCCACTCCAGTACTCTTGCCTGGAAAATCTCATGGACGGAGGAGCCTGGTAGGCTGCAGTCCATGAGGTCACTAAGAGTCAGACACAACTGAGCGACTTCACTTCTCTCTTTCCACTTTCATGCATTGGAGAAGGAAATGGCAACCCACTCCAGTGTTCTTGCCTGGAGAATCCCATGGACGGAGAAGCCTGGTAGGCTGCAGTCCGTGGGGTCCCACAGAGTTGGACACGACTGAAGCGACTTAGCAGGAGCAGCAGCAGAAGTGACTTGGCATGCACATAGTATATTCATAAAATGCCATACAGCTATGAAAATAAATAAAGTCTTTCTCATGCAACTGTGAGGAAGAATCTAGAAAACATAAAACTGAGCAAAAGAAGCAAGATAAAAGAACTTCCCTGGTGAGACAGTGGTTAAGAATCTGCCTTATAATGCAGGGGACACAGGTTCAATCCCTGGTCAGGAAACTAAGATCCCACGTGTTGAGGGAGCAACTAAGCCCTTGCGCCACAACTACTGAGCCCATGTGGCATGACTAGAGAATTCATGCACCACAGCAAAGATCCTGTGTGCTGCAACTAAGACCCAACACAACCAAATACAGAAAGAAACATTTTAAAAGGAAGCAAGATACAAAAGAAAACACACAGGATGATGTCAGTAATGTAAAGCTCAAAAATAGGCAACATGGAACTCTACTGTTGAGGGATGTGTCTGCAGATTATAACGCTACAAAAGAAGGCAGGGAAAAGCCTCAAAATCCTGGGAAGTGGGGACAGTTGGCTCCCAAACAGGCCTCATACACGGAGGGTAAGGCAAGACTGAAGAGAGAGGCAGACCTTTCCAGATTAGCAGGTGTAGGTTTACTGAGAAGGGAACTCACACACGAGGCTTATCTTGGGTGCCACAGGATGGGTAGATCTCCACACATGCTCCCCAGGATCTTAATAGTTTTTATAGAGGCCATGATGGTACTCAGTCACATTTCCCATCCAGATGGTCTCAAGGCTTACTCTCTCAATTGACGCCTTACTCTCTCAAGGCTATGTCCTTGGAACAGCTCCTAGTGTGGGAATGGGGGAGGGACATACATTGCAAGGACAGGGGACAGGATGGAGAGCCTCTGATTGCCCAGGTCCTGCTCAGGAGTCAACCAGCAGTCATATTCTCTGATGACCTCCTCCGACAGGGAGGTAGGGATCATGATGGGGAAATGAACTTGAGGGTTCCTGGGGTAGTCGGAATCTTCTATTCTTGACCTTGTTGGTGGTGACATGGATATTTGCTTACTATTTATGTTACACAGTATCTTCATGGCTTTTGCTCTTTTAAGAATGTATTCCATGAAAAAAAAATGTAGAAAAAAATAAGAAAAGGAATTTTAGATAACCAACAAGGACCTAGCACAGGGAACTATAGTCTATTTTGGGAAAATCTATAAGGGAAATGAATCTGAACAACAAAAAATAGATATATATGTATGCATAAGTGAATCACTCAGAGAGGAAAGAATCCACCTGCAATGCAGGAGACGTGGGTTCGATCCCTGGGAAGGGAAGATCCCTTGGAGGAGGGCATGGCTCCAGTATTCCAAAGTCTCCACTCCAGTATTCTTGCCTGGGGAATCCCTATGGACAGAGGAGCCTGGAAGGCTACAGTCCATGGGATCACAAAGAGTTGGATACGACTGAGGGACTAAGCACAGCACAGCACAGCCTAAGTGAATCGCTTTGCTGTACACCTGGAACTAACACAGCACTGTAAATTGCAGTGTGTCAATTAAAGAAAAAAAGGAATTTTGATCACATTCAATGAAACAAAGTAGTAATAGGGGAAAGATCAGGGGAGGAAAACCTGGCAATACGCCAAGACATCTCCCCCTACTTTTATTGAGAGATAATTGACATACATCACTGTATAAGTTTAAGGTATACAGTGTGATGGTTTGATTTACATGGCAAAACATTGCTCACAAATTTGTATCCTGTTTGTTTATAATCAGTGATTTTGCTGTCACACTTTCTTCCTCAAGATTTAACACACACACACACACACACACCCCACATAGAAATATAGGCTCCATACTGTGTCTAGGTGTGTAGTAATCTCAACTTATTAAATTAAGCAGAGAAAACTAGACACCACTTGGGCTGTGGGGAAGACAGCTCAATGAATTCCAAGGCATGGTGTCTAAAAACCTCTCAGAGATTGGTCCTGTAAGTAGTAGTTTAAACTTCCAAAGTGATGATAGATTCAGACCTGTAAGAGGAAAACATGTTTATTTTGCCCTTGCAGGGGGCTTCCTTGGTGGTTCAGACGTAAAGAATCTGCCTGCTATGTGAGAGACCCAGGTTTGATGCCTGAGTTGGGAAGATCCCCTGGAGTAGGAAATGGCAACCCACTCCAATATTATTGCCTAGAATATCTCATGGACAGAGGAGTCTGGTGGGCTGTAGTCCAAGGGGTCGCAAGAGTCGAAAACAACTGAATGACTAAACCACCCCCACCAATGTCTCTTGAGAGCAGGCAAAATCATCCCCATTTGAGTACCACCCTTCCCTTGTAGCTCAGTAGGTAAAGAATCGGTAAAGAATCCTCCTGTGATGCAGGAGACCCTGGTTCAATTCCTGGGTTGGGAAGATCCCCTGGAGGAGGGCATGGCGACCCACTCCAGTATTCTTGCCTGGAGAATCCCATGGACAGAGGAGCCCGGCGGGCTACAGTCTGTGGGTTCTCAAGAACCAGACACAACTTATCGGCTAAACTACTCCTCCTCCTCCTCCTCCTCCTCCTCCTCTAGAACAATTCTGTTCAACATAAATATATACAATAAATACAAGGTGAGCCACAACTGTGATTTTAAGCTTTCTTATGCATGCTCAGTTGTTAAGTTGTATCTTACGCTTTGCAACCCCCTGGACTGTACCCCACCAGGCTCCTCTGTCTGTGAGATTCTCCAGGCAAGAATTCTGGAGTGGGTTGCCATGCCCTCCTCCAGGGGATCTTCCTGGACCAGGGATCAAACCTAAGTCTCCTGCCTCAGCAGGCACATTCTTTACCACTGAGCCACCCAACTATACAGAAGCTTTCCAGTAGCTCCACTAAAAAAGTAGAAAGAAACAAGCAAGATTACTTTTAATAACATATTTTATCTGACCCAATATCTAAAATATTATCATTCTGACATGTAATCAATAGGAAAAATGGACATACCTTACACTTTGGGAAAAAAAAAAAAAACAGTAAGTCTTGGTAAATCCTGTATTTTACACTCACAGCATATCTCAGTTGTACTACTGGCTTTTCAAGTTCTCAACAGCCCATGTGGCTTGTGGCTGCTATATCAGACAGTACATTTCCAGAACAAAAGATCACGAGGGTCTGTTTTTTACATTGTTGTATCTTTAGTGCCTAATGCCATGCATAGCACATGCTGCTGCTGCTGCTAAGTCGCTTCAGTCGTGTCCGACTCTGTGTGACCCCAGAGATGGCAGCCCACCAGGCTCCCCCGTCCCTGGGATTCTCCAGGCAAGAACACTGGAGTGGGTTGCCATTTCCTTCTCCAATGCATGAAAGTGAAAAGTGAAAGTGAAGCCTCTCAGTCGTGTCTGACTCTTTGCGACCCCATGGACTGCAGCCTACCAGGCTCCTCCATCCATGGGATTTTCCAGGCAAGAGTACTGGAGTGGGGTGCCATTGCCTTCTCCGCATAGCACCCAGTAGACCCTTAATAGATATTTTAAAATAAATGATGAAGTGCATATCCAGTTCTATCCAGAAGGGAGAGGAAGGGCATTCTTATCTGGTGGAGGGCACTTTAAAAAAAATTATTTATCTGACTGTGTCGTTTGACAGGCTTAGTAGTTGTGGCATGTAGGCTTAGTCGCTCTGCGGCATGGAGAACTCTGGCAGTTTTCCAACCAGGGATCCAACCCACATCCCTTGCACTGCAAGGTGGATTCTTTAACCACTGGACCATTGGGGAAGTCCAGAGGAGGGCACTTTCACAGCAGCAGTGAGGGCAAGCCAAAGCAAGTCAGAGTCATAATTGCATCTGGTGAGGGTTTAAATTTTGCACAAGATGAAATTCATAAAACTACCACAAAGGAGGCCACCTGGCTGTTAGGTGGATGAAATGTGTGGGTGGAGAGCACACACACATGCTCAACACACACACACACACACAATGATTTCCTGCTATCCCCCACACTTGCTAATAAGGTGCTGAGTTGTTTTCTTTTAAGCATCCTCCCATGTCACAATCCACCCCGAAATGTAGTTTTATTATCCAAATCATTGCTATGTTTGTTGCCACACTTTTAATGCCTCCAATATTGTGTTAAGAATACAGATCTCTTCCAGCTGTCTGGTATAAAAAAATACTGGCTTGCTGTACCTGCCTTAGAGATTAAATTTTTTTAATTGGCTAACACTATGATCTCCTGTGTATGTGTAGGCAGTTAAGGGTGTTATTAAAATGAGATGGTGTTTTGCTCTTTACATATGACATGCTGATGCAAGCAAATTGACCCCCAGAAGACACAACCAGGACCTTCTCTCAGCAACTTTTCCAGCATCTTCTCCCAATGTCTTGATGTACTTTTCAAATTAGGCTCCTAAGTCCTTTCTGGTCCTGCCTTTTTTTTTTTTTTCCTCCAGGAATAGGAGCACCCCAGGCCTTCCCTGGTGGCTCAACTGTACAGAATCTGAGAATCCATCTGCCAACACAGGGTGCTTGGGTTTGACCTCTGGGTCGGGAAGATATCCTGGAGAAAGAAATGGCAACCCACTCCAGTATTCTTGGCTGGGAAATCCCATGGACCGAGGAGCCAGGTGGGCTCCAGCCCTTGGGGTCACAAAGAGTCAGATACAACTTAGTGACTTAACAACAGCAAGGAGCACCAGAATTTTGGGCAAGCCAGTTGCAGAAGATGACACTGGATTTATTTCACGGACTTTTTTTCTATCTTCCTTGGCATCTATATAAAAAAGCACATACACATAGATTAGTTTTATTTTTTTCAGTTCAAGAAAAACATTCTCCTCTGTTGACAAATAGCAAGGAAGAGACCTAACTGCACGAACTGAAAGACAATACTTTTGCGTCAGGAGATCATCTATATTACGCTGGATTTTCCCTTTTCAACAAATCTGCTTTTTGGCCCCTATTCCCACGAGCACATCTGCTTGGTAGATGTTACACTACCCTGTTGTCTCCCTGGAGTCCAAGCAGACACATTTTGCTGAAGCTGCTTCTAATGCCAACCTTTTTGCTCTCTGTTAAGTGGTGACAGTCCAAGCTTGCATTCTCTGGCTAACATGGTTTACAGAAAATTCACCCCCAGCTGAACTGCAGAACTCTCCAGTGAGGACAGATCAGTGGTTTTGAGATTTTCTGAGTCAATTTAAGGTAAACGCATCCCTGAGGTTTAGCACAACCGCCTTTGCTCATCATGGTGGGGGGAGGCAGGATGGAGGCTACTACGTTAGCACCAGATAGGCACATAGACACATGTTCACAAGTTTAGCTGTATTAGTACTGGGGGAAAAATAGTCAGGGACTTCCCTGGTGGTTCAGCGACTAAGAATCTGCCTTGCAATGCAGGGGACACAGGTTCGACCCCTGGTTGGGGATCTATGACCCCATGAGGTGTGGAGCAACTAACCCTGCAAACCACAGCTACTGAACCCGCTCACTCCAGAGCCTGTGAGCCATGACTAGAGTCCATTCAGCACAATGAAAAATCCTGCATGATTCAAGGAAGATTGCAGGTGCTGCAGCTAAGACCCAATGCAGCCAAATAAATATGTAAAAAAAAAAAGACACATGTGACATTCCCTCATTATCGATAAGAGGCACTTTCCAGCTGACCCACAGGAGCAGCCAGACTCTGGTCCCCAAATGTGGGTGATCAGCAGAACCATTTGGGGGGCTTTTAAAGAACACAGATTCTGGGGCTAGTGAACATGAGATCTAGTTGGGCAAAGAGCCTTCTCCCCTTCTTCTGGCAATAGGACACATTTCTTGGGTGAAACTCATTTACATGACTTTGTGCTAAGTTGATTCAGTCATGTCCGCTCTTTGTGACCCTATGGACAGTAGCCCACCAGGCTCCTCTGTCCATGGGATTCCCCAGGCAAGAATACTGGAGTGGGTGCCATTTTCTCCTCCAGGGGATCTTCCCAACCCAGGGATCGAACTTGGGTCTGTCTCCTGCATTGGCAGGCAGGTTCTTTACCACCAGTGCCACCCAGGTGGAGTCAGCACTGACATCTCTGCCCAGGAATGGACACATGACTCAAGCTTCACCTCTCAGAGCACTGTAACTTTCTGAATATTGATTGGTTAAAAGATGGGCATGTGACCCAAGCTAGACCAATCAGACAGCTCTCAGAGAGCTTTGCTGAAACCACCTGAAAAGAAATACACTCCTATCTTTATGGATCAATAGCATACAGGCAAGGTGAGACAGGGCTGCTGGTGGCTATCATTTCATCACACGGGAGCCCAGGAATGAAGCCAAATGAGAAGATATGAGAGCCAGAAGACAGAGGAAAGAAAGAGCTTCTTTTAAAAAAATTTTATTTATTTTTGGCAGCACTGGAATTTTGTTCCTACACGTGGACTTTCTTCCTCACTGCTGTGGTTTCTCTTGTTGTGGAGCACAGGCTCAGTAGCTGTGGCCTGCGGGCCCTAGAGCACAGGCTCAGGAGTTGTGCCACATGGGCGTATTTGCTCGATGGCATGTGGGATTTTAGTTCCCAGATGTGGAATCAAATGAGAAAACACCTGCATTGGCAGGTGGATTCCTATCCACTGCAGCACCAGGGAAGTCTCAGGAAAGAGAGATTCCTGAAGGCAGCATTTGAGTCCTTGGATCTAGCCACACCTAAACCTAACCTTGGAGTTTTTAACTTTCTGAATAAATCTTCCCAATTCTTTCCCCCCCCCCACCATTTGGCTTAAGTTAGTTTCATTTGATTTTCTGTTATTTTCAAAGTCATACTGTTGAACACATATGTATTCTCATGATCACTCTGTTTGAAAGCCACTGAATCAGTGATGATGATTTCTAAACTTTAGAATGAATACGATTCAGGCTCAGACAGAAGGCTTTACAAAATGCCGATTTCTGGATATTTCCTAGAGATTCTGATTCAGAAGGATGGAGCCCAGAAATCTGCATTTGCTAAGCACGCTAGGTGATTCTCACATGCGACCATACTTTAGGAAATCACAGAACTAGAATATCTTTATAGGCTACAGCTTCAGAATGTAGGAAGGTGACTACTTGATTGGGTGCTTACTATGAGCCATATCTCTGGATCAGGTCCTGAACTTAACCTCATTTAACCCCCAGAACAATCTAGTGAGGTCCCTTCAAATAGAAATCTCTCTCTCTTAGGTGTGTGAAATGATTTTGAAGTAGAACAGCAATTCTACTCTTTAAATAAAGACAGGTAGGTGCAAGAAATAAATGAGCCCACTAAATTTTTATTGACTTTCCAGATGCGGACAATTCCAAGGATACGTGTAATTAGGAGAACTTAATTGATTTCTTCCATGGAACTACTGGTATTATACACATGAGCAAGAAAAGATAATGAATCTTTCAATAGACAGAATCATTAGCAGGTTTAGAGTCTAAGTAGCAAATGCGGGAGCTGAAGCCATGAGAAACTATCATCATATCAGCCATGTTTTGAATCATCCTGTTTTATGAAAACTTGGAACTGAAGAAGCTGGTCCTAGATAATGGTTTTTGTGCTTTTGGCGTCTGGTTTTGAGTTTAAACTTGTAAGAATGATCGCCTGAGACTGTGTTCTACAGAAGAAGACCCTGAGATGAGAATTCATATGTAATTGATTTATGAAGGAAGTACTTCCCATAAAGGAAAGACTAGAAGCCAAGCAAAAGTATGATTGTAGACGAAGTTCCACAGAGGGTAACTCCAGCCTGATTCCACAGGGGACGCTGGAATGTAAGCTGTCCCTCAGAGTTTATTCTGACCCAAGTCAAGAGAGCTGGAATTTCATATTCTTGTATTCATAAGTGGGCTTCCCTGATAGCTCAGTTGGCAAAGAATCTGCCTGCAATGCAGAAGACCCTGGTTCGATTCCTGGGTTGGGAAGATCTGCCGGAGAAGGGATATTCATAAGTCCCTGACCAAAGGGAGGTACCCTCTGAGTACTTCTGGTTTAGAACATCCAATCAAATCTGCTCCAGTAGCCTTTTTTTTTTCTTTCTCTAATGACTTCCTTGTGCACAGCAACGGAAGCAAAAGCACAGCAATGCAGGCAAGGGTCACAGGACATGGTCAAAGGAAGCCAAGGGAATCTGGGTAGGACACCAACAGCACTTGGTCCAATAACACTGGTTCTGTTGCGACTTGATACATCTCGTCATTTGTATCCATTTTATGAATGACAGACACTGGGTTTTTAACATGACCCTGATTTAATACGAATGGTGGCTGAATGGTAAAGAATCTGCCTATAATGCAGGAGATGCAGGAGACCCAGACTCGATCCCTGCATCAGGAAGATCCCCTGGAGGAGGAAATGGCAACCCACTCCAGTATTCTTGCCTGGAGAATCCCATAGATAGAGAAGCCTGGTGGGCCACAGTCTATGGGGTCACAAAGACTGTGGACACACCACCTCCAGCACCACCACCACCACGATCTACTTTAAGAATTCAAGATTAGGAAGTATCCTTCAGGTGGCTATCTTTAAAACATGCCCATCTTTTAATATTTTTGTGCCTCAAATGTGCATAAAATAAACAGACTTTGTTTTTTTCATTAATGTTGTCTCACTCAATAAAGTATGAGTAAGCTAAGTTGAAGAATTCACATATTTTCCGTGGGAATCAATAAAGCCATATTTGATTAAAGAAAACTTGCCGATTTATTAAATGACGAAAGTAAGGCACGCCATAAGAAATCAAATAAGAAATGAAAAAATTATATGGAAGAATCTCCCTCTTAAGTAGCACTGCCTACAGGTAACCAAATTTTAGTGGCCCATCCTATTTACTTATTTTACTGTTTATTTAGCCAGCTTTCTATTTATGGACATTTATGTTGTTTCCAAGTTTTCACTAATACAATGTCACAATGAACTTTTTTGTCTAGAGTCTTGTATACGAGGATACTAGTATCTTGTGCACAAAGATAGATTCCTTAAAGGAGAATTGTTGACTGAAAAGATACAAGCACCCCAGCGTTCACAGCTGCACTATTTACAACAGCCAAGTCATGGAAGCTATATGTCCACTTGCAGATGAATGGATAAAGAATGTATATGCATACATACAGACACACACGATGGACTACTACCCTGAAGATGGGCTCTAAAGAATGAGTAGGATGTCCCAGGAAAAGGATATAATTCACCGGCTTTTCCTACCTTCACAATGTTGTACAACCATCACAGTTCTCTAGTTTCAGAACAGTTTCATCACTTCAAAAAGAGAATCATTGTTAACCACTTTTGTGTGGTACTGAGCGAGAAGGTGCTGGCACCCCACTCCAGTACTCTTGCCTGGAAAATCCCATGGATGGAGGAGCCTGGTAGGCTGCAGTCCACGGGGTCGCTAAGAGTCAGACACGACTGAACAAGACATCCCCTGCTTGTTGGATGTTTCGGGGGAGGAACAACATACATTTTGAGTAGAAAGAATGACCCTTGTTGAGATTAGGTTCTGATAATTTTTTTTTTCTTCTGTGTTATAGAATTTCTAGGACTTCATGGGCTTTCATGGGCTTCCTTGAGCACTTGGAGACTTGCCAAATGTGCTATTCCTATAAAAGAATCCCTACTGGCCTGAATAATTTAAAACCCTGGGCTGGGATCTTGGGTGAAGATACGTGGTTCACTCTTACATTTTCCTTTTCCTCTTCTAGCTTTGTTTTCCATTTCATTCTAACATGTAGCCCCACAAACTGTGTTCCTTGGCTTCACTTCTTTCTTCAAAGTGTTCTCTCTGTCCAAGATACACTTTCCCTGGGACATCCTATGCATTCTTCAAAGCCCATCTTCAGGATCACCTCCTCTGTGAAGTATTCCTTGATATTTCTCCCTTTCTCCCATTTGTGCCCAGAGGACATTGTTTAAACCTCTTCTTTCAGACAATATGCTATTGGAATGACTTAACTGTGTATCTGTCTTTCTCCATCTAATTGTGAACTTTCTGATGGTAGAGACACTGCCCTCTTCGTCTCTGAGCTGCCCCACACCTCCTAGCAAAATACATGTTTACTGAACTGGATTTGAACCAGGGAACATGTTAATATGAATTTCGATAACATTTTATTTAAAAAGTTATCTCAGGGGAAAAAATGATTTATATTACTGGGGTAAAAATTATCTGCCTTTAGGGTTCTTCTGGATGAAGCAAACCAAATCTATTTAGATTAACTTAGGTGTAAGTGGCGGAGAAGGCAAGGGCACCCCACTCCAGTACTCTTGCCTAGAAAATCCCATGGACGGAGGAGCCTGGTAGGCTGCAGTCCATGGGGTCGCGAAGAGTCAGACATGACTGAGCGACTTCACTTTCCCTTTTCACTTTCATGCATTGGAGAAGGAAATGGCAACCCCCTCCAGTGTTCTTGCCTGGAGAATCCCAGGGACGGGGGAGCCTGGTGGGCTGCCGTCTCTGGGGTCGCTAAGAGTCGGACATGACTGAAGTGACTTAGCAGCTGCAGCAGCAGGTGTAAGTGGGCCTTTATTTATTTTTTAAGTGCTTCATTTATATTTATTAATTTAGTCCCCCTGTACAACTCTTACAAATTCTCATTTTACAGATGAGGAAACCTCATCACAGGTGAGTTAGAGGTTTTCGGAGGTCACAGAACTAGTAAACCCAGGATCTAGCTCAAGGGTCTTGGCTGCACGCCCACATGCCATGCCCCTCCAGCGGGTGTGTGTGTGTGTGTGTGTGTGTGTGTGTGCGCGCGCGCGCGTGCGCACGCACTCAGTTATGTCTCTTTGCGACCCCATGGAATGTAGCCCATCAGGCTCCTCTGTCCATGGGATTTCCCAGGCAAGAATACTGGAGTGGGTTGGCATTTCCTTCTCCAGAGGTAAGTGGGCTTTTAAAGAAAGATAAAAACCCCATAAGAGAAACTGGAAATTTAATTTTCAAAAGGAAGGGAGCTAGGGTGGTACCAAAAAGTCAGACATGACTGAGTGACTGAACAGTAACAGCAGGGTAGTACCAGGGAGCTAGAACAATGAGATTCATGAAGCTTTTAGCTGGTGATTATTTTTCTCTTTCAACTAATGATTATTGAGCACCTGTCGTATGCTAGAATGGTGGCAGAGACCAGGCACGCAGCAGTGAACAAGACTGTCACAATCTCTGTCCTCATATTACTTTCAATCTAGTTCCGAAGCATTAATATAACGGGCCTTTTCACCTTCATTCTCCCTCAGATCACGTTTCTTAGTTCCAGTTCTTGAGGGGGACTCTAACTGACTTTAGGCAGGTTTCTCATTGATCGGATCCTTCTGATCAGTCGTCTGGGGCCACCTCTGACCAGGTTGCTGAGGGTGGGAAAGCAGAGACTCTTCTCTGAAGAGGGTCAAGGGCTGGTTAGGCATGCAAATGTGCCTCTTGTAAAAAAAAAAAAAATCATCCCTTATTCTACATGATTTGCAAATACGTTGCTTATGATTCACTTTCTACCCTTTAAGGCATCTGATTCCAAAGATGACTCTAATAAAGAAAAAGCCATTTCACATTATGATGGGAACATCTTAGGCAGCTGGGAGAAGCCGGCACAATTACTGCTTTAATTTGAAAGTTCTGCCCGAGCAATTAGCTCAGAGTTGGGACCTTGGAGAGCATCAGGTTCTGCTGACCTGTTTTCCAGAGGAAAAAACTGAGGCCTGAAGTAGGGAAATCATTTAGTTAAGATCAAGGACCTGTGAGCATAGAGGCGTTAGGAATGGAACTCAGAAGGCTGTTGTTGTTGAGATGCTTGATCTTCTCTTTTCATCTACCCTCACCCATTCCTCCTCTTTTTCTTTCCTTTCAGATTTTTGTGTTTGTGTGTGTGTGGCTGCACTTACCTGGCATTGAGATCTTAGTTCCCCAACTGAACTTGTATCCCCTGCAGTGGAAGGGTGGAGTCTTAATCACTGGACCACCAGGGAAGTCCCCATTAAACACATTTTGATTACTTTTCTTAAATAGGTTAAGTGCACAGATGGTTTAAAAAACAGCACACAGAGGAATATCCTGGTGGCCCAGTGGTTAAGAATCTGGCTTCCAGTGCAGGGGATAGAAGTCTGATCCCATGTACTGTAACTAAGACCCAATACAGCTGAATAACTAAATGCTAAAATAAAATAAAAGATAAAACAGTACGCAAAAGTATAAGGAGGAAAGTAAATTTTCCCTCCTTTCTAGTTCCTATCCTTAGAGATCTAGTATATCTTTCTAGAAATGGTTCATATATTCTAACAATAAGTGTGTTTTTATTTTTGCCTTGCCTTTTTTTACCCTATCTTGAAAAGTTTTGTGTGTATAAATATATATATTTAATATATGTATTATATTTTATATATTTAAATATATTTTATAAGATATATATTTAAATTTTTATAATATATATTTAAATATTTAAAATATTTTAAAAATATTTTTATATTTGAATATATTTTATATGTAATATATATTAAATATATATTAATTTACATATTTAACATCCTGGAAATCAGTAAGGCATAAATGTACAAGCAGAAGCAGGAAATCAGAGTCAGAAGAGATTAGGAGAAATAGAAATCCCTATTGATCATGAGGTGGGTGGAGGTGGGAGTTAATGCTGGATTTCCCATTATGTGGAGATGGCATTTGAATTATTTTACTCAAATTACAAGGGGCATGGTGGCCCTGGTAAGCAATAGGATTTGGAAGAGGACTTCCATAGGGTAGCACTTAGATTTCCCAGGCACTTTCCCTGTTCCTTTAGACCTTCCTATTTGATCTCTGTCCTGAATAGGTGGCTAAGCTGGTTACAGCCTCTGAAGATACTATTGAGCATCAGAGTTGGTATAGCTGATATTGATGGAGGAGATTGCTCTTTTGCCCTTGGTCAATATTTGGAGCCTAGGCAGTTCATCACCAAGCCCTCCTGAGTCCACCTACGCACTCAATTAGCACTCTGCCATGACCTTAGATTATGTATGTATGTGTTAGTTGCTCAGTCGTGTTTGACTGTTTGCGACCCCATGGACTGTAGCCCACCAGGCTCCTCTGTCCATGGGATTCTCCAGGCAAGAATACTGGAGTGGGTAGCTAGTCCCTTCTCTAGGGGATCTTCCTGACCCAGGGACTGAACTCAGGTCTTCTGCATTACATGCAGATTCTTTACTGTCTGGGCCACCAAGGAAGCCCCTAGAGTACTGCCTTTCTCCTTTTCCCCTGAAATAAAGCAAATGATTGCCTATTTCCAGCACTGATTCTCCTGGTCTGTTCTCCAAGAAGCAGGCAGAGCCACCCTTCAAAAATGCAAACCTTGATCAGGTCACACTTGCTTCAAGGCTGCCCTAGCACCCTCAGGTTAAAATTCAACCTGTCCCCCAATCCTGTTAGCTCTGGGCCTTGGCTACCTCTTGGCCGTAACCTCCACCCCTCCCTGCCCTCCTGCCTTTTTGCCTGGCTCTCTAATGAGTGACCCTTATCTGGAAGTCAGTGTTGGCATGACCGCCTATATTAGTTTCCTCTTACTGTTGTAACAAATTGCTGCAAATTTAATGTTTTAAAACAAGAAAAATGTATTTTCTTACATTTCTGGAGGCCAGAAGTCCAAACTGAGTCTTAATGAGCGAAAATCAAGGTGTTGGCAAAACTGATTCCTTTTGGCAGCTCCAGGGGGAGAATCTATTCTTTGCCTTTTCCTCTCCGAGTGTCCTTTCTCAGCTTCCTGGACTTGTGGATCCTTCCTTCCTCTTCAAAGAGCACTACTCCAGTGCTCCCGTCATCACATTTAGGTTCCCTTTTCTGCAGTCAAATCTTCCTCTGTCTCCCTTTTATAAGAACATTGCTGATTACATTGAAGGCCCATTTGGATAATCCAGGGTAACTGCTGCATCTCAAGGTCCTTAACTTAATTACATCCACAAAGTCCCTTTTGCTAAGTACTGAGTTTCAGGGTCGGGTAGAACTTGGATAGGTAACATGGTCCTTGGCACAAAGTAATCATTCAATAAAGAACTGTTAAGTGAATGAAAGGCAGTTGGATTCAAGATAAGGACATAGGGAGCTGGATATCTTTGGGGGCCATTATTCAGCCCACCACCACACCTTGAATCCCAGGATACAGTAAATGTATTAAACTTTCCCCTGGTTCCCACAGGATGCTATACTTTTCCAGCTGTAGCATCTGTTAACATGCATATAATGATCTGTGAGGCAAGGACTTGTTATATACTCACCAATTCTCTTACCTCCTCTGAGAGCATAGGGAGACTACATTTCCCAGCCTCCTTTGTGCTTAAGTTGGGACCATGAGATGGAGTTCAGCTAACGGAATATGGTGGGAATGATGTGTGCCCCATTCAGCCATGGCCTTACGTTGCCTCCCTATATCCTTCTGTTCTTTCATTCACATGCATGGCTCCACTTGGTATCCACATGGCTTAGGGTAAATGATTTCAGGATGGTGGAGCTACATGATGGGAGGAGCTGGAATTCCTAAGTCATCATTTACTACAGATCTTGGGCTTGTGTTTTCTAGCAGATGTCCTATCCTGACTAATAAATCTGCTCTCTTGTTTCTTTTCTTTACCAAAATATAGGCTGTATCTTATTTCCCCCCTGTCCCTAGCACAGTGCTTGGCACAAAGTGATCATTCAATAAAGGACTGTTAAGTGAATGAGCGGCAGTTGGATTCAAGATGGGGACACAGAGGGTTAGGTGACACTAGGGGGAAGTGTAATTGTCACTGTGAGAAATGAGGTCTGAACTGAAGCCATGACAATGGGGATGAAAGGAGAGGAAGGACCCCATATTTATTTAGGAGGAAGGTCTGGCAGAATGTGGTGATTAACAGGACATGGACGTTGAGATAAAGGATGGCATCGAAGACCTTCCACTTTACCAGTATGGACACATGGCTGGACATTAATGCACTGAAATTTCAAATGTCCAAGTTCAGTTCAGTCTCTCAATCGTGTCCGACTCTTTGCGATCCCATGGACTTCAGCACGCCAGGCTTCCCTGTCCATCACTAACTCCTGGAGCTTGCTCAAACTCATGTCCATCGAGTTGGTGATGCCATCCAACCATCTCATCCTCTGTCATCCCCTTCTCACCATGCCTTCAATCTTCCCCAGCATTAGGGTCTTTTCAACTGAGTCAGCTCTTTGCATCAGGTGACCAAAGTATTGGAGCTTCAGTTTCAGCATCAGTCCTTCCAATGAATATTCAGGACTGATTTCCTTTAGGATTGACTGATTTGATCTCCTTGCTGTCCAAGGGACTCTCAAGAGTCTTCTCCAACACCACAGTTCAAAAGCATCAATTCTTCGGCTCTGAATATGTAGGTGAAAACACAGCTCTCTGTGACTGTTGCTTCTCTGTGTGTATGTGTGTGTGTTAGTCACCTAGTTGTGTCTGACTCTTTGTGACCCTATGGACTGTAACCCACCAGGCTCCTCTGTCCATGGGATTCTCCAGGCAAGAATACAGAGTGGATTGCCATTTCCTTCTCCAGGGAATCTTCCTGAACCAGGGTGTGAACCTGGGTCTCCCGAATTGCAGGCAGATTCTTCACCATCTGAGCTATAGGCAAGTTCCTTCTGTTGCTTCTTTGTGTATGTAAGTTTCTCCTTGAATATTGTTGGCTGGGCAAACTTGGTGATATGGAGATTTTGTTTGTTGGTTTTGGCTGTGCCACTTGGCACGTGAGATCTTAGGTCCCTGAGCAAGGAAGGAAATTGTGCCTGCTGCAGTGGAAGAATGGAGTTTTAACTGCTGGACCACCAGGAAATTCCTAGATACGGAGCTTTTTATTCTACTCCAGTTGGTAGTAATGGGATTTGAGATAAGTGGTGGTCTGAATGTTTGTATCCCTAACATATCCATAGGTAGAGATCAAAATGCTCAATGTGATGTATTAGAATGTGGGGTCTGTGGGAAGTGCTTAGGTCACAAGCCTGAAACCCTCACAATGGGAATATAGTTCTTATAAATAAGACCCCACAGGGAGCCCCTACCCCTTCTACCATGTGATGATACAATGAAAAGGTGCTAGCTATGAACAGGGAAGACGACTCTCACCAGAATGTGACCATGCCCCTGCCTTGATCTTGGACTCCCCAGCCTCCAGACTATGAGAAATAACTTTCTCTTGTCTAGAAACCATCCAATCTATGGTATTTCATTATAGGAGCCCAAACAGGGGCCTTCCCTCGTGGCTCAGTGGGAAAGAACACACCTGCCAATGCCAGAGACATAAGAGGCCCCAGGTTAATCCCTGGGTTGGAAAAATTCCCTGGAGAAGGAAATGGCAACCCACTCCAGTATTCTTGCCTGGGAAATCCCATGGGCAGAGGAGCCTGGTGGGCTACAGTCCATGGGGTCACAAAGAGTCAGATGAGACTTAGCGGCTAAACAATAACAAAGCCCAAACACACCAAGAGAGCTGATACAAAAAATGGCTACTGTCATTCACACATCCTTGTGTGCAGGTCCCTCTTCAATGTGACTTTTTACAGCTTTTCCCATCAAGAGAAGAAGTCTGTTTCTCTAATCCCTTGAATAGGGACTGGTTTTATGGCTTGCTTTGAGCTAACAGAATGTGGCAGAAGTGATGGTGTGATTTTTCCAACCTGGGTTTCAACTGGGCTTTCATGCTTTCTCTCAAATTCTAGGAAGCCTGCCCAAACACCATGTGAAATGCCCTGGGCTAGCCTGATGGTGTATAATGAACCTCATGGGGTAGAGTGGAGCTGACCCAGCTGAAAGCTGTCCCAGACCAACCAGCACCCCGGTGACCTGGCTGCTGCTGCTGCTAAGTTGCTTCAGTCATGTCCAACTCTGTGTGACCTCAGAGACGGCAGCCCACCAGGCTCCCCCGTCCCTGGGATTCTCCAGGCAAGAACACTGGAGTGGGTTGCCATTTCCTTCTCCAATGCATGAAAGTGAAAAGTGAAAGTGAAGTCGCTCAGTCGTGTCCGACTCTCAGCGACCCCATGGACTGCAGCCTACCAGGCTCCTCCATCCATGGGATTTTCCAGGCAAGAGTACTGGAGTGGGGTGCCATCGCCTTCTCCGGTGACCTGGCAGTTAACAGCAAATCTGTGAGTGAGCCCAGCCAAGACCAGAAGAAACATCCATGAAGCCAACAAAAAAGTTTTCAATTCAGAGAACTATCAGCTAAACAAACATTACTTGTTTTAAGCCACTGTTTTGGGATAATTTGTTACATGTTAAAAACTGATACAATCTCACTTATAAGCATTTATTTGAGCAGAGAGATATGGGCCTGGGGAGATACAGTTGGGGCATTATCATCTAGTCTCAGTTGATTCCTAGGGATAAGCCTAGTTATTTTAATATAGCTAGCAGGAAAATTCATGACCCCCCAAACCTATTTTGGTTTCACAGTATAGTTGGAGGGACTTCAGTTATTCAGATACTTGCTTCAACCTACCACTTTACTTGTAAATGGAAGCTACTGTGATGTTTTAAAATTAGTCCCAGACTCTGGGATTTCATCTATAGTAAAATAACCAAAAATTGGGAAGGGTAGGTTTGCCAATTTTTCTCTGGTAGGAAATATTTTTAAAAATAACACACACATACACACTAAATGGGCTTCCCTTGTGGCTCAGACAGTAAAGAATCTGCTTGCAATGCAGGAGACCCAGATTTGATCCCTGGGTTGGGAAGATCCTTTGGAGAAGGGGATCACAACCCACTCCAGTATTCTTGCCTGAAGAATTCCATGGACAGAGGAGCCTGGCGGCGTACAGTTCATGGAGTGGCGAAGAATCAGATACAACTGAGTGACTAACAATTTCACTTTCACACACTAAATGGAAACTAATGTGGAGTAAGTCCAACATACTTTACTTTAGAAAGTAAATTGTAATACAAAAATAATATATAATATATAACATAATAATATACAACAATTAAAGTGTTATTTTGAACACTTCTTTCATCAGTCTTACTTTTTCTCAGTTTTCTAAATGGCCCAGTGAAAACCTCAACACATATTGGTATTATTCTTCAGACTAGCTTTTGAGAACTACTCCCCGTCCCTCTGTTTTCTGGTTGCATTGCTAGGCATGCAGGATCTTAGTTCCCTGATCAGGGATAGAACCCATCCCTGCAGTGGAAGGGTGGCATCTTAACTACTGGATCACCAGGGAAGTCCTGAGAACTACTTTTAAAGAGCATCTACCAAAATTTTTCCTGCTAAATTTCTGAGAATGCTTAGATATATTTAACTTAAATTAACATTCTCAAATGTCACCACCTCTGGGAAGTCCTCCTTTTCCGTGTTGGTGGAGCTAAACATCATCTTCTAAGTTTCTGTAAGATGAGAAATGACTTCTGAGAAATGGAGCATTTCTTGCTATATCAGTAACCAAAGGATGTCACACTCATCAAGCATTGCAGCCTCCATGGATGGTGAGTGGGTAAGCCCTGAAAGAACTCAGGAAGCAAAGAATACCTGCCATCTAGCAGCCATCAGATGGCAGCCACTCCCTACAGTGAGCCCTGAGGAACTCAGGATATGGAAACACAGGAAACTGGCCTATCAAAGGACCGATTTCAGTGAGCCAGATTCTTGCATATTCCCATACATAGAAAAGCGCGAAATTCCTTAACTTGGGATACCTGGTTTCAATTTACAATCATCTTTTAAGATTTAGACTATCTGCCTTTTTGCAAAACTTTACTATATAACCTACACCTAACGCTGCACCCATCCCCACCCCAGCTCCGCCCCCCACCCCCCAGGGTTACTTGAGATGTTGCCTCCTGGGCTTGAAGTCCTAAATTCCCATCAAATAAAACGTAATTCTCAACTTTTAGGTTGTGAATATTTTTTAAGTCAACACCGCTGTTTCTGCTGGAGTTGCATTGCCTATATACTGGTTATGTAATCGGTGGGACCCTGTGTTCAAAAATCACTTGGAATTTCAAGAAGGCAACTGTAGAGCATTGAACGAAGCACGGGGCCTTCCCCAAGCATGGAGCCTTGTTGTAGGGCTACACAGACTGCATGCCCAGGAAGCCTGCCCTGCCTCTATATTCTATCTCGATCTGCAGATGTTGAGATCCTGAAAGCAAGACTCTTATCTCAGTCATCTGTCTCCTTACTTCCGGGTGTAGTGCCTGACACACTGTGGACTTTTCAGATTTACTGTATTAAGTGATGGTTTCACTGCTAAGTGTGAAACTGAATAAAGGAAACCTCTTTTAAAATGGAGTCTGGAGGCCAGAAAGGGAAACTCTCAGGCACTACCACTTCATTAAACCACAGACCCCAACAGGAAGAGACATACCTTGCATTTCCGGAGGAAGGTGTCTCTCTTCCCTACCACCTCAGCCTGAGGAAGATTTTTCCCCGCCCAGCAACAGGCCCAGCCAATGAGAACTGTCCAAACTCAGCCAATAGGAAGCCAGCACCACCCTGGACTCTCTGGATCCTACATGGTGACTTTTGCTGCATGGAGTGTGGTGCTACTGGTAAAGAACCCACCTGCCAATGCAGGAGACATAAGACACACAGGTCGATCCCTGGGTGGGAAAGATCCCCTGAAGGAGGAAACAGCAACCTACTCTAGTATTCTTGCCTGGAGACTCCCATGGACAGAGGGACATGGAAGGTTACTTTGTCTTCTGGACTTAGAACGTTTGCTTATCCCACATTGCAATTCTCTGATATTCACAAACTAAGCCATTTTGCTGGTAAAATAAGTGGCAGTGTTATTTTCAAAGTCAACATCAGGTTACATTTACTGTGCTTTTTATCACTCTACACAAAGTATGGAGTGTGTGTTACAGGTCTGAGGAGAGGCACCGTTCTTATCCCCCCATTTATAGGTGAGGAAACTAAGGCTTAGAAAGCTGAGATGATGTGAGATCATCAAACTCATTTGAGAAACTGCTGGGATTTAAACATAAGCAAGATTCAGTGTTTTTTTTTTTTTGCCCCCAGGGGATGTTTTGTAAACACTTTTTGGTTGTCGTCCTGGGAGGTGGGCTTCTTTGATGGCTCAGATGATAAAGAATCTGCCTGCAATGCAGGCAACCTGGGTTCAGTCCTTGCGACGGGAAGATGTCCTGGTGAAGGGAATGGCAAGCCACTCCAGTATTCTTGCCTGGAGAATTCCATGCACAGAGGAGCCTGGTGGGCTATATAGTCCATGGGGTCCTGAAGAGCTGTGCACAACTGAGGGACTAACACGTTCACTTCTCAACTGGGGGGTACTTTTGACATCCAGGGGGTAGAATCCAGGGATGCTGCTAAACATCCTACAGAGAGTTAAATAACCATTCCAGTCATCAGTGCTGAAGCTGAGAAACTCTGTCCTGATACCAAAGGCCACGTTTCCTCAATTCTGGTTTTCAGTACCAGCCACTTCGTATTCTTTTTATTTGTATTTTATTAATAAAATTTTTACTATACTTATTACTTTTCTTAAATTGACTTTAAGTTGATATACTTGAAAGGACTACACCTGAAACACTGAAGCCATGTGTTTGATGTGACATCATTTTTTTCCTGATATACATTGAAATAAATATGTCAGTGAAAAGATGTGGCCTGCGTATGAGTAAACAAAGGATGTTGCCACCATCAAGCCACTATAGCTGCCCATTGCCAAGCTTTTAGCCATGGCATTGACCTGCAAGGGTGCCCCCAGAGGGAATTCAGGATTCAGAAAAGCAGGATACTGGCCCCAGACAGCTGAGGTGCACATCGAATGAATGATTTCAGTGAGCCCAGACTTTGCCAAAACCTTGGCTCCCTGTCCACTGATGCCAAATAGAAATACGGAGAGAGAGTTTGGAGGAAATAGGAAAGAGTAGCTTTATTACCTTTGCCAGGGGAAAGGAAAACAGCAGGCTAGTGCCTCAAGAACTGTGCTCCCTCTTTCTCGGGAATAGGGAGAGGTTTTATATCCTTCTGAAGGTCTTGCATTTTTTTTTTCTTGCAAAGTTTCAAAGTGGCTATAGCTGGCATTAGACAACTCACAGCCGGGTCTTATGTCCCTGAAGTTATCGGCCCATGACCTGCATGTAGGGGGAAGTATGACAGGTGCAGAGCATCATCTATATGGAGAAAGAGAGTAATTAGCTTTGTGAAGGACAAATCCAGCTACAAGTGTTTGTTTGTTTGTAGTAACAGCTAAAGAATAACCAAGGTTGTTTAACTCTAGTAGGCCGGTTTGACTAGTATGTACCAAAGGCTGTTCACCCATTTCTGTTTTTGCTGCAACAAATGCCCCTCTGTTAGTTAATCCTTCCGTATCAGTGGAGGAAATGAAACAGGTATCATTCCTGTTTGGCTGAAGACTAAAACTTCAGTTTTGCTCCATTTGACAAATATCAGCTGCCTGGCCCAAGGGCCCATTTATCTCCTACATCAAGAGTCTTGTATTTTCCCAGACACAGAAAGGCACTAAATTCATTAACTTGAGATATCTGATTTTCTTTAATTAACAGTAATTTTTTTATGCTCCAATTGTTGCAGAAACCAGTAATTGAAACACCAAGAACTCAGGTTTATTACTCCGGCGGGCCCAGAGGAGTTAACACTCCAAGCTCTGAGCCCTGAACAAAGGGATTACAGAATTTTTATAGACAGACTATAGTGGGTAACACTAGCTACTAATAGGCTGTGCACATGAAACCCCTTAGTTTAAACTAGGCTGGTTTAAACTAAGGGGTTTCATGTGCACGCGGGAATAGCAGTCAAGATGGGGAGGGGGATGCCTGACTTTCACATGGACAGGGATGATTAAGCAGGATTGCAGGGGCTGGGCAGTTGCAAAGAGCAGGACAAGGGTGAGTGAGATAAGCTTCAGTTCCTAGTGTTGTAAGTCCCCACTTTCTGAAACTACGTGACCTACGTGATCCAGACTTTGCAAGCAGCAAGCTGAGTTACAGAGGCAGGAGGAGCAGGAGGTTATGTAAAATTTTAACTTTTCCTTTTCACGATAACCTGGCCTTTGTTGCAAAACTCCTGTATATCCAGCTTCCCTCCTTACCTCTTCGGAGCAGTCCCTCAGAGTGAGCTGAGAGTCTAGTTTTTCTGTCTTCCTGACTTGAAGTCCTTAGAATGTCCGCCAAATAAAATGTAATTCTCAACTTTTTAGGTTGTGCATTTTTTCCAGCCAACAAATATAAAACTATTAAAAAAAAAAATCTTTGTTGGGGGGACTTCCCTAGTGGTCCAGGGTTTAAGACTCCTTGCTTCCACTGTAGGGGGCATGGGTTGACGCCTAGTAGGGGAACTAATCGGAGAAGGCAATGGCACCCTACTCTGGTACTCTTGCCTGGAGAGTCCCATGGATGGAGGAGCCTGGTAGGCTGCAGTCTATGGGGTCGATAAGAGTCGGACACGACTGAGCGACTTCACTTTCACTTTTCACTTTCATGCATTAGAGAAGGAAATGGCAACCCACTCCAGTGTTCTTGCCTAGAGAATCCCAGGGACAGGGCAGCCTGGTGGGCTGCCGTCTATGGGGTCGCACAGAGTCGGACACGACTGAAGCGACTTAGCAGCAGCAGCAGCAGCAGGGGAAGTAAGATCCCACGTGCCCCATGGTGGGTTCAAAAAATAAAAATAAGTAAATAAAAATATGGCAAAGTCACTTAAAAAATTCAAAAAATGATAATGTTGCAAATATATTCAATTTCTGAACTGTTCTTTTAAATATTATGTTCATGGGATGTGTTTTCATCAATTACTAGTAATTTTTACTGAAAATAAATCTATGTCACTTTTTCTGCCTATTAAATGCATGGATCACAGTTAACATTGTTTTGTTTTCTGAATTTAAATAAAAATATATTAAATAAAAAAAAATCTTTGTTGGAGTACCGCCAAAAATCATCTCACACACTACCTCCTATCTGAGAGAACTGTATAGCAGACCTACTTTTCTTCTTCTAATAAAACTTCTTATCTTTTCAGAACAAGGGAATAAAATATATCATTTCAGTATTTTACTTGAAACTGGCAGGGTGTTAGCTACACTTTGGCTTCTGTTGGAGAAGGTCATAGAGAGGATGTGACTTGAGAGCTAGACCTGGGCAATGAGAGGCTCCTGATTCTCCTTGGCCCTTGAAATGTACATTCCAGCCACTTTCCCCACACTAGAAGCTGTTCCAAGGATGCAAAAGTCTAAATAAAAGGTTAAGACTGGCAGACGGGTGCAGATCTATTCCTTCTGCAGCCACTCAAGACAAACTCATCTGTAAGTTCTCTTGTTTATTAATCCTGCTAATCTGAAGTGGCTGCTTCTTTCTCCTGTCTTCTCTCTTTGGAGATGGGCCAGTTTGGACTTTCACCTAGGAAGTTCCCTGAGGATTTAAACCAATAGCTTCTGTTTCAGTGCTTTTTATTTTTTTTCTTTCTCAAGGCTAACAGTTGCTTAGAGACTACTTTGAAACCCCAAGGCACTGGATGAGGAAAATTAACAAAGAACTCCTGGGAGTGAGGACCACTGCACAAATCATCTGATTTGCTGAGCTGCTTCTGGACGTGGGTTACAAGTCCTGGTAAGTGAGCATCCTTCATTACAAGTCCTGGTAAGTGAACATCCTTCGTTACAACGCTACCTCCACTAATTTTTGCGGGGAGGGGTAGGGGGTGGGGTGGGGCACAAATACATTCTGGATGCTGCACACACTGCAGCCTGACAGCAGTAAGGCTGGAGCAAATGAGATTCTTCTTCAGATATTAAAAGCCCCTGTGTTGTAAATAATAATGTCATCATCTCTTTCACAGAAAGCACTTTCATTAAGAGCTACGTTTTAATTTCAACATATTTGCATGAATTCATTCGGGTAGTGGTACGGGGTGGCGTTTAATAACGATTTTTCATCTTCCATGAACTTGCCAGGTGTTTCATTAGTAAGTTTACAAACGCGCCCCACCCCTCATCCCCAGAAGCCCTGAAAGAAATATCTTCTCAATCACATGTTCCGAATGGGGGCACTTACCCAATAATCACACATCTGGTAGGAAGTAGTGAATCTATTTCCTGAGTTGACATACCCAGAGGAAATTGACTTTTTTCCCTCTGAGGAGTAAAACGAAGATGACTCCCCTCTCCTCTAAGTATTTTTCCAATTCTTAGGAAATAGGCTTGGGCAGTATTCCAGGGGATACTGACAGCCACAGCAGGCGGGAGCAGGAAGGGAATTTGGTTGGGGCAAAGCTTACAGGGCTTCAGGTTTGAATCTGGCAAATAAGCCACGAAGAGTGGATTAGGTCTGCTTCTTCCCAAAGCCATTCCCTGCACTCTCTTTGTCACAAACAGGGGGCAGTCTCTGTTAATTAAAGCCGGCAGCAGCCTCCAGAGCCCGTCTCCTCTGAGGATCGGACTTAGATGTCCTGGTGACAGGCAATATTTTGCAGAGATTGGAGGCTGCTTCTGAAATGGACTTTTCAGTCTAGATTTCGTCTCTTTTTGCTAAGCTTTTTCTTTTTTCTTTTTTTTAATCAAATTTAGGAATGCCTTCAAACCTATTTTGCAGAAAGGTATCTGTGATCCAGCCTTCTGTCTGGGTCTTGCCCTCATCCCTCAGCCCTGATGCTTGCCGGGAAGTGTCACATGGGGTGCAGTGGGGTAGGATGGCGGGAGACCTGGGATTAGGGGCCGGGCGCTCTGCATCCAGCTCTGCATTTCCCATCTGCTGGCTGTGTGACCTGGACAAAGCCCTTAACCTCTCTGAGCCTCAACTTCCTGGACTAAAGCAAATGTGTTGGAGCAGCCTTTCTCAATTCTGAATTCTCATGTGAAAATATTCCAAACCCTCTGCATGTCTATCTCAGCCCTAATAGTTCCTTTCCTCTCTTAAAGACAGGGTGTTGCATAAAAGATCTTAATTAGTTCACTAATTAGCCTTTAGGTATTTTGGGGGGCTTCCCCAGTGGCTCAGTGGTAAAGAACCCGCTTGCCAATGCAGGAGACTGGAGTTTCATCCCTGGTCTAGGATAATCCCCTGGAGGAGGAAATGTCAACCCACTCCCATATTCTTGCCTGGGAAATCCATGGACAGAGGAGCCTGGTGGGCTACAGTCTTTGGGCAAGCGTTGGACATGACTTAGCGACTAAACAACAACAACATATTTTTAAAAGTGTTTCCCACATCCACATTGTTCTAGATGCTGGGGGACTCTTGCCAGAGTCAGCCTTTTCTGGCCTGGGCTTTATATTTCAATGTGGTATGACAGTACAAAAAAAAAAAAAAAGAAATAATAATATACTGCCAACTGGATGGAGAGTGTGGAGGCCTATTTTAGGAAGGCGCTACCTGCAGTGGTTAGAACACAGGCTCCTGAGTCAAATTTCTTGGGTCAAATGTCAACAGCAGCACTTCTTTGCTATGTTTCCTTGGGCACCTGGTTTAATTGCTTTGGGCCTCAGTCTCTCCCTCTGTTGTGTGGGGCTTGGAAAGATTACCTAACAGGGGGGAGTTAAATGAGATCAGTCACTCAATGGTTCAGCAGATATTCCCAGATTGTCTGCTAGAGATGCGAGGCACTGCTTTAAGTATCATGAGGAGGTGATTTTACACAAGCAAGCTTAGTGGGTATGTTATAGGCACTGGATAAATGTCAGCTGTGGTCAGCTCACACACCAATGCCTGCGTTTGCAGGGATTCATACTGTGGTGGTGGGTGTGGGTGGACATAGGTGTGGGTGGACGCTGTCTTGTTTTGGGGATCTTGTTCTGATGAACAGGAGTTCAGGCTAGGCAATCTCATGCCTTGTCCTGAGGGTTTTGGGATATAACACAGTTGATAATTCATTGATTCTTCCAGGGCTGGTTCACTCCTGGGTATGGCTCTATCAATATGGCCCTGGTGTGTTTTTGTTGGAATCGGGTCATTCTCTGCTAGTCTTTAGCGGGAGAGAGTAGGTGACGATTTCTTCAAAGAGAAGGCTTCTTCAAAGCCAAACCCCCTCTCATGCTGAGAAAATTTGCAAAACAGTCCCATTAAAACCCCATGATTTTTCAATTAAGGAGACCCCCACCCTAGTATGTCACCTTCTCTGTGGCCCAACCTTTTGATTCTTCGGAAATGCCCTGAGAAGCCCTTGACTGCAGCCAAATGGAGAAGAGGGGTGGTGGAAACATTTGCCGGCAAATCGCCTAGCCGACTGCAAAGTGTATACTTAGTTAATGCAATTAAAAAACAAAACGCAGGGGCGTGTGGGGATCTAAATTTGGTGTAGCAGCTTTGGTACAATTCTTGTTTTAGGGGCTCCTGGAGTCAAATTCAAGCCGAGGAGAGGAAGAAGTGGGAGAAATGGGAGAGGGCCGACGGCTGGCTGGAATCGGCTGATGTGAGCTAGGGCAGATTTGGAAACACTGACGACGGGAGACTTGGAGCCGAGGAAGCAAGGCCGGGTTCGGCAGCTCCGGTGAGGATATCCGGGGTGGTGGTGGTGGGAGTCGGTGGGGACAGGGGCCAGCCGGCTCCCGGAGAACGATGCGCGAGGGCTGCAGGTACCGGAGGGCGGCCGAGTCTGGGCGCCCAGGCCTTGCGCTGCACCAGATCTGGGCGCGCAGAGGCGGCGCCGCGGTGTGGCCCTCCTGTGGAGCGCGGGGAAGGCGGCCTCGGCGAAGAGGGACCAAGTAGCAGGTCCAGGGTCCTGGGAGAGCGTCCCAAGGAAAGACGTTCTGGGGCCAGGTCATCGCCTCACCTTCCCTGCGTTTCTTTGACTTTAGTTCATCCCGAGCCCCTCTCCCGGGGGTGCCTACGCCGGGCCCAGGCTCCCTCCCAGCTCTGCCTTGGTCCTCGCCTGGGCCCCGGGAGTCCACCCAGCCGGGGGTGGCGGGGGCGGGAGAGCCTCGGGTTGGAGGGCATGGCCCGGGAAAGGGCCAGGCAGCCCCCGGGCACCTGGGAGGGACAATCCTGATCAGATCGCGCCCCACTCCGTCTTGGAGTGGAAGCCACCTGGTCTGTCCCTCAACCCTTCGAGACACCTCTTTCCCCGGTGGGCCGACTCGAGACGCCGCTCCTGCGCACGCACCCGGGAAAAAGCCACGGGCGGAGCCGCCTCCGCGCCCCGAACAGGTCGGAGCCGCGGCTCCCGCCCAGTAAGGGCGCGGGAGGTCCCGCCGCCGTCCCCCACCTGCCGGGAAATCCGAGCTGTGCCTTCAGCCACTGCGGCTGCCGGAGCTCGCTCCGGTCCGCCCGCCAGCCCGGCTCGGCTCCGCACGCCCCCCGCCTGCCTCCCGCCCGCCCGCCCGCCGGAGTCACCTCTCCCGCGCCCCCGCCCCTCTCGAGCTCGCTCCCGCCCCCTCCCCCCCGCGCCTCCTCTGCCCGCCCTCCTCCCCCTCCCCCTTCCCTCCTGCCCTCCCTTCATTCCACAAGTGTCGCTTCGCTCTCTCCCGCGCACTTGGCGAGCTGGAGAGGTGAGCAGGGATCCTGCGAGCGGGCGCGGGGCGGCGAGTCCCGAGCCGCCGGCCGAGGGGAGGCGCGCACCGCCCGACTCGCCCTTGCTCTCCGGCCCCCGCCTCCCCCGGGAGCCAGCCGGACCTGCACCCCGCGCTGGCCCCCGTTCCTCCTCCCCCCGCCCGGCCCGGCGCGCTCCTCCCCGGCCGGCCCCTCGGCGCGCGGCGCGCTGGAGGCGAACGCGGGCTGAGCCGAGCGCAGTGGCCGCCGACCACCGAGCGCCCCGCGCCGCTCCCTGCATGTGCGGCCCGCGGCGGCTCGCAGCCCCCGGCAGCAGCCTCGGCAGCTTCGGCCGCGCCTCGAGAGGCGGCTGCAGCGGCTCCAGCGGCGGCCGAGTGGCCGAGCCCGGGCTGGGAGACACGATGCGCCGCGTCCTCCGGCTGCTCCTCGGCTGCTTCCTCACCGAGCTGTGCGCCCGCGTGTGCCGGGCGCAGGAGCGAGCGGGGCACGGGCAGCTGGCGCAGCTGGGCGGCGTGGTGGTGCTGACGGGGGGCAACCGCTCCGGGGCCGCCTCCGGAGAGGTCGGCGAGGGCGTGGGGGTCTCGGACGCGCCCCCGACCCGGGCGCCCACGCCGGACTTCTGCCGGGGCTACTTCGATGTCATGGGCCAGTGGGACCCGCCGTTCAACTGCAGCTCGGGCGACTTCATCTTTTGCTGCGGGACTTGTGGCTTCCGGTTCTGCTGCACGTTTAAGAAGCGGCGACTGAATCAGAGCACCTGTACCAACTACGACACTCCGCTCTGGCTCAACACCGGCAAGCCCCCCGCGCGCAAGGACGACCCCCTGCACGACCCCACCAAGGACAAGACCAACCTGATCGTTTACATCATCTGCGGGGTGGTGGCCGTCATGGTGCTCGTGGGCATCTTCACCAAGCTGGGGCTGGAGAAAGCGCACCGGCCCCAAAGGGAGCACATGTCCAGGTGGGCTGCCGCCCCCCGCCCCCCCCACTCCCCGGGCGCCGCTCTTTCCCCCCTTCCCTCCCCTCTCCACCTTCCCAGAGGCAATGGCTCTCCCTCTCCAGCCCGGCCTCTCCGCGGGGGAATGTCACCCGGGCAGCCAACTTGGGCTGGGAGTGCAGAGAGGGGACGGGGAGCTCAGCACAGGTGTGGACGTGAGAGTGTGTATGTGGATTAGGGGTGTCTTCCCCCGCCACCCCCGCTCTCTTGCCGCCCCCTCCCGCCGAGTATTGCAGCGGACTTGAGACACACAGCCTGGGAGCCAGTGCCTTTGGAATCTTGGGTTTTGGGGAGGTGGGGGTGGTCCAGCCTTCGGATTCCGCATACTACCCTTTAGGTAAACAGGGGCCGGCGAGCCCGAAAGGGAAGAGGGGTGTGTGTGAGCCCGCGCGCGCGTGTGTGCGGAGGGGGAGGGAGGGAGGCAAGGAGTGTGTGCCGCCTGCAACTCGTACGACTCGCGAAAATGTGGCGAGGGAGGTGGAGAGTGCGGGGAGGGCGAGAACAAAAGCTTTGCTCGGAGCGGCCGCCTCGCTTTCCGCCGAGCTGCCAGTTCCCTGGAATTGGGACCTCGGCCCCCCCCCTCCCCCCCATCACCCCCTCGTCCCTCTCTCCAGACGCCTCCTCTCCCTGCCGGGGGCAGCGACCTCAGCCGTGGCGCTGCGCCCTTTGCGCGGGCTGGTGTGGCCTCCCAGGGCCGGAGCCCCCTCCCAGCGTGCCTTCACCCCCCCAGACACCCTGATTCGTCAACTTTCCCTTTTGCCTTATTCATTATGCAAGTCCCAGCACGAGCAAGTCGCAGCAGATGGGAGAAGGCATTTGGGGATTAATGGAGCTATTTGCCTTTTTTTTTTTTTCCCCGAGTGTCTAAATCGATTCGCACAACCCAGTAACTTTGGAGGCTGAAGACGCAGACTGGAGGATGCAACCCTCGGCCGGGGAGAGGCCGGGGGTTGGTGTGGGGTCCCGGCTGGGGTGAGGAGGGACGGGGGAGGGTGGTGAAGAGAGCGGGGTCGCCTGCACACAGCCGGATGACTGGGGAACAAGGTTTATTCTCTTCCCGTATACGCGCAACAGAGTCGCCATGTGTTCCCCCCCACCCCCAAACACACACACACACACACACACACACACACACACACACACACACCCCGCACCTCCGGCTGCCTGTGCGCGCGCGTGTGTCTGCACGCGCTCCGTGTGCCTGCCTAAAAAATCTCAACAAAGAGACCCACCAAAAATAGGCGAGGAACATCACCACCACATCACTAGTAATTATTTTCTATTTATATGCAGATTATCAGATGATTCCCCCCCACCCTTTCCCACCCCAAGGGAAGAATTTGGGGGAAGAAAGAGGTGAGAAGTTCCTCTCGGTTTGGGTTAGCAGGGAGGTGTGGATGGATGGTGGGATCAAGAGGCACAGAACCACCCCCACTCCAGGGGTTTCGAGAAAGCCTGACCTACCAAAAGAGTCAAGTGCGGGCCCCGCCCACCTCCTGCCACCCCAAGGTGCCCGATCGCCAACCCCACGGGCCGGTGGTTTCACGTCCCCCCGCTGTGCTCGCCAAGGGTCTGGTGTTGCGAGCGAGACTCGGAAGCAGGGTTGCGGCAGCGACTGTTGCCTCGGTAGAGAAATTCACCCAGGGATGGGTAGGGTGCCTGGCAGATTTCGACTTAATTCCTCTGCTGAAATCTCCTTGGAGCCTTTGCCTTGCAAACCAGGGCTTTGGGAGCTCTCCTCCTGGTTCGGTTGGGATGGGGGTGGAGAAGCAGGAGGAGGGAGGTGGGAAGCTGGGGAGGAGCACTAACCTTTGGGGAACTGTGGGAGAAACTTCCTGGTCCTGCCCCCTTGCAGCTCTGTTTACTCCAGCCCAGCAGGCTGCAGCCACATTCCTCTACAGGTACCGGGAAAGGTCTCCTTGGAGGTGGAATCTAGGGGGTATCCAGTCCTGGTGTTGCAGAGCCCCAACACAGGCTCTCCTTGCATACATTTTGAGAATTCCAGGCTGGAGTGAAGGTACATACTCTTGAAAAGAAAGACTGCTTGATTTTTACTGATGACCCCCAAGGTATAATTTTCAACCTTGGCTGACGTTTAGGGTGACCTGGAATGCTTTAAAAAAAAAACAAAACAAAACACTGTTGCCAGGGGCCCCACCCTAGATGGTTCAAATCAGGATCTCTAGGGTGGGGTCTGCACATCTATACTTCTGTATATCTCTCCAGGCTTTATGGTGTTCAGTCAGTCACTGTCCCGGAAAAGGAAGTAACATTTGCTGAGCACAGTTCTGGGTGCCAGGCACTGTACTAGGGATATGTGTGTGTCTGTGTGTGTGTATGTGTGTGTAAACATCATTTAGTTTGCCCAGTGATGAGACAGGTGCTAATTCTCTATTACATAGGAGCAAATTGTAGCTGAGGTTGGTAGCTTGCTCAAGGTCACACAGAAAACTGCGCATTCCTTACTCCCCTGGTGTCAGCTGTGTCTGGGGCAGATGTTTTCAGGTTGAGTGAGCATCAGAATTTGAGGAGCTTCCTAAAATGCACAGTCTTGCGCTTGATCCAGAGAGATTCTAAATCCATCTATCTGGGCCTCAGAAGTCTGCATTTTTACCACCTCCTTGAACGGCTTGTGTAAAGTGGTCCACACTTGACTTGGGAACATTTTCCCGGATACAGGGTGGATGGATTTATTCAGTGTGACTCTTACTGACATTCTGTTGCTGGTTCTCCCCATTTGTGTAGCCTTTGGGTGTGTTTCTATGGTGCTAGGGGCTGCCCCAAGTACTCACCAAGCGCATCCTGCTCTACTGATGCAGTTAATCATTTCATATCCCAGCCATGGCTCATTTGCTTTTGCCCGCATGGACCATAGGATGTTTGGCTGGGTCCAGCACGCCAAACTCCGCATCAGACAGACTGTACGGTGGCTTTCCGGTGAAATGAACGTGCTGGCTGCAGCCTCTTAATTTATTTTGTCTCGAGCTGCAGGGGTCGCTGGGGTGGGAAGTTTGTTCTTACCTCACCTGAGAGTACCTTCTCCTCAAAGACTTACAGCACGTGCTGCTCCCACGTCACACCGTTGACTGCTCCTAGTGCCCAGTGTGCTTGTGTTTGATAAGGTCAGTTTCCAGGCTCAGAGGCCTGGGCACATCGCCTGCTTCCTTCTGCGCTGATTAGGACTGAAAACGGGGAGAGACAGCAATTCCAGAGTATGCGCAGGCCTGGCCTGTGATGTGGAGAAAACTGTATAGGTGTTTCTACAGCAGATATAACCACAGCCACATTCAACCACTATTTATTGGAAGAAGTGACCACAAATGTTGGGTACCAAATGGTACCAAACCATGCAGACACATTTTATTTGGTCTGCAACATATTCCTATGTCTGTATTCTTATTTTTGGGCTTTCCAGGTGGCTCAGTGGGTAAAGAATTCGCCTGCAACGCAGCAGATGCAGGAGAGACGGGTATGATCCCTGGGTCTGGAAGATTCCCTGGAGGAGGGCATGGCAGCACACTCCAGGATTCTTGCCTGGAGAATCCCATGGATGGAGGAGTCTGGGGGGCTACAGTTCATAGGGTCGCAAAGAGTCAGACACGACTGAAGCGGTTGAGCCTGCACGCGTGAATTCTTAAGTTGTTCCCAATTTGTTATTGTGAACATTTTAAACATACAGAAAACTTGAAAGAAGAATAAACATAAACTCCAGTAGATCTTTCATCTAGAGCAGGGTTTCCTCCCCTTGACACTCTTGACATTTGGGGCTTGATTGTTCTCTGCTGTGGGAGGCCGTCCGGTGCATTGCTGGGTGTTTGGCAGCATCTCAGGACTCTGCCCCCTTAGGAGCAGGTGGCCCCCACACACTGCAGTCAGGACAATTAAAATGTCCTCAGACGTCGCCAAAAGTCATCCAGGAGCGGAGTCACTCCCAGTCAAAAACTGCTCATTTAGATTGAATACTTATTAGTATTTTGTCACGTTTGCTTTATGGCTCTCTCTCTCTCCCTCTTCCTTCTTTCCTTCCTTCCTTTTTTCCTTCCTCTCTCCTTCCCTCTCTTCTTCTCTTTTTCCTTTTTTTTTTGGCTGGAGCAGTTGAAAATAAGTTGCAGACATGACACTTCATCCCTAAATACTTTAGTGTGGATCTCCTAAGAACAAGGACATTTCTCCCACATAACACAGTTCCAGTATCCTGCCCCCAAAAAGGAACAAAATTTCCATAACATCATCAAATAGCCAATTGTATTACTGTTTTCCCAGTCATACACCAGAAATGTCTTCTAGAGATTGGGTTTTCAAACCAGGATTTCAGTCAAGGCTCACTGCGTTTGGCTGTGAAATCTCTTTAGTCTCTATGGTGTACGGTGTTTTAAAACCAACTTAGAACCAATGACCAACATTTAAAAAACTGGGAAGTTTCGCATAGAAATCTCGATTTTATGATTTCTCTTGAGAAGCTGATAGATTAGGTAACACTGGACCTGTATTTTCAAGTGGCATCTGTTCCCTTTAGGACCCTCTCAGGTTAATTTCACTTGCCCCCACCCCGTGCCCCGGTCCTCAGTTCAGTCAGTCATATTCCCTGCAGTCCCTAGAGAGGTCGTTGGGCTGATCTGAAGAGAAATGGGTTCAAGTCAGATGGCTCCAGATTCAGTCCCAACTCAGCCACTTAATAGTGTGAACTTTTGGGAAATTTGCGGTTCATCTCTGATTCTCAGATTCCTATCTTTAGGGTCCCTATGTCATAGGTCTGTGTGAAGATTCACTGAGACTGGGCTTAGAAATCTCATAGAGCAGGACTGCCATAGGGTAACTGCTCAGTGACTATTACCCTTTATCATCATCCTTCTTATTGGAATTTTCTTCCCCTTATCTAT
Source organism: Bos indicus x Bos taurus (assembly GCF_003369695.1). Taxonomy (NCBI): domain Eukaryota; kingdom Metazoa; phylum Chordata; class Mammalia; order Artiodactyla; family Bovidae; genus Bos; species Bos indicus x Bos taurus. The sequence continues at coordinate 30,877,801 of NC_040100.1, read as the reverse complement.
GGAAGGAGGTGAAGTTGTAGTCTGGAACTCTGTGCCTAGTGCTTGCTCTGCTATGTCTATTTAGCTGCGTGACATTGGCCAAGTCTCATCACCTCTCTGGACTTGCATTGAATTTTAGCAGGATGGGTGGCAAGTTCAGTAAGTTCTCATTAGTTATCTATTTAATACATAGCAATGTATGTATGTCCATCCCAATCCATCCCACACCCCCTCATTGGCCTGGCTGATATTCAGGGACACTTGCTGGCTTTGCTATTTTACATAAGCTTATGTGTAAATTCTCATTTAATTTCATGTCCCACGGAGGTCAGCTTTATGACAATCTGCTTTTCACAGAGGCACAGATTGCTTTTCAAGAGGATGCAAAATCCCTTAGTGAGTGGAGGAGCTAGACTTCAGGCCCAGACAGTCTGAGGCTATGCCACGGGTCGTTGACCATCAGGCTGCACTGCCTTGAAGCACTGACATCCAGGACTTCAGTCTTTGCCGATCACAGAGAAGTGCTTGATGCCCTGCAAATAAGAGTGTCAGGGCTGGTTCAAGGAGCCCGAGTCAGATCAAGACTATGGATGTTTCCTGCATCTGCCCCTGGCAGGGCCAGCCCTCTTGGCAAAGGCATTAGTGAGGGCAGGAATGTGTGTTTGAAGCTCTTTACATTCGATGCCAGTAGGGAATGCATGTCATCATCTTGTCCACCTTCAAACAGTCAGAAATCCAAGTGGCAAATTACATAGCGCCATGTCCTGTGTGTTTTTCAAGCATGCTTCACAAACGCTCAAGTCTCTTGCAAAGAAATGGCATCAAGTGACAGACGTCTCTCCTGCTCTTGCCTTCTCTCTCTTATTGCAGCCTCCCCTCCATCTCCCGTTTCTTATACATTTATGGTTATCCTGTGGCTTCCACCAGCTGCCCAGGCTGGAGAAGCCCACGAATGCATATGCTGTTGGCCACAAAAAGTCTCTAAATTATTTTTTTGTTTTAATTTTTAATTGGAGGATAATTGCTTTACAATGTTGTATTGGTTTCTTCCATTCATCAACACGGATCAGCCATAGGTATACCTACGTCCTCTCCCTCTTGAACCTCCCTCCTACCCCTCACCGCATCCCAGCTCTGTAGGTTGTCATGGAGCACCGGCCTGAGCTTCCTGCATCATATAGCAAATTCCCACTGGCTATCTAAATTATTTTTCCTTGCAGAATATGTTTTGCTTCTCTTTGGGCACTGAGACCTTGCATTTTAAAAACCAACTTTATTGGAGTCTAATTTGCAGCATACAGTGTACACATATTATGTGTAGTTTGATGAATTTGGACACATGGCTACACCCATATAACCACTACCCCAGAAAGTAGCCTCATGTGCATTGCCCTTAGATCCTGGAAAAATAAATGATGCTTCTGGTACAAGAGGAAAATCTCAGGAATCCCATTCAAGTGTTTAAAAGTCAGAAAACTGTTCAGACCTTGGAACCCCTGGAGGCTTCTAAGCAAGATATTGCAACTATAAGCTCTACTTGGCGATGTTGGGGTCTTTTATTTATTCACTGTAATTGGAAAGAAAAGGGATGCAGGCTTTTCTTTTCATTCCTCAGATATGCCGTGCTCATTGCTGCCTTGGAGTTGTTGTGTTGGTTTGCCTCAGATTCTCTGGCTGGCCCTTTCTCAGCATTCAGGTCTCAGCTCAGTGTCACCTTGTCTGAGAAGCTGTCCTTGATCCCCTAGGATTATTTACCAATGCTCCCCCACCCCCTCCAGCCCATCACTCAATGTGATTTGCTTCATTTCACATTACAGTCTAAAATGAACTTACTAATGTACTGGTTTACTAGTTTATCATCTGCCTCCTTCCATTATTGTTCACAGTAAGGAATGCAGCCTTTCCCCACCTGTCACTTGAGTCCTGGTATAGTACCTGGCACATAGGAGTTCTGATGCCTGACATCCTGGTTTACATGACATAAGGCACCTCCTCATTCCATCATTTATTTGCTCATGGATGTAGTCATTCCGTAGGTGTTTATTGGGAGAAGGCAATGGCACCCCATTTCAGTACTCTTGCCTGGAAAATCCCATGGACGGAGGAGCCTGGTAGGCTGCAGTCCATGGGGTCACTAGGAGTCGGACACGACTGAGCGCCTTCACTTTCACTTTTCACTTTCATGCATTGGAGAAGGAAATGGCAACCCACTCCAGTGTTCTTGCCTGGAGAATCCCAGGGATGGGGGAGCCTGGTGGGCTGCTGTCTCTGGGGTGGCATAGAGTTGGACACGACTGGAGCGACTTAGCAGCAGCAGCAGCAGCAGCAGCAGCAGCAGCAGCAGCAGGTGTTTATGGAGTACCTATAGTAGATCCAGCATTGGACTGAGAGCTGTGAGACTTCACGGATTAGTGCAGGCACAGAGCTCACGGTCCATGGCAGGAGATGGGCGATGTACAGGTGAATGTACAAGTGAATAGACACTAAGCTGAACCTTATGCAACTGCCAGTATTCCATCATCTTCAACCTCAAAAATGGCAGTCTTTCAGCTGTTTGGAACTGGGTTAAGGGATATCGAGGAAAAGTGTAGTTTCTTCAATAAGGTGCCTTTATTAAGTCAGGGTTCTCCAGAGGAACAGAATCTTTAGGAGATCTGGCTAACTATCTACTTATCTAGAGATTATGCAGACTTGCCACACATGATAATGGAGGCTGGTACATACAAAATCTGCAGAGTCAAGGTCCAAGTGTTTTTGTTTTTTTCCTTCTTTTTTCACTTTTTGTCCGTGCCTCAAAGCATGTGGGATCTTAGTTCCTTGACCTGGAATCAAACCCATGCTCCCTGCAATGGAAGCATGGAGTCTTAGTCACTAGACCACCAGGGAAGTCCTAAGGTCCCAGTTTGAATCTGAAAGCCTATAAGTCACTGTAGAACCATGAGGACCTGATGTCGCAATCTGAAGGCCATCAGACAGGAAAATTCTCTTTCTTGGGGGAGGATGGGCCTTTGTTCTATTCCAGTCTTCAACTGATTGGATGAGGCTCACCCATGCTGTGGAGGACAATCTGCTTTCCTCAGTCTATCAATATAAATGTTAATTTCATCTAAAAACACCCACTCAGAGGCATCCAGAATAATGTTTGACCAAATCTTTGGTCACGCCGTGGCACCCAGTCAAATCAACACATAAAATTTACCATCACAATACCGTTAGGATCTTGCTCTTCTGAGTGTGGACCAGCAGTATCTCCAATCACAGTACCGTTAGGATCTTGCTCTTCTGAGTGTGGACCAGCAGTATCCCCATCACCTGGCCCCAAATCTCAGGGCCTGTTGCAGACATCTTGAATCAGAATCTGCATCCTAACAAAACCCCCTAGATAATCCATGTGCACATTCAAGTTTGAGAAGCACTCAGAATGTGTGCTACACATAAATACCAATTCCTTGGGCATTAGTTTGGTTTGTAGTACATAGTTGGTTCTTTCCACTGTCTAATTCAATAAATTAAAAAAAAAAAACACATCCCTATTTGTAACATGTTTTTTAGTATACACTGCAATATATGGGCTTCCCTGATGGCTCAGATGGTAAAGAATCTGACTCCAATGCAGGAGACCCAGGTTCGATCTCCAGGTTGGGAAGATCCCCTGGAGAGGGAAATGGCAACCCACTCCAGTATTCTTGCCTGGAGAACTTCATGGACAGAGGAGCCTGGCAGGCCACAGTTCATAGGGTCCCAAAGAGTTGGACATGACTGAGTGACTAACATACATAATATATGCACATATGTTTATTATTTTTAAAATTTTTATTGGAAGATAGTTGACTTACAATGTTGTATTAATTTCTGCAGTAAAGTGACTCAATTATATATATTCTTTTTCATATTGATTTTCATTATGGCTTACCACTCACCCCACTCCAGTACTCTTTTGCCTGGAAAATCCCATGGATGGAGGAGCCTGGCAGGCTTCAGTCCATGGGATTGCTAAGAGTCAGACATGGCTGAGCGACTTCACTTTCACTTTTCACTTTCATGCACTGGAGAAGGCAATGGCACCCCACTCCAGTACTCTTGCCTGGAAAATCCCATGATCGGAGAAGCCTGGTAGGCTGTAGTCCATGGGGTCACGAAGAGTTGGACCCGACTGAGCGACTTCACTTTCACTTTTTACTTTCATTGGAGAAGGAAATGGCAATCCACTCCAGTGTTCTTGCCTGGAGAATCCCAGGGACGGCAGAGCCTGGTGGGCTGCCGTCTATGGGGTCGCACAGAGTCGGACACGACTGAAGCGACTTAGCAGCAGCAGCAGCATGGCTTATCACAGGATATTGAATATAGTTTCCTGTGCTGTAGTTGTTGTTCAGTCGCTAAGTCATATCTGGTTCTTTGTGACCCCATGAACTGCAGCATGCCAGGCTTCCCTGTCCTTCACTATCTCCTGGAGTTTGCTCAGACTCATGTCCATTGAGTCAGTGATGCCATCCAACAATCTCATCCTCTGCTGCCCCTTCTCATCTTGCCTTCAGTCTTTCCCAGGTCTTTTCCAATAAGTCAGTTACTCACATCAGGTGACCAGAATATTGGAGCTTCAGCTTCAGCATCAGTCCTTCCAATGAATATTTAGGGTTGATTTCCTTTAGGATTGACGGGTTTGATCCCCTTGCAGTCCAAGGGATTCTCAAGAGTCTTCTCTAGCACCACAATTCAAAAGCATCAATTCTTTGGCACTCGCCTTCTTTATGGTCCATCTCACATCCATACGTGATTACTGGACAGTCCATAGTTTTGACTACATGGATCTTTGTCAGCAAAGTGGTATCTCTGCTTTTTAATACCCTGTCTAGGTTTGTTATACCTTTTCTTCCAAGGAGCAAGCATCTTTGAATTTCGTGACTGCAGTCACTGTCGTGGTGATTTTAGAGCCCAAGAAAATAAAGTATATCACTGTTTCCACATCTATTTGCCATGAAGTGATGGGACTGGATGCCATGATCTTCATTTTTTGAATGTTGTCCTATATAATAGGACCTTGTTGTTTAGATAGACTCTAAAGCATACATAAGAGCAGGTATATTAAGCAGAACTGAAGGTGAAACAAATATTTACAATTTGTTGCCAATGGTGATGACTTTGTGTAATAACACACTAGTGTGTGTTGAGGATGAAGCTCATCATTCATACATAGATCCATATTTTGAATATTCTTTATGAGAGTTTGAATTATTTTTGGCTGATTTCATTTTGATCTGAATAGGCCATCGTTTTTTGTTTTTTTTTTTTTTTAACTTTGTGAGAAGCTGTTGAAGAGGAGAGGGTCCAGTCTATCATTTTCCTGTCCTTGTTTAATCAGTATTGTCTCCAGGCTGTGGTTTTGTTATGAGGGAACATTCTTAAGCCCCATGTCCACCTAGTGATGGCTAGCTTAGTATAACTAGATTCTTTGCTTGCACATCCCTTTGGGGGTGTATATAACTACAGCACAGCTGATGCACCCTAAAGATGATGCCACTGCCAAGGTTGGCACCTTGGTCCAAGGTTCTTGCTTCTCACCATCTGACATGGGTGTTCCAAGTGAGGGCTCCAGCCTCAGTTCACACATTTATTTCTTATTTTTAATGACTAAAGACCATACACAGAAGTTGTCATATTTCCTTCCCCCCACTGCCAAACTATATTAGGCATTCCCTGAGTGAGTGGACCACACCTTGAAGACACCTTGTCCAGGATACAGAAGCCTAAGAATCCCCGTCCTCATGCCTACTCTGTGAAGGGCTACCCTGGGGAAAAGTATCCTTGACTTTCTGGTGAATTTCATGAATTTTGGCACTCAGCAGGAGCCAGGGAATCTGCCGATGGCAGTGCTGACCGAATTCACGGGTAGCCACCCTGATCATTTACTTTGCTATCCTCTTGAAAGTTCAAATATTTTGCAATTTTGGAGAGAAATCTTGAGAGACTGTGGTGAGAACTCTGGTCTCTTTTTTCTTTTTAACTCGATAGTGTCTCAGTCTGCCTTTATTTATTTTTATTTGCATATTTCATTATTTTGGCTGCAGTGGGTCTTCGTTGTGGTGTGTGGGCCCTTCGTTGTAGACTGTGGGTTCACTAGCTGTGGTGCCGGCTTAGTTGCCCCTCAGCATGCAAGATTTTAGTTTCCTGACCTCGGATCAAGCCCTGTATTGGAAGGCAGATTCACTGGATGGCCAGAGAAACCCAAACTATGGCTTCTTGTTCAGGAAAAATGCACAAATAAAATTTCTGTTCAATTCTAGAGGAGTTCAGAGATCCTCTGAAGTTCAATAAAGAACCTATGTATTTATTTATTTTTATTTTAACATATGTCTTAAAAAATTTTTTTTTTAACTGGAGGATAATTGCTTTACAGTGTGTTGGTTTCTACCATTCATCAACATGAATCAGCATGTGGCACCTTCTCATTAGCTATTGTTTTACATATGGTAACGTATATATCGGAGAAGGCACTGGCACCCCACTCCAGTACTCTTGCCTGGAAAATCCCATGGACAGAGGAGCCTCGTAGGCTGCAGTCCATGGGGTCGCTAAGAGTTGGGCATGACTGAGCGACTTCACTTTCACTTTTCACTTTCATGGATTGGAGAAGGAAATGGCAACCCACTCCAGTGTTCTTGCCTGGAGAATCCATATATCTCAATATTGCTTCTCAGTTCATCCCACCCTCTCCTGCCCTCACGGTGTCCGTAAGTCTGTTCTCTATGTCTGGGTCTCTGTTCCTGTCCTGCAAATAGGAAAGAACATGTTTAGAAGTGAAAAAAAGGCAAATTAGATTTGAGAGACATCTGTCTTGTGTTTCAAACATTTCTTTCCTGCAGTCCTTTTCAAGTTTCAGGTTCTGCTTACTGTGCAGGGTCGGGAGGAGCTTAAACAATTATTTCAAAGACATTCAGGTTTGTATCTTAGTCCCGCCACTGATTAGCTGGGTTAACTTGGGCGTGTGTGCGTGCATGCTAAGTTGCTTCAGTCGTGTCCGGCTCTTTGCTACCTGATGGACTGTAGCCCGACAGGGCAGTCTTTTAAAAAATATTTATTTATTTATTTGGTTGTGCCAGGTCTTAGCTGCAGCATGTGGGATCTAGTTTCCTGACCAGGGATCAAACCCAGGCCCCCTGAATTGGGAGCTTGGAATGTTAGCCACTGGACTACCAGGGAAGTCCTGTTGGGCAGTCTTTTTGTTCTGGAGAATGGGTATAGTAATCTACGCCTTGTAATGCTCTCCCACTTGTTGGCTGCAGTTCAGCTTTGTTAGCCTTCTTGTTCCTCTGATCTGAACTCTTCTATGCCTCAGGGTCTTTGCACTTGCTGACCCCTCTGCCTGGAATGTTCTTTTATCCTCTTCATGGCAGTAACGCCTCACTGTTCAGGGCTCAGCTCAGATGCCTTCTCAGGAAGGCTTTTACTGATCAGCCAATCTGTCAGGTTATTTTGGATTTTCTTTTTTAAAAGTATACAATGCAGTGGTTTGTAGTATATTGAGAAAGTTGAGCAACCATCACCACTGTCTAATTCTAGAACATTTTCATCACCCTAAAAAGAAACCCCTCCCTCATTAGCAGTGATTTCCCATTTCCCCTCCCACACCCCTGGCCCCTGGCAACCACTACTCTGCTGTCCATATGGATTTTCCCATTCTGAACATTTCAAGTAAATGGAATCAGTTCACCTCTCTGAGTCTCTGTTGACTCATCAGCAAAGAAGGAGTAATAACCCTCATGATGTGTTTATGTGTTGCCTAATTGAATTAAGGCATGTCACGTGACTAGAACAGTGCCTGGCTTATGGGAAGTACTCAGTAAATGTTACTTATTGTTACTAATACTGGGCCGTAACTGTACCTGAAGTGTTGGTATCTAGGGTTAGCAAGAGTACTGTGCTGTGCTCAGTTGTTTCCAACTCTTTGTGACCCCATGGACTGTAGCCCACCAGGCTCCTCTTGTCCATGGGATTTCCCAGGCAAGGATACTGGAGCAGGTTGTCATTTTTCTTCTCCAGGGGATCTTCTTGACCCAGGGATCAAACCCATGTCTCTTACATCTTCTGCATTGGCAAACATATTCTTTACCAGTAGCGCCACCTGGGAATAAGCATTTTTTTATTATTAGGATTAGTTATAAAGGGTGATTAAACTTGTTGGGTGCAGACATATTACATATATTCATCATTTAATCCTCTCAATAACTCTATAAAGTGGGTAACGCTGCCATTACATCAGTAACATGAGAGGTATATGAATTCTTCTGCATGAGATCCTTATGTAATCTCTAATTGCAGGGATCTTCTTTACGTATGTCTTTTTCCCCTCCACCCTAAGTAGAATGGCAGCTACATGGAGAAAGGGGTCTTGTCTTTTGTTCATAAGCCCAAAGCCCTGGTAGCTCAGATGGTAAAGAATCCTCCGCCTGCAATGTGGGAGACCTGGGTTTGATCCCTGGGTTGGGAAGATCCCCTGGAGGAGGGAACAGCAGCCCACTCCAGTATTCTTGCCTGGAGAATTCCATGGATAGAGGAGCCTGGTGGGCTACAGTTCATGGGGTCACAAGGAGTCGGACATGACTGAGCCACTTTCAATTTTTAAGAATAAGTAGGTGCTAGTCATTGTTTTGAATGAATCAATTTAAACTTTCTCTCCTTTCAGGGCCCTTGCAGACGTCATGAGGCCACAGGGCCACTGCAACACTGACCACATGGAGAGAGATCTCAACATTGTGGTCCACGTCCAGCATTATGAGAACATGGATACCAGAACCCCCATAAATAATCTTCGTAAGTATAGCTCTGCCATCCAGTTCCAGTCCCACGGGGTGACCTAAGCGGTGGTCACACCTCCAGATTTCATGGTGTGTGTTTGGGTTTATGAGGAGCTTCTCTTTGTTGACTAAGAAGTTTTATTTTATCTCTTCTGGATCTAACTGTGGGTGGCATCCTCAGATTTCACTTTGTTTCTCCATTAAAGAGTCATCCACGTGGTGGATTTCTCATGGTTGGTTCTTCTGTTAACAGGCCACTTTGGAGGTTCATCTTGGTCATATGTTAACTAATAGCCCTTTTGGCTGGTCATCATGGTAGGTACTTAGCTAACCAAAGGATTGCTTGGTTGGTTCATCCTATATAGTAAATCTGTTAGCCGATAACCTGTTTTGTTGGTTCATCTTGATTGGGTAATCTGTTAATCAATGGTTCATTTGCTTATCTGGCTGCCTCTTGAGGTAGACCAGTTGTCACTTTTAGGTTTTATATGGCTTTAAGTTAATAGATACTGGTTCAAAGAATTAGATTTATTTTTCATGAAATCAGAATTTCATAAACATAATCCACAAACTCTGTGTGTGTATGTGTGTGTGTGTGTGTGTGTGTGTATACCTGTGCATGTATGTGGGGGGTTTTGAGTTGGGGTTGTGTTAGTTTGGGTGTGTACCTATGATTAAAAAGAAGCAAATTGTTCTGTTGTTCTCCAAGGGGGAAAAAGTTGCATTTGCTATTGTGTTTCAATAGGTATTCTTTAGCTGACAGCGCATACCTGGGAATCTTAGCGTGGTCCCAAAGATTTTCTTTCCTTTCAAAGGTCAGTATATACAATATGGAGCTGATGTACTGACTATTGGGAGTGGGGAAAAATAAGATTGTTTTGTTTTTGACAGTAGTGTACTATCATGGTTATTCCTAGCAATTATGTTTTCAAGTAAGCCCCACATTAAAGTAATGTTGTAGGGCTTTGTTTAAAATAATAAAAGCCAGAAAATTTAAAGGATGCATTTAGTTGTAGCTGGAGGTTTTTTAAAAACAGAAACAGTTCTGGCATTTTTGCACGTTTTTCTAGTCTGGGTCACCTTTGCTAAAGTTCCACCAGAAACAGCATTGGTGTTTTACTTGCTGAATCATAGTTTTGCACTGTTTGGTTACAAATTTTCATGCTCAATGGGTAGAGGAATAAGTCTGTGGAATTTGACATTGGTGATGCAAATTATCTGCCTTTACATGGTGATAATTGTTCATGGCCTTGGAAATGTTGCAGCATGTTTGCAAAGTTAATGTGTACGTGGTTTGAAATGGGTTACTAAGTAGAAAGTCTTAAGTTCCATTCTATTAAATAACTTGACATTATTTATTTATGAACTGGATCATAAAAATGATAAGAGAAATAGCCACATGTTAGAGCAAAATACACCAGTCATTGGAAGTTTTATGACCAAATCTCAAAGCCCCAAAAGGCATGGTGAATTGCACCACCTCTGATATAGCAATTGTTGTATCCAGTTCTGGCTTTGATGGAAATGAGCACATTCTCTTTCAGAATTCAGTGGAAAATAAGCTGAACCTAGGTGTATATGAGTCCTAAATATCATAAGCAAGTGAATATGACCATGAAGTAGAGAAAGCTGAAATGGTGTTGAATCCCTGGCTATAAAAAGGTGGCTGTTGAAAGTTTCTCATTTGAAGTTTCAATTTCTAGGATGATTTTGAATCAGCTCTTGAGTGGAATAACAAACTCATTGAAGTCACTCAAATTACACCACTCTGTCAGGCAAAAGGTCAGACAACATTAATGAATCTTGCTTTAGGAAGGGATCTTTGTTTAAAGTTGTACTGAAAATAAATTGTGGTTCAGAGATGGGTCTCTAGGTACTGTGCATTTCAGAAATCTCCTGTGACAGACTAACTTGGTTTATTTATGAGTCTTGCTTTTAGTCTATATTTGTGTTTCAGTAATCAGTGATCTTTTACACCAAGGAAAAAATGTGTCTTGTAATATTTTACTGAGTAGAATTGCACTAGAGCTTTCCTGACAAACTGCAGGGGAGAATTCTAGGTACAATGTCAAAAACATTGCATTCTCCTAGGAATTACGACAGATATTAATTTTATGTAGTTCTGCTAGGTTGGTTCCATCCTTATTTCTTAGTATTTTGGGGAATATCTGGAAAATAAGAGCGTATAGCTTTTCTACAGGTTTACATTAATGAGTTTAATTTAAATAGCAAATTAATTCAGTAGTTGGTAGTGATAATATTTACTTGTAATGAAGTGTTTGTCTTTTATTGATTTACAGGAGCTCTTTACATATTATGGACACGTGGGAAAAATTACATGTTCAAAAGAAACAATGATTTGTGGAGTTCATTGAGAAGATAAGAGCTAGGTGACTGACATTATCAGTTATTAAAGGTTCAAGAAGCCACGTAGTCTCCAGAGCCCACTGACTAATAGAGAAGTAGGAGAGGAGGAATCTTGTCTGAAAATCAGAAAGTAAGACCAGCTCTTGGTGCCAGAATTAGAATGCCACTACTGAATACAATGGCATAGGAAATGGTAACCTACTCTAGTATTCTTGCCTGGAAAATTCCATGCACAACGGAGCTTGGAGGGCTACAGTCCTTGGGGGTCACAAAGAGTCCGAGCACACAATGAATATAAAACCCTTTTCTGGACATTATGGGAGCTACGAAGATTTACCATTACAGAAAGTGGAAAGATGCATCTATTTGATATACAACAAGAAGGGGCACATTGTGCCATTTTTAGGGTGTTCTTCACTAAATATTCAAGTTGTGAGATTTGATTGAAGTTCCAACTTAAATGTTATTTTTATCTCTGTTTGGTGACCCACTTGACATTGCTTTAAGAGAATAATCATCTTCTCTTGATACTAACACTAGATCACTTTCTGCACTTTTCCTTATGCTTTGTTCAAACACTAAGAGAACCAGCAACAGTCTAGAAACCTGGATATTTGGAAGGAGGGGAGTCGGGAAGGACTAGAGTGAAGGCAAATAGGGAGGAAAAGGCTTCAATATTGGGAATTTTTTTTGCCAACCTTTATCAGTTTCCTATGGTTCATTTTTCCTGTGATATAGGCAGGACTCGCCTTTTTTTATCTTCAGCAGATGCTGTTCAGGGTCTTTTCAGGCATTCAGTGTTATTGCCTAAAAATATTTAGTCTGATAATCAAAAGGGCTTGGACCTCTTTGATTAACAGGATGCAGATTCAGATGAGAGAGTGATTTTCTGCAAAAGCTCCTCGGCTTCTGCGTAATTACAGTTTGCTTTTGAAGGCGCATTTTGTTCTCAAGTACTGTGAACGTGCGCTGTCTCCCCCACCCCAGCCGCCCTGTTTGCCAGTGACAACCCCACCCCCCCGCCCCAACCTCACCTTCTGAGAGTCCAGGGTAAATGTAGGCTTCTTTTAGTGTCAAGATTGTGAGATTTGAGTGAGGGATTGTGGGGACAAAATACAACCTTGGATCAACACTTCTCAACTTGTTTGTATTAAAAGCACACTTCTTTTGAAATAAAGTTTTAATTTGGAAATAATTTTATATTTATAGGAAAGTGGCACAAATAGTACCCAGAATTCTCACCCACTCACCCACTTGCCCTTGATGTTAACATCTTACTTGACTATGGTACACCGTAGTTATATGTCAAAACTAAGGAGTCAATATTTGTACATTATTTTTAGCCAAATGGTAGGTATTGTTTCAATCTCACTAGTTTCTTCTCTGATGTCCCTTTTCTGCTCCAGGATTCAATCCAGAACACTACATTATAGTTACTGCAGCTGACTTGATAGTAGAATTTTGGTTGTGCAGTATTGTTTAACGATGTGGCAAAGGCTGGAAACAACATGAAATAAGTCAGTGGCAATTACACAGCCTTTATTGCCATTGTATAAAGTGTTGCCCAGTGTCTATGAAAACCTCGCATTAAGTTATGCACCTGCTCAGGGTTGGAATGGAACCAGCTGACATCCTGACTGCTCTCACATCTGTTCATGGGACAAAGGACCCTCACACTCCGTACAAACATACAGCTCCACTTCTGAATGGAGTCAATGTTGTAGTATTTATTTCACGGGCATAATCTGAGCAAGTGAGATCTCACCCCAAACTCTGGTGAAATGCTGACTTGCTATTTCAGGGCATGGAACTCATCAGAAAGACCGGATTCTTATCCTGGCTTCTACTCCCACCCTGTCCTTCCCCAGGACCATTTCCAAGCGGGTTTACGAGGAATCAGATGAAAAGCAGATCCATGACTTAGTTTCTGAAGAGGTTGTACAGCTCATGTTTAGGGCTAAATGGATTTTCATTCATTTGTCCATATTTACAAAGGCACCCAGGATGTCCCGTACTCGATTTTTTTGAAATACTAGAAGGAATATTCCCACATACTTTCTAAAAATTGGGAGGAATTACCAACATGGGCCTCCTGTATAGCACAGGGAACTGTCCTCAATATTTTGTAATAATGTATAAAGGAAAAGAAGAGCTTTCCAAGTGTTGCTAGTGTAAAGAACCTGCTGGCCAATGCGGGAAACATGAGACAGGCGTTTGATCCCTGGGTAGGGAAGATCCCCTGGAGGAGGAAATGGCAACCCACTCCAGTATTCTTGCCTAGGAAATCCCATGGACAGAGGAGCCTGGCAGAGGGCTATAGTCCATGGGGTTGCAAAGAGTCAGACATGACTGGGTGACTGACACCTTTACTTTCATTTTGGCCAGGCACAGGTGCTAAATGTTTTGAATATATTAACTCCTTTAATATGCAAAACAATGTTTAAACAGCCCTGCTCATTCCTGCCTCAGGGCCTTTGCACCTGCTGTGCTTTTTGCCTATAGCACAGGAGCCCAGGCCTCTTGCATCTCATCTGTTACCCCTATTGCAACCTCACTAGAGAGGATGTCCTTGTCTACCTGTGGCTCCCAAGTCACCTACTGTTCCCCATTTTCCCACTATTCTCTCTATAACTTTTGTATTCTCTGAAGTTGTCTTGCTCACGTTTTAAATTTATTCCTCTTTCACTATATTGTAAACTCCACAAGAACAAAAGCTTTGTATCGTCACAGCTGTACTCCCCACGGCAGGACTGGGCTGGCTCATAACAGAAGCTCCATAAATTTTTGTCTAATAAATGAGAAAGCCTGTGGAAGAGGTATCGTTATCCCTGTTTTATGAAGGAGAAAACCGAGATTCATGGAAACTAAAGAACTGGTATGATAACTGAGATTTACTTTTAACATCACCAGGAATGTATATAATTGTGGGGGATGGTAGATGAAACAAAATGGGAAAAATACTGTTATTACAGCCAGGTGACCAACTACATGGGGATTCCTTATTCTAGTCTATATTTGTGTATATTTGAAAATATCCATAATAAAATTGAAAGTTACACAGCTTGTCCACCATAGCAGAGTTAATTCACAGAGGAGCTGGGATTCAAACCCCGTTCTGTCTGAGTCCGTAGCCTGAACTTTAATGGAGGCATGTGGGTTATCTTCTGGTGAATATCCAGGCTTAGGAAGGATGAGAATCAGGACACTTGAGGGACTTTAGGAGGTAGAGTGGGTAAAACATCACTATTGTTTCTGTCCTTAATACACTCAATCACAGTGTCTTTTAGTTCACTTTATCCAGAGAGAGAAAATGTGGTTGGTTTCTGACCAACCATCAACCTGGCTCCCTTGAATCAGTTGTCAGACTCCTGAACAATCAGTTGGGTGGGATGGAGAATGTCTCAGTCTCAGGACTTAGGTGGAACTAGTCTCCAAGAGGCTATGTTTGAGAAGCACAGTGGAGATTGCTGTTTTAAGCTTCCTAGGGGTAGGGTAAGGATTACATTAGTTTTATTCTTTTCTGTACCTCCACTGCCTAGAAATTACACAGAGTTCAACAGACATTTGTCAAATGAATGATTACATGTATCTATGAATGACTCCCTCGCCGGAGCTCCATAAGAAGTCCAGGGGAACCCATTAACAGGACCCTTGAGATTTTTGAGTTTTGAGGAAGTTTAGCTAATTTCGACTCAGATGAGGCTTTAACTCTCTTCTAAGAAGTGACAGTTACCAGCACTCGTGTTCCTGAAATGACTGGACAGGTAGTCTTTCCATCTGAAGATCTATGACTGCAAATAGTTTTGCACACAGGTCAGTAGATTATAGCATTGCTAAGAGTTAAGGGGCTGGGCCACACTGGATCCACTAGAAACACTTTAAAAGAAAATGCTTATGTATTTGGTTGCACTGGGTCTTAGTTGTGGCCCAGGGGATGTTCGTTGCGTCATGTGGGATCTTGTGTTGCAGCACACGGGCTCTCTAGCTGTGGCTCGGGCTTAGTTGCCCCGTGCTGTGTTGGGTCTTAATTCCCCGACCAGGGATCGAACCTGTGTCTGCTGCGTTGCCAGGCCAATTCTTAACCTCTGGACCATCAGGGAAGTCCCTAAAAACATTTTTAGGTTTAGTGCTGTGGCCTGAGTTCACTTGGTGTGGTTTTAGATTGGAGCCCTGGTTTTCTCCTGAAGTATTCAGCGTTATAGATGGGATCCTGACATGTGATGACGCTCATTAAACAGTGGACAGTTTGTCTTTGAGATAGTGCAGTGAGGGCATGGGAGATATGGACTTGGGAGGTGGACATCATTGGATTGGGTGTATGTATGCTCTGTCATCTGTGAGCTGTGCAATCTTGGAAGTATTAATGTAATTCTGTAAACTACAGTTTTCCATTCACTGAAAAGAGTGAAATAACATCTACCTTACAAGTTTGTTTTGGAGATAAAGGAATTAACACATACAAAGGATTTAGCATAATGCCCGGTAACATACGTATTGATTACTGTTGTTATTTGTGGAATGATTGAGCATAGGTGCTAAGGTGGTCCATAGACTAGGGGCCAGTGATGCTCATCAGCAGCATTTATTGTGCATTTGTCTTCACAGTGAACATATTTTCATGCTGCCTGTTGATAACCCCATTTGTGTGTGTGTGTGTGTGTGTGTGTGTTTTCTACTACTGTTTCTGATGTAAATGAGAACTGAAGAAACTGTCAACTCTTTCCCGAAGAAATAGCTGGGGTGCAGCAGGTGTCCCATTCTTAGCCATTTGTTCCTGTCTTATGTTTTCCTTCGAGTCCCATTAAAACACATGAGCTTTGGTTCTGAGTGTTGATTTTAATATTTACTTATACTAGCAGACCAGACCCATAGAAATCTGGCCCAAAACATGCCTTGTATTTCCACCTAGAAAAATGAGATTTTGTGTGTGTGTGTGTGTGTGTGTGTATGCACAAGCAACAGAAACAGATCCCTTAAAAGAAAAAAAAAAATTAGCACTTTCTGTAGGTCATATCCTGGGCTCTTTTCAAAAATTGCTACTAATGCTGGCCACATGGCATTGCCTAATTGGATCTACATTGCCTTTCCAAAGTGCTTCCAACCAGCTGTAGGACTATTTGTAAAGAAAGCCCAAGTGCTTATCACAGTGTCGGGTTTAGTTTAAAAGATGCCAAGTTCTGCTCTTTCCATTCTAGGGAAAGCCTATCCAGCTCCTTTGGGAGAGCATTTCTATTTAGGTATAGGGACTGAAAGATGCAACATGCTTGTTGTGTGATTGACAGGGTGCATTAAAAAAGAGAGGAATACATGAAATAATAACATTTGTTCTGCACCTGCTACATGCATGCATTTTCATTCTCACAACAATCCATGAAATAATTGAAATAGGTCCTGCACCCCCATACTATAGATGAGGAAACGGGCATTGAGAGCTTAAGTAATCTGCCCAAGGCCCCTGAGATACTTGACAAGGAGTTCAGATCCTAGGGCTTCCCTGGTGGCTCAGATGGTCAAGAATCTGCTTGCAATGCAGAAGACCCGGGTTTCATCCCTGGGTTGGAAAGATCCCTTGCAGAAGGAAATGGCTATCTACTTTAGTATTCTTGCCTGGAGAATCCCATGGACAGAGGAGCCTGGCAGGCTATAGTCCCTGGGGTTGCAAAGAGTCCGAAATGACTGAGCAGTTAACACTTAACACTTCAGACCCTAGACATGGACTCAGGCATGAACTCTTGATGACTTTTCTCATGACTTTCAAGGACATGCAGTGGATGATGTACCAGATTACATCTTTTCTCCTACTCCCTTTTATTTATTGATCCTCATTAAGAATCACTGTATTAGATGACACGCATCTTTGAAAATAGACCGACTGGATAGAGCCATCATTTCTGGAAGATTCAGATATTCACCAATCTTTGCTTTCTTGTCATTAACATTTCCATGTCTTCATCAACACTGAACTAAAATTTACTAAAATTCTGCTATGTGTCACGCAATACTCTGTGACAACTGGAGGTATGAGGATAAATGAGAGAAAAATAAGAAATATCCTCCTGGAGCCTGTGATGCAGTCAGGGAGATGGAAGAGGAAACAGGTAGTTGCAAAGCCGCGTGATGGGAGTAAGTATGGAATGTTGTGGGAGCATCATGCCGGCCTCCTCAAAACACCTGGGGCTGATGGGGAGGGAAGGGAAATGAGGACAGATTTTCCTGAGAAATAGGTATTTTGTTCTGTGAGAGAAATAGTCCCCAACAACTTTCCAAGAACCAGAGGGAAAGAAAGCAGAAGATTTTTATGTACTGACTTTGCTTGCTTTTGATTGAGAAGAGGACTACCAGTCCTAGATCTCTCTTGCACGTCTGATTGGTTTTATACAAATTATATAAGGGGAGAAGAGGATTTGGTCCTTTAGCGTCACACTGCTTTTGGTAGGAAAGTTAAAATGCCATGTCTGATGTGGGAAGCCTAAAACTTCTGGATCAGCTTTCAGGTTTGAGTACAGATTCTTTGCAGAACAGTCTCTGAGTTCAGGTCAGCTTGCTGTTCTTGGAGATTAGCATTGAATATTTTCTTCTTTTTTTTTTTCTTTTCTGAGCATTGTGGGGTCTTTTTTGCCAGACCAGGAATTGAACCTATGGTCCCTACAATGGGAACACAGAGTCTTAATCACTGAACTGCCATGGAAGTCCCTGAATATTTTCTTCTTTAAAAAATAACAGCCAATATAAAATTAAGCAACATAGTTTAATACCATAATGCATATATTAAAAGAATTTGTAATAAGGCTTTAGGAAAAAAATCCCAATTAAGAATTCTCAGTAAAGTTAATTACAAGTTGAAAAGGAAATCCCGTCACATTAGTCTGAGAATGCAGTTAATGAAACTAAATGTAATCATAATCTGGGTATTTCATTGAATGGAGACTTAGACTTATTAATTTAGGTATTAGGCCTGGAGTTGTGTGCTCACAAAAGGCCATGCTCAAAGCAGAGCCTGGATTTTTACACGTAGAAATCCAGCCCTTGGTCCAGGGAGATGGGCCTTCTTTGAGATTTGTCCATGGTGCTGAATCACACCCTGGATGTATTTATTCAAGGCACCCAGCAAGAAGTCTATCTTACAGAATTTCAGAGCTAGAAGGAACTTTAGGAGTCATTTTGCCTTTGGTTTACCACATTTTTGGTTTCAAAGGTGACAAAAAATTAAAAAAAAAAAACAAGAATGGAGGGACCAATATAGTGTGCCTTCAATTTTGCTAAGGAAGATAATGATGTAAAAAGTAACTACGAAAGCAATCAGCATCATTTCCCAAATGATATGGGCATTGTAACACCAAACATTTAGGTTAGATATAGCTCTCAAAATAAAACACAACTCCTAAACTGAATGAAATTGATTTTATGAAAAATCTCATTCCAGCATCCTTATATTTTCTCTCTGTTTTTTTTTTGGCCTCCCATCAGTTGAAAGTGAGAACACAGACTTACATTTTGGGGAATTACTGATTATTCCTTAAATGGTTTGCTCATTGGATGAGTGTGTATTGAGTACCTACTATATGGTAGGCACTGGGGCTTAGTGCTAGGGATATGGAGAGTGGCATTGTGTGTGTGTGTGTGTGTGCATGCACACATGTGTATGTAGGTGTATATATATATAGACATGTATATAGGTGTGTATATATATGTGTGTATATATGACTTCATGGAGCTTAAAGTCAGTCCATTCTTTGCATTTTACAAATAATGAAACTGAAGTACATGGAAATGTATGGGTTCTGTTTTTCTTTCTAAAGTGACACAACCATGAAACTTGTGAAGTTAATACTGTTTAGAAGACATTATTGTGCTTCCCTAGAGGTTCAGTGGTGGAGAATGCACCTGCCAGTACAGGAGACACAGGTTCTACCCCTGATCTGGGAAGACCCCACATGCAGTGGAGCGGCAAAGCCCATGTGCCGCATCTGTTGAGCCCGTGCTCTAGAGCCCAGGAGCTGCAGCTACTGAGCCCACGTGCTTCAACCGCTGAAGCACACACACTCTAGAGACTGTGCTCCGCAACAGGAGGGGTCATAGCAGTGACAGGCCTGTGCACCGCAATGAAGAGTAGCCCCTGCAACTAGAGAAAACCTGCACAGCAATGAAGACCCAGTGCAGCCAAAAAAAAAAAAAAAGAATTATTTAAAAAATTGTGCAAGCAAATTAGCTGAGATATTGATATGGTTGTTAATTCAGAGTGATGGAAAGTGGATGAATTGCTATTTAAAATTGAATATTTAGGACACAATTACTGATCACAGATACATGTTTACTTGGCATTTCTTGGAAATGGACTTAAGGATGTGAAGCACAGGGATAGACGTCATAGTTATTGGTACAGTTCCTCCTTAGTTTGATGCCTTACCTGTTATCCAAAGAAAGCTGTTTAAAATATTCAGATACTCAGATATTTTAACAAAATATCGAAATGCCTAAAGCCCATGAATTGAAAGTTGTGCAAGGGCAGCATGTAATTTTTGACTGTCTTTATTAAGTACTAACAAGGAATGGAGAAAGCACCTCATTCTTCAGAGGCATTGTTTAAAAATATTTAGTGCGTACATTCAAAGTCAAGGAAGGTCCTCAGTCAAACAATCCTTTGATAATAGCTGACAGGAGGATTGTATAAGCATGTTTTCCTTTTAAGAGAGAAATTGCATGTTTAATATTAGTGAAGACAAGAATGTGCACTTTAAAAACATTATTTCACTGAAGTGTAGTTGATTTACAATGCTGTGGGGTTTTTTTTTTTAATATTTACTTATTTCTAGTTGTGCTGGGTCTGATTGTGGCAAGCACACATGCTTTTTAGTTGCAGCATGTGGGATCTAGTTCCCTGGCCAGGGATTGAACCCAGGCCCCCTGCATTGGGAGCTCAGAGTCTTAACTTTTCCTACAATGTGGTGTTGATTTCTACTGTTTAGTAAAGTGGTTCAGTTACACATAAGATGTACACCTAGAGACATGAGAGAATATTGCCTCTGTTTAAAGAAAACACAAATAAGGCAGTTTTCCCCAAATCCATAGACTAGAACAGTGATTGAAGTTAAATCCTGATCCTGCTTCTTTTTTTTCACTGAAGTGTAATTAACCCACAACACCATGTTAGTTCCGGGTACACAACGTAGTGACTTAATACTTATGTAAATTACAAAATGGTCACCACTGTATAAGCATATTTTTAAAAATTGTTCATTATGAAGATTTTTGTTCTGCTAATAAGCATAGAGGTGGGTAGGTTCAGATCCTGGTATGGTTCTTTAAACATGTATTCATTGTTATTTAATTTACATGAGTATTACACCTATGGGCTTCCTTCATAGCTCAGTTGATAAAGAATCTGCTTGCAGTGCAGGAGAAGTGGGTTCGATTCCTGGCTTGGGAATATTCCCTGGAGAAGGAAATAGCAACCTGCTCCAGTATTCTTGCCTGGAAAGTCCCATGGACAGAGGAGCCTGGCAGGCTACAGTCCATGGGGTTGCAAGAGTTGGACACAACTTAGCGACTAAACCACCACCATTATACATGTAATTATGAACCTCTTCACATAATGTGGTACTGAAAATCTTGCTTCTGTCATTAATCATCGCCTCTTCATAGATACAAAATAATCTCCAGTCATAATGATGATGAATAAGGTCTATCATGTTGTTGAACCGCTTGGGAGAGAAATCACTTAGGGTTGGTAGGAGGTAGAAGGCACACCTGGAGTTGCTTGAAGCTACCTTGCCTTCACAAGGGGCAGGAGCATCCTACCATGGAATAAAGACATGGAAGAGAAAGGCAGAATGGAAAGGGGGAGAGAATGAGTTTAGTTCTGATAGGATTTGAGTTCCTGGATCCAGCCATACCTGAAACCATGGGCCTTTCAGTAACAGAATGAATTTCTTTGAAATTCAATCAGCTTGAGTTGGGTTTCTGTCACTTGCTTGGGAAAGAATGCTGATTTCTATAAGCAAAACCTACCATCATAAATTACCCACAGTTTCCAATACTTAGGTCATCTCATCTAACTTTTAGAAAAACCACCTTGGGACTATTGCCTCTTTAGCTGGGATACTCAAATGTAGCCGTAAGTATGCTAACTCTGTTGTGATTTTATTCTGCCGGATTGTGAGCTCTTCTCTGTGTATCTCTATTCCCCACATATAGACCTGAAAACAGTTCAGTTCAGTTCAGTCTCTCAGTCATGTCCGACTCTTTGCGACCCCATGGACTGCAGTATGTCAGGCTTCCCTGTCCATCACCAACTCCTGGAGTTTGCTCAAATTCATGTCCATCGAGTCAGTGATGCCATCCACCCATCTCATCCTGTGTTGTCCCCTTCTCCTCTTGCCTTCAATCTTTCCCAGCATCAGGATCTTTTCCAACACAGTAGACCATGAGTAATTACTTGGTGAATACACTAATGAAGCCCAGCCACTTAACTAGCTGTGATTGGTCTAAGCTAACAGCACTGGTTAAGTGGCAAGACAAGGACTAGAATCCCAAACTCCAAACCCCAGGTCTAGTGCTCTTGCATTTGACATGGGCAATTTGGGTCATAGCAACATTTGGCGGTCTTCACCTGAATTTCATTATGCCACTTCCTGCTTAAAACTCTGCAGCTGAGCTCTCCATTGCCCATTTCTGTTGCAATAATAATAACAAACTCCTACTTGGTCTTGCATAATCTGGCCCAAACACTGTCTCACTCATTTGACCACAGGGAGCTCTCTCTTTTCTTATTTAAATGAACCAGGATTGCTTTTGCCTTAGGTAAGGACTTTCTTTTTGCTTTTCCCTCTGCCTTGCCCCACTCTTTGCATCATTTAGGTTTCTGCTAAACAGTTATCCTCCTAGGGAAGCCTCCCTATAGAAAGTAGCTCATCCTACATATGGAATCCCACAACCATAACTCTCTATTAGGTCACCATTTTCTTTTCGTCATAGCTCATATCACTACCTAAACATCATCTTGTTCATTTGTTTCTTTACTATCTTCCCCATCCAAAGGTCAGCTCCACAAGACCAGGGAACTTGTCTCTATATTAGGTGCTCAATAACAGAATTGTTGAATGCTATGCTATGCTAAGTCACTTCAGTCGTGTCCAACTCTGTGTGACCCCATAGACGGCAGCCCACCAGGCTCCCCCGTCCCTGGGATTCTCCAGGCAAGAACACTGGAGTGGGTTGCCATTTCCTTCTCCAATGCATGAAAGTGAAAAGTGAAAGGGAAGTCGCTCAGTCGTGTCCGACTCTTAGCCACCCCATGGATTGCAGCCTACCAGGCTCCTCCGTCCATGGGATTTTCCAAGCAAGAGTACTGGAGTGGGGTGCCATTGCCTTCTCCGGAATTGTTGAATGAGTACTGTCAAAATACAACCCTGAGGGACTTCCCTGGTGCTCCAGTGGCTCAGACTCCATGCTTCACATGCAGGGGGCCAGGGCTCAATCCGTGGTCAGGGAACTCGATTCTGTGTGCCACAACTAAGGCCCAGGGAAGCCAAATAAATCAATAAATAAAAAGGAATGTAAGAAAATACAACACTGAGCACATTTCTCAAGGAATTGCTACTCACATTTTTTCTTGTCAGTTCACCAGGTTTTATTTCTTATGGACTAAGCTTTCAGTGCAGTTATCAAAGTTTAGCAAATGCCAAGTTGCATGCCCAGAGAAATTACATATAATAAACTCATGAATGCATATTCCAGCATCACATGGAAATTACATGTAATAAAAAAAATCATGAATACATATTCCAGCATCACCTGGAAATTATGAAGTGTCACACCAAGTTCAGTCCACTAATTTGAGCACAATTGACTTTTTTCAATAGCGTTTTCTCCTATGTCATTCCTTTGGACTTCCCTGTGTCTTAGGTCCCCTACAATATCCCTTCTCCATCTTGGCTCTCAATTTCATCACCGCAAAAACAAATTAAGGAGGGAGCTGGGCGTATTTAACATTTTTGAAATAACTATGCTGTGTTGATGTGCACAATTAAAAAAACTCAACTCCGGTGTATGCCAAGTAACCGTAATAACAGCCTGCTTTGGATTATAATGTTGATTTTCAAATATTGCCAAGCAGACTATTAAATCCCCAACAGCTATGTTCCACATTTAATTATTATATTTAAAAGGAAGTCTTAAAATCCAGAGGGAGGAGATGGTGGATACAAAAGAAAAAAAAAAAAAAAAAAAACCCAGCAGATCCACAGATTCATTTCATATCCCAAAACTGGACAGCCCTCCAGTAGCAAGCCATATGCCCTGGGTATAGCATCTATAATTAAGATCAAGTACTTACCTACCTTTTGACTCTGAATTCCAAAATGCCCCCAATATGCCACCGATCTTATAATCCTCACCCTCGGAGCAAAATCAGGTCAAGCTAAGAAAAGCACTCAAGAACAAAAGATGCAGTCTCTGAATTTTCCATCACGAATGCTCTGAGCATCCTCTGCCCCCCCAAGGATACTTTTTAGTAAAAGTATGGGAAGGAAATGGGCTATATCATGGTGGGGAAAGGTTGCGGACAGAGGACATCGTTGTTGCTCCTTGTGCCCGGTTTTCCAGCTTTGTATTCTGTTGTGGTTGTTTCGGCTGGTTATTGCTCATGTCAGCCCATTTGATTAAGCATCACGGTATGTGAAACACTTTATGAGGCTTACTTGGGTAAATGTAATAACACCAATAGTTAGCATTTATTGGATGCTGTCTGCCAGGTGTTTCCAATGTATTATCTCATTTAATTCTCTTAATGAGCTGGTATGGTGGCTGAGGTTTTCTATATCTGACAGAGTAAACAGATATAGATGTCAGATACCATGTATCAGAAGCTATGCATATGATGCATGGATTCAAATACACTACTGTATCAGTATCAGTTCAGTTGTTCAGTTGTGTCTGACTCTTTGTGACCCCATGGACTGCAGCACGCCAGGCTTCTCTGTCCATTGCCAACTCCTGAAGCTTACTCAAACTCATATCCATCGAGTCAGTGATGCCATCCAACCATCTCATACACTGCAGTCTGATTTCAAAACCTGGGATCTTTCTTCTACCCAGAGTAGGCACATGGATTCCCTTTTGGGTGCTGGGAAGGAGCTGCCTGAAGAAAAGTGCTGAAAGGGATTTTTAGGTTAGAGTCAAACCCTGTGGGCATGAGTGCTGTGGTTGATTAACCGTGTCTGCTGTGAGAGCTAGCTAGGAGCATAGTGTTGTTTGCCTTATATTTATACTCATATTGACATAAGTCTAAGCACTTATGATTTTTTTAATGAGGGAAGATAAATGGAATATAAACTGAGGGAATATAAACCCACTTGATGGATTGGGAAGGCCTCAATGCATGGTGCCTAACATATGGTGTTTGGATGTATAGTAGGTGATTAGCATATCTTTAATGAATGGATGAATACATGAGTGGATAGTCTGAGGCATATTAAAACCCTTTGTTCTTCTAGGTTCTTTAAGCTATTTACATGTAACAAGTCAATCTACCATAAAACTACATAACAGAACTACATCCCTTTGTCTCCTATAGGAAAGTCAACCTAGAGCTGAATATTTCAATAGTATATTTTTGATCTTTAAAAAAATCATTGTTGTTTTTCCTCCATTGGCAGGTGGATTCTTTACCAACTGTACCACTTGGGAAGCCCATCCTTTGTATGGGGAATTACTTCTGTCTTATGCATGTATTCAATAAATCTTTTTCCTGTTAGATCTAGTTAGACACTGTGTTAATGGAGCAAAACCCAGCCAGGTTTCTGACCTCTGGAGTCTACAGTTGAGGGGGATAGGACTGTTTGCAAATCTAATAGACTAAAAACGTGTAAGAGATATTACTTGTGGTAAGTATAGGAGGAAACAAGGAAGATGATGGGATTAAGGATAACAGGGCTAAGTCACTGAGGGGGTGACGATTCACTGAGACCCAAAGATGAGTGAGAAGGAACTGTCCAAGTGAAGCACAGGGGAAAGTGAAGGCAGAGGAAACAGAATGTGCAAAGGTCCTGAGGCTGGAAACTACTTCATCTGTGAAACCAAAGGAAGCCCAAGGGGGCTAGAGTCTGGTGAGGGAGGGGCAGAGGTCATAGTCCTAAATGTGGGGAAATGATATTCAGAAATGAGAACAAAGTGAGATATTGATTACAGGCATGTCTTGTTTTATTAAGTTTTGCTTTATTGTACTTTACAGATACTGCATTAAAACTTTTTTTTTGAGTTAGTTGATTTACAATGTTGTGTTAACACACATTTAAGGGACAGCTAATTAGTGACAATTAATTGAAAGGATACATGCACCCCAATATTCATTGTGGCACTATTTACAATAGCCAGGACATGGAAGCAACCTAAATGTCCATTGACAGGTGAATGGATAAAGAAGCTGTGGTACATATATACAATAAAATATTGTTCAGCCATAAAAAGATACTGCGTTTTTTTTTTTTTTTTTTACAAATTGAAGGTTTGTGGTAACCCTGCATCAAGTCTATCAGCAGCGTTTTTTCCAATAACATTTGCTCATTTTGTGTCTCTGTCTCACATTTTGGTAATTCTTGTCATATTTCAAATACTTCACCAGTAAAAAGATCACAATTTGCTGAAGGCTTGGATGATGGTTAGCGTTTCTCAGCAATAAAATATTTTTAAATTAAAGTATGTACGTTTTTTCAGACATGATGCTATTGCACACTTAATACCCTACAGGCTAGTGTAAACATGATTTTTATATGCACTGGAAAGCCAAGAAATTTGTGTGACTTGTTTATTGCAATACTCGCTTTATTGCAGTCATCCGGTACTGAGCCTGTAGTATCTCTGAGGTGTGTCTGTATAGATTATAGCTACGATTTTGAGCACTTACTATGTGCCAGGCACTGTGTTAGGTGCTTTACAGCTGTTCTAGTGTGTCCCAGGACTGCTCTGTCCCTCTAATTGGGCTTCCCTGTGGGTGTTCCACGGAACACTGGTCCTTTAGTTTCTTGCCCAAATAAATTTGGGAATTGCTACCTGCTCTCTCCACCTCTTTGAGATTCTCAATGCATCTTATTGGCACCTTAAAGATTGAGAATAAAAGTAATAAAGCCATTTATAATTGCATTCATTTCAGTGTTTTTCAAACTGATAGATCTGTTAAATATCTTTTTGTGTAGCAATTATTGATGTGTATGGAGGAAATGAAATACTGGAGAACTTAGAAGAATGCTGCTGGGCTCATGTTTACTCCGTCCAACTTAATCACCTTCCCTGGTGGCAGACTTATTATTTCCCAAGGCAATCCTTTCTGGTTTCAGGCAGATCTCATTGATAGGGCGCTTTCCTATTAGTTTTCCCTATCTTTGATAGGGGGCTCAGTGGTAAAGAATCCACCTGCCAATGCAGAAGATGAGAGTCGATCCCTGTGTTGGGAAGATCACCTGGAGAAGAAAATGGCAACCCACGTCAGTATTCTTGCCTGGAAAATTCCACAGACAAAGGAGCCTGAAAGGCTACAGTCCATAGGGTCACTAAAGAATTGGACACAACTTAGTGACTAAGACAACAACAACATTGATATGGAGTGTGCCCATTCCAAAGTTATTAGCCAACCTCTTAGAGCGGCTTAAAAGAGCCAGTGGAGGACAAAGCTATTGACAATTCTCTTTCCTCCTCTCTGCATGCTAGTTTCTGTCATCCTTCAAGGCTTGATGTAAACAGTCCGTATCAGGCTGGTTTGGTTATAAGTAACAGAAATCAGGGACTTCCCTGGTGGTCCAGTGGTTAGGACTCTGTATGTCCAGTGCAGGGGGAATGGGTTCAATCCCTGGTCAGGGAACTAAGATCGTGCGTGCTTGCTGCACACAGCTCAGCCAAAAAATAAAAATAAAAGAAATTAAAAATAAGTGACAGAAATCAGTGCTATGCGACTTAAGCAAAAAGGGAGCTCTTTTGAAGAATGTGGGATGGTTCATAGAACTGAAGGGGCATTTGAAGAACAAAGCTTGGCATAGTAAGAATCAGGGCAGCTCTAACCAGGGCTGGTGGCTTGAGCTAATCTGTGGTCTCATCAAAGCTCCCCTGCAGACATCAATCATTCTAACCATTTTTCTTTCTTTGTGCCTACTCCACTTAAATATAAGGTCCTGGGGAGTGTCTGGCTAGCCCACAGAGTCACATGGTCAACCTTGGCTAGGGAGGGCTGGTACCTTGATTGACAGTCTCACCAAGATTGCACTCAGGGAGAAAGACGAAAATCTCCAAAATGAAATTGAGACTCTGGGCAGAAAGTGGAGGAATGGATGCTAAGTATTCAGAGAGAGAAATCAAGGTCCAAACAAATCCCATCTTTTGTCTGATCACTCTTCTGAATTTATATATGCCTTGATATCTGTCTGAATCCCTTCAGACCACTCAGTTCTGCCAATATCCACATGCTGCCTTGCCATCTTTCCTGCATTGTTTTCCTCTTCTGTGGCTTAGCTCTTGTGGGATGAATTTGCCCTGTATCTCTAATTAGGCATAATAACAAAACCTATACGACATCTCCAGCAGTAGTCAGAGTTAAGTGATTATGGGAAAGCTATTCCTAGGGGAGGGCAGTCAAGTGATTAGAAGTATGGTGTGAGGTGTGGGTGGGCTTCCTAGGTGGCTCAGTGGTAAAGAACCTGCCTGCCAAAGCAGGATACATGTGTTCAATCCCTGGTTCGGGAAGATTCCCTGGAGGAGGAAATGGTAACCCACTCCAGTATTCTTGCCTGGGAAATCCCATGGACAGAGGAGCCTGGCTGGCTACAACTCCATGGGGTTGCAGAGTCAGACATGACTTAGCCACTAAACGACAACAACATGAGGTGTGGGGTGGGTGGAGGGGATGTGGTTAGGGAGGAAGGAGATGTGGGTAGAAACATGGGCTTATAGAAGAAGACATTCAGAGAGGGCTGCAAGGTGGATGGAGAGGAGACAGCCTTGCTGGGGTGGAGGGGCTGCACATGGAAGTGAAGAGTGATGAAACTGATGAATGGAAGACCCCCGAGTCCAGGTTAAGGAATTCAGACCTGAGCCTCTGGGAATGTTGAGCAGCTGGGCTGCCTTACATCACTTTTGTGACTAACAGTGTCTTGTTGGGTTGCTGGGATGATGGATGACAATGGCCTTTTAAGACAATTCGGGGAAGCTCCCAAGCCGTCTCCAACACAGCTGCCACTACCTTACCCGCTTACCCATGAAGTCCTTGTTCTAACCCTTCACCAAAGCATTTTGAAGGTTGCTAGGAAACTGGATGCTCGAACAGTTGGGATCTGATGATAATAATTCTCTAAGTTTCCATGATTGGAGGAAGAGCCAGGTCAGTCCAATGCCATCTTTTCTTAATCTTACTACGGAGTAGAGGGAGACAGAAGTGCCTTTAAGACATGTGAATTCTATTCTGTGATCTCAGGTCAGGGATGGGAAGAAGCAAATGGGAGAGGGGGCGTGAGAGGGGGAGAGAGAGAGAGCAACATAAATAACGTGAGTATTTCTGCTCACCCTTCCACACAATGAGCATATGCTCGGAGTGAGACGGGAGACATGAGTCTGCTTTTGCTGCAGACAGACTCACTTCCCACGAGCTTCTCCTGAGTGTGATTCTAGCATTTAAAGATATGCATTTTTCATATAACTTGGCCACCAAACAGAAGCCACTTACTTCATCTGGTGCTCAACCAGAGAAACAGCCATTGTGGGTAATTTTGGCTGAGCATGATTTTAGCTGCTCCCTCTGGCCTTAGATTTCTGCACAAGACAGGATTCCAATGAATAGCTTTGTGAAATTCCTACTTGGTGCCATGGATAATCCCACAATGGGGTTCACCTACTTGCCCACCCCCCTGGCATAGTATGGACTGGCTGGAGGGTAGTGGGGCTTATTTATTTGTACCTTACCCCAAAGATGTCCTTTCTGAGATCACTGTTATAACCTGGAGCAGAAAATACCACTAGGTACCTGTGGTTCAGATGGTAAATAATCCATCTGCAATGCAGGAGACCCGGGTTCAATCCCTGGGTCGGGAAGATCCCCTGGAGAAGGGAACGGCTACCCACTCCAGTATTCTTGCCTGGAGAATTCCATGGACAGGGGAGCCTGGCGGGCTACGGTCCATGGGGTCGCAAGGAGTTGGACAAGTTGCTTGGACTGAGCAGCTTTCACTTTTTCACTCCCATACAATTAGCTGGTCCTCCCAAGAATCACAGCTCAGCCCCCCGGGTTATGCAAGTACACCACTGCCCTTGCATCCTTGCATTGCATGTTTTTTGGAGATTTAGGGATTGACTTTTAGGTCAGTGGTGGAGCTGAGGACGTTCCACCAGGACAGCTCACCCAAACCTCTGGGGAGTGTCTCTTGCCATTTACTTATAGTACTTTTTTTTTTCTTCAGTATTATTGAGAAATAATTGACATACAGCGCTGTATACGTTTGTGTACAGCATAATGATTTGATTTACGTGCAGCCTGAAATGCTTATTAGAAGTTTAGTGAACGTCCATCATGTCGCATGGACACAATTAAAAAAATAGAAAAAAAGTTTCCTTTGATGAGAACTTTTAGGGTTTACTCTCTTGACAACTTTCATGTGTAACATATAACAGTGTTAGATTTATCACATGTACATGACATACCAGTACTTATTTATGTTATAACTGCATGCTTGTAACTTTTGACTGCACGTGTGCTTAGTCGCTAAGTCGTGTCTGACTCTTTGCAACTCCATGGACTGTAGCCACCCAGGCTCCTCGGGTTGCCATTTCCTTCTGCAGGGTCCCTTCCCAACCCAGGGATCGTACCCACGTCTCCTGTGTCTCCTGCATTGCAGGCAGATTCTTTACCTGCTGTGCCATTGGGGAAGCCCCTTCATCTAATTCTTCTCCACCCCTGCCTTTGGTAACCACAAATCTGATCTCTTTTTCTATGACTTTGTTTTTGAAGCGTAACTGACCTACAACACCAGGTTAGTTCCTGTTACACAACAGAGTGGTGCAGTATTTCTATGCATTTCAAAATGATCACCATGAGTCTAGTTATGATCTGTCACCATACAAAGATATTACATAGCTGTTAAGCACATTCTCTACCTACACTGTACATTTCATACTGGTGACTCATTTATTTTGCACCTAGAATTCTGTGCCTCTTAATCTCCCTCTCCTCTTTCTTTCCTCTCCTCATCCCCTCCCCCTTTGGCAACCATCCCTTTGTTTTTTGTATCTATAACTCTAGTGTTGCATATTTGTTAGACTTTCAGCAATTGAGTTTTAGGTGGTTGGTGGAGCTGGAGATTTCCCCAGAAGGACCGCTTAGCCAGCCTCTGGGCAGTGTCCTCTTGCTTTTTGCATTCAGTACTTCCAAAAAATTAATGCATTCATCTATATGAATACGCAACATGAATATGGAGAAAAAAATGAAGTGCTACAAAAGGGTATAAACACAAGGTGTCCTCTACCCTCCAGCGCACAGTTCTCCTCCTCAGAAGCAATCACTGTAATAAGCTTATTGTCTGTTCTCCTGAAGATATTTATTAACATTTGTAAACACTTTCATACCTTGCTTATTTCGCTTACCAGTAGATGTCTTCATCTGCTCAGGCTACCATAACAAAATAGCATAGAGTATGTTGCTTAAACAGTAGAAAGTTATTTTCTCATCATTTTGGAGACTGGCAAGTCCAAGGTCAAGGTGCTGGTCAATTTGGTTCCTAGTGAGAGCTCTCACCCTGGCTTACAGATGCTGCTTTCTCACTGCATCCTCACCTGGTGGACAGAAGGAGAGATTTCTGGTGTGTGTGTGTGTGTGTGTGTGTGTGCACACGCGCGCCTGCTCAGTCACGTCTGACTCTTTGTGACCTCATGGACTGTAGCCCACCAGGCTCCTCTGTCCATGGAATTCTCTAGGCAAGAATACTGGAATGGGTTGCCATTTTCTTCTCCAGGGGATCTTCCCTACCCAGGGATCAAAACCACGTCACTTGCATCTCCTGCATTGGCAGATGTATTCTTTACCAAACTGTGCCACCTGGGAAGCCCCAAATCTCTTCTTAGAAGGCCACTAGCCCTATTGGTGGAGAAGGCAATGGCACCCCACTCCAGTACTCTTGCCTGGAAAATCCCACGGACGGAGGAGCCTGGAAGGCTGCAGTCCATGGGGTCGCTGAGGGTCGGGCACGACTGAGCAACTTCACTTTCACTTTTCACTTTCATGCATTGGAGAAGGAAATGGTAACCCACTCCAGTGTTCTTACCTGGAGAATCCCAGGGACGGGGGAGCCTGGTGGGCTGCCGTCTATGGGGTCGCACAGAGTCGGACACGACTGAAGCGACTTAGCAGCAGCAGCGGCATCAGCCCTATTGGATTAGGGCCCCAGCCTTACATTCTCATTTAACCTTTATCATGTTTTTTTGTTGTTGTTGTTGTTCAGTCACTCAGTTGTGTCCCACTCTTTGCAACCCCATGGACTGCAGCAGGCCAGGCCTCCCTGTCCTTCATTATCTCCCAGAGTTTGCTCACACTCATGTCCACTGAGTCAATGATGCCATCCAACCATCTCATCGTCTTCTTTATCATCTCCAAATACAGTCACCTTGGGGGTTAGAGCTTTAACATATGCATTTGTAGGGGACACAAGCATTCCTTCCACGACAGTGGGTATATGCCTGTTTAACAGCCTTACATTTTCCCAGGTGATCCTGACATAGATGGTCCTGGGTCATATTTTGAGAAATACTGTCTAAGAACCCTAATTGTTCAGCTAACTTATCCATACTCTGGTGGAGGCGGTAGGCATTCAAAGTTTGGCTCCTCCCATAGCAGCCCATTCCAGTATTCTTGCCTGGGAAATCCCATGGACAGAGGAACCTGGCCTACAGTGTATGGGATCACAAAGAGTTGACTGAGTGACTCAGCACCTCCGAGATATCATATTTTAGTGGTAGCCTTGGTGGGAAGGAAGGCATTTTTGGCTGGATGAACCTCAGGAGCAAGGGATTCTTCTGCCCATTTGTGGTTACATGTTGTTCACCCTCCAGGGTTTGAGGCAGAGTCTAGAGCATGGGTTCATGGGTCCTTTAAACTTGGGTTCAGATTCATGGGCTCTGCCTCTTATTAATGCTAATGGTGTGATCTTGGACAAAGTATATAACCTCTTTCTCCTCTCACGGCATATGGTGTTACTATCTGGTTCCTTGGATCACTGTGAAGATGAAATTAAATAATGCATATAAAACCCTTGGCACAGATCTGAGGATAGTGAAAGCAAACAAACAAATAGACAGAAGGAACAAATAATACAATCAAATCTTGTCTTCTTTAGTGTCACAGTAAAAGTGAACTGCAAACCTGCCTGTGTTTATGGTACTTGAATGAGACATATGGTTAGAATATACTTCATCAAAGCATCACCTCGCCAAGACAAGTTTGGGGGCACATTTGGCAATTTTTTGCTTGTAAGAACAGGGAACCTGGGGTAACCTGTTACTTGGGCTGAAGTCATTTGAAATCCTTAGTGCTGTGACAGTCTGATGGTAACATGAGATCCCAATGGCCTAAGTTAATCATGGAGACAGGATATGAAGAAGAGGGAAGCCCTTGAGACCTCTGACCTGTGGGTCCCTCAGTGCATCTTCATTAGCGCTGGAGGGCAGGAGGCTCCAATTCTTTTGAACATTCCTCCTCTGAAGGGGAGGGGGGAACCTTCTGAAGTTGAAACAATGACTTTATTTCTTTTTTTAAAAAAATATTTATTTATTTATTGGCTGCATCGGGTCTTAGTTGCAGCACATGGGATCTTTGTTGCGACAAGCAGATCTTCCCTTGATGCACGTGGGCTCTCTAGTTGTGGCACTTGGGTTCAGCAGTTGCAGCCCGGGGCCTTAGTTGCTCCAGCGACATGTGGAATCTTAGTTGCCCTTCCTGGGATCAAACCCACATCCTTTGCATTGGCAGGTGGATTCTTAACCACTGGGCCACCAAGGAAGTCCTGAAATGACCTTATTTCTGAGAAGGGAAAGGCAGAAATGGGCTGAGAATCATTCGTGGTTAAAATGTCCTGGACCCAGTTCTAGGAATGGTCACACATGGAAAAAACCTTCAGGAAAGTTCATCCTTGGAGCACACTGCCTCTCTCTAAGTCTCACAGAGACAAGTTGACCAACCAGGGAAGAATGAGTCCCCCAGCATCTGCTTCAGAGTCTGTAAAAGGCAGTTTACTATTTGTATTCGTGAAGGTGCCAATCAGATAAAGCACCATCCTTCATATCTCAGTGTTTCCTTTCTTATCATGCTTTGAGAAGTCAGTGACAGGGAAAGGCTTTGCTTCTCTCAAGGAGCCTGAGTGTTCTCACTGCACTCATGAAAATGATGTAACCAGCTTTTGCTTTTCACTTTGGCTACCGAGAAGCACACAGCCAAATTCAAACCTGTGTTCAGCCTCATGTCCTGCTCCCTGGTTTCCATTTTGCTCTTATCTTGGCATATGCCCTGTAATGTGTCATAATCTTGTAGGTTCAAGTGACAGAAACCGAATGCTAACAGGAACTTAGTGGGTCAAGAATTTCAGGCATGGCTAGGACTCAGCCAGTGTTCTCAGGGGTCTGACTCTCTCTTCATCTCTAGATTTTGTGTGCCTCTCTCCACTTAATTTTCAGACAAACTCTTTCCCTGGGAAGGCAAGTTGGCTTTAGCAGCCCTAATCTGACACTGTCCTTAGCCTCCAGACCTGCAGAGAAGGAAAGAGCTTATTTCTCTACAACTTTGGGGAAAAACTTGGGAGTGGTCTATGGTTGGTTTCTGGTAGGTCACGTGCCCATCCCTGGGCCAATCATGTTAACTGAGGAAGCCTGACTGGTTAGTCTAGGATCATGGGTTCACTGTTGGACGTAGGTGGAATCAATTCACAGACTGCACAGGATCGCTATGGAGCAGTGAAGGTGTGTTTGTATTTGTATGTGTGTGTGCGCGTGTCATATTTCAGGAGGAGCTCCTCAGACAAGAGACTCCAAACAGACAACAACCATAAAGAAAACAACCCCACACACCTGTTGTCCCTGGTTTTGATGTATGATTGTTTATTTATATTTTGCTTCACTGCCTGAAACCCTATGTGAAATGAGGCGGAATGAAAAACCAAGACGTGTAAACTGATTGAATAGACACATCAGTGCATCTCTCTTTATGGGAGGAGGGAGGGGCCGATGAGAGATGACAGTCGGCAAGCTCAGCCCCAGGTTGAGCTCTGGAATGTGATGGAGAGGGGAAACTTGTGTCTGATTGCCCACAGGTGTGCGGCCAAGACCTCCATACTGTTAGGGGCACGCCTGTTAAAAACTGACCCTACCTTCATTTGTAGATACTGATGAGAGGCTCGTATGATGTAAATAGCATTTTATAGATTAATAACCGAAACCTAGCTTAGGTCAAATTTGAAATACTCCATGTTTTTTTGTTTGCTCGTTCATTTGTTGTTCTGTCTTCTTCTTCCTTTACTGCCGGGTTTCTCAGCCTTGACACTTTGGACATCTTGGACCAGATAATTCTTTGCTATGAGGGTTGTCCTATGTGTTGTCGGATGTTTAGCAACATCCCTGACCTGTACCCGCTAGATGCAAGTTACCCCTCCCTCCTGTACGACAACCAAAAAATGTCTCCAGATGCTACCAAGTGGCCCCTGGGGACAAAATCATTTTGGTTGAAAAACCACTGCTCTTTTTATTTAAATTAAAAAAATAATGTATTTATTTTATTTGGGGGATAATTACTTTACAGTATTGTGATGGTTTGGGCCATACATCAACATGAATCAGCCACAGGTATACATGTGTTCCCCCATCCCGAAGCCCCCTGCCACCTCTCTCCACCCTATTCCTCTGGGTTGTCCCAGAGCACTGACTTTAGGTGCCCAGCTTCATGCATTTAGTTGGAGGACAATTGCTTTACAATGTCGTATTGGCTCTGCCATACAACAATGTGAATCAGCCATGTGTATACATGTGTCCCCTCCATCTTGAACCTCCTTTTCACCCCCCATCCTATCCCACCCCTCTA
Source organism: Bos indicus x Bos taurus (assembly GCF_003369695.1). Lineage (NCBI taxonomy): Eukaryota > Metazoa > Chordata > Mammalia > Artiodactyla > Bovidae > Bos > Bos indicus x Bos taurus. The sequence goes on along the minus strand of NC_040100.1, from coordinate 30,842,575 downwards.
GGTTGTCACGGAGCACGGGGCTGAGCTCCCTGTGTATCCGGCAACTCCCCATTAGCTATCTGTTTTACGTATGGTAGTGTATATGTCTCAATGCTGCTCTCTCAGTCCGTCCCACCCTCTCCTTCCTCTGCTGTGTCTACAAGTCTGATCTCTATGTCTACCCTGCAAATAGGTTTGTCTGTACCATTTTTCTAGATCCCATATATTTGTGTTAATATATGATATTTCTTTTTCTCTTTCTGACTTACTTCACTCTGAATAATGAGCTATAGGTTCATCCACCTCACTAGAACTGACTCAAAGTCACTCCTTTTATGGTTGAGTAATATTCCATTGTATATATGCACCACAACTTCTTTATCCATTCATCTGTTGATGGACATCTAGTTTGCTTCCATGTCCTGGCTATTGTAAATAATGCTGCAATGAACACTGGGGTACATGTGTCTGTTTGAATTATGGTTTTCTCAGGAAAACCACTACTCTTATTTGAATGTGGCTTCTGAGAGAAGAGGGTCCCTGAATAACTTAGTTGTCTGGAACTTAGTAGATGCTCAACAAATCCTTTCTTTTTTCCCAACAAATCTTTGACTAAATGAACTGGCCCACTTTGAACTGAATTCTAGGTACTTTTGGCCTCCAAACAGCCACATTTCTTCTTGTTAGGAAAACTAAACTAATTCGTGTAAAGTCTTACCTCCTTTCAGGGACATGATGTGCACTCAAGAAATGTTTGCTCTTGACATTACTGTTATCATGATTACTTCCTTCCTGGAAGAGTGCTAAGCCCAAAGCCATGTGGTTATTTTGTCCTAAAAATCATGGCTGTTTCTTGAATTACAGGAAGGAAATGGATGGAAATAGCTGGAGAGGAAGAGAGCCGAACAGGCACAGGGGGTGCAATTATAGGACTTTTAGGGGCAGTTCTCTGTGAGATGACCTTGCCATGTGCTTCTCTTAGAGCCAGATCTCTAGCCAGACAGCAAACATTTTCTTATGCAGGAATAGGAAATCCTCCCCCTCCACACTTCAGTATGGGTGTTTGGAAAAGTGTAGGAACTTTTTCAGTGTCAAGAGGCCTAGGGACTGCCTTGGCTTGAATTTCTCCAGAAGCTGACCTTGAGACAAGATTTTTTGGGGGGAGGTGATCCCAGAAAACACTGTTAGGTAGGTGTAAGCAAGATAGAGGAGCTAATAAAAGGTGTATTTTCTGACCATTTACCATCAAGGCAACTAGGAGACCAAGTGTGTTTTCCAGCCAGAAGGAAAGTTACTGGATAGAGAGTCAGAGGTGTTTTCAGATGGCAGCGCTGGGTGTAGAGGTGAGTTGTTGTTGTTGTTAAGTCGCTCAGTCGTGTCTGACTCTTTGCAACCCCATGGACTGCAGCACACCAGGCTTCTCTGTCCTTCACTATCTCTCAGAGTTTGCTTGAGTTGGTGATGCCATCCAACCATCTCGTCCTCTGTTGTCCCTTTTCCTCCTGCCTGAACAGATATTGGCAGGGCATTGCTATGGGAGGGATGTTTGGTGGATGGGGCAGTGGTGTACATAGCAAAGTGCTAGAAGAAGGATCAGATCAAGAATGAGAAATCGGGACTTCCTTGGTGGCCCAGTGGCTAAGACTCTGAGCTGCCAATGCAGGGGGCCAGGGTTCAATCCTGGCCAGTGAACTGGACCCCACATGCTGCAAATTAAGACCCAGTAGAGTCAAATAAATAAATAAAATAAATATTTCCTGTTTGGAATACCAGTCTACTAATAAAAAGAACTGATAATAAAGGACTTCCCTGTAGCTCAAAGGGTTAAGAATCTGCCTGCAATGAAGGAGATCAGGGTTCGATCCCCTGGGTTGGGAAGATCCTCTGGAGAAGGGCACGGCAACCCACTCCAGTATTCTTGCCTGGAGAATCCCGGTGGAGAAGGAAATGGCAACCCACTCCAGTGTTCTTGCCTGGAGAATCCCAGGGACGGGGGAGCCTGGTAGGCTGCCGTCTATGGGGTCGCACAGAGTCGGACACAACTGAGCGACTAACATATATAACGTATATTTTGGTAGCATCTGCTGGTTGCGGAACACTTTGACCTTCATGTGAGTTACCATAGCAACCCTTCAAGGTAGCTATCCTTACTCTCATCCATTGAATGGGTGACCTGGGCAGTCTCTGAGGCTAGGGGTCCTTATAGCAGTGCTGGGAGAATGCAGACACCACTAACAAGAACGGCTTAGCAGAGTGCCTGCCACACAGCACACTTCCCACTGTGTGGCACCTGCTGTCACCGGTATCACTGCCACTGTTAACTGTTATTGTCATTAGGTCACAAACCGAGTCAGTGACAGAGCCAGAATTTCAACCCAGGCCTGGTAATATAAAAAGCCTGCATTCTTTGTCCTATACTATGTGCTGAAGACGCAGTCTCCATTTCACTCCTCACCCTCTAAGAATCTCACAGTCGTACTGGGAAAGATAAACCTAGGAAGCATAAGACAGCCAAGAGAGAAAGTCGAGACCAGTAGGGAGCCAGGATGGGTTTTAATGTCTTATCTCAAGTTGAGTTTCCTAGCAGCAAAGCCTGAGACAGGGGTTTGGGAGGATTTAATTTACCAAGGGAGGCTCTTAGGAGAAGGGGGATGAGGAAGCAAGATTGGGAAAGAGACAAAGCTAAGCAAGCATTGGACTTGATTGGAGACCGACTTTTCTGCCTGATCCCAGAGGGAACTCTGGAGCATCAGTTGTACCACAGAATGGTTTCTGCCTTAAAACAAGTGGCTGGCTTTCTGTACTTTCCCCTAAGTCACCCATTCACTGATCCTGGCCACCCCATTGGATGGGCGTAGGGGTGGAGTAACTTTTTAGTAGAGAAGGCTCTGCTGGCCAAAGTGGAGAAGAAGGCAGCTGGGAGCCATCAGCAGCTGGTAAAAGGGATCTCAGCAGGGCACTGAGAATGGCCACTGCAGGTCTCTGGGGCAGGAGTCTGCAAACTACAGTCCATAAGCCAAATCCTGCTTGCTGCTAATGTTATAAATAAAGTTTTATTAGGACACCGACATGCTCATTTGTTCATGTATTGTCTATGGCTGTTTGTGCTCCAAGGGCAGAGTTGAGTAGTTATGATGGAGACCCTAGGACTTTGAAAGCTCAAGTATTTGCTATTTCCGTCAATCAGTCCAGAGGTTCAGACAAGAGAGGAGTTCACAGTAATCCAGAGTGGCCCCAGAATGGAAGTCACTTTTCTCTGGACTGGAGAAGGACATGGCAACCCACTCCAGCGTTCTTGCCTGGAGAATCCCATGGACAGAAGAGCCCATCGGGCTACAGTCCATGGGGCCACAAAGAGTCAGACACCACTGAGTGCCTAACACTCACTTTTTCTTTTCTCTGGACTTGGGTTCATGATGAGGAATCCAGAAGAACTTCAAGGATGAGCAAGTTCATGTGGGTACAGGGGAAGCAGACACCCAGAAGAAAGATGGAAGGTTGTATACCAAGGAAGCGTGATGTGGTACAAAAATTCTCCCAGGACCACATGGATATCTGGGACAGTAGCTTGTTCAAGGGAAGAAATCCACTTTAGACTCGTTTCCAGGGAAGAATTCCATTTAGAAACCCTTAATCAGAGGAGTGCACGGTCTGGGGTGTGCTCGACGCGATGTGGTCAGACATAATTATTTGGAGCAGCTGTAAACAAGTCTGGTCACTTAAGATAAAGATGGAAAGCACACGCTTTGCCTTCATAGGGACAGCAAAAGGAGAAAAAGGTATCTCGGCCCTTGGCGTTGGTGAGCGCTTAGCAGGAATTCATTCAGTGCCCGTAGACATCACGTGCTCGCTAACAGGGACAGCAGGACAGCAGCTCTTGAAACTCACGGACTATTTTTGTCAAAGGAGGATTCAGTTTTAAATATTCGATGCCTTTAGGATAACTCATCTATCACTGCACCAATTTAAGTCTCATTAATCACGTACAGGAGAAGGGGGAAAGAACTCCCAGCCCTTGGAGATTTTAGTGCACAGTGGGAAATGGAGGCTGGGAAGTGGAACTCGAGTGGCATAGTCACACAAGGAGGTGAGTGAGAATGATCCCCCTGCATTGGGGACTGTTTCTTGGCTCAAAAATTGCCAGTTGAGATTTTTAAGATCATGATGGGGATCTAGGGATTCCATCTAGGAACATGGAGTAGGGTAAAGACCATGACTCTTGGGGCTGGGCAACCTCTGTTTATGGATCTACCATCTACCAAGAGCCTACATGTGCCAGGCAGCATACTGAGCACTTCCAATGCAAACCCTCATGAGGATGAGATGGTTAGATAGCATCACTGACTCACTGGACAGGAATTTGAGCAAACTCCAGGAGATAGTGGAGCACAGAGGAGCCTGATGTGCTACAATCCATGGGGTCGCAAAGAGTCAGACAATGCTTAGCGACTGGGCAACAACATGTAACCCTCATAACGACCTTATGAGATATGTCATTGTCCACCTTTTACAGATATTAAAATTGAGGTTTAGAGATGTTAACTCTTTTGCCCATGGCCATAGCACTTCAGAGTGGTGGAGCTGGGATGTGAACCCTAGGTTGACCCATTCCAAACCAAACCAAGCTCTAACCATTATACTACAGCGCACTCAAGGCAAGCCAAACCTCAACAGAAATGGAGCCCTTTCTCTCCTTGGAAAAACTGAAATTACAGAATGGTAGGGACTGTTACTGAACCAAACTTGTGTCTGCCTAATGTGGAGCAGAGCCAATTAAATGGTTGTAGTGAAGGAGTAAAGTATTGTTTTTTTAATTCATTAGTTTTTGGCTGTGCTGGGTCTTCATTGCTGCATGCAGGCTTTCTCCGGTTGTGGCGAGCAGGGGCTACGCTCTCGTTTCAGGATGAGGGCTTCTCACTGTGGTGGCTTCTCTTGTTGCAGAGCACAGGCTCTAATTATGCAGGTTTCAGTAGTTGTGGTACGGGCTTAGTTGCTCCACGGCATGTGAGATCTTCCCGAACCAGGGATGGAACCCATGTCTCCTGCATTGGCAGGCAGATTCTTAGCCACAGAACCACCAGGGACATCTTGAGTAAAGTGTTTATTGTCAGGTGCCAAGCAACACATGCCAAGCAAGGAGCATGGGAGGTTAGTGCTCAAAGGACTCAGACTCTTTGATTGCTTTTTAGGGAAGTGTTTTTAAAGGGATGAAGGTCATAAGACATATGATCAACTCATGGACTTTCTTTTCTGATTGGTTGGTGCTGAAGTAACAGGGTGATATTTTTTGGTGTCTTGATCATCAACCCTCTGATTCCATCCAGCCTTGAGTCTCTGTGTTTCTGTCTGGTGGAGTCCTGGTTTTTGAAAAACAGCTCAAGGACGTGCGTTGGCCTATGATTTTCATCCTTTGCAGGGGAATTTGGGGTCCTATGGCTCTTTTAATGGCTGATCTACTTAGTTATTACTACCTTTTTTGCTTGACTGTTTTCTTTTTGTTTCTTTTTTTCTGCTTCTCTAATGATTAACTGCTTGTGTCTGCTCTTTGGAACTTGGGGACTGCCTAGGAGCCCGAGGCTTCTTTTATAAACAAGAACTGGGGGACACAGGAGGTCTATTACTGGGGAGTCCCTGCAGGGTCTTATTAAATTGTAGAATAAACAGCCTTTAATAAACATAAACAGCCATTCATTTTGATCGCCCAAAGTAAGTTTTTAAAAAAATCATTTGTTTTTGGCTTCTCTGGGTCTCAGCTACAGCACACGGAGTCTTTGTTATTGTTGCAGCTGGTGGGCTTCCCTCTGGTTGTGATGTGACTGCCCCAGCGAGTATGGGCTCAGTAGTTGTATAGTCTACTGGTGTACAGTCTCTGTTGCTCTGCAGCATGTGTGGTCCAAGCTCCTGGGCCAGGGGTCAAACCCACATCCCCTGCATTGGAAGGCGGATTCTCAACCACTGGACCACCAGGGAAGTCCCCAGAGTAAGTTATGGGTAGCATTGTGCTGTATAACCTTTCCGGCTTTTGAACAATGTTTGTATTTTAGAAGCGCATGAGGACTGCTCTGGTGGTCCAGTGGTTAAGACTCCATGATACCACTGCAGGGGGCACGCGTTAGATTCCTGTTCCGGGGAGAGCCCCTATGCCACATGACTTGGGCAGAAAAATAAAAAAATAAAGACACATGTATTCACATAGCACATTTTTGTCTTATTTTTCCAAATCAACATTATACCGTTAAGTGTTTAAATACTATCACATACCTTCACAAGTATAATTTTAAATAACCTCATAATATGTTGTTGAATGGCTGAGTATACTTACCTATGTAAGTTTCCGTATCTTTGAAGTGGGGCTAGAATTTGCTACCTCATATCTTTGTGATGAGATAAGTTATTAAGCCTCTGACATGTGATGGATACTTAGCAAATATTTATATTCTCTTCTCCTCATGTTTGGATAACTTTACTAGATTCAGAGCCTGAGATGGCAATTCTTGCACAGGTCACTTTTTAGAGGTGAGGGGTATCTCAGGAAATATCTGAAAAGGGAGAGATGGTGGCAGGAGGCGGGCAGGAGAGGAAGGAAACAGCATGTCTACTCTGGAGCCCGGCTACAGCCTGATCCCACGGCAAGCTCTGAAGCATCACAGAGCTGGCATCGCCTTGAGGCTGTGGGGTTGACCTCTGACACCTTCACATTAGTGATCGTTGGCTGTGGCTTTGTGTAGGAAAAACCTACTCTTCTTCCTGTGTGAGTCTCCTTTACGATCACACTGACACCACTTCTCCCACTAGATGTGTAGGGTTATTTTTCCCACACCAAACGATTCTCTGTGACACCAGCTGGTTGTCCTACAGTTCAATTATGACATTAATGGGAGGAAGCTCAGATCACAGATCAGACATATTTCTGATGTCAATTGCAAGTCCCAGGATGTCACCAGTACTTCTGCCTGACTGGTTATAAACCAGGCTTCCCATGACCTACTCCTTGAGTTCAACAACTTGCTAGAATGACTTGAACTCCGGGAAACACTTCCTTCCTTTTATTAGTTTATTATAAAAGAGTATGATGAGAAGTGGGTTTCCCTGATGGTTCAGCAGTAAAGAACCTGTCTGCCAGTGCAGGAGACGTAGGTTCAATCCCTGGATATGGAAGATCCTCTGGAGAAGGAAATGGCAGCCCACCCCAACATTCTTGCCTGGGAAATCCCATGGACAGAGGAACCTGGTGGGCTTCAGTCCATAGGGTCGCAAAGAGTAAGACACGACTGAGCGACGCAACAACAACAATTTGATGAGATGCAGAGGAGCATCCAGACGGCAAAGAGACATGGGGCAAGGTGTGGGGAGGTGGTATACACAGCTTCAAGCTCCTTCATGTCTTCAGCAACCTGGAAGTTTTCTGATCCACTTTTCCCTTCCTGGAGGATAAGGAATGGGGCTGAAACTCCCAAGCTTCTTATCATAGTTTGATCTTTCTGGTGGCCAGCCCCCATCCAGGACCCCATCAAGCATTGCCTCATTAGAACAAAAGACATTCCTCTCACCCATCAGGGAAATTTCAAAGAATTTAGGAGCTCTGTGTTAGGACCTGTGGTCAAAGACCAAATATTAGAACAAAAGATCCTCTTGGACCCCTGTGTTTGTAGCAGCACTATTTGCAATAGCCAAGACATGGAGACAACTGAAATGTGCATTGACAGACGAATGGATAAAGACGACGTGGTGTATGTATATAACGGGTCACGTGGTGTATGTATATAACGGGTCACGTGGTGTATGTATATAACGGGTCACTACTCAGTCATAAAAGAATGAACTAGTGTCATTGGCAGCAACGTGGATGGATCTAGAGAGTATCATACTAAATGAAGTAAGTCAGAGAAAGACAAATAACCAAATGATATCACTTACATGTGGAATCTCAAATATGATGCAGATGATCTTATTTACACAGACATAGAGAATAGAGTTGTGGTTGCCAAGGGGAAGGGAGGGTGGAGGGGAGCTGGCTTGGAGTTTTGGGTTAGCAGATGCAAACTAGTATATACAGAATGGAGAAACAAGGTCCTGGGCTTCCCTTGTGGCTCGGCTGGTAAAGAATCCACCTGCATTGTGGGAGACCTGGGTTCGATCCGTGGGTTGGGAAGAGCCCCTGGAGAAGGGACAAGGCTACCCATTCCAGTATTCTGGCCTGGAGAATTCCATGAACTGTATAGTCCATGGGGTTGCAAAGAGTTGGACACGACTGAGTGACTTTGACACTTCAAACAAGGTCCTACTGTATAGCCCAGGGATCTGTATTCAATATATTGTAATAAGCCATGTGTATGTTAGTCGCTCAGTTGTGTCTGACTCTATGCGACCCCGTGGACTGGAGCCCACCAGGCCTCTCTGTCCATGGGATTCTCCAGGCAAGAGTACTGGAGTGGATTGCCATGCTCTCCTCCAGGGGATCTTCCCCACCCAGGGATTGAACCCGGTCTGCTGCATTGCAGGTGGAGTCTTTACTGAGTCTCAAGGGAGGCCTCCAATAATAAGCCATAATGGAAAAGACTATGAAAAAAGATGCTATTAGTGCTCATATCACTTAGGAAATTACTAAGGTTTCAGGGGCTCTGTGCCAGAAACCAGGGGCAGAGACCAATATGTGTATTTTATGTTATTTCTCATGTGTAAAACCTCTGGGTAAACCTCTCCTAGTCAACTAAAGGAGACTCTCTTGAGTAGTCCTTTCCAATATGGTAGCTCATAGCCACATGTAGCTATGAAGCACTTCAAATGTGGCTAGTTTTAACTGTGATGTGTTGTAGGTATAAAATACTCATCATATTTTGAAGATTTAGTGTGAAGAAAGAGATGTCTACATTTCCTTAGTAATTATAAAGTAGATTACATGTTGAAATAACATTTGGAGTATACCAGGTTAAATAAAATAGATTTTTAAAATTAATTTCATTTTTCTAATATGGCTATTTGAAAATTTGAAATTATATATGTGGCTCACATAATTTCTTTAAAAATTTTTGAAATGCATTTGAGTTATATTCATTTGTTTAAATTTATAGTATTGAAGTATAGTTGATTTACAATGTATTATTTTCTGCTATATAGCAAAGTGATTCAGGTACACGTTGTTCAGTGGCTAAGTCGTTTCTGACTCTGCGATCCCATGGACTGCAGCACGCTATGCTTCCCTGTCTTTCATTATCTCCTGCAGTTTGCTCAAACTCATGTCCATTCAGTCGATGATGCCATCCAACCATCTCATCCTTTGTCGCCCCCTTCTCCTCCTGCCCTCAATCTTTCCCAGCATCAGGGTCTTTTCCAATAAGTTAGTTCTTCCTATCAGGCGGCCAAAGTATTGGAGCTTCAGCTTCAGCATCAGTCCTTCCAGTGAATCATCAGGATTGATTTCCTTTAGGATTGACTGGTTTTATCTCCTTGCTATCCTAACTATATATATATATTCATTCTTTTCATATTCTTTTACATTATGGTTTATCACAGGATATTGAATATTGTTCCCTGTGCTGTACAATAGGGCTTGTGGTTTACTGATTCTGTATATAATAGTTTGCATCTGCTTCACATTATATTTCTACTGGACAATATTGCTCTGGAGTAGGGGTTGGCAGACTCCATAAAAGGTCAGAGAGCAAATATTCTAGACTTTGTTAAGCCATACAATCTCCACTGCAATTTCAATTCTTCAGTTATTGGGGAGGCAACCATAGACCAAACATAAATCATTAATGGTCATGGTCATGTTCCAGTAAAGGATTCTTGATAAAACCATGTGGTGGGCTTGACTTGGCCCATGGGCTGTAGTTTTCTGATCCCTGCTTTAGGGAAAAATAACAGCTGAGAACTGTTAGCAGTCAGTGCTTATACCAGATAAGCATGGTGGTGGTGGAGGGGTCTATATGCCTCTATTTTTCTCCTGATTAGGAATTTTTTTTTTTCTGAAATGATTTTCCCCAGGTTTTATTACTAACTGCTAGCTATTTTGTTTATAAAAGAGGAAGCTTTGAGGGGGAAACTTTATTTTAGGGAGCTTGGACTGTGAGACTACAGGTGGAGAAATATGCAGAAGGAAGGAAAACAGGACCAAACATTTATTTCCTTCTCAGGATTGTAGGAGAGGTACATATGCACATCAATATAACATTTAAAAATATTACTTAGTATTCTGCACGTCTGTGCAACTGGTCTACCCTGGATGGCGGTAGCAGTGTCATCTTGAGGATTTAAGTGATTTTTAAAAATGATACATGTTGATGTATGGCAAAACCAATACAATATTGTAAACTAATTAGCCTCTAATTAAAATAAATAAATTTAAATTAAAAAAAATTAAAAAATAAACTTGACTAAAGTGGGAAAAAAAAATGATACATTTCCCCGCCCCCCAACTTTTGCCAATACAAACACAAACATGAAATTTTCCAATTGAGGCCAATTAACATGGAATGCCTTAGGCCAGGAAATAATTAATACAGAATCCTGGGGAAATGACATCTTTGCAACTCCTGCTTTCTCAAGGTGGAATCGCTCAATTAAAATGATTCTCTGGCCTCCAGAGAACTTTCTGTGACCTGTTTGGGCTGGACTCAAATGTCTCCGATGTCTCTGTGCATTTCCTCTGGCACCCCCATGGCCCTGCCCCTCTTTGTAAATGCTGAGACTCTTCTAAAGGCCCCTTCAGCTGGTTTGCAGTCAATTCTTCTCGATTGTTTTTACCCATTGATGTGTTGGAGTGGTCTCCCCAGTCTTCAGTCTCCTCCAGTCAGAATCTTATTTCTTCAAGGAAGAATTGACATCTTCTTCCTTTTTGTCCTCTTCCTTTGACAAATGTTTGTGTGCGTGCTCAGTCCCTAAGTTGTGTCTGACTCTTTTGTGACTCCATGGACTGTAGCCCGTCAGGCTCCTCTATCCATGGGATTTTCCAGGCAAAAATACTGGAATGGGTTTCCAGTCCCTTTTCTAAGGTGTCTCCCTAACCCATGGATCAAACCCATGTCTCCTGTGTCTCTTGCTTGGCAGGCAGATTCTTTACCACTGAGTCACTTGCAAAGCCCCTTGACAAATGTTTATTGAATGTGTATTGTTCACTGAGCCTGTTTTAAGAACCATGTATTGTCAGGCTTGGTATGCTAGTGGGGAAGACTAATACACATTTTTTAAAAGAATTATCTATTTATTTTGGCTGCTCTGGGTCTTTGTTGCAGCATGCCGGCTTTCTCTAGTTGCAGTGAGTGGGGGCTTCTCTAGTTGTGGTGCATGGGCTTCTCACTGCAGAAGCTCCTTTTGTTGCAGAGCATAGACTCTACGTAGGAGGGCTTCAGTAGTTGTGGCACCTGGGCTTAGTTGCCCCAAGGCATATGAGATCTTTCCAGACCAGGGATTGAACCTGTGTCCCCTGCATTGGCAGGTGGTTTCTTAACCACTGGACCACCAGGGATCTCCTAATAATCAACTTTCAATAAATAAGAAAATCGTGCAAGTTTGCCAAATGATAAGGTGTGTGAAAAGAATTAAAGGGGCAAAAGAATAGAAAGTGATGGTATGTGTGGGATATCACAGATAAGGTGGTCAGGAGTGGTCTTTTTGAGAAGGTGACATGTGGAAGAAGGCCTACAAGTAAAAACAGCCAGTGCTTGTATGGTGCTTACTCTGTGCTAGGCGGTGTTTGGAGTGCTTCTTACACATTGATTAATCTGCATGACGATGCAGGAAGGTAGAACTAAGATGAGCCCCACGTGATAGGTGAGAACCTAACATAGAAAGATGGAGTCATTGGCCCAAGGATGCCAAGTTCATCAGTGCTGAGGTTGGGTTGGAACCCAGGCCCCTGGCTCTAAGTGCTCTTAGCCATCAGGAGGCATAAGGACATTGATTTATTGAATATTTGATTCATTAATTTATACTCATCTCTCACCCACAGAGGACCTCACATAGGCTAAGTAGACATAAGCAAGACCTATTCCTCTCTTACACAGATGGGGAAAAAGTGGAAACAGTGGCAGATTTTATATTCTTGGGCTCCACAATCACTGCAGATGGTGACTCCCGCTACAAAATTAAAAGACACTTGCTCCTTGGAAGAAAAGCTATGACAATACTAATACTAAACAGAGTATTAAAATGTAGAGACATCACTTTGCTGGACAAAGGTCTGTCTAGTTAAAGCTATGGTTTTTGCAGTAGTCATGAGTGGATGTGAGAGTTGGACTATAAGGAAAGCTGAACGCTGAAGAATTGATGCTTTTGAATTGTGGTTTTGGAGAAGACTCTTTAGAGTCACTTGAACAGCAAGGAGATCAAACCAATCAATCCTAAAAGAAATCAACACTGAATATTCATTGGAAGGACTGTTGCTAAAGCTGAAGCTCCAATCCTTTGGCCACCTGATGTGAACAGCTGACTCATTGGAAAAGACCCTGATGCTGGGAAAGATTGAGGGCAGGAAGAGAAGAGGGCAACTGAGGATGAGATGGTTGGGTGGCATCACCGAATGAATGGACATGAGTTTGAGTAAACTCTGGGAGATTGTGAAGGACAGGGAAGCCTGAGGTGGGGCAGTTCTGTTAAGTTGGACAGGACTTAACGACTGAACAGCAACATTCCTCTCTTATTGCCTCAGGGTAGAGACAACCTCAGGGTTCAGGCTTTCTGGGAATTGTTACTGAAGTGAGGAGCACGTGATCTCGTCTCAGCCTGGGATAGTGGAGGGATAGTCATGGAAGACCGTTCAGAAGGGACAAGATGGATTGAAACTTGAAGGATGAGTTTTTGGGATGGCAACATTGAACTGGAAATGTACAGAGTGTGAAAATAGGCGTGGGGAATGGCATGGCAGGCGGAGGGAACAGACAGTGCGAAGGCACAGAGTCAGAGCATCTCAGTCCTTAAAGACGCATAGTGTTCACATGGGGGAAATAACAGCTCATGAGACAGGAAATGTGGGCAGAGTTCAGATTGCTTAAGGAACCTCGATTTTATCCAGAGGACAAGGGGTAGCCATCGAATGAGGGGTGATGTGGATAGATTTGTGTTTTTAGAAGATAGCATAGTAGCAGTGTGTGCATGCATGGTGTTTTGATGGGGGTTATGTTACCCACTTCATTTTTCTTGACACCTTCCCATCAGCCCAGTGGAACTTTTTTCTTAATTCTTATTTATGGTAATGAAGAGTAATAGTAGATATTTCTTACAGGGCACATCCTAGGGGCTGAATAGATCCTGTGCTGCTTACTTCACATTTTTAAATGTTATTTAATTCTAAAAAATCACTCTGCATGATAGGCATCCCGATTGCTACTGTTTCTATTTTGGAGATGAAGAAACCAAGGGTCAGAGAGGTTAAATGACAGATCTCAAATGACACAGCCATTCAGTGGTGAAGCAGGGATGACAGTCCAGAGATTATAATTCTGGAGGCCACAGTAAAATTGCAGAGGCCACAATATAAAGCATGATGCTTTCATCAACTCATTTTGTCAAGTGGACTTCTCTTATTGTCATCCCCAGAGGGCAGGGAATAAATGAAGACACATGTTGAGCACCTACTATGTACCAGATGCAGGTGAACAGGTCTGTGTGTATTCTGATGCTCTTTCCTTACAATAGTAGTGTATCTCCTTTTAGGAGATAGGAAAACTGAAGCCAGGAGGTGTGGACTGCTGGTTTTTTTCCCCCTGCTTGATGTTTCCACTTGTTTCTCCCTGAGGACTTAGTAAGTTGCCTCCTCAGTCTTCATTTTTAAGTGCATCTCTTCCTGTGGGGGTGCCACGCTCTCCCCAACCTGCACTCCAGCCAATGGGTACATTAGGATTGACCACTTAGTGGTCATTGCTCCCTGGTTTCCTCGTCAGGTGACTCCTTCCGTAAGCAGCCTTCTCTCCAGTGCTCATCACACCTCTGAGGATAGCCTGCCCCTCCAGGCTTTGAGCTGATGTGTGTCTCTGTTCCCACTGGGGTGTTGGGGAGGGGAGGAGGGATTGCATTTACAGAGACTAATTCTGGGATGCCAAAGACCATGAGTTCACTTTTCCTCATAGTGGCATGACTAATTTATTATAGACACACAGAAAAAGTATATTTGTGTATTGCTTCTTATTCCTATAGTTTTATTCATCACCAAACATTTAGAATGTTTCAATAAGCAAAAAGAAGCAATCAAAAAGTGTTAGTTGCTCAGTCATGTCTGACTCTTTGCGACTCCATGGCCTGTAGCCCTCCAGGCTCCTCTGTCCATGGGATTCTCCAGGCAAGAGTACTGGAGTGGGTTGTAATGCCCTCCTCCAGGGGATCTTCCTGACCCATGAATCGAACCTGGGTCTCCTGCATATGCAGGCAGATTATTTTCCATCTGAACCACCAGGGAAGCCAAAAAGCAATCAAAAGAAACTTTTAACTGGTGGTCCAGTGGTTAAGGCTCCATGCTGCCAATGCAGAGGGTGCAGGTTTGATTCTTGAACAGGGAACTAAGATCCCACATGCCATGTTGGTGCAGCCAAAAGATTAAAAATAAAAAGGAGAGAGTTGAAAAAAGTAGAAAAGCATTCATCAAAGCAAGAGACTTTTAATCTTACCTCCTAGTGATAAACACTGCTAACATATTGGGGCATATTTATCTTATCTGTTTTTTTTTCTCTCTCTCTCCTTATTACAAACTAAAATAATGCTATACAATCTATTTTGTAACTGGCCATTTCCCTTTCACAACTCAGCAGAGGCACCTTGACATTCTCCTCTAGTGATGGTTTTCAAACTTGTTTAAGCAGCTCCTGGACCGTTTCTGCAAGCACTGTCTTTGGAAATGAAATTTATTAGACAGATTGTCTTAATCTGCTTGGGCTGCTATAATGAAAACCATAGACTGAGTGGCTTAAATAACAGAGACTTATTTCTTATAGTTCTGGAGCCTGGGAAGTCCAAAATCAAGATGTCAGTCAATTTGGTTCCTGAGAGAGCTTGCTTCCTGGTTTGCAGATAGTCACCTGCTTGCTGTGTTCTCATAGGGGCACTAACCCATCATGAGGTCTCTAGCCCCATCACTTCATCTAATCTTAATCACCCCCAAAGCCTCATCCCCTATTATTATCATGTTGAGGATTAGGGCTTCAACATATACATTTAAGTGGGGCCATAAACATTCAATCCATAATATGAATCAAAATAGAGCTTCTTTAATTGAAGAGTAAATAGAGGAACCAAAATTCTGCCTATTTGCTTTGTTGTTTTGCTCAAATTGGCTCCTGAATCAACTCCATGAATTTTCTAGTTTTCCAACAAGCATTGCTTGCAAAAAAATTCCCCAGCTGACATTATTTTGAATGGTTGTATTATATTCCATCGTGTGGATGTACCCAGTTCCTTGTTGTTGAACATTTAGCTTGTTTCTCATTTTCCATCATGAACAAAGTTATAATGGGCAGCTTTGTGCTGCCAACCTTGTGTGTATTCATGATAATTTCCCACAGATAGTTTTAGAAGCAAAAATGTCTTTTGATTGCTGCCCTGTGGAAATGTCTCTCTGAAGCCCTAATCTTTGTCAGGCTGGGACTATGGGCCTTGGTTCAGAGTGTGTATGTGCTGGACACCGTATGTCTTCATAAGGCGGCTGGTACTGGCCTGCTGAGGCATGCTTCATGGTCAGGACAGCACGGACCTTCCTCTGGGTCTGGGTGGGCAAGACTGTTGCTGAATAGTCTATCTTATATTTGCAACAGGTTTTGGCAGTTTCCAAAGCCTTTTTTATTTGTCATCCCACTGTCACTGGAGGTAAATGGAGAAGAGACATATATATCTTCAAAAAATTTAAAGCATATTAAGGTTCAAAGAGGTTAAGTGACTTTCCTAAGATTCTGCTTCTAGTAAACGACAGCACTCTGTTTCAGTCAGCTATTACTGCAATAAAGCTGTGTAACAAATAACTCTCTCCCCTCCAAAAACATCTCAGGACCTTACATTAACAGTTACTTTCTCACATGATAGCTGGGACTGAGGGTTGGCTGTGGTTCAGCTGATCTCAGCTGGTGCAGCTGGGCCTAGGGGACAAAGAGCACAGTGACAATAGATAATGTCATAGAGAAAGACTTGACCATGGCCTTAAAGGCCGTGGCAGCAGAGGTGGGGGGCAGTTCTTAATCTTATACTTATTGCATTAGGAGGCTACTGAAGGATTTTATGTTGGAGAGCAATGTGATCTGATTTATGTTCTAAAAGATTATTTAGACTTGTCTGTTCAATGTTAGATTTTTCAGTGCTGGGTTCATAACAGATGCTCCATAAATATTTTATTGGATTAATAAAGAACCTGGTTCCCAGAGAAAGCAGTGCAGTGCAAGCCCTGAGGAACTGGGCCCAGTCCCACTCTGTGCAGGGGCTGGTAAGCTTGTTGGCTTTTCTGGGCAAGATTCGTTAAGTCAGTTTGTTCATTTATTCATTCATTTCACTAATTCAGAGGACATTTACTGGGTGTAGCCCCTGGGGTGTCCACACCAGCAGAGGGAAGGCTGTGATTCTGTAAACACTCTAGAAACCTCACCTGAAATGATGTCCTCACTCGTCTTTTCTTTGGAGGAGGAAATTCTCAGGGCAGCTAGTGAAGAAAAGGACTTCCCTGGTGGTCCAGTGGCTAAGACTCCGCACTCCCAATGCAGGGCACCTGGATTCAGTCCCTGGTCAGGGAACTAGATCTCATACGCTGCAACTAAGGATCCTGCATGCCACAAACGAAAAAAGATCCCGCACGCAGCAACTAAGACTTGGCTCAACCAAATAAATAAATAAGTATTTTTTGAAAAATAAAGGGGGCTCATACTCTTATTAAGAGGTCTTCTCTTTTGGGGTGGAATAACTAGGGCAGAAGGAGATAATCACTGTTAGGGCTGGGACATCCTTTATTCATCAGTTCATTCAGCTCCTTGTGTGGAAGAGGAAACCAAAACTCTTGGAAGCACGGGGGGCGGGGCATTGATTGCTCAGGATGACCCAGAAAATTGGTTCACAGCCCAGGAGACCCCAAACCCCCAGCTGCTGCCTAGCTCTTTGCTTCATGCTGCCCTGAACTGTGCTGAGCTTAGTCGCTCAGTCGTGTCTGACTCTTTGTGACCCCACGGACTGTACCCCACCAGACTCCTCTGTCCATGGGAATTCTCCAGGCAAGAAAACTGGAGTGGGTTAGCATGCCCTCCTCCTCTTCCCAACCCAGGGGTCGAACCCACGTCTCCTGCATTGCAGGTGGATTCTTTACCATCTGAGACACCAGGAAAGCCCAAGCCCTGGACACTCACCCTTAAACCAACAGTTTAAACACTCTAAATACAAATTTGGGGCAGAAAATGATGGTCTTTATTTTGAATGAAGATGCTTTTTTGATTAAAAAACAACCCCAGAAAGATAGTTTACATTTAAAGAGAAACGGTGAAGTGCAAAGGTTTAGAAACAGGAATTAGGATTTCTAATTATATAGCACTTGGGACCACATGTTTATGAAATCTTTGAAGAAATGCTTTATAAATAGGTCAAAACAGGCGTCACAGTCTTCATGAGTGTGTTTGCTGGGTGTGCTTGTTTAGCACTGGGCCCTGATCTTCTGTAGTCTTGAACTCTAGTTGCATTTTCTTGTGTAAATGAATCATCTCCAGCTAGACTGCAAACAGGGCGTTTTTTTTTTTTTTCTATTTATCATTCCCTTTCCCTCCGTCCCAGTGTCTAGTGTAGGGCCAGATACAGGAAGTTTGCTTAATAAATCCATTTCATACCCAGCCCCTCCCCGCGCCTCCTCCCTCCAGCTTCGCCTCCCCTCCTCTCTGTTTTTTCGCCTTCCTCTCAAGCCCTCCTCACCCTTGCTTCCTCTCTTTCCCTCTTGCCCCTTTCCCTCCCTCCCTGCCCTTTTCTCTTTCTCACCACTCTCCTCCCTTCCTTCCATAAACATGTCTACTGCAAACCAGTGCCAAGGGCTTACAGGCACTGGGGATTCAGTGATGAGCAAGGGGAACAAGTTTCTTCTTCCCTGTAGCTGTGTGTCTGCTTGGGGAGCCTGGACACTAATCATCTAGACGTGGGGGCGCTGATAAAAGTATCTTTATACCACGTGGAGTGAGGAATGCAATCGAGGGGGTGCATGGTGTCAGGGGTCAGGGAACACTTTCCCATTCCTCCTTGCTAGAGCAGAGACCCAGAGGACAAGTAGGAGACAGCAGCTGAAGGAGGGGAGCAGGTGGAACATGGATCAGCAGAGGGAACTGCATGGTTCTGGGAAAGCCTTGGGCAAGGGGTTCGTGGCTGGGTCTTTGGAGGGATGGACAGGAGATCTGCATGGCCAGAGCAGAGAAAAAGTGGGAGAGGAAGTGGAGAAGGATGTGGACAGATCAGCAGGCAGGTCAGGCAAGGTCTCAGGGGTCCTGGGGCCAGGGAGCAGGAGTAGGGGAGAAGGTGAAGTTTTGGTGTTTTTCTTTAGAGTGGTGGAAATTGTGGAAGGGGTTTAAACAGAAGAAAATCACACTTGGAATTCATTTCTGGAAGGTCACTTTAGACCAGAGGGATATGTGGCTCCATTGATGGGGGTGGGGATGTAAGCTGTGAAGGCCTGCTCTCCACCAACAATGGCACATGCCATATCCTGATAGAGAAGGTCCCCAGAGTGACGTGTTGAATGGCGAAAACCAAGTGCAGGACAGTGTCAGAAAGAGAGGTGGATTGGAGTATGCATTTGGATTTACATGTGTTTGATTAAGGACACACTGGGAGGATGAAGAAAAGATACCCCAAGAGGCTATACATTGATCGTGTGTATGTGTGGGGCAAGATGCCTGGGGACAGGTGTGGTCTCCCTGTGTGCCTTTAAAAAAATTTGTTTTAGGTCACTACAGAGCATTGAGTAGAGTTCCCTGTGCTATAGATGAGGTGCTCATTAGTTATCTATTTTATGCATATTAGTGTATGAATGTAAATTCCAATCTCCCAATTCATCCCACCCCCCATTTCCTCTCTGGGTGTTCATATATTTTTTTCTCTACACGTGTGTCTCTGTTTCTGCTTTGCAAATAGGTTCATCTGCACCATTCTCTTAGATTCCACATAGATGTGTTTCTCTTTTTGACTTACTTCAATCTGCGTGACAGTCTCTAGGTCCATCCATGTCTCTGCTAAAGGAGAAGGGAATCCAAAACAGAGGGGATCTATGTATAAGTGGATTCACTTTGCTGTGCAACAGAAAATAACACGACATTGTAAAGCAGCTGTGAAAAGTGCAAGTGAAAGTGCAAGTCGCTCAGTCGTGTCCGACTCTTTGTGACCCCATGGACTGTACAGTCTATGGAATTCTCCAGGCCAGAATACTGGAGTTGGTAGCCTTTCCCTTCTCCAGGGGATCTTCCTGACCCAGGGATCAAAGCCTGGTCTCCTGCATTGCAGGTGGATTCTTTTACCAGCTGAGCTACAAGGGAAGCCCTGATTTACTTCACTTAACATGATAATCTCATTTTAACATGACCTCCACCAATGTTGCTGCAAATGGCATTATTTCATTGCTTTTATAGCTGAGTAATATTCCATTGTGTATATGTACCGCATCTTCTTTTTCCATTCATTTGTGGATAGAAGTGGCTTCCATATCCTGACTATTGCAAGTAGTGCTGCAATGAACATTGGGATGTATGTATCTTTTTGAATTAGAGTTTTCTCTGGATATAAAAAGTGGAAACAGTGACATATTTTATTTTCTTGGGCTCAAAAATCACTGCAGATAGTGACTTCAGCCATGAAATTAAAAAACCCTTGCTCCTTGGAAGAAAAGCTATGACTAACCTAGACTGAGTATTAAAAAGAGACGGTCTGACAAAAGTCCATAGCTTCTAGTCAAAGCTATGGTTTTTCCAGTGGTCCTGTACAGGTGTGAGAGCATGGCCATAAAGAAGGCTGAGCGCTGAAGAATTGACACTTTCTCATTGTGGTGCTGGAGAAGACACTTGAGAGTCCCTTGGACTGCAAGGAAATCCAACCAGTCAATCCTAAAGGAAATCAACCCTGAATATTCATTGGAAGAACTGATACTGAAGCTGAAGCTCCAATACTTTGGCCACGTGATGCGAAGAGCCAACTCTTCGGAAAAGACCTGATGCTTGGAAAGATTGAAGGCAAAATGAGAAGGGGACAGCAGAGGATGAGATGGTTAGATAGCATACCAACTCCCTGGACATGAATCTGAGCCAACTCCAGAGGAGCCTGGCATGCTACAATCCATGGTGTTGCAGAGTCCGACAGGACTTAGCAACTGAACAACAACAAACAATTGGATATATACCCAGAAGCTGGGTTGCTGGGTCATATGGTAGTTCTTTTGCGTTTTCTGAGGAACCTCCATGCTCTTTTCCATATGGCTGTACCAGTTTACATTCCCAGCAGTGTGGGAGGGTTCCCTTTTCTCCACACCCTCTCCAGCATTTGTAGCATGTGAACGCTTTTATGCTGCTTTGACTTCTGAGCCACGTGTTTGGCTCATCACTCAAAAATTGAATAAAAATGAGCTGAACTGAGCTCTAAAAGCAGTTATTGTGAATTTTGGAGTGGGGCGAGGGGAATAGAATGTGAGCTGTCAATCCGTGATGGGAGATTCTCACTCTCCTTTCACTCTCAGCAGATTTTCTTTTCTGTATCTGATAGTGGCGAGGCTTTAACCATTTACTGAATAAACAGCCTCTTGATCTCATACTTCCTCCTCTAGCCAGACTTTTGTCATAATAACAGGAATTCATCAACATCTTACCTTTAACAGTTGTTAAAGCGTTGCCCCCCTGGAGGGTCATGGTGCGTAACCTGTGTTGAGCACGTACGTCATGCTGGATGCACATTTCACTTTCACAACAACCTGTCACCAGCGTTTTGTGGACATGCAAACTAAGACGTGCAGAGGTGAGCTGATTTGTTCGAGGCCCTTGGAGGTTAGCCTGTGGAGGATAAGATGGAGCATTGGGTAATTAGACGGCTGTGTGCTAGGCACTGACCAGGTCCTGGAAATACCCTGATGAATAGAAGTCAGGTTTTGCTCTTTAGAGATCACACTATCCAAAGGGAATGACAGAACTTCCACACGTAACTGTTATGTAGTGTGACAGAGGCTTTAAGCTGGGAATAGGCAAGGTCAAAGAAATGGGAGAAGGGAATCAGGGAAGGCTTCCTGGAAGAAGAGAAGATGCTGTAGTTATACATAACTCCTGTTTGCATATAGGAGTTTAATAAGGCAGGGAGAGCCTGGAGGGCATTTTGAGGGGAGGCCAATCCAGGGAGAGGAAACAGCACATGCAGAGGCCTGGAGGTGGGAAGTGGTTGACCATGAGGGAGGAAATATGAGAGCCCTTGAACTGCCATGGAGGAGGAGCTGAGTGGGGACCTTGATACCATGCATGGGGTTCATGCCATTTTCCTCCAACCAACCCCTTATAATGTATGACTTTTCCTGCTGGCAGTATGTCCCTTTGCCTTTGTGATATGTCTGTAGTCAGCTCCCAAGATTCATTCTTTGCTTAGCTGAGTTGTTGCTATGTGTCACCCTCGGAGCTGGAGGTTCAATGGCAAAAATGAGGTGATGGTGTCATGGGTGAGTCAGGCATGGACATAGATAAATTGATATCAAATGGATGTTCATAAATGGCATTATACAAAGAAGTCCAGGAATGGAGCATATAATTAGGGATGGGAGGTGGTTGGGAGGACTTCTTGGAGGAGGTGACTCTTGAGCTAAGTTTTAATAGATGAGGAGGCCTTGGTTGTGGGAGTGGGGATAAGCTAGTTTGGCCTCAGAGAAGAAGGGACAGCAGGGACAAAAGTCCAGAGATATGATGAAATTAACTGTGTGTGGAGCCAGTGGAGTGGCCAGAAATAAAACTGAGATGGGAGTTCCCTGGTGGTCCAGTGGCTAAGACTCTGTGCTCCCAATGTAGGGGACCCAGGTTCAATCCCTGGTCAGGGAATTATATCCCACATGTGGCAAGTAAGACTTTGCCTGCTGCAAATAAAGATCTTTCATGATGCAATGATATCTGATGCAGCCAAATAAAATAAGTAAATAAATATTAAAAAAAAAATTGAAGAGGTAATGGAGCCCAAAAGGCCTAATAAGGTGTTTTCATGAGGGAGGAGGAAGAAGGAGAAAGAAGGGGAAGAAAGGTGATATCCTCGCATTCTAAAATGCTAATAAAACCAGAGCATCCGGTAAATCAGACCATTGCACTAGAACTGTTCCCCTGGGGAACAGCAAGTGAACTCACCAAGTCAGGTTTCAGCCAAGCCCTGTGAGTCGAGTGGCTGTCAGGTGTGATCACACATCCCTGCCAGAGCTGGCCTTTCTCTGCTGGGGAGTTGTATCGTCCAGGCTGGCTGAGACTGAGAACCCAGGGCCTCCACTTCAGGCCAGTAAGAGTAATTAAAATGGGATCAGTGGTTGCCATGGCAACATTGACATCCGTGCTCCCAGCATGGAGGCCTCTGGCCATGGCCAGACTTGCCTCCTGAGGACTGACACCTGGCCCCCCTTGCCTGCCCTGGCCAGGCTCCCTACCAGACAAGCAGGAAACACCCCACATGTCCCAGCCATCATGTGCCAGCGCTATCCTGTTGTCACTTTATGCATGTGACCTTGGGTTCTCAAGACAACAGCCCTAGGAGGCAGGAGGGGTCAGCTGAGGCCAAGAGAGGCTCAAGGATCTGCTCAAGGACAGTGGGAACCAGAGTCTGCAAAGTTTTGTATCTGCAGGATACAAAACTGCAGAGCCTGGGGTCATTAGTTTCGGGCTTTTTGACCTTCCTCACCGTTACTTTTCAGACCCACAGTTGTGAGAATGACACTTACCACATTCACTTCTGTTATGGACTAAATGTTTTTGTCCTCCCAGAATTCCTATGTTGAAAGCCAAACCCCTAATAAGATGGTTTTAGGGAATGGAGACCTTGGAAGGTGATTAGGTTTAGAGGGGTTCATGAGGGTGGAGCCCCCACGATGGCATTAATGCCCTTATAAGAAGAACAGACATCAGAGCTCGCACTGCCATGTGAGGTCACAGCAGGAAGGTGGCCACCTGCAAGCCAGGAAGCCTTCATGGTGAACCGAATCACCTGGCACTTTGACCTTGACCTTGGACTTCTTAGCCTCCAGAACTGTAAGAAGTAAATGCCTATTGGTATAGTCACTCAGCCTATGCTATTTTGCAATGGCAACCTGAGCTAAGACAGCTAGCCTTTAACCTCCTTCCTTGCATGTGTGCATGCGTGCTCAGTCGCTTCAGTCATGTCTGATTCTTTGTAACCCCATGGACTGTAGCCTGCCAGTCTCCTCTGTCCATGGGATTCTCCAAGCAGGAACACTGGAGTGGGTTGCCATGCCCTCCTCCAGGGGATCTTCCTAATCCAGGGATGGAAGCCACGTCTTTTATGCCTCCTGCATTGGCAGGTGGGTTCTTTACCACTAGTGCCACCCAGGAAGCCCAGCCTTCTTCTTTGCTGCTGCTGCTGCTAAGTCGCTTCAGTCGTGTCCGACTCTGTGCGACCCCATAGACGGTAGCCCACCAGGCTCCCCCGTCCCTGGGATTCTCCAGGCAAGAACACTGGAGTGGGTTGCCATTTCCTTCTCCAATGCATGAAAGTGAAAAGTGAAAGTGAAGTCGCTCAGTCATGTCTGACTCTTAGTGACCCCATGGACTGCAGCCTACCAGGCTCCTCCATCCATGGGATTTTCCAGGCAAGAGTACTGGAGTGGGGTGCCATTACCTTCTCCAGCCTTCTTCTTTAAAGTACCTCAATTTCCGTTTGGAGAATTTTGTTCCCTTCATTGGCTGCGTCTTGGTGGGACGGACTGTTGATGGTCATGTGACCACGTTGGGCCAATCAGAGTTCTCCCCAGGCCTGGCCTCTGCCCATTCTTACAGTCCAGCATATTCTTTCCACAGGGCGCTCGGGGAGACAAGGAGGGAGCTTGGCTCCTGTCATCTGATCCCAACCCTACTTCCAGTTCGAGTTCTCAGCCATTCCATCCTGTGTAAGCTGCTGCTCGGGGTCCATCCAATCATGTCTGTTTCTGCTTCAGTTCCCCACCATCATTTCTGTTCCTTGCAGACAGAGGTTCCCCAAGAAGGGTTAGCCTGGCTCTGGGAACTTAAAAAAAAAAAATCAAATATAGTTGCTTTACAATGTTGTGTTAGTTTCTAGTGTATAGCAAAGTCCATCAGCTGTGAATACATATATCCCCTTGTTTTTGGATTTCCTTCCCATTTAGGTCACTGCAGAGGTATTGGGTCCTTTCAGTGCTGTTTGTTTTTGTTTTAAATCAGCTTTATTGAAACATAATTTACATGCCAATAAAATTACCCATTTGAAAGTGTACAGTTCATTTGCTTTGGTATATTCATGAAATGTGTATCCATCATCACTGTCTTATATTAGGACATTTTCGCCATCCCCAAAGAAACTCATAGCCATGAGCAGTTATCCCTTCAGCCCTGGAAATTACTGATTTACTTTCTACTCCATGGATTTGCCTATGGCAATGGCACCCCACTCCAGTACTCTTGCCTGGAAAATCCCATGGATGGAGGAGCCTGGTGGGCTGCAATCCATGGGGTTGCGACTGAGCGACTTCCCTTTCACTTTTAACTTTCACGCATTGGAGAAGGAAATGGCAGCCCACTCCAGTGTTCTTGCCTGGAGAATCCCAGGGACGGTGGAGCCTGGTGGGCTGCCGTCTATGGGGTCGCACAGAGTCGGACATGACTGAAGCGACTTAGCAGCAGCAGCAGCATATTAAAGAATCACATGATATGTGGCCTTTCGGGTCTGGTTTTACTTATTTATTTATTTGGCCATGCTACATGACTTGTGGAGTCTTACTTCCTTCCCCAACCGGGGATTGAACTCATGCCCTTGGCGGTAAAACCACTGGACTTCCAGGGAAGTCCCGTGGTCTGGCTGGCTACTTAAGCTTAGAGTGTTTTCAAGGCTCATCCATACTGTAGCACATATCAGTATTTCATTGCTCTTTTAAAAACTGTGGTTAAAAAAACACAGAATGTGAGATCTACCCTCTCAACACATTCTAAGTGAATTGTAGGCATGATATTGTATAACTGATAACCAGGACTTTTTCTCCTTCCATACTTGAAATTTCATACCTACCAAACACACTTTTTTCTAAGTTTTTTATTATATTTTTTAACACCCAAATCATTTTGTACTGAGGTTATAGCGGGTTAACAATGTTGTGATAGTTTCAGATGAGCAGTGAAGGGACTCAGCCATACATTTACATAAATACCACTTGTTTTTAATCGTTGGCTGAAAGCATGTTGTGAGATGAGCATGAACGTGTGTGCATGTGATGAGCAAGAAGAGTGGGAAAGGTGAGGGATGCGAGGGACATCTCTGCAGGACCCAGGATGGCGGGGGGGAAGCAGACAGAAGCAAGGCAGCAGCCTGGATCTTTCCTGCAGCCTGACTGGGAATGGGAAATAGTGTCAAAAATACATGCAGCATGGCCTTGGCCTTCAGGGCCTCATAGTGTATCAGGAGAGCTGTTGACAAGGGCATAAATAACCATATCAGAGCACATGTGATAAGGACGTGAGGGAGACAAGATGGGTGATGGGGATCCAAAGGAGGAAGAGATTGTTCAGTGGGGGGGATAATTGATAGTAACACAGTAACAATGATAAGAGGTAGCATTTATTGAACTTTTATTGTCTGCCAGGTGCCTAACTTAATGTTTTACATGCTGCTGCTGCTAAGTCGCTTCAGTCATGTACGACTCTGTGCGACCCCATGGACTGCAGCCTACCAGGCTTCCCCGTCCCTGGGATTTTCCAGGCAAGAACACTGGAGTGGGTTGCCATTTCCTTCTCCAATGCATGAAAGTGGAAAGTGAAAGTGAAGTCGCTCAGTTGTGTCTGACTCTTAGTGACCCCATGGACTGCAGCCTACCAGGGTCCTCCATCCATGGGATTTTCCGGGCAACAGTACTGGAGTAGGGTGCCATTGCCTTCTCCTTTACATGCTGATGTCATTTAATTTTCATAATAACCCTAGGAGGTAGCTACTCTTATTTCTCCCATTTTCC
Organism: Bos indicus x Bos taurus; assembly: GCF_003369695.1. Lineage (NCBI taxonomy): Eukaryota > Metazoa > Chordata > Mammalia > Artiodactyla > Bovidae > Bos > Bos indicus x Bos taurus. Next base: position 30,816,480 of record NC_040100.1, on the reverse strand, counting down.
AGATGGGGGCTACCGAGGCACAAAGAGGTTATATAAGTGTCCCAAAGTTACAGGGCCAGGAAATGGTTGGGTGGCATTTAAACCTTCCCTTTCTGGCTTCCCAGCCCATGGTGTCACAAGGTATCATGGGGGTAGAGACTTTGGTGTCGCCTTGTGAAAGGCAGCCTTAGAAAATTGATGCCAGCATCAGATAATACTTGGGCTTCCCTGGTGGCTCAGTTGATAAAGAATCCGCCTGCAATGAGGGAGACCTGGGTTCGATCCCTGGGTTGTAAAGATCCCCTGCAGGAGGACGTATCAACCCACTCCAGTATTCTTGCCTGGAGAATCCCATGGACAGAGGAGCCTAGCGGGCTACAGTCCATGCAGTTGCCAAGAGTCGGACATGACTGAGCGACTAAGCACAGCACAGCACAGATAGTACTTACCTCAGGCAGAAGGTATTAAAACAAGCTTTTTCACATGTTTTGGGTGTTGTAGCAGAGAGAAAAGCACTCATGTAATCCCTTCCCTCTAGTCTTCACCAAGGGGGCTTCTGGAACCCTTCAAGTGACAGCCTTATAATTAACTAAATGAAAAGCTCCCTGCAAACAAGGAATCTTCAAAGGGCTACTGCTTGCAGACTAATAACACTGACAAATCACAGTTTTATTTGAACAAATTTCTGCTGAATTTGGGCCAGTTCCCAGACCTGCCCTGGCTATGTTACGAATCAGTCCACTTCCAGATCTAGCCCAAGATGCTGTGTTTGAAAAGAATTTTGAGCCAAGATATAGTCAGAGCTGATCTTGAAGTAAGCAAGATTGTTTCATGACCACAAGCCCAAGACCTTGGACTCTGGCAGGTAGCTGCAAATATCTGTTGCCTGAACAAATAAAAATGATTCAAAGGTGATTAATTCTATGGTGCATCATAGATATGACATGAACCAAAGGGGTGATGGTGTATCTGTCAAGACCTTGGGGTTTTCTGCATGTCTATTCAACAGAAATTCAATCTGACTTAAGTAATAGAATTGGTCAGCTGTATAACTAAAATGTCTCACAGTATTCTGGCCTTCAGGAAAGGTTTGATCCAGCCATGCCAGTGTCACAAAATTATTATTTTCGTTGTGAGAGCTCAACTTCTGGGCAATTTATGACAGATATGTTTATACTACACCTCTGTTTGAAGTCTGATATTGTGGTTTGGTCAAGGGTAATATTTTATAGACACACAATCTGGCCTGAGATGGAAAAAAATTCACCAGATTGCCAAGCTTGTGTGAAGTACAGAAGAACAGATGACCAGAATTCAAGAACGTAACAGAAAATGGAGGACATTCCTAGCTGTGTAACCTCAGAAAAGTTTCTTAAATCTCTCTGAGATTTTCCCCCTGGAATAAACATGAATAGTCATTTCTGCCCTATTTTAATGCTTTGGGGTTGTCAAAAGCCTCAACTGAGAAAATATATCTATTAGAATTCTATGCAAGTGAGCAACTATACTTAGTGATCATGGGAATTAATGGTTATTGATCATGACAGTTTCTTGTAGTAGATGCTTAGACTGATCCATTCATTTATACGTTCATTCATGTATATTATGTATATATGTGCCTTCAGGAAAGGTTTGATCCAGCAATGACAACAAATTATTGTTTTTGTCTTGAAAGTTCAGCCCCTAGGAAATTTAAGAGATGATGTGCTTAAACTGCAACCATGTTTGAAGTCTGTTGACATATGTCTGTGTGCTTATATGTATTTAAGATATAATTTACGTACCATACAATTTCACATTTTAAAGTTATACAGTTCATTTTTTTGGTACAGTCACAAAACTGTGAAAATTCACAGGCCATTTTCGTCACCTCAGAAAGAAACTCCATATTGATTAGCAGTCACTGCCATTCCTGCTCACCCCAGCCCCTGGCAGACATTACTCTCTTTTCTGTCTCTCTTTTATTGAGCACCTCCTATGTTCAAGGAAGAGTTGGAAATATGATAGTAAGAAAATTCTCCCAACTGACTTGGAATCAGATGAACAAACCCTAAATTATCAAGATAAAAAATGAATGGAACTGACTGTCGTTGTCATTGAGGGGGTGACTGCTGCTTTTAAATAAAAATTTCAAAATATTTAATTAATTCATTTGGCTACGGCAGGTCTCAGTTGCAATAGGATCTAGTTTCCTGGCCAGGGGTCAAAGCTGGGCCCCCTGCATTGGGTGTGCAGAGTCTGAGCCACTGGACCACCAGGGAAGTCGGTCAGGGGAGTGGGAGTGAATGCTTTTGCAGGCAGGGGCAGTGTAGGGTGGACCAGATTTACTTTCTCTGCCACAGCTTGGCAGCTGTGTGGCCTGAGTCTTGTTGAGTCTTAGTTTTCTTGTCTCTAAAATGCCACCCACCTCTGAGGGTTGTTCTGAGGGTAAAATGAGATGAGGCATGTGAAGAGTTCAGCATGTCATCTAGTGCATGCCTGCGTGGGAAGTTGCTTCAGTCGTGTCCGACTCTTTGTGACCCTAAGGACTCTAGCCTACCGGGCTTCTCTGTCCATGGGATTCTCCAGGCAAGAATGTTGGAGTGGGTTACCATGCGCTCCTCCACAGGATCTTCCTGACCCAGGGACTGAAATGGCATCTCCTGAATCTCCTGCATTGCAGGCAGATTCTTTACTGCTGAGCCACTGGGGAAGCTCATCTAGTGCCTAGTAAGTGATCAATAAATGGTAATGATATTATGCTTGAAGACTTTCCTGATGGCTCAGTGGTAAAAAATCCACTTACAAATGCAGGAGATGCAGGTTTGATCCCTGGGTCAGGAAGATCCCCTGGAGGAGGAAATGACAACCCACTCCAGTATTCACATCTGGGGAATCCTCTAGACAGAAGAGCCTGGTGGGCTACAGTTCATGGAGTCGCAAAGAGTCAGACACGACAGAACAACTGAGCAAGATGATGCTTGAAATGAATGATGAGGAGGAAATGGTATTTCTGGAAAACCCTGTAGTAAGTGTGAGTGCTTATCTCAGGAACTGAAGGATGGGGAAAATTTTCTTACCAAATGCTCCATTGAAACTGAGGTCTGACTTGGCACCATTACCATCTTGAGCTGGATAATCCTCTGTTGGAGGGGCTTCTTGTCTACTGAAGGACATTTAGCAGCATCTGTGGGCTCTCTCTGCTGGATGCCATTAGCATTTTCCAAGTTGTTCCAATCAAAATTGTCTCCATGCATACATGCTAAGTCACTTCAGTCATGTCCAACTCTTTGTGACTCTATGGACTATAGGCCTCCAGGCTCCTCTGTCCATGGGATTCTCCAGGCAAGAATATTGGAGTGGGTTGCCATGCCCTCCTCCAGGGAATCTTCCCGACCCAGGGATGGAACCTATGTCTCTTATGTCTCCTGCATTGGCAAGCAGGTTCTTTACCAGTAGGGCCAACATTGCCACACGTCCCCTGGAGGGCAAAGTTAGTCCCTACTTGGGCACCACTGATCAAAACTGAATTCTCAAGAATCCTTTGAAGAACATGTTGCTTTCCTGCATCTATGATTTTACTCACCTCAGGGACTTCTACCTCCCAGCTCTACCATGTCCAAATACCACCACTAGCCTTCAAGGCCAGGCTCCAATGCTACCTCCTTCCTGTGTCTTCAGTGCTGAAAGAGCTTCCCCCATTTCGAGTCTCTGCTGCTGCTGCTAAGTCGCTTCAGTCATGTCCGACTCTGTGCAACCCCATAGACGGCAGCTCACCAGGCTCCCCTGTCCCTGGGATTCTCCAGGCAAGAACATCGGAGTGGGTTGCCATTTCCTTCTCCAATGCAGGACAGTGAAAAGTGAAAGTGAAGTCACTCAGTTGTGTCCGACTCTTTGTGACCCCATGGACTGCAGCCCACCAGGCTCCTCTGTCCATGGGATTTTCCAAGCAAGAGTACTGCTGTTAGTATACATATATCCCTCTTGAGCCTCCCTCTCACCACCCTCCACCCATCCCACCACTGTAGGTCATCACAGAGCACTGAGCTGATCTCTTTGTTTTATATAGCAGCTTCCCACTGCTACTGCTGTCACTTCAGTCATGTCCGACTCTGTGCAACCCCATAGATGGCAGCCCACCAGGCTCCCCTGTCCCTGGGATTCTCCAAGCAAGAACACTGGAGTGGGCTGCCATTTCCTTCTCCAATGCGTAAAAGTGAAAAGTGAAAGTTAAGTTGCTCAGCCGTATCCGACTCTCAGCGACCCCATGGACTTCAGCCTACCAGGCTCCTTCATCCATGGGATTTTCCAGGCAAGAGTACTGGAATGGGGTGCCATTGCCCTCTCCGAGCTTCCCACTAGCTATCTATTTTACAAGTGTGTGTGTGCTAAGTGGCTTGAGTTGTGTCCGACTCTTTGTGACCCTATGGACTGTAGCCCACCAGGCTCCTCTGTCCATGGGATTGTTCAAGCAAGAATGCTGGAGCAGGTTGCTATGCCCTCCTCCAGGGGATCTTCCCAACCCAGGGATTGAACCCCCATCTCCTGCAGCTCTTGCATTGCAGGTGAGTTCATTACTGCTGAGCCTCTGGGGAAGCCCCTATTTTACACAAAATAGTGTATATAAGTTAATGCTGCCGTCTCAATTTGTCCCACCCTCTCCTTTTCCCCCCACTGTGTCCTCAAATTGAATCTGTAAAGCTCTTAATTTCTTTTTTGGCTATGCCCTGCAGCATGTGGGATCTTAGTTCCCTGACCAGGTATGAAACCCATAACACCTGCACTGGGAGCATGGAGTCTTAACCACTGGACCACCAGGGAAGTCCCTAGAATCCCTAAAGCACTTTATGTTTTATATGATAAATGAGTGCCAGTAGGTACTGGGTCTGTGCTTTACAATCCTAGTCACAATCCTATGAGTATATGGCAACCTGTTAAAATGTTTTGCCTTGGGTGAAAAAAAAATTCCATGAGGATGACATCATTACTCTCATCTATAGATTTAGGAAGCCAAGGCTTAGAAAAGCTATGTAATGTGGTCAAGGTGACAGCTGGACAGTGGCAAAGCCAGGACCTCTCAGAGTTTTGGCTGCTTCTCTTACCCCACCCAGTCTTTGGGACAACCCCTTTCTTCTTTGCACTGGAATGATCTGTATACATCAATTATTTCCTTTGGACACTGTGAATCCCCTGTCTCCTTCATTTCCAGCACAGTGCCTGTCACATAAGTGCTAAGAAATATTTGTTGAATATATAAATAAAAAGAAGTCTTTAGAAGGCTTCCAGGTGTATTTACCGAGCTGTTGAACTTGAGAAACACTCAGCTCTAGCCAAGGTGGTTAAATATTCACCTTCCGGAAGGAAGGCTGTGGTCCAGATTATCCTCTTGAATTTTTTTGCCTGGTTCTAGTCATTTGGTAGAAATTTTCTGAGTGCCTCCTGTGTGCTAGGATTTGTGAAAATCTCTGGGGATCTAGAAATGAAGAAGATGTGGTCTTGTTGGTAGAAATATTTTGAAGAGCAGTTTGGAAACGTCTTGGAAACTGAAAGATGTTCATACTCTTTGAACTGGCAGTTTCTCTCCCAAGTGGAGATTCTTCTTTTTTTTTTTTCTTGTGTTGTTTTTTTAAAATAACGATAACCCTGTATTGTTTGCGAGACAGCAAAAGAGACACAGATTTATAGAACAGTCTTTTGGACTTTGTGGGAGAGGGTGAGGGTGGGATGATTTGGGAGAATGGCATTGAAATATGTATATTATCATATGTGAAATGAATCGTCAGTCCAGGTTTGATGCATGAGACGGGATGCTCGGGGCTGCTGCACTGGGATGACCCAGAGGGATGGTATGGGGAGGGTGGTGGGAGGGGGGTTCAGAATGGGGAACATGTGTACACCCGTGGCGGATTCATGTCAATGTATGGCAAAACCAATACAATATTGTAAAGTAATTAGCCTCCAATTAAGATAAATAAGTTTATATTAAAATTTTATTTTTTAATTGGAGAAAAATTGCTTTACAGTGTTGTTTATTTCTGTGTACAAGAATGCAAATCAACCCCAGGTGGAGATTCTAAAGGAGCCCATAGCTGTGGGCACAGCAGGACCTGCAAAGAATAGTTATTGCAGTGTTGTTGGTAATAGTCAAAAAATCGGAAACAGCCTAATTCAGTGGTTCCCAAGCATGTCTGCATATTAAAATCACCCAGAGATGTTTTGAAAATTGTCTACATCCCATATCAAGTATATCACAATCGCTGGAGGTAGGACATAGCTGTCACTATGTTTCGAAGCTCTCAGGTAATTCCAGTGTGCAGACTCCTATGGGAACTGCTGATCTAAATGACCACTATCAGCTGAATGTATAAATAAACTATGGTATGCTTATATCATGGATTGCCTTGCTGTAATTATAACATATGAACTATTCCAAAAGATGTATACCAGAATGTTTACAGCAAGACTTCCCTGCTGGCCCAGTGGTTAAGACTCTGTGCTTCCAATGCACGGGGCATGGGTTCAATCGCTGGTCAGGAAACTAAGATCCCACATGTGGCGTGAAAAAGAAAAAAAAAAAAGGATGTTTATAGCAGCAGCACTATTTACAATAGCCAAGAAATGCTGCTGCCGCCAAGTCGCTTCAGTCGTGTCCAACTCTGTGCGACCCCATAGACGGCAGCCCACCAGGCTCCCCTGTCCCTGGGATTCTCCAGGCAAGAACACTGGAGTGAGTTGCCATTTCCTTCTCCAATGCATGAAAGTGAAAAGTGAAAGTGAAGTCGCTCAGTCATGTCTGACTCTTAGCGACCACACGGACTGCAGCCCACCAGGCTCCTCCATCCATGGGATTTTCCAGGCAAGAGTACTGGAGTGGGGTGCCATTGCCTTCTCCAAGCCAAGACATGGGAGCATCCTAAATGTATTGACAGTTGAATGGATAAGGAAAATGTGGTTTATACATACACACATATAGTCAGTGGACTACTACTCAGCCATAAGAAGAATGAAATAATGCTATTTACAGCAATATAGAAGGATCTAGCAGAGAAGACACTGGCACCCCACTCCTGTACTCTTGCCTGGAAAATCCCATGGACAGAGGAGCCTGGTGAACTGCAGTCCACGGGGTTGTGAAGAGTCAGACACGACTGAGCGACTTCACTTTCACTTTTCACTTTCATGCATTGGAGAAGGAAATGGCAACCCACTCCAGTGTTCTTGCCTGGAGAATCCCAGGGACGGGGAAGCCTGGTGGGCTGCTGTCTATGGGGTCGCACAGAGTCGGACACGACTGAAGTGACTTAGCAGCAGCAGCAGCAGCAGAAGGATCTAGAGCTGATCATACTAAGTGAAGTATGTTAGACAGAAAGACAAATATCATAGAATATCACTTATATGTGGCGTTCCCAGTGGCACAGTGATAAAGAATCTGCTTGCCAATTCAGGAGACTTGAGTTCGATCCCTGGGTCAGGAAGATCTCCTGGAGAAGGAAATGGCAACCCACTCCAGTATTCTTGCCTGGGAAGTACCATGGACAGAGGAGCCTGGCGGACTACAGTCCATGGGGTCACAAAAGAGTCAGGCACAACTTAGTGACTAAACAACAGCAATAAATAAAATAAACAACAAGGACCTGCTGTATGCACAGGCACCGATATTCAGTATCTTATGACGAATTATAATGGGAAAGAATATGAAAAAGAAAATATATATGTATATTTATCTATAATTGAATCACTTTGCTGTCCCCCAGCAACTGATGTGATGTTGTAAATCAGCTGTACTTCAATAACAAAGTTTGTGAAAATAATGTTCATAGCATCACTATTTGTAATAGCGCTCAAATGGAAACAACTCAAACATCCATCCACATATGGATGCCTAAATCATGGCATGTTTATAAAAGGGATTATTACGCATCAGTGAGAATAAAGAAACTGCCATGCATGTGTGACTCCCCCTCACTGTTGGGTAAAAGAAGCCAGGCCCAGAGGTGGACAGACTGTGTGATTCCAAGCACATGATGTTCTAGAACAGGAGTCAGCAAACTTTTCTGCAAAGGGACAGACAGTAAATTCTTTAGGTTTGTGTGCAGTATTGTCTCTGTTGCTAAGTCACTCTGCCATTGTTGTACAAAAGAAGCCATGTATGTAAACAAGTGAGTGTGTCTGTGTTTCAATAAAACTTTATTTATAAAACAGGCCGCAGGCTGGCTTTGGCTCACCGGGTGTAGTTTTGCCACAGTTTGCTGATCCCTATTCTAAAGCAAGCAACGTTGATCAACCCTAAAACTGCCGTGAGACTTGTCACTCCAGGTGGAGGGTGGGGATGAGAAGGGCAGCTGCAGAGGCTCAAGAAATGATCTTTTTTTTCTTTCATTTGGCTGATGATCGTGCTGCTGTGTTTACTTTGTGGCAATTCATCCTTCTGTGCGCTTCTGATGTGTACACTTTTCTGTGTGGTATTATTCTTCAATGTTAAGTTTGCATTAGAAGCAGCAAATAAACAGATGAGCCGAAATGATATGCCCTAAATCATAATGTACAAAAAATGTGTTTTGGAAGGCATGCTGCTGCTGCTGCTAAGTCGCTTCAGTCGTGTCCGACTCTGTGCGACCCCATAGATGGCAGCCCACTAGGCTCGCCCGTCTCTGGGATTCTCCATACACAGAATGTAAAACAGGCAAAACGATGTGATAAGCTGCTTAGGGACCAGGCACTAGATTAAGATCGAGCACCAAATTCAGGATCTTGGATGGATCAGTGTGGAAGCAGGGAGGGATGTGGGAGGAAAAGGGGTCCACAGAGGCCTTTATGTGGAGTTGTAGTTTTTTATTTCTTGAGCTGAGTGATGATTAAGCAGGGTTTATCATGTTATCCTTTATTTCTTTTTTGTGTTCAATTATTCAGTGATAGGGGCTTCCATGGTAACTCAGCCTGTAAAGAATCTGCCTGCAATGCAGAAGACCCCAGTTCCATTCCTAGATCAGGAAGATTTGTCTGGAGAAGGGATAGGCTACCTACACCAGTATTCTTGGGCTTCCCTGGTGACTCAGACAGTAAAGAATCTGCCTGCAATGTGGGAGACCTGGGTTCAATCCCTGGGTTGGGAAGATCTCCTGGAGGAGGGCATGGCAACCCACTCCAGTTTTCTTGCCTGGAGAATCCACCTGGACAGAGGAGCCTGGTGGGCTACAGTTCGTGGGCTTGCAAAGAGTCAGACATGACTGAGTGACTAAGCACAGCACACATTCAATACTAACAGCAAAAAGAATAGCAGACGATATCTTTATTTTTCAGGGGCACATGCTTCAAAGTTCAGAAGAATGTGTGCCTAGGAGGACAGTGGTTTTTAATTATTTTATTTTTCTCCAGTGCCTGGAATAAGGCCTGATACATAGTAAAGTGAAAGTGTTAGTTCCTCAGTCGTGTCTGACTCTGTGACCCCATGGACTGTAGCCCGTTAGGCTCCTCTGTCCATGGAAGTCTCTTGTCAAGAATACTGGAGTGGGTTGCTATTCCCTTCTCCAGGGAATCTTCCCAACCCAGGGATCATACCTGGGTCTTTCATATTGCAGGCAGATTCTTTACCATCTGAGCCACCAGGGAAGCCCTGATACACAGTAAGTAAAGTGAAGTGAAAGTTACTCAGTCGTGTCCAACTCATTGCATCCCCATGGACTGTAGCCCCCCAGGCTCCTCTGTCCATGGGGATTCTCTAGGCAAGGATACTGGAGTGGGTTTCCATGCCCTCCTCCAGGGGATCTTCTCAACCCAGGGATTGAACCCAGGTCTCCCGCATTGCAGGCAGATTCTTTTAGCCATGATGGAAGCCCTGATACACAATAGGGACTCCCCAAATATTTGTTGAATGAATGAATGGGTGAAATGCTCATCACCTGAGACATTTGCAGACTGACCGACGAATACGTTTTGGAGGTGTCATGGGAATTTGGAGAGAAGGGAAACCAGGGATTCTGTACAGACCCCACCTCAGACCCGAGCAGTAAGACAGACTCTGTCGGGTCTCCCCTTCTGCCCAGTCTGCAAAGCTTCTGATTTTGCAGCCTAAATGGCAAAAGCAAAACTGTGTCCAACATCTGAACGATGATACCAGCTGACCTTGTTCCCTTTCCACATTCTGAGTTTGTGCAGGAAAGGCTGTGAGGGACCCCTTAGCCTGCCTGCTCTCTGAGACTGTCTAGTAAATCCTGAAGCCTTGTCAGAAGCCAGGGAGCTCAGATCACTGGTGGGGAAGGAGGTGATGGGGGAGATGGAGGTTGTGCCCAGCCGTGTTGCAGAGGCAGGCAGAAACCCGCTTGTCTTTTGGCTGGCTGCCTGGTCTTGAATGGGAAAAAGGTCTTCCCGTGAAGCATGAGTCAGCCTCTGAAGCTTGGGGAGGAGATGGGGGAAACTGTGGCCTAATTTGGTGCATAAATGGGGAGGCAAGCATGCTCCCTGTGCTCGGGGGATGCTGTCATTTAAAAAATTCATGAATCTCCTTACTCACCCTGTGCTGTTGTGTAGATCATCTCTATTTAGGAGGATGAGCCCTGAGCGCCAGGCACTGTACCCGATTATTTTTATGATGGCCATTATTAATGCCATCATCGTTGTTCTTGGGGTGGATCTGGGAGGCAATTAATCAAGGCAGCCAAAGTAAAGAAAATCCTATAAAAATGGAGAAAGCTGGTATTTGGCAGACTTTCTTAGCTCCTTTTCAGCTCAGTGTTCAGCTCAATTTTAGTGGTACCCATGGGGTTATTCATATTAGCTTTCCTTTTACAGGATTGCCCCGTGGATCCTGGCCTGTCTTTGCATTGTATTTAGCCTAGTTAATCCACAAAATTTTCTCATGAACCCTTACTCTATGCTAGGCACCTTCTGGACACCAAGGATGTGGTCATAAATAAATTAGGGGAAAATCTCTTCTGTCCTGGAGTTTATATTCTAGCACGTGTGTGTCTAAGTGGAGCCCATGGGGGAGAAATAAGTAAATATATATGATCTTTCCAGTTGTTGTGAGCACTGATATGAAAACTGTGCTGTGTGTGTGCTGTGCTAAGTTGCTTCAGTTGTGTCTGAGTCTTTGCAACCCAATAAACTATAGCCTGCCAGGCTCCTCTGTCCATGGAGTTTCCCCAGGCAGGAATACTGGAGTGGGTTGCCATTCCCTTCTCCAAGGGATCTTCCCAACCCAGGGATCAAAACTGTAGGGATACATTAACTAGGGTGGTCAGGGAGGGCTCTTTGGAAAGGAAATATTTGAATTAGAACCTGAAAGATGAAAAGAAAAACAATAAGGACTTCCCTGGTGGTCCAGTTGTTAAGAATCTGCCTGCCAGTGCAGGGAACAAGAGTTTGATCCCTGGTCTGGGAAGATCCCCCATGTGTTGGAGCAACTAAGCCCGTGTGCCACGACTGTTGAGCCTGTGCTCTAGAGCTTAGGAACCACAACGAGAGAAGCCACTGCAATGAGAAGCTCTTGCACTGCAGGGAAGAGTGGCCCCTGCTCACTGTAACTAGAGAAAACCCACTCGCCGCAGTGAAGACCCAGTGCAGCCATAAATAAATTAAAAAAAAGAAGAAACAGTAGGGCAGAGTGGAAGAGTATTCCAGCCAAAGAGAACTACAGATGCAAAAGTCCTGAGGCAGAACAAAGTCTGGCAGGGCCTAAAACCGAACAAGGGGCTTCTCAGGCGGCACTAGTGGTAAAGAATCCGCCTGCCAGTGCAGAAGACGCAGGAGACAGGGGTTCGATCCCTTGGTCGGGAAGATCCCCTGGAGGAGGGCATGGCACCCTCCCTCTGGTATTCTTGCCTGGAGAACTCCATGGACAGAGGAGCCTGGCAGACTACAGGCCATGGGGCTGCAAAGAGTTGGACACGGCTGAGTAATTGAGCACACACCCAAATCTGAAGAGTCCAGTGTAATTTGAAATGAGCAAGAACAAAAGTGATGCATAATGGAATTAGAGGTATTGGAAGGAGTGAAGTTATATAGAATTGTTTAAAGCGCATTAGTCTTTCTTCTCAGTCAACACTGTCCAGTAGAATTTTCTGTGATGGCGGGCATGTCCTATATCTGCTCTGTTTAGCATGGTAGCAACTAACCTTTTGTGACTATTGGGCAGTTGACATGTGGCTAGTGCAACTAAGGTACTGAATCCTTAATTTTAATGAATTCAAAGTTCAATTGGAATGGCTGTGAATAGCTATTGGTTACCATATTGGAGGGCAGTTATAAGTGATCCAGGAAGCAATGCATGGTTTTGCTCAGTGGAGTGGTGCGTGAGTGCATACTAAGTCACTTCAGTCATGTCTGACTTTTTGTGACCCCATGGACTACATAGCCCACTTGGCTCCTAGATTCATGGGGTTCTCCAGGCAAGAATACTGGAGATGGTTGTCATTTCCTACTCCAGGGATCTTCCCCACCCAGGTATCGAACCCACGTCTCCTGTGACTCCTGAATTGCAGGCAGATTCTTTACCATTGAGCCACCAGGGAAGCCCCAGTGGAATGGTATGATTGGGTAATATTTTTCTGGAGGGTGAATTTTTAGGGCAAGCGTAGAAGCAGGGGCTCATTTCAGAGGCTATTTTATACCATTCACTTTTCCTGAGAAACCTGGCAGCCGAGTCTAATATTCGAAGAAAATTTTTCTTGTGTCCTTCTTCTTCTTCTTCTTTTTTTTCCAAATGCTGTCTGCTTTTCTGGAATGGTCCAGGATCAAGACTGAGCTGATTCTTTCAGAAGACAGAAAGCCCCAGGGAGTGTGCACTGTGTTTCAATGGACAGCTCAATTCTAGTGGAATGGATTCTTGATTCCCATAAAGATATTGGCTACAGACCAAGCTACTTTACCACTGGGTCACTCACTAGGCAAGAAGAACATTTTGATTTCAGAACAGAGTCGTCAGGATGCTGGAGGAGATGAGACTAGTTCACCCCATCACTTCTCTTTCCTTCTGCAGACAAAATGCACTTAATAAAACCTGCAAATGATAACGATTGTTGCCTTTTTGCTTTTAGTATGTATGAGCTACACAACTTACATATATGTAACATTGAATTTTCATAACCACTCTGCCTGTTAATGATAGGTTCCTAAAAAGTACTTCAAAATTTTCAAAATAAGATCTGTAGATGAGACTTCCCTGCTGGTCCAGTGGTTGAGAATCTGCCTTCCAATGCAGGGGGCGTGGGTTCAATCCCTGATCCAGGAACTAAGATCTCACATGCTGTGGGACAACTAAGCCTGAGCACCGCAGCAAGAGAAGTCTATGTGCTGCTATGAAGACCCAGTGCAGCCAAAATATAAAAAAATGAAATAAAATATTAGAAAAAAGACTCATAGAGGTAAGGATGGCATCATTGACTTGGGTACAATGAAAGGAACAGAGGCTTGTGTTCTAGTCTGAGTTTCGTCACCAGTTGGCTGTGTGGCCTGGGCAAAGCTCTCCCTGTGTGTCCAGATATTATTTGGAGGGGATTAATCAGGTATTCTCTAAGTTCCAGTCTGGGTTCTGTAACCTATGGCATCAAAGTGGGCTTGCTTTCTTTATTGTGTGTTACACAGCCTCACGGTTATTTACTGGGAGTGGAGCTCAGGGAAAGGTGAAGACAGAGGCGAGGGTCTCCAGCATTGGCATGGTCAGCATTCTGGGGTGGCAAGCAGCAGAAGCCAGTGATGCTGAAGTATGAGGCCTCGGAAGGACAGGAACCAGGGAGCTCCAGGGTATCCACAGAAAAGCAGTGAAGACCTGTCTAGGTTGAGTCCTTGTATTCACGCTCATGATTCAAATTATGGGGAGAAAGCATATGTTTAGAGAAGCTTGGCCCACTCCTTGGCCAGGAGAGGGCAGGACATCTTTTATGATGATTTTGAAAAAATTGTATCCAATAGGAGAGAGGTAGTTTCCTAAAGGAGCTTACTGAATGAAAAGGGCAGAGGAACCAGATAGACAGTTCCCTAAAAACACAGCCTATGTTTTTGAAAATTAAGCATGTAGTCTAACTGCTATGCACACAAAGTCTGTGCTAGCTGCTGCTGCTGCTGCTAAGTTGCTTCAGTCGTGTCCGACTCTGTGCGACCCCATAGACGGTAGCCCACCAGGCTCCCCCGTCCCTGGGATTCTCCAGGCAAGAACACTGGAGTGGGTTGCCATTTCCTTCTCCAATGCATGAAAGTGAAAAGTGAAACTGAAGTCGCTCAGTCGTGTCCGACTCTTAACAACCCCATGGACTGCAGCCTACCAGGCTCCTCCATCCATGGGATTTTCCAGGCAAGAGTACTGGAGTGGGGTGCCATTGCCTTCCCACTGTGCTAGCTAGTGATTTATAAATCTAAGCAAAACCCCTATTCATCAGAATCCTCAATCCACTGCCATTTTTAGGTTACTCCCTGTGAAAATTATTGTGAAGCTAGGATTACCTCTCTCTCTTTCTTTCCCTATGTCTACATTTATGTTACCAGTAAGTATCAGTCAGTTCAGTCACTCAGTTGTGTCTGATTCTTTGCGACCCCATGAATTGCAGCACACCAGGCCTCCCTGTCCATCACCAACTCCCGGAGTTCACCCAAACTCATGTCCGTTGAGTCAGTGATGCCATCCAGCCATCTCATCCTCTGTCGTCCCCTTCTCCTCCTGCCCCCAATCCCTCCCAGCATCAGAGTCTTTTCCAATGAGTCAACTCTTCACATGAGGTGGCCAAAGTACTGGAGTTTCAGCTTTAGCATCATTCCTTCTAAACAATACCCAGAACTGATCTCCTTTAGAATGGACTGGTTGGATCTCCCTGTAGTCAAGGGACTCTCAAGAGTCTTCTCCAACACCACAGTTCAAAAGCATCAATTCTTTAGTGCTCAGCTTTCTTCACAGTCCAACTTTCACATTCATACATGACCACTGGAAAAACCATAGCCTTGACTAGACGGACCTTTGTTGGCAAAGTATGTATGCTGCTGCTGCTAAGTCGCTTTAGTCGTGTCCGACTCTGTGTGATCCCATAGATGGCAGCCCACCAGGCTCTTCCATCCTTGGGATTCTCCAGGCAAGAACACTGGGGTGGGTTGCCATTTCCTTCTCCAATGCATGAAAATAAAAAGTGAAAGTGAAGTCACTTAGTCGTGTCCAACTCTTCATGACCGCATGGACTGCAGCCCACCAGGCTCCTCCATCCATGGGATTTTCCAGGCAAGAGTACTGGAGTGGGGTGCTATCGCCTTCTCCCAAAGTATGTATATGTCTGTCTATATATACACTTCTGTGTCTGCTACTAAATCAGCTAAGATTCTTGTACATTGATAACCTACATGCACAATACTCTCATTCATTCATCCATCCAACCAACCCTTCGTCCATCCAGTCATCCAACAAATATTTGTTTAGCACCTAATTGTGGCCAAACATTGAATAAATGTTAGCTGCTTAGTCGTGTTTGACTCTTTGTGACCCCATGGACTCAAAGGGTGGGTCCTCTGGGATCCTCTGTCCATGAAGTTCTCCAGGCAAGAATATTAGAATGGGTAGCCATTCCCTTCTCAAGGAGATCTTCCCAACCTAGGGATCAAACCCAGGTCTCCTGCATTGAAGGCAGATTCTTTACCATCTGAGTCACCCGGGAAGTCCTTATGCACTATATGAGCACAAATTATATAAGATACATTTCCTATTCTTGAGCAGTTTTTGGTTAAGTGTGGGTAGTTGTGGGGTGTGGGGAGATGGATAAGCTCACAAATTAATTGTCATATGCTGTGTTTGAAACTAGTACAATCACAGGAACAAATTGTTGTGGGGGGCTCAGATATTAGAGCCATTAGGTCCTTCACAATAGTTGGGATTTATGGGACTTGGGAGTTAAAGGATTATTAAGCCTATTTAGGTAATAACCAAGGAAGGTCATTCAGGCAACGGTAACTGAGAAGCACATGCATGGAATTGTGAATAGGCTCGATCTCATCAGGAATTGGCAAGTTTAAGAACTGGTGAGTGAGGGGTCTGACAGGAGGTGGATGATGACCCAGATTTTGGCAAAATCCTTTGTCATCTTAGAAAGACTTAAAGTCATCCTCAATGGCCTGCCTTATAAAAAAGGATAATGATTTCATTTATTTGAGCAGTGTTTTTGGCAATGAACATTAAACTAACAGAAAATTCTAGTTATACTTTGATTCATCAGAAAATCTGATGACCCAGAGTGTCCGGAAAAATCAAAGTTTTACTGTGATTCTCAGTTAATTTCACTTGGCAGCATGTTTGAACCAATCATGGAATGCCTTCAAATCATAAGTTGCCTCCCTGCTGATGGCTCTAGGAAAGGAAACGTGTTAATTTTTGAAGAGTGTAGTCCTTTGGATTTTCTTCTGTCCATTTGTGGTCCTGGCCATGTGAGCATCATCTCTTGGCATGAAAGCTTTGAGACTAAGCATCCCCCACTGAATAATTCTTATTCTGCTACCGTCTCAACTGAATCATAGAGATCGGAAAGGATGCTTACTTCCTTCAAAATTCAGTTATCTTGTAGGCTTGAACTAAAGATATATTCTCTATTCTCAGAATCTCTCTTAATCATTCCAGGTGTGCTAAAGTGTGGCTAAGACTTTCCAATGAAAAGTGCCTTTTGGGGGTCAAATATTAAATGGTTTTTAGGCAAGTGATTTTTATAGTGGGAGACAGTAAGTCTTGTGGCTGAAAGTCAGACTTACTCTGATTCCAGGCTTGGCTTTGCCTAGAATTTCACTCCAGGTAGAGAAAATGAAATAGGATGGTTAAAATGGACAGATATACCTGGGATCTCAGAGGAGAATGGCTGAAGGTAAGTCAGGGAAGGCTTTTAGGAAGAGTTGACACTTTAAATGAAGAAAAAGCCATCTAGGGTTGCATGGTTTCTCTGGAGGAGGAGAGTATTGTGAATTTGAGTGATATAGGAAAATATAAAGTAGTGTGAGCAGAGAGCAAATTGAACATATTTCAGAGGTTAAGAACTTAGAAGAACAGGTGTGTATTAGTCACCATGGTCTAGGTTATGCTGCAGTAACAAATAGCCCCTAAATCTCAGTGGTTTAAAAACAAAAAGGTTATTACTCCTGCTGTAAGTTATTGCAGATAGGCTCTGCTCCAAACTGTACCTATTCAGAAACCAAGTTTATCAGAGCCTCAGTTGTCTGTAATATTGCCATCATTCAAGACAGGGTGAAGAGAAGGTGACAAGTCACACAGTGGCTCTTAAAGCTTTCCTTTTGAATGTCATTGACAAAAGCAAGTAACATAGCTATCCATAGCTCCAAGGAGGGCTAGGGGGTGTTGTAAAGTTTGATCCTATCTGGAAAAAGAAAAATGAGGAATATCAGTGGATAGTAGGAATGCCTACCAAGAGTATTATAGCATTAGTTTGGAATCATTTGGATTTGTAACTTTACATGATTTGAGTTTTATATCATTATAAGTATAGCTGCAAATTGTGCTATGTTCTAAGCATTGGCTAATGATTTACATACATTAGAAATTATATGTTCACTACCTACTGTGTATGGTAGATTTTTATCCTGCTCATTTAATGTGAGAAGAAACTGAGGTCCAAAAAAGCTAAATTTGCCCGAGGCTACATGTTTAGTAACTTGTAGGGTTCCTTCTTGGAGAAGGCAATGGCACCCCACTCCAGTACTCTTGCCTGGAAAATCCCATGGATGGAGGAGCCTGGTAGGCTGCAGTCCATGGGGTCGCAAAGAGTCGGACACGACTGAGCGACTTCACTTTCACTTTTCACTTTTCACTTTCATGCATTAGAGAAGGAAATGGCAACCCCCTCCAGTGTTCTTGCCTGGAGAATCCCAGGGACGGGGAGCCTGGTAGGCTGCCATCTATGGGGTCGCAGAGAGTCAGACACGACTAAAGCGACTTAGCAGCAGCAGCAGCAGCAGGGTTCCTTCTGCATCAAAGCTCAGGCTCTCTATTTATAGGTTAAAGGAAGATGGAGCCCTTATATGCATAGCTCCTGTCGTGTGTGTGTGTGTGTGTGTGTGTGTGATGTTCCCACTGGACTGTAAGCTCCATGAAGGCAGGGCATTTCCTGTCTTGTTTACCATTGTGTCGCACATGCTTAGAAGAGTTCTTGGTAGATACTCAACACATATCTGATGGGACTTGCCTGGTGGTCCAGTGGCTCAGACTCTGCACTCCCAATGCAGGGGACCTGGACTCGATGCCTGGTTAGGTAAGTATTAATAGAGGCTATGTGCTGCAACTAAGCGTTTGCATGCTGTAATGAAAACAAACAAACAAAAGCCAAATACCTGATGAATGCATGAGAAAGGGAAGATACTATGCCGATAGCAGTCACTGGACAGGTAAATGAAGGAAATGGCTCCTGCCCTCAAGGAACTCTTCCCCGCCCCCCAAATATTTATTTACCTATTTGGCTATGCCGGGTCTTAGTTGGGGCGCTTGAACTCTTAGTTGCAGCATGTGGGATCCAGTTCTGCAACCAGGGATTGAAGCCAGGACCCCTGCACTGGGAGCTTGAAGTCTTAGTCACTGGACCACCAGGAAGGCCCCCTGGAGGAACTCCTGATGGAGGGAAGAATATGGTGCTGTGGAGAACACAGTCCAACTTGATGGAATCAGGTGAGGTGTCTTTGAAACTGACACCTGAGCAAAGTTATGAAAAAAGAGGAAGGGATGGATATTCATCTTATGTGAATAAGGGTAGGCGGTGGGGAGGAGCCTTGCAGAGGGTCTAGGTGGTTCAGAGAAAAAGAATAAAAGGAAAAGAGTGTTTGGAAATGGGCAGATGACACAGTGAGAGGATGATGTTCTTCAGAAAATAAAGTGGAAGCCTGAATTTGGTCCCCATCTGGCTCCTACTTTCATGAACCAAAGTGGCATCACCTACTTAGGATAGGATAATCGGATTGCTTACTGTTTATTCTGGGAGAAACAAGCCTGTCTTCTATCTCCCCCCGGGGAAGAATTTTCATAAGTGCAGCCCTATTTCATCAAATTATGATTGCCGATTTGTACAGAGAAGGAAGAGCCACTGTGTAACCCAAGGAGTCGCTCTGGATTATAACCTGACGTCTGAGCTTTATTTGAAGCACTCAGAATTCAATTATGCTCCACGTAGATGGTAAATAATTTGAAACAGTAGACAATGAGCGTGTTTCCAAACCCCAGACCAAATGCCAGTGATGCCAATTGCCACCTCCATAAACTCCCATGAAGAACAATCAAGGACAACAGTGTTTGTTTTCAGAGTTATCTGTTTAATATCTGATTCCAATGACGTTAGAAACAGCCTTAAAGGAGTGCAGCTACCTTGTGGGAGGGGGACGCTGGTGGTGGAGATCATCACAGAACATTTGGTTTTGGTGTTTAAGGCGGTGATGCATTTTCTTTTGTTTTCTTTCCGCTGCAACGTGACAGAACCAGAACCACCCCCTTTTGAAAAAAAGGAAAAAGAAAAGAGTTGATGGGTGGCTAAAGAGATAGATACAAGGAGAAATGTATGTAAAAGGAGCTATTCTCAAGTATTAATTGTAGAATCTAAGTGTGAGTGAGTATGTAGGTGTATGTATTCACATACAATTCTTTCACATTTTCTGTATATTGGAAAGTTTCTGTAATAAAATGACAAAGGAATGAAACAGTGAGACGTAGAGTCTTTGACTTACGGGATGGTTCGTGATCTCTTTGGGAATCTCAGAACTCCGTCACTGACGTTGATTCCTCTCTTCTCTCCAACTCCTCATCTGATTAGTCTCCAGGTCCTGTGGATTCTATTGCATTAAATCTTCAGATTCCATCCTTCCCTTAGCTATTCCCTTGACTCCTGCCTCCAGAAGGTCTTGCCTGGGTTATACAGGAATTCCTTCTTGGTCTTTATCTGATCCCTTTCTGATTGATCCTTCCCACTGCTATCAAGGTGCTCTATTTATTCATGAAGCACCTTTTGAGTATCAGCCATATGCTAGACACTCTGCCAAGGGATTGGACCTCAGGTACACAAAACTGGAAGGAAGATCAGAAATAAAATCAGAATAACCCCTAATACCATACACAAAGTGCTTTTTGCTCTGTCGTGTCTGACTCTTTGTGACCCCATGAACTGTAGCCCACCAGGCTCCTCTCTCCATGGGATTCTCCAGCCAAGAATACTGGAGTGGGTTGCCTTTTTTTGCTCCAGGGCATCTTCCAGACCCAGAGATGGAACCCAGGTCTCCTGCACTGCAGGCAGATTCTTATCCTCTGAGCCACCAGGGATGGATGATAATCGTTAGTTTATATAACATGCTTTCATCATTCCATGTGGGACTTGCTTTTGTTTAGTTAATTCTGTTCAATAGTCAAAGTTTGTTATTTTTAATAATGGAAGAAGCACCTCTGAACTCATGCCCCAAACAAAATCTGGAATATTGATGATAAAGCGCATCTAATCTTATGGTTCTCTATCAGCCCCTAAACCCCACTCCATGCCTTCCTCCATCAAAGTCAACTACCATTCTCAGGGCTGCAGAATCATTTTCTTGCTTTCCTGTTGATATATTTATTGCTTCTGTTTATATTCCTAATTGTTTATATTTTTATTTTGGTTATCTTTAACCTTGAAGAATGTGCAGCACACTCTATGTAACTTTTTGGAACTTCCATTGTTTGTCTCTATTTACTAAGATTTATCCATAATGTTGTGTGTTGCTAGAGTTCATTTCTTTTGACTGCTCTTTATCCATTTTAATTTGTTTCACTTTTTAATTTCTTTCACGTTTAACATTTTTAAACTTTAAAATGCTTTCTTTTCAAAAATGGGTATCTGTATCTCCCCTCTAATAAGAGGGATTTGACATACTTTCCCATACCTCGGTTTCTTTCCTTCCCATCACTACATCTAATGCTTTGGTATTTCTGTGTAAAGCTGCTCAGTTTCAAAGTGCATGCAGATCACTTGGGGGTCTTATTAAAATGCAGAGTCTGTTTCAGTACACTGTGGGTGGAACAACAGTTCCTGCATTTTTAACAAGCCCAGGTGATGCTCTTGCTGCTGGCCCAGGGACCACAGTTTGAGTACAATCTGGAGACTTTTAATTCTCTGTTTTTCTGGTTATAATTTCTCTTTTTATTTGGTCCTAGCTATTTTTTAAAGACAGCATCAAGGCATTTGATCATCTACAGCTGTATGCCTAATACCATCTCCTGGATATGTCTTTCCTCTGATTTAGGTAATTCATCCCAAATTGTGTTCAAGGTGGAGCTTTGTGTGGCTAATCTTTGAGGACTTCTATGCCTGAAAATATTTTTATTATGCCTTCATATTTCAATGATGGCTTAATTGGATATAACATTTTGAGCTCTATTTTTTTTTCACTAAATTCCTTGAAATCATTCCTGCATTTATTCTTTTTTTAGTCATTCAATAAATATTTATTGAGTGCCTTCTTTATGCCAGACAGTGTTCTAAGAATTGGAATACAGCAAAAAAAAAAAAAAAAAACAAAACCCACAAACAACTACTTAAGGTCTCTGCTCTCATAGAGTTAGATTCTAATTGGGGTAAACAGCCAATGAGTAAATACAAAGGGAAATTTCAGATTAGTGTAACTAAAAAAAGAAATATGATAGCAGAATGGAATTAAATGGTGATATTAAATAGAAATATAAAGTGAGCTACACATGTGCACCATATTAATAATTTAAATAGTCTAATAGTTTCATTTGAAAGAATAGAACTATGTGAATCATAATATATTTTATCCAACTTAGTAGACCCCAAATATTATCATTTCAACATGGAATTAACATAAAAATTAATAATGAGCTAATTTGTATTTTTTTTATCCTAAGCCTTTGAAATCTACTATATCTTTTATACTTAAGGCACGTCAGAATCTGGACTAGTCACATTTCATGTAACTACTGTCCGTCATGTATTTTTGCATTTGGTATGGCTGATGAAAAAGTTCTGATGTCAATTTGATTCTTTCTTTTTACAAATGTGATCTCTTTCTTCTTGGAAGCTTTTTAGAATTTCCTCTTTGCTTCCCTGGTGGCTCAGGATCCACCTGCAATGCAGGAGACCTGGGTTTGATCCCTGGGTTGGAAAGATCCCCTGCAGGAGGGAATGGCAACCTACTCCAGTATTCTTGCCTGGAGAATCCCCATGGACAGAGGAGCCTGGTGGGCTGCAGTCCATAGGGTTGCAAAGAGTTGGACATGACTGAGCAACTAAGCACAACACAGCTTTGTAATGTGTGTTGTTGTTGTTGAGTTGCTCAGTCGTGTCCGACTCTTTTAGACCCCATGGACTGCAGCATGCCAAGCTCCCCTGTCCTACACCATCTCCAGGAGCTTGCTCAAACTCATGTCCAATGAGTCAATGATACCATCCATCCACCTCATCCTCTGTTGCCTGCTTCTTCCCCTGCCTTCTATCTTTCCCATCATCAGTCTTTTCCAATGAGTCGGCTGTTTGCATCAGGTGACCAAAATATTGTAGCTTCAGGTTCAGCATCAGTCCTTCCAATGAATAGTCAGGGTTGCTTTCTTTTAGGATTGACTGGTTTGATCTCCTTGTTGTGCAAGGAACTCTCAAGAGTCTTCTCCAACACCAAAGTTCGAAAGCATCCATTCTTCGGTGCTCAGTATTTTTTATGGTCCAACTTTTACATCCATACATGACTACTGGAATAATCATAGTTTGACTAAACTGACTTTTGTTGGCAAAGTAATGTCTCTGCTTTTTAATACTCTGTCTAGCTTTGTCATAGCTTTCCTGCGGAGAAGCTATCATCTTCTGATTTCATGGTTGCAGTCACTGTCCATCGTGATTTTGGAGCCCAAGAAAATAAAATCTGCCAGTGTTTCTACTTTTCCCCCATCTATTTGCCATGAAGTGATGGGACTGCATGCCATGATCTTAGTTTTTTGAATGTTGAGTTTTAAGCCAGCTTTTTCACTTTCCTCTTTCGCCCTCATCAAGAGGCTCTTTAGTTCCTCTTCACTTTCTGCCATTAAAGTGGTATCGTCTGCATATCTGAGGTTGTTGATATTTCCCCCAGCAGTCTTGAGTCCAGCTTGTGATTCATCCAGCCTGGCATTTCACATGATGTATGCTGCATATAAGTTAAATAAGCAGGGTGACACTATGCAGCCTTGATGTACTCGTTTCCTGATGGTGAACCTGTCCCTTGTCCCATGCCCAGTTCTAACTGTTTCTTCTTGACCTATGATGTGTGTAGATGTGGGTTTTCCCTCATTTCTTCTCTTTGGGACTTTATAGAACATTAAACAAATTCTGAGAAATTTGTATCTAACATTTTTTCAAATGTTTACTCCTCTTCACTTTTATTCCTCTCTCTGGGAATCTTCTTAATTAAAAAAAACTTTATTTGAGTATAGTTGATTTACAATGTTGTGTTAGTTTCAGGGGCACAGCAAAGTGAATCAATTATACATATACATATGTGCACTCTTTTTTAAGATGATTTTCCTGTATAGGCCTTTATAGAGCATTGAGTACAGTTTCCTGTACTATACAGTGGGTCCTTATTAGTTATCCATTTTGTATATAGTAATGTGCATATTTTAATCCCAAGCTCTCAATTTATTCTCCACCTCCTGGAATCTTCTTATTTTGTATTAGCAATTCTATTTTCCATATCACTTAGCTTAAAAAATTTTTGGCCTCCTTTAAAAACTAAAAATAGAGTTAGCGTATGATCCAGCAATCCCAATCCTGGGCATATATCCAGAAAAGATGAAAATTCTAATTAGAAAAGCTATATGCACCCCAATAATAATAGCAGCACTATTTACATCAGCCAAGATGTATTAGCAACTGAACTGTCCATCAACAGATGACATTCAGAAAGAAGATGTGGTATGTATACACAATGGGATACTACTCAGTCATAAAAAGAATGAAGTAATGCCATTATTAGCAACGTGGATGGACCTAGAGATTATCATTCTAGTGAAATAAGTCAAAGACAAATATTGTACATGACTTATATGTAGCATCTTAAAAGGTGATACAAATGAACTTGCTTACAAAATAGTATAGATTCACAGACATAGAAAATGAACTTAGAGTTACCAAAGGGTAAAGTCTGGGGAGACATAATTTAGAAGTTTGGAATTAACATATGTGGATGTGTACTCAGCTGCTCAGTTGTGTCTGACTCTTTGTGACCTCAAGAACTGTAGCCCCCAAGTCTCATCTGTCCTTGGGATTCTCCAGGCAAGAGTACTGGAGTGGGCTTCCCTACCCAGGACCTGAACACACAATGCATGTGTGCCATACATTGGCAGGTGGATTCTTTACCACCAAATCCCCTGGGAATCCCAATTAACGTGTGTACACGACTGTATATAAAATAGATGAACAGCAAGGTCCTAGTATGATAGAGGGAACTATATTCACTATCTTGTAATACCCTGTAATAGAAAGAACCTGAAAAGATATCTATATATATATATATATATATATATATATATAGATATATAGATAGATAGATAGGTATAGATATCTGATATATATAGCAGTATCTTGTAATACCATGTAATAGAAAGAACCTGAAAAGATATATATATATGTATATATATATATATATATATATGACTCATTTTGCTGTACATCTGAAATTAATTGTAAATCAACTGTACATCAACAAAAAACTTTTGTCACTCTGCTTCCTTCTAGAAGATTTCTTCAACATTGTTTTCCAGTTGCTTAATTCGTTCTTCAGCTGTATTCATTCTGTCTCCATGTATCCACCCATTGTGTTCTTTATTTCAACCATTGCATTTTTCATCTGTGATACTTCAGCTTGCCTTTTTAAAAAATATTTTCTTGTTCTTGTTTTGATTTATATTGTTCATATTTTCTTTTATGTCTTTAATATGCTTTGCTGCTGCTGCTGCTGCTAAGTCACTTCAGTCGTGTCCGACTCTGTGCGACCCTATAGACGGCTGCCCACCAGGCTCTGCCGTCCCTGGGATTCTCCAGGCAAGAACACTGGAGTGGGCTGCCATTTCCTTCTCCAGTGCATGAAAGTGAAAAGTGAAAGTGAAGTCGCTCAGTCATGTCCGACCCTCAGCGACCCCAGGGACTTCAGCCCTCCAGGCTCCTCGGTCCATGGGATTTTCCAGGCAAGAGTACTGGAGTGAGGTGCCATATATTCAAAGTCCAGCTGTTCTAATATTCTTACTTCTGTTGGCATCTGAAGCCCAGTGTGTTGTTTTCCCTTTGAAATTATTTTAATCCTCAAATGTCTTGTTATTTTGGGTTGTAAGCTCATGTCACCCTGGAGGAGTTGGTCATTGACTCTGATGGGCAGTGTGGATGGATGAAGGCCAGACGCCCATGTCAGTTCCCATGAGCTCAGAGGGTAGGGAGTAACTGAGCCCTAGGATGGAGAACTCCAGACAGAAGCACCCCACGATCACTGCTCACCATTCAAAACAGCTTTTCAGACATCACTTTTTGCCCCTAAGGAAGTGCCTCCTCATGGAGCTTTTCCGTTTTCCCTACTCACACATACCACTTTTGGGGTATGAAAGGGAGAAGTCCTCACCTCTATTTGAGGGAGCAACTTCCTTGAGGTCATTTTGTCCTGTCCCCATTTCTCAGCACCTCACAAGCACACAGCTTTTACTCTGGCCTGCTCTTTTCCCTGATGATATCTGAACCAGAGGTCTGAATTGGGCTCTGGGGGCAGGCACTGTATGTATCTGGGAAATGGTAGAAGAGCAGCAGGGGCCAAACTTCTAGAGCCCTCTTTCCTTCTCTAACCATGCTGGGCAGCTTCTGCTTTGGATCCAAGTGGTCCCTGCCCATCCCAGTCCAGGTTAGCCCCCTGCCATGCCAGAAACTCCTCCCAGGTTCTCTGCTTTCCCCTTGATTCTTCCAAGGTGGCTCATGTGGAAATGAGCCAGTATATAGGTCAGAAATGCAACTGTCAATCTTGATTTTCAGTCTGTAGTGTCTTTACTATTATATGAATCATGCCTCCACACTCTGCAAATTCATGTCAATGTCCTAACCCCCAGGACTTTACAGTGTGATTATACTCAGAGATAGGCTCTTTAAAGAGCTAGTTGTGTTAGAATGAGGCTCTAATCCAATATGACGGGTGTTCTTATAAGAAGAGGAGACTGGGACACAGTCACCCAGCAGGAAGACCATGTGAGAACACAAGGAGAAGATGGCCATTGATACAGCAAAGAAGATGACCTCAGAGGAAACCCAGCCTGCTGATGCCTTGACCCTGGGCTTCTAGCTTCCAGAATTATAGGAAAACAAATTTGCCGTTAGCACCTTCCAAAGCTTCCCATCACCTTCCGAACTACACAGATACTTGTTGGGTTATCACAACATGCCAGGTGTTTGTCCAACTGCTTTACGTGTATCGACTTACTTATCCTTACAACACTCCTAGGAGATATGTTATTATCATCCCATTTTACAGATGGGAAAACTGAGGTACAGAGCAGTCATGGAACTTTCTCAGAGTCACACAGCCAGTTTGACTTGGAGCCAGTTTCAAGCCTTCCTCGGGAACTCACAGCTCTATGGATAGATTTGGGTGTCCAGTATGGCAGCCGATAGCCACATCTGGCCATTTAGATTTGAATGAATTGAAATTAAATGAAATACAGAAGTCAGTTACTCCGTTGCTCTAGCCATAGGCCAAGTGCGCAGTCAGTGGCCGCCATGTTGGTCGCTGCAGATTTAGGCCATTTCCATCATCATGACAAGTTGTATTGGACAGCACTGCACTAGATTGTTGCTGCTTGGGAAATGATTACTTTTCTTTTCTTAGCACAGAAAATCACTCATGGACTGGCCCTTGTCTACCTTTTTAACCTCATTTTCTGGTACTCCTTCACTCTTGCTACCTTTCCGTGGTACCCAATTCCCCAGACCTCTCCAATGCATCACACCTTTCAGGAATACACTATACTTTCGTCATGCCTGATCATTCATCCAAGACTGGATTCCTGTGTTACTGTCTTCAAGACCTCTTCCTTGCTTTGCTGGGCCAGACCAGGTATACTTTGTCTGCGAGGTGGCAGCACTCCTGTCTCTCCCAACCACAGCACTTATCTTGCTGGATGACCATGGTTTAGTGATGTGTCTATTCTAGATATGGTGAGCTGCCCAAGGGAGGATCTGATAACTACTTAATCTTGGAAGCTCTGGCACCTAGGTTACCTGGGAAGAATGAGATGCTCACTCAAGAAGTGTCACGTATATAAATGAGGGCATTGTAAGTATCTCCCATTTTCCCATGTCACACACCCACTTTCATAGAGAAATTGCCACCCCACCACAAGCTGCCCTGATTTTTACAAGGTGAGGTCTTGCTCATCATCAGAGCTGAAGGGATAAGAAACCAATCAGACTCTTAAATTTGAACCAAAAGACACAGACACGTGCATCAGATTGTTTCGGGTACCATTGACTGTAATTGTTGATATGGGTGGGCTCACGTCTCCCATCCTGGTACTTTCCCCTGGGCGCCGGAACCAGATTTGGGCTGGTCATTTTGCCACTTCACAAGCTCGTTGAGGCAGGAAGAGCCAGCCTGCAGGGAGCAGCATTCAGGATGTAGTAGACCCAGAGAGAAGAAGCTGAGGTGGAGCTCACATGACTGGTGACAGAGGACAGTTGTTTTGAGGACCGGGCGTGAATTTATTTTTTAATTGGAGTATAATTACTTCTCAAGGTTGTGTTGGTTTCTGCTGTACAACAACATGAATTGGCTGCATGTACACATATGTTTCCTCTCTCTTGAGCCTCCCTCCCACCCCGACTCCATCCCACCCTCTAGGTCATCACAGAGCACCGAGTTGAGCGGGGTGTGAATTCTAATTCTGCCAATTTGTAGCTGTGCAACCTTTTACTTTAGTCTCAGTTTTCCCATCTGAAAAATGGGGATGTTTGTGTCTCAGAGACTTTCTGTGTAGGTAAACTGTGAAACAATGCAGGTAAAGCATTCAGCACAGTGCCCGACATGTAGCAGGACCTCAGTCAACATTATGTGTTTATGTGGAGTCAGAGAGGAGAGGGTGGTTTGTTGTTTTTGTTTTGGGCTGCACTGGGTCTTCGTTGCAGCATGTGGAGTCCTCTAGTTGTGGCACGCTGGTGCGCTCAGAGGTTGTGGTGCACAGGCTTAGGTGCCCCATGGCACGGTGGATCTTAGTTCCCCGACCAGGGATTGAACCAGCATCTGCTGCATTGGAAAGCAGATTCTTAACCACTAGACCACCAGAGAAGTTCCTGTGGTTTTGATTTTGAATTCTGTTGTTTATTCACCCTTTTGCTTTGAATTCTCCTTCTGATTCTTCCAATTAAAGTCCCCTTCATCTCCAGCTAGTTTGAGTGAGTTATTGTTTCTTACAACCAAATGGTACATATTAGGATAATGAGTGCCTGTTGGCTTTTGGCATTAGCTCCTGTTCAAGACTCCCCTATGGGCACCCATTCGACTCCGCTCTTGGTGCTTTTCTTTAAATACTTGGTATTTAGCACTGATTTTGAAGCTCAAGTCCATCCTGGGCTCCCCAGATGAGACCTCCTTCATGTCATCCCAGCATTTCCAGCCCGGAGCCCTTGGCCTTCCTACCAGTTTACTCCATTGCCAAGACACTGATTCCATCTCTTCCTCAATATCAGAGCCTCAAGCATTGAGGAAATGAGCAGCAGAAAGAAATGAAAGGCTCATTCAATATCTGTCATGGTAAAAATTGAAGCCCCCATAATGTATTCAATCATCTTCCTTGTAGAAGGATTTCATATTAAATCTCAGGAGTCTTTATTTTTGCCCCCAAATAGGAGCTCAATTTGCTGAAGTTCTGTGAACAGTCAAATTTTCCTTTATTTACTGGTATCTGTATGAATAAAGCCAAAGAGCCAGGGACAAGTCACTTGATTATGTTTCTTTCTCTACAGAGGTGGAAAATGGGATACTTTTCTTAGATTAGAGCCAGGCTCAGGTAATCAGCTCTTGAAAATGGTCTTTGAGATGATCTTTAGACTATCCGAAAGGGAGACTTTTTTCCCCCTGGCAATAGGGAATTTGGTTCTTGGGAGTGAAAGCTAAGAATTAGGGAAAGGACTGCCAGGCTTCATTAAGAATAATGGGTGTCAGGGTGGTACCCAGATCGTCTCTGGTTCCTTAGGCATGCCTCTCTAGGCTTTGCTCTTATGGTCTGCTTGCCCCCCACCCCATCTCTTTTTTTAAAAAAAGATTTATTTATTACTTTTATTTTTGGCTGTGCTGGGTCTTTGTTGCTGCACGTGGATTTTCTCTAGTTACGGAGATCAGGGTCTACTCTTTATTTCGGTTTGTGAGCTTCTCATTGTGTTGGTTTTTCTTGTTGCAGAGCACAGGCTCTTTGTGTGTGGGCTTCAGTAGTTGCGGCACTCAGGCTCAGTAGTTGAGGCACCTGGGCATGTGGAATCTTCCCGGACCAGGAATTGAACCTGTGTCCCTTGCATTGCAAGAATTCTTAACTGCCAAACCACCAGGGAAGTCTCGTCTACCTCTCTTTGACGGACTCCCTTGGGTTACTTGAGCCATTCTACTGGGAAAGTTACATGCTCTGGGTGCCTATGTGGTGCAGGCACATGAAAGCCTAGTTCTTTTGCTTCAAGTTGGAACTAACTCTGAAGCCTGATGTACACGCCAGAGCTTCAGCTGGAATCAGGCGGCTGGGGCTGGGAGTTTCCTAAAGACCGCCTGATGCACAACTCTGTCCTCTTCCCTGACCCATTTCCCCCACTTAAGGAAGTCTCTTCCTGCATGAGATGTTGCATGACCCTCACTGCACGTGAATCCTCAGCTCAGAGCCTGTGTCTGGGTCATGTTTGCATCCAGAGGAGGTGATTTTGAGTAGGGATGGCAGTTGGACAGAACAGCAGCTCTTGAGTCCTATAGACTTGAGATTGATTGGAATTTCTCCATAACCATTTATTTGTTGTGGAAACTTTTAGAAGAGGCTTCAGTTCTCTGAGCCTCATCTTGCTCATCTGTAAAGTGGAAAGAATGTGACCCACCTTGGGAAGTTGCTGTGAGGCTGAGCATGGCATTTCATGGTGCCCTGCCCCTTGCAGGCGCTCTATACATTTGTTGTTATTCTTAAGTCACTAAATCCTGTCTGAGTCTTTTACGACCCCATGGACAGCAGCCTGCCCGACTCCTGTGTCCAGGCAAGAATACTGGAGTGAGTTGCCATTTCCTCCTCCAGAGGATATTTCTGACCCAGGGATCAAGCACGAGGCTCCGGCCACATCTCCTGCATTGAAGGCAGGTCCTTTACCACTGAGCCACTGGGAACCCCCACTTTATACTATAAGTTTAGCTCTTTTTACTCTTTGGGATGGAAAGGGTTGACACGGGAGGTCAGAAGTTCATGCAGAAATGAATTATATAGAACGAGAAACGGTGAACCCCAAAGCCGGTACCCCATGCTAGTCTAGGCACCATAGCCATCACTTGCGTGTGTTCCTTCCTTGTCTAAGGACTTAGGCTGACATTCAGTTGGTGTCATGGGAAGAAGTTCTGGCACTCCATCTAAATCCACTGATTATTATTGTTTTTCTTTTTTTTGCCATTTTCATGGTGTCCAGCCTTTGACTTTCCTGGGCTCTTGCTTCCAGGCGGGACTGGTGGCTCTTGTTCAGAGGACTTCCTGGGCAGCCCCTGGAGGTGCTTTGCTCTGCTCTGTATCCTGCTCCCAGGGCAGCCTCAACTCCTGCCTTCCAGATGCATGAACACGACAGTCAGGCTCTCTAGCCTTTGATCAGCCGACCGTGGGGCTGACTGTTGGCTCCAGACTCCCCCGTGGCATCAGGTTGAGGTCACCATCTGTGGGGCTTTGATTCAAGTCCTGAGCCGGCCCAGGGTTTCCTCCTTCTTTGTTCTGCTTTCCTTGCTTTCTTACTGTTTTTTGTTTGTTTGTTTTTATTTTTTCTCCCCAGGAACAGCTTTTTAATAAACCACCCACATACAAATCCTCATCTTAGAGCCTACGTTCAGTCTGACTGGTATGCACCAGCGTGCCCATGGTGGGCATTAAAATACTGAAATACTTCCACACCAGCTGGGCAACAATCATTGCCCTGGTGCCCCAAGTGCCTGCCTGCCACCCTGACCCTTCCCTTGTATCGCCTAACCGTCCCAAGATTTTTAAAATAAAAAGATAACAGCAGGGAACTTCCAGAACTTTCTCTAAAGTTATGATCTTTGTCCGTTCTGCTTGGTTAGTAGACGCGCTGTCAGAGTTGTTAAATATTTTGTCCATCACCTTAAGTAGGCACACATGGGGTTACTCGGAAGTGTGTGTGTGTGTGTGTGTGTGTGTGTGTGTGTGTACTTAAGAATGGCAGGCAGGCTGGTCCAACTTTCTCGTTTTGTGGTGGCATTTCTCCCAGATGTCACAATGCCTCCCTTGTTTAGCAAAACCCTCAAGCACTTGTGTCTGCCCAAATGCCCAGACTCTGCCAGGGAAAAGGAAGAATTGGGTTCTGTTGAAGATCAGCACGAGATTGCGAGTCCATTCAGTCTGAGGATCACCCAGAGTGACCTGGGTGGGGGGCGGCCGGACCAGCAGGTGTTCAGGTGAATAGGCACAGAGGAGACACCTGTCACCTGTCTGCTTGGTCAGGTGAGCAGGAGAGCGTGTGCTCAGGTGTCTGGTCCCTGTGTCCATCCTCAGACAATCCTGCCTTGCCCACGGTTAGTTCCTCATCACCCTTTCTGGTTCCTGTTAAAGGGCTTCCTTCTTCACTTCCTGCCTCCTTCCCACCCCTCTCCCGTCTCACACCCCCCCCACCACCGCCCCTCACTGTTTGGGGGGTGTGTGTATATGTGTGTGTGGCACAGGAGATGGGGAGAGTGGGGTATTGCTTTTATTAATTTTTTAAATATTTAATTATTTTTTGGTTACGCTGGATCTTAGTTGTGGCATGTGGGATCTAGTTCCCTGACCAGGGATTGAACTTGGGCCCCCTGCATTGGGAGCATGGAGTCTTAGCCACTAGACCACCAGGGAAGCCCTGATACTACTTTTTGAAGTGATTTGGAGTCTCTTTTCCATTTAGAAAATGGGTGAATTGCTCCACAGCCACAGGTCTTTTGTGGTTTTAGGGGAGGAGGGTAAAACAATAAAAGTGTCCATCTCAATTCCCGAGAAAGTTTTCTCTAGATCTGTGTGGTGATGCTGAGGGGGATTCAGGTGTGGTGTGATCATGGCCCTGAGGTGTGCCCAAGCTGGATATTGGAGGGGATGGGCTGACTTTCCCTGGGTGGATCCCACCCCTTCGCAAGTCAGAGACCAGGACTGCCTTTCTAGGGTCCATATAACTAGTTACTCAGATGTTAATAGCGGTAACCAAGCTAACATTTATTAAATCCTGTGTGCTGGGTGCAGTTCTAAGGGCGTCCCCTTATTTTGTCCTGACACAAACCTATGAAGGAGAAACACAACTATTATTCTTTTATATTATTCTCCCATTTTACAGATGAAAATACTGAGGCTTGAAGAGGTAAAGTCGCCTGTTCAAGTTCACATGGCTTCAAGATCTGAAGATAAAAGGGAGGGTGGTTCCAGGGCCTGTGTGCTACCATGGCCTGATATCGCTTCCTCTTCTCACTGTCTGAACAAAGTATGTCTTCCTTGTCTGTCTTCTCTACTGGATTCTGAGCAACTTGCGGCCAAGGGACTGTTTCTTGGCCATCACAGTAGCCCCACTGCCTACCCAGGACCAGGCACAGGTCAGAAACATAGTGATGAACCCTGGAGCCCCTGAGAAGTCTTGATGGACTAAAGAACTGTAGTCATTCATCCTTCTACCTCTGCCCATTGACCTACCCCACACTCAAAATTTCAAAACAATGATTGCCACTTTGAGGGAGATTCAAGTTCTATGTTTGGAATAACTTTTATTTATGATTATTTTTAAATTTGATTTTTATTTTATAGTAGAGCATAGCTGATTTACAATGTCATGTGAGTTTCAGGTGTATAGCACAGTGACTGTAGATATACATACGTTACGCATATATGTGTTTTTTTCTTTTTCAGATTCTTTTCCCATATAGGTTATTGCAGAATATTGAGTAGAGTTCCCTGGGCTAGACATAGGTCTCTGCTGATTACCTATCTTGTGTATAGTAGGTTTGAGTATGGAGTGACTTTTAATACTATTTATTTACTGTTGAGTCTTCGTTGCGACATGTGGGCTTCTCTAGATGTAGCACACTGGCTTAGCAGTTATGGTGCATGGGGCTTAGTTGCCTGGAGGAATGTGTGATCTTAGTTCTCTGACGAGGGATTGAACTCCCATCCCCTGCACTAAAAGGCAGAATCTTAACTGCTGGACTGCCAGGGAAGTCCCTGAAGTAACTTTAAAGAAAGCAATTAGAGCTGCCATTTTAAGCCCTTGCTGGGAGTTACCTGGCTCCATGCGGAACCTCTTACAGAGGGTAGATACCATCACCCACCTCTTAGAGATGCAGAAATGAAGGCTTAGATCCATCAACTAAGCAACTCACCCAGAGATACAATAGCTAGTCTGTGGTAGGCCCAGAAATCACCTTTAGGTGGTTGGTCTCCAGTTTTCCTATTCTTCTAAATGAAGCCAATCTGCTAATCTGAATACATCGATTGTCAGAGATCCAAAGAGGAAAAGGAATTTGCAGGAAAAGACAGCAAAATCTTGAAACCAAGTCTCCAGACTGTTTCAGTCCATCCCGGTGCTCGTACCCACAGAACTCCGGGGCTCTCCTTCAATGACCTGGGGCTCATGGCTCTCCAGGCTTCAGATGAAATGGACCATGGCACGCCTGGGAACATTTCCAGTGCCAGTTCCCAATGCCTCTTTGTAAGACCCTAGATTGGTAGTCTAGCCTGTTAGGCAGTTAAACTTATGACTCTTGACACTTCAGTACTCTTGACTTGAAGCTGTTTCTCCATCCTGTCCAATTCAAATAACGTTTCCCCGCAGACTGTCTCCACTGCTAGATGGATTCTTCATCGCTGTTTTCATTTCACCACTAATAGTTCTGTCCAATGTCAGATCCCCGAGCATCAGCGATCTCTCACTCTCAGACCGTATCTCTCCCCAGAGAAACTAGACAAGCTCCTTCTGTCTTGATGTTGTGTGTTTTAAGAAAAAGATTTTAATTAAAAAGGTAGTACCTCTTAATGAGAACTCACCTTTAGCTGAATACTTATGGCCCACCAGGCACCTTGCTTAGCGCTTTCTATGCATTAACTCGTTTACTCTATACCCTCTTTGCAGTAGATACATGGTTATTCCCGTTTGATTGATGAAGTCACGGCACCTTAGAGGTTAAGAGCTAGTAATTAGGAGTTTGGAATTTACATATATGCACATTATTATATAAAAAAATAGATAACCAACAAGGACCTACTTATTTCCTGTAGCACAGGGAACTCTACTCAATATTCTGTAATATGAGAAAATGAATCTGAAAAAGAACCTGACATGTATGCACTGTGTGTGTGTATTTAGTTGCTCAGTCACATCCGACTCTTTGTGACCCATGGACTGTAACTCACCAGGCTCCTCTGTCCATGGAATTCTCCAGGCAAGAATACTGGAGTGGGTTGCCATTCCCTTCTCCAGGGGATCTTCCTGACCTGGGGATCAAACCCAGGTCTCCCTTATTAAAGGCAGATTCTTTACCATCTGAGACACCAGGGAAGCCCCATATATACATGACTATGTATAAAATAGATAACCAGTTCAGTTCAGTCGCTCAGTCATGTCTGACTCTTTGCGACCCCATGACTTGCAGCACACCAGGCCTCCCTGTCCATCACCAACTCCCAGAGTTCACTCAAACTCACGTCCATCGAGTCAGTGATGCCATCCAGCCGTCTCATCCTCTGTCGTCCCCTTCTCCTCCTGCCCCCAATCCCTCCCAGCATCAGAGTCTTTTCCAATGAGTCAACTCTTCGCATGAGGTGGCCAAAGTACTGGAGTTTCAGCTTTAGCATCATTCCTTCCAAAGAAATCCCAGGGCTGATCTCCTTCAGAATGGACTGGTTGGATCTCCTTGCAGTCCAAGGGACTCTCAAGAGTCTTCTGCAACACCACAGTTCAAAAGCATCAATTCTTTAGCGCTCAGCTTTCTTCACAGTCCAACCCTCACATTCATACATGACCACAGGAAAAACCATAGCCTTGACTAGATGAACCTTTGTTGGCAAAGTAATGTCTCTGCTTTTCAATATGCTATCTAGGTTGCTCATAACTTTCCTTCCAAGGAGTAAGCATCTTTTAATTTCATGGCTGCAATCACCATCTGCAGTGATTTTGGAGCCCCCCAAAATAAAGTCAGCCACTGTTTCCACTGTTTCCCCATCTATTTCCCATGAAGTAATGGGACCAGATGCCATGATCTTAGTTTTCTGAATGTTGAGCTTTAAGCCAACTTTTTCACTCTCCTCTTTCACTTTCATCAAGAGGCTTTTAAAATAAGTTCCTCTTCACTTTCTGTCATAAGAGTGATGTTATCTGCATATATGAGGTTATTGATATTTCTCCCGGCAATCTTGATTGCAGCTTGTGCTTCTTCTAGTCCAGCTTTTCTCATGATGTACTCTGCGTATAAGTTAAATAAGCAGGGTGACAATATACAGCCTTGACGAACTCCTTTTCCTATTTGGAACCAGTCTGTTGTTCCATGTCCAGTTGTAACTGTTGCTTCCTGACCTGCATATAGGTTTCTCAGGAGGCAGGTCAGGTGGTCTGGTATTCCCATCTCTTTCAGAATTTTCCACAGTTTATTGTGTTGCACACAGCAGTAATCCCTTAGAAGAAATGGAGTAGCCATCATGGTCAACAAGAGTTGAAATGCAGTACTTGGATGCAATCTCAAAAAGGACAGAATGATCTCTGTTCGTTTCCAAGGCAAACCATTCAATATCACAGTAATCCAAGTCTATGCCCCAACCAGTAACGCTGAAGAAGCTGAAGTTGAATGGTTCTATGAAGACCTACAAGACCTTTTAGAACTAATACCCAAAAAAATAGGTAACCAATGAGAACCAATTGTCTGACACAGGGAACTCTACTCAATGCTGTGACCTACATGGGAAGGAAATACAAAAAAGAGGGGATATATGTATACATAAAGTTGATTCACTTTGCTGTACAGCAGACACTAATACAGCATTCATTGTAAAGCAACTATACTCCAATAAAAAAGAAATAGATATATATGTGTGTGTGTATATATATATATAAATATCTGAATCACTTCACTGTACATCTGAAACCAACACAACATTATAAATCAACTATACTTCAATATAAAGGAAAAATTAAAAAACAATAAAAATTATTTCAAAATAAAAAATTTAAAAAAGTGTTAATGAGTAGTAGATAGTGGCAGTACTAGGATTTAGAGCCAGGTTTTTCAGACTAGAAATCCATTTTCTGAGCTTATAGAGCCAATAGGTGTTTTAAAAAAGGAAATGAAAACTGCTTTTTTATCGTACTACCTAGAGATAATTGCAATGGACATTTGCTTTATTTCCATTCAGTCTGTTTTTCTAGGAAAAGCATTACTAATTAAATGATTAGGGGCTAATTAATGACTAGTTAAGTACTTTTCTTCTTTGCTTTTTTTCATACACCGTTTTATCATGATCAGGTTTCCATGTCATTAAATACTCCTTGAAAGCAACATTTTAAGTGATTGCATAATATTTCATCTTCTGAACAGACTGTAACACATCTGACCATTCTATTATACCTGAGCATTTAGGTCGTTTAGAAGTTTTTATTCTTAGATCACCAGTTCCTGAGGCAGATTTTGTCACCCCAAGGAACATTGTCCATATGAGGCAGTGTATGGAGATAATTTTTTAAAAAATTTATTTTATTGAGGTATTGTTGACTTACAATGTTGTGTTAATGTCTGCTGTACAGCAAAGGGATTCAGTTATACATATATATATACATATATATGTGTATATATATATATTCTTTTTCATATTGCTTTCCCTTATGGTTTATTGCAGTTATGTACAATCCTTTAAGATCCCACGGACTGTAGCCTGCCAGGCTCCTTAGTCCATGGGATTCTTTCAGGCAAGAATACTGGGATGGGTTGCCATTTCCTCCTCCAGGGGTTCTTCCCAACCCAGGGATCAAACCTGTGTCTCTTAGGTCTCCTGCATTGTAAGGCAGATTCTTTAGCACTGAGCCACCTGGGAAGCTTTATGGTTCATCACAGGATATGGAATATAGTTCCCTGTGCTCTACAGTAGGACCCTTTTGTTTATCCGTTCTATATCTAATAGGTTGCATCTGCTAACCCCAAACTTCCACTCTACCCTCCCCACCAACCTTGGAGACAGTTTTGACTGCCATAACTAGAGGGATGTTGGGTGTGTGTAGAGTCTAAGGGTGCCCCACATGTCCTGTAATGCCCAGTACAGCCCTCCAACAAAGAATTAATTGTCTGACCCCAAATGTCAAGAGTGCTGAGATGAAGAAACCCTGATCTTAGAAAAACCATCATGCTAGACTGCTTTGTCCATTAAACAGGATATGTTTGATAGACAGATCTCCTCTGGTTTTCTGTGGTTGATTCCTAGAAGGGAAAGTACGGAGTCAAATATTAGAACCACTTTGAAGGATCCTGAAACGCAGTATCAAATTGCTTTCCAGCAAGGTGGAAATACCATTCTTCTAACACCAGTACCTATTAAACCCCACTCTAGCTAGCATGGAAAATGATTATACTATAGCCCTTTGTTAATTTGAAACTGGAAAAAAGTCCTCTCTTGTTGTTTTAATTTGCATTTGCTTTGATTATTAAGGAGCTGAGTACCTTTTCATATGCTTATGAGTTGTTTGCATTTCTTCTCCTGTGAATTAGCACTCCTGTGCTTAGCCCACTTTTCTACTGAAGTTTTAGGGTTTTAACTGATTGGTGGGAAAGTTTTCCTTGCAAACCTTTTTTTTTTTGGATTTCAAAGGCAACTCAGAACATACATTTTGGACTCATTAAGTACAACTTATTAACTATTGTTGGGAAGAGCTGTCTAGTAGGGTGATTATGAGTTTTTTTGGAGTTGTTCCCGGGTCAGATATATAGACGTCATTGCAAGTTGATAATATCCTTTGAAGATGAAAACAGCACTTGGGTGTAAACCAAAGTCCTCTGTGACTGAAGGGGAGGAGATGAAAGTGCTTGAAGTTTGGGGTGTGAGTTAAATGTGGAGAGCCAGGAAGTTCAAGCATGTTCTCAAACTGACAGAACCGTAGTCTCTGGCTCAGAAAAAAACTTCTTGTAATCGCTGAATAATTGCTTAATTAATGTCACTCTGTTCATGGCTGGAGCAGAGTGGGTTGGAAGAGAGGAGATAAAGTGTGTCAATCTCTCCAGAGAAATCTAGAACAGAACATTTTTGAGAGTTAGCAGGATCTTAGCTATTATCCAGGTCCCCCAAAGCATCCACTTTGTATCACTTGGAACACCTGAGATTGTTAGTCACTCAGTCATGTCCAACTCTTTGTGACCCCATGGACTGCAGCCCACCAGGCTCCTCTGTCCATGGGATTTCCCAGGCAAGAATACTAGAGTGGGTAGCCATTTCCTTCTCCAGGGGATCTTTCTGACCCAGGGATAGAACCCAGGTCTCCTGCATTGCAGGCAGATTCTTTACCATCTGAGCCACCAGGTACCCCTACCTGAGAGTAACGTGGATGTTAAAGGATCTGTTTCCTTCTACAATTTTTACATTGATTAAAAAAAAATGTTATTGAAGTAGAGTTAATTTACAATGTTGTGTTAATTTCTGCTGTACGGTAGAGTGATTCAGTTATGCAGACATATTCTTTTTCATATTCTTTTCCATTATGGTTTATCACAGGATGTTGAATATAGCTCCCTGTGTTATACAGCAGGACCTTGTGATTTTCACATTGATTGTAATATATGTTAGGAAAAAAAATACAGTTAGCTTATCAGTTCCATGAATTCATGGATATTATTGCTTAGGATGGGAGAAAAAGAAATAGTAAGTAAAAAAAAAAGTCATCTAGAACAGTGCCTCAGTATCTAGAGGATTGTCTGGCATATTGTAGGTGCTGATGAGGATTTGTTGAATAAATTGGTATAAATTAGAAATATTTAATAAATAATATTATGAGTCGTGTCCGACTCTTTGCGACCCCATGGACTGTAGCCTGCCAGGTGCCTCTTTCCATGGGATCCTCCAGGCAAGAATATTGAATGGTTTGCCATGCCCTTCTCCAGTGGATCTTCCTGACCCAGGGATTGAACCCATGTCTCCTGTGCCTCCTGCATTGCCAGCAGATTCTTTACTACTGGGCCATCAGAGAAGTGGTATACTGTTCAGTAAAATCTGTGAAAGTGGTAGGAGAATGAGAAGTTTACAAAAGAGTGCTGTTAACATTCTTGACTGCAGCAGCAGACAAAAAAAAAATTAAGTCTCACAGAAGGAGAAACATTGCCCATGATCACAGGGTAGGTAGGACCTAGAATCTGCCCTAGATCCCAGTTTTTCTGTCTCAGAGACCTGGGCTTTTTATGCCCTAACTGGCTCAGACGTAAGGTGTCTGCTTACAATGCGGGAGACCTGGGTTCAATCCCTGGGTTGGGAAGATCTCCTGGAGAAGGAAATGGCAACCCACTCCAGTATTCTTACCTGGAAAATCCCATGGAGGGAGGAACCTGGTCAGGTTACAGTCCATGGGGTCGCAAAGAGTTGGACACGACTGAGCGACTTCACTCATTGACTCACTCAAAGGTTGTTTACAGCAATTTAATCAGGGGATTCCCTTCTTCACTGTTGTAACTATAGTATCTGCAGAGGTTACTGTCATTTTTGCTTTGTAAATTGTCTAGGGTGACTGGCATTTTGCAAAGGGGTCATCACTGAATGCTTGCGATTTTCTAGGTAAAACCAAACACTTCGAATGTTTAGCTTCCTTCCCATACTTCCTAGAGATTGGGACCAGTCTTATCACCCCATTGCACAACTGAGGCACAGAAGTGCC
The DNA here is from genome assembly GCF_003369695.1 of Bos indicus x Bos taurus. NCBI lineage: Eukaryota > Metazoa > Chordata > Mammalia > Artiodactyla > Bovidae > Bos > Bos indicus x Bos taurus. The sequence goes on along the minus strand of NC_040100.1, from coordinate 30,776,455 downwards.
ACCCCACTTCTAGCGTGGTATCGTCTGTCCAATCTATTTGGCCCAGGGCACACACGGCCTGTGCCTACTCTTTGTCTCCATCTTGGATTCTTAAACAATTCAGCTTTGTGTGTATTTCTCTCTCTTTCTCTAAAAGAGATTACTCATTTCATGGTGGAGGCTGGGTGGAGAGGAGAATGGGACAGTTCAGTCCCTCCCTGAGCCCCCTGTGCTGACCCTCAGGTAGGTTTTTTGCAAGAGGAAGGAGCTGACTTTCTTCTTGTCTCGGAGGTTGACTTACATTGCAAAGAGCACAGGATGGATCATCTCATGTCCTACGAAACTACTTTTGCGTTTCTTTTAGGGGAAGCAGCAAAGGACAACACTTACTTGTGTGGACCCCAGAAATAGACACATCTGGACATATCTAGGCTCTGATTTTTCCTAACATTGCTTTTCTGTGCTTCAGTTTCCTTGGATTAATATACCTAGATCAGGAATGAGGACGAAATGAAAGTTAGTGCTCAGTTAAAGAGCATTTGCCATTCGTTCAACAACCAGTCATCTGAACTTCCCTGGTGGTCCAGAGGCTAAGACTCAGTGCTCCCAATGCAGGAGGCCCAGGTTCAGTCCCCAGGTGGGGAACTTGATCCCACGTGCTACAACTAAGAGTTCTCATGCTGCAACTAAAGATCTTGCACGCTGCCGTGAAGACCGAAGATCCCACATGGGACAACTAAGACCTAGTGCAGCCAAAGAAATAAATAAAATGTTAAAAAATCCCAAGCAAGCAGTCATCAAGCATCTACTATGTGTACTGTGTCCAGTACTGGTGACTTGATGGTGGGCAACATAGACACACAGCTCCTGCCCACATGGAGTTTACCATGTGGCAGAGAGGCAGACATCAAGCTGGGAATTGCCCACTTACAATTTCAATTTGTAATGAATACAGGTTATGTAAGAAACTGTATGAAGTGTTCATTTAGACTGGGCGATCTCTTGTCTTTCTGAGCAGGGTATTGTAGACTGAGAACTGTCGGTGAATAGGAGGAAGCTCAGGTAGCAAGGAGAATGGGAAGCGTGTTCCAGGCAGAGGGAATGGCATCCAGAATGGAAGTGAGGTGGCATCTAGAAATGAAGACGGTGACTTAGAGGGACCTGCAGGAAGGTTGGTTTGGCTGCAGCATGAAAGCAGAGAAGAGAGGGAAGGGAGGCAGGAATCCAGCGGGGGTCTGTGGACTCCAGGCTCAATATACCTGGTCTAGGGAGATAGTCTAGGGACAGCTTTGGTTGGGCCTTAGCAACCAATACAGATTTTGAATTTTTCCCAAGTGCAGTGGAAACCATCAGAGAGCCCACCATGAGCAGATCAACCCTGTGAACAAATAGCACTGATTTCTGTGTGGAGACAGATTGGAGGAGCCATGGATGGCAGGCAGGTAGTTGGGGGGCTGTGTGGACAACCAGTCAGAGATGATGCTGACTTGGACCAGGATGGGAGCCATGGTAACGGAGAGAAGTGGATGGATCCAGGACATATTTTGGACATCACCGAGGACTCTCTCATCGTTCTGTAAGGATTCACTTTCTGCTTCATGTACTTCCTCACTCTGCTGATTTTGGGCTTGGCCATATGGTATGCTTTGGCTGATGGAATATGGGTGGAACCAACACGGTACAGTCAGAGAACAGGCTTTAAGACTCACGTGCATCTAGCAGCCTCTTTGTGTTCCTGTCATTTGCTATCACCCTGGCTCTGGAATGAGGTGACACATGGCATGGTCCTGAACTTGGCCTGCCTCTTGAGAATGTCCTGAACTTGGCCTGTATTTTGAGAATAAGTTCCACAGAGTCAGGCAGAGCTCTAGCTGATTCATCGTGGTCTTCAACCACTCAGATTTTAGAGTTATTTGTTTCTACAGCAAAACCTGACCCTTACAGAGGTAGAACTGGTCATCAATGGATCATGGTCAGGGATATGATGTCATGGGTGAGGAAAACAGAGGTGCCAAAGATGATTCTCGCCTGGCATAAGCAGCTAGTTGGATTGAGGTGCCATTTACTAAGAAGATCAAGAGTTCAGTGTTGTTCTTAGAAATTTAAGATACCTATGAGGTGCCCAACTAGAAAAATCAAGTCTGAAGATTATCTTTTGTGTCTTGGACTCACAAGAGAGTTCTGAGATAAAGATATATGGCTTTTTCTAATGGTGTGCAAACAGAATTTGAAGACACAGGAGTGGATAAGATTTTGGGAGCCAGTGTTTCTTGAATTTGATGTATGTCTGAAATTCTTGAAGATACTTGCTGAGAAAGCAGGTTTCTTGGCCACACCTATGGAGATTCTAATTGAGTAGGCTGAGACAGGACCCAGGTAGGGAAAGGGACTTGAATCAGGTGGTTCAGTTCAGTTCAGTTGCTCAGTCATATCTGACTCTTTGTGACCCCATGGACTGCAGCACACCAGGTCTCCCTGTCCATCACCAACTCCCAGAGTTTACTCAAACTGGTGTCCATTGAGTCAGTGATGCCATCCAGCCATCTCATCCTCTGTCGTCCCCTTCTTCTGCCTTCAGTCTTTCCCAGCGTCAGGCAAGGTCTTTTCCAATTAGTCACTTCTTTGCATCAGGTGGCCAAAATATTGGAGTTTCAGCTTCAGCACCAGTCCTTCCAATGAATATTCAGGACTGATTTCCTTTAGGATGGACTGGTTGGATCTCCTTGCTGTCCAAGGAACTCTGAAGAGTCTTCTCCAAACCACAGTTCAAAAGCATCAATTCTTCAGCACTCAGCTTTCTTTATAGTCCAACTCTCATGTCCATATATAACTACTGGAAAAACCATAGCTTTGACTAGACGGAGTTTTGTTGGCAAAATAACGTCTCTGCTTTTTAATATGCTGTCTAGGTTGGTCATAACTTTTCTTCCAAGGAGCGTCTTTTAATTTCATGGCTGCAGTCACCATCTGCAGTGATTTTGGAGACCCCCAAAATAAAGTCTCTCATTGTTTCTATTGTTTCCCCATCTATTTGCCATGAAATGCTGGGCTCAGATGCCATGATCTTAAAAGTTTTCTGAATATTGACTTTTAAACCAACTTTTTCACTCTCCTCTTGCACTTTCATCAAGAAGCTCTTTAGTTTTTCTTTACTTTCTGCCATAAGGGTGGTGTTATCTGCATATCTGAGATTATTGATATTTCTCCTGGCAATCTTGATTCCAGCTTGTGCTTCATCCAACCCAGCGTTTCTCATGAAGTACTCTGCATATAAGTTAAATAAGCAGGGTGATAATATACAACCTTGACGTACTCCTTTCCCGATTTGGAAACAGTCTGTCGTCCCATGTCCAGTTCTAACTGTTGGTTCTTGACCTGCATACAGATTTCTTAGGAGGCAGGTCAGGTGGTCTGGTATTCCCATCTCTTAAAGACTTTTCCACAGTTTGTTGTGATCCACTGCCTCTTTAGAAACCTGTACGCAGGTCAGGAAGCAACAGTTACAACTGGACATGGAACAACAGACTGGTTCCAAATAGGAAAAATGAGTATGTCAAGGCTGTATATTGTCACCCTGCTTATTTAACTTCTATGCAGAGTACCTCATGAGAAACGCTGGGCTGGAGGAAGCACAAGCTGGAATCAAGATTGCTGGAGAAATATCAATAACCTCAGATATGCAGATGACACCACCCTTATGGCAGAAAGTGAAGAGGAGCTCAAAAGCCTCTTGATGAAAGTGAAAGAGGAGAGTGAAAACGTTGGCTTAAAGCTCAACATTCAGAAAACTTAGATCATGGCATGTGGTCCCATCACTTCATGGGAAATAGATGGGGAAACAGTGGAAACAGTGTCAGACTTTATTGTTTGGGGCTCCAAAATCACTGCAGATAGTGATTGCAGCCATGAAATTAAAAGATGCTTACTCCTTGGAAGGAAAGTTATGACCAACCTAGATAGCATATTCAAAAGCAGAGACATTACTTTGCCAACAAAAGTTCCTCTAGTCAAGGCTATGGTTTTTCCAGTGGTCATGTATGGATGTGAGGGTTGGACTCTGAAGAAGGCTGAGCGCTAAAGAATTGATGCTTTTGAACCGTGGTGTTGGAGAAGACTCTTGAGAGTCCCTTGGACTGCAAGGAGATCCAACCAGTCCATTCTGAAGGAGATCAGCCCTGGGATTTCTTTGGAAGGAATGATGCTAAAGCTGAAACTCCAGTACTTTGGCCACCTCATGCGAAGAGTTGACTCATTGGAAAAGACTCTGATGCTGGGAGGGATTGGGGGCAGGAGGAGAAGGGGACGACAGAGGATGAGATGGCTGGATGGCATCACTGACTCGATGGACGTGAGTCTGAGTGAACTCCGGGAGTTGGTGATGGACAGGGAGGCCTGGCATGCTGCGAGTCATGGGGTCGCAAAGAGTCAGATACGACTGAGTGACTGAACTGAAGTGAACTGAACACAGCCAAAGGCTTTGGCATAGTCAATAAAACAGAAGTAGACATTTTTCTGGAACTCTCTTGCTTTTTTGATGATCCAAGGGATGTTGGCAATTTGATCTCTGGTTCCTCTGCCTTTTCTAAATCCAGCTTGTACATCTGGAATTTCACGGTTTACATACTGTTGAAGCTTGGTTTGGAGAATTTTGAGCATTAGTTTGCTAACGTGTGAGATGAGTGCAATTTGGTGGTAGCTTGAGCACTCTTTGGCATTGCCTTTCTTTGGGATTGATATGAAAACCAATCTTTTCCAGTCAGTCAGGCATGTCCCGAACCCAAAAAAGAGTGTCTTTTAAAAAAATATTATTTTCAATTTATTTTATTTTTGGCTTTGCAAGGTCTTCATTGCTGTGTGTGGGCTTTCTCTAGTTGTGGTAAGCCAGGGCTACTCTTTAGTTGCAAGGCACAGTGGCTTCTCTTGAGTCAGAACACAGGCTCCAGGTGCCAGGGCTCAGTAGCTGTGGCGCATGGGCTTAGTTGCCCCGTGGCATGTGGGATCTTTGTTCTTGGACCAGGGATCAAACCCATGTTCCCTGCATTGGCGGGTGGATTCTTAACCACTGGCCCACCAGGGAAGTCCCAGGAGTGTCTTTTGAATGTCCAACTGGCCTTCAGCCCAACAAAAATGATGGTTTGGCTTCTGAATTTTTTCCTGCTCTCTCTTGCTCCCTCACTGGCTTCTACTCTCGCGTGGTTAAGAATTCCTCCTAAATCTCAGAGGATTTCTCCAAATGACATGGAAGAAGGGCTTGAAAAACCTGACATGTTTGCATTCATTTCTATGTATTTATTTATATAGAAGAGCCTGCTTTTAGATTATCTAATGTAAATATTATTTTTTAAAAACTTTTTATTTTGTTTTGGCGGTGTAGCTGATTAACAATGTTGTGATAATTCAGGTGAATAGCCAAGGGACTCAGCCATGCATATACATGTATCCATTCTCTCCCAAACTCCCCTGTGGAGTGTATTAAGCAAGCAGTTTTATCTTGCTTATTCATTTAAATGGTGCCTATGCTGAGCTGCTCTGAGTCTGAGATCTGGGTACCTCAATCTTGGAATCTCCGCCTTCACAACGGTGGCCACTCAGGTGTATCACTGGCCAAGGGGTGGACGGACATGCAGGAAACAGCACCCTAGCTCTTTCTGTGCTTCCCGAGCCAGGGTTTCTGCCTGTGTCGCTGGTAATGCCGATTGCATAATTCCTTGGAAATTGCAGGGAGGTGTGACTGAGGTCTCCTGACTCAGAAGGCAGACCGCTCCAATTCCTGGATATATCCATGGCACAGAGGGTGTGATACATACGTGCCTCTTTTTATTTGTTGCCAAGAACTCAGATACTTTCTGATGAAACTATCAAACCAAAAGCTGCAAAGTGGTGACCCAGAGGTGTATTTGTCTTGCAGATACATTTGATTTGGGCTACATAATTTTTTTTAAAAATGAACTTAATTCCTAGCATTTAAAAACTGGGAAGCTTCATATGAAATCCAGATTTTTGGCTTCTCTTGAAAAAATTCAGATCTGGCAGTACTGAGCTGGTTTTCCCGCATAGCAACAATCAGTCAGAGGTGAGTAGCAGCTGTCCTTACTTTTAACAGGGCTGAGTTTACCAGTTTGCGTCAAGCCCCACCATGCTCTCTTGAGCTTGGTGCTCTGGCTAAGTCCTAGCTACCATTCATCACCTTTTCCAGGCCTACTTGTCTTGCTTGTGTTACAGCATGGCCCCCAAGCCTGCTGCCTTGCACACCTCCAAGTGATGTCATTCACATCATAGTCTGAAGTTGTGCAGTGCTCACCTGTGCAACTGACTTTGCCCTCAACCTGGGATCCATGATCTCTAAGGATTTTTGGATGTGTGTCAGGGTCTTATGGGATAGAAGGGGAAGTCCTGAGGGAGGGGCCTTCGAGAGACCTTCAGTTGCTTATCTCCACTTCAAACAGAACGCTTCCTTTGGGTCTGTTATTTTGGCATGCTGAATTGTAATTTTGGAAAAAAAAAAAAAAAAGTTTGTTAAAATTTGATAAATGACGGCCAAAATTCATTTTATATAAGGCACCCAGTGCTGAGTCTTCTGGGGATAAAACTGCTTAGCATGCATGTAATTGGTGTCTGCAAGTCCCCCACTGCCAAATCCTCAGCCTCGAATTTGTTTTAATCAGTATAATTTACATACAGCCAACTGCCCAGTAGCTGAAGTGAACAATGAGTTTCGACAGATGCGTAAACCTGCATCACCAACTCCCCTATGAGGATGGAGAACCTTTCCATCATCTCCTAAATTCCCTTAGAGCTCTTCTCAGGCAGCGCCCCCATCTCCTAGGGTGGGGGTTCCCAGACTCTGGGATCTAATGCCTGTTGATCTGAAGTGGAGCTGATGTAATAATAATAGAAATAAAGTGCCCAATAAATGTAATGGGTTTGAATCATCCCACACTCCGATCCGTGGAAAAATCATCTTCCACAAAATTGCTCCCTGGTGCCAAAACGGTTGGGGACCACTGCTAGAGGAAGCCGCTGTTTCGATTCCTCTACCGTGAAGTAGGTCCGCATGCTCCCCACATGGTACAAATGGAATCATAGCCGATGTAGTCCTTTGTGTTAGCTTTCTAGGTGTTCACTTAATATACCTTTTACTTCTGAAATAATTGTAGAGTTACAGATAGATGTAAAAATAGTACAGAGAGGTTACATGTACTCCTTACCAGGTTTCTTCCACTGGTTCAATCTTACATAATTATAGTTATAGTATCAAAAATAGGAATTTGACATGGGTACGATGTGTGTGTACCCATTTTGTCACATGGGTAGATTACAGTAACCACTGCTGGAATAAGATTCCATCACCACCAAGCTTTTCTTCATTCTATCCCTTCACAATCATACACTGCTCTTCCCGCTACACACCCTCAATCCTGAATCTGTTTTACCTCTGTAAGAGCTTTGTCCTTCTGAGAATGTTATGTGTTTGCTTCTTTTCCTCCTCGCCTCCCTGGCCAATTCGAGGGGGGCCAGTGACTCTTCCATGTCCCGGTCTCCTCCCCTCTCCTGAGACTCACTAGGGTAAGTGCATTTAACTAGGTCTTTGGTTCTGAATTTTGACTTCACAAAGAATCTCCCCTAGAGCACTTTTTTAGCAATTTTATTAAAGGATAGTTGATTTACAATGTTAATTTATGCTCCTCTAGAGTATTGAAAACTCCATTGCCCTAAAGTAATCTATGGAGAAAAAAATCAGAACAAGGGTTGATTCTGGGGAGTAGAGGTATGCATTCACTGAGGAAGGATATGAAGGAACTTTCTGGGGTGGTGGTGATGTTGTCCATCTTGATACAGATTGAGGTTACATGGGTGTATGCAAGGGGGCTTCCCAGGTGTTGCAGTTGGCAAAGAATCCATCTGCCAATGCAGGAGACAGAAGAGACTCGAGTTCAATCCCTGGCTCAGGAAGATCCCCTGGAGGAGGACATGGAAACCCAATCCAGTATTCTTGCCTGGAAAATTTCATGGACAGAGGAGCCTGGCAGGCCACAGTCCATGCGATCTCAAAGAGTCAGACACCCCTGAGCGACTGAGCATGCATGCCAGCAGATGCAATTGTTAAACCTGTAAAATGATATACTTCAGATTGTGTGTTACATTCTTAAATAAATTTTATCTCCAAAGAGACAAATATAAACAGATACTGAACTTTAGTTTATGACATGACACTCATGCAGAAGTGTGTAGGGGAAGATAGACTGCTGTCTGCAATTTACTTTGAAATAATAAAAAAAAAGCAACCCCACAAATATGGGTTGATGGGTGGAAAGATGGATAAATATATGAAAAAGCAAGAATCAGATCAGATCAGATCAGATCAGTCGCTCAGTTGTGTCCGACTCTTTGCGACCCATGAATCGCAGCACGCCAGGCCTCCCTGTCCATCACCAACTCCTGGAGTTCACTCAGATTCACGTCCATCGAGTCAGTGATGCCATCCAGCCATCTCATCCTCTGTCATCCCCTTCTCCTCCTGCCCCCAATTCCTCCCAGCATCAGAGTCTTTTCCAATGAGTCAACTCTTCGCATGAGGTGATCAAAGTACTAGAGTTTCAGCTTTAGCATCATTCCTTCCAAAGGAATCCCAGGATTGATCTCCTTCAGAATGGACTGGTTGGATCTCCTTGCAGTCCAAGGGACTCTCAAGAGTCTTCTCCAACACCACAGTTCAAAAGCATCAATTCTTCGGTGCTCAGCCTTCTTCACAGTCCAACTCTCACATCCATACATGACCACAGGAAAAACCATAGCCTTGACTAGACGAACCTTTGTTGGCAAAGTAATGTCTATGCTTTTGAACATGCTATCTAGGTTGGTCATAACTTTCCTTCCAAGGAGTAAGTGTCTTTTAATTTCAAAGTCAAGTGGGCCTTAGAAAGCATCACTATGAACAAAGCTAGTAGAGGTGATGGAATTCCAGTTGAGCTATTCCAAATCCTGAAAGACGATGCTGTGTAAGTGCTGCACTCAATATGCCAGCAAATTTGGAAAACTCAGCAGTGGCCGCAGGACTGGAAAAGGTCAGTTTTCATTCCAATCCCAAAGAAAGGCAACGCCAAAGAATGCTCAAACTACCGCACAATTGCACTCATCTCACACGCTAGTAAAGTAATGCTCAAAATTCTCCAAGCCAGGCTTCAGCAATATGTGAACCATGAACTTCCTGATGTTCAAGCTGGTTTTAGAAAAGGCAGAGGAACCAGAGATCAAATTGCCAACATCCGCTGGATCATAGAAAAAGCAAGAGAGTTCCAGAAAAACATCTATTTCTGCTTTATTGACTATGCCAAAGCCTTTGACTGTGTGGATCACAATAAACTGTGGAAAATTCTTCAAGAGATGGGAATACCAGACCATCTGATCTGCCTCCTTAGAAATTTGTATGCAGGTCAGGAAGCAACAGTTAGAACTGGACATGGAACAACAGACTGGTTCCAAATAGGAAAAGGAGTTCGTCAAGGCTGTATATTGTCACCCTGTTTATTTAACTTATATGCAGAGTACATCATGAGAAATGCTGGACTGGAAGAAACACAAACTGGAATCAAGATTGCTGGGAGAAATATCAATAACCTCAGATATGCAGATGACACTACCCTTATGGCAGAAAGTGAAGAGGAACTCAAAAGCCTCTTGATGAAAGTGAAAGTGGAAAGTGGAAAAGTTGGCTTAAAGCTCAACATTCAGAAAACAAGATGGCATCCGATCCCACCACTTCATGGAAAAAGCAAGAATAGTAAATGTTAAATGCAGAAATTAAGTTGTGGATATATGAGCATTCATGGTAAAAATTCCTCAACTCTTCTGTGTGCTTAAGCATGTTCATAATAAATAGGTTGGGAAAAGTGCCAATCACCCAGGATTCTACCCTAGATAAATGGATTTAATTGATCCGGAATGGGGCCTGGCCATCAGTGCTTTATAAAGCTCTATGTGATGGAAAACCACTGACCTGACTTAGAGTAATAGCATTTGGACTTTACAAATTGCCAATTTTATGTCAGGACCTTCACTTGCAAGATCTTGTTTAATCCCCCACAACAGCTCTGGGTGATCAGAGAGGTGTCTGTCACAGTCACATGGCTACAAAGTGGAAGAGCCAGGATTGGAAACACCATGCTCTGGATCCCTAAATCATGCCCTTTGCTGAATCTTGCCCTTTGATGCCCCTTTAACGTGGGCCAGGCATGATAATAAGCCTGCGGAATTTCCCTGCTTCTCCCTGCAATCATTCCAGGAGTTAGTCCTGATTATCCTCATGGTGCAAAAGCAGAGGATACAGGGGGTTAAATCACTTCACAGTCATTCATTCGATAATGATCTAAATGTCAGGCACTGTGCTGGGAGCTGGCGATGCCCTGTCAGAGTGTCAGTGATCCCTGTCTTTGTAGGTGGTTGTTGTTGTATAGTCACTAAGTTGTATCCGACTCTTTGTGACCCCATGGACTGCAGCATGCCAGGCTCCCCTGTCTTCCACCATTTTCCGGAGTTTGCTCAAGTACATGTTGATTGAGTCCGTGCCATCCAACCATCTCATCCTCTGCTACCCCCTTCTCCTTTTGCTTTCAGCCTTTCCCAGCATCAGGGTCTTTTCCAATGAGTTGGCTCTTTGCAACACATGGGCGAAGTATTGGAGCTCCAGCTTCAGCATCAGTCCTTCCAATGAATATTCAGGATTGATTTCCTTTAGAATAGACTCATTTAATCTCCTTGCATTACAAGGGGCTCTCCAGAGTTTTCTCCACCCCCACAATTTGAAAACATCAATTCTTTGGCACTTGGGTCTTCATAGGGCTTGTACTCTAATAGGAATGTAAGCTCAAAATTGCATTCTTAACCAAGTATTGGATGACAGCCATGATCTATGCTGTTGAGATCTAATTAGAGGGAGCTGTGAGGGCATCTACAAAGGACATTAGACAGAGTCTTGGGGATGGATAGACCATCAAGACAGCATCCCTAAGAGGATAACAGTGAGCTGAAACTGAATAGTTGGTGTTGTCAAGGGGCACACATCCCACTGGAGGAAACAGCATGTGTATGAACCTCAAAGTGGGAAAGATTTCAGGAGTGAGAAGGTCAGCATGGTTGAAGCAGAGTGAGATGAGAGGGGTGTGGTGCAGAATGAGATCAGAGCAGTCGCAATGGCCAGAACACACAGAGTCTTAGACCCTATGGCAGTGACCCAGGACTATAGCCTCAGATCACTGGGGAACCAAGGAAGGGCTTCAAATATGGGAGGAACATGACCCATTTTGCTCCAGGTTATGCAAGTTCCAAAATGGTCAAATCCAGATTTAGACCCAGATGTCTTTGCCTTCAAAGCCTCTGTCTCCCTAAGATTGATGTATTCCGATCTTTTCAAACATTGGTGTATATTTCTGAGAACTGTTTGTTTTGGCCACGTGCAAAAACCCAACCTGCTCGAATGGCAAGAAACCTTCTCTTCGTTACAAGACAGAGGGCATAAAAGCAATCTGCAAATACTACGAACAACAACAATAAACAGAACTGACAATGTCCATAATATTCTGTGGGGCAGAACGAAATAATAACTGTTGGATAAGCCATATGCTGGCCTTGCATTCTTGTTTAGACTGAAGTATAATTGATTTATAATGTTGTGTTAATTTCAGGTGTACAGTAAAGAGATTTCAGTTCAGTTCGGTTCAGTCACTCAGTCGTGTCCGACTCTTTGCGACCCCATGAATCGCAGCACGCCAGGCCTCCCTGTCCATCACCAACTCCCGGAGTTCACTCAGACTCACGTTCATCGAGTCAGTGATGCCATCCAGCCATCTCATTCTCTGTTGTCCCCTTCTCCTCCTGCCCCCAATCCCTCCCAGCATCAGTGTCTTTTCCAATGAGTCAACTCTTCGCATGAGGTGGCCAAAGTATTGGAGTTTCAGCTTTAGCATCATTCCTTCAAAAGGACACCCAGGACTGATCTCCTTCAGAATGGACTGGTTGGATCTCCTTGCAGTCCAAGGGACTCTCAAGAGTCTTCTCCAACACCACAGTTCAAAAGCATCAATTCTTCGGTGCTCAGCCTTCTTCACAGTCTAACTCTCACATCCATACATGACCAGAGGAAAAACCATAGCCTTGACTAGACGGACCTTTGTTGGCAGAGTAATGTCTCTGCTTTTGAATATGCTATCTAGGTTGGTCATAACTTTCCTTCCAAGGACTAAGTGTCTTTTAATTTCATGGCTGCAATCACCATCTGCAGTGATTTTGGAGCCCCGAAAAATAAAATCTGACACTGTTTCCACTGTTTCCCCATGTATTTCCCATGAAGTGATGTGACCAGATGCCATGATCTTCGTTTTCTGAATGTTGAGCTTTAAGCCAACTTTTTCACTCTCCACTTTCACTTTCATCAATAGGCTTTTGAGTTCCTCTTTACTTTCTGCCATAAGGGTGATTTGGTTGTACATATATATCTACTATGTATCTATACATATCTATTCTCTTTCAGATTCTTTTCTATTATAGGTTACTATAAGATTGAATATAATTCCCTGTGCTGTACAGTAGATCCTTGTTGTTTATCTATTTTATGTATAGAAGGGTGTAGATATGTTAAGCTCCTACGCCTAATTTATCCTTCTCCCCACCTTTTCCCTTTGGTAGCTATAAATTTGTTTTGTGTGTCTCTGAGTCTATTTCTGTTTCCTAAATAAGGTCATTCGTGTCATTTTTTAGATTCCACATGTGAATGGTATCCTGTGGCATGTGTCTTTCTCCGTCTGACTTACTTCACTAAGTCTGATAATCTCTAGGTCCGTTCATGTTGCTGCAAATGGAATTATTTTATTCCTTTTCTATGGCTGAGGAGTATTCCACTGTGTGTATATATTTGGTCTCTTCTCTAAGTCTCCCTCAAAGGGGCTATAGAAAAAAGCCCAGCTTTTGACAGATCTGTAAGGCTCCTTAGTGTCCTACTTGTCCATTTTTAAAAAGCCCCAGAGAAGAGATGTTATGCAGTCAAAGCTCAAAAGGAAGCCTGTGGTCATTCAGGAACCAGAAGTCAGGTTGCTTGATAGTCAGGTCTGTGTGTTAAGTATCCCCAAAGTCAGGGCCAAAGGAATGGTCAATGGTGAGGCCAGAAGGCTGGGCTGGACCAGTTCACGCTCTTTTTGAGTTAAGGTAAAGATTTCTGATTTTATTCTGAAAGTCCTGGGAAGCCACTGGAAAACTGTATGCAGAGGGGGTGACCTCAACCAGATTCCCCTTTTACAAAGAGATCTCTAGATGCTCAGTCTAGAGTGGATCAGTGCTCTCATCCAGGCAGGAGATGATGGTGACTGAACCTAGGTTGGGATGGGGATGTTTTTGGAAAGGGGAGAGATTCAAGAAATATATGAGAGACTATCAACAGAACCTGGTGATGGCTTAGTTCTGAAAATGGGGGATACCTCCTGGCTTGCTGGGTTGGCTGGCTGAGACCATTGGAGGTGCCATTTCTGAGATGAAGGTGATTGAATGCGTGTGCAGGGAAGAATGGCTCAGTCCTCGATTTGAGGCATTGTTAAGTTTGGAACACTTGGGAAACATCCAGACAGACGTGCCAAGTCAGTGGTTGGATAGATGAGTCTGAAGATCAAAAGAGAGATCAGTGCTGGAGATTTAAATTTATGAGTTTTGGAAGGTTTCCAGATAGATGAGATCAGCTGTTAAGAAGCATAGAGGAAGAAGAGGCTGGGTGTGGGGGATGGTGTTTATGAAGCACCCACTGTGTGTTGTCATCTTGCAAGCACTGGATGGTTGGATACCCATTTTTGGCCAATGAACAAAATGAGTCTCAGATAAGTTATTTGCCCAAGGGCACATAGTAAGTGTGCAGAAAGTGAAAGTGAAGTCACTCAGTCATGTCCAACTCTTTGCGACCCCGTGGACTGTAGCCCATCAGGCTTCTATGTCCATAGGATTTTCCAGGCAAGAGTACTGGAGTGGGTTGCCCTTTCATTCTCCAGGGGATCTTCCCGGCCCAGGGATTGAACCTGGGTCTCCTGCATTGCAGGCAGATGCTTTACTGCCTGAGCCACCAGGGAAGTATGCAGAAGTGGAATTTAAATCCAGCTCTTTCTCTCTTCCACTTCTAGGAAAAAAATCTTCCATGAGGGTCCTGAGATTGACTCTCACTGGACAAGTCTGAGTACTTTCTCATCCTTGCTCCCCTCCTCAGGCCAGTGGGACTTTCTGATTGACCAGGCCCGGGACAAGGGTCATCTCTTGAAACAGGACACTGAGGTTGACCCCACTGACCACATGGCTGCAGAGTGGGGGAGGGGAAGAACTGTGATCAGAGAAGGCGGGGTGGATGCTGGCGGGAACGAGGAGCAGGTGACCTTTGCAAACAGACACTCTTCCTCTTGGGCACTAATGTCCCAGGGACGGCTGCCTGTTTGGAAAAGCATTGCGGCCACATGGCATTTCTTGGGTGACCTCGGCTTGTGAGCAGGGAAGGTCTGAAGCGGTGGGAGGCTTATTTCAGAGAGTTGAGCACAGAATGTTGGAGTCCTTTTCAATTGCAAAGTCACCCACTAAGGCATATGTCTCCCTGCAGCTTAGGCTACAGATGGGCAGTGAAGCCACACACACGCGCACACACACACACACAAACACATACACAAAAACACTCTCCAAGAGACTGATTTCAGATGAGCTTTTATTAGCTAGCATATCATCTGTGCAAAGAAGAGACTCACATCTGAGTGTTAGCATCATTGGCAGGAAAGGAAAATAAGCCTGCCAGACTCTTTCCTTCCTCCTCCAAAAGAAGGGGCCAGAGTGACCCCAGCAATCTGAGTGGGTGTGTTTGCTCTGGGCGCCTGTCCCTTGCCTTGTTTCCTAAACCCAGAACCAGAGAGGTCAAACCACCAGCTCTCAGCAGGGTGATGGGTGGGGGTGCGTGGAGTCCACTTCCCTGCTACTGTATCAACATTCCAGCCCTTGACACTCAGTCAGCATTTATGGAGCACTTTCTCTGTCTCTCTGACTTGTGGCTGAGGGCAGAGAGGATGCCAGTGAAGCATGACTCAGAACTCTGTCCTCAAGGACTCTGCAAGTCACTGGGGACTTCATTCATTCATTCATCAGACCTTTTTTTTATTGGGGTATAATTGCAATGCAAGTACAATGTTGTGTTAGTTTCTGCTGTATGACAAATTGAGTCAGCTATGTGAATACCTATTTTCTTTCTCTCTTGGACCACTCCCCCACCCAGTTCCACCCCTCTAGGTTATCACAGAGCATCGAATTGAGCTTCCTGTGCTGTGCAGCAGCCTCCCACCAGCTAGCTGTTTTACACATGGCAGTGTATATATGTCAATCCTACTCTCCCAACTCATCCCACCTCCCCTTCCCTCTCTGTGTCCACGTATCTGTTCTATACATCTGCCTCTCTATTCCTGCCCTGCAAGTAGGTTCATCTGTACCATAAATTATCAGACATTTTTATCTGCCTTGTTCATTACTGTGGTGCTAGTACTGTGCATGCTGCCTGGCTCACTACAGGTAGTGAGTACATATATGTTGGATGTGCAAATGAGAGAAGACATAAGAAAAGGAAGTGAGTTATACCCTGTGATGTGACCCGGAATCTCACTTCACATGTTTACACTCACTGGGGGCACACAGATACCATCCCTGAATGGCATACACTCTCTTCTCCAGCCTACTCGGCTACACCTCATGTCTGACTCTGCTGGCCACTCTCCGGTCTTTGAAACTCACCTTTTCCTTGGTTTTCATGCAATGCTTTCTTCTCTGTTTCTTTTCCACCTTTCAGACCGTCCAGCTCAGGCTACTCTTTAAAAAAAAAATTTTTTTTAAAATTTATCTGGCTGTGGCAGGTCTTAGTTGCAGCATGTGGGATTTAGTTCCCTGTCTAGGGATCAACAGTGACGGCAATGGCACCCCACTCCAGTACTCTTGCCTGGCAAATCCCATGGACAGAAGAGCCTGGTGGGCTGTAGTCCATGGGGTCTCGAAGAGTCGGACACGACTGAGCGACTTCACTTTCACTTTTCACTTTCATGCATTGGAAAAGGAAATGGCAACCCCCTCCAGTGTTCTTGCTTGGAGAATCCCAGGGACGGCGGAGCCTGATGGGCTGCTGTCTATGGGGTCACACAGAGTCGGACACGACTGAAGTGACTTAGCAGCAGCGGCGGCAGCAGCATCCGTTGGAAAAGACTCTGATGCTGGGAGGGATTGGGGGCAGGAGGAGAAGGGGACGACAGAGGATGAGATGGCTGGATGGCATCACCGACTCGATGGACGTGAGTCTGAGTGAACTCTGGGAGATGGTGATGGACAGGGAGGCCTGGCGTGCTGTGATGCATGGGGTCACAAAGAGTCGGACACAACTGAGCAACTGAACTGAACTGAACTGATCTGTGTGCCTCTTTAAGGGTCTATTCTAGGTGTTACAGACAATACAATGAACCACACGCAAGTCCTTGTCCTCCAAGAATGTCTGTCTCCTACTCTCAAGTCTCTTTCTTGAGTTCCAGACTCATGTAGCCAAATGTATACATGATGTTCTATTGGACATTAAAAAGAGATTCATCCTTTCTCCCACCAGACCAGCCCCTCCTCTTGTTTTATGGGTCTCAGCAGATGGTTCTTTCCATCACCTGTTTCCCCAAACCAGAGAATAGAGACTCATTCTAGACTCTGCTCTCTTCCCACACCTCCCACACCCAATAGGTCCCAATCCTGTAGTTCCCACATCTCCCATATTGCTTCCTTTTCTCTACTCTCCACCCACAAATGTTCCTTATCTCTTGCCTGTATTTATTGCCATGGCCACCATATTGCTCTCTCTGCTTTTGTTCTTTCCTTCCTTCAACTCATCTCCGCACTGCAGCCAGAGGAATTGAAGATCCCAATAATTTCACATTGCTGCGTTACTTAAAAACTTGAGAGCCTTCCATTGCCCAAGGGTGAGAACCCAAGCTTTTAAATGTGCCCTTCAGGGCCCTTCACGACTTTCCCCTCGGTACACTCTCCCAGCCCCCACTCTTATATGGCCTCGTGCAGACTTGCTCTTGGCTCGTCTAGTGTGATCCAGCAACCCTTTGCTCATGCCAGCTTTCTTCTCTGCAGCTGTTCTTCCAGCTCCCTGCAGAGAACTGGCCTTTTCCTCCCTCAGACCCCTCTTGTGCCCTGTCATCTAGCTCTGCGCCTATACTATTTTAAAAAAAAATTGTGTTTTTTAATTGGTGGAAAATTGCCTTACAATTTTGTGTTGGTTTCTGCCATACAACAACATGAATCAGTCTATATATATATATATCCCTTTCCTCCTGAGCCTCCTCCCTACTCCCCATCTCTACCCCTAGCTTTATTCTTTTCTTCATAAATTTTATATATTATTATTTGGCTATGCTGAGTTCTAACTATGGCATGTGGGATCTAGCTCCCTTACCAAGGATTGAACCCAGGCCCCCTGCATTTAGGAGCATGGAGTCTTAACCACTGGACCACCAAGGCAGTCCCTCTGCTTCTGTATTCCTATTGCACATGAGTGTTTACATGACTCTCTCCTTTAAATCCCACAATAGGAGGAGCAGTCGCTTAGTCTTCCAGTGCCTGGCACTTGTAGTTGACTGTAGCGGGTGTTATTGGTGCCCTGCCCTTATTCCTTCAGCTTGTCCCTCTTCCATACCTGCTGTAGGTTTCTGCTTGCCAGGATGGGTGATGCTTCACATGAGGGTTTTCTCGGACCGCAGGAGCATGCCTGGGAGGTGAATGGAGCAGAATGGAAGTGTCAGGGTGTTAACATTTTAGGGAACATCGGTGGGTAAATAATAATTAAAAATAACTACAGTGGAATCATAGTCAGCCATAGAAAGGAACAAAATTAGGTCATTTGTAGAGTCGTGGCTGAACCTAGAGTCTATCATACAGAGTGAAGTAAGTCAGAAAGAGAAAAACAAATACCATATATTAATGCATATATATGGAATCTATCAAAATGGTATAGATAGGGACTTCCCTGGTGGCTCAGTGGTAAAGAATCTGCCTGCCAATGCAGGAGACATGGGTTCGATGGGTCCGGGAAGATCCCACACGCTGTGGGGCAACTGAGCCCGTGTGCCACAACTGCTGAGCTCTGGAGCCCGGGAGCTTGTGCAGCTGCTGAAGCCCACGCGCCCTAGAGCCTGTGCTCCACAACAAGAGGAGCCGCCGCAACTAGAGAGAAGCCTGGGAAGACCATAAATAAATAAATAAATAAAACTGTGTTAAAAGTGGTATAGATCATCTTATTTGCAAAATAGAAATAGAGGCACAGACGTAGAGTACAAACATATGGATACGGAGGAGGGAAAGAAAGGGATGCAAGGAATTGGGAGATTGGGATGGACATATTTACACTGATACTGTGTATAAAATAGATAACCAAAGAGAACCCACTGTATAGCTCAGGGAACTCTACTCAGTGCAAAGGAAGGAAATCCAAAAAATGGGGATATATGTATAAGTATAGCTGATTCCCTCTGCTGTACAGCACAGACTAACACAACACTGTAAAGCAGCTATGAAAAGTGAAAGTCGCTCAGTTGTGTCCAACTCTTTGCGACCTCATGGACTGGGATTCTCCAGGCTGGAATCCTGGAGTGGGTAGCCTACCCCTTCTCCAGCTGATCTTCCTGACCCAGGAATTGAACCAGGGTCTCCTAGATTGCAAAGCAACTATAATAAAAATTAACTCAAAAAAATCTTCTAAATTTAGATTAGCATTGGAGGGTTAATAGCCCAGCTTCCTCACTGCTTGGGTGCAACCACGATGAGATGGTCTTCACACGTGCTCTCGGTGGTCCCCATCGTGAGTGTGCTCCAGCCGTGTCAGGGGTAACTTGCTTGCCAGTACACCCTCCCCCCTTGTCACGTCCCCACTTCTCTGCTGAGACTTCTAGGGGTCGTCAGCTCACTAACGACCATCTCATCCAGATCTTTGTCTCAACATCTGCCTCCGCCCAACTAAGACAGTGCCTGAAAGATGTTTAATGACTGACTAAAACATGCCATACAATGACTATAAAGTATCCATAAAACAGTTAGGGAGTGACATGAGACAGTTTACAACCACCAATCAGCCGTTTCAAAGCCTCTGTAAATCAGAGGATAAGGACCCCAGCGAGGATGGTGAGTAGTTAGCATTAACACTGAGTAGGCACTGACCAGGTCCCAGGCTCTAAGAGGGAGTGTGTCTGTGTGTGTGTGTGTGTGTGTGTTTCTTTCATTTAAACATCACAGCAGCTTATGGTCAGGCCATTATAATAATCCCTATTTATAGATGAGGAAGTTAGCTGGGAGACAAAATGGTTAACCCAGCTTCCCAGCTGTAGGTGGGGGAGCTGGGAGCTGGCTCCGGACGTCTGGTTTTGAGCTGGATTCTGAGCTGCTGTGCCTTAGAGAGAGGGTGAGACTTGATTTGGGTTTTGGAAGAGGTCACGAAGGGCATTCTAGGAAGGGGGGTCAGCAGGAGCAAAGGCAAGGTGAGAAAGTACAGGATTTGTTCAGGGTCATATGCCTTGAGGGGAGGTTTTTTTGTTCTTCTGTTTTGCTTCTTTCTCTTCAGTTTTATTCAGAAATAATTGACACACATCACTGTAATTGCTTTTTTACTATAAAATAATATACTCATTGTAATAAAGAGAAAAGGGGCTTCCCAGGTGGCTCAATGGCAAAGAATCTGCCTGTCAAGCAGGAGACATAGTGTTTGATCGATCTCTGGGTTGAGAAGATCCCCTGGAGAAGGAAATGGCAACCACCCCAGTATTCTTGCCTGGGAAATCCCATGAGCAGAGGAGCCTGGTGGGCTATAGTCCATGGGGTCACAAAGAGTCAGACACAACTGAATGACTAAACGGAAGCAGCAGTGATAAAGAGGAAAAGAAACAGAAAAGCAGATTCTGATGCTATTTTATGACCTAACTACTGTTAAGGATCTCATCTGTTTCTTTCTAATAAAAGTGGGACTTTATTTATTTGCAGGAAGCTCTGCCTTCTGCAGTGATCTCATTTCCTCCTCCCCTTTTACTGTCCCCTATATTATTATCTAAAAGATGATGCTGTTAAAGTGCTGCACTCATTATGCCAGCAAATTTGCAAAACTCAGCCGTGGCCATAGGACTGGAAAAGGTCAGTTTTATTATCAGGCTTCCCAGATGGTGCTGGTGGTAAAGAACCTGCCTGCCAATGCTGGAGATGTAAGAGCGGCTGTTTTGATCCCTGGGTTGGGAAAGATCCCCTGCAGGAGGGCATGGTGACCCACTCCAGTATTCTTGCCTGGAGAATCCCATGGACAGAGGAGCCTGGCGGGTCACAGTCCATAGGGTCACAAAGAGTCAGACACGACTGAAGTGACTTAACATGCACACACATGCTATATTATTACCAGCATCCTGGGATGTGGGGAAGGCTGAAGGGTCAAAAGCTGGAATCAGAAACCTCGGAGGAACCTGGCTACAGATGCTGCAGTAGCAGATTCTTTCCTGTAGCTTTACTAATTTTAGGTAGAGGTTGTAGGAGTCTCAAATGCACACTGGAACTTAGATTCAAAACCACCGGATTCCGGAGCCTCATGGCCAAGATTGCAAACTCAAATGCCTGCAAGGGCCAGGCAGCCAAGGTGACCCCCTCGAGGTAAGGTGGTAAATGGCAGCACCGGTGTCTTGTCTGGAGGAGGCAGGCACAGTCCACTGCAGCCCCTCATTGCTTGGTGGGGGTGGGGGTTCAGCATGGCTGCTTTTTCCATTCTATAGGAAAGAGCAAACAGAAATCCAATTTTTAAAAGGAAGAACATCCTAAATTGTGAGTATTGGCCATAAATTAATTTTAAAAATCATTTTGTAGGGTGACATTGAAGAGCTCAAACAAAATGTATTAATGGATCAGATTCAGCTTATAACCCCCTTATTAAGACCCCCTACTTAAGACAATAGAATATTGTGCTTAGCTTGACAGAATCCATTTTAAATAAATAATGAGAAACCAAGAGAATCTTGACGTCAGAATCATTAGTGTTATAGATTCTTAGAGGTAAAACTATCTCCTAGATACTTGACACATTCAATCATTAGAATAACAGACAGAATTTTAGCTGAAATCTCAGGAATGTAAAATCGAATAACCAGAAAAACAGAATTGCTAGCATTATTGTTTTTTTTGAGTCTAGACCTTTACTAATTAACCTCTACAACCTCATAATCAAGCATTATTAGAATCAGGTGCCTCCTACAACAAGTATCTGGCCTTTAAGAAAGCCGGTTGAATGACTCTACTCGGCAAATCTCTGCTTGAATGAACTGGACCCCCTCCAAGATATTCTTGTTCATTTCTTCCAAAAATATATACTTTAAATATTTCTTATTTATTTCTCTGGGCTTCTCTGAGGGCTCAGTGGTAAGGAATCCACTTGCAATGAAGGAGATGCAGGAGGCATGGGTTTGAACCCTGGGTGGGGAAGATCCCCTGGAGGAGGGCATGGCAACCAACCCCAGTATTCTTGCCTGGAGAATCCTATGGTCAGAGGAGCCTGGTGGGCTGTGATCCATAGGGTGGCAAAGAGTCAGACACAGCTGAAGCGACTAAGCACACAAGTACACTTATTTGTTTGGCTGTGCTGTCTCTTAGCTGGGCTTGTGAGCTCTCAGTTGCAGCATGTGGGATCTACTTCCTTGATCAGAGACTGAACCCAGACCCCCTGCGTCGAGAGTCTGGAGTCTTAGCCACTGGACCACTAGGGAAGTCCCCCCCACCAATATTTTTTATTGAGCAACTAATACATATGGGCATCAGTGAACCAGAAAGACACAACGCCCACTCTGATGAAGCACACATTCTTTTGCAGGTGGGCAGGCAGAAAACAGACACAAAAGATAATTTTAGACAGTAATCAGTTCTAAGCAGAAAGAAAACAGCATAATACTACAGAAAGTGACATGATGGCATGATCAGGGTGGACCTCTCCTCCTTTGAGAGGGGACACAAATGATGAGGAAGAGTCAGCCATGGGCAGATCTGGCGAAGGGAGGTCCAACCTGGGAAAAGGCAAGTGCAAAGGCCCCGAGGTGGGGACAAGCGTGTGTGATCATGGTGCAGGAAAAGCCCTGGTGGGTTGAAGCACAGTGAGTGGAGGGTGGGGGGAACAAGGTGGAAGAGATGGGGTCAGATTGCTGGGCAGCAGTGCACCCTCTTTTCATTTCAAATAAATTATGAGAAACTTTCAGTACACCTGTGTTTAACCCACTGCCCACTACACCTTACACACAAGTGCTTGCTAAGCGATTTGGATGCAGAAGCAGGTCCCAGAGAATGAGGTCAGGGTTAGTAGTGCCCTGGGCCACTGCTTCATACAAGGGTCCGTGGTTGTGCTTCGTCAGTGCTTTGCAAGCATTCTCGTACCTGCGTGCTTATCACTTCAGTCGTGTCTGACTCTTTTCGAACCCCATGGACTGTAGCCCGCCAGGCTTCTTTGTCCATGGGATTCTCCAGGCAAGAACACTGGAGTGGGTTGCCATACTCTCCTTCAGAGCATCTTCCCGACCCAGGGATGGAGCCCGAGTCTCTTATGTCTCCTGCATTGGCAGGCAGGTTCTTGACCACCAGTGCCACCTAGGAAGCCCTTGTGAGCGTCGTCTTCTTTACATAAACCACCTGCCCATCACCCTCGCCTTGTGACTTCCCCTCCTCTCTGGTCCTGTGGGGCTGGGCTCCTATATCTCCATCAACGACGGCCAGACGGGGAAGAGAGACAACTTTCAGAAGTATGTGTGAGAGCTGTCACAGCCTCTGTGCTTGCTATCTCCATGGTACCCAGGCAGGGGGACAATCTAATTAGGCTATTTTCAGCATCCCAGAGGGAGGGGAAGTGGAGGGAGACAGGGAGAAGGGGGCCTGCCTCTCTCGCTGCCTATCTCTCCTCTCTCTCTCCCTCTCTGAAGTTATTATTGATTAAGCAGTCAGAGGCCACGGAGGCAGGACCTTTCTATGCTCCGTGCTGGGATCAGAAGAGGCTTTTCGGCAAAGCGGTGGGACTTGCTAACCACATCAGGGACCCCAGGGCTGGCGGGCTTCCAAGTGCCTGGTGCTAATGAGCTCTGAAGCCTACAGCTTTGACCGATAACACGTCCCCTACAGGCTGTTTGTCCTCTGCCAGGGTTGGGCTGCCACCAGCTTTCTCTGGAATGATGGGCCCAGAGACAAGGAGGCTGGCAGGCCTTTATTTCTTAGCCTGGGGCCTGTGTTGGCCTTCAAGGCTTTTGCCTGTGATCTTCAGAGCCTTGCAAGGAAGTTAGGCTTTCATCTGCCTGGAGCACAAGGCCAGTAGCTCCTGGGAGTGACTCAGGGCCATGGAGTCAATAAAGATACAGTTGACTAAATTCCAAATGGCCAGAGGTTGCATCCAGTTTGCTTGTCCCATGCCGCAGCTTGTAGCATCCAGAGGGTCTAAGCATTTATTCACCAAATATCCTGCTATGTACTTGTAAGAAGGCTGACTGTAAACGCCCACCTTCTTTAATTCACAAGGCCCCACTTTTCACATCTCTGCATTTGCTCCTGCTTTGCCCAAGCTTGTTGGAGCTGGATGTTAGTGTGGTCAAAGCAGATTGAAAAATGCTGGGTATCTTTAAAGCTCTCACTGGACATAGAAACGGTGCCGGGTGAGACGCCTGCACCATCTCATTTCACCCTCATACAGTTCCATGAAGTAGGTCTTTTAATTCTCCCCATTTCACAGATGAGAAAATGGAGGCACAGAGAGGTAAAGGCATGTGCCCAAACTAACAAGGCTGGAGACAGATTTGAGATTACCATCCACGTTTGCCTGACTCCAGAGCCAGCTTCCCAAGGTAACCAATTTAAATGGGACTCTCAGTTATAGGATTCAGAGGAGTTTAATAGGTTAATAGGATTTATGAGTCTCCAAGTAGGGGCATTTCCTACAATCATTCGACCTTTCCCTCTTTATTTTCTGGGCATACTTGTTAACATCTTCTGACAGCATTTTGGGAATGGTTACTTGGAGGTAATTAAACAGAGCGAGCGATAATGTCCTTAATTAATCCAATCCAGTCTCCTTCATTTGTGCTTATTTCCTTATATTGGCAATAGTTCCAACAGGAGGGCTTTACAATCACATCCCCTGGTTCTTCCTTCTGACTCCAGAAAGAGCATGAACACCAAAGGGGGAATTTTCAAAGAGCATCTCATCTTGGGTTACTGCTTTGTACCAGTTTGATGTGTGATGCTGTCTATCACAGTGGAGGGCTAATGTGGCTTTTGAACCAGGGTTAAGGCTGTTAAACACACGCATGCGCGCGCGCGTGCACACACACACACACACACACACACAGGCGCACACACACACACACCCCCTGATGAATCAGATCTCACTATGAGCCCTTTGTTTAAAATATCATAGAGCCACAGGATTTCAAAGACACCTCTCTGATATTTTTTCATTGCTGTGTTCCTTTTTATCTGTTATTTACCTATTCAATAAGTGAAAGTGACTCGAAGATGGAGGCCTCACCTATCTGCCTGGTACCTCTCTCCTTTAGCATCTAGTAGAGGGTTGGATGGGCTTCCCAGGTGGCTCAGTGGTAAAGAATCTGCCTGCCAATGCAGGAGACACGGGTTCGATCCCTGGGTCAGGAAGATCCCCTGGAGGAGAGCATGGCAACCCACTCCAGTGTTCTTATCTGGAGAATCCCATGGACAGAGGAGCCTGGCGGGCTACAGTCCATGGGATCACAAAGAGTCCGACGTGATTGGAGTGGTTTAGCACTCACGTGTGCAGAGGGTTGGACAAACAGGGCACTCGGCAGATGACTGGCTGGTGGGTCTTCTGTGTTAATCAGCGTTGCTATCATCATCATCATCATCACTACCATTTTTGATTGTCTTTCATGTGTAGACACTGGGTTTTATGTTTTTCAGCCACGAGTTGGCACTCTATACCTCATGGGCCAAGTTCAGCTGGCTGTCTATTTTAGTAAATAAAGTACTATCAGAACACAGCCATGCCTAGTTATGTATGTATTATCTGTGTCTCTTTTTGTTCTGCAATGGCAGAGTTGACTAGTTGTGGTAGAGACCATATGACCCTGTTAAGTCTAAAATATTTGCCCTCCGGCTCTTTACAGAAAAAGTTGGCCGACTCCCTCTTTATAAACAAACCTGAAAGGCAGTGTTCCCATTATACAGATGAGAGGACTGAGGTTCAAGGAGGTTAAACAGTTTTCCCAACTGATAAGTAGTGAATGCAGGGTGTGGACTCAGTTCTAGTTCTCTAAAGCCAAGGCTTTTTTAGTTTACCTTATGCTCCCTATTCCCAGATACTGCAGAAAATTGAGAACAGACTGAATTTTTTCATCTTGATTCTTGAACCCAGTTTTTGGAGCATCTGGGGTTAATTCTTTTGGGGGCTTTGAGGGCACTGCCACCTAAAATCACTCGAGAAAGCAGGCAGGAGGCCTGAGTAGTTTGTGGCTGGAAGGAACTGTTGCTCTCTGCATAAACACACAGATTTGCTCCTGGAGATCCGAGGTGTCTGGAGCAGCTGATTTATCAATACCTTTGAAGTCTGGTGCCAATTTCACAAAGACAAATTAATTTCTTTAGCTTCTTAGCCGCTTATGGTTTCAGCCCTCCTAGAGCTTTCAACGGGAACATTTTCCCCATGTTTCTCCATGCCACAGATTCTTCATGTGTGTGCACATGCTAAGTTGCTTCTGTCCACTCTTTGCGATCCTAAGTCTGTAGCCCACCAGGCTCCTCTGTCCATGGGATTCTCCAGGCAAGAATACTGGAGTGGGTTGCTGTGCCCTCCTCCAGGTGGTCTTCCCGACTCAGGGATTGAACCTGTCTCCTGTGTCTCCTGCATTGCAAGCAGACTCTTTACCACTGAGCCACTGGGGAAGCTCTGCCACAGATTCCTAGAGCTGTCTAAATCTTTGCTGACTGTATGTGCAAGGAAGAGGAGGGGCGGTAACACTGAATTCACAAGCGTAAGTCCACGTAGCTGGTTGTATAATAGGTGGTGATGAGGGCAGAGATTATTTTTTCTCTGCACAAAGGAAGATGCAGGGTCTAGCTTTCCAGTTTTGGTGGCTTTATCATCACTTATATTTGCATTGGGCAGATCTTACAAGACTAATAACCAAACTCAACTCAGTACATTCATTTTACTTATTTATTTATTGGATCTTTAAAAAACATATTTACTTGTCTGTGTTGTGTCTTAGTCGTGCCGCACAGGATACTCGCTGCATCATGTGGGGTTTTTCATTGTGCACGGGCTCTTTAGTTGTGATGTGCGGGTTTAGGTGCTCCAAGGCATGTAGGATCTTAGTTCCCCGAGCAGGGATCTAACCCACATCCCCTGCTTTGCAAGGCGGATTCTTAACCACTGGACCACCAGGGAAGTCCCAGAACATTCATTTATTGGTTGCTTGGTTGATGGATTAGACCTATGACAACCTTTATGTTGAAAGTATTACAAAAGCATTATGCCACGTGTTAAAGGAATGGGCTGTGTGGGAAATCATGAAGGGGGATGAAGTCAACATCAAGATGCAGGGACATACTGTGCTTCTTAGGCACTTTCCTGGGACGTTTAGAAACGTAATCCCCAAGAAAGGCAATTTTGACCTAGGTGAGTATTCTCTGGTATTAGAAATTTCAAAACGCATTTTGAAGTGTTGAGCAGGAGTCTAAATGTTTATGTATATGTTGGGGTTCCCTGCCCCATGGGAACTTTTGCTCTTCTGAAAAGATGGGATGTAAGATTTTGTGAAAGGCACTTTTCTATACATCACCTCACTGGAGTTTCATAAACAGATTTCCAAGTTGGAATAATTACCCCCATCTTGCAGAAAAGGGAACTGACACTCAAAATGATCAAGTAATTTGTTGAAAATCTCATGGCTATTGGCTAAGCTGGGATTCCCATTTAGATCTCTCTTATTGAAAGTCCTTTTTCTTTGAAAATAATATCGTCAACAGCAATAAATATTAATAGATAATACAAACTGCCCACTATGTGTCAGGCATTGTGGTAAACACCGTCCATCGATGATCTCATTTAATCCTCATGAGAACCTTACAAAATAGGTTATTATTCCCATTTCACAGGTAAGGGAAACTGAGGTTTAGGGAAGTTAATTTACTGGCTCAAGGCTCCCCAGCTTGTAAACATCAGAGAAGGGGCTTGAATACATCCTTGTGTGACAGCAGTGCTGAAAGGACATGGACTCTGCCAACTTCTGCCCTTCTCAAGTCATACCGGGTCATGCATTCAACCCAGAGTCTTTCCGCAGGCCCGTATTCCCTTCTAACAGGAGATTTTTGGCTACTTTAACATTTTTATTTATTCATTTAAAAGTTTTATTGAAGTGTGGTTGATTTACAATGTTGTGTCCATTTCAGGTGTACAGCATAGTGATTGCATTACCTATATTCATCTAGTCATTCTTTTTTAGATTCTTTTCCCTTGTAAGTTATTACAGAGTATTGAGTAGAGTTCCCTGTGCTATAGAGTAGGTGCTTGTTGGTTATTCTATATATAGTAGTGTGAGTATTTAATATAGAATAATGTGTGTATGTTCATCCCAAAGATTTTTGGTTACTGAAAGGAGAAAGGTCTGAACTTGGATTTCTTCCTTGTACCAGTCCAGACCATTCACACTTCCCCAAATCCCATGTTGTCCCCTACTAACAGGCCAGCTCAGAGTCCCAGCCCTTGATTGGGCAGAGGTAACCACAGCTGGATCCCTGCCTAAGCAGCCTTTGCTCCCCTCTGTTTGCCTGTCTTGGAGGCTTTCATAATCAGCAGAACCCTTCTGTGGAGAGGGCTTCTTGAACTCATGTTGGCCTGGCTCCCCCTCATTATTCATGCCCTGCGCTCAAAGCTTTGGCCCCAGATCTGGCAAGAGGGATCTGGCCTCTAGTCTGAATTTAGACGCAGGCCAGTTGGCCCCACTTCCTGAGGAAGTCATTAAATATGGTCAATTAAGACCCGTTTCTCAGTATCTCCTGTTTCCTTCCTGTGTGTGTGTGTGATTTTTTCCCCATTCATTCTCTTTTCCTACCCTCAGTCTGTCTACCCTACCTCTTAGCATTTGCCCGGCACACCGTCCTTCACTGCATGGGTCATCTTTTACGAGCTGTGTCTTTTGAGCAAGGTGTAGGAAGAGGAGGGTTGTTCCATAGGGATAAAGGCAAACAGTTGCAAAGCAGCAGAAAGAAGAGTCTCAACACGTGCAGACTTTGCAGTGTTCTCTCTGCCTCCATCCCAGCTGTTTTTCAGTCCAGGAGAGGCACTGCAGCTGGAAGTAATTCCAAAATATGTCTGCTTAAAGTTCTTTATGGATTCCCAGCCACTGTTAACTTCAGTCATGCAGTTTTAAAAATTTAATTAATTAATGGCTGTGCTGAGTCTTTGTTGCTGCATGTGGGCTTTCTCTAAAGTTGTGGTGAGTGGAGGCTACTCTCTAGTTGTGGTCCTTGGGCTTCTTATGGCAGTGGCTTCTCTTGTCGTGGAGCCTGGGCTCTAGGGTGCTTGGGTTTCAGTAGTTGCAGCATGCAGGCTCAGTATTTGTGGCTCATGAGCTTAGTTGCTCCATGGTATGTGGAATCTTCCTGAATCAGGGATTGAACCTGTGTCCCCTGCATTGGTAGATGGATTCCTATCCACTGCACCACCAGGGAAGTCCTAGTCATATAATTTTAATGTGTGTAAATATCACCTGGTGCTCTTATGACAATGCAGATTCCTTGGCCCCACTTTCAGAGCTCTTGATTCAGCAGGTGTGGGTTGTCTGCATTTGCAAGAGCCTCTTGCAGATGGTGATTGCAGCCATGAAATTAAAAGATGCTTACTCCTTGGAAGGAAAGTTATGACCAACCTATATAGCATATTCAAAAGCAGAGACATTACTTTGCCAACAAAGGTTCATCTAGTCAAGGCTATTGTTTTTCCAGTGGTCAGGTATGGATGTGAGAGTTGGACTGTGAAGAAAGCTGAGCACCGAGGAATTGATACTTTTGATCTGTGGTGTTGGAGAAGACTCTTGAGAGTCTTCTTTCCTTGGACTGCAAAGAAATCCAACCAGGCCATCCTAAAGGAGATCAGTCCTGGGTGTTCATTGGAAGGACTGATGCTGAAGCTGAAACTCCAGTACTTTGGCCACCTCATGCGAAGAGTTGACTCATTGGAAAAGACCCTGATGCTGGGAGGGATTGGGGGCAGGAGGAGAAGGGGACAACAGAGGATGAGATGGCTGGATGGCATCACTGACTCGATGGATGTGAGTCTGTGTGAACTCCGGGAGTTGGTGATGGACAGGGAGGCCTGGCGTGCTGTGATTCAAGGGTTCGCAAAGAGTTGGACACGACTGAGCGACTGAACTGAACTGAACTGAACTAGGAGATCTGATACAGAAGGTCCAGGAACTGAGTTTTGGAAAGTTTCTACCCACGGGACAAAGTTAGAATGAGCCTTTACCTGCTTGGGCTGTCATAACAAAATACCATAGGCTGAGGGGCTTAAATAATAGAAATCTGTTTTCTCGAAGTTTTCGAGGCTGGAAGTCCAAGATTAAGGTTCCAGCTGATTCAGTTTCTGGTGAGGCCCCTCCTCCTCACTGTTGCAGATGGTTCCTTCTTACGATACCCTCACATGAACTTTCCTTGGTGTGTGTCTAAGAAGAGAGTTAGAGGTAGAGATCAAGGTTGACGTAGAGGAAGAGAGAGAAAGAGGGCAGGGGCTCTTTGGTGTCTGTTATAAGGACACTAATCCTATTGGATTAGGGCCCCACCTCTATGACCTCCCTTAACCTTAATTCCTCTAAAGGCCCCATCTCCAAGCAGAGCTGCTGTGTGGTTAGGATTTCCAAATATGAATTTGGGAGTTGGAGGGATATTTAATCCATCCATATAAGTATGGCATATAAGAGTCTTTAGCACATCCTTTCCATCTCCAATTTCCCTTCCTTTCTGGATTCTATGGTCCAAATGTACCAAAGGCCTCTGATATAGTGGAGCTATAAGTTTCAAGACCTTTGTGGTGATAACTGTCAGGCATTCAGTGTGAGTAGGATATCCTATCACTTCTCTTTGAAGGAATTATACACAAGGACACAGAGTCTTGCGTTCATTTTTATCTGCAGACACCTAATATCTCCCCAGTCCTAGGCTCCTCTGCTGGTTGGTGCTGGAGCAAGAAGCTCAGGCCCAGAATTTGTTGGGATTTCTGTTCCTGGTTTATTTCAATCTAGAAGGGCTGGGTGTGCCAGGCTGAGCTTGCTCGTTCAGTCTCATAGACAGAGATGACAGGGTGTTTCTACCCTTTCTACAAGCCTCGTAGATGCTGGACTTTCCTGTAGAGCAGGAGTGAATCAACTTGGGATGGTTTTCCTCTCTCTCCTCCTTTAGGGGTATTTGCCAGTAGTCCTTCTTCTTTTCTTTTTGGCTATGCTTGGTTCAGCATGTGGGATTTTAGTTCCCTGACCAAGGATCGAACCTACAGTGGAGTCTTAACCACTGGACCCCCAATGATCCAATGAGTCATCATCACTGGGGGAGGGTGGTGGCTCTTGGCACCTATTTCGTGTAAAGGCCAGGGGTGCTTCTCAATACCCTAGACATCACAGGACCCACTCCTTTCTTTTCTTAAAATTTATTTTATCATTATTATTTTGTATTTTGGCTATCCCAGGTCTTAGTTGCTGCATGCAAACTCTTAGCTGCGACATGTGGGATCTATTTCCCTGACCATGGATCAAACCCAGTTCCCCTGCATTGGGAGCTCAGAGTCTTAGCCACTGGACCACCAGGGATGTCCTGACTCCCTTCTTTCCATATACACATAATGAAAAGTGATCCAGTCCAAACAGTAGTGATGACATTGAGAAATTCTCTTTTGGTGGTCCTGCTGAGGGCATGTTTGCAAAACAGTCTTCGACAAATGAGGGACGCAAGTGTAAAATAGGATACGGAGCCAGGCTTCTGATATTTAAGGCTCAGTGGCATTAGTAAAATGTGGCTCAATCCATGTATCTAATTCCAGACATTCAGATGAGCTACTTCTCTTCCCATGTGAAGTAAGAAGATGGGGAACTGTGGTGAGGAGGAAGAAGAGGAAGACTGAGTCACTGGCTATTCTTTTCTCTAAGGGTTGAGGTGGAAATTTGGTGAGGGGTGAGAAGAAGGTGCATTAGGGTTCTCTTGCAGATGGATCCTATCACTATCCACTGTCTGGCTATAAAACAATACAAAGTTTTTTTCTTATAGTTTTGGAGACTGGAAGTCTGAAAACAAGGTGTTGGTAAGGCCACACTCTCTCTTAAAATCTTTAAGGATTGTGTGTGTGTGTGTGTGTGTGTGTGTGTGTGTGGCTGCATCTCAAGTCATGTGGAACTTCCCTGACCAAGGATTGAACCCATGCTCCCTGCATTGGAAGCACGGAGTCCTAACCACTGGACCACCAGGAAGTCTGAAATCTGTAAGGAGAGTGCTTCCTTGCCCTCCTGCCTTCAAGCATTCCTTGTCTTGTGGCTGCAAAACTCCAGCCTCTGCCTTCACATGGCCTTCTTTCTTCTGGGCTTTTATGTGTCAAATCTCTCTTTGCATTTCTCTTGTGAGTACGCCTGTCACTGTATTTAGGGCCTGCCCATCTGTATAATTCAGGATGACCTCATCATGAGGTTCTTCATTTGGTTATATTGACAAAGACCCTCTTTCTATATAAGGTCACATTCACAGGTTCTGGGGATTAACACTTGGACAGACTTCAGTGGGGATACTATCTAACCCAGGACAGAATGGAATACACCAGAAAGATAGAAGGGATAAGAGAATACTATGGAAAGTGATTTACCACCTAAAATTCAGGGAAAGGAGAGACTGAGGCAGAGAGGGACAGTAATAAAACATCTAGTGTATACCAGGGTAGCTCAGATGGTAAAGAATCTACCTGCAGTACAGGAGACCTGGGCTTGATCCTTGGGTTAGGAAGATCCCCTGGAGAAGGGAATGGCTACCCACTCCAGTATCCTTGCCTGGAGAATCCCAAGGACAGAGGAGCCTGGTGGGCTACTATCCATGGGGTCACAAAGAGTCAGACATGACTAAGCGACTAATACTATATGCCAGGAACTGGACTAAAGCTCTCCATTTCTCATAGCCATGAATCCTTGCTAACACTTGGTGTATTGGTCATCTCCATTTTTAATTTATTTTTTAGTTTTAATTGGGGGATAATTGTTCTACAATATTGTGTTGCTTTCTGCCATTCAACAACACGAATCAGCCATAGGTATATAATGTCCCCTCCCTCTGGAACCCCCCTCCCACCTCCGATCCCATCCCACCCTCTAGGTTGTCACAGAGCACCAGGTTTGAGCTGCCTGCATCATACAGCAAATTCCCGCTGGTTATCTATTTTACACATGGTAATGCGTATATTTCGATGCTACTCTCTCAGTTTGTCCCTCCCTCTCCTCTCCCCACTGTGTCCACAACTCTAGAGCCTATTGTTCAGAGTGAAGTAAGTCATAAAGAGAAAAATAAATATCACATATTAACACATATATATGGAATCGAAAAGGATGGTAGTGATGAGCCTATTTGCAGGGGTTATCTCAATTTTAAAGATGAAAACAGAAGCTCAGGGAAAGTAAACAAGTAGCTCAAACACATTCAGAAACTGAACACAGCTCTGCTGATTCTTCCCTGGTGGCTCATTGGTAAAGAATCTGCCTGTAATACAGGAGATGCAAATTCAATCCCTGGGTCAGGAAGATGCCCTAGAGAATGGCACCCCACTCCAGTATTCTTGCCTGGGAAATCCTATGGACAGAGGAGCCTGGTGGGCTACAGTCCAAGGGATTGCAAAAGTTGGACAAGACTGAGTGACTAAACCACCACCACCACCACCACTGTTGATTCTAGAGTTTGTGCTCTTTCTAGGGTAAAGGAAGCATTTGCATGGCTTTTTACTAGCAGCTGTAGGGAGAGGTCAAGACTCGGGCATATCTTTTGCAACACAGAAGCTGTCACTGCTCATCCTGGGCCTCCCCCAGCCTGGCATTCACCACCTTACCTTTGGCAGCTGGAACTCAGGGCCTTGGGCAGCCCAGCTGGTGGGGGCACAGAGGCAGATTTTGGCAGGTTCAGTGCCAACACCCTCTTTGGCACCCTTGGCCACTTGGCACTGCAGAGGAGCCAGTCCCACAGATAAATATTAAAGGGTTTGGATTCCCTACACCCTCCAGTGCTGGAATTGGAGCAAGTCAGGCAGAATTTTCCAAGAGGGAAGCAGTATATTCTGCTATTAGGAGAAGGTTGGAATAAGACAGACCCCAGCTCAAGCCCTGCCTTTGCCATTTAATGGGTTGTGTGACCACTGGTGAGTTATTTCAGCTCCCTGAGCCTCAGCATCCTCATCCTCCTCTCAGAGCCTCTGCATCCTCTCTGAACCTCAGCATCCTCTCGAAGCCTTAGCATCCTCTCAGAGCCTCTGCATCCTCAGCTAAAACCTAAAGGATGATAGTATCCACCTTTGCAGAGTCTGCACATAAAACGCCTTGACTGATGCCTGCCACACCGTAGACCCAGAGTTCCTGGGTTTGGTGAATCTGCAGATCCCTCTGACGCTTCCTTATCCCTGATTAGCATCTTCTATAGGGTGAGGTCTCTGCTTGCCTGGAAGTGGCAGTGGTGCAGCTGGCATCGCAGTACCAGGTACCTTCTGTCAAATACAAATATGTTGAGCATCTTCACTAATGAGGGCGGGGGGCAGATCTTGGAGAAGGGATGTCTGGGTGGAAGACTGTGGGATCCCGTGTGACTTGGTCTGGAAAGGCTTTTATTGAATATCTACTGTGAGTCAGGCCCTGTGCGAGTACCTTACTAGCTTCTCTCGTTTATCCTTAGTCACCTTGATTTTTTTTTTTTTTTGACTTTAAGTATAGTTAAAGAACTTAAAGAACTATTAAGTATAGTTCTTTTTAGATATTCATTTCCATTATGGTTTATCACAAGATATTGAATATAGTAACCTGTGCTATATAGTAGAACCTTGTTATTTATCCACCCTGTATGTAATAGTTTGCATCTGCTAATCCCAAACTCTCATCAATCTATCCCACCCTAACATTCTCCCCCTTAGCAGCCACAATTCTGTTCTCTATGCCAGTGAGCCTGTTTCTGTTTCATAGATAGGTTCATTGTGTCATATTTTAGATTTCACATATGTCATAATCCTGGTGGGACTTGCCTAGTGGCTCAGGCGGTAAAGAATCCGCCTGCAATGTGGGAGATCTGGGTTCGTTCCCCATTGGGTTGGGTTGGGAAGATCCCCTCAAGAAGGGAATGGCAACCCACTCATGTATTCTTGCTTGGAGAATCCCCATGGACAAGGGGAGTCTGGTGGGCTACAGTCCATGCGGTCACAAAGAGCTGGACAGGACTGAGTGATTAAGCTCAGCACACACATAATCCTGGAGAAGGAAATGGCAACCCATTCCAGTATCCTTGCCTGGAGAATCCCATGGACAGAGGAGCCTGGCAGGCTACAGTCCATGGGATGGCACAGGGATCAGACACAACTTGGTAACTAAGCAACAACAACAACAGCAATATCATAGTCAACTTGGGACTGATATCAGTATTTTAAGAGGATTCTTTAAAACTCAGTATAGCATCATCCCCTCTTGGCATTTTCTCTGAACCTTTAGGCCTATGTGATGTCTTCCTTCTATGAGTTTCTAGAATACCTCATACTTAATTTATCATCACACTTATGACATTGGATTGTAATGTCCTATTTATTATATAGGGCTTCTCTGGTGGCTCAGATGGTAAAGAGTCTACCTGCAATGCAGGAGATCCAGGTTAGGACACATTTAAAGGCAAGGGCTAATTATTCTTTTTTCAGGCTTCCCTGATAGCTCAGTTGGTAAAAAATCTGCCTGCAATGCAGGAGACCCTGGTTTGATTCCTGGGTCGGGAAGATCCGCTGGAGAAGAGATAGGCTACTCAATCCAGGACTCTTGGGCTTCCCTTGTAGCTCAGCTGGTAAAGAATCTGCCTGCAATGCAGGAGACCTGGGTTTGATCCTTGGGCTGGGAAGATCCCCTGGAGAAGGGAAAGGCTACCTATTGCAGTATTCTGGCCTGGAGAATACCATGGGCTGTGTAGTTCATGGGGTCGCAAAGAGTCAGACACGACTGAGTGGCTTTCACTTTCACTTTCATCATCCTAGACCACTGGTTTTCAGAATTTGGTCCCCAGACCAGCAGTATCAGCATCATCTGGAAACTTGTAAGCAATGCAGATTCTCAAGACATACCCCACATCCATTGGATCAGAGACTCTGAGCCTGGGCCCTGGCAGTCTGTTTCACAAGCCCTCCATGTGACTCTCATACATGCTCAAGTTGAAAAACCACTGCCCCAGACCCCTGGTCCTCAAGCTTGGCAATGTGCCAGAAGCCCTAGGGCACTTTAGAAAATAATGATGCCTTGGTCTCACTTCCAGAGATTCTGACTTACTTGTTTCAGGGTGTGTCCTGGGCATTGGGATCCTTTGAAGTCTCCAAAGGATTCTAATATTTAGCCAAAGGTGAGAACCACCGACATGGTGTGTCACTCCCAATAGGCACTCCGAGTGCATTTGTTAGTTAATAGAACATGGTGATTCAGTGCCTGCTTGGGAGTCAGACATAGATGACACCCTAAGGTCCTTGTTATAAACTGTGGGTCCATTCTTTTTTTTCTACTTGTAAGAAAATGTGGCAAGAATACTTAGTGTGAAATCTACTCTCTCATCAACACTTTACAATTTTTATTACAGTATTTTTAATTATGGGCTTCCCCAATGGCTCAGTGGTCAAGAATCTTCCTGCAAGGTAGGAGACACAGGAGGTGTGGGTTGGGTCCCTGGATTGGGAAGATCCCTTGGAGGAGGAAATGGCACCCTGCTCCAGTATTCTTGCCTGGGAAATCCCAAGGACAGAGGAGCCTGGAGGGCCACTGTCCATGGGGTTGCAAAGAATTGGACACAACTGAGAGACTGACTGTGTGTTTTTAACTACAGGCACTGTTTTGTACAGCAGATCTTTAGAACTTATTCATTTTGCATGGCTGAAACTTCATACCCTTTGAACACCAATTCCCCATTTCCTCCTCCCCCACAAACCCCTGGCAGCCACCACTCTATCTTCGGCTTCTAGGAGTTTCACGACTTTAGATTCTTCATATAAGTGGAATCGTGCAATGTTGCTCCTTCGCCACTGGCTTATTTCACTTAGCATAATGTCTTCCAGATTCATCCACATTGTCAGGTGTGGCATTGTTTCCTTTTTTTTTTTTTAAGGCTGAATAATATTCCATTGTATGAATATGCATTTTCTTTATTATTCATCTATCAACCCTGAGTATTCATTGAAAGGACTGATGCTGAAAGTCCAATACTTTGGCCACCTGATGGGAAGAGCTGACTCATTGGAAAAGACCATGGGGCTGGGAAAGATTGAAGGCAGGAGGAGAAGGGGACGACAGAGGATGAGATGGCTGGATGGCATCACTGACTCAATGGACATGGGTTTGAGCAAACTCTGGGAGATAGTGAAGGACAGGGAAGCCTGGCGTGCTGCAGTCCATGGGGTCGCAAGGAGTCGGACATGACCTAGCAACTGACAAACAACAATAGTCAATGGACATGAAGGTTGTTTTCCTCTTGCTGACTGTGAATAATGCTACAATGAACATGGGAGGGCAAATAGCTCTTGAGATCCTGATTTCAACTCGTTTGGGTGAATTAGAAGTGAGGTTGCTGGATCTTATGGTAGTTCTATTTTCAATTTTTTTGAGGAAACTCTATGCTGTTTTTCATAGTGATTATCCTGTTACACATTCACTGTGGGTCAGTTCTTAACCTCTGTCAGCCTTCATTTCCCTATCTGTTAATAGGAGTAATAATGGGAATCTTCTTATAGGATTGTTTTGAGGATTACCTGTGTAATGCATATAAAGCACTCAATACAATGAAAAACTTCCAATTAGCTGGGGTGATTAGTATCATTTCCACTTTATAGGAGTAGAATGTGAAACACAAAGACTTTGGCTGAAGAAAGAGGAAATCAGTGCCGCTCCTGGATCAAAGTCAAAGCGTCAGGTTTTAAGGTTCAAAGTTATTAGCTCTGCCTTCAGGGTACCGAAACTTCCTGGAGTTTTGTCGTCTGGAAGGGACTAGAAGAGACTCCCGGCAACTGCCTGAACCACTGCACCCAAGTCTTTGGGACTATAATTTATCTACTGAACAACAAAACGGGAGCCCCAGGATTTCTCTTTTCAACGTTAAGTTGTACTAGGGATTCCCAGATGGTGCTAGTGGTAAAGAACCTGCCTGCCAATGCAAGAGACATAAGAGATGAGGGTTCGATCCCTGGGTCAGGAAGATCCCCTGGAGGAGGGCATGGCAACCCATTTCTTTATTTTTGCCTGGAGAATCCCATGGACAGAGCAGCTTGGCATGCTATGGTTCATAGGATCACAA
Organism: Bos indicus x Bos taurus; assembly: GCF_003369695.1. Classification (NCBI taxonomy): domain Eukaryota; kingdom Metazoa; phylum Chordata; class Mammalia; order Artiodactyla; family Bovidae; genus Bos; species Bos indicus x Bos taurus. The sequence continues at coordinate 30,738,847 of NC_040100.1, read as the reverse complement.
ACAGTCGGATATGATTGAAGCGACTTAGCACGCATATTGGCTGTCAACTCTTGGATGCAGAATTCCTAGGTTTCTTTGGAAACTGGCCAATAGTTATGGATATTGTTACCTGGAAGATGGACTCCATCAGTATTCTTTCAGTTATAAGTAGCAATAAAATCCACTTCAAACTTCCTTAAACAATTAATGTTATTAATTGGGTCATGTAACAAAAAGTCTAGGAATCCAACTAGAAACAGGTGCTCTAAAGACCTTGTTTAAAGTTTACCTTTTGTTTCTTAATTCAGTGAACACTTAGCATGCCACTGAAACATCCCCTTCCTGTGTATTTACCCAAGAGAATTGAAAATTATATCCATGCAAAGAAATCTACACTAGTATTCATAGAAGCTTTATTCATAATAGCCCCAAACTGGAAGCAACCCAAATGTCCATCAACAGGAGAATTAATAAACAAGCTGGAATATCCACACAATGGGGTAATTCTCAGCAATGAAAAGAATGAATATTGATACATGCGAAAACAAGGTTGAATCTCAAAAGCCTTATATTGAGTAAAAGAAGCCAGGCACATCTGTATATTCTATTTACATGAGATTCTAAAAAGGTAACCCTATAGTGATGAAGTAGACCAGTGGTTACCTGGAGTAGTTGTTCAGTCGCTCAGTCACGTCTGACTCTTTGCGACCCCATGGACTTTGCAGCACGCCCGACTTCCCCGTCCTTCACTGTTTCCCAGAATTTGCTCAAACTCGCGTCCATTGAGTCGGTGATGCCGTCCAACCATCTCATCCTCCGTTGTCCCCTTCTCCCTCCTGCCTTCAATCTTTCCCAGCATCGGGATCTTTTACCTGGAGTTGGGATGGAGTAATTGACAGCAAACAGGTCTGAGACCCTCTAAGGTGATGGACACATTATTACTCTCGCTTGTCATGGTGGTTACTCGACTATATGCAAATGTCAGAATGCATCAAACTGTGCCCTTAACATGGGTGTATTTTATTTTATGTAAATTATACCTCGGTAAGTTTTATTGAAAAATCTGCCTCTCTCCCTGGCTCTGCTTATGTTGATGTGGCTTTGTTTGCACACAGGCTCTCCCCACGTGGTAGCAAAGCCAGTTCTTGGCAATGTATGTTCCTCAGTTCAGCAACCTTAAGGGAAAAAGAGCTGCTTCTTATATTATAGTTATGGTATAAATTGTCATTGGAATCATCAGGGTCACATGACCTTCCTTGAACCTATCACTGTTTGGAGATGGTAGTGGAATTCTATGATTGGTCAGGCCTGGGTGATGTAATCCAGTTGGAGGGTGGGTTCAGCCCTCCAAAACTGGAGTGGAATCCTTTCTCAGAGGAATGCAGGGGTGCTGTTACCAAAAGATGGAGAAATGGATGTAAATGCCACAGAGGTCTTCTACATAGGCCTTTCCTGGATATAACCTTTCTGGCTGGGTACCCATCTCTCTTACAGACCCTTCATCCTCCAGAATGAGATGGATACATCTGTCTCATCACTTTCGTGATTTCTACGACCAGAATGAAGTCAAAGAAAGGCAAAGGCATTGAAGTCAGACACATGTGGGTTCCAATCTCATCTCAGCTCCTTCTTGAGTCCTTGAAGTTAGGCGATTTATTTAAGCTCTTCAAGAATCAACCTCCTTGTCTCTGAAATGAGGATACTTATAAGACCTACCCTATGACAGTGCTGTGAGGATTCAGTGAGATAGTTTGTATCAAGTGTTTACACAATGCTTGGCACACAGTAAGCCCTTAATCAGTGGAATCTATGATGACTACTTTTTTTATTGGGATATAGTTGCTTTACAATGTTGGGTTAGTTTCGGTGGCATGGCAAAGTGAATCAGCCACACATATACATATATCCTGTCTTCCTTGGACTTCTTTCCCATTTAGGTCACCACAGGACATTGAGTAGAATTTCCTGTGCTGTATGGTAGGCTCTCATTAGTTATCTGTTTTATACATACTAGGGTGCATTTGCCAATCAAGGTCTCCCAATTCATCCCACCCTCCTTCCCTCCTTGGTATCGTATGTTTGTTCGCTCCATCTGCACCTTTATTTCTGCTTTGCAAATAAATTCATCTATGTATTATTACTATTTTTTAATATTGTAAGTGACTTAAAAAAAACTGGGTACTTACCTGTAACCAAGGGTGCAGGTGAATGGGTGCCTATTACTTATCTCTTTGGCACTTACCTGCCTGTATCTGGTGATGGCATTCCACTACAGGGACCTTCCGCTCACTCTGTAGGAGGGCTTTCTCTGGCATGCTCTCCTGCATGTGAGGTGGCCTAGAAGTGCTGGAGAGTTGATACCTCTGGAAGCAGCTCTCAGCCAGTAATGGATTCCCCAGTTTCCTCATCTCTTGGGTGAAGTAACCCCAAGGCATATTCTACATACTCCCAGGAGTTCCCCCTCCTCCACTCTCAGTGTGGGGATTGAGCATCAGTTGCCCCTGCCATTTAAGACTGGATTGTCTTATGCCCCTTCTCTGTATAACTTCTCTCCTCCTTCCTACCGACTATATAAACTATTTGCATTCAGACTTTATTTCAGACCCTCCTTCTGAAGCCAATCCAAGATCCAGATCCCATGAATGAGTTGAAACATCACAATTCTACTCTTGGCTAGAATCACCCAATGTCGTGTAGTGTCATGGTCTGGGCTAGTTATCTTCTGCCGGCCAGGGGTATTGATTGGCAGCTCTTTAAGGCTTTGATGAATAAAATATGGTAGAACAGAATTGTTTCTTAATAAATGCCATTTGCTGGGTAGGTGAACCCTATTAAAGCACTTATAGGAGAACAATGCAATGGGGGAGATGAATCCTGAAAGGCCCTTTCACAACAAAAGAGAGGGGAGTTTTCGGTAAACAATGGTTGAGTGATTGATTAGCCTGGCTTGTAGTGTGGGGCTATCACTCTGTCAGAATAATGGGCTGTGGGTTTATGTGCAGCCAAGTGACTTTGCGAAACTGCAAGGCTTAGGAAGATGAGCACACACCTCCTGGCCATTTCTGTAGCTCTTCTCTGTTGATGGAGGGGCTAGTTTGAGTAAACAGTGGTTTAAGCAGGTTCCACTGGGCACCATGGTTACAATGAGTCTTATTCCAGGCACACTGAAAATGACTTTGCTAGGCATCCACAGCCCCGGATTTTAATCACTCTCCTGCTACCACCTTCCTCTGTGACCTTGGTGAGTCCCCTGCTCTCTCTGGCCTGCAGTTTGTGAAGTGAAAGTCACTCAGTCCTCAGTCGTGTCTGACTCTTTGCAACCCCGTGGTCTGTAGCCTCCCAGGCTCCTTTGTCCATGGAATTCTCCAGGCAAGAATACTAGAGTGGGTAGCTGCTCCTTTCTCCAGGGGATCTTCCCAACCCAGGGGTTGAACCCATGTCTCCCACATTGCAGGTGGATTCTTTACCATCTGAGCCACCAGGGAAGCCCCCTCCTGTGTTAAATGCAGTGGTTGGAATGAAGAAGCCTCGTGTGTTCATATGTTGTGAACTGTGTGAGACTAGTGCCTTGTCAGCAGGGTATGCAGCCAGTGCACCGTCTCCGTGGGGTGGGTGGGTAATAAACGGAACTGCCCCATTTTACAGATGGAGTAACCAAGGTTGAGTGAGAAACATGATGCAGTCACTACCTTCTGTGCCAGATTTTTAAAATTTCAGTGCAGAATCTTATGTAACTCCTGAAACCTGAGGAGAAGACAGCCAAGGGTAAGGCAACTTAGACACGTAACCTAGGAAACACTGGTGCTGAGATGGAGCCTGCCAGTGTGGAGAGTGCGTGAGCTCTACAGTCTGGTGGACACGGCTTTGAATCTAAGTTTGGCCACTCACTGGCTCCCTGAACCTCAAGGTCTTTTCTTTTAAAATGAAAGAACTAATATCTATGATGTAAGATTAAGGTTAGGATCATATGAGATGGTTAATGCGGCTCTTAACACTTGTCCCAGAAACATGAATTTGTTCCAGTGAGATTGATACATTAGGAAGCAGTCTGAACATAATGTGAATTTTGTGTTTGCTTATGTACAATTTCATCAGTGAGAAATAATAGGTGAATGAAGGCAATTGCACTCAGCTGAAACTAGCCAGGTAAGAATACATGGGATACAATGTGCACACACCTCAAGCATCTACCCAATACCTAAATTATGAGCCACACCTAACCTCATCTGGTGTTAAAACTTCCTGTCTGACTTCAGATAGCTGTTATCAGTTCTATTATCTCATAGCTCATCAGCTGCTTTTCCCAACTCCTACCTTCACAAACCAGTGTTAGTCATTCACTCATGTCCGACTCTTTTGCAACCCCCTGGACTATAGCCCACCAGGCTCCTCTGTCCATGGAATTCTCCAGCAAAAATACTGGAGTGGGTTGCCATTCCCTTCTCCAAGGGATCTTCCCAACCTGGGGATCAAACATGGGTCTCCTGCATTGCAGGCAGATTCTTTACTGACTGAGCCACCAGAGAAGCCCTTCATAAGCCAACTTTGGGTCTTTTCCAGAGCAAAGGATCATATTTGTTGTAGTATGTATGTATTTAAAAATGATTTAACGTGTGTAAAACAGCGCTTCCCTTATTATCAGTTTGCTGTATTTTTTAATGTGTCACGGGTGAGGTTTTTGAGTGTTGTACTCCAGCCTCATTTCCCCATGGACTTTGTAGTTTTTATTGCACAGTTTTGCATAGTGCAGTGAATTTTAGGAATGCATATGTTATATGATAGCAGAACTGTCTGTGTAATGAGGTAAAGTGCCCGGCATAGCGCGTAGTACAGAGTAAATATTAGTGTAGCCTCATTCCCTCACTTTAAATCCTCATATGATGAAATGTAGAAAGAGCTGAATTGTAACTCTTGATTGCTTAGAGAAACAACTTGGGCTTCATAGGTAGAAAAGAACCAGTGATTTATTAGAATAGCTATCTCAGGGAGAGGAATGTAACTTGGCTTCGCTGAAGTCATGGCTATGACCTTTAGTTGTAAGAAACAGTAAACCCAACTGACACTTGTGGAGACAAAAAGTTTATTGGCTTGTAACTAAGAGGTTCCCTGAAGATTTGGTTCAGTCACAGCTGGATCAAGGAACTAAACCCCTGCTATGCCACTGGGACTTAGTTTCCATCTCTCAGCCCTGCCTTCTGCTGGCTCTGTTTTCAAACAGGCTTTAATCCTGCTGATGGCATGATGGTGGCCAGTGACTCTTGGCTCACATCCATACATTCCAAGTTTAGTGGGAAAGATAGGGTGCTTCTTTGTTCTAGTCTCATCTGCTTAAATCCTGGGGCTTATTGGCTCTAATTGGATCATGTTCCTGAAATTATAATTGTGGTCAGAGTGATGCGATTCTCTTATTGCCAGGCTTGGGTGTCATATGTTCCCCTGGAATTTAGGGTATCGTCAGATCTTATGCAAATGGACCTGGAGGGAGAGTTGGCAAGAATGCTTCCTCACAGGAACCTCAATGTATTACTACCCGAATAAGGAAGAATGAATACTGGCAAAACCAACAAGATTCCACTATAAGAAATTGCCCAAATCAGAAGTTTGGAAGCCATTTAGATTTTTTTTAACTGCTCTATGCTTCACTGTTTTTCTTTTCCTGAAATTTTTCTTTCTCTGCTTTTCTGATCCACACAATCTTCATAATGGGCAGAATCTGCCAGCCCCACGCTATCCAAACTCTTAAAGAGCTAGCCACCGGAAGGACTGAATATCTCAATTCAAAATTCTAAAGCAAGGACTCTGACCCAGCTTGAATCAGGGGCTCTCTTTCATGTAAGTGACCTGATTCAAGCATGGGGGTGCTGCTTTTTTGTTGTATAAATAGACTTTCAGGAGCTGACTGTTATGTCTCTAGATGTGGAGACTGGCAGAATGGTCCTTGTGAGTTGGTCAGACTACCTAAGTAGGTGTCCATAATGAGGCAGGTCATCTCAAACTGGTGAAGTATAACTCCACTACTTCCAAGATTCAGGTCCAAGATGGCTTAACTCATGATTGATGAGGTGATGGAGAGTTGATAAATATCTCTATCTGAGTCCAGAGTTTTCACTCCCTCAAGCAGAGAGGTAGTCTGCTTGGCTCCTTGGAGTCCAGCTCATTTAGCAGGATAGAGGGTAATACAGAGGAATAAAGCTGTATGTGTGTGTGTCGGGGGAGGGAGGGTGTAGAGGCAGTGAGTACCATTAACATCTCCTTACAAATGACCTAACTTCTCAGCTTTTCTTTCACTTCCTGGTCCTGCTAGACTTGCTAATGAACAATGACACTGACTCATATCTTACAGAAGTCAGGTCATTGGGCTGTTCTTTTTTCTGGGGGGAGGGAAACTGGATCATAGATATTCAGCCTGAGGCCAGAATTAGTGAGATTCGAGAGTGGGAAGTAATTTAAATTTATCTCAAGTTTTGTGTGGCAGATTGGCGTGATAGAACCAACTTTTCAGCCTCTCAGTATGCATACTCTTTTCCACGTGACTTTGTGATTTCTATCATCAAAGAGGTGGAGATGTTCTCCCACCTCTTGAACCTGTGATTTGCTTTGACTAATAGAATATGATCGAAGTGTCTCTCTACCAGTTCAGAGTCCAGGACTGAGACGTCTTTGTGTGTTTCTACCTGCTCTCTTGTACTTCCACCATTGCCTAGGGATCATGCCTGGATGAACCTGCTGGAGGTCGAGAGGCATGTGAAGCAGAAACCCCTAGCAACCTCATCTGAGATTATCTTAGATTAGTCAACAGTCAACCAACCCCAGACATGTGAGTGAGCTGAGTTGAAATGGGAAGGGAAACCTAGATGATCCTAACCTGAGTCACTGGTCATAGACTTGAGAGCTAAATAAGCACATTTTGAAACTAACCACAGCATTTGAGGGATGATTTTTTAAAACTGAAGTATAGTTAATGAACAATATTATATAAATTGTCATTGTTCAGTTGCTAAGTCGGGTCTGACTCTGCGATCCCATGGACACTGTCTCCTGGAGTTTGCTCAAATTCATGTCCATTGAGTCAATGATGCTATCTAACCATCTCATCCTCTATCACCTTCTTCTCCTTTTGCCTGCAGTCTTTCCCAGCATCAGGGTCTTTTCAAATTTTATAAGTTACAAGTACACAGTCAAGTGATTCATACGGGGGATGGTTTTTAAAGCAGCATTGTTGTGGCAATCTATAACTAATATGTTTAAGACAGAATGAAAAGTTTTGTATCTCAAGTATTTACTATGCAACAGACACCATATGTACACCGTCTTCAGTCTTTCCAGCACATTTAGGAAGGTTGCATTTTGAAGATAATTGAGATGAGAATTACAGATGTTAAATGACTTACATGGGCCAACTAGCTAATAAGGGATTAGTTAGAGATAACAAGGTAGACACTTTCCACTGTCCCAGTCTACCTACCTCTCTGTGGTGTATCCACACCCAGAATCCTATGGTGGCCATTGCTGTTAGTTCAAAGAGCTCAATAATTTGGAGTAAAGGGGAATATTCTCTTGGACTGTTGTCATCCTGAGGTTGATTATGTCTTCCTTCAAGTCTCAGCTTTAATAACTTTTACCCTGAAGATCCTGTGTTTGTTGAGAGTATTACAATCATATTTAAAAGGGCAAAGGTTTGAACAGAGGGCAAAGGTAATTCACAAATAATATACAAATGTTTGACAAGCACATGAAAAGATGATCAGCATCATTAATTTCCAGAGAAATGCAAACTAAAACCATAATAAGATAGATGTCACCCATTAGAATGGCTAAATTAAAAACAGTGACAATATCAAGAGATGGTGAGAAAAGTAGAGCAACTAGAATTCTCATACACTGAGGGTATAAAATGGTACAACAGAAAGAGTTTGACAGTTTTAAAATAAAGTTAAGTCTACACTTACTCTATGACTCATCAGTGTTACTGCTTGGTATTTATTCAAGATTCATGTCAACGTGTCCATGCAAAGACTTGTATGCAAAGACAAATATTTGTATCAGCTTTATTCAAAATAACTCGAAACTGGAAATAGTCTGAAAGTCCATCTATTGATAAATAAGTAAACTGTATATGGGATGCTGCATGAGCAATAAAAATGAATAAATTACAGATATCTGCATTAACATGGATGGAGTCTAAAAAATTATATTAAGAGAAAAAAGATAGACATAAATGACTATGTACTATATACTTTATATTACTATTACATCAAGGATTGACAAATCAAATCTGTAGTGACGGAAGGTAAATCAGAATTTTTCTGTGACTGAGATGTGGGAGATTTATTAAGATGGAGCCCAAGGGGACACTTGAAGATGATGAAAATATTCTGTATCTTGGTGGTTAAATTGGTATACACATTTGTCAAAAGCCAGTAAAATGTACAATTAAGGTGGTTGCATTTAATTGTATGTAAATTATAAATGATGAAGATGATTTTAAAAGAGACTTAAAATTTTGTCCTCTGAAAGTCATACGATTAAGAATTCCAGGGAGATGGTGGATGCTGTGGTACAATCAGCTTCCCTGAATTAGGAGGAAAATAGCATCAGTTGCCGGAAAAAAACCAATTCAGAACCATGGACAGCACCTCAGGAGTCTATGTTAAAAATGCAGGTAAAGCAGTTAGCACAGAGCCTGGCAACAGAGTAAGCCCTCACTAAAAGGCAGCTCAAAAAACCCTTAAGTGAATGCCTACTATATGCCAGGTATCATGTAAGACCCTATTTATATGCATTCACTTTATTCTCACCAGCCACTGTTATTATCCTTACTCTGCAATAGCGAAATCAAACGTTTTCCTCAGGGCAATTTTTTTTCTTAAAGGAAAACAGAGAACAATGAAACACACACACACACACATACACACACACACACACACACACACACACACACATTAAACTTCAAAGTGGTGGTCTCAGTCCCTGAAATGGGAAAGGGCATTTTTATGTCTCGTGTGTAATCATGTCCTGCTTCCAGGATGTCTGAAGGCAGAATTTGTCATCAGGCAAGCAGGTGTACCTGCCAGTGTGTGCAGGAACTGCAGGTATATTTCCCCAGGCCTCTGGCAGATTGTTTTTTTACATACGGAATTACTCGTCAGGCAGACTTTTCTCCCCCTTAGTTCTCAGAAGATAGAAACAACAGCGTTACATAACAGGCATCAGCAGTGTTGGTTTTGCAGAGCATCTGACCAAGATTAGAGGGTGAGCAGCAGCAAGGGAGGATGCGTGTGGTGGAAGTGGCGGCTCAGAGGGCCTGGGGGGCTGAGGTTCTGGGCAGGATGCTGGTGAGAGAATGGCGCGGAGATAAACTCTTCTTGTAGGAGATTGGGCAAAGAATCAAGCTGAGAGCTCAGACCCCAGCTCATTGCCTGCCTGCATCTCCTCCCATCCACACCATTATCCCCATCATGCCATCTCCCGTATCTTGCCTGAATTCCAGAAGCAGCCTCCTAACTGCTCCTTTCATTGCAATCTTTCCCTGTCTTGACCCTAGTTCTTTGTAAACATGCGTATCTGCTTTTTTTCTCCCACTGTGTTCTCTCAAATATGTTAAACATTCCTCCAAACTGAGCTTTCTCATGTAGTAAAGTCCTCTATAAACATCAAATGTCATTCAAAACCTGGGCTCTGACTATGTCACCAGTCCCTTTCTTTGCTCCTGTGCTTCCTCACTCTTCTTCCTAGTGAACTATAGGCAGGGTCCTGAGCGTATCACACGATGCAGTATTTCGCCTTCATGGTTCTCTCTACCTGAATGCCCTTTTCTGCCTCAGCTGTCTCTGTAACTCCCAGATATCCTCCAATCAAGAATGCATGTGTCAGCCTCTCAGAGTCTTCCTCCTCCTTCTAACACCATTATTCTTACAGCTGGATCAGAGACCCCTTCTCTGCGCTCCTACACTATCTGTATTCCAATCCTCTCTTAAAAGTTCCACATGGTAATATGTGCGTGCTAAGTCACTTCAGTCGTGTCCGACCCTGTGGACCATAGCCTGCCAGGCTCCTCTATCCATGGGATTCTTCAGGCAAGAATACTGGAGTGGGTTGCCATTTCCTGCTCCAGGGGACATGGTAATATACAGATCTATTTAATCATTTGTAATTTACCTTCCATTCTTCATCCCTGTGCCTTCCTTCCATTTCCTTCAGAGCAACTGAGACATCATATTGTGGCCCATAAGGTCCTGCATGGTGTAGACTGCCCCTACTCTGGCCTCATCTTGTAGACCTCTGATTCTTGTTCAGTCTGTGCCCATTACCCTTGGCTTTTTTTCAGTTCTTCTGATGTGCCCCATACTCCTTCTTGCCACAGGACCTTTGCACATGCTCTTCCATAGAATGTTCTCATCCTTCCCCATAGCTGCCCACCTCATAGTTCATTTCAAGGCATGCTTCGGGATTCAGCTCTGTCTTTTTCTTTTTTTTTTTCTGGGACACCCTCTCTGAGCTCCCATATCACCCTGCATGTTTCTTTAAACATGTGTTCTAACAATGTGACATTATGTATTTGCAGAGGCAATCATCTGTTCATTCTCTCCCTGACTAGGCTATAAGCTCCATGGAATCAGAGACCACCTCTCAGGTCTACTTTACCCACCACAGAATTGCTAGTGTCTGGCATAAAGTAGAGAGCCAATAAATATTTATTGAATCGCGCAGTGGCTGTCTCTACTCATTCCCTCATTGAATACTAAACAATTCATAATATTCATCCTAACATTACACATTTCCGTTCACAAATGACATACAATGTCTTCCTTGTTTCTCCTTGAACTTTCCAAGATTGACAGGACAGGGTATTACCCCATTTTTCAGGTATTTTAAGACTCAGAGAGGCTAAGTGACTTGCACAAGGTCATAAACTATTCGAGAACTTCTATCTCCAGCTCCTTCCACGCCTCCAGCTCCTGTTTCCATCTGTGGAAAAAGACACGCCTGGCCAATGTGTCAATGCCATGGGGTTGTTTATTTCTATAACTAAGAGGAGATTGTGAGACCAAGAAGGGTGGCCCATTCAGAGCCCTGAGAAAGTGACAGCATAATCCAGGCTTTTATTACATTACCCTTTGGAAGATGAATTGGAGCTGCCAAGCATTTGCCTAAATCAATAAGCAGCATGGTGTTAACTAGTGCAAGGTTAATTTTTCTTCCCCAAATGAGGAGGAGTTGGCATACAGGGAATGCACAAACCCCACACACCTGTTCTTTGGCAATGACCGTAAGAACGAAAGCTCCATAAAAAGGAGAAAGATTGGAAAGAATGTGGGGGCTCTGGAGACACAAAGATGTGGTTTCAGATGCTGGTCCTCATAGTTCTGGCTGTGTGACCTGGACCTCAGTTTCTTGACCCCAAAAAACGGGGATGAGAAACCATTTCCTCATCATGCCTATTGGATGCTAGTTTGCTTAATTCCTTTTGCTTTTCAGTCTTGTCAGTTCCACCTCCCTAACATTTCCTGAATCGCTCTGCCTCTTGGCACCATCTTGGTCCAAGTCATCTCCCTGCTGGTGGTCTGCCATCACCTCCTACCCGGTTTCCTGATTCTGCTCTGGCTTCCTTTACTGTCCGTTTGCCACACAGCAGTCAGAATTGTCCTTCAAAACCAAATCAGATCATCAAACCACCCGCACACTCCTCACTGTGCTTGCTCTGATCCCTGCCTCTTTTTCTGGCTCATCTATTTTTGCCTTACTACTCAGTTCCAATGACACTGGCCTCCTTTCTATTCCTCAAACACGTGGCTCTTGTAGGGCCTTTGCACTGGTCGTTAACCCTGCTGCCTGCTGTGCTAGTCTCTTTTCATGTTTGCATGACTGTCTTGTTGTCATTCCGATTTCGGCTCAAATGCCATTTCTAAGAATGGTCTCCTTTTCTGAAAAGCTTCCTGCCTTTTAGTCTCTTTCTTTTGCATATCCCCATTTCAGATTTTTTTCATGGGATTTATCACATTCCAAATAATCTCATTCATTTGCATGTTTTCATGTTTATGGCCTGATTTTCTATTAGGATGCAAACTTCAAGAGAGAAGAACCTGGCCTATTTCCCCCCCCTGCTCTATTATCAGTGCCTTATGCTGTGTTTGGTGTATAAAACATCCCAATAGAATTTTTGAATTTAAAATATTGAAGAGCCACCCAGTAAAGAAAAGTTTCTTTTCCTTCTTCCTATCATGCTAAGGGGAGAAAGCGATGGCACCCCACTCCAGTACCCTTGCCTGGAAAAATCCCATGGATGGAGGAGACTGGTGGGCTGCAGTCCATGGGGTCGCTAAGAGTCGGACACAACTGAGTGACTTCACTTTCACTTTTCACTTTTCACTTTCGTGCATTGGAGAAGGAAATGGCAACCCACTGCAGTGTTCTTGCCTGGAGAATCCCAGGGACGGGGGAGCCTGGTGGGCTGCTGTCTATGGGGTCGCACAGAGTCGGACACGACTGAAGCGCCTTAGCATCATGCTAAGGTATGGGGACTCTTAGATAGATTTTTGGTGCAAGGGAACAATAAACATAGGATTTTTAAAGACTCATAAACAAACATTGTCTTAAGGTACTCTACTGAACTGTTTTCTTTGGAGCAAGTCTGTTTTCTCTAGAGCAAGACAGACTTTTCTGGCATTTGAAGCAGGGAGCCAGAGTTGGGTCCAGTGATCCCTGACTGCCAGAGGCAAGTAGTGGGTTCTCTTGCAAATATAAAGCCCTTCATCCACTCATCTATTCAGCTATCCATCCGTCCATCCACTCACCTATGCATGCATGCATGCATCCATCCATCCAACAAATACTATCGTATTGAGGGCAGATTTTATGCAAGTACTGGGTGAGGTACTTAGAATGTAATTTTGAGCAAACACACATCTTCTTTTCCCAACAATTCACAGTTGGACGTGCTGTTTTGTACTTTATCAGAGCTGTGTAGCTCCTGCCCTACAGGAGCAGTGCAGGGCTCCACAAAGAACTTCCCTTTCCCCACCATTTCCTTCCTGGCCAAATGGAGCCTGCTTATTTGGCCAACCTGTTGTCCTGTTGGCCTCTCTCCATCCCCTCTCTCTGATCTCCCTTTGTGCCTTGCACTCCAGTTCTTCATCATGGTTGGTACACATATAAGACCCTGGGCTCTTGGCCTATCCTTGGCTTTCTTCTCTGCCATTATCAGACTTTGAAACCTGCTAGGCTCCTCCCTCATCTAAAGTCATGCCTTGTCCTTTCTTTGGCTGTTCTGTTCCCTGCCAGCATCAGGCAGCCCCAGGTATGGCTTCTGTGGTGCATGCTCTACCCTCACAGATTGGGTTTACAAACAAGGGGCTCTATGTGGCTCTGTTCTGATTTACTTTGTGTTTTGAAATCCCAGTGTAGAATTTGTTTTAAGAAAGCCTTGGATCAAGTTTCAAAATTGCAGATCAGATCAGATGAACACAAAACCCAGTTTCTCCTTGTTTTGGCAAAATGTCAACACAGTGCCCAGACTAGCAGTTCTCAAATTTCAGAGTACATGACTCGGGCTAAGGAAGCCTGATAAAATACCAATTGCTGGGCTTCACCTCCACAGATTGCAATTCAGTATGTGTTTGCTGGTACTCAGGAATCTGCAATTTGAACAAACTCTCAGGAATTCTGATGTAGGGCCAGAGGTAATATCAAAAATATTTACATGACATTAGCACTAGCCAATCAACAAGGTATTGGAGCTCTTTCTCAATCGCTCCCCAAATGCCTGGGTTGAGCTTTTGGTTTCTGGATTAGGAGAAGGTCTAGGGGATTTAGAGAGAGGGGTATCTGATAATCAGGTGGGTATTTAGGGTTCAAGGGACAGGGGCTATTACCCACAAGTATGGCAGCTTTGCATGGGGCTTCCCCAATGGCTCCAGTGGCTAAAGAATCTGCCTGCCAATGCAGGAGATTCAGGTACAATCCCTGGATCAGAAAGATCCTCTGGAGGAGGAAATGGCAACTACTTCAGTCTTCTTGCCTGGAGAATCCCATGGACAGAGGAGGCTGAGGGCTACAGTCCAAAGGGTCACAAAGAGTTGGACACCACTGAGCACACATGCATAGAAGCATTGTGGTTAAAGTTGCCTAATATAAAATATATTATTTTAACCATATTTAACTGTACAGTTCAGTGGTACTAAGCACATTCACATTGTTGTTCAACTCTCACCTTCATCCAGCTCCCGAATTTTTCACCTTCCTAAACTGAAGCTCTGTCCCTACCAAACACTAACTCCCCTTTCTCTCTCTCCACCCTTCCCACTCCAGACCCTGGCAACTACCAGTATACTTATTGACTGTATGAATTTGACTATTCTAGGTACCGCATATAAATGGAATTGAACAGTACTTGTCTGCTCCTAATTTATATTGGAGGAGGCCTTTCCAGGTGGTGCAGTAGTAAAGAATCTACCTGCCAATGCAGGAAACGCAAGAGACAGGGGTTTGATCCCTGGGTCAGGATGATTTCCTGGAGTAGGAAATGGCAACCCGATCCAGTATCCCTGCCCGGAAAATCTCATGGACAGAGGAGTCTGGCGGGCTACAGTCCGGGGGATTGCAAAGACTGAGTGACTGAGCACACATACAGCGTTTATTGGAAGCAGTTCTGTATTTTAATAACTGATGTGACTACCAAGCTTTTCCAAAATATGCTGGTTGTACGCTTGTAGAACACAGTTTGAACACAGGCCATAAAGAAATCCCGAAGTCTTGGGCCGGTTCTCACATCCACCTAACCCTGTAACTGTGCTCATAGTGACTAGCACCTGGAAGAGGTTCTAACCTGCTGCTTGGCGAAGTTTTAACACCATGCTTGTGATTGCTTTCTGCTCATTGACAGAATCTGTTCCTTTGGGGGCTGGTATTAGGATTAATGAAATGGCACATTTACTTTGACTGTAATTAGTGGGAAATATAATGACAATTTATAGGACAACATATAGCTGAGCCAAACTCCCCAAGCACCGACAGGCTTTGCAAACATCTGCCCAGCCTCTGTGATGAATGCCTTAGTTGTTCTCATCAAAGTCTTCCCAAGACAGGATCATTTGACTTCCACTGAGGTGAATGCTCAATTTTTTGATGAAGGGATCAAGAGCCACCTGCTTTGGGTAGTTCTCTGGTCCTGTAGTGTCTAGAATGCTTGGGGGTCCTGAAACAGGGTTTTGTTTTCCAAAAAAAAAAAAAAAGGCAGAGGGAAATGACTGCCCTGCTTAGAGTAAGTTCCCTGTTTCCCAGTCTAGTTACATCATCTCGTTTTATTTCCTTTATATATATTTTCTCATTTTCTTTCCTTTTTTTTTCTAATTTTATTTTATTTTTAAACTTTTTCTTACCATGGTCTGCTGCTGCTGCTAAGTCGCTTCAGTCGTGTCCGACTCTGTGTGACCCCAGAGATGGCAGCCCACCAGGTTCCCCCGTCCCTGGGATTCTCCAGGCAAGAACACTGGAGTGGGTTGCCATTTCCTTCTCCAATGCATGAAAGTGAAAAGTGAAAGTGAAGTCGCTTAGTCGTGCCCGACTCTCAGCGACTCCATGGACTGCAGCCTACCAGGCTCCTCCGTCCATGGGATTTTCCAGGCAAGAGTACTGGAGTGGGGTGCCATCGCCTAATGTGATCTTATTTGCTTACTTACTTGCAGTTTGTCTCTTCCCACTAAAGTTGCACGAGAGCCATTCTCCTTGTTTACCACAAATGCCTAGAAGCATACCTGGCCGCGTAGTTGATGCTCAAAGAACATTCATGGAATAAACTAACTCAAGGGGTATATTGCTTAAGGTGATACTAACTTCCAGAACATACAAACCCCAGGATCTCAGGGGCTTAATGAAACAGAAACTTACTTTGTATTCAAATAAAATTTAACTGTTCCTGGACAGCAGCTCAGGATTGGAGGTTGGATGAGAAGCTCTGCTCCTTGCAGCCACTCGAGAACTCAGGAGGATGGAGAGAGTTTCACCTTCATCATATGGCTTTCAGTGTTGGCCTGGGCATCATTATCTAGACATTAGGGGATCGGGGTGATGTAGGCAGAGGGATGGGAGATGTTTTGGAAGGATTTAATGGGTCTGACCTGGGAGTGACTCCATTAGTTGCCTCCATAGTCTGTGGGTCGGAACTTCAGTCATATGGGCATAGGCAAGGGATCCTGGGAAATTCTGTCTAGCTGTGCACCCAGGAGGAAACAGAAATGACCTTGGTACTCCCCACTCCTTATCATGCGGACTTTGGTGGTTGCTCTATCACTCCTGTGTTGGACTTTAAGATGTGTCTGTTTTTCTGAGCACCCAAAGTTGACCTCTCCCTTTTTGCAGCAGGAAGTTCAAACTTCTTAGTCTTCCATAGGCTGAACTCACTGTCCCAACAGCCTCACATTCCTCCTTGAATGGATGTTCCAAGGCCCAGAGCCATGCATGTTACACTTTGGGACTTTCTCTCTTCTCTCTGCCCAAAATGCCTTATCAGCTTGTTTTGTTACTTAGTCGCCAAGTTGTGTCTGACTCTTTGCAACTCCTTGGAATGTAGCCCACCAGGCTCCTCTGTCCATGGGATTCTCCAGGCAAGAATACTGGAGTGGGTTGCCATTTCCTTCTCCAGGGGATCCTCCGGACCCAAAAACTGAACCTGGGTCTCCTGCATTGGCAGGTGTATTCATTACCACTGAGCAGTAAATAAACTAGAAAATATTTTATTCTTTTTGTATCATGCTCCAGAAATTAACCTGGCCAAACAAATATGTCTTGCTGGTCCCACACTAGTGGAAAGGGCCCGATTTAAATTTTGCTTGGAAATTGACCCATGGAGATCCTGCAGACTCAAGCTGTGATCTATTTCATGAATTGGAATCTGAAAATCCTGTTGAAGGCAGGGGTCCTAGAGGATGTCTAATTTCCTGATGTCTGAGGGGCAACAAGTCAAATCCACATGATGCTTGTGGGTATCTGGGTGGCAGGAGGAGCTTGGGTCTAGAAAGACACTGATTGGGATCCCAGCTCTGCTGTTTACTGGCTGTCTGACCTTGGGCACGTTACTCAACCTCTCTGGACTTTTGTTTTCTGATGCAAAAAATGATGACTTTAACACAACATTTGTTTACTGAGTGTCTGTTATGTGCCGGCACTGATGTAGGTGCTGGGTGTATGAGAGTGAATAGAAGGCACGTAGATCTCAGGGACTGGGGTATTAGACCAATGATTTTAAGGTCTCTTTCAGTGCAAAGAGAAGACTTCAGAGGAAGGGATCCCCAGGAAGCTATGGGGCTGAGACTGGAAAGTAAGCAAGATCTGGCAGAGAAAGGGGTTACTGGAAGATTCCAGGCAGAGGCAATGGTATGTGTATATGAAGGTCTGGGGGCGAATGGGGTCCTTGTTAAGTTGTCGAGAGGATTAAATAAACCCTTGCAATCTCCCACCAGGTGATAAATGACCCACTCGTATTTCTTGGGTGGACTCTACGGTAATGGCTTCATGATCACTTCAACCTTTGAAAAATAGCATTCTCTCCATTTTTGGCACGTTTCATTTTTTCCACCACAAAGAGTAAAAAAAAAAAAACTGAAAGTTTACATCGATATTTACAGTCTCTATTTGAAAAGCCTCATGAGTATTCCACCGGGGACACCAGTTGGGAGTTAAGCACATAGATTCTGCCTGTTTGAAAATCTGTGCACTGAGGTTTCTAACGTGTGACCTCATACCAGTTTCTTATGTCTGTTTCCTTTTTTTTTTTTTTTTTAAATAATTGATTTACTTGGCTGTGTCGGGTCTTAGATGTGGTACGCAGGCTTAGTTGCTCCTTGGCATGTGGGATCTTAGTTCCCTGACCAGGGATCAAGCTCACGTCCCCTGCATTGCAAGGCAGATTCTTAACCACTGGACCACAGGGAAATCTCCTTAGTTTCCTGATCTGTGAGATGGAGGTAATAGTAGTCACTACTTCATAGGATTGTCATAGAGATTCCATATGTTTGTTATTATTAGTGGGAGAAACATAAAGACTTACCAATGTACTTAAGTCGAAATTGTGAGCCAATATGAAAGGAAGTTTAATGGAGAACTTGGATTAGGTATTTACTAGGTGATGTGCTAATGGTCTTACATGTGATCTCCCTGAATGCTCACTGTGAAGGTGGGTTATTAACCCATTTTACAGGTGCAGACAGGTAAGTAGTCTGCCCAGGGATGGGGCAAATAGAGCAAGGATTCTATGCATTCTGCTTCCAGACCCTTTACTGCTCACTAGCACACCACACTGCCTCCATTTAAATAATACAGAAGGTCCATGGATATGACATGACTAATGAAAGACTGCTTGGTCACTTATTCACTTGAGAAATATTTATTGAGCTTCTAGTATGTGGTGGGAGAAGGCAATGGCACCCCACTCCAGTACTCTTGCCTGGAAAATCCTGGATGGAGGAGCCTGGTAGGCTGAAGTCCATGAGGTCGCTAAGAGTTGGACACGACTAAGCGACTTCACTTTCCCTTTTCACTTTCATGCATTGGAGAAGGAAATGGCAACCCACTCCAGTGTTCTTGCCTGGAGAATCCCAGGGACGGGGGAGCCTGGTGGACTGCCGTCTATGGGGCCGCACAGAGTCGGACACGACTGAAGCGACTTAGCAGCAGCAGCAGCACGTGGTGGGCCCCATTGAGAATAACTGCTGGGGTGACAATGGTTAGCAGTGTATCTCCTGCGGGGCTTCAGTCTCCAGATGACAAATCAGTAAACAAATACATAAACTAGCTAATTTTAGACCCAGATTTTAAGTCCTGTGAAGAAAATAAAACTGGATAATGGGATGGAGAGTGACGGGGAACTTTTGTGTGGCTGCCCCGCTGGGAGAGGGCACGTGGTGCCTGGAAAGGAAGGGTCTGGCCGTTTCCCCAGCTGCGGCTTGTCTTCCCTGATAAGCCAGCCCATGTCACAGTTATGAATTCAATCCAAATTTCAAGACGGTCAGGCCTATTAAGTCAGACCTTCCGACGAGTGTGCAGAGAACAGATTTATTCTCTGTCAATGTTTGTTTAAATTCGTAACTCTCTTGCAGTGGAATTGAGGAGGCAAGCTCCAATAACCATCAAAACCCATTAATTTTCTCCAAGTGCAATAGCATATTAATCAGACATCAGCAAGAAGCTGTGGTCTGAAGGTGATGCTGCCGTGAGACAGATATCGGCTCCCCTCCCCCCTTTCCTGGGAAAAGGCGAGTTTTCCTCTGTGGCTGTGTGTTGTACAAAGCCTTGCTGTATACTAGATGAATGAAGAATGGCAGTGTATCTGAGCAAGAAGGGATCTTTTTGAGGGAGGCTGTAGTTCCTGACCCTCAATTCAGATCCTATTGGGCTGACAAAAGATTTAAAAGGTTTTTTTTTTTTTTATTGAAATGTAATTGATTTAAATATTGTGTTTCATGTATACCACAAAGTGATTCAGTTATATAGATATATATATATCTATATGTTTGCATGCGTGCTAAGTCGCTTCAGTCGTATCCGACTCTTTGCAACCCAGTGGACTGTAGCCACTAGGCTCCTCTGTCCATGGGATTCTCCAGGCAAGAATACTGGAGTGGAATACCATGCCCTCCTCCAGGGGATCTTCCTGACCCAGGGATCTAACTGGTGTCTCTTATGTCTCCTGCATTGACAGACAGGTTCTTTACTGCTAGGGCCACCTGGGAAGCCACACATATATATATATATGTGTGCGTGTGTGTGTGTGTGTGTGTGTGTGTGTGTATGTTTGTGTGTGTGTATTCTTTTTTACACTCTTTTCTGTTATAGATTATTAACAAGATTTTGAATATAGTTCCCTGTGCTACACAGTAGATCCTTGTTGGTGTGACAAAGGATTTTTGAACTGCTTTAAGTGTGGGAGGCATTCAGGTTATGAGATCTAGACTCCCAGAGTATAGAGTTTCTGGATGGTTTGGGGGCTGGGTGACACAGAGCATTTCTTGGGCCTGCTCTGGGAAGGGGGAGCCAGGATGGATTTTTGCTATGATGTCATATCATCAATCCACTTTCCTCATCTTCCAGAAAAGTGCTCAGAAAATGTGTGAATAACCCATAACCACACAGCTAGTTATTGAGAGAACCAATATTCCCTACAAAGCAGCCAGGGCATATTTCATAAAAGGGAATTTCACGGGCCTCCTCCTGCCTAAAGTGCTCTATGGCTCCCCATTGCTCTCACAAGGAAAGTTAAGCTCCTTACTATAGCCAGATGGTTGGATGGCATCATCAACTCAATGGACATGAGTTGGGGCAAGCTCTGGGAGATGGTGAAGGGCAGGGAAGCCTGGAATGCTGCAGTCCATGGGGTTGCAAGGAGTTGGACACACCTGAGCGACTGAACGACGACAGCACTATCATAGCCTACAAAACCCTGTATGATCTAACTCTGGTCTGTTTTTAACTTCTTTTCCCTTTCCTCTTCCCTCACACCTTTAAATCCAGCCGTCATGAGCTTCTTTCAGTTCCCTAGACATTTCAGTCTTCTACATGTAAGTCTTTGATAGCATCATTTCCTTTGTCTAAAATACACACCTCTGCTTGGCTAATTCCCTCTCCTCCTTCATGCTTCAGTTACAACATCATTTCTCCCTGTTGTGTCCCTGGAACCTCTAGGGTAGATGAGCCTTTCCTGTTCTGGGTTTCCATTATACTCTGTACTCTCTTGTATACTACTGTGTCCACACACACACACAAAACAAAACCCCAGGCAAGCAGTGTGAATGTTGAACATGTTGGCAAGTGGATGAGAAAATGGTCAATACTGTCCATGAGAAAAAAAACTGACCAGCCTTCTTTTTTTTTTCTTGTCCCCTTTGTTTTAAAACTATGTTTTTCTTTTACGTTTTTTTCCTATTTTTTTAAAATTAATTAATTTATTTTACTTTACAATATTGTATTGGTTTTGCCATACATTGACTTGAATCCGCCATGAGTGTACATGTTTGTTTGTTTGTTTTTAAAAAGCAATATGTAAGTCAGCCCTCAATAAAATTCATTTTTGTTTTGATATCATAAGCACCAATATGTTATTCTGACAAGTATCACTTCTACAAAATTTGTATGTAGATGTCATGCGTATTATCTTTGCTTCTTTCATTACACTAGTGTCAACTTTAGGGGAAAGTTTCATCATAAACAAGTGGTGAACACAAAGTAGAAATGGAACTATGGGATAAATTAGAAGGATCCTTAGAGACTGCCAGGGGAACCTGAAATTTGAAGCTAAATTCTACCATGGTTCTCTGCAGTGGGTCTGGCTGGGTATTTTCTTGAAAGATAAACTAAGGAGGGCTACACATTTAATCCATAAGAATCCCCTCAACTCTCTACTCTTTATTCTTGCCCTGATTGAATGCCTCTGAGACAAGTGTTTCAAAACTTACTCTAGCCATTTCCTCAGAGCCTTCTTCAGTCCTTATCTGCCCCTTCTGTCCATCACAGGAAGAAGGGAGCAAGCTCATTCCCTGCTATGGGCCAGCAAGCTTCCTTCCCTCCATCAATCAGACCATCAGCCCATGGGGAAAGTCAAGAAGACTTCCTGGAGCCTGGGGGACCATATCCAGTCCCAGTTGGTGGCACATGGGCAGTTGTTATTTTCAAGAAGCTTTCTTAGGCAACAGAGAGAAGTTTATGGTCAGTTTCCTTGCCCAGGGCATAGGGATTAGCTTTGTGAGTGGCTTTCTGGAGGGTGCGATGTTTATTGCATAATGATTCTGCCCTTTTAGAAAAAGGATAAATGCAGAGGATCCCCAACAGGGCCATCTAAAAAAAGTGACAAGAAATAAACATTAAGTACCTCCTGAGTGCCAGAATCTGTGCTAGATTCTATATCCACTATATTTCACTTGAGGCTCACGCAGCCCTGTGGGTTGATTACTAATAATATTCAATAATAAAATTGCTAAAGTGTACTGAGAAATTGCCATGTCTCAGACCTTATGATGAGTATTTAAAATGCATCACCTCATTGGATCTGGAGAAGGAAATGGCAACCCACTCCGGTATTCTTGCCTGGAAAATTCTATGGACAGGAGAGCCAGGCAGGCTACAGTCCATGTGGTTGCTAAGATTCGGATATGACTGAGCGAGCACACACACCTCATTGGATCATCACTTCCTCCGTGGAAGGTGGAAGTTATTAATGTTCCTTTTTGTAGCGGGACCCTGTAACTCAGAGAAACCGAGAAACCTGCCTGGGCTCACACATTCTGCAAGGGGATTCCAATTTTGCCCAGCAGATGTCAAGATTCATGTTATTTTTTAGTGTCCAGCATTTTTTAGTGGTTAGCTGAACTTACCACTGAACATTGTGATGCTTTCTGAAAGACGTCATCCCAGGCACCATCCCCCACATCAGGAATCCCTTGAGACGGATTCTGAAGGCTCAGCTTTGAGGTAGCATGTCTCTACCATCTGCATGCAAAATCACTCCTTTTTTATTTGTTTTCTTCACACAGACGCTGTTGTTTTGATAAATGGCATATCTCAAACAAAGTCGGATGATGAAGTAACAAGCAATTTCTTTGATTTTTTTTCACTTTGCATAACTCAAAATCAGATAGGATCATCAGAACTTCTGATCAGAATGATAAGGAGGGCAAACATTTATGTAACCCAAAGCAGATGCAGGCATGTGTAGAGCATGCAATTTCTAATGAGCTTTTTGAGCCATTGAAAGTGACTCATGGACTTAAATGTGTGTGTGTTAGCCCCTCAGTCGTGTCTGAGTTTTTGTGACCCCATGGACTGTAGCCCACCAGGCTCCTCTGTCCATGGAATTCTCTAGGCAAGAACACTGGAGTGAGAGGCCATTCCTTTCTCCAGAGGATCTTCCTGACCCAGGGAT
The DNA here is from genome assembly GCF_003369695.1 of Bos indicus x Bos taurus. Classification (NCBI taxonomy): domain Eukaryota; kingdom Metazoa; phylum Chordata; class Mammalia; order Artiodactyla; family Bovidae; genus Bos; species Bos indicus x Bos taurus. The sequence continues at coordinate 30,715,962 of NC_040100.1, read as the reverse complement.
CAAACCCAGGTCTCCTGCATTGCAGGCAGATTCTTTACTGTCTGAGCCATCAGGGAAGCCCATGGACTTAAGAGCATCTTTTAAAAAGTGCTTTAGGGTGTAGAAGTCTAGAAAGGAAGCTCTGTTGTAAGATGAGCTTTGGACTTTAAGAGAACTCCACAGTGGACAAGGGTCATGAGACATAATTGGTCTAATATGTGTGGGTTTCATTGAGTAGACAAGTCAGATATGAATTAATTTTTCAATTAAGTACATTCACTCATTCACTCAATATTTTATTTCTCTTATTATCTATTGATTGATTCTGTCACTCAATTCATTAAACCTTTTAGTCATTCAACAAACATTTCTGGTCTAGTGTGTGAGGTCCTGGAATTTTCAAAAGGAAAAGAATCCTTCAAAGAAGTCTACTTTTGGTGCTAGGCTTAGTGGGCACTATTCAGGAATTATTAGCAAATCCAAAGCTTTGAGCAGCTATTCTAATTTCTGATTAGGAGTGTGTGTGTGTGTATGTGTGGGTATTGAGTTTGCAGGTTTACTTGGCATTTTGCCAGGTACGAGTCTAAGAGTGATGAAAGCGTTTCATGGCATAGAGGGAAGTAAACAACATTGATGAATGGTCCCAGCCTGTTCTGGTTGGAAGTTAGCATCCCTGGGCCCTGGAATGGCCCTGCTCCTTAAAAACTGTGCCATTTCTAGGGAGTTGAAGAACGTTTTTGGTCTTACTTTTCCAAGCTGTAGAATAGGCAGGTTGACCAGATGACGTAAGATTCCTTGTGCAGCAAGCTCACAGGAGGTAATCACTTCCTTTGCGTCTCTTATTCCAGATTTGAAAGGAGGATTCATTGAGAAATGACCCAGTTTGGCTTTGCTCTTTCCTTCCCTGGGGAGGGAAACGTGTCCTCTCTGTTGTTTTCCCCACCGGATTGTGTTGGTAGTGATGAGGGAGCAGGAGACAGTGAAACACGCTGCATGTGTTGTAACTAAAACAAGAACAGCCTCTGACAGCGTGAATTTCTTCTCTATCCAGAGCTTAAATCTTCCCTGTCAAGAGGGGAAAATTAGACAAAAGAAAAATTCTGAAAGGATAATGAGTCCTCTTTTCTTCCTGCTGCTTTCCTCCTGGGGCAGCGCAGACAAAATGTCGTAGCTTCACACCTCCTACCCCCAACTCAGTTTCTGCTGCCAGGTGATTCTCACCTTGAGAAATGCTCAAATAGGAGAGGTGATGGCGTGGGGGTCAGATCTGCCCTCTCTGTGGCTGGGTACAGCATCTGTATCCCCACTGGTGATTTTTTTCTTTGATATTCATTTTCTCATTTGTCCCTACATGTCTCTGCAGAGATAGAGGTTCACATCGTCTTCTCAAAAGGAGAAATAACTTCTAGGAATTGATCCCAAGGAAATCAGCCTGGAGCTGTCAAGCTAAATGTCCAAGAAAGGGGATGCTAGATAAAACAAAATATTAGGACACCGTATCATGATCATGTAGAATAATTGTTGACATGAAAAGGTATCATGATGTAGTGGAAGTTTTCAAAAAGGATGATTACAAAATTCTATGACTAATATGATCCTACTTGTGAAATGGATAGAAATATGGATATAGATATGTTAATAGATAACGAAATGTTAAATTTAATCTTTGGGTGGAGAAATTATAGATACATTATTTTTTTAAAACAACTTAAAATTTTAATTTTTTTCTAATAATTGAAGATACAGTGGTAAAATGCATATACAGTTCAGTTCAGCTCAGTCGCTCAGTTGCATGGACTGCAGCACACCAGGCCTCCCTGTCCATCACCATCTCCCGGAGTTCACTCAAACTCACGTCCATCAAGTCAGTGATGCCATCCAGCCATCTCATCCTCTGTCGTCCCCTTCTCCTCCTGCCCCCAATCCCTCCCAGCATCAGGGTCTTTTCCAATGAGTCAACTCTTCGCATAAGGTGGCCAAAGTATTGGAGTTTCAGCTTTAGCATCAGTCCTTCCAAAGAACACCCGGGACTGATCTCCTTTAGAATGGACTGGTTGGATCTCCTTGCAGTCCAAGGGACTCTCAAGAGTCTTCTCCAAAACCACAGTTCAAAAGCATCAATTCTTTGGCACTCAGCTTTCTTTATAGTCCAACTCTCACATCCATACATGACTACTGGAAAAACCATAGCTTTAACTAGATGGACCTTTGTTGGCAACGTAATGTCTCTGCTTTTTAATATGCTGTCTAGGTTGGTCATAACTTTTCTTCCAAGGAGCAAGCGTCTTTTAATTTCATGGCTGCAGTCACCATCTTCAGTGATTTTGGAGTCCAAGAAAATAAAGTCTGTCACTGTTTTCATTGTTTCCCTATCTATTTGCCATGGAGTGATGGGACTGGTTGCCATGATCTTAGTGTTTTGAATGTTGAGTTTTCAGCCAGCTTTTTCACTCTCCTCTTTCACTTTCATCAAGAGGCTCTTTAGTTCTTCTTCACTTTCTGCCATAAGGGTGGTGTCATCTGTGTATCTGAGGTTATTCATATTTCTCCCTGCAATCTTGATTCCACGTTGTGCTTCATCCAAGCTGGCATTTCTCATGATGTACTCTGCATATAAGTTAAATAAGCAGGGTGACAATATACAGCCTTGTCATACTCCTTTCCCAATTTGGAACCAGTCTGTCATTCCATGTCCAGTTCTAACTGTTGCTTCCTGACCTGCATACAGATTTTCCAGGAGACAGGTAAGGTGGTCTGGTATTCCCATGTCTTAAAGAATTTTCCAGTTTGTTGTGATCTACACAGTCAAAGGTTTTGGTGTAGTCAATAAAGCAAAAGTAGATGTTTTTCTGGAACTCTCTTGATCCAGATGGATGTTGGCATCTGGAAGTTCACAGTTACACATACTGTTGAAGCCTGACTTGGAGAATTTTGTTTGTTTGTTTTTGTAATTTTCAATTAATTAATTTATTATAATTTAGAGACTAATTACTCTACAATATTGAGGTGGTTTTTAATACATTAACATCAATCAGCCACGGGTGTACATGTTTCCCCCCATCCTGCACTCCCCTCCACTTAACAGTTTATAATTTTCTATAGTAAGTGTCCATTACATTTATAATAAAAATACAGTAAATATTATCATAGATTCTAAATGGAGAAACTAGAGCATGGGGCATCATCAGTCTTTCTTTAGTCCCTTAACAAATTGGTTACTGATTAGAGTTCAGTCTTCTCCCATGCTCAAGTTCTTTTCTTGTGACATTCTTTCTCCTAAAGCTTCATCGAAGATTCACCAGGAAAATCCCAAGTATTTGCCATGTTAGGCTCATAAGTAAACCCCTATGTGTCTATGCAGTATAATTTAGTGTACTCCGGAGTTCTGCTTTGCCACTCCTAGCTGTATAACTTGGGTATCAGTCTTTGCATCTGAAAAATGGGGTTAATAATGACTTCTATCTCAGAAGGTGTTTGTGAGGATTCAATGAGATGATCTTCTAAACAATGATCAGCACAGAATATGGATCGAATACTCTGTGTTAGCTGCTTCTGGACGCCCGACACTCTCCAGCTGTTCTTACTACCTTCCCTATTATCTGCCTGTGGTTTTCTCCTCCCCTCCCCTCTTCCTCTCCCTTCGCCTCCTCCTCTACCTCTCCCTCCCCCTCCCCTTTGCCTCCCCCTTTTCCTTAAGACAACATGGTTTACACAAACAAATGAGCAATAAAAGTGAATCTTTGAAGCTATTCCATATCTCCAGAGGGAGGACCACTTTACAATACAGCCCAGTTTGTCCTCAATCATGGCCCCATAAAGTTTTCATATTTTTAAAGCATTTTTTGACTTTTACTATTTCTCATTGCAAGCCTTAAGTCTTGGAGGAAGGACCAATCAAATCTCAATTACCCACATGCTAGAAACCCTCTGTCATTAAAAATAAGAATAAGAATAAGCCAAGAAAAGGAAAGAAGGAACAAGCAATATTGTAGAAAACTCCAAATTAGAACCCAGTCACCTAAGGGCTTGATGCCTTTGGTGATGATTTAGAGATTTTTCTTCCTTTCTAAGGATACTTCTGGGCTGTGGAAATGAAATCGTTTTTCTGTAATAACTCTTGGTGAATGTGTCACCCCAAATGTTTGGCTCTAAGGATGATTAAAGATTATGTGTGAGGGAGGGAAGAAATAAGGCCAAGGAGACCTTTTGTTGGGCTTTGTCTTCTGAGAGCTCTGCAAACAGTCATTATTAGGAGACATTCCTCCTTTGCTCCATCCTGGTTGTTGAGAAATGAGTCAAACACATCTCTTAAATACCTGAGGCTGCCAATTGCACTGAAATAATCATCTTGCCACACAATCTATGGCAAAAATACAACTGGCTGACAGACACTGTCTACAGACCCTATTCAGATGAGTCCACCCAACCAAGAAATCCATATGGCTCCAAACTGCGGAAGAGTCACTTCTGTTTTCCTGAATTAAGCTAAACCATGCATATTTTTAACCATACATTTTTCTTTCCCAGTGGCAGCCAAACTTCAAACACACTAATGGAAAAATAGATTTTTAAAAAAGATGCCACTTGAGCTGAGCCCTGTGCTAAGAAGTAGGTATTTGGTCTTCTTTGCAACTGTCAGTGGGTGGTGGTATTGTTCAGTCGCTCAGTTGTGTCTGATTCTTTGCGACCCCAATGGACTGCAGCCGCCAGCTTTCCCTGTCATTCAGTATCTCCTGGAGTTTGCTCAAATTCATGTCCATTGAGTCAGTGATACCGCTCAACCATCTCATCCTCCACTGCCCCCTTCTCCTCTTGCCCTCAATCTTGCCCAGTATCAGGGTCTTTTCCAGTGAGTCCGTTCTTTGCATCAGGTGGCCAAAGTGTTGGAGCTTCAGCATCAGTCTTTCCAATGAGTATTCAGGGTTGATTTCCTTTAAGACTGACTGGTTTGATCTCTGTGCTGTCCAAGGGACTCTCAAGAGTCTTCTCCAGCACCACCATTTGAAAGCATCAGTTCTTTAGTGCTCAGCCTTCTTTATGGTCCAACTCTCACATCTGTACTTGACTACTGGAAAAACCATAGCTTTGACTCCATGGACAATGGACTTTGGCGGCAAATGATGTCTCTGCTTTTTAATATGCTGTGTAGGTTTGTCATGGATGGTTATTTCCCCTTAAGATTAGAAGAACTGAGGCTCAGAAGATTTACATGAGTTTCTCAAGTTGATACAGCTGTTAGGAATCAAGAAATCCTTTAAGATTCCCTTCTTCACCTCCTTGCATCCAACCCTTCATCAGTCAAGGGCCCCCATCTCATCTCCACAATAATGTTTCCAGCCAATAACTTCTTCTCATCTTCTCTGTTTCTACCCTGGTCCAAGTCTCCATCACTTGTTGCTTGAGCTACAACTGCAATCTCTCTGCTGCCATTCTTGTCCTGGACAATCCATTCTCAGTATAGTAGCCCAAGTATTCCTTTCAAAAAGGGAAATTGTGCTGTTCACCTGAAACTACCACAATGATGTTAACTGACTACACTGCAATACAAAATAAAAAGTTTAAAGTTTGGAAAAAAGACAAATTAGTTGTTGCTACCATAAAAAAAATAAAATAAAAAGGGAAATTGACTATATCACTCCATTATGGCGCCCTCCAGAGGTTTCTCGCCCACCTGAATTGCTCTCTGAACACCCCCTCTCATCTGCCTGAAATGAGGAGATACTAGTTCGATCCCTGGGTCAGAAAGATCCTCTGGAGTAGGAAATGGCAACCCACTCCAGTGTTCTTGCCTGGAGAACCCCATGGACAGAGGAGTCTGGCAGGCTACAGTCCATGGGGTCACAAAGAATCGGACACAACTTAGCGGTTAAACCACCACCACCATCATCACCACCTCTCTCTGACCTCACCTTGCCATCTGCCTCCCATCTCCCCGAGCTCAGCCTCCCCCATCCTTCCTCACAGATCTTAAACCCACTGAGCTCCTTCTTACCTCAGAGACTGACATTTGCACTGGTTCTCCTTTCTGCCTGAAACGCTCTGCCTGCAGGTGCTGGATATGGTTTCATGGTCCAGGTCTCAAGTCAAAAGCCACCGCCTCCCCAAGAGACCCTCTGTGATAATCTTAGCCCGAGACATCTGACCTCATCACCCCTAGTCCCTCCTTTCCATATCACCTACTTTATCTTTTTTAAAGCCCCCATCAGTCCCCCCCATCAGACATCATTTTGTTTACATAGAATTTTGCTTAATTTGATGTCTTCCTTACAAGACTGTAACTTTCAAAAGGACAGAAACCGTAGCTGTGTGTTCCTTACCCATACAACCATGCCTGGTACTCAGTTCAACAGACATCTGAAAACTGAATAAATGTTACCATCCCTAGGTTTGGAAAGCATGGTCACCCTATATGCCACCAGCTCTTGAAACCCTGTATTCCTACCTGCTTGTGTGTATTTTAATTTTAAGGGGCTGAGAGGTGTTGGAAGCCTGCCATTAATAAGGTGCCAGCAATATTACTCAGATCAACATTTACTCAACAGCCTGACTTGTGATTGTTTCCCTGTTGCTTTTGGCATGGGAGGTAGAGTGAGCAACCACACAGGTTTGCCTGAGACTATGGGATTTGCTGGGATGTGAGACTCTCAGTGTTAAAACTGGGATGCCTCCATGTGGGCTAACTTGCTTTAGTCATGTCTAACTCTTTGTACTCTTTGCAGCCCTATAGACCATAGCCTGCCAGGCTTTTCTGTCCATGGGATTCTTCAGACAATAATACTGGAGTGGGCTGTTATGCCCTCTTTCGGGAGATCTTCCCAACTCCGGGATCAAACCCGAGTCTCTTATGCTTCCTGCATTGGCAGGTGGGTTCTTTACCACTAGCGCCACCTGGGAAGCCCCAAACTGGGGTAGTCCCAGACAAAACATTAAGGTTGGCTATCCTAAAGAGAGCAGACCAGCTAACCTGGCAACCCAACTTTTTGAAAAACTTATTTCTTTTGTCTCACTGGGTCTTAGTTGCTGCTCACGGGCTTTCTCTAGTTGCAGTGCGTGGACTTCCCATTGAATGGCTTCTACTTGTTGCAGAGCACAGGCTCTAGGCATGCGGGCTCAGTAGTTGTGGCCCCGTGGCATGTGGAGTCTTCCAGGACCGGGAATTAAACCCACATCCCCTGCATTGGCAGGTAGATTCTTAACCACTGGACCATCAGGGAAGTCCCACAGCCCAACTTTTAACCATTGCTTTGTCTTTCTGCTTCATCTTAACCACTAATCAAAGATAGTAGAAATACTGTAGATTTAGGTTTAAACAGTGGCCTTTAGACAAATCATGTTAATCGGTTTTGTTTAAGTGGGGAGAGGAATGATCTTTACCTTACAGGGCGAGTGTGAGGACCACCTAAGAAGCACCTGCTTGGAGCCCACTACTGGCTTACCACTTGGTGCGTGTTGGCCCTCAATGAACGTTACTGCTTTGCTCTTGCACCTTCTGTGTAACACTGAAGTTTCCCAAGCAGCAAGTGATGACTGTTCTATTTTAAACTCTCTGATATTTCTGGGAACCAAGGAGTCTTCTAAGTCATTCGACTACACACAAAGCCCTGGAAATTCTTATTGGCGGATCAAGAAGAAGGCCTTTAACTTTCCATCAGAGCCTCCTTTTAAAAATAGCTGACAAATTTGACTTATTTTTCAGGGCAACAGTAGGACTTTTGCGGAGGGGGTTTGTGACTCTTCTAGAGATGATTGTTAAAAAGGCAAATAAGAATTATCTGGTGTGGGAGAGGGTTTAGACTTGCCTCAGGCAGATGCTTCAATGAGAGCAACATCTTCTACGTGGGCTGCCTCTCCCTGGCCTCTGCCTGCACCTCCAGCCCCATCATGACCTATGTTCCCATCACTCTCTGCCTTCTGGGCATGCAGCCCTCCTTTCAGTGCTAGGAAATTTTTGCTGTCCCTGCTGCCACAGGACCTTTGCACATGCTGCTCTCTCTGACTGCTTCACTGTTCTCTCTAGTCTAAAACAAGTTAGCTGCTACCTATTCATCCAAATAGCTCTTCCTTGGGGAAACATTCCCCAATACCTCCAAATCAAATCCTTTTACCCTCTGGTCTTAAAGTGTCCCGGTGATCACAGCTACAAGTTCACATCTGTGTCTCAGTGTTACATTAGTAGCCCTCCCCGCAATTTGGCCGTCTTCGTTATCATCATAGCTCACACCTTTAGAATTCCTTTTCTGTGTCCAGCACTGTTCTAAGCATTTGTATTCATATTAGTTTGTGGAATCCACACAATGACCTCGTGAGTTTGGTACTATGATTGTACCCAAGTAAGTGATTTCCCTAAGATCATGCTGCCAGTAAATAGAACTCGAATTAGAACTCAGGCACCCATGTTCTAGAATCTGTGCTTGTAACCCCTAGTCTGTTCCGTTTTCTTTAGGCAATGGCCATGTTGATTTTTTCTGCTCACTGTCTCTCTAAATCTAGTACAAGATAAGCTCCACCTAAGTATTTTGGGGATGAATGAATGAATGAGTATTTCTCTAATTCTGTGCCCTGAAGCCTCTCTTTCCTTATTCTCTTTTTTGAACAGTATTTATTTATTTATTTGGTCACACCAGGTTTTAGTTGTGACATGTGAGATCTAGTTCCCTGATCAGGAATTGAACCCAGGCCTCCTGCACTGGGAGTGCAGCATCTTAGCCACTGGACCACTAGGGAAATCCCTCATTATTCTTTTTTTAAACTGGAGTATAATTGCTTTACAATGTTGTATTAGTTACTGCTGCACAACAACATGAATCAGCTCTCAGTTTACTATTTTCTTAACCTTGGTGATGGTCACAGGAAGGTCCCTAGACTCCCAGCTTGAATCCCAGTCACCTGGGAACTGTAATGTGACTTCGTGGGACCCATTGAAGAATGAGGCAGCATCCCACTCTGATTTACAATAGCTGAGCAGATGCTAAATTCACCCTCTATGTCCACCCACCTGCTTCCTTCGCAGAACTCTAGAGGCCAGGCACCAACCCGGAGAAACACTGAGATACATTCTTGTGTAGCAGAGAAGTCTGTGGAATCACCGAGGGTGCAGCAGGGTTGACATTCTGCTATTCATGACTCAACCAAAGCGTTTTTAGAAAAACCTTTCCTTTGGGCTCAACTGAGACTGGCTGAAAAACTACCACATGTCCTTGGTGAGAACCCATGAGCCCTTGGTGGATGGAGGCCTCGGGGACTGCCATCTAGACCTATGGACTCTGGCGGATGCCATACATAACAAGTGGTTTTCATGATGATTGGGGCCCTGATGTCCTTACTGGATTTCAGGTCTGGCTTCCTTGGTAGACTGTGAATTCTAGGAGAGCATGGACTCCCCAGGACACTGCTCGGGGTCTGACACATAGCAGGAGCCCTGGAAATATCAGCAGAGTGGATGCATGAGCTATAGGGGTCATTTGCTTAAATAGACTGAACCATGGAATGCTTTACCCTGGGGCAGCAGAAGAGGAGGGAAATCCTGCATGCATCACTTAGCACTAAATGGCATCAAGTGTGCTGGGGATGTTCACTGTGTTTGGAGAAGTGTTGGCAGGAGGAGAGAAGTGCATTTTTCCAGGGTGGAGGCAAACCAGACTTCATCTACACGGAAGGGTCCAGTCACTGAATAGGGGGCTGAATAAAAGGAAATAAAAGCCCACTGTCTAAACCCACCTCTCTTGGTAATGGGATCCGCATCGGTCCATCTATGTTGGAGTCACCCTGGACATCAAGGTCAGATATGTAGACCACTGCTAGAGCTGGAGAGGGATTCCTACAATGGGTAAGACTAGGTCACCATCAGTTATGCGATGGTGAATTTAAGGGGTGACAGCAAGCACGCTCTGCAATCTGATTGCCTGAGTTCAATTCCAGGGTCTCCTCCTTAATGAGCTCTGTGGTCTTAGCTAAGTGACTGCTCCTTTCCTCTCTATGAGATGTGCCTCTCACCTCATGGTGTTGTGGCTGAGGACCAAATATCAGGCCACATAGAGGGCTCAGAAGATTGCCGAGCACAGCATGAGTGCTACAGAGGCATAAATTTATTAGGATGGGAAAGGGGTAAGTTTCTTTTTTGGGGCTGGTTAAGCCTCCGGTATTATCAGGAAGAAGTGGCAGAAAGTATTATAGACACAGGAGGTTTGGGGAGACAGAGTCCGGCAGGTTTGTACCTTTGTATGTTTAGGTTGAAGACTGGCTCTGGGACTCATTAGCTGTGAGGCTTGTTGCTGTTCAGTTGCTCAGTCATGTCTGACTCTTTGCAACCCCAAGGACTGCAGCATGCCAGGCTTCTCTGTCCTTCACTGTCTCCCGGAGTTTGCTCAAACTCATATCCATTGAGTCAATGATGCCTTCCAACCGTCTCATCCTCTGTTGTCCCCTTCTCCTCCTGCCTCCAATCTTTCCTGGCATCAAGGTCTTTTCCAATGAGCCAGTTCTTCACATCAAGTTGGCAAAGTATTGGAGCTTCAGCTTTAGCATCAGTCCTTTCAATGAATATTCAGGACTGATTTCCTTTAAGATTGACTGGTTGGATCTCCTTGCAGTCCAAGGGACCCTCAAGAGTCTTCTCCAACACCCCAGTTCAAAAGCATCAATTCTTCGGTGTTCAGCTTTCTTGATAGTCCACCTCTCACATCCGTACATGACTACGGGAAAAACCATAGCTTTGACTAGACGGAGTTATCTTGGTAAAGTAGTATCTGCTTTTTAATATGATGTCCAGGTTGGTCATAGCTTTTCTCTCAAGGATCAATTGTCTTTTAATTTCATGGCTGCAGTCACCATCTGCAGTGATTTTGGAGCTCAAGAAAATAGTCTGTCACTGTTTCTATGGGGCTAGCAAAGGCGAAAATGGCCTTGGTGCAGTGGCCCTGCCAGCAGAGGGCGCTAATGAGTACGCATATATGATGTTATCCTTGCTGGGGCTGGATAACATCAGCCCCAGATGTTACTCAACTGAGGTTCCAGAGTGCCAACCCAGCTGCCCTGGCTTTCTAGGAAGCAAACTGCTAGGCATGGACTCCCACGTATGGAAGGTGGCTGGCAGGGGTCCCCGATTCCCTGTATACTGCTTATTAAAAATTCAGACTATTGGGGCTCATCACAGACCAGAGAATCAGAGTTTGGGGAGCAAGGGCCTGGGAATCTTCATTTTGAATCCACTCCCAAGGAAATCTGATGCGTTATACTGTTTGAGAACTTACTCTAGCAGGTCATTCTTAACCAAGAGTGCACCTCAAAATTGCCTCAGGTGTAATCTTAGAGCATTTGACCAAAGTATGTGCGGGCTGTACATTTGTGGACGAACATTTGGGAACGTGTGTCTGTGTGTGCTTTTTGCAGTCATCAATGAGACGTTCTGATGAGGTTGTGTAATAAGTTGAATTGTGTGCGTGCGTGCTCTGTCGTGCCCGACTCTTTGCAGCCCCAGGAACTGTAACCTACCAGGTTCCTCAGCCCATGGAATTTTTCAGGCAAGAATACTGAAGTGAGTTGTCATTTCCTCCTCCAGTGGATCTTCCCAGCCCAAGGACTGAACCCGAGTTGAATTGTGTCTCCCCCTAAATGTATTAAGACTTCCCTGGTGGCTCAGACGGTAAAGCATCTGCCTGCAATGCGGGAGACCGGGGTTCGATTCCTGGGTCGGGAAGATCCTCTGGAGAAGGAAATGGCAATCCACTGCAGTACTCTTGCCTGGAAAATCCCATGGACAGAGGTGCCTGATAGGCTACAATCCATGGGGTCGCAAAGAGTCAGACACAACTGAGCGACTTCACTTCTAAATGTATACATTGAAGTCCCAGGATCTCAGAATGTGACTTTATTCAAAAATGGGCTCCTGACAGAGGCAGTCAAGTTAAACTGAGGTCGTAGGGGTAGGCCCTACTCCAATATGACTGATGTCCTCATTAAAGGGAACATTTTGACAAAGAGATACACGGGGTCAGGGGGAGAGAGAGGGAGGGAAAGGACGATGTAAAGAGACACAGGCAGAAGACGGCCATCTCTGAGACAAGGAGAGAGACTGGGAACGCATCCTTCCGTCACAGCCCCAGACGGGACCAGCCCTGCTGACACCTTGGTTTTGTGGGAGAATGAAGCTAAGCCCCCCAGTCTCTGGTGCTTGGTTAGCGCAGCCCTAGGAAACCAGTGCAGGAGTGACTGCTATTATTATCCCCATTTTACAGGCGCGTAACTGGAATTCAGAAAGCTCCTTCTCCCCATGAAAACCATCCAGGTTTCTCCCTCCCCTCCTTCCTTGGCCAGGCGCTGTTGGTGAGGCGGGTGATGGTGTGGGCTGTGCTCTCCTGGGGAGCACGTCTACCTTTGAAAAGAACAGACGAGGTTGAAGCCTCCTGTTCGTCATCTGGTTAACTGGAGGCATGAGACTGTTTGTTTTTTTTTTTTTAAGTTAATTTTTTAAATTGTTTTTTAATTAAATTTATTTTAATTAGAGGCTAATTACAATATTGTATTGATTTTGCCATACATCAACATAAAAATTGAAGGATAATTGCTTTACAATATTGGTTTCATTTCTGCCATACATCAACGTGATTTAGCCATAGGTGTACATATATCTCCTCCCTCTTGAACCGCCCTCCCACTTCCCACCATTTCTCACCCCTCTAGGTTGTTACAGAGCCCCGGTTTGAGTTCCCTGAGTCGAACGGCAATTTCCTTTCTATGACTGAGCAGTGTTGCACTGTACATGTGTACCACAGCTTCTTTATCCATTCATCTGTCAATGGACATCTAGGTTGCTTCCATGTCCTAGTTAATGCAAATAGTACTGCAAAGAACATTAGGGCACACGTGTCTTTTTAAAGCACAATGTTGTGTTAATTTCTGCTCTACAGCAAAGTGATCCACTTAGGTTGTTCAGTCACTAAATCACGCCGATTCTTTGTGACCCCATGGGCTGCAGCATGCCAGGCTCCTCTGTTCTCTACTGTCTCCTGGAGTTTGCTCAAATTCACTGGCTCGGTGATGCTACAATATCTTATATTTCAGAATTCTTTTCCATTTATCACAGGATATCGAATTCAGTTCCCTGTGTATACAGTACGGCCTTGTTTATCCATTCTATATATAATCATTTGCACCTTCTAATATCAAACTCCCAATCCATCCCTCCCCCGCCTACTTCCGCCTTGGCAACCAGAAGTCTGTTCTCTATATTTGTGAGTCTGTTTCTGTTATGCAGGTAAGTTCATTTGCGTCATATAAGTGATGTTGTATGATATTTATCCTTGTCTGATTTACTTCACTTATTATGATAATCTCTAGGTCCATCCATGTTGCTGCAAATGACTTTGTTTCATTCTTTTTTATGACTGAGTAGTGTTCCATCTTGTATATGTACCACATTTTCTTTAGCCATTCATCACAAGACAGTTTTTTTAACCTCTCTCTGGGCCCCGGTTTTCTTCTCTGAGAAGTGTGGAGGGTGCAGCTGATCATAAAGTGTGTGGTGTGTACGTGTGCTCAGATGCTCAGTCATGTCTGACTCTTTTGCAACCACATGGACTGTAGCCCACCTGGCTCCTCTGTCCATAGGATTCTCCAGGCAAAAATACTGGAGTGAATTGCCATTTCCTCCTCCAGGGGATCTTCCTGATCCAGGGATCAAACCCATGTCTCCTGCACTGGCAGACAGATGCTTTACCACCGCGCCACCTGAGAAGCCCAAAGCTGATCATAGAGGGTGATGGTAAAGACTGGAAGGAATAATGCCTGGAGGCAGTCTATAGTAGCGCTGGGCATAACAGCACTCCCAGTCCATAGCACCCGCTGCCACTGTTACTTGAATCAGATGGTGTCCCTTCAAGTCAAGGTGCGTGGGATAGGGGGCAGGAACCTTTGCTTCCCAGCGCTCTCATCTCCATTGAGACCAATGGAACTGGCAGGTAGGAGAAGCAGGGTTTGGTTATTCCCCTGCCACTTGGAAACTTATCTCCTTAAACATAGTAAACAGCAGGGATGCTCTTTCAGGCCGTCCGCACGGGACCTGCTACAGCTACAAGCAAGATGCACTAGAACAGGCTTCCGAAGCCTTTGCATATGCTCTGCGCTCCAGCCAGAGACATAAATACGCCTCACACACAGCGTTAAAAGAATCGTTCTGCAGCCTACACAGATGTCAAAATAATAACAGGATGATGCCAGGCAAGGAAATATTTCTGATGACTCTTCCCCCATCTAGAGTTATATAATACATTTTTGGGGGTTGCTATTGTTGTTAAGGGAAGTAACCTGAAGGTTGGTGAGGTTCAAGGTCTAAGACTGTCGGATGCAGGCAAAGCCTTTGATCTGGGCGGATTTATGCACTGCCTGCTTTAAGGGGAGCATGAATGTGCGGTCACTTTGGACGATTCTCTGGGGACAGATGAGATGCTGCTGGACTGGGAGTGCCTAATGGTTTGGTTGTGTTGACTTGGTACATTTGTCGAGCACTTACTATGTGCTGGGCACTGGGCTCAGTGCTGGGGGGAGACTGGAAGGAGCAAGCCGCCCTTTGGAGCTTGCAATCCTTTGGGAAGAGGCAATCTCAAACTAAGTAATAGGCCAAAACATAAACAGTTGCAAGGTGTGATTTCTCCTGTAACGGAAACAAACAAGAGGCAGAGAGAGTGAGACTGAGGTGATGGGAAGATTTCTGCAAGAATGGAGCATTTAAGCCAAGATTCAAAGGACAGAAAAGATGGAGCCATTGAATAGTGGAAAGTTGAAAGAGTCGCTCAGTCCTGTCTGACTCTTTGCCACCCCATGGACTGTAGCCCTCCAGGCTCCTCTGTCCATAGGATTCTCCAGGCAAGAATACTGGAGTGGGTAGCCATTCCCTTCTGCAGGGCTGATTCCTGACCCAGGGACTGAACCCATGTCTCCTGCATTACAGGTGGATTCTTTACAGTCTGAGCCACCAGGGAAGCCCAAACAGGAGGATCCATGTAAGGTCCTTCAGAATGGAAAGAGCTCCATACAACTGAGGAAGGAAGAGAAGGAAAATGGGGCTAGAGTTCAGGTGGAGAAGGAGTGGGAAAGGATGGCAGCTAAGTGTCCAGTTAAGTGATTATTTTTATTATCTGATGATTCTTGTTGCCCCAAATCTGTTGCAGCTAGGGTTGCTAAATAAAAAACGGTGTGCCCAGATAAAGTCAAATTTCAAATAAGCCACAGACAACTCTTAGTGTAAGTAGGTCCCACATATTGCATGGGATCTATACTAAAATTGATTTATTTTTGTTTACCTGGATTTCAAATTTAACTGGGCATCTTGTCTTTTTATTTGCTGAATCGGCAGCCCTAACTGGAGTGATCAACTAACTCCATAGCGCGGTGTTGAGAGAAATCTCGTGGGCAAAGATGGTGATTTGTTTTGGCCCTGGAAGTTCTGTGACACAGAGCGAGAACTGTGGCAAGGCTCTGTGACCCAGAGCAAGTTACCTAACCTCTCTGTGTCCCAGCTGCCACAGCTGAAAAATAAAGATTCCAATTTAGGTCTGAAGCACCTCGAATGGTTTTACTTAGGCTTCATTTGCAGAATGTTTGCTCAAGTGCTGTGAAAAGTACTAGGATTTTTATTATTTGAGGATATGAGTTACCATACCTGAGCCCCTGACATCAATTGATTGCTTAGGAGTTTCCTGGACAAGATTGAAAAGGGTATTACTGCTTATTTCTTAACCACAGTCTCTAATTTGGCTTGGCACAACACAGTTACCCACTCTGTCTTTATTTTAAATGTTAACACAGTTTCGTCACAGATTTTTTTGAATTAACTTTTAAAATTATTGCATTAAAATATTATTTATCTTGATGACTCAGTTTTTTGGTGCCCACCTCTTATATTTTACATGCAAGGAGAAGGGCTCACTTGCTTTCACCTTAGTCTTGGTTTCTTTTTTCTTTTGGCTGCACCGTGAGGCCTGTGGGGCCTTAGTTCCCCAGCCAGGGATGGAACCTATGCCCCCTGCTTTGGCAGTGTGGAGTCTTAACCACTGGGCCACCAGGGAAGTTCCCTAGTCCTGGTTTCTTCGGGAGAGACTGACAGTTTCACGAGCCAGACACACTTGCTGTGCTTCCAGACCCACGGCTTACTGGCGGAGGGACTCTCAGTGCCTTAGTGTCTCACGGTGCCTTAGTTTCCCTATCTGTAAAATGGGTTTCAGAAAAGCATGTGTCTCAGTGTTGGTTGTAGCCTTAACTGAGGAAAAAAAAAGTTCATGTCAAGTGCTTAGGACAGTACCTGGCATTTACAAAGTGTTCAAAACACCTCACCATTCCTGTTAGAGCCTCCGTTTCCTCATCTGTACAGTGAGGACCACATCAGCTTCTATCTCAGTGATTCCTTATGGTGCATCCATGAGACAATGATGCAGAATGCGTGCCAGGATCCTTCAGCATCCTCTCCTGTCTTTACACCGGGAAAGCAGCTTATTTTTATGTATTGGGCATTTTTATTTACTTCTTGCCACTTTCCAGCAGGGATGGGTGGTGGCTTCTCATCAGGGGCACAGAGGTGGTAGAGACTATGACAGAGATGTGGACAGTGGGAGCCTGAAGCCAAGGCCAGTGCAAATGCTCCAACTCGGAGAGCGGGTGTGCTGACCGTGACCCTGAAAAGTCAAGCCCGGAGCATTCTGGTATCAGGAAAATGCAGGTGTTTCCCCAGCACCACTTTTTGGACAGCCCTCACCCATTTCTGAGCTTGGCTCGGCCTGTGTCTCTGACCCCTCCTGCCCCCCAGCCCTGCCCAGCGCTCTTGAGGCTTCCTGGCTGAGGCAGGCTCTGATTGGTTTTCCTGCACCTCTGTCTGGATCCAAGCCTTCACTGTTGCCCCATTTTCTGTATTTTACCTTTTAACTGTCAATTTCTGCTGCTGAGAGCTGAGACTCAAAGAGGTGTCATGGCAGGTCACTGTCACTCGTGTGTATGTGCTAAGTCACTTCCGTCGTGTCCGACTCTGTGCGGCCCTATGGACTGTATCCCTCCAGGCTCCTCTGTGCATGGGGCTCTTCAGGCAAGAATACTGGAGTGGGTTGCCATGCCCTCCTCCAGGGATCTTCCCAACCCAGGGATTGAACGCGTGTCTCTTACATCTACCTGCCTTGGCAGGCGGGTTCTTTACCACTAGTGCCACCACTCATTTAGTTGACAGGTATTTGTTGAGCACCTACTATGTCCTGGGCACTTCTGCAGATGCTGAAGTTTCAGCAGGAAATGAACAGAGACAGGTCCTTACAGTTAGGAAGCTTACCCTTCTTGTCTTCCCATTGTGATGGCAGGCGAAAAACAAGAGAACGAAGGATTGAGTGAGCTGTGATGGGGTAGAAAGTAACCAGGGCCAAGGGGGAGGGTGATGGGGAGGAGGTACCCAGGAGAGGGGCAGTCTCACCAAGGTGTGATGTTTGAGCTCAGACCTGATGGACCACGTACTCCATCCGCCCTTGACCTCTGCATCTTCATCTGCTTGATGGGGACAAAGCCCGCCTCTCAGGAGGATGGTGAGAAATAATCATCAGGCAAGGCTTAGTCTCCTTGCCTTAATGGGATCAGTCTGGCCTTAGCCTAAGAGATCGCTCCTTTGTCTCCCCTGGGTTTCCTAGGCCGTGGACCTCATTTAACAAGGATGCCAGTCACACCTGTGCCTCGCTTCTTTGTGCGCTTCCTCTGGTCCTCTGCATCCTTGACAATGAGCACACATTATTGGTACTGGTCTTCTCTCCCTCTCTATCCCTTCCTCAGCCTCTCTCTCCCCTCCTCTTCTCTCTTCCCTTTTTTTCTTCCTCTTTCTCTCTCTTCTCTCCATCATGCTGGTTGGACCCCAGTCAGGATACCAGCTCATCCTTAGGGTCAGCTGGATGTACATATAAACAAGAAATTTGGGGAGAGAAGAGGACAGAGTTCAAGGTCAAAACTGCATCCAGGGTTCCAACTGAAACTAACACTGTTCACATGGAAAAGACACGTTTATTCAGGCACCTAATGTAAAAATGGTAACTTCAGGCATCCAAGTGGCCTTTTACTCATTTCTAGCTCTCGGGTGAGATTTTTTTTCTCTTTTTAAATGCTTTTACTGTTCTTTGCCTACTTTGACAATTCTGTTGCTATGGAAGAAGGTTAGAAGGCTTGCCATGTTTTTCCACACCTTGGCTCTTCTGTAGAAAGGAACAGAGAAAGGAAAATAAGTTTCAGAACCAAGGTGTTAAGTCCTTTGAATTCTGCAAGAAAGGCAGAAGCAGTGAGTGTTGTCTGGAGCTCCCAGAATCTCTGCTTGTCAGGATGACTTGGCAAGCCTTTCATCACTCTGAACTAGACCTTGACAATGCCCTGACTGCCACAGCTCAATCTTGTGTACCCGTGGTGCGTGAACGGTCTTTTGTGCCAGGGTCTATTGATAATTCATCCTAGTAGCCTGGCCTCATGAAAAGGTGTGGGCTTGTGAAAGGCCAGGGTTTAAATTCCAGTCCCGCAACCTGCTACCCAAAGGGGCTTCTCTGATCTGTCTACTCAAAGCAGCCCCCTCTATTAGACTCTGTCCCTCACTGAGGAGGGCTGATCACTATCCTGTTTCCCTGTCTCCCAGGGACAAGGTAGGATCACTCCTTTCCTTCTATTTTAATACAAGTTCAGAGTGGCTCTATGACTTGATTTAGCCAATGAAACGTGAACAGAAGTGACGGGTGTCACTTCTCGGGTGAGGCTTTAAGGGCCAGTGTGTGATTTTCCATGTCCTTGTCCCCTGTCCGTGGAGATGGAACATGCTGAGAAGAAGCCTCCATCACGGTCCCCAAGAGACGAGAGTAAACATATCCCTCCTCTTGCCTGCATTTCACATGGGGTGTGAATGAGAGCTGGACCAGCCACTGAGACTTAGGGCTTGTTTGTTACTGCAGCATAACTTAATGGATCCTGACATATATAATATCACCTTAAACTGTTCTCTTTTTTTTCCGTATAGCACTTATTAATCACCATCATCATGCTTATTTATGTTTTGCATATTTCTTTGTTTTCAGCCTGTTTTGTCTAAGCTATAAGTTCCCTGAGAACCATTTTTTTGTGGTTGTTTATTGGTGTTCAGTGGAGTAACCCTGTTATCCTGAAGTGTGCCTGGTACATGGTAGGCACTCAATTAATGTATGTGTTGAATGGATTGTTTAATAATTGTTTAATAATGGATTGTTTAATAACCAATAATGGATTGGTTAATGTGGTAAGGTCACTTCACTTCCATGAGCCTCACATTCCTTGTCTGTAAAATGGGAATATTAATCATGTCTGCCTCATAAGGACGTGTTGAGAATTAAAAGAATGAAGGTAAAGGACCTTCCACCCTGCCTGGCGCATAGTAAGGGTGCATTAAACACATGCTATTGTTTTTATAATGATTGTCAACCCGGAGAACCCAAAACAGGGCCTCTGTGATAAGTTACATTTAGCAGATATATTTATATTGTTCTCCAGACCTATGGAAGATTCTTTAGCAAAGGGATGCATTGTTATATCTGAATTCAGGGTCTTTATTCATAGAGACTCTCGAAGCCTTGTTCTAAGTGTTTGCTTTCAGATGACAGGCTGGACTTGGAATTTGGAGAAGGTTCCTCTTCTATATTGGACTGAAGCACCTTCAAGGCCCCCTCAAGCTTTACTCGTTTATCTCTTTCATTTTGTTTGTTTGAGCATTTTGTCCCTCTTTGTATCTGTGCCTATGTGTGTGTGCATGCTCACTCTTTTTAGACCCTATGGTGTGTAGCCTGCCAGGCTCTTCTGTCCATGTGATTTCCCAGGCAAGAATACTGGAATAGGTTGCGATTTCCTCCTCCAGGGGATCTTCCTGATCTAAGGATCAAACCCACGTCTCCTGTGTCTCCTGCATTGGTGGGTAGATTCTTTACCATTGAGCCACATCTATGTCTGTAGAGGTATTTTTTTGTTGATGTTGTTTTTCTTCATGTGTATTTCTTTCATTATTTTTTAGTTGCAGTATAATTGCTTTACAATGTTGAGTTAGTTTCTGCTGTACCACAAAGTGAATCAGCAGTATGTATACCTGTATCCCCTCCCTCTGGGACCACCCTCCCCTCTAGGTCATCAAAGAGCACTGAGCTGAGCTCCTTGTGCTATACAGCACCTTCCCACTAGCTATCTGTTTTACACATGGTAGTGTATATATGTTAATGCTACTGTCTCAATTCATCTCCCATCCCTCAAGTTTAATTGCTTTGAGTCTTAGGCTAAATGTTCAAATAGGAAGAAATAGCTAGTATCTATAAGGCCTGGAAGACGATGCTGTGAAAGTGCTGCACTCAATATGCCAGCAAATTTGGAAAACTCAGCAGTGGCCACAGGACTGGAAAAGGTCAGTTTTCATTCCAATCCCAAAGAAAAGCAATGCCAAAGAATGCTCAAACTACCGCACAATTGCACTCATCTCACATGCTAGCAAGTAACGCTCAAAATTCTCCAAGCCAGGCTTCAGCAATACGTGAACCGTGAACTTCCAGATGTTCAAGCTGGTTTTAGAAAAGGCAGAGGAACCAGAGATCAAATTGCCAACATCTGCTGGATCATGGAAAAAGCAAGAGTTCCAGAAAGGCATCTATTTCTGCTTTATTGACTATGCCAAAGCCTTTGACTCTGTGGATCACAATAAACTGTGGAAAATTCTGAAAGAGATGGGAATACCAGACCACCTGACCAGCCTCTTGAGAAACCTATATGCAGGTCAGGAAGCAACAGTTAGAACTGGACATGGAACAACAGACTGGTTCCAAATAGGAAAAATGAGTATGTCAAGGCTGTATATTGTCACCCTGCTTATTTAACTTCTATGCAGAGTACCTCATGAGAAACGCTGGGCTGGAGGAAGCACAAGCTGGAATCAAGATTGCCGGGAGAAATATCAATAACCTCAGATATGCAGATGACACCACCCTTATGGCAGTAAGTGAAGAGGAACTAAAAAGCCTTTTGATGAAAGTGAAAGAGGAGAGTGAAAAAGTTGGCTTAAAGCTCAACATTCAGAAAACTAAGATCATGGCATGTGGTCCCATCACTTCATGGGAAATAGATGGGGAAACAGTGGAAACAGTGTCAGACTTTATTTTGGGGGGCTCCAAAATCACTGCAGATGGTGATTTCAGTCATGAAATTAAAAGACACTTGCTCCTTGGAAGGAAATTTATAACCAACCTAGATAGCATATTCAAAAGCAGAAACATGACTTTGCCAACAAAGGTCCGTCTGGTCAAGGCTATGGTTTTTCCAGTGATCATGTATGGATGTGAGAGTTGGACTGTGAAGAAAGCTGAGCACCAAAGAATTGATGCTTTTGAACTGCGGTGTTGGAGAAGACTCTTGAGAGTCCCTTGGACTGCAAGGAGATCCAACCAGTCCATTCTAAAGGAGATCAGTCCTGGGTGTTCTTTGGAAGGACTGATGCTAAAGCTGAAACTCCAATACTTTGACCACCTCATGCAAAGAGTTGACTAATTGGGAAAGACTCTGATGCTGGGAGGGATTGGAGGCAGGAGGAGAAGGGGACGACAGAGGATGAGATGGCTGGATGGCATCACCGACTCGATGGACATGAGTTTGGGTGAACTCTGGGAGTTGGTGATGGACAGGGAGGCCTGGTGTGCTGTGATTCATGGAGTAGCAAAGAGTCAGACATGGCTGAGCGACTGATCTGATCTGATAAGGCCTTCACAGACAAGGGTAGTGATGCTACATATAAAATTATACTTTTGATGTCAAAACACCCCGAAGAGGTAGGATGGGATGGGAGGTGGGAAGGAGGTTCAAGAGAGAGGGGACATATGTATACTTATGGCTGATTCATGTTGGTATATGGCAGAAACCAACACAATATTGTAAAGCAATTATCCTTCAATTAAAAATAGATAAATTAAAAAAAAAAAACACCCAGAAAGGACAGAGTGGGTGCTTACACTTATTTCCAATTCAGTGATGAGTGTAGAATCTACTCCCAGTGAAGGAGAAGGCCATAGCAGAATCTCTTCCAGCCTCTTGGCTGAGAGTAGAGTGAGCCTGTAAATAACACCCAGGCGGGCAGGGCTTGTGCAGGTCCCGCAGAGCTGGGCTCTGGACATGGCTGAATTCAAGCTGGAATCTGGATTCCACGACTTTCCAGATGTGTGACTCTGGAGCAAATGGCTCCTCCTCTCTGCATTGGTTTCCTCTTCTGCTGCTCTGGGAAGAATCAGATGAGATTCTATGCCTCTCCAGCAGGGCTTACCTCCTTTAGTCTATTGTCTTGGTGGAAACCAGTGTGTTCTATCTAAGAGGCAAATCTGATCACGTGATGCCTCTCCTAAAGAAAAAAGTCTTCAGTGACTTGGCATTGTCTTCCGGGTAGAGTCTGAAGTCTATTCCAGCTGAGGCTCTGCCTTACCTGGGCTTCCTCTGCCTGCCCGTCTCCACCGGCACCTGTGGCCACACCAGCTGCACCCAGGCTTTGTAATAGGGCTTCACGCCCTTCTTACCCGCTCACACTCCCGCCTTGCACCCCGCCTTCCTTCCTTTCATTGATTCCTCCTCACCCTTCAGAGCTCACTTTAGATGTTCCTTGTCAAGTGCCCTGGCACCAGCATTAACTAGCTATGCAGTCTCTGTCCATCAGTTCCAGGCTGGGGCCGTTATCCTGAGGGCTGAATAACTGAGTGATTCAGCTCCCAGGCTCTGAGATCCAGCTCCTTGGGCTTGAATCCTGGGTCCCTGACTGACAGGGGTTAGCCCTCGGATGGCGCTCTTCACCTTCCTGTGCCTCAGTGTCTCCATTCATAGTGTGGATGCTTGGACAGCACTCTTCACATCCTTGTGACTCAGTTTTCCTCCTCCATGAATTGGGCTAGCAGCCATCACTGTTGTGGTAATGACACTGATGGCGTAAGTGGTGCCTGGTCCAGAGGAGATGCTGTATACATGGTGGTATTTTTTTCATCACTTTCCTGTTGTTTTGTGGACCTGAAAAGAAAAACATTCTTCAAAGGGGTGTGAATGCATGTGCACACATGCACACACACACACACACACACTCATTCTCCCTCTCTCTGTCACTAAGGGATCTTGCAGATGGTCCCTTCAAAGTGCCAAACGTTGTGTGACAGGTGGAAGTGTGTTTGCGTTTAGCCGGAGAGCAGGAGTGTCTCTTCCCAGGCACCCCTTCCATCCTATCCCAGGAGCTCAGTAAATAAACTGGTTGTGATCCAAGGCTTTGATAAGCTTCGCAAACGCCGACAAATACTGCAGCTGGGCCTTTAGGAAGCCCGACTTTCCCTGCGACTTGTGAATGAGAAAGGGTTCTGGGGGTGTGTGTGTGTATTTTGTACACATGTGTATTTTGATTTTAAGTGTGCAGGTGTGTCTGTGTGTATATACGTGTATAGACATATGAAAACAGCCAAAGAAGAGAGGGAATCCTCTTCCTCCTCCCCTTCCACCCTTCTCCATTTCCTCCCCCTCGGTCCCTGCCTGTGTCGCTTCGTCTCCATGACTGTCCTTGTCCTCTGTCCCCCTCTGTCACTGACCCTCCTGCTGTCAGGCTGCCACCCCCGGGTCTGTCTCTGTGCCCCTCCTCGGCGCCCCCTCGTCCAGCACCCAGTCTCTCTGGGCTGGCACAGGAGTGCTGGTTACCTAGGCAACCACTGCAGGGTGAGCACATGTGATTGGCCGGGCTGGGGCCCGACTCTGGGTTGGTGGGCAGATTTGGGGGGCGAGTCTTGTCCTTGGTCCCTTTTGGGGGAGGGATATTCTCTGGAACATGAAAGGAATCAAAGTGTGCCATGGTGAGCAGGGCTCCCAAGCTGGGGAGGGGATTCTTGTCCTAATGAAGACTCTGAGTCGCAGAATGAGGCCACTTGAACAGATTTACAAAAAGGCACACAAGCAGCTTGGAGGAGCAGGGTGGTCCATATTGGTAATAGTTCTCACCTACTTATCAGCCACTGTTTGGTAAACTCTTAAAAAAAATTTGTTTTTTTTATTGGATTACAGTTGCTTTCCATAGTTCTGTTAGTTTCTGCTGTGTAGCGAAGTGAATCAGCCACACATATATCTATATCCTCTCTTTGTTTTTGGATTTCCTTCCCATTTAGGTCACTGCAGAGCACCGAGTAGGGTTCCCTGTGCTGCACAGCAGGTTCTCATTGTTATCTATTTTATACATAGTAGCATGTATATGTCAACCCCAATCTCCATATATATATATATATATATATATATATATATATATATATAAACTCATTAGCGAACCTGTGAAGTAGGTGGTATGTTTCTTCCAGTTCTACGGATTAGGAGAGGGAGAGAGAAGTAACATGGTTAAGACTGTATGGCAGGTATATGCAGAGCTGAGATGTAAACCCAGATGTGTCTTGTCATTAAAAAGTCTGCGTCGCCACCTTCCCTGGGGATTCTAGAGACGGGCTAGAAGGATCTGGGATCTGGGTTCATGGAGGCAGGGGAGTGAGGTGCTTTTCAAGAACCTTCCCGCCCACCCCGCCCCCATCCTTTGGTCTGGTTCCTCTCTCTCTGGAGTAACCAGCCAGCCAGTTTGTGGAGCCCTGTAGGTCTCAGGAACTAGTGTATGTCACTTTGTCATCATTTTTTTTTTTTAATTTTTGGGGCTGTGCCAGGTCTTAGATGTGGCATTTGGGATCTTCTTTGCTGCGTGTAGGATCTTTAGTTGTGGCAAGCAGGATCTAGTTCCCTGACCAGGGGTCAAACCCTGGCCCCCCGCACTGCGAGCCTGGAGTCTTAAACCAGGGAAATCCTAGCCTTTTTATCTTTTAAGAACAATATGGTATTCTAGAGATGAATGGTGGTGATGGTTGTACAACAGTGTGAAATACTTAATACTACAAAGCTGTACACTTAGAGTTAAATGATATGTTTTATGTGTATTTAAAGAAAAGAGTGACATAGGTCCTAGGTATTACATCCCATTGGGGTCTTGTGAACCTGTGATTCTGGCCTTATGCTTTTCACGCCACATAAGGGAGAGGAATCAGCCATCAGGGTACTTTTGAGTACTTTATCCTGGGTAAGCACCTTGCCAAACACTTAAATGTGGATTATTTCATTGTATCCTCCCGGCACCCTACAAGGCAGTTTCTCCTATTACCTCCACTTTGCAGATGGAATACTTGAGGCTCCAGAGGTGGGGGCATTGCTGAAGTGCGCCCAGCTAGCTAGCCAGGCAGCCCTGGTGGGAACCCAGACTTTTCTGACACCAGCACACCTCCTGAATCCAATCCGCTTCCTCACTGCTTTACCAGTGCAGGGATGCCGATCAGAGAGCCCGACTTCTCTGTAGTCCCAGGAGATTAGATGATACCTCGTCCCTGGTTCCAGCTCAGTTCCTTCTGAAGGCCTGAGTGCCCGTCAGTCTCTTAGCAGGCAGCTGGTTGGCCCAGGCTGTCTCCCCAGTGTCCTCAAAGTGTCAAGGCTGCTTCAGTGGTGTTGCAAAGCGGTGGCTGGAAAGAGACCTGGGACTAAGGCTGGTAAGCCAGCCACATCAAAGCTAACAAGGCTTATCCTTGGAGGTGGGCAACAACCCAGCTGATTACCTGGCCTCATCAATACTGGTTATGTGGCTTGGTAGTAGCTTGGTGGAAGGGGAGGAACTTGGGCCTCTGTGGGGCTAGGAGAGGAAGTGAGGGCCAAAGACACACTTTGCTCGAGTTATCCTTTCACAGAATTAGACCCGTGGTCCTTCCTGCTACCCTGTGCCCGTCACACATCAGCAGGCAGGCCATTTATCAGGACTGCTGGCTTGCTGACATCTTTAGCTGTAGCAATAGCTACATCTACACATATGGCCCATTCAGCATTTTAAGAACTAGGATTGGACCAGGTAAGAGTCCTTTTTTTTTTTGAGATTTATTTATTTATTTTATATTTTTGATTGTGCTGGGTCTTCACTGCTGCACGCGGGCTTTCTCCAGCTGCAGTGAGTGGGAGCTGCTCTTTGTTGTGGAGCACAGGCTCTAGGCAAATGCATTTCAGTAGTTGTAGTGCTTGGGCTCAGTAGCTGCAGCTTGTGGGCTTAGTTTCTTCACGGGAACGTGGGATGTTCCCGGATCAAGGGCTGAACCCATGTCCCCCGAATTGACAGGCAGATTCTTAACCACTAGATGACCAGGGAAGCCCCTGGGCTGGGCAAGATTCTTATTCCCATTTTAGAGTGGAGACAACTAAGCCTTCGAGAGAGGAAATGGTTCGTCCAGACTCATAGTTTGGCAAGATGCAGAGACAGGTCTGGCTAAGCTCAAAGCTCCTCCCACTCCCACTTTTTTTGTACAGTAGGCCTTGCTGCTTCCTGAAGATTAATTTGGGGTCACTGGGAAAGCAGGACAGGGACTGATGAGGCAGGCAAGGGTGAAAGATGGGGGCAAGAGTCTCTGCCATCTTTATTCTCTCTTTTAAGTGTAGACAACTGACACTTGTTAAATATCAGAACAGCGAGTCACTCGGATGCGGAGTTTTTTCTGAAGGCAATGGTCCTCAATGTGTGTTTCCTGGATCAGAAGCATCAGCATCACCTGGAAACTTGTTAGACATGCAAATTCTGGGGAAGGGGCCTGGCAATCTCTATTGATTGATGCCCCCTCCTGCCCAAAGGTATGTCCAACTGGAACTTGTGAATGTGATCTTATTTGGAAAAAAGTCTTTGTGGATGTCATGAAAATAGGAATTGTGAGATGAACTCACCCTGAATTAAGGTGAGCTCTAAATCCAGTGACAAGTGTCATTGTAAGAGGAGAAAGGAGGAAACAACACACACAGGTGCATGCATGTGGAGACAGAGGCAGAGATCAGAATAATGCTCATGTGCATCATTTTTAACATTCCTCATATAAGTGATATCATATATTTGTCTTTCTCAGACTTCACTCAGAATAATAATCTCTAGTCCATCCATGTTCCTCTAAAGGCACTATTTCATTCTTCTTTATGGCCGAGTAGTATTCCACTGTATATATACCCCACATCCTTATCCAGTCATCTGTGGATAGACATTTGGGTTGTTTCCACATCTTGGCTGTTGTAAATAGAGCTGCTGTGAACATTAGATGGGCTGCCCTGATGGCTCAGATGGTAAAGAATCTGCCTGCAATGTGGGAGACCTGGGTTTGATCCCTGGGTGGGAAGATCCCCTGGAGGAGGGTGTGGAGAATCCCATGGATTGCTTGGAGAATCCCATGGACAGAGGAGCCTGGCGGGCTATGGTCCATGGGGTCGCAAAGAGTCGGACACAACTGAGTGACTAAGCACATGAACATTCCGTGCATGTATCTTTTCAAATTAGTGTTTCCATCTTTCCCAGATACTATGCCAGAAATGAGATCGCTGGATCATATGGCAAATCTATTTTTGGTTTTTTAAGGAACCTCCAAAAATGGCACCCCACTCCAGTACTCTTGCCTGGAAAACCCCATGGGCCCGGAGCCTGGTAGGCTGCTGTCCATGGTGTCACAAAGAGTCGGACATGACCCAGCGACTTCACTTCACTTCACTCACATATAGTTCTCCATAGTGACTGTACCGATTTACATTCCCATCAACGGTGGACAGGGGTTTCCTTTCTCCACACCCTTTCCAGCATTTATTATTTGTAGTTTTTTTTTTTTGGATGATGGCCATTCCGATCGGTATGAAGTGGTATCTCGTTGTAGTTTTGATTGGCATTTCTCTAATAATTAGTGATGTTGAGCATCTTTTCCTGTGCCTGTTGGCCATCTGTATGATTTCTCTGGACACATTTCTGTTTTAAACCACTCAGTTTGTGGTCACTTTTATGGCAGCCACAGGAAACGAACACAAAACCCTCTAGAGGACTCTGGTGCACATTAAAGTTGAAAGCCCCCTGGCTCAGAGCAGTACTTCTCCAAGGGTGTAGGTACAGAGGCCCATCCCTTGTTCGCCCAAACCCAGACCAGACGTTTTTATGTTTTTAAAGCAAGTTTCTATGGTTACTTTTATGCACACTAAAAACTGAGAGTGTTTAGCCTTGAAGAGTGTTACTTTGTGAGTAAAAACCTCTTGTCTCTTCTTCCCTGCCTGGCCATGCCAGTCAAACAAGACACATCCTTCTTTAGCCAGCTTTCTACATTTGCAGGAGAACTTTTTTTTTAACCTTTTATTTTATATTGGAGTATAGCTGATTAACAATGTTGTCATAGTTTCAGGTGGACAGCAAAGGGACTCAGCCATACATATACGTGGATCCATTCTCCCCTGAACTCCCCTCCCATCCTGGCTGCCATGTAACATTGGGCAGAGTTCCCTGGGATATCCAGTGGGACCTTGTTGCTTATCCATTTTAAATATACCAGTGTGCACAAGACACAATGATCGGGTCTCATCACTTCATGACAAACAGATGGGGAAGCAATGGAAACAGTGACAGATTTTATTTTGGGGGGGCTCCAAAATCACTGCAGATGGTGACTGCAGCCATGAAATTAAAAGACACTTGCTCCTTGGAAGAAAAGCTAGGACCAACCTAGACAGCATATTAAAAAGCAGAGACATTATTTTGCCAACACAGGTCTGTCTAGTCAAAGCTGTGGTTTTTCCAGTGGTCATGTATGGATGTGAGAGTCGGACTATAAAGAAAGCTGAACACCGAAGAATTGATGCTTTTGAACTGTGGTGTTGGAGAAGATTCTTAAGAGTCCCTTGGACTACAAGGAGATCCAACCAGTCAATCCTAAAGGAAATCAGTCCTGAATATTCATTGGAAGGACTGATGCTGAAGCTGAAGCCCTGATACTTTGGCCACCTGATGCGAAGAACTGACTCATTTGAAAAGACCCTGATGCTGGGAAAGATTGAAGGAAGGAGAAGAAGGCAGTGACAGAGGATGAGATGGTTGCATGGCATCACCAACTCGATGGACATGAGTTTGAGCAAGCTCTGGGAGTTGGTGATGGACAGGGAAGCGTGGCATGCTGCAGTCCACGGGGTTGCGAAGAGTTGGACACGACTGACATGTCGATCCCAAACTCCCTAGTTATCTCTTCCCCTCATTCTTCCCCCGTGTCAACCAGAAGTTCACTAGTAGAACTTACTTTTATTATTATCATTCTCACTATTGCTTTTATTGCTAGCTTTATTTATGCTTCTCTGTGTTCAGCAGGGGAAGAAAGTGAACCTGGTTAACATTCATCTGGGACCTTATATCTGCCCTATACTGTAAGTGACTCAGGCTCAATGCCTGAAGCATCCGGGCCTGGATGAGAAGATGTCAAAGCCAAGAAGCATGAGGCTCGACTCCCTGGTTCACATCTGGGGGACAGGACCACCAAGGAAGCTGGGTAGGGGGGTGGAAATTTCCTAATCATCTGCTTTAATGGTGTAATGAAGTCAGCATAATTATATACCCAAGAAGTCTCCATTATTCACCATTCTCTGATCTCTAGCATCAGCCCCCTAGGAGACAGAGGGCCTGGCTGGCTAGAGATTCTTGCTTGGTCCTCTAGGTCCTAAAGTGAAGGGATCTGGAGCCCATCCTCATGGTTTGAACACTTAGGAAGAGCTTTTGAATCCAAGGTGCTCTGTTGTGTCTGCTGCCTATAAGAGACAGGAAGATGGGGAGACGAGCCAGGCTGGACTGGGAAAACCATCAGCTAAGTCTCTGGGATCCCCAAGGGATTCTTTTGGTTCTGAAAACTCACCCTGGAGATTTCTAGAACAGCTGAGCTCATTCAGTTCATAGTATCTGTTGGTAGCCTTGGTTGTCCTCTTTATGCAGCCTCTTCACGTGTATTATCTTAATTAACCCTCAGAAAATCACCAATCCAGAGCCCATAATGAGCTTATGTGCTCAGTCATGTCCGACTCTTTTCGACCCCATGGACTGTAGCCCGCCAGGCTCCTTTGTCCATGGAATTCTTTTTTTTTTTTTTTTTTAAATTAAAATCACTTCCACACACTGGAGAAGGAAATGGCAACCCACTCCAGTGTTCCTGCCTGGAGAATCCCAAGGACAGGGAAGCCTGGTGGGCTGCTGTCTATGGGGTCGCACAGAGTCGGACACGACCGAAGCAACCCAGCAGCAGCAGCAGCAGCAGCAACAGGTACCAAAATCCTGTCCATGGAATTCTCCAGTCAAGAATACTGGAGTGGGTTGCCATTTCCTTCTCCAGGGCATCTTTCTGATGGGATCCCAAGGGATTCTTTTGGTTCTGAAAACTCACCCTGGAGATTTCTAGAACAGCTGAGCTCATTCAGTTCATAGTATCTATTGGTAGCCTTGGTTGTCCTCTTTATGCAGCCTCTTCACATGTATTATCTTAATTAACCCTCAGAAAATCACCAATCCAGAGCCCATAGCCCCTAATGAGCTTATGTGCTCAGTCATATCTGACTCTTTGCGACCCCATGGACTGTAGCCTGCCAGGCTCCTTTGTCCATGGAATTCTCCAGGCAAGAATACTGGAGTGGGTTGCCATTTCCTTCTCCAGGGCATCTTTCTGACCCAGGGGTCAAACCCATATCTCCTGTGTCTCCTGCATTGCAGGAGGATTCTTTACCTGCTGAGCCATCGGGGAAGCCTATATGAGAGATATTATAGCTTCCTATTTTGCAAAGGATGAAATAAAACCCAAGGAAAAAGGAGCCTGCCAAAGGTCACACAGCTGGTGAGGCAGAACCGGGATTTATCTAACTCAGCATTTCTTAACCTCAATACGGTTGATATTTGAGGCTGAATAATTTTCTGTTGGGGGGGGGGGAGGTTGTCCTGTACAGTGTAGCATATCCTTTCCAGTTACGACAGCCAAGATATCTCCAGATGTTGTCAATCATCCTTGTGGGGACAAAACTATCTCCTGTTGAGAACTAGGGGTCAAACTATGGATCCTGTGTTTTTCCTAAGATGCTGCTCTGCCTCTGCGAACATCCCAAATCTGAGTATCTCTGTATGAGTCATCAGAGTATAAAGTTATATATGATACAACTCATTCACCTCATCACTGCCTAGTCAATTCCTCTTCCAAACACAAACACACACGCCTCTGCTATTTTAGTGGTGTGGATCAACACAGAGGTTTGTCCACTTGGTTTTAAAGTCAAGCAGTAAGTTGAATGCTAAGTCACTTCAGTCATGTCTGACTCTTTGTGACCCTATGGACTGTAGCCCGCCAGGTTCTTCTGTCCATGGGATTTCCCAGGCAAGAATACTGGAGTGGTTTGCCATGCCCTCCTCCAGGGGATCTTCCAGACCTAGGAATCGAACCAGCATCACTTACATCTCCCGCACTGGCAGGTGGCTTCATTCCCACCAGCACCACCTGGGAAGCTCGATCAGTAAGTTACTGGTTGGGCTTCTTGAGGCTTCATTATGCGGCCTTAGCAAGAGCGTCTTGAGAACACTGATTTCCTTATTTCCCCTCCATTCTTTTCCAAGAATCAGCTGGATCGTCATCTCTGTAGATTAATAGTTTTTCTGTAATGTGTTTGGCATTGTATCCCCAGTGCCTGTTATGGTGCCCGGCAGGTAGTAGCCTTTCAGTAAATACCTGTTGAACTCATGAAAAAATCAATTTTAGTGTCCTTTCCATTGCATTCAAATCACAAGAGCCATCTGTGTGTCTTCTTTGGAAAAGACTCTGAAGAAGAATGGATGTATGTATATGTATAGGCTTCCCAGGTAGCCTGAGTAGTAAAGAACCCGCCTACCAATGCAGGAGACGTAAGAGATGCAGGTTCAGTCCCTGGGTCAGGAAGATCCCCTGGAGGATAGCATGGCTACCCACTTCAGTGTTCTTGCCTGGGGAATCCCATGGACAGAGAAGCCTGGGGGGCTACAGTCCATGGGGTCGCAAAGAGCTGGACATGACTGAGTGACATACGTAGCACACACGCACATGTGTATGTATAACTGGATCACTTTGAGGTCCAGCTGAAGCTAACAAAACCTTGTAAATCAACTATACTCCAATATAATATAAAAATTTTAAAATCTCAGGAGCATTCATTAGCTCTTAGTGACAATGACAGTTTACCTTGGTTACCACTGGGTTCTGAAGGAAGCAGCAGAAACCCACTCAAACTACATAAAGAAGAGGAGCTATTTGCTGGAAAGATCCACAGATACTCATAGACTCCGAGGGGAGAAGTCCAGCCTAGCTTCCTGAGCGACCAGGACCAGGAATTGGAAATGCCTCAGGACCAAAGCCATTATTCTTCCTTTCTCTGCAGGAATAGCTCCTGACCTCAGGTTTGCTTAGTGATTACCTTCATCTCCCTCTTTCTGCTTGCCCCTCTCCTTTTTATCCTTTTATTCCTTTTCTCCAGACCAGCTTCCTTTCTCTACATGGCAAAAAAATGGTCTCCTCAAAACTGAAATCTTGATCCCCACATTTACTTGACCTCTTACTTCAAATACAAATCCAGACCAAGCGAACTCTAACCATCAGTTTCAAGTTTTCAGGAAAAAGACTCTGATTGGCTCAACTTGGATCAGATGATCATGTCTGGTCCAATCAGGAGTGTCCAGGAAGTAAGCAGGGTTTGTGTTACATAAAATGACCCCAGAGTCCCCATTTCTATGTGTGAGGAATAGGGGATGGGGAAATAGCCCCAAAGGCTGCTACTGTTCTTTCTCTGCCCAACTGAGAAGTCATAGGTCCTCCTAGGCTGGCCAAAGGCATGTACTCAGTAAGAAACTTTTGAAGGTGGGAGAGCTGGGTGTTGACATACCAGCCTTATTACTTGTAAGGACACACAGGTTATACTACAGTCATAAAAATGCAGCAAAAACAAGTAAAAAGAAGCCAAAGAAGATGAAAAGAAGCCTAAGCAAAAGAAATCTCAGGGGATCTGCTCTTTTGAATACAACCATAATGATGGTAATGAACACAGAAATGGTTGGAATGAAAACAGGTGCTTGTTTGATTCTCTTAAGTAATGATAATGATAAAAAGAGAAATAGCAAATGTGTATCTAGCATTTACTGGGTGTCAGGCACTGTTCTAAGTGTTCGACAGATTATCCATCAACCCTTTTAATCCTGCAGAAACTTGATGGAGATTCTAAAGGGTGAGAAACCTAGTACTAGACACTGGAGGTTGTGGAGTGGTGATGCTCAAACTCCTCAAAAATAGCTTTGAAACTAATTAGGAGAATAAAGAGGAAGGGCATGTCTGACTTCCTCTGGAGGAAGCAAGAGAGTGGTTAGAGTTAGGTTCTGCAGCAGCCAGACAGCTGTGGTTTGAATCTAGCTGAATCTTGACATTGTGCAAAGTTTCTTAATATCTCTGAACCTCAGCTTCCTCTTCTGTAAAATGGGGATTAAAAAAACCTACCGTGGAAGATTGTGGGGAGGATGAAATGTGACATGCATGTGTGCTAAGTTGCTTTAATCAGTCCAACTCTTTGTGAACCTATGGACTGTAGCCCGCCAGGCTCCTCTGTCCAGGGGATTCTCCAGGGAGTGGGTTGCCTTGCTCTTCTCCAGGGGATCTTCCTGACTCAGGGACCGAACCCACATCTCTTGAGTCTCTTGGCAGGCAGGTTCTTTACTATCAGCACCACCTAGGAAGCCTGTTAAATGTAACACAGGACCTCTGAAATGCCTCCTACAGCCCCTGGCACATAGAAGACCTTAATAAATGCAATGATATGTTAGTTGGGAATACAGAGTGTGGATTCCAGACTGTATACCTTACAACCTTTGCACACTTGGAATTAATTCTCAAAAAACTTTGACTTTCTCATCTAAAAAGCATGTTTGATGATAGATCCTATCTCGTGGGGTCTTATGAGGAAGAATTCAGGTAATTCAAGATAAAGTCCCTAGTGCTATCTATCACATATTGTCAGTTTGTTGTTATTGTTGCCAACATTCTAGGATGAGGAACTAAAGTAACACAGAGAAAAAGGCAGGCAGTTAAAAATGATAGCATAAAGTCCATTCCACTGTACAATTAGTAAATTACACTCAAGTTTTTTTTTTTTTTTTTGCAAAACTACTTTAACAAGAGGAGGACACTTATGACAGTCACAATGCCCCCCAAACAATTCATTTTTCCAGGAAAATCCATCTTCTTCTGACAATGTTCATTCATTTTGATGGCATCTGCATTCCCCTCGATTTCCCTAATTTTAATAAGGCATTAGGTCAGTGTCACAAAACTAATTTCAGAGTAGTCTGGTTGCTTGACAAAAATTCTGTTGTCATGACATTATTCGGTTGATACAGAGAAACTCTTTTCCATTGACTTCCAGACTCAGACTCTTATGCCAGCACAAGTGTGAAATGGTTGCTTTTAAAAAATATGTAATTAAGGTTTAAAAAATCTGGGAGACACCTTCTTGGAGTGTTAACAGTACACATTAGTATCCGTTGATGCAAGCAATAGAAACCAACCTTGGCTAGTATAAGAGAAGGGAGAACAATAGAACATACAGAATGGATAAGAGTAAGGGAAGGGTAGGGAGCCAGCAACCAGAGGCTCCAGGTATTAAGGAAGCAGGGCAGCAGAACCATCTTCTGTAGACTCCAGCATTTGAGCAGCTCCAATCTTTATCTCCATCTTGTTTTGCTGCGTTTGAGGGCTGAATTCCCAGTTAGAGTCCTGTCAGTCTTGCTTGGCTTGTATATATGCTCCCTGGCTAGGACAAGGTGAGGCACAGTGATTTACAGTTTCATTGAGACCCTAGACACTGAGAGGAGATTTCCTAAAAGAAGGACAGGAACAAGAACATGGTGTATTTGCCTGAATGGGACCTCCTTTTCTTTGGTTGTCATTTACTGGAATTACAATCAATGCTTTGCAGTGGTTGGCTGATGGCCAACTTCAGTCATGGATTGACTCTCACTGGAAACATGAAATAGAGACGCTGTCCGAGAAGGGAGTCACTAGATTCTGGAGGACTAGGATGAGACTACATGATCCTAGTCCCATTTGATTTAATTCAGGGAGCCTTCTCTGTACCCAAGAAAGGATAGAAAATGTGGTCCCCAGAGATGGAGTCTCTTAGCAATCTGGGCTTTGCAATAATTCTTCTGTGCAGAGTACCTCATCTGGATTTAGACCCGAAGCAGTGGGGTGGGGTCACTTACCACAGGGAAGAAGAAGAGATGGGAAAGACAACTTTATAGCACCCTTTATCATGAATGTAACAGGGTCAGATGAGGCTGACAAGCTGGTCCTCACAGCTGCTGTGAAGAAGGAAGGCTGGGCTGAAATTGCAATATGAATTATTTAGGCAGAACATGAGGAAGGGCTTTCTGGCTGCAAGGAAAGGCAGAACATGAGGAAGGGCTGGCTGCAAGGGAAGTCAGACCAGACCTTCAAGGTATGGTTTTGTTCCGAGGTGATCAGTTAGTGTCCCTTCTGCCCCTAATTCTGTGACACCCCCCACCCACCAGGTAACCACAACATTTTGTCTAGGTAGGACTGGGTTTCAGAATATTTCTCAGCCCAGCACTTGAGATGGCCTCCACTGATCAACTGGACTGGGGAATGGGGAAGGGGGATGACCCAATTTATTGCCCCAAATGTAGATTCAAAATTGACATTGTGAATAGAAACAGTTCGCACTCAATATCTCTTCAGTATTTTGCCACACTTGGGAGTCACGGCTGACTCTTTAGGTAATCGCCAAGGCAACAACAATGACAAAAGCAGCAGAAAATCCCAAGGGAGAGAAAAAAGGACAGGGAATTTTGTATGGGTGAATGCTCTGAAGCCGAAGTGCAGTATTAACCGGAAGTGTTTAACTCCCTCGAGAACACACAGAATAGATATGTGTCACTTAAGAGTTTTTGCACTGTATACAGAAAGGAAACACAAGTCACTCTGGCTGAAATGATTTGTGCAACTTATTGACTACAGCAACAGGGAAATCCAGACACTGCTCAATTCGGGTGAGGCTTGATCTAGCAGTGTACAGCCCTCTCCTTTTGTGTCTTCATGGTAATAGCTTCATCCTCAGGCATCTTTTCGTGGGTCATCAGTAGCTCCATGCTCTTTGCTTCTGGTCTAGAAACAGCTGCAGCAGCTGCAGACTTTCCACCATTCAACCCACACCATTCAGAGAAGACAGAACATCTCTTTAAATACCTCTTAGTCGAGTCCTTGGAGTCTCTCTTTCTCATTGGTGGGTTCTTTACCACTAGGGCCATCCGGGAAGCCCACAGTGGTCACATACATGGGTTATTCTGAGGATTTTTCTAGGCATTACATGGGATGATGACAAGCAATAGTGCCTGCATTTGCATCTTAAGTTGGATTCAAATAGGGACTCTTGTGCAAGAGACCTACTGAAGACTGCTTTCCAGAGAAGGGTGGGCTTCCCTGGTGGCTCAGCGGTAGAGAATCCACTGCCAGTGCAAAAGATGCAGGTTCAATCCCTGGGTTGGGAAGATCCCCTGGAGAAGGAAATGGCAACCCACTGCAGTATTCTTGCCTGGAGAATCCCGTGGACGGAGGAGCCTGGCAGACGACAGTCTATGGGATTGCAAAGAGTTAGACACGACTAAATGACTAAACAACAACATTCCAGAGAAGGGTGGCCTCGAGGAAAGCAAATGGTTCAGGGAGAGGAGCTCAGAAGCGTTGGTCTCAGCTGGCCTATGGGCTGATCCCGTGGAGAACACTGGGCCTCCACCGCATCTCAGAGCTGGTCTCACTCTAAGGCAAGGGGTCTGGCTTTCTGTGCTACTGGGCCATTCAGGCTGCTCCAAGGCCCAGGGGATGGAACCTCATTGGTGAGGCAACTTCCATTCAGTGGCAGCCAGTTCTCCAGTGATGAGGGTGGCTGTGAGTCACTAGCAGTCTGTTCACTAGTCAGGGATGTGCCCACCATGGTGAAGGGAATTGATGGCATCGACTCCACCATGCTGGATACAAACTGGCGACTAAGGGGGAGGGAGACTGGGTTTGTGAGTAGCTCCAGCTTATCAACCCAGGAACTGAAGAACAGAGCTGAGGTCCCCAGTGCCAGCAGGTGTTGCAGGAGGATTAGAGATGGAAACTGCTTGCCTCTTACCATGAGCTTATTCCTGCTATCAGTTTTCTCCAAAAAGCCGAACCGTTTTTTTCAAAAAGATGGTCTGGACCAACCCCTTTATTTTAAAAACAAGGGAACCGAGGCCCAGAAAAAAATCAAGTAGCCCAGATTCACACAGAGAGGGGGACAGACCCAAGACTGAACTTGCCCAAGCATCCTTCTTCAAACCCAGCAAGCTCTTTCTGCTGCTTCTCTGAAAACAGGCAGCTAGGGGAGAGGCGGTTGCTTGGTGGAACTATGTCTCCATGAACTCAGTGACCCCCTCCTGCTGCTTAGAAGCAAATTTTGGTCCCGTGGTGAATAAGCCTCCCAGACAATGGTGCCCTTGCTTTGGATGAGGCTCGCGGGAAACACGGTGAGCTCAGGGCCACGATAGGCAGGGTGACAGAGAGCTGGTGCCTGGGCGCTCACATTTATTTAACAAATATTTATTGTGCTGGACAGTGGGGGTTGCGGCCGTGCACCATCCAGTCTTTCTTCTGGAAGCTACAGTCAGTGGCAAAGACAAAAGTTAAACTACTCTTTGTGTGATAAAAATGACAATTTTGGTAACTGCTCTGAAGATATCTAGGGTACTGTGTGAACCCGTAAGCAAGTGTCCTGACCTGGTTTGGGGTTAGAAAGCTTCTCTCTGTGGGATTGATCAGAAGGAGATTGAAAGAATGGAGAGAAATTAGGAATTGGGTGGGCGGGGTTTGAGAAAGAGGATGGAAGAACATTCCAGAAAGAAGGAACAGCGTATGATCTCCAAGGTGGGGTGGTCTGCTTGAGACCCTGTTGATTTGAGGAAGGTGAGGTGGCTGGAGGGTAGGGTGGGAATGGGTGTGTTGAGAGATGAGGGTGGAAATTGACTCTTGAGTCAAGAGGAGGACAGGGCAGAAGGTAAACACAGCAGGTATGAGGGTTGAGGGTGTGTGTGCATGTGTGTGTGTGTGTGTTTGTGTAGGGTAACAGAATATAATTTGTGTTTTAGAAGTATCATTCTGGAAGTTATGGCATGAGGGAGTATACTTAGCAATATGGCAGACTCAACTGGTGTAGCCCTCTCCCTTCTTCACACAAGGTAGAATTATTGGAGAGAGAAACACATATATGTATATATATAATATGAATATATTATTACTATTGTGTGGTTGGATACCATCACTGACTCAATGGACATGAGCAAACTCTGGGAGACAGTGAAAGATAGGGAATCCTGGTGTGCTGCCATCCATGGGGTTGCAGAGAGTCGGACAGGGCATAGCAATTGAACAGCAATTATTAATGAATATAATTTATAGTAACTACTGACATCTCTACTTAAGGCTAGAATGCAGCTTCCTTTATTAAAAGGGTGGAGAAATTCTATCCACATGTTCAGGGAGGGTTGTTGTCAACCCAGGATTGAAGGTTGAGAAAAGGAAATGTTTAGTCGCTACAAAAGTGTCCGACTCTTTTCCATCCCATGGACTATAGCCCACCAGGTTCCTCTGTCCATGGAATTGCCCAGGCAAGAATCCTGGAGTGGGTTGCCATTTCCTTCTCCAGGGGATCTTCCTGAATCAGGGATCAAACCAGCATCTCCTGCACTGGCAGGCGGGTTCTTTATCACTGAGCCATCCGGGAAGCCCTGAGAAAAGAAAATATCCAGTGAAAAAGTGAAAGGTTAGATCTGTGTTATGTATGGGTGTACCCACCTGAAGTAGATTTTTTTTTTCACTTTTTAGTGGCACTGTGTGGCATGTGGGATCTTAGTTTCCCCGGATCACTAGGGAGGTTCCTAGAAATTTTAACATGAGAAATTAAGGTATAAATTCATCTGGGGCCAAGGAAACACCTGGAGAGTAAGACCCCTTTGTATGGTAACTTCTGCATCCCTTGGCGCACAGAACTTTCACAGAATAAAGAACCTCTGTTGATGAGGAGCTCATCATTAAAAAATTATAAGCCACATCATTAGATAGTTTACATAAAGGAAAGTTAAGAAATAACATCTCAGGAACTTGAGACTGTTGAACCATCTGTAAGAGATTATAAAATCAGTTTGTTGAAAATGATCAAATAACAGAAGGATGAAAGACAATCATGAAAGCACAGGATATTGTAAAAAAAGAGAGAAAAAAAAATTTTAAGGCCAACTAAAATAAACAGTAATCAAGAATATCCTCACTGAAATGAAATGCTCGTGGATTTCCCTGGCAGTCCAGTGGTTAGGACTCCCCACTTACAGTGCAGGTTTGGCGTGGGTTCAATGCCTGGTCAGGGGACTAAATCCCACATGCCATGCAGTGCAGCCAAAAAAGTTTTTTTTTTTTTTTTTAATACTTGATTTCATAAACAATTAGACATAGCTTCAGAGAGAGGAAGAGATTGAAAGAAATTATCCAGAGTGAAAAATTGGTGCTGATGAATCAGAAGGTGTCAAGAGTAGAGTCAAAGGATGCTCGAGTTGTGTTGTCCCAGGCAAACATGGTGCCATTGGAATGAAACTTAGGATACTTTGTGTTTCAGGACTAAGAAAAACAGGCCTGCTAAGGCAGCGACTGGGCTTCCTGTGTAGCTCAGCTGGTAAAGAATCCGCCTGCAATGCAGGGGATCCTGGTTCGATTCCTGGGTTGGGAAGTTCCCCTGAAGAAGGGATAGGCTACCCACTCAAGTATTCTTGGGTTTCCCTGGTGGCTCAGATGGTAAAGAATTCTCCTGCAATGCAGGAGACCTGGGTTTGCTTCCTGGGTTAGGAAGATCCCCTGGAGGAGGGCGTGAAAACCCACTCCAGTATTCTAAACCCACTCCAGTATTCTTGGCTGGAGAATCCCCATGGACAGAGGAGCCTGGCGGGCTACAGTCCGTGGGGTCACAAAGAGTTGGACATGCTGAGCGACTAAGCACAGACACAAGAGACCAGTGAGCTTATCCTCTG
Source organism: Bos indicus x Bos taurus (assembly GCF_003369695.1). NCBI lineage: Eukaryota > Metazoa > Chordata > Mammalia > Artiodactyla > Bovidae > Bos > Bos indicus x Bos taurus. The sequence continues at coordinate 30,675,986 of NC_040100.1, read as the reverse complement.
GAGGGAAACCAGTGACTGTGTTGAGTAGAGAGAGGTTGATTTTCAGGCATTATAAGGAGGTTTTCATTTTTCTAAGAACCAGGCTTGAAGAGACAATGAATTATTATTGTGAGCACTAGAGGTGGGTATGGGGTTCCCCAGGTGGCGCTAGTGGTAAAGAATCTGCCTGCCAACGCAGAAGATACGAGAGATGTGGGTTTGATGCCTGGGTTGGGAAGATCCCCTGGAGTAGGAAATGGCAACCCGCTCCAGTATTCTTGGCTGGAGAATCCCACGGACAGAGGAGCCTGGCGGGCTACAGTCCACGCAGCTGCAAGGAGCTGGACGTGACTGAGCGACCGAACACACACACACAGGTGGGAATATGAACCTAGCTCTTTTGGACACCAAAGCCCATTTGTGGAAATACTGAAGCTGGGATGGTAAGGGGGTCACCTTGAGATTTTTCTCGGGACATAGAGTCTTGGATCTGCAACAGAGTTGGAGGGAGAGGAGAAGATGGGGCAGACGGCTTAGGGAGCTGGATCCTTCTTTCTCTGGACTTGGCCTTGGACCTGACTTCAACCTCAGGTAACAAGATGATCAGGAGGAACTTCTACTGAGGATTCTGTCTTTCACTGTAACAAAGGGTTTCAGAAAGCCTGACTCTGCCACTAGCTGTAGGATCTTGGTCCAGTTGCTTTCTGTCTCTGAGCCTCTGTTTGTTCATCTGGAAAGTGGGCATGTTGATAAGGCTCGTCTTACAGGACTTTTGACAAGATTTCCTGAATCATACATAAAATGGCAAGTTGGTAATAAAAGTTACAATATATGTTAGCAGGAAGGCGATCGGTCGTGACTGTTTCTGGATACAACGGAGTAATTGGGACGGGAAGGGTCCACTTAGGAGGGAGTCCATATTAGCTGTCATCAGTTTTTAGGTAAGGATCAAAAAGAGTGAAGAACTATTAAAATCCAAGTTATGAAGTATGCATATGGGGCACAGAGGGAACAGACAGATTATAAATCAGAGAAAGTCAGGCCTCTGGGGAAACCCTGTTCCCCTTTGGGGAGCTGTTGCTCCAATTCAGCCCTGCATTTTTCTTCTGGGTACTCAGGTGGGCTTGGAGAATGTCCTCAGGAGTTGGGTATTTTTCTTCCTTGACCTTCCCTGTCTGCAGCCTTTGTATCTCTTTGCATTTTCACAGTGACAAGCCTCTCTCTATATGCAACATGGTACAATGGGATATATATATATATACATACACATATACAGAGAGAGAGACAGAGAGACAGAGAGACAGAGAGAGAGACAGAGAGAGGGATGGGGGTCTTCCAGGTGGCTCAGCAATTGAGTTCACCTTTAATGTAGGAGCCACAGGAGTTGTGGATTTGACCCCTAGGTTGGAAAGGTCCCCTGGAGGAGGGCATGGCAACCCACTCCAGTATTCTTGCCTGGAGAATCCCATGGACAGAGGAGCCTGGTGGGCCACAGTCCATGGGGTCACAAAGAGTCAGACATGACTGAAGTTACTTAGCACAGCACAGAGAGAGAGAGTTGCCAGGACAAACTAGCTCAGATGAGACTGTCGCTGACTCAGATGCTCACTCCTCTGGCAGAGGAGAGGAGCACCAAGGATTTAAATAGGTGTGGCTCACTTTCCCCCTCTGTCTGCCTCCTCCCTCATCTGCCTTTTCTGCAGCTGGACTCTGCCCAGCTTCAGACCACACCCCATAAAGGAATACCCCATCAGGAGAAGGCCTATTCCTGTGTCTCCCATCTCCCGTTTCAAGGACGCTGCCCAGGTCTCCGCTTCTCAGTACTTTTCCGTTCTCTCTTTGTCCTTTGCCAAAGCGCCAGCAGAAGGGATTCTGGGAAAGAAAAGATTGTCATTGTCACAGGAAAGGAGAAAAGGCAAAATGTGATGAATTCCCCAGATGTGGTCCTCTGATTTGGGAGAAGGATAGAAGATATGATTTTCACCCCCCTCGGAACTGCACGAAGCAGTTGACAAAACATGTAACTGAACTTCACCTCTTTGGAAGATGACTTTAAAATAGGCCATTAGACAAAAGTAAGCGAAGAGCCAATTGAGTGCTAAATATATCTATTCTTATAAAATCTGCTATTTTTGAGTTAAATGTTGCAGAAATTACCAAATTTGCATTTAATTATTTTAATAGATCTTGTTTACAGATGACTAGGCAAAAATGAAAGAAAAAAAAAGTACCCCAAACTAATTCACTTTGACTGCTCGGGTTGTAACTGTGCCTAAAATAGAAAAACATACTCAGAATATTTTCTCAAAGTCATAGGGAAAGCCAACTTTAATTCCATTTGTCTCAGTGTCAACACCACACATGCTGAATTTCCCATTAAATGAGATTTATGCATTTGATATTGGGGACAAAATATACATTCCCTGAAGATGGACTTTTCTGGACCTCTCTCCTAATTGGCTTATAGATCTTGCTTTGGGTGCAATGAAGAGATAGTGCCTTATGTAATTGACAAGATTCTGGTCTCTGTAGTCAAGTACGACTGGGATTGAATTCAAGTTATGCTCTGTACTAGCTGTGTGTCCTTGGGTAAGTCACTTAACTTCTCTGAGTCCTGATCTCTTCTTCTAAAGTAGAGATATTAATTTGACTGTGTAAGAGTGTCAGAAAAGTTAATGATAATCTATGTTGTAAAGTCGGGGCTTCCCAGGAGGTGCTGGTGGTAAAGAACCTGTCTGCTAATGCAGGAGATGTAAGAGCTGTGGATTTGATTCCCAGGTTGAGGAGATCTCCTGGAGGAGGGCATGACAGCCCTCTCCAGTATTCTGGCCTGGAAAATCCCATGGACAGAGGTGCCTGGCGGTCTACAGTCTGTAGGGTCACAAAGAATTGAACATGACTGAAGTGGCTTAGCAAGCACACACATACACAACTAGCGGAGTGCCTGGCACAGAGTGGGTGCTCAGGAAATATGTATTTTGTCCTTCTCCTTGCAGCTTCCTCTTTTTACAGACATCAATTCTTCCCCCTCCTCCTTGAGAGAACAAACTTGCTGGGTTCAATGGTTTCTTAATACCTCCTAGGCCACAGGGATAACCGGGAGAAAGAAGAGGAGAATTAGCTGAGCAAACACTGTTTGTGACTATCCTTGCTGGCACTGTGCGTTTGGAACCTGTTTCTCAGGAGACTGGCAGGCATCTGCCTGAAACATCTTTCATTCCTCCCTCTGCGTTGAGGACGATGAGACCCATTAGCCCACAATACACATACGCAGTTTGTCTTTGTGCTTTCAAGCTAAGCTAAGGATGCATGGCCAGCCTTGCTGTCTGGTTTCTGGGTTGGTTGACCACCTCCATTCTGCATGTTTTAATTACCTGGGGAAGGCGCAATGAGTGAATAGGCAAATTATCATTTCCCAAATGTGAATGTGGTGACCTCACTAGGTCAGCGAAGGGACATGAAAACACAAATTGTTGCTTCTGCCATGTATGGAAATAGCAAGAAGACTGCTGGCTTCATCTTTGAACCAAGAGGAATCTCGCCAGACACCTACTTTGCTGCTGTTGCCTTGATCTTGGACTGCCCAGTCCTCCAGAAGGGCTGTGACACTGAACTAATGGAAATACACTTTGCTGTCCTTGACATGATATGAACTTTGCCTTTGTATCAAGATTTTATGTCTTTGGTACCCAAGGGACCCATGTCCAAACACAATGAATGACTACCAATCAGGAGTCAAATACATTGGGGTTTGAGCTGAAGGCAGTTAATTGTTTGGGAATCTGCAGCTGTCTTCTCTGGGGAGGAAGGTTTTTAAGTGTTGAGAGGCTGCCAACTTCCTCTTCAGGACTGTTCTAGCTCGTGTGGACTTCAGGCACAATATTTGCTATTTGTCAAGGAAGAATATTGTGGTCCAGGCAGTCCTTATTTTACAGACCCCTAGCCTTGCATCCCCTTTATGGATCACAGCCTTGTCATGGTGAAGGGGTTGCGTAGCTCAATGAAGCATGAGCCATGCCATGCAGGGCCACCAAGATGGATGGGTCATAGTGGAGAGAGTATTAAAAGGCAAAGACAAAGACATCGCTTTGCCTATAAAGGTCTATATCATCAAAGCTATGGTTTATGCAGTAGTCACATAGGGAAGTGAGAGTTGAACCACAAAGAAAGCTGAGTGCCCAAGAATTGACGCTTTAGAACTGTGGTGCTGGAGAAGACTCTTGAGAGTCCCTTGGACTGCAAGGAGCTCAAACCAGTCAATGCTAAAGTAAATCAACCCTGAATATTCATTGGAAGGACTGATGCTGAAGCTCCAATATTTTGGCCACCTGATGCAAAGAGCCCACTCTTTGGAAAAGACCCTGATGCTGGGAAAGATTGAGGGCAGGAGGGGAGAGGGGTAATAGAGGATGAGATGATTGGATGGCATCACCGACTCAATGGACATGGGTTTGAGCAAGCTCTGGGAGATGGTGAAGGACAGGGAAGCCTGGTGTGCTGCAGTCCATGGGTTGCAAAGTGTCGGACATGACTTAACGACTGAACCACAAGAACAGCAACAAGCCTTGTATTGCTAAGTTTGACAGAGTATAACATTCAGTCAACGAACCGTTGACAGTCTAACACAAGCAGAAGCTGGTGATATTGTTTCTCATCTCTGTATCCCTGGCATTGAACCTACTATGGCATTTTGTGAATACTCAATAAATAGTGAGTAGGTTTATTCTGCTTGACAATAAACTCTAGCCAGTGGTTCTCAAACTTGAATGTGCCTCGGAGTCACTTGGAAGGCTTGTGATAACACACATTGCTGAGCCTTTGGCTACAGTTTACTATTTATTAGGTCTGGGGTGGGGCCTGAGAATTGACATTTTGAGAACTACAGCTCAGGTGTCAGTAGTGAAAGCTTTCGAGTCAGACTTGAGTTTGAATTCCTACTTCTGCAGGTGTTAGCTGGGTAATTTTGATGCAGATGAGCGAATCCTGTCTGTGACACTTAGCTGTGTGATCTTAGGTGGGGCTTCCCTAGTGGTTCAGTGGTAAAAAAAAAAAAAAAAAAAAATCTGCCTGCCGGAGCAGGAGACATGAGTTCGATCCGTGATCTGGGAGGATCCCCTGGAGAAGGAAATGTCAACTCACTCCAGTATTCTTGCCTGAAAATCTCCAAGGACAGAAGAGTCGGACACAACTTAGCGACTGAACAACAGTGATCTCAGGCAAGTGGCAATCTCTTCAAACCTTGGTTTCCTCACTGCCTGTTTTGTAATATTTAGACACAATGTGTATAAGATGCCAAATGAATCCCGGGTGTGTAATTGGCATCCATAAATGCCAGCTCTGATAACTAATGGCCAATATCCTCTTCCTTAACTAATTCAGAATTAGCTGTTCAATGCTGCCATAAACCCACTGGAGCCCCAGCAAACCAAGGAGTCTCTGTTTCTCTTTCACTTGCTGGCCCTGCGTTGTGCTTTCTGAATTTCTTTTTTTTTGAGGGACTATTCTAGACAACGATTTATCTACCAAAGAACTTAAACTTTGAAATATACATTTTTTTGGATATATTAAGCATTTATGACAGGTTTGAAGTGGCCCCCTCCTTTTCTCAAGGAATATAAAATATATAGATAATTGGGCTTGTGTATAAACAAATTGGGGTTTCCCAGGTGGCGCTAGTGGTAAAGAACCCACCTGCCAATGCAGGAGATACAAGAAACGATGGTTCAGTCCCTGGGTTGGGAAGATCCTCTGGAGGAGGGCATTGCAGCCCACTCCAGTATTCTTGCCTGGAGAATCCCATGGACAGAGGAACCTGGTAGGCTGCAGTCTGTGGGGTCACAAAGAGTCGAACATGACTGAGCACAATAGCAACATTAATGTAAAAAGGATTTTAAATCCTAACAGAATTTCATTTGTTCTTTTATTAAATTTTTGCTTTCCTTGATTTACTTGTAAATGCTACATTTTGTATCTCTAATAAATCAGGTCCATTTTTCTTATTCTCATAACTGAAAAATCACCATTCTACCCAATGTTATTGTATTAGTTTGCCAGTGCTGCCATACCAATGTGCCGTGGGCTGGGGGCTTTAAACAACAGAAATTAATTTTCTCCCAAGTCTGGAGGCTGGAAGTCCAAGATCAAGGTGAGTGCAGTGTTAGTCTCCTTATGAGGCCTTTCTCCTTGGCTTGCAAATAGCCCCCTCTTGCTGTGCCCTCTTGGGGTCTTTTCTCTGTGTGCTGACATCCGTGTGTGTGCGTGTGCCTACACGTGTGTTTTAATCACCCAGTCATATCCAACTCTTTGCATCCCCATGGACTGTAGCCCGCCAGGCTCCTCCGTCCATGGGATTCTCCAGGCAAGAATACTGGAGTGGGTTACCATGCCCTCCACCGGGGGCCGACCCATCCCTAGAACTTCCCTGAAGTTCTGAATCCTGTTCTCTGCAAGTGAAAGGGGAGCCTTTTCCCTGTGTAGAGCATGGGAACACTTTTAGGCCACAGTGAGGAAGGAAGGAGGCTCAGAGAATGAGACATCCAGAATTAACCTAAAGGTCTTGACAGCTTTCTGCAGGATGCCCAGGGCAGAATGTCCAGATTCTCTTTGAGGACCACTTCTGGGCTCCCATCCACTCTGTGCAGGGGGCAGTTGCTGCCTTAGGAGTGGAGCTCAATGCTGAGCTGGATAACATTCCCAGTGGGGTTCCGGACTCGGTGGCCCAGCTCTGATAGGCCTGGCTCTGCTCCTTGAGGCTCTGTGATGTTGGACAGCTCCCTTCGCCTCTCTAAACTTTGATTTCTTCACCTGCAAAGTGGGGCGGCTATGAAGAGTAAGTGAACATTAGTTAGCTAAAAGGAAATGGCATATATATATGTGTGTGTGTGTTTGTGTGTGTGTGAGGGACTGACATTAAAAGCTGCTGAATTTGTTCAATAAACATTTCTTTTTAAAAAAAAATCTAATTTTATTTATTTCACGGCCCCTGGTCATAGTTGTGGAGTGGGATCTTTGATCATCCTGTGGCATGCAGGTTCTTTTAGTTGTGGCATGAGGGATCTAGTTCTTTGGAATCAAATCCAGGCCCCTTGCACTGGGAGCATGGTCTTTGCGACCCCCTGGACTGCATCATGCCAGGCTTCCCTGTCTTCACTTTACCAGAGTTTGCTCAAATTCATGCCCATTGAGTCGGGGATGCCATCCAACCATCTCATCCTCTGCTGCCCCCTTCTCCTTTTGCCTTCAATCTTTCCCAGCATGGGAAGGATGGAGTCTTAGTCATTTCTTGAGTGTATAAGCCATTGTTCTAAGATTCAGAGTTGGCAAACTGTGGCCTGCAGGCTGAATCCAGCTGCTGCCTATCAAACCGTGATTGGAACACATCTACATCTATTCATTTACGTATTGTCCACGGCTGATTTGATGCTACAACGGCAGAATTGAGAAGTTGTGACAGAGACCATATGGCCTGTAAAGCCTAACATATTTACTATTAGGCCCTTCACAGATAAAGTGTGTCAACCTCTGATCTGGGTAATGACACAGAAAAAATCTCTTGACACACACACACATCACTTCCCTAGTATAGTGGGACACTCCAGAAGAGGGGAGATAGGTAATAAACCTAATACATAGCTAAATTTTATGTTATAGGGACTTCCCTGGTGGTGCAGTGGTTAAGAATTTGCTTGCAATGTGTGGGACATGGATCGGATCCCTGGTGGGAGAGCTAAGATTCCACATCCCATGGGGCAACTGAGCCCTCATGCCACAATTATGGAGTCCCTGAGCCACAACTAGAAAAAGCCTGGGTGCTGCAGTGAAGAGCCCACGTGCTGCAATAAAGACTCACACCGCCACAATGAATCAATAGGTAAAATGATCTATTACATTAGGAGGTGGTAAGAGCAATGGAGAAAGATTAAAACAGGGAGGGTGACAGGGCATGCTGGTAGGGAATGTAGTTGTGACTTCAAATTCAGTAGCCAGAGCCAGCAACATTGAGAAGGTGACATTTCAGAAGGAGGTGAGGGAATGAGCAGTGAGGTATCGGGGAGGAGAATGCCCAGGGAGAGGAGGTTACAAGTGCAAAGGCCCTGAGGCAGAAGAGTGCTCAGTGCATCCTGAAAGCAGTGAGGAGTCTGCGTGGCTGGAGCAGAATGTACAGGGAAGAGAAATGGGAAGTCAATCCTAAAGGAAATCAACCCTGAATATTCATTGGAAGGACTGATGCTAAAGTGAAGCTCCAATACTTTGGCCACCTGATGCAAAGAGCTGACCCATTGGAAAAGACCCTGGTGCTAGAAAAGATTGAGGGCAGGAGGAGACGGGGACAAAAGAGGATGAGATGGTTGGATGGCATCACCGACTCAATGGACATGAGTCTGATCAGACTCCGGGAGATAGTGAAAGACAGGGAAGCCTGGCGTGCTGCAGTCCATGGGGTTGCAAAGAGTCAGAATGACTGAGCAACTGAACAACAGCACCTCACTGGGGGGCAGGGGACAGTTGTCTCTGACCTTGTGGTTTCTTCAGAGGATTCTGCCTTTTGCCCTGTGTGAGCTGGAACACTGGGTGGTGATGAGCTGAGAAAGGCCATGATCGGACTTGTACTTTATAACTCCCTCCTTGGCTGCAATATTTGAGCCAGGGAAAATTCAGGAGTTTGGAGAGCCTGGGGTCTCCACGTGGACCTCTGAGCCTCCCATCCTGGACCATTTCCCTTGACACCTGCAGGCGGTGATGAGAACCCAGGAGTTGACAGGGGTCAGCCTATGATGCAACAGCAAGCGGGACTGATGTGAAGGAACAGTGGTCTTTAAGGGATGGATGCTAATCCTCGCCAGCAGGTTGTTGGGAATACAGGAAAGGGAGCTCAGTGCGCCAGAGACGATTTCTCAGAACTCAGAAAAGCAGATTTTAATATCAGGGCTTCCAGCTTTTGTAAGTTTGCTAGTAATTCAACTTGTCTTTTTTAAATATCATGCAAAACAAGGAGTATCGGCAGAAAGTTTCCAGCACAAATACAGATGAATGCCCCCTTTTTGCTTCTCATACCTTGCAGGTGGGCTTCCCAGGTGGCACCAGTGGTAAAGAACCCACCGGCCAATGCAGGAAATGTAAGCAACCCAGGTTCAATCCCTGAGTTGGGAAGATCCCTTGGAGAAGGGTGTGGCAGCTCACTCCAGTATTCTTGCCTGGAAAATTCCATGGACAGAGGAGCCTGATGGGCTGTAGTCCATGGGGTTGCAAAGAGTCGGACATGACTGAAATGACTTAGCAGGCATGCAACTTGAAGGTGTAGCTTGAGAGCAATGAGGGGTCTTCACTTGGCTCACTCCTACCCCTGGTCTAACCCTGTCCTCAGGGCTACTCCAGAGACTGAGAGGCTACAAGCTTATGCTTGCCCTCCTGAAGTTTCCACTCTAGGAAAAAGAGTAGCATACAAGTCCTTAAAAACAGAGAAATAACTGCGTTAAGGTTAGGGTTAGGGTTATTATTATAGACTGGAGTCCGGCCAGCAATTGCGTTTTGTTTGAATAACATAACTGCATATAGAATAAAAAATGTCTTAACTGCTGGCTTTTGAAAAGTGAAAGATTTCAGAGTAAATTCCAGATTTGGGCTTCTCATGAAAACATTGGGAAACTCTGGCCACACCAGACCCAAATTCCAGCATGATTAATGGTAATGCTGAGAATGGCTCCCTCTTGCAGGTGGGGTGTGTGCTCCCCGTTCACTCTGGGCCAGGTCTACCTGGCTAATTTATATACCCTGCCTGTTCTCCTCCTTCCTGAAGTTCTGGGTTTGCATCTCTTGAAGTTGAGGCTGCATGTCTGAGTAGCACACCTGGGGCTGAGTCTTGTGTGTATGAAGTCCCATGCTTGGCCCTGGGACTCAGAACCTCATGTCTGCTGTGACCAGTAAATGACCAGTTACGATTCCTCCAGGGGGTTGTTGCATCCCCGTGCACTTGGCTCAATCTCCAGGCCAGACCAGCCTTCAGAGGAAATTAGAATGACTGCTATTTTGGGAGAATTCTGACCTGCCCTCTGTGTCCCAGAGGTATCCTTTCTTTATCTCTTCCAGGTCCCTCTGTTCTCAGGTGGTTCTCAGGGCCAGGAAGTCCATGGTAACCATTATTGCCCCTCTGAAATATTAGGGGCAAGAGAGAGAGAGGAGATTTTCCTTCCATCCCATCTGATGCCCCAGTTCAGCCTTCTTGGTCAAGTTGATCACACCATAAAGTGAGGGTCATGGCTGGGCCTTGGAAGACATTTCATCCATGAGGTCGTAACTGGCTTTCCCCTTTCTGTCCTCTCTCCTGACTTCCCCCTCCCCCAGCCCTTTCTCCATTTCTCTGTCACTGTGATGCTGCACTGATTCCCCTTGACTTTTGGGGGAAAATTCACTCTCCATGACTTGTTTTGTCCCTGCTAATCCCCAATCAATATGGCATCCAATGCAGTTACTGTTCAGGGAAAAATAATTATTATTCTCCCTGGGCCCAAAGTCATCTTAATTTAAAGGATAAATCGTTAAGTCAACTTCCAGTCTTCATTCTTAAGGGACACAGGCCATGAGTTGGCAGATGGAACAGTTTATGATAGTCTATTCATATAGCAATGCCCTTTTAATTTTTTTTAAGTATCCAGAAATTAATTTTTTGCACCACGTGGCATGTGGGATCTTAATCCCCAACCAGGGATTGAACCCGTGCCCTTTGCATTGGAAGCACAGAGTCTTAACCACTGGACTGCCAGGGAAGTCCCTATCTTTTCTTATTTCTACTTTTTTTGAAGGCTTACTATGCGTGAATCTCTGACTGCATTATCTCTAGTTCTTCCAATAGCCTGCAAGGTAGTTTTCTCAGTTACAACATGAAGAAATTGAGGCAAAAAGATGGCACAAGTTACCCAAGGTCATATGACTAGTTGGTGGCAGAACTGGGATTGAAACACAGATGTGTCAGACTTCAAAGCTTATGCCATACATTGAGGAAGACACCCACCAAGACCCCCATCCCCCTGCTTTTCATCCTTAAGCTTCTCTGGGATAGGATGAAATCTCCCTCCTTAAAGATTTCTCCTATGTGAATTTGATGATTTATCTCCTTTGAGCATGACTTATAGAGTTCCTGTGATGTCTAGGGGGACGTGATTATCTTTCTTGGATGACTTATCACACATCTGGGGCCATGGAGTATCTTTAATGTCTCATGAACGTGTGAGTGGGAGAAGCCTTGGCTGATGGAAAGGAAGCTTATTGCTCTCACATCTGCAAAGCAAGAAGTCTCCAGTGGGAATCAGCTCCCCTCTCGTACATCATGTGTGACCCAGTCTTCCCAGGATTCTCAGCCTTGAGGAATGATGGAGTCACAGGGGCAGAGATTGCTCACATTTTCTGACTGGTATCATCATTCACACACACAGACTTCTGCCCGTGCAAACATTCTCTCTGTCGAGATTTCTCATGGCGGGTTCACCGTGTACTTGCATTTGTCTAGCTGCATTCCTTTCATAGAATCCACCGTGATTTTTTTCTTCTGCTCTGGCCTCATTGTCATTATTTGTGATTTAAGAAGCTCTTGAGGATGCTTCATGGTGCTGGTGCCCTTGAATCACCACCCATTGACTCTGTCCTGATGTTCACAAAGATTCCAACTCTGAACTTTCCAGAGTCGTGAGAAGTAGTCTCTCCCCAATTCTGAGGTAGAATCTACTACCTGAGTTCCAAAGCCATCCTGCTTGGCTTTACACTAAAACATCTCATGAAACCAGACCTTCCGTTTCTCCATTCGTTCCCTCTCTAGAATGCTCCAAGGGTCACACACCTGGTTCTTGCACCATCCCCACATCTGTCTCTCTCTGGTCATCCAAGTCTCTTGCTTTCATCTTTATCCCCAACCAGTGCTCTACTGCAAGGAACTCATGTGAAAGAATTGTCTCATTGTCTCAAGGGGCTTAGCTCACCAGATCTCCACACGCTCAGACATATCTGAAGTTCAGTCAAGGTAGGGCATGATAATAGTGAACAGTATGGTTATGGATGGGGATGTAAAATGGTGCAGTGGCTTTGGAAAATGTCTGACAGTTACTTAAAGTATAAACTTCTCATACAACGTAGCAACTTCATTGCTAGGAATCTACCCAATAGAAATGAAAGCATATGTTTACACAAAGACAAGTCCATGAATATTTATGCAAGCATTATTCATAATAGCTTCAAAGTGGAATCAATCCAAATGTCCGTCAATCAATGGATGGATATACAAGATGTGGTATATCCAAGCAGTGGGATACAATTCAGCAATATAAAGGAATGAAATACTAGACCTGTTATGACATGAGTGATCCTCAGAAACCTTATGCTAAATGGGATAAACCAGATATATAAGCTAGTTGTGGTATGATTCCATTATGAAATATCCAGAGAAGGCAACTCTAAAGAGACAATAAGTAGATCAGGTTGCCTTAGGCTAGAAGTGGGAGCAAGAATTAAGAGCAAGTAGGCACGAGGAATCTTCTTGGTGCTGGAAATGTCTAAAGTTAGAGGGTGGTAATGACTGAAATATTATAGATTTACTAAAAGTCCCCCATAGAATTGTATACTTACAATGGCTGGATTTTATGATATGTAAATTATATCTCAGTGAAACTGATTTTTAATATATGGGCTCTAATTCAGACAGACCTTGATTTGAGTTCCTACTGCATTGCTCACTGGTTATGCCATTGCTGAATTTAATTGAGCTTCACTTTCCTTTTCCATAAAATGGGCATAAGCACTACCTCCCTGGGCTTTCGTGAAGATAGATATTGGTTAGAACATGAGAAATGCTTAGCATCAAGAAAATATAGCAACCAAAATTAGAATTTGTAAAAAAAGAACAACTTATATACTGTGCTCAGCAAGTTATTTTTAATTGTTGTCTTTCCTTGATGCTGATGTTTTTAATATTATTAACATTTTAAAAATATACTGTAAGAGACTGTAAGAGTGTACAGCTAGCAGAGTAATTATGTTTCTTTATTGTCAGTGGTTCTTTTTTATATTCCACATTTTAAAATGATGAAGTATATTCATAAAAGTACAAATGCTATGGCCTTGAGTACAAGTATTTAAAAAAATTTTTTATTGGAGTATGGTTGCTGTACAATGTTGTGTTGGTTTCTACTGCACACCAGTGTGAATCAGCTGTGCATATAGGTATGTGTGTGTTCCTGCTTAGTCACGTCCAGCTCTTTGCGACCCCATGGACTGTAGCCCACGAGACTCCTCTGTCCATGAGATTTCATGACGATCATACTGGAGTGGGTTGCCATTTCCTCCTCCAGGGGATCTTCCTGACCCAGGAATTGAACCCGTGTCTCCTGTGTCTCTTGAATTGACAAGTGGATTCTTTACCACTAGAGCCACCTGAGAAGCCCCATATGTATACATATATTCCCTCTTTTTTGAATTTCCTTCCCATTTAGGTCACTACAAAGCATTGAGTAGAGTTTCCTGTGCTATATAGTAGGCTCTCATTAGTAATCTATTTTATACATAGTATCAATAGTGGTGATTAGGTTTCTTTTATCTTGAAAAGTGTTTCTGAACCTTCCATGCATCTGCAGATTGATCTGCAGACCGAAGGTGTCTTAGACTGGAGGAGATGGACTATTATCATTATCCCTTGCTGCATTCAGTCCCAAGTGGGCCCTATCTGAACTGCATTTCAGGCCACCAGCTTCCTTTCTCCTTGCTTACCACAACAGGTCTTCCGGTCTTCCTGGCTCCTGCTTCCTATTTTTGCAAAGCTTCTTGTAAGGAAGCTTAGAGGGAGGATGGGCAGGCTGTCCCCATGGGGCTTCCCGCAGCATCCCAATTAGACTGGTTGTGGGGAGATTCTGGAGGAGGAAGGTCTGGGCTTGTGCCAGCAGAATGGCTGCGAGTCTGGGGAGAGAGAAAATAGAGCACAGAAAGGGGGCTGAACTTTCTAAGCAGTCAGTTTCATTTTGGTCATGGCAAGTGCCTGTGCTGTCAGGAGGAATCAAGCTCAGCTGCTGAAGAGAGCTGCCAGTGGCTGAGAAACCTCATCCTTACAAGTTACCCAGCTCCTCCTGGGTTTACTGAAAACTTGGCACTGCCTGGTGCGGAATACAGAGCTTGGAGGCAGGGAAATGTGGAGCTGAACTTGAGCGCACCATCTTGGATATTGGCATGGAAATTCTTCATCATTTGGCTTCTGGTTGCACACACTTCACTGTTGCATCTCACCAGAGTTTGCTTCCTCTGTATACCCTGTTCTCCCTATTTCCACAGGTACAGCTCTGCCTCTGCTTTTTTGCCTTCATCCCTGCAGCCCTCCCCCCACCCCCCTTCTCTTTTGGCAGATGTGGAAATCGGCGGCAGAGCTGGAATTAGAATCCAGTTTTCAATGACTTAAGAGCCTGATCTCTTGGCTACGAAGTTCTATTACCTCCCAGATTTTGGTGTGAATCATACCACATGTTATCACATCATATCATAATTGTATACTAGTGCGTCTGCTTCTCATGTGCACAGATTGTGTATATTTCATCACTGTATCTTCTGGGCCCAGCCCAGAGCCTGAGGACGGAAGTGAGTTTGGTATGTGTTAAGTTCCTGAGTCGGACCTCACTTCTTCCACCTACTAGCTCTGTGGCTTTGGGTGACTTGTTTAACCTTTCCGCGTCTCACTTTCTTCATTAGAGTATGTGTTACATGTTGTTGTTTAGTCACTAAGTCATGCCTGACTCTTGCAACCCCATGGATTGTAGCCCACCAGGCCCTTCTGTCCATGGGATTTCCCAGGCAGGCATACTAGAGTGGGTAGCCGTTCCCTTCCCAGGGGATCGTCCTGACCCAGGGATTGAACCCACATCTCCTGCATTGGTAGACAGATTCTTTACCGCTGAGCCACCTGGGAAGTCCCTCACTTTCTTTGTGATTTAGTGAGGTGATGCATATATGGTGCCTGATAGGAACTAAGTGCGGTGGGCAGCTTTGTCTTCCTTTGGGCACCCAAACCTTGTTTATCCTCAGTCAGCTCAGTTTTGATGAGATTTACTGTAATCTCCAGCTCCAGGGACAGTGTCATGACTCTGGTCACATGGATTGGTTCACGGGAAGTCATGTGACCTCAATGGACCAATCCATGCCTGCCTTGGGACTTTGGCTAGAAATATCATGAAGAGGCACTTTTCAGCCTTCCAAGTTGATGGGTGCCAAGGGACATTTAAACACTGAGCTGTTGTTGCCACCTGGTGGGAAAGCATTTCCTGAGAATGAGGCCAAACCAGAGGAAACAGAGCCAAGAGAAGGAAGGTCAAAGAGAGAACTTTGGTCATAATGAGTCTCTGGGTCCTGTTATACCTCCACATTTCTAGTTGCATAAACCAAAAAAAAAAAAAAATTCTCCCTCTCTTCTTGCTCTGGCTTGAGCTAGCTTAAATATGTTTTGTCACTTGCAAGAGAAATTTGTGCTTCACATAGTAGGCATTTTAAAATGGCCAGTCTTTTTTTTAAATTGAAGTATTGCTGACTTACAATACTGTATTAGTCTCAGATATACACCATAGTGATTCAATATTTTATAGATTAGACATTTAAAGTTTTTATAAAATATTGACTATATTCCCTGTGCCCTGTAATATGTCCTTGTAGCTTATTTATTTTATACATGGTAGCATGTACCTCTTAGTCCCCATTCTTTTCTTGCCCCTCCTCCCATCCATCTCCCCACTGGTAACTGCTGGTTGTTCAGTATACCTGTGAGTCTGTTTCTACTTTGTAATATTCATTCATTTGTTTTATGGCAAATCTTGCTTTCATTTAAATGTTCAGTAAGTGATGGAGTGAATAGAAATAATAAATGCTTATAAAATGATCAGAGTTGAACTTCAGATTTAACAAAGCTCAAATAATTAGATGGGAAGCCAAGGTGCAGATTGGTAATAGGGTCCAGAATTCACAAGGTGAAAGATTGTTCAGTTGGATGCAGGTACTGTGGCTGCATTATTTTCTTGTATGGGAGTCACACTGGGGTCAAGGAATAATTCTGGCAGATGATGCTGACCAGGTAGGTTGGGGCCATGTCATCAGAACCTTCAATGGCATGATGTTGCATTGGAGAATGAATGGTGGCAGGTGAAACCAAAGGCAAATAGATCATTTGGGGACCCTGAGTGGGGATAAATAGAACAGTGGCAGTTTTTTGAGGCACATAAATAGTCTTTAATCTCAAGTCATCATAAATCAGCTTGGAAAGTAGGGATATGAATAAGAGTCTAATATGGCATAGCACAAGCCTTACATGTAGTAGGTTCTACAGATATGAGTTGATTTGATTTTTTTCAAGGAATTGAGGTTTTTAGCTATAGTTTGATAGTATCCTAACACTTCACAGACCAGGCATTGTACAAGGTACTTGGATTCAGATCAGATCAGTCACTCACTCGTGTCCGACTCTTTGCGACCCCATGAATTGCAGCACGCCAGGCCTCCCTGTCCATCACCAACTCCCGGAGTTCACTCAGACTCATGTCCATCGAGTCAGTGATGCCATCCAACCATCTCGTCCTCTGTCATCCCCTTCTCCTCTTGCCCCCAATCCCTCCAAGCATCAGAGTCTTTTCCAATGAGTCTTTTCCAATGGCCACCTCTTCGCATGAGGTGGCCAAAGTACTGGAGTTTCAGCTTTAGCATCATTCCTTCCAAAGAAATCCCAGGGCTGATCTCCTTTAGAATGGACTGGTTGGATCTCCTTGCAGTCCAAGGGACTCTCAAGAGTCTTCTCCAACACCGAAGTTCAAAAGCATCAATTCTTCAGTGCTCAGCTTTCTTCACAGTCCAACTCTCACATTCATACATGACCACTGGGAAAACCATAGCCTTGACTAGACGGACCTTTGTTGGCAAAGTAATGTCTCTGCTTTTGAATATGCTATCTAGGTTGGTCATAACTTTCCTTCCAAGGAGTAAGCGTCTTTTAATTTCATGGCTGCAGTCACCATCTGCAGTGATTTTGGAGCCCAGAAAAATAAAGTCTGACACTGTTTCCACTGTTTCCCCTGTTTCCCCATCTATTTCCCATGAAGTGATGGGACCGGATGCCATGATCTTCATTTTCTGAATGTTGAGCTTTAAGCCAACTTTTTCACTCTCCACTTTCACCTTCATCAAGAGGCTTTTCAGTTCCTCTTCACTTTCTGCCATAAGGGTGGTGTCATCTGCATATCTGAGGTTATTGATATTTCTCCCGGCAATCTTGATTCCAGCTTGTGCTTCTTCCAGCCCAACGTTTCTCATGATGTACTCTGTATATAAGTTAAATAAACAGGATGACAATATACAGCCTTGACATACTCCTTTTCCTATTTGGAACCAGTCTGTTGTTCCATGTCCAGTTCTAACTGTTGCTTCCTGACCTGCATATAGGTTTCTCAAGAGGCTGGTCAGGTGGTCTGGTATTCCCATCTCTTTCAGAATTTTCCACAGTTTATTGTGATCCACACAGTCAAAGGCTTTGGCATAGTCAATAAAGCAGAAATAGATGTTTTTCTGGAATTCTCTTGCTTTTTCCATGATCCAGCAGATGTTGGCAATTTGATCTCTGGTTCCTCTGCCTTTTCTTTTCTTCTTCTTCTTTTTTTTTTTTTTGATTTTATTTTATTTTTAAACTTTACAAAATTGTATTGGTTTTGCCAAATATCGAAATGAATCCACCACAGGTATACATGTGTTCCCCATCCTGAAACCTCCTCCCTCCTCCCTCCCCATACCATCCCTCTGGGTCGTCCCAGTGCACCAGCAAAAAAATAAATAAATAAATAAATAAAAGAAAAGGCAGAGGAACCAGAGATCAAATTGCCTCTGCCTTTTCTAAAACCAGCTTGAACATCAGGAAGTTCACGGTTCACATATTGCTGAAGCCTGGCTTGGAGAATTTTAAGCATTACTTTACTAGCGTGTGAGATGAGTGCAATTGTGTGGTAGTTTGAGCATTCTTTGGCATTGCCTTTCTCTGGGATTGGAATGAAAACTGACCTTTTCCAGTCCTGTGGCCACTGCTGAGTTTTCCAAATTTGCTGGCATATTGAGTGCAGCACTTTCACAGCATCATCTTTCAGGATTTGAAATAGCTAAACTGAATTCCATCACCTCCACTAGCTTTGTTCATAGTGATGCTTTCTAAGGCCCACTTGACTTCACATTCCAGGATGTCTGGCTCTAGGTCAGTGATCACACCATCGTGATTATCTGGGTCATGAAGATCTTTTTTGTACAGTTTTTCTGTGTATTCTTGCCATCTCTTCTTAATGTCTTCTGCTTCTATTAGGTCCATACCATTTCGTCCTTTATCGAGCCCATCTTTGCATGAAATGTTCCTTTGGTATCTCTGATTTTCTTGAAGAGATATCTAGTCTTCCCCATTCTGTTGTTTTCCTCTATTTCTTTGCATTGATCACTGAAGAAGGCTTTCTTATCTCTTCTTGCTATTCTTTGGAACTCTGCATTCAGATGTTTATATCTTTCCTTTTCTCCTTTGCTTTTCGGTTCTCTTCTTCTCACAGCTATTTGTAAGGCCTCCGCAGACAGCCATTTTGCTGTCTGGGGAGGCCTTACAAATTACTTACTTGGATTCAGCTGGTAGAAAAGAGGAAGAGTCCTGGACTTCTCAGAGTGTCGAATGGGACAACAGTCTGTAATACGTTAAAGAAGTGAAAGTGTTAATTGCTCAGTGGTGTCCAGCTCTTGGCTATGTCAAGAATTCTCGAGGTAAGAATACTGCCTGGAGTTGTAGCCATTCCCTTCTCCAGGAGATCTTCCTTACCCAGGGATTGAACCCAGGTCTCCTGCCGTGCAGGCAGATTCTTTACCATTTGAGCCACCAGGGAATGTATCAGGTGGTGATCAAAGCTAAGAAGAAAATAAATTTGGATGAGCAGATGAGAGTTGGGGGAGGCAGTGCTATTTAAGAAGATGGGCGAGGAAAGCTGACAAGGAAGTCTACCTTAAGAGCAAGACGCATAGGAAGGTATGCTTATTAATCTCTGGGGAAATATTCATAATGTAACACAAAATGGAGTGAACATCAGCCAAAGGAGCTAGAAAGCTGATGGAGAGAGAGATTGCTTTCTTTTACCACTGGGGAAATCTTGACTCTGATCCAAACTTTTTTTTTTTTAAAGCAAGTCACTTATGAACTTTTTTCTTTTTTTTGATTTGAAACAACTCACAGCACAACTGATGATATCACAGGAGACTCTCATGAACCTGGGCTGGAGAACAGATTTCCCGGGAAGAGAATATGCTTTCCAAACCATCATGTAGAGAATGGACTAGGACCTCTCTGGGTGCACTAAGCAGCAAGTGTTGGGTGACATGGAACAGACGAGGCTGTGATATGTACTCCATGATTCAGGGGGCCATTTTGACCTGGCGCTCCTGATTCCAAAGTCATGTGATATTTATGAGCTTTTCAGGATTCTAAAAATCAAGCCACTGAAAAAACGTACCCAGTGTTTTGGGCATCAGCCCCCCCGTATTTCATTTTGAGGCTTCAGGGGTAGCCCCATATTGGCATCATTCCTTTCCCCGACTCCTGCTTAGGGATGGGTGAGAGCAGCAAACTCCCAGGGTGTCTCATACACACATCATTAGATTTTGTAAAAAAAAAAACAGAACAAAAACACAACTGAATGTTTGGTGACTTAAAAAAAAAAATCCAAGCTTATGGAGGTGCAATTTACCATAGCATAACATTCACTTATTTTAAATGTACAATTTAGATTTTTTAAAAAATAGCTTTATTTATTTATTTAGGGCTATGCTAAGTCTTTGGAGAAGGCAATGGCACCCCACTCCAGCACTCTTGCCTGGAAAATCCCATGGACGGAGGAGCCTGGTGGGCCGCAGTTCATGGGGTCGATGAGAGTCAGACACGACTGAGTGACTTCACTTTCACTTTTCACTTTCACGCATTGGAGGAGGAAATGGCAACCCACTCCAGTGTTCTTTCCTGGAGAATCCCAGGGATGGGGGAGCCTGGTGGGCTGCCGTCTATGGGGTCACACAGAGTCAGACACGACTGAAGTGACTTAGCAGCAGCAGCATGCTGTCTTTGCTGCCTCTCGGGCGTTTTTCTAGTTGTCGTGCATGGGCTTCTCATTGCAGTGGCTTCTCTTGTTCCAGAGCATGGGCTCTAGGGTGTGCAAGGGGCCTTAGTAGTTGTGGCACGTGGGCTCAGTAGCTATGGTTCCTGCGATCTGGAGCACAGGCTCAATGGTGTGGCGCACAGACTTAGTTGCTCCATGGCACGTGGGATATTCCTAGATCAGGGATCGAACTCATGTTCCCTGCATTGGCAGGTGGAGTCTTTACCACTGAGCCACTAAGGAAGCCCCTGGGTTTTTTTTTTTTTTTCCCCCAAGTAAACTTAACAACTATCACCACCATACAGTTTTAGAACATTTTCATTGCCCCAGTAAAATGCTATTCTTGTTCCCATTCCTAGCCCCAGGCAACTACTAATCCATTTTCTGTTTTTATGAATTAGCCTATTCTGGCAAATTTAATATCAAATGGAATCATACATTATGTGGTCTTGTGTATCAGGCTGTTTTTGAGGTTCACACAGGTTGTAGCAGGTATCAATACTTCATTTTTTCATTGATGAATAATATTCCGCAAGGTGGTTAGATAGCATTGCCAGTTCCATGGACATCAGCTTGGGCAAACTCCAGGAGATGGTGGGGGACAGGGACAGATGGTCTAGATGGTATGCTACAGTCCAAGGGGTCTCAAAGAGTAACATGACCGGGTGACTGAACAACAACAACAGCATATGGAGAGACTGCTCCATTCACCTGTTAGTGGACACCTGAGTGTTTTCCAGTGTGAGAATAGTATCAGTAGTGCTACTCTGAATATTTGCATGCAAATCTTTGTGTGGAGATAAGTTTTCATTTGTCTTGGGTAGCTATATAGGAGTGGAATTGGTGGATGCCTATAGTAAGCTTATGGGCTTCCCAAGCGGCACAGTGATAAAGAATCCAGCTGCCAATGTAGGAAACACGAGAGACACAGATTTGCTCCCTGGGTTGGATCAGAGAGTCATGCCCAAGAAGTCAAACATCAATGCATGAAACAGGGCACTCAAAGCTGGCACACGGGGACAACCCTGAGGGATGGGATGGGGAGGGAGGTGGGAGGGGAGTTCAGGATGGGGGACACATGTACAATCATGGCTGATTCATGTCAATGTATGGCAAAAACCACCACAATATTGTAAAGTAATTAGCCCCCAATTAAATAAATTAAAAAACAAAAAACAAAGAGTCGAACATGACTGAGCAACTAAGCACCCAGCACATAGTAAGATTATGTTTAAGTTTAAGAATCTGCCTTCCAATGCAGGGGATGTGGGTTTGATCCCTGGTCAGGGAACTAAGATCCCACATATTGTACAGCAAGTAAACCATGTGTCACAACCAGAAAGCCCATGAACAGCAACTAGAGAAGTCCATGTGCTGCAGTGAAGACAAGGGCAGCCAAATAAGTAAATAAATAAATGAAATATTGAAAAAAAGAGAAACTGATGGCTTGGTTTTTCCATCATCCAACACCTGCTCAGTTGTGTCTGACTCTTTGAGACCCCAAGGACTGTAGCCCACCAGGTTCCTCTGACCATGGAATTCTCCAGGCAAGAATACTGGAGTGGGTTGCCATTTCCTTCTCCAGGGGATCTTCCTGACCCAGAAATCGAACTTGTACCTTTCAAATCTCCTGCATTGGCAGGTGGACTCTTTACTACTTGAGCCATTGGACAACCCAACTTAGCTTTTAAGCCTTGTTAAAATGTCCTTTCAGCCACATCAAAAGGGAGGTGCCTGAGCCTTCCTTGTGACCCTGGGTACTTTCTACATGACTGCCGCCCAGCCTGCAGTGGGATTTTCAGGAGCTGCCATGTGCTGGAGCAGTTCCACCCACCAGTCTCTCCTCCAAGCTTCCCCTTCCTGCCCCAGCCCACCCCAAGGAAGAGGAAACACAAAGACAGCTACAGCTGTCTGAGCTTGCCTTTTTCTCCAGAGGAGACGGGTGCAGTCCTGTAAAAGCAGCTGCAATGTTTCCCTCCTGAAAAGGGCTTTTCATGAAAGAGACAAAAAAGATGAATGTTGTGCTAAAAGGTGAACCTTGGTAGCGGGTATGAATAGTGTGCGGTGTCTGCTCTTCATTTCTCCGGGAGGAGACATGGTCCCTTTTCAGTTTCTGCTACTGCTTGGTCTGTTTCAGCATCCAGAAGCACAGAGGGGAGAGACCTGAAAGTTTAGTGAGAATCAAAGGTTGCTGGAGACATGGAGCTAATCTCCTGATGATGTGACAGGTCAATGAGGCTAGTCAGCCAGCCGAGGAGCTGTGATGGAGAGAGAGCTTGTGATCAGAGCCTCCTGGCTCATCCTGTGGGCACCTGAGGAATTCAGTCTCAGCCAGTCCTGAATTGAACCTGTGTCTGTCCAAGGGACGAGAAAGAGAAAGTATTAGTCACTCAGTTGTGTCCAGCTCTTTGCAACTCTATGGACTGTAGCCTGCCAGGCTCCTCTGTCCATGGGATTCTCCAGGCAAGAATGTGGGGGTGGGTTGTCATTTCACGGCTGATATCCATAGAGGTCCATTTTATCTTGTATTTGCAGGTGTAGGAATTAAAGCCCAGAGACATTAGGAAACTTATCTAAAGACTCACAGCTAAGGAACAGAGTAGAGATTCAAGACCAGGTCTCTTTCTAACTTCAGTGCTCTGGTCCTTTACCATCTGTCTTCTAAAAATGACCTAAAAGTCTTGCTACCTTTAGTCCAGGTGCTCACACCATTAAAAAGAAAGACTTCCAGGGATCAAACCTACATCCCCTGCGTTAGCACCCAGATTCTTTACCTCTGAGCCACCAGGGAAGCCTAACAATGTATATCCAATACCTATTTGCCTAATTGAAGGAAGGAGAGAAGGAAGAAGGAAAGAAGAGGTTTGGATTGTCATTTGCAAGATACACTTTTATAATATATTAACTTTATGGGACTTTACGAGGGTTATGCCTTAGAATTGCCATAAAAATGTGTTTTTTTAGGACCATACCCACACCTACTGAATTGGAATCCCTGAGGTCAGTTTTGGGCAAATGAAATTTGATTCTAAATTGTACGTCTCATTGAGAATCGTGTTTGTAAGGTTTTTAGTTGTAGTTGTTTTAAGCAAAAGTGGGATTTGTTGCTGGTGGCTCAGGTGGTAAAGAATCCACCTGCAATGCAGGAGACCTGAGTTCAATCCCTAGGTTGGGAAAATCCCCTAGAGAAAGGAATGGCAAACCACTCAGTACTCTTGCCTGGGAAATCCCATGGATAGAGGAGCCTGGCGGACTACAGTGCATGGGATTGCAAAGAGTCGGACATGACCAAAGTGACTTAACACATACACGTGTTTATATAACATGGCTCTCACAGTCTTTTAGGGTTAGGGATAGGGGTTTGGATTAGGTATAGGGTTAGGGATAGGTTAAGGATAGAGAGAGGTGTTTTTCCGGGCAGTATCCATCCTGACCCAGCCTGGAGATTGCCTGGTCTGAATTTCCCACCACCCACAGTGGAGTGTGGTCATCCTTGTTTAGAAAGACATCTCTAAATTAACTGGCTGCCTTCAGGACTTGTGGGTATCACCCACTGACAAGAATAGACATTTAAACCTTGGGAAAATTGTCTTGCTTGAGAAGTTCATTATTGCAGCCAATACAAAGGAATCTGTGCATGGAGGTCAGAGTTAATATGCTTAATATTCAGTTGCTGCAGGGATCCAGCCAAGAAATTGAGGATGTCCTGAAAATTAGTGGCTCATTAGTTTGCATTCTCAGGCTGGGTTGTTGGAACCCAGGGAGGAGGGAGGGCTGAACATATTAGAACCTGAAACAAGGCACAGGCCACTATCTTATGGAGGAAAAGTGTTTTGTGGCCATAGTCAAGTGGTCACGTAATCTGATTCCCAGTCAATGCAGACCTCTGCTCTAAACTACCTAGGAAGCATCCCTCCATTCCTCCTTCTCATCTTCCTTCCTTCCTTCCTTCCTCCCTTCCTTTCACAAATATTTGCCTTGTACCTATTGTAAGCCTGAAGTTGTACCAGGAAAATTTTTAGAGATTACCTGTGTTGGTTTAAATAGTCCTAGAAATAAATGACTATTGTTCCCAGAGCACAGAGATTTGACTATTAGCAAAGTCATAATATTGACATCTCCCCCCCAACTCCCAATTCTTTTCTTCTTCATTCTAATTTCTAGTTTGAGGAAAAGGACAAAGAACTAAGTAACAATTACCCAGCTTTCTACCACCCAGAATGAATAATTGTTGACTTTTGGTCATATTTCTTCAGATAGATATATATATTTGGCATCAGAACCAATATGTTACAGGTCATGTTGAAACTAGTCTTTCCTGAATCTCTTTTCTGTACAGCAGAAATTAACACAACATTGTAAATCGATTGTAGTTCAATTTTAAAAAAAAGTTAGAAGTGCAAGAAAATAAAGAAAAAGTACCAAAAATCAAAAAAGAGGGAAAAAATATTTCTCTAATGCCATCTCCCAGTATTATATCCCACCCTCTTCCAATCAGGGAGTTAGAGTCATGTGTTTTTTTTTTTTTTTTTGCTGCACCATGTGACATGCCGGATCTTAGTTCCCTGACCAGGGATTGAACCGGTGCCACTTGGGCATTGGGACCACTGGCCCACCAGGGACGTCCCTTTATAGTCATGAATTTTGTGTGTTTTCTTTTTATACCTAATTCTAATACCTTTTAACTTTATTTTTTTTAAGTTTATTGTATTGAAGTATAGTTGATTACAATGTATTACCTTTTAACAGTAAATAGTTAAAGTTATTTATTTTTAATTGTAAAATTTACATAACAAGATTTAGCAGTGTGGCATTAATTGCACAATCACCACTGCCATTCATCTCCAGAACTCTTTACATGTAGCAAAACTTAAACTCTGTACCTATTACATTCTAATTCCCCATTCCCTCCCTCTAACCCCTGGCAACCACCATTTTAATTTCTTTTTTTTTAATATAAATTTATTTATTTTAATTGGAGGTTAATTACTTTACAATATTGTATTGGTTTTGCCATACATCAACATGAATCTACCACATCTCTATATTCACTACCCTAGGTACCTCATATAAGTGGAAGCATATAGTATTTGTCCTTTGGGACTGACTTATTTCACTTTGTATAATGTCCTCAGGGTTCATTCCGTGCATCAGAATTTCCTTTCAAGGTTGATTATTCCATCATAAATAAATATTGCACTGGTGTTTATCCATCCATCTGTTGATGGACACTGTTTCTTCCACCTTTTGGTCCTTGTGAATAATGCATCCAGGAACATGAGTGTGCAAACAACTCTTTTAGTCCTTGTTTTTAGTCTTATGTTTTTTTTTGGCAGGGTGTGAGGGTAGGGGAGGATAGCATATACCCAGAAGTGGAATTGCTGGACCATATGATACTTCTTTGTTGAATTTTTTGAGAAACCATCATAATGTTTTCTATAGTGGCTGCATCACTTTACATTCCCACCAGCCATGCACAAGAGTTCCAATTTCCTTGCCAACACTTGTTATTTTTCTGGGGTTTTTTTCCCCCTATTTTTTTTTTGGATAGTATCCATCTTCATGGGCATGAGAATGTGGGGTCATTTAAAAAAAAGTTATTTAAAATTTATTTATTTTTGGCTATGCTGGGTCTTCCTTGCTGCACAGGCTTTTCTCTATTCATTGTGATTGGGGGCTAGCTTTTCTCTAGTCGCTGTGGGTGAGGACTGCTCTTCATTGCAGTCTGTGGGCTTCTCATTGCAGTGGCTTTTCTTAATGAGGAACATGGGTTCTAGGGTGAGCAGGCTTTGCTGCTGCTGCTAAGTCATGTCAGCTGTGTCTGACTCTGTGTGACCCCATAGACAGCAGCCCACCAGGCTCCTCTGTCCATGGGAGTTTCCAGGCAAGAGTACTGGAGTGGGTCGCCAGTGCCTTCTCCGAGGGTGGGCAGGCTTTAGTAATTGGTAAATTTAGTAAGGGAGTGGGCTCCATTAGTAAAGGAGTGGGCTCAATAGTTGCAACTCCCAGGCTCTAGAGCACAGGTTCAGTAATTGTGGTACAAGCGCTTCGTTTCACTGCAGCATGTGGAATCTTCCTGGACTAGAGATCGAACCCATGTCTCCTGCCTTGGCAGGCAGATTCTTTACCACTGAGCCACCAGGATGCCCAAAGATGGAGTCTTAATTTGCATTTTGCTGATGACTAGTGATGTTGAACCTCTTTTCATGTGCTCATTAGTAATTTGTATATCTTCTTTGGAGAAATGTGTGTACAAATCCTTTGCCCATTTTTGAATTTTCTTGTTCTTTTTTTTTTTTATTTAGTGTTGAGTTTTTCAGAGTCCTTTATAGATTCTGGACATTAACACCTTATCAAATGTATGATCTGCAAATAGTTTCTCCCGTTTCATGGGTTACTTTTTCACTCTGTTGCTTATCTCATTTGATGCACAGGAGTTTTTGATTTTGACATCATCTATTTATGTAGTTTCTTTTGTTGCCTTAGCTTTTGCTGTCATTTCTAGGAGATCATTGTCAAGTCCAGTGCCGTGAAGTTTTTCTCTTATGTTGTTTTCTAAGATTTTCATAGCTTTCTCTTACAAGTAGGTTTACTTTTAACTTTTACATATAGGCCTATGTTTCAGTAAATAATGTATAGTATTTTTATGTTTTTATTTATGTACATTGTCTCATATTTTTCACTTCACTCTGCTCTTACGTTTCCCCTCACTTGACGCTATGCTTTGCAGCTTTCCACATGTTTCTTTGTAACTAGGTATTATGCCTAACTCCATGTATCTACCCATCCATCCAGCTAACTGTTCCTTTCTTTTTTCCTTCCTTCTTTCTTTCTTTCCTTTCTCCCTCTTCCCCTCTCCTTCTTCTTCTCTTTTTCTTTCTTTCTCTTTTTCTCCTCCATCATTATCACCGATATCATTATCATGGTCATTATCATCATCAATGTGTCTGTCTACTTATTCATATTTCTGGCTGCTGTCTTGCTATTTTACACCTGTCCTATTTCACTCACTCATTTTTCTTTCCTAATTCATGTATCAAGGGTGATACTCAATATATTTAACAACCTTCACGCCCCCAGGCACCAAATAATAAAAGCTTGTAATAGCCCAGTGAGGCTAAATTTGACCTTGAATAATTGGTAAATCTATCATACTGGTTCATACCAGCTGTCCAATAACCCTGCCTGTAGGCACTGGGGTTTTCAAGCCATATTCTAGCAAATTCCTTCCAGTGCTGACATTCTTATGAACAGAATCCTCTCATTTTCTTCCTCAAGAATACCCTTCCCTTCTACTACCCAGACACTTCCTTCATCATCTTCGCTTGTAGAAATCTAAGCAGCCTTTCAGGCCAAGTTCAAATTCCACTTCCTGCATGGATACCTCTAGGGTCTCCAAGACAAATTTTTATTTTGACACCACTCTGCTTTGTAATCAGGGTTATGCCTGTAGCATTGTCCATGGCTTGAATGGTCCAGTGGGCTGTAACTTCCTTGAACCTGGGACTGTACCTTACTAATCTATCTGACCTTTTGTATCTGCCTCTCACTTAAACATTGGAAGAACTGAAGCTGAAGCTGAACCTCCAATACTTTGGCCACCTGATGCAAAGAGCCAACTCATTAGAAAAGACCCTGATGCTGGGAAAGATGAGGGCAGGAGGAGAAGAGGGTGACAGAGGATGAGGTGGTTGGATGGCATCACTGACTCAATGGACATGAGTTTGAGTAAACTCTGGGAGATAGTGAAGGACAGGGAAGCCTGGTGTGCTGCAGTCCATGGGGTCACAAAGAGTCGTACATGACTGAGCGACTGAATAGCAACTCACTTAAACATGCATGCCATCTGGTGCCTAGGGGACTCAGCAAATCCTTGTTAGGTGGGCTGGGAGTCAAGCGTGGAGTCAACACAGCCTGAGGTGTAGGTGTGCAGGGGGCAGCATGATAATGTCACATCCCCGTGTTTTCATTCATAGGAACTTATCAAGGTGTCCCTGACTCTAAAGGTCCTCAGCTCTGAGAGAGCTCAGAACAAAGTGGTTTATGGGGTGGAAGAATGATGTTGCTGATAATCTCGGGAAGGAGCTGAAGTTTTAGGGGTAAAACGTGCTTTGAGAAGGTGAAACCAAGACACTTTGAGAGCCAGGTGGTGTGGAACAGGGAGAAGAGCTAGACACTAAGTTCTTTGAACCTGTGCTTAAAGTCTAGAAAAGTATGCATCTTGAACCTAGTCACTGCTGGCACGTCGTGGGCATTCAGTAAATATTTGCTGAGTGTGTGAATGGAGCCAGAGAGCCACATGTTCAAATCCTGGCTCTCATGTTTGAATCTACCTCCGAGATTTTGGACCCATTTCTTGGGCTTCTCAGGAGGTGCAGCAGTTAAGAGTCCACCTGCTGAGGAAATGGCAACCCACTCCAGTAGTCTTTCCTAGAAAATTCCATGGACAGAGGAGCCTGGCAGGCTACAGTCCAAAGGATTGCAGAGTTGGACTTGATTGGGCAACTGAGCACATTTATCTGAACCGAAGCTCAGTTTCCCTGTCTGAAAAATGATAACAAAAAGAGTCTACCCTCTGGGGCTGTTGGACAAAGGAATTTCACAGATGGATAAGGCCTAACGCTATGATTGGCAGATGGTGTGTATGCAGTAAACACCTTTCACTTAATATGGGTGGGAGCTCTTGTGTACATTAGGGACAAATATCCAGGAGACAGACAAATGTGTTTGTCCCAGTGCTGGGGAAGGTTTTGCAATTGTTGTTGATTTGTTTTTAAACACTCTTGGCCTCAGTTTCTGCATCTGTAAAATGGGTCTTCATTAACACAGCAGACACTTCTGGGGATACCTACTATGAAATAGTGCAGTAGGCTCCACGGTGGTCTTCAAGAAGACAGAGTCAAGCCCTGATCCCCAAAAGCTGTGAATTTGAACTTATTTGGAAAAAGAGGTTGTAATAAACTTAAGCTTCTTTTTTTTTTAAATTTTATTTTATTTTTAAACTTTACATAATTGTATTAGTTTTGCCAAATATCAAACTTAAGCTTCTTGAGTTGAGATCATATTGGATTACCTGCCTGAGCCCCAAATCCAGTGGTGTGTCCTTATAAGAGACACACAGAGGATGCAGTGGGACCACAGAGCAGAGGTCCTGGAGCCACCAGAAGCTGGAAGAAGCAAGGAACAGATCCTCCCATACAGCAGCCTTGCCTGGACATTGGTTTCAAATTTCTGGCCTTCAGGACTGTGAGAGAATGAAGTTCTGTTGGTTAAGCCACCAAGTTTGTGATGATTCATTATAGCAACCATAGGAAACTAATACAAGTGGTCTCTGTGCTAAGTTCTGGTTATGCAGAATCTTTTGCACACTCTAGGCATTTCCTGAAATGCCCTTCAAAAGTTAAGAGTAAATGTCATTGAAAAGTCTATAAATAATAAATGATAGAGTGGCCGTGGAGAAAAGGGAACCTTCCTACACTGTTGGTGGGAATGTAAGTTGCGGCAGTCACTATGGGGAACAGTAGGGAGGTTCCTCAAGAAGCTAAAAACAGAATTATCATATGATCCAGCGATCCCACTTCTGGACTTGTATCTGGAAAAGAGGGAAACTCGAATTTGAAAAGATACATGCATCCCAGTGTTCACAGCAGCACTCAGGGAGGCAGCCTAAGTGTCCATCAACAGCTGAATGGACAAAGTAGAAGGGGTATATATACTCGATGGAATAGTACTCAACCATAAAAGAGTGAGATGTTGCCATTTGCAGCAACAAGGATGGGCCTAGAGACTGTCATTCTAACTGAAGTCAGTCAGACAGAGAGAGACAAATATCGTATATCACTTATATAGACAGTCTAACAAATGTACAAATGAACTTATTTACAAAACAGAAATAGACTCACAGACATAGGAAACAAACGAATGGTTACCAAAGTGCAAGGCAGGGAGGGATAAATTGGAAATTTAGGCTCAACAGAAGCATACTAGTATATATAAAGTAGATAAACAATAAGAAACTAGTGTAAAGTACGGGGAACTGTAGCTAATATCTTATATTAACCTATAATGGGAAAATCTGAAAAAGAATATATATATATATATATATAGAGAGAGAGAGAGAGAGAGAGAGAACTGAATCACTTTGCCATAGAAAACATTGTTTACCAATCATACTTGAATAAAAAGTTGTTTGTTTGAAAAAAAAAAAAAAAGCTTATGGGGGATGCCATATAAACCAAAAATTATGCATTATAGCGGGTGAAGATTTTGACAAGAGAGAAGCACAGGAAAGGCAGGTAACCCAGCAGGGAGGTATATATGTGGGTGTTTTCCATCTCAAAGATCAAGGAGGGGTTAGCTAGACAAGGGTGGGAGGAGGGCCTTTGAGAGGAGGGAGCCAAGACAGAGGCGATGAGATGGCAAGAACAGGCAATAGCTCTTGTCTTTGTAACTCTGGAAAGGTTACAGAGTTAATCATAGTTAACTCAGGGAAGGTCACATAGCCATCTAGAGCGGTGCTTCTCAAACATTAAGATATACACAGATGGGACTTCCCTGGCATTCTAGTGGTAAAGACTCCATGCTTTCAACGCAGGGGGAGTCAGTTCTATCCCTGGTTGGGGAGCTAAGATCCTACATGACATGTGGCAAAAAAAAAAAATATGTACACAGATCACTAGGGGGCTCTTGTTACAATATAGATTCTGATTCCTTGAGTCTGGAGTTAGTAGAGAATCTGCATTTCTTACAAGCTCTTCGAAGATGCCAATGTAGCTGGTCTGTGGACCATACTTTGAGATGCAAGGCCCGGGTATTCTGAAGTTTAGACCACTTTTGCTCGTTTCTTAACAGATTGCAGTCTCTTCTGAAGAATGCCACGTCCTCGGTTTGCAGCTGTTCATGTCAATGTATGGCAAAACCAATACAATATTGTAAAGTAATTAGCCTCCAATTAAAATAAATAAATTTATATTAAGAACTAATAAAAGTGTAAAGAAACTGTAGAAAAACACAATAAACTTATAACAGCTAAAAAAACAAAAAAAGAGTGGAAGCTTAAAGAGAGGAGGTACCTTGCATGACATCACATAGCCTCAAGTGAGATCTTCAGTTTTAGATTTCAGATATTCCGACTTTGAATACAGTGCTCTTTTATTTGTTTTTTTAAACTTTTTATTTTGTATTGGAGTATAATTGATTGAGCGACTGATCACACATGCACGCATGCATGCATGGCTGACTAAGTGTTGTGATAGTTTCTGGTGAACAGCAAAGGGACTCAGCCGTACATATATATGTATCCATTCTCCCTCAAACTCCTCTCCCATCCAGGCTGCCACATAACTTTGAGCAGAGTTCCATGTGCTATACAGTAGGTCCTTTTTGGTTACCCATTTTAAATACAGCAGTGTGTACAATACTCTTTTAAATAACTCATTGTGCAACTTACTTGTGACTTGCAAATAAATGCTAGGCTTTGATTTTTCAATTTTGTTTTATATTGGGGAATGTTGTTAGCTGCTCAGTTGTGTCCGACTCTTTGTGACCCTGTGGACTGCAGCACACCAGGCTTCCCATTTCCCAGTTTCCTCAAACTCATGACCACTGAGTGAGCGATGCTATCTAACCATCGCATCCTCTGTTGCCTTGTTCTCCTCTTGCCCTCAATCTTTCCCTGCATCAGGGTCTTTGCAATGAGTTGACTCTTTGCATCAGGTGGCCAAGGTATTGGAGCTTCAGCATCAGTCCTTGCAATGAATATTCAGGGTTGATTTTCTTTAAGACTGACTGGTTTGGTCTCTTTGTTATCCAAGGGACTCGAAAGAGTCTTTTCCAACACCACAGTTCAAAAGCACCCGTTCTTCGACACTCAGCAAATAAAGTCTAGGCTTTGATTTTTCAGTTTTATTTTATATTGGAGTATAGTAGATTTACATTATTGTATTAGTTTCAGGTATACAGCAGAATGATTCAGTTATATATATACCTATATCTATTCTTTTTCAAATTCTTTTCTCATTTAGT
The DNA here is from genome assembly GCF_003369695.1 of Bos indicus x Bos taurus. Taxonomy (NCBI): domain Eukaryota; kingdom Metazoa; phylum Chordata; class Mammalia; order Artiodactyla; family Bovidae; genus Bos; species Bos indicus x Bos taurus. The sequence continues at coordinate 30,643,821 of NC_040100.1, read as the reverse complement.
TTATTATAGAATATTGAGTACAGTTCTCCATGCTATCTAGTAGGTCCTTGGGCTTTAATTTTTTTTTTTTTTTTTGACCCAGCCTGTGAATCTTTGTCTTTTAATATATTATTTGATCATATTTCTACTTAAGATAGAACTTGTTTATGATTAATTCTGTTTTCACTTTTGGGCGATATTCTTCTTCTTCATACCTCCTTGCTGTTTTCTTTCCTTTCCATCTTGTATCTTTTGCTCTAAATTGGTGCTTCCCACTTTAGCCACATGCTGGAATCCCATCCAGAGCTTTAACAAATTCTGATGTCTGGCTCCCATCCAAGAGTTGGATTTATTTGCTCTGGCATGTGGTATAGGCATCAGGGTTTAAAAATCTTCCCCAGGTATTCTAATGAGCAACCAGAATTGAGAATCACTTATCTAGATCTTTTTTTAGTCTCCTTTCCCCCTCCCTTCCTGCTATTTCCATGATTTCTATAGTCATTTTTAAAGTTCTTCTGCTGGTTGCCTTTATGTGCTTAACCTCTGAGCCACCAGGGAAGCCCATATGTGCTTAATGAATACATTTAATTATTTTTCTTCATTTTTGTTTTTTCTTTTCATCTTCTGGTATTGTTTTGTTTCTTGGCCACACCGTGCGGCTTGTGGGATCTCAGCTCTCCAACCAGAGACTGAACCTTGGCCACTGTTCATTTGTTAACAATAAAATTGGAGCGGAACCTTTTCATTCATTATTGTGAAAAAGTTAGGAAAAAAGTGGATATTGACTCATGCTTTTCCCATCCTCCCTCTTACTTCAGAGAGTCTCTCTTTCAGTTTAATTAGTGAGCTCTAGGTGGTGGGTATATGTCCGGGGTGGGGTGGGGACTGTACATTTCACTTTTGTTCGTGTTATTTTGTGTCGTTTGACTTTTCTTTCAACTTGTAAGACTTACGTCCTCTTCCCAAGGTTGTTTAGTTTACTTTCATATTTCAGTAGTTCCCTTTGTTAAAACACTTTGAAGAAGCTGAAAGTGCTACAACGATGCAGACAAAATTCAGATGACCATTACATGTATGCTGTTGGCAAGAATCCCTTAGAAGAAATGCAGTAGCCCTCATAGTCAACAAAGAGTCCAAAATGCAGTACTTAGATGCAATCTCAAAAACGACAGAATGATCTCTGTTCGTTTCCAAGGCAAACCATTCAATATCACAGTAATCCAAGTCTATACCCCAATCACTAATGCCAAAGAAGCTGAAATTGAATGGTTCTATGACAACCCACTCCAGTACTCTTGCCTGGAAAATCCCATGGATGGAGGAGCCTGGTAGGCTGCAGTCCATGGGGTCTCGAAGAGTCAGACACGACTGAGCGACTTCACTTTCACTTTTCACTTTCATGCATTGGAGAAGGAATGGCAACTCACTCCAGTGTTCTTACCTGGAGAATCCCAGGGAGGGGAGCCTGATGGACTGCCGTCTCTGGGGTCGCACAGAGTCGGACATGACTGAAGCGACTTAGCAGCAGCATGACAACCTACAAGACCTTCTAGAACTAACACCAAAAAAAATGATGTCCTTTTCATCATAGGGGACTGGAATGCAAAAGTAGGAAGTCAAGATATACCTGGAGTAACAGGCAAATTTGGCCTTGGAGTACAAAATGAAGCAGGGCAAAGGCTAGCAGTTATGCCAAGAGAACGCACTGGTCATAGCAAACACCCTCTTCCAATAACACAAGAGACGACTCTACACATGGACATCACCAGATGGTCAATACTGAAATCAGATTGATTTTATTCTTTGCAGCTGAAGATGGAGAAGCTCTATACAGTCAGCAAAAACAAGACCAGGAGCTGACTGTGGCTCAGATCATGAATTCCTTATTGCCAAATTCAGACTTAAATTGAAGAAAGTAGGGAAAACCATTAGACCATTCAGGTATGACCTAAATCAAATCCCTTATGATTATATAGTAAAAGTGACAAATGGATTCAAGGGATTAGATCTGATAGACAGTGCATGAAGAATTATGGACAGAGGTTTGTGACATTGTACAGGAAGCAGTTATCAAGACCATCCGAAAGAAAAATAAATGTAAAAAGGCAAAATGGTCCTCTGAGGAGGGCTTACAAATAGCTGAGAAAAGAAGAGAAGCTAAAGGCAAAAGAGAAAAGGAAAGATATACCCATCTGAATGCAAGTTCCAAAGAATAGCAAGAAGAGATAAGAAAGGCTCCCTCAGGGATCAATGCAAAGAAATAGAGGAAAATAATAGAATGGGAAAGACTGGAGATCTCTTCAAGAAATTAGATACCAAGATGGAGGCCACAATAAAGGACAGAAACAGTATGGACCTAACAGAAGCAGAAGATATTAAGAAAAGGTGGCAAGAATACACATAAGAACTATACAAAGAAGATCTTCATGACCCAGATAACACCATGGTGTGATCACTCACCTAGAGCCAGACATCCTGGAATGTGAAGTCAAATGGGCCTTAGGAAACATCACTAAGAACAAAGCTAGTGGAGGTGATGGAATTTCAGTTGAGCTATTTCAAATCCTGAAAGATGATGCAGTTAAAGTGCTGCCTTCAATATGCCAGCAAATTTGGAAAACTCATCAGTGGCCACAGGACTGGAAAAGGTCAGTTTTCATTCCAACCTCAAAGAAAGGCAATGCCAAAGAAAGTTCAAACTACTACACAATTGCACTCATCTCACACACCAGCAAAGTACTGCTCAAAATTCTCCAAGTGAGGCTTCAACCGTACATGAACTGGGAACTTCCAGATGTTCAAGTTGGATTTAGAAAAGGTAGAGGAACCAGAGGTCAAATTGCCAACATCTGTTGGATCATAGAAAAAGCAAGAGAGTTCCAGAAAAACATCTATTTCTGCTTTACTGACTATGCCAAAGCCTTTGACTGTGTGGATCGCAACAAACTGTGGAAAATTCTGAAAGAGATGGGAATACCAGACCACCTTACCTGCCTCCTGAGAAATCTGCATGCAGGTCAAGAAATAACAGTTAGAACCAGACACAAAACAACAGACTGGTTCCAAATTGGGAAAGGAGTATGTCAAGGCTGTATATTGTCAGTCTGCTTATTTAACTTACATGCAGAGTACACCATGCAAAATACCATACTGGATGAAGCAAAAGCTGGAATCAAGATTGCTGGGAGAAATATCAATAACCTCAGATATGCAGTTCATGCCATCCTTATGGCAACCCACTCCAGTATTCTTGCCTGGAAAACCCCATAGATGGAGGAGCCTGGTGGGCTGTAGTCCATGGGTTTGCTAAGAGTTGGACATGACTGGGCGACTTCACTTTCACTTTTCGCTTTCATGCAGTGGAGGAGGAAATGGCAACCCACTCCAGTGTTCTTGCCTGGAGAATCCCAGGGATGTTGAGGCCTGGTGGGCTGCCGTCTATGGGGTCGCACAGAGTCGGACATGACTGAAGTGACTTAGCAGCAGTTATGGCAGAAAGCAAAGAAGAACTAAAGAGCCTCTCTTGAAAGAGGAGAGTGAAAAAGCTGGCTTAAAATTCAACATTCAAAAAATGAAGATCATGGCATCCATTCCCATTGCTTCATGGCAAATAGATGGAGAAACAATGGAAACAGTGACAGACTTTATTTTCTTGGGCTCCAAAATCACTTCAGATGGTGACTGCAGCCATGAAATTAAAAGACATGCACTCCTTGGAAGAAAACTTATGACCAAGCTATACAGCATATTAAAAAGGAGAGAGATTACTTTGCCGACAAAGGTCCATCTAGTCAAAGCTATGGTTTTTCCATTAGTCATGTATGGATGTAAGTGTTAGACCATAAAGGAAGCTGAGTGACAAAGAATTGATGCTTTTGAACTGTGGTGTTGGAGAAGACTCTTGAGATTCCCTTGGAGAGTCCCTCAAGAAGATCCAACCAGTCAATCCTAAAGGAAATCAGCCCTGAATATTCATTGGAAGGACTGATGCTGAAACTGAAGCTCCAGTATTTTGGCCACCTGATGGGAAAAACTGACTCATTGGAAAAGACCCTGATGGTGGGAATGATTGAAGCCTGGAGGAGAAGGGGATGAATTGTTTGGATAGCATAACTAACTGGATGGACATGAGTTTGAGCAAGCTCCAGGAGATGAAGAAGGACAGGGAAGCCTAGCTTGCTGCAGTCCATGGAGTTGCAAAGAGTTCATTTGAACATGACTGAGCGACTGATATGAACTGAACTGAATATATGAGACAGATTATTGATCTGGTGCCAAGCTTTTACAGATAACCTGGTTCAGTTTGTTTTTTGTTTGTTTTGCACCCTGTGTGTAATGGAGATAGGTTTTCTTGTGTGGTCTTTTCTTGAGTCAAGGCGATTGGTTTGGGATACATTTCTAACCATCTTTGTCCTGTCTTTGTACTAAGATTATACTGCTGTTATAAAGTTATGAGGGTAAGTCTCATCCTTTTCTATGTTCTAGAATAGTGTGACTACAATGGAATTATCCATTTCTTGCAAGTTTGCTAGAATTTGGCTAGAAAACCATCTTGAGCTAGGACCTTTGTCTAAATTTCTTTTTACCCTGACTTTTTATTCTGAAATGCTGAAAGATTGACAAAAAAACACTGAAAGAGAAGCACCATAGAAGTTACTTCAATTTTTAAATGGCTTTTGGTTTACTGTGGTTTTCACTTTTTTCTTGGGGCAGTTGGGTCATGAATATCTTGCTTGAAAAATTGACCACATCAACTTGATTTCTAATTTATGGTGAAACTTACAAATCATACTCTATTTTTCTAATTTCAGCTATATCTGTAGTGATAACAACTTTATCCTTTCTTATGTGTTTTGTGTTATTTATACTCATAATGACTTTATGACACAGATAGACATAGCCTTCTTTAACAGGTAAGGACACTGAGACTGACAAAAATTCAGTGATTCACCCAGGGCCAAACAGCTAGTGAGGGAACAGGCCAGGGTTTTAGTGAAAGCCCTTCAGAGCTCAGAGTCCAGCTGACCTCAGCTGTTCCTTCACAGCTGACGTCTGTGGACCACACTTGGAAGAGCAAGGCCTGAATATCCTGACATTTACATGCCTCCCTCCCCTGGAGGAGCTTCCCAGGTAGTGCTAGTGGTAAAGAAATGCCTGCCAGTGCAGGAGATGTAAGGGATATACGTTCGATCCCTGGGTTGGAAAGATCTCCTGGAGGAGGGTATGGCAACCCACTCCAGTATTCTTACATTGAGAATCTCATGGACAGAGGAGCCTAGTAGGTTACAGTCCATGGGGTTGCAAAGAGCCAAATATGACTGAAGTGACTTAGCACACATGCTCCCCTGGAGATAGTCATGTCCTTGGTTTGCAGCTGGGAAACCAGAAGCTTGTTGAGAGCAGGTCTGCAAGCCTTAGGTCATACAGACTCAAATGATATCTTTGATGTCAGAACTCTGCTTTTCTGATTTTTTTTCTAAATGATGTCCTTTTGAATAATTCATCATGCAATTTCACTATGTTCTACAAAGAAGGGCTAGATTTTAAAGTTTCTGACCCAATCTGAAAGATTGCTTTTGCTAATAGATTGTTAATGTCATATTTCTACTTATTGATGTAATGTAAGTGCTCATTACTAATCAATAATAAATATTATTACTTATGTTCTATATTATTGAATAATTATATCAACTAGTGACTATTAATTATCCTTATTAGTTACTAATAATTTTATGAATTGTAAGTAAATTACCTCTTTTAATAGCCTCCTAAAAGGTATAGGCAGCAGTGTCTCTATTTGCTGTTTCCTTCAGGGAAGGTGGGGGCTTCCCTGGTGGCTCAGATGGTAAAGAATCCACCTGCAATTCAGGAGACCCAGGTTTGACCCCTAGGTTGGGAAGATACCCTGGAGAAGGGACTGGCAACCCACTCCGGTACTCCACCCAACCCACTCCAACCCAGTACTCCTGCCTGGAGAATCCCATGGACAGCGGAGCCTGACTGGCTACAGTCCATGGGATCACAAAGAGTCATTGAGTGACTAACACTTTCACTGTTAGAGAAACTGACTTAGTGGGAGTTGAGGGTGAACTGGGCTGCACCTGATAGCTTATGATGAATAGTGTCGGATTCTTGGTCTCCAAAGAAGAAGATGTAGCTTCGGGACCAGGGACCAGGGACCAGGCTTGATCACTCAAGAACTTTTGTGTAGCAGAGTTTTATTAAAGTATGAAAGGGACAGAGGAAGCTTCTGACATAGACATCAGAAGCGGGGTGGAGAGTGCCTCCCCTTGCTAGTCTAAGCAAGGCCTTATATACTTTTATCAGACCCACCCCCACAACGTACATCTTAAGATAACAGGATTTGAAGAAAGATAGAAAGATCTTACCAGACACATTCCAAAGTATACAAGTTTTAAGATAACAAGGTTAGTTAGAAGGTTCTTGTTAAGGAGAAACATATTCTCAAGCAAGATACATTGTTATATTGACTAAAACAAAGCAATGTAGAAAAAAAAATGTTTGTCCTTTTCTCCTCCTTGAGAGCCTTGGACCCCTTTCTCCTTCTTAAGGGCTCCAGACCCCTTTCTCTTCCTCGGGGTCCTTGGACTTCTTATCAACCTAGCTAGTAGTTGACTCTCTCACACCCAAAACCACATTTCCCTTGATCAGGGCCTCAGAGGGCTGTGAAGTGAAGTCGCTCGGTTGTGTCTGACTCTTTGCGACCCCATGGACTGAAGCCCACCAGGCTCCTCCATCCATGGGATTCTCCAGGCAAGATTATTGGAGTGGGTTGCTATTTCCTTCTCCAGGGGATCTTCCTGAACCAGGGATCGAACCCAGGTCTCCCGCACTGCAGGCAGACGTTTTAACCTCTGAGCCACCAGGGAAGCCATTGGGTCTTTCGCTCAGCTCAAGACAAGCATTTTGTTACTGAGTCGTTGAACAACTACTTTTCTGAGATGACTACTGAATATTGAAAGAGGTCTCATCTTTTGTTTTTGCTGTTGTTGTTGTGAATTGCATGAGATCTAAGGTACCAGGCAAGTCCACCTTCCACAGCAACAGTCACTAGGAGGTACAGTGTTTGGAAGAAGGATGGTGGATGACCTCGGAAACAGGAGGCTGGGCTCCAGGGAGAATGAGAACATAACAGGGAGACAGAAAGAGATGAAGACAGTGTGGTCTTAGAGGTCAGGTGCGAATGGGGTGACTCCAGCTGACATGTCCTTAAAAATGGCATGACTGTAGTGTAGGAGGGGACAGTAGTGTAGGTGTATCTGCAGGCGGCTCTGAGAATGCATTAAAGGAGGGGTGCTGCTGCTGCTGCTGCTGAGTCACTTCAGTCGTGTCCGACTCTGTGCCACCCCATAGACAGCAGCCCACCAGGCTCCCCAGTCCCTGGGATTCTCCAGGCAAGAACACTGGAGCGGGTTGCCATTTCCTTCTCCAATGCGTGAAAGTGAAGTCGCTCCGTCGTGTCCGACCCTCAGCGACCCCATGGACTGCAGCCTTCCAGGCTCCTCTGTCCATGGGATTTTCCAGGCAAGAGTACTGGAGTGGAGTGCTATTGCCTTCTCTGAAGGATGCTGCTGCTGCTGCTGCTAAGTCACTTCAGTCGTGTCTGACTCTGTGCGACCCCATAGATGGCAGCCCACCAGGCTCCCCCGTCCCTGGGATTCTCCAGGCAAGAACACTGGAGTGGGTTGCCATTTCCTTCTCCAATGCATGAAAGCGAAAAGTGAAAGTGAAGTTGCTCAGTCGTGTCCGACTCTTCACAACCCCATGGACTGCAGCCTACCAGGCTCCTCCGTCCATGGGACTTTCCAGGAAAGAGTACTGGTACACATATAGTCATATATATATTTCTCTTAGCTTTGACCGGACTGGTTTGAACACAGAGTTACTCCCACCCCTGAAGGATGTGAATGTTAGATTCCACTAGAGAGTTTTGGGGCCCTTTGGCATATCATCAGTGAGGACTTGTTACCAGGGAATTCCGCATCAAACATCTTGTCCCCCCCACTATGCGGGATGAAGCTAGTGGCCCCGGTGCCCCACACACTGCCTGGTGGCACCATCTCCACCATGTCCCAGTGGTAGTATGTAGGGAGGAGGATGGGGGCGGGGGGGCAGGAGAACATATTTTTACACATAAATATTTATGTCAAATCAGCTTTGTGAAGAAGGTGGCAAAACCAGTCCTGAAAACACAATGTGACAGAGCAGCCCTTGCAAACATTTATGAGAGAGGAAAATGCTGAGAGAGAGAGAGAGAAATAGCCCTGGCAGGTTGGGAAAGAAGGGAAGAGAGAAGTCAAGGATGTTCCACAGTGTGGGAAGGCTGCCTTGTTTTGAGGAAGGGAGTAGAGAAGGCAAGGCTAATCAAATAATAATGCCATTAGGGAGGGAAGAGGATGGGCACTCTTTATTTGTGTTTTTAGTACCTATATGATAGTCCTTTTGCTAAGCATGTGTAATTCTTGGAGGTAAGCATTTAAATCCATTTTACAGATAGGAAAACATGCATTTAAACCCATTTTACAGATAGGAAAACTGAGTCAAGGAGATTAAGGGAATTTTTTTTAAAGTTACTCAGCTAGTACATAGGGAAGGACCTGGGATTCCCTACACACTGATTTGTCTCCTAGCCCAGTGGTCTTTCCACCACTAAACTCTGGTTACCTGACCCAGTTCAGACTTGTGCAGTAATGTGATGGGCAATTGGGAGACTCTGTCTCTGCATTCTGTACATTTTCTATCATAACCATGTGTTACTTTTTCAACTGGAAACACAAAGATTCCTTTGTATTTGTGTAGCCATTCCTTTCTCCAGGGGATCTTCCCTACCCAGGGATCAAACCCAGATCTCCTACATTGCAGGCAGATTGTTTACTGTCTGAGCCACCAGGGAAGCCCAAAGATATTAACACAAAACACTAATAGAAGAAAGCTCTAATATATGAAGAATTATATTCAATATGCCTTCTTTGTTGGATGGGCAATGTCTGGCAAGGGTCTACCCCAGACAGTATCCATGTTAATCTTGTGAGTCGAAAGGGGAGTAGACAACTTTAATGTTTCATTTTGTCCATTTCTTCTTAAAAATTTTGCAAGATCATTGTGACTTTTGTGATAGATTACTAAATTCAACACACACACACAGAGGACAGGTGTCTATAACAGGCGTATTCAGCATCCTTTCCTCTCACTGTCAAGTCTCCTCTTTGATAAAATGATGATAATGGGAGTCCTATTGCATGGTATTTTCTGAGGACAGAGGGAGAGAGCCCATATCAAATACCACAGTGCCCAGCACATGGGAAGCTCTCAGTCCATGTCCAAGGTTACTCTCATATTTTTCAGCTCATTGAAGAATTGACTGGAGGGATGGTTGGTGGATATAACCCATGGGTTGCCCAGAATAGGGGCTCAATACTTGTGTTGAAGAAATAAATAAGCTGGGACTGACATTGATTTTGACAGAAGGAAAGTCAGCCTCTGTGTATAATTCAGCTCTAGGCATTTACCAGCTATTGCAGAATTTTGTTGTTGTTGTTCAACCAAAGGTCCTCTTCAGCTTTAGGACACGGTCATTTCTTTTTTATTTTTTTTTTAATTAATTTATTTATTTTAATTGGAGGCTAATTACTTTACAATATTGTAGTGGTTTTTGCCATACATTCACATGAATCAGTCATGGGTGTACATGTGTCCCCCGATCCTGAACCCCCCTCCCACCACCCTCCACATCCCATCCCTCTGGGTCATCCCAGCACACCAGCCCTGAGCACCCTGTTTCATGCATCGAACCTGGACTGGCAATCTATTTCACATATGGTAATATACATGTTTCAATGCTATTCTCTCAAATCATCCCACCCTCGCCTTCTCCCAACAGCCTGTTCTTTACATCTGTGTCTCTTTTGCTGTCTCGCATATAGGGTCATCATTACTATTTTTCTAAATTCCGTATATATGTGTTAATATACTGTATTGGTGGTTTTCTTTCTGACTTACTTCACTCTGTATAATAGGCTCCAGTTTCATCCACCTCATTAGAACTGATTCAAATACATTCTTTTTAATAGCTGAGTAATATTCCATTGTGTATATGTACCACAGCTTTCTTATCCATTTGTCTGCTGATGGACATCTAGGTTACTTCCATGTCCTGGCTATTATAAACAGTACTGCGATGAACATTGGGGGTACATGTGTCTCTTTCAATTCTGGTTTCCTCAGTGTGTACACCCAGCAGTGGGATTGCTGGGTCATATGGGGGTTGTATTTCCAGTTTTTTAAGGAATTTCACACTGTTCTCCATAGTGGCTGTACTAGTTTGCATTCCCATCAACTGTGTAAGAGGGTTCCTTTTTCTCTACACCCTCTCCATCATTTATTGTTTGTAGACTTTTTGATAGCATCCATTCTGACCAGTGTGAGATGGTACCTCATTGTGATTTTAATTTGCATTTCTCTGATAATGAGTAATGTTGAGCATCTTTTCATGTGTTTGTTAGCCATCTGTATGTCTTCTTTGGAGAAATGTCTGTTTAGTTCTTTGGCCCATTTTTTGATTGGGTAGTTTATTTTTCTGGAATTGAGCTTCATGAGCTGCTTGTATATTTTGGAGATTAATTCTTTGTCAGTTGCTTTTTTTGCTATTATTTTCTCCCATTCTGAAGGCTGTCTTTTCACCTTGCTTATAGTTTCCTTCATTGTGCAAAGCTTTTAAGTTTAATTAGGTCCCATTTGTTTATTTTTGCTTTTATTTCCATTACTCTGGGAGGTGGGTTATAGAGGATCCTGCTGTGGTTTATGTCAGAGAGTGTTTGCCTATGTTTTCCTCTAGGAGTTTTATAGTTTCTGGTCTTACATTTAGATCTTCAATCCATTTTGAGTTTATTTTTGTGTATGGTGTTAGAAAGTGTTCTAGTTTCATTCTTTTACAAGTGGTTGACCAGTTTTCCCAGCACCACTTGTTAAAGAGATTGTCTTTTCTCCATTGTATATTCTTGCCTCCTTTGTCTAAGATAAGGTGTCTATAGGTGTGTGGATCTATCTCTGGGCTTTCTATTTTGTTCTGTATTTCTGTTTTTGTGCCAGTACCATACTGTCTTAATTACTGTAGCTTTGTAGTATAGTCTGAAGTCAGGTAGGTTGATTCCTCCAGTTCCATTCTTCTTTCTCAAGATTGCTTTGGCCATTCAAGGTTTTCTGTATTTCCATACAAATTGCAAAATTATTTGTTCTAATTCCATGAAAAATACCATTGGTAGCTTGATAGGGATTGCACTGAATCTATAGATTGCTTTGGGTAGTATACTCATTTTCACTATATTGATTCTTCTGATCCACGAACATGGTATATTTCTCCATCTATTTGGGTCACAGCCATTTCTTGCCAGGACACCAATGACTGTTTCTGCTTCTGGCAAGTGGCTATCCTCAAATTTTTAGAAAGATTTATTTATTAATTATTGTTGTTGTTCAGTCACTAAGTCATGTCTGACTCTTTGTGACCCCATGAACTGCAGCATGCCAGGCTTCCCTCTCCTGGTGTTTGCTCAAACTCAGGTCCATTGAATCCATGATGCCATCCAACCATCTCACCCTCTGTCGCCCCCTTCTCCTCCTGCCTTCAATCTTTCCCAGCATCAGGGTCTTTGTTTTTATTTATTTTTGGCTGCATTGGGTCTTTGTTGCTGTGCTTGGGCTTTCTCTAGTTTTGGCAAGTGGGGGCTGCTCTCTAGTTGCAATGCACGGCTTCTCCTCGCAGTGGCTTTTCTTGTTGTGGAGCGTGGACTCTAGAGCACAGGCTTCAGTACTTGCACTGCATGGGTTTAGTTGCTCCGCAGTATGTGGGATCTTCCTGAACCAGGGATTGAACCCGTGTCCCTTGCATTGGTAGGTGGATTCTTAACCAATGGACCACCAGGAAAGCCCTTCTTAAGGTTGGCTTGAGGTACTCATGCTCTTCCCAAAATTCTGGAGGGAATGGGGTGGAAAGATCTCTGTAATATAGGAAACCAGCCAGGCAGTGCTGGTGGAAGAGGAAGAGATACCTTTAAGATGTTTGGGCATTTTTTTCCAAGAAGTTGGAAAAGAAATCTATGGTATCACTTGGGTTTGTAGGTTTGCTGCGTAGTGTTGTTCAGTATCAGTTTTCTGTAAGGAGCAAATAGACAAGTATAATGACTGGTGTTTGGGAGAAGCGTGTTGACATTAGTGGTCTAATGTCACTAATGGTGTTGTGCTTGGTGCCCCATGAATGTTTGCTCATTTAATGCTGAAACAACACCACAGGGACCATATTATCCCACTTGTCTTGTGGATAAAGAAACTAAGATCCCAAAGCTCGTGTAACTCAAACAAATATGATAAAACTAGGTTTTGAGAACTAGAATATTTGTCTGGATCCAAATCTTTGAGGGGATATGTGGGAATTAAAAAAATAAAAGAGACGTGGTGGTAAAGGTACACATAAGAATACAGTCAGTTTGTTTTTCTGCTCTCTTGGGAAGTGAGGCAAGAAAGAAGAAATTTCGTTAATCCAAAGGATAAATTCATTCATATTTTTAGGAGCTGTGATGGGCTTGGGTCAGGGCTGGTGAATAGATTAAATCTTTGGTGCCTAATCTGATCGACTGGTAGTGGCTGCTCAGTGGGAAATTGATTAATGATGCCTGGCTGCCATAATAGGATGGGGTATGAGTGACCCAGTTGCTATTGATATCTACTCAAGGTGGCTGTTCTGAATAATACAGGAAAATTGCTCTGTTGAATGCACACGTTAGGGAAGGTGGATTATATCTTTTTAAAACAAAGGTATGAGGTGGATGGTAAGCATGGGTGGCAGAAACTGAGAATCTAGGTGAGAATGGGCAGATGTTATGTGATAACATTTTATGTTATCATAGAAGATGAATGAGTGAGTGCTCAGTCACTCGGTCATGTCCGACTCTTTGTGACCCAATGGACTATAGCCCACAAGCTTTTCTGTTCATGGGATTATCCCAGCAAGAATACTGGAGTGGGTTCCCATTTCCTTCTCTGGGGTATCTTCCTGATCAAGGGATCAAACTGCTGTCTCCCACATTGGCAGGCGGATTCTTTTCACACTGAGCCACTTGGGAATAGGAGATAGTGAACTTATAATTGTTCAACTGCCTCCAAGAGAAGCAGCCCTATCTGGGTAAAACAGAGATATTAGGGAGAATCCAGGATGTGAGCCCTTTTCCTAGTAAAGTGGTTATCAGCCAGCGGACTGTTGGAGCTAGACAGATCGCATTGCAAATCCTGGAACTTAGAAGCTATGTGACTTTGGGTTTTTACCTCTGTATTCTCTTTAACAAAATATGAATACTACCCCCAACTCTTGATGTTATTCTGAAAATGAGGCAAGGCAAATTATTAAAAGGCTTTGCATACAGCAGGTACTCAGTGGACTGGAGTTATAAATTTAGAAACCATAAGTATCATTTTGAGCTTCCCCGGTGGCTCAGCAGTAAAGAATCCGCCTGCAATGCAGGAGCTGCAGGTTCAATCCTTGGGTCGAGATGATCCCCTGGAGGAAGGAATGGCTACCCACTCCAGTATTCTTGCCTGGATAATCCCATGGACGGAGGAGTTTGGAGGGCTATAGTCTATAGGTTTGCAAAGAGTTGGACATGACTGAAGCAGCTTAGCATGCATGCCTGCAAGTATCATTTACTGTGTTCTTTTATGATGGAGGAGTCACTGTGCTTGTCTCCATTTTGAAATTGACAGGATATGAGGAAGAGCCCAGTTCCCTGCCACATCCTAGCTAGCAACAAACCTTAAGCATTCTATAGCACAGGTTGAGAACTCAGTGATCTACACAGGCTCACAAAGCTTTAGCAGTACTGTGTGTGCAGAAGATGACATCTTGAGTACCAGCTTTTGAGTACCTTCTCCAAGCCACTGTATCCTGCATTTGGGGGTGCTGTCCTTGATGGGGAAAGCCCTCACTGAGGGGCATTTACTCCTGACTCAGATTGAGTTCAGCCCTCCATACACAGGTGTCTAATGACCCCTACCACAACCCAACTTCAAGATGTACTTGGCTTCCTCTATTACTATTAATGGAAACTGTGTTCCAAATTCCCCCTCCTGCTGCAGTCAGTTTACCTCTTAATGCCTAGCAGAGGCTGCCCCAAAAAGATTGGCAATATTGTTCAGTGTTTAAAGGCTCCACTGTGTGTTGAAAATTACCTAAATGGGGGGATAATGAACAATCACCAAATTGGAGTTCACTCAAGCTGAGACCAAAGAAAGGCTTTGAAGAGAGGTTGACCTATGACCTAAGTTATTAGCTGGGGAGTGTGGAGGGGACTGTGGAGGTGGGGAGAGGGGTGGGGAGGTGGGGTGGGGTGTCAGTTTCCCAAGCTCAAGAGAGATCAGACCTGTTAAAGCATGAGGCCTGTGGAACCTTTCAGTGTTTGTAGGTTACCTATAACATTTCAGGGAATTCTGGACAGGCACACCTTCTCCTCTAACCTGTCCTCTGGACAGGGTGAAATAACTGAGAAGCGATCAGTGTCTTCCACTGTCTGCATGGGCTTGCCATGTGAATTCACCACTGATTTCCTTCCTGATAGTAACTTCTCTGATGGGGTGGGGTATCCCATTTGGAAGGACTGCGCCTCAGATTCTGGCCCTCTGTTTTATTAGTGATGTATCTTCGAGTTTTCGCTTCCCTCCTGAAATGAGTATATGATGATACCTATCTCACAGCACCGTAATGATGAATTAGAGTCATAAATTTAAAAATCATAAGTTTTCTAAAAAGTTGTATTCTTCTTTTATGATGGAGGAGCCATTGTTCTCATCTCCATTTTGATCAGTACTCTTGCAATGCAGATGTCATAATCCACATTGGGGAAATGTGACGCTGAGCTGCATAAATTGAGGTTTCTTACCCAAGGCCTCACAGTTAGGAATGAAAATCTGTTTGACTCCAAATATGATGTTTATCCCATCTACACAAGATGACCTCAACACGAGACAGTCTCTGTCTGATTTTACCTGACTGTTCACCATTGCCCAGGACAGAGACAGGCAGACGTCAGACCAATTTCTTTTTCTCTTTTAACAAGGATGACTCCCTCATCTCTGTGCCACGTCACTTCAGTCGTGTCTGACTCTTTGCGACCCCATGGACTGTAGCCCACCAAGCTCCTCTGCCCATGGGATTCTCAAGGCAAGAATACTGGAGTGGGTTGCCGTGACCTTCTTCAGGGGATCTTCCCAACCCAGGGATCGAACCTGTGTCTCTTGTGTCTTCTGCGTTGGTAGGCAGGTTCTTTACCACTAGTCCCACCTGGGAAGCCCCGTGAAAACCCAGTCTGGTGCAAAGCTATCATTACCACTCAGGATACATTTATGTGTTTTTTGTTTACTAATCTGTTCTCACAAATGCTGAACACTGATCAACTGTGAGACCAGTGGTGGACGTTGGCCGGCTGATACCTGATTTTACCTGACTATTCACCATTGCCCAGAGACAGGCAGACAGCAGGCCTATTTCTTTTTCTTTTTAACTACTAGGATGATTCTCTCAGCAATGACCAGCCCAGTTTGGAATGGACAAGATATGAGGAAGGGTCCAGTTCCCTGACACATCCTAGGTAGCAGTAAGCCCTTAAGTGTTCCATGGCACAAATTGAGAACTTGGTGATCTACAGAGGCTGACAAAGCCTTGGTAGCCCTGTTTATGCAGAAGGTGACCTCTTGAGCTGGGATAGTGGTTTGGACAGTGGCATAGAGACTGCCTTGCAGACTGAGCCTTCCCCGGGGGCCCTCTTCCACGCTCCTACAGCCCACTGACCTCCCTTACTGTCGTGCTCACCTCCTGCTGCACTTGTCTGTGTGCTCTTTATCTCCTGGCTCTACCTGAGTGTGGGTTCCTGGAAGACAGAGACAAGGTCTAATGGATCTTCACATCCCAGTGGGATGCGAGAGACCAGGCAAAGAGTAGGTGGGTAATCAATACAGGAAGAGAATGAGAGCACGTGAGAATGAGGAAGTGGGAGGGGGGAGACAGAGACAGAGAGACAGAGATCGAGGTAGAGATGGAGAGTGAAAGAGAGGCAAAGACAGAGACAGAGACCCAGAGAGAAACAGAAACAGAGGTGGAGAGAGATAGATGGAGAAGGAGAGAGATAGAGACAGGGACAAAGAGAAATAGGGAAAGACATCGAGGGGGGAAAGATAGAGAGACTAGGGAGATAAAGCAGAAAAGAGGGGAAGACAGAAAACAGGGGGGATGAAGACTAAAGTGAGAAAAGAAAAAAGAAAGTTGGGAAGGAAGAAAGGGGGAAGAAGGAGAAGAAAGGAAAAGATAGGAAGGAAGGGCAGATTCTACAGGACAGTTTTTTGTTTTTTTTAGTACTTCAAAGTTGAAGTTAATTCTTTTTTTAAAAAAAAAAATTTATTTTTAGTTGAAGGATAAGTGCTTTACAATATTGATATATGGCAGAAACCAGCACAATATAGGCCAGCTCTTGAAAGGTTTCTCTTTGGTTCTTTTC
Source organism: Bos indicus x Bos taurus (assembly GCF_003369695.1). Lineage (NCBI taxonomy): Eukaryota > Metazoa > Chordata > Mammalia > Artiodactyla > Bovidae > Bos > Bos indicus x Bos taurus. The sequence goes on along the minus strand of NC_040100.1, from coordinate 30,627,286 downwards.
CAAGACATAAATTATTTTTTTAAAAAATTAGTGTTTATTTATTTATTTTAAAATTTATTTTACTGAGGCATAGCTGATTTACAATTTTGTGTGAATTTCTGCTGTAGAGCAAAGTGACTCAGTTATGCACATATGTGCATTCTTTTTTATATTCTTTTCCATGATGGTTTAATCCCAAGATATTGAATATACTTCCCTGAGCTCTGCAGTAGGACCTGGTTATTTATCCACTCCGTTTATAATAGTTGCATCTGCTAATTCCAAACTCCTTGTCTGTCCCTCCACCCCACAAGTTGGCAACCACAAGCCTGTTCTCTGCCAAGATACAATTTCTTAAGTTGTTAAGGTGGACAATGAGCTGCAGGGAGAGCTTAGGAATTTTGTTCCATATCAAACTCTCTAAGGCTCAGTCCTCATCTGTGAAATGGGCTTAACCATGTTGACCTCACATGATTGTTAGAATTAAATTATATAATAACAATAAAAAAAAAAAAAGCCACAATCTCCAAAGCAGGGAAGGCTGAAGCCGAGATAAGGTATTTCAGAGGCCAAAGCATCTGGAGAAGCTCAGCCAGGAGGTAGGGATCTTGGGGAGAGCCCAGCTTCAGTTGCATGAAAACCTGTTAGCCTTCCCCGTTTTAAGGCTGCAATTGTTAAATTCCGTTATTAGATGTTTTCCTCTGGCTTCATAGGCCTGTGTCTGTGAATGGGACCTTTCCTGGGGTTCACACAGACTGTGCTATTTTGAGTGCTGCATCATTAAGATAATTAGGTGCCCAGACAAAGTTTAAATACTATTAAGGATTTGGTGCACACTGGCTGGCCCTTTGTGGCGGCGTCATTTGGGGACACAGCCTCTGCTTGCTGCTGGCTTTTGGAGGCCAGAACCTTGCCTAGGACAAAACAGCAATCCTTGGCAAAGGAAGAGAAGGATAAAGGAAGGAAGGGGGCATAATTCTGACCTCTAAGTGTCAGGTGATCAACAGGAATTCTGTACCCACGGTCTGATTTAATTTCATCCTCCTAGTAGACGATCAGGTGTGCACTGCGGCTTCCACATTTCAGATGAAGATACAGGGTGATGGAAGGTTGAAGGCTCGTACCAGGGTCAAGCCTCTAGGAAGCCCCACTGGCCAGGTGGCCTTAAGCACCTCCCTTTAGGTCTCTAAGCCTAAATGTGCTGACTTAGAAAGTGAAGATAACAATAATACTACCAGGTAGGGTTGATAAGAGAATCAAGTAAGAGGGGACATATATAACGCTCTTATCACAGTGCTGAGCAGCTACAAAGAACCTGATAAGTGTGAGTTAATATTCTTATTCATTCTGCGATTATCTAGACCCAAATCCTACAGTTGATGTATGAATCTGTAAGCTCAGCTTATGTGCCCTTGGGAAATGGAGTGTCCTGCATGGACTTGAGTCCCATGTGTACACAAAGTCTGGAAATCTCTTGTTCTGTCTGGGACATGAACACTCTGGGTTCCCATTGTGCTGTAAGAATTCAGCTATGCTGTGTCTGTGTACCCGGGTCTGCATGCTGTAAGAATTCCATGTGGCTATGTCTGTACACAAGCTCTGACCTGTGTATTTGCAAACCCACCTCAGCAGTGATGGTAAAAATTAATATCCTCACAGAACTTCGCTGTTTACAGAAGAGCAGTTTTCTATATATGCATTTATCTCATCTTTCCTAGGACTCTAGGTCATTGATTGCTGTTTATCTTGTCCTCAACTTGCTAATATTTTGGTCTACAAATGTTATCTGAGCATCTTCTTTATGTCAGACTGTTCTAGACACAAGGGTGAGTAAGAGGACAGAGTTCTTGTTTTCATGAAGCTTCCATTTTGAAGGTAGTATAAAGGAAAAGTAGAAGAAAGTGACAGAGGATGAGTTGGTTGGATGGCATCACCAACTCAGTGAACGTGAACTTGAGTAAACTCCTGGAGATAGTGAAGGACAGGGAAGCCTGGTGTGCTGCAGTCCATGGGTTGCAGAGAGTTAGACACAACTTAGTGACTGAACAGCCATGTCAAGGTACTTATATGTATTAATTAGGGTTATGAAGAAGAAAAACAACCCCCAAATCTCAGTGCATTAATATAATCAATGATTTTTGCCTCGTGCACAGGTAGTGAGTTCTGCTCCATGTAGTCATTTAGGGACCAAGGGACTCTTCTGGTTTCTGGTTCCACAATTTCCACAGGGCCATGGGTCTGTGTTTGACCAGCAGACTAGGAGAGATCTAGATGGGATGCTTTACCTGGATGGGCTTGGGGAGTCTTGGAGGGGCAAACATAATTTCTGCCTAGCTTCTATTGGCCAGAACTGTTGTATGCATACATGCTAAGTTGCTTCAGTCACACCTGACTCTCTGTGACCCTGTGGACTGTGGCCCTCCAGGTTTCTCTGTCCATGGGATTCTCCAGGCAAGAATACTGGACTGGGTTTCCATGTCCTCCTCCAGGAGGTCTTTCTGAACCTGGGATTGAACCCACATCTCTTACATCTCCTGCATTGATAGGTGGCTTCTTTACCTGTAGCACCATAGGGGAAGCACAGAACAGCTGTATGGCTAAACCTAAATACAAGAAAGGCTGGTGGATATGGGATAGTTTCCCAGGAAGAAAAGGGAACCAGTTTAGTAAAAATACATACATACCCTGCTTCAGTGTACACAAGTGTGATTGTGCAATGCCTTGTTGTGTGTTTACAGTTGCATGGGCTTCGGGGGCTTGCACTCCTCCAGAGGAGGAGGCATCCTTGGTGGATGTGTAGCATTCTGTATGGTTTCATGATGTCTAGAAGGGAAATCTGACCACTAGCCCTGCCATTTTCACATCCTCTTCTTTCTCTCTTTGCCCTCTGTTGTTTAATCACTCAGTCATGTCCAACTCTTTATGACCCCATAGACTATAGCCCACCAGGTCCCTCTGTCCATGGAATTCTCCAGGCAAGAATGCTGGAGTGGGGTTGCCATTTCCTTATCTAGGGGATCTTCTGACCCAGGGATTGAATGCATGTCTCCTGCATGGGTGGGTGGATTCTTTACTGCTGAACCACCAGGAAAGCCCCTGGCCTCTCTTACCCTATGTCTTATCCAGTGCTCAGATATACACAGAGTTCTCCTGTGTGCCTTCTCTCCTTCCTTCTTCCCTGGGTTAAGCTCTTCCACTCTTGTGAATCCCTCAGTCACCTCTCAAAGCCCTCTTACAACTGGGAACCCAGATGTATTATACCTTTAAAAAATTCTTAGCTGTTGGTAGCAGTCCTAGTAATGGTATCACTTAATTTGAATGGCCCTTCCAGTGTTCCGTGAATTTCGTGTGCTGAAGTTTCCTGCTCAGGGTCTTTCTATTCCACTAGACCCTAGGCGCCAGGATAACAGGGACCATGCTGTCTGAGCATAGTGGTCCATCAGTGATTGGCACAGCTCCTGGTGCATAGTGGGGAAACTATGATATATTCAGTGAACAAATGCATAGGTCATTGAATATATTTCACTGAATCTTCCTTTCCAGCAATCTTAGGAATTGAGTATAATTATCCCTGGGCTTCTCTGGTGGCTCAGATGGTAAAGAATCTGCCTGCAATGCAGGAGACTGAGGTTTGATCCCAGGGTGGGGAAGATCCCCTGGAGAAGGGAATGGCACCCATCCCAATATTCTTGCCTGGAGAATCCTATGGACAGAGAAGCCTGGTGGGCTACAGTCCATGGGGTCGAAAATAGTCAGACACGACTAACACTTTCACTATCCCCATTATGAATCATTCCCTCTCCATGGTGGTGGTGGTTTAGTCACTAAGTTGTGTCCAACTCTTGTGATGCCATGGACTGTAGCCTGCCAGGTTCCTCTGACCATGGAATTCTCCAGGCAAGAATACTGAAGTGGGTTGCCATTTCCTTCTCCAAAGGATCTTCCTGACCCAGAGATTGAACCCAGGTCTTCCGCCTTGCAGGCAGACTCTTTACTGACTGAGCCACCAGGGAATATTATCCTCAGTTAAGAAAACTGAGGTCACGGAATTTACCAACTATGCTCAAATCACTTTAGTAGTCATTGGTTGGACTTGGGTTCAAATGTGCATGATTCCAAATCCTATGCTACTTGCTTGCTTTTCATTCTGTCACATTGCAAGAGGCCTATATTTCTTAGTTCTTTTCCAAAGTGCTTTCACATGGATCATCTCATTAGACCATCATGGTAGTTCAGTGTTAGCAGTCAGCTCATGTTTGAGTTTTTGTTTTTCTACTTCATAGATTTAGAAAGAAAATCTACAAAGAATTACCTCTACACTAGGGCTCAACAGACTTTATCTGTAAAGTACTAAATAGTAGATATTTTAAATGTTTGTTGACCCTACCATCTCTATTACAATGTCTCACCTCTGCCACGGTAGCACAAAGGCAGCCATAGATGACACTTAAAATGTGGGTGTGGCCATGTCTCAATAAAACTTTATTGTCAAAAATGGGTGACAGTCATATGTGGGCCATGGGTCATAGTTTGTCAGCTTGTACTCTATACAACTGCCAGAAATAAAATGAAAAAACATGGAATATGCCAAAAAAAAAAAAAAAAAAAAAAGAAAGATGAGGTGGATTTAACAAACTTGCTCAAAGTCCCAGGATATCTTTGTGGCAGAGCTGTGTCCTGAATCCGTGTTTCTTGCTTCCTGACTTGATGTTCTTTCCACTACACCAACCTCCCTCATTAACCACTATGGCGGAAACAGAAACCAATCTCGGGCTCGTGTATTTGCCATTTGTTCCTTCTGACTGCAAACATTGGTCACTGTTCAGTGTTCACTCCCGATACCTTTCTTCCTCAGAAACCTGCACAAGTACAGACGCTTTGCTTGGTTGCATTGTCTCTTTCCTGAAGAGATGAATCTAGAAGCCAGAATATACATGGTCCCTGATCTCCAACACACCCAAGTGGTTAAGAATACAGATCTGGAGCCAGGCAGGTGAGGGGAATAACAGCTCTGATACTTACTAGCTGGGTGACTTTGGGTGCCTCAGGATTTTCATTAGTAAAATAAGGAGAGTAATTGTCCCCGCCTGAGGGCTGTTGGATGAGGGTTGAAACAGCTCAAGTGTAAAGTGCTTAGAAGAGTGTCTGCCCATAGCTGTATAGAACAGTCTTTTGGACTCTGTGGGAGAAGGCGAGGGTGGGATGATCTGAGAGGATAGCATTGAAACATGTATATTATCGTATGTGAAACAGATCTCCAGTCCAGGTTCGATGCATGAGACAGGGTGCTCAGGGCTGGTGCACTGGGATGACCCAGAGGGATGGGATGGGGAGGAAGATGGGAGGGGGGTTCAGGATGGGGAACACATGTACACCCATGGCTGATTCATGTGAATGTATGGCAAAAACCACTACAATATTGTAAAGTAATTAGCCTCCAATTAAATACATTTAAAAAAGAAAAGAAGCTGCCAAGAAAAAACAACAAAAAAAAGAAGCATGTCTGCCACTCAGTAGGTGTTTATTGCTGTTGCTGCTATCATCATCATCATTATTTTTCCCAACGTAGAACTTATGACTTAATATATTGATTGCTTCTAAGCGCCAGTGCCTTAATGCAGAGTATCTTACCCTCAGCACCATTGGCATTTGGGACTGGATAATTCTTTGCTAACATCCTAAAATTCATAGGGAACCATCCTGTGAATTTTAGGGTGTTAGCAGCATCCATGGCCTCTCCCCTCTAGTTGCAGTAGCATCTCCTCCCCCAGTTGGGAGAACCAAAAATGTGTCTAGACATTGCCTAATGTCCCATTGGGCCCTGGGGGCAAAAATCTCTCCCCTAGTTGAGAACCCCTATTCTGATGTCATCACTTCTTCCTTGTGGCTGTTTGGCAAATCCTGACACATGCCTTCCTCTTGAAGAGAAAAATTAATGTGTTAAAAAGTATCAAAAGCAATTAACCCCTAGTCAAGACCCTTTTACCGATATGATCCATTGAAGGCCTTTGGAGAAAACTTTGGGGAAAAAGTGAGCAGCTTGTGGAAAACGTTTCTGAAGGAAAGCAGACATTTTAGTATCTGACCCTAACCCAGCTCTCTAGGTTCTCTTCATGGATGGGAAAGATGTTCTGAGTGACCTAGTCAATCACCTGGGGAAGGTGTACTTAAGAGAAAGTCACCAGGTCAGACCATGATAGAAAGAGGGAAGGTCATCATTTAGTCACTCAACAAACCAAGGAATACTTTTATAGCTCAGGAAGCAATGAAAAGGGAGATACCTTCTCCACATTCCAGGAACTCACAATCTAGTCAGAGACAGACAAGCAGACAAATAAGTGAGCATTCTCCCAGATGGGGGCTACAGAGCTGGTTGGGATCTTAGATGGACTTTGGCTTAACCAAATATTAGGGAATTTTGTATTGATGTGGAAATGTGCAAATACTGAAACTCACATGCTCTATTATGATAAATGCCTATAGAAATGATCATTGAAGACCTGAGGCGCAGAACTTACTCATAAGGAATGTCCATGATTCTCATTTCTTTGTCCTAATGGAATAATAGTGTGATGAGTACTGTGGAAACCTGGGTCATTGCCTAATGGAGCCCATTCAGATTCAGGTTGAGATTCTTCCCTGAATCCTACTTGAATCTCTGCAGTTCTGATCACTGACATAGGCAGCATGGGAACACCAAGGTGAGATATTTCTCTGTCCCCGCCCTTCAAGGGTGATGCAAGGCCCTTTGGATTTGCATATGGATTTTTTTAAAATCCTGTTTTTAGAATACCAGGACCATCCAGCTGAATTGTCTGGTTTTGCCCAGTTTTACTCACATTATGCAAGGTAGGCAGCATGTCAAACTAGGCTATGGGCTTTGCTTTCATTCAAAGACATGGAAGTAATTGACTTGTTCATATCACTGTTGCCTCTTCATCATTCACATTCTCTTCAATTCTATCAACTAGTTTGTTCATTCATTCAGCAACCATTCAGTAGTGTATCAGTCGATGGGGGAGTGGAAATGATCCATCTTGGCATGGAAGACTATTTTATTACTGACATTTAGAATTGCTAGAATTGTTTAGAATTGCTAGTGCATGGTGATATTACAAAGAAGACCAAATGTTGGTTGGCTTTACCACTGTTTTTAAACTTCCTACAATCAACATACTTCCTCTATGTTTTCAGTACGAACAGACCCCTCCAAACACCCAGCTTGAAATATTGCTGCTATCATTTATTGAATATCCACTATGCCTAAGAAACTTGGTTGAATCTCAGTTCAGTTCAGTTCAGTCGCTCAGTCGTGTTCGACTCTTTGCGATCTCATGGACCGCAGCATGCCAGGCCTCCCTGTCCATCACCAACTCCTGGAATCTACCCAAACCCATGTCCATTGAGTCAGTGATGTCATCCAACCATCTCATCCTCTGTCATCCCCTTCTCCTCCTGCCCTCAATCTTTCCCAGCATCAGGGTCTTTTCCAATGAGTCAGCTCTTCGCATCAGGTGACCAAAGTACTGAAGTTTCAGCTTCAACATCAGTCCTTCCAAAGAACAGTCCGGACTGATCTCCTTTAGGATGGACTGGTTGGATCTCCTTGCAGTCCAAGGGACTCTCAAGAGTCTTCTCCAACACCACAGTTCAAAAGCATCAATTCTTTGGTGCTCAGCTTTCTTTATAGTTCAACTCCCACATCCATACATGACTACTGGAAAAACCATAGCCTTGACTAGATGGACCTTTGTTGGCAAAGTAATGTCTCTGCTTTTTAATATGCTGTCTAGGCTGGTCATAACTTTCCTGCCAAGGAGTAAGGGTTTTTTAATTTCATGGCTTCGGTGATTTTGCTTGGAATCTGGGAACCCATGAATTACTATAATATCACACAGTGGTTCCCCAATGGCTCAGAATGTAAAGAATCCACCTGCAATGCAGAAGATTTGAGTTTGATCCCTGGGTTGGGAAGATCCCCTGGAGGAAGAAATGGCAACTCACTCCAGTATTCTTGCCCAGAAAACCCCATGGACAGCGGAGTCTGGTGGGCTACAATGCATGGGGTTACAAAGAGCTGGACATGACTGAACGAGTAAGCACACACAACACAGTGGTGAAGAAATGCCTAGTAAAACCAGACTGCCTGGTTTTGCCAATGCCAAGTACCAACAAAGTCACTTAACATTTCTGGGCTTCAGTTTTCCCATTTGTCAAATGAGGAATAGCAGTAATACCTACCCTCATTTAAGCTAAATAATCTTCCTCGGATACTTAATACAGTGCCTGACACACACTGATACATCAGTACACACTATGATTTGTTCCAACAAATATTATCGAACCCTTGCTAAGTGTCTGACAATGTTCTAGGCACTGGGTAGGGATTAACAGAAGAGTTTCCACACAGCTTGTTGAGAAAAATTGGAAGAGTTACTTCTGTCTCAGGAGAGGGAATGAGGAAAAATTGTATAAAGTAAAGAATATATGAGCTACATCTGGGAGAATGGGTAGGAACTTTCTTCAGTGATACAGGATTATCAACACCTCATGTGGGGGATATTTGAGCCATTTGGGAGGACAAAGGTTTTACAGGCATACAGCTCTTATTTACACACAAACAATTGCAGCCCTCATTACAAATAATTTTCCTCTATTCACGTGAGCAGGTCATCAGGGTTCTCTATTTGGCGATATATTTTTTTGCAGGATTCATGGCTCATGAGATGACCTATTGATGACCATGAAATGAGATGATGACCATGAGATGAGATGAGATGAGATGAGATGAGATGAGATGACCAATCCCCCCTTTTGCATTTGCTCTGTGCTTCATTGGGCATCCTGGGCTTGTAGCAGCTATGAGGGCATCCTATTGCATTGTGGGGTGATGGAGAGGAAGAAGGAACTATTGGAGCCTCTGTCCTGAAACATGGAGTCTTGAGTTGGGAAGGAGAGGACCAGAGTTTTCACTACGATGACACCATCTCCTTTCTTTGTCCTCTGAGCTCAGAAATCTCACTTCACTCTTGACTCTGTTTTCTCATGACAAGTTTGGGTTTTATCAGTAGTTTGTTTTCTTCCTTCTTGTTCCTTTTCCTTAACTTGTCTCCCTCCACCTCCCTTTCCTTCCTTCTTTCCTTCTCTATTTTTAACTTGCTTTTCTTTCTGGTCTCCTCCTCCACTTTCTCCTTCCCTCCTTCTTACTTCACTCCATTTCCTCTTCTGTCTTCTCCTCTCTCTTCCTTTTCACTTTGCTGTACAGCAGAAACTAACACAACCTTGTAACGTGATTATATTCCAGTAAAAAATAATCAGGGAAATGTAAAATAAAGCTACAATTAAAGACACTAAAAAAAGTAATGATATAAAATTTAGATGACAAAGAAAAATCATAAGAAATAGGAAAAAAAAATTCTTTGATCTTTTGAATGGATGCCCTCCCTCCAAGTCAGTCAGTTCAGTTACTCAGTCGAGTCTGACTCTGTGACCCCACAGACTACAGCACCCCAGGCTTCCCTGTCCATCACCAACTCCTGGAGCTTGCTCAAACTCATGTCCATCACATGAGTGATGCCATCCAACCATCTCATCCTCTGTCATCCGCTTCTTCTCCTGCCTTCAATCTTTCCCAGCATCAGGGCCTTTTCCAATGAGTCAGTTCTTCGCATCAGGTGGCCAAAGTATTGGAGCTTCAGCTTCAGCATCAGTCCTTCCAATGAATATTCAGGACTGATTTCCTGTAGGATTGACTGGTTGGATCTCCTTGCAATCCAAGGGACTCTCAAGAGTCTTCTCCAACACCACAGTTCAAAAGCATCAATTCTTCAGTGCTCAGCCTTCTTTATGGTCCAGCTCTCACATCCATAGATGACTACTGGAAAAACTATAGCTTTGATTAGACAGACCTTTGTCAGCAAAGTAATCTCTCTTCTTTTCAATATGCTGTCTAGATAGGTCATAGCTTTTCTTTCAAGGAGCAAGTATCTTTTAATTTCATGGCTCCAGACACCACCTGCAGTGATTTTGGAGTCTAAGAAAATAAAGTCTGTCACTGTTTCTATTGTTTCCCCATCGATTTGCCATGAAGTGATGGGACTGGATGCCATGATCTTAGTTTTCTGAATGTTGAGCTTTAAGTCAACTTTTTCACTCTCCTCTTTCACTTTGATCAAAAGGCTCTTCAGTTCCTCTTCACTTTCTGCCATAAGGGTGGTGTCATCTGTATATCTGAGGTTACTGATATTTCTCCCAGCAATCTTGATTCCAACTTTTGCTTCATCCAGCCCATCATTTCTCATGATGTACTCTGCATATAAGTTAAATAAGCAGGGTGACGATATACAGCCTTGACGTACTCCTTTCCCTACTTGGAACCAGTCCATTGTCCCATGTTCCATTCTAACTGTTCCTTCTTGACCTGCATACAGATTTCTCAGGAGGCAGGTCAGGTGGTCTGGTATTCCCATCTCTTTGAGAATTTTCCAGTTTGTGATCCACACAGTGAAAGGCTTTGATATAATCAATAAAGCAGAAGTAGATGTTTTTATGGAACTCTCTTGCTTTTTCTATGATCCAACAGATATTGGCAATTTGATCTCTGGTTCCTCTGCCTTTTCTAAATCCAGCTTGAACATCTGGAAGTCCCTGGTTCAGATACGATTGAAGCTTGACTTGGAGAATTTTGAGCATTATTTTGCTAGTGTGTGAGATGAGTGTAATTGTGCGGTAGTTTGAGCATTCTTTGGCATTGCCTTTCTTTGGGATTGGAATGAAAACTGACCTTTTCCAGTCCTGTGGCCACTGCTGAGTTTTCCAAATTTGTTGGCATATTGAATGCAGCACTTTAAGTGCATCATCTTTTAGGATTTAAAAGAGCTCAACTGGAATTCCATCACCTCCACTAGCTCTGTTCACAGTGATACTTCCTAAGGCCCACTTGATTTCAGACTCCAGGATGTCTGGCTCTAGGTGAGCGATCACACCATGGTGGTTATCTGGGTCATTAAGATCTTTTTTGTATAGTCCTTCTGTGTATTCTTGCCACCTCTTCTTAATATCTTCTGCTTCTGTTAGGTCCTTTATTGTGTCCATCTTTGCATGAAATGTCCCCTTCGTGTCTCTAATTTTCTTGAAGAGATCTCCAGTCTTTCCCATTCTATTATTTTCTTCTATTTCTTTGCATTGATCACTGAGAAATGCTTTCTTATCTTTCCTTGCTATTCTTTGGAACTCTGCATTCAAGTGAGTATACCTTTCCTTTTCTCTTTTGCCTGTCGTTTCTCTTCTTTTCTCAGCTATTTGTAATGCCTCCTCAGAGAACCATTTTGCCTTTTTGCATTTGTTTTTCTTGGGGATGGTCTTGATTGGGGCTTCCCTGGTGGCTCAGCTGGTACAGAATCTGCCTGCAGTGCAGGGGACCTGGGTTTGATCCTTGGGTTTGGAAGATCCCCTGAAGAAGGGAACAGCTACCCACTCCACTATTCTGGCCTGGAGAATTACATGGACTGTGTAGTCCATGGTGTCGAAGAGTTGGACATGACTGAATGACTTTTACCACCCTCCAATGGCAACCATTATTATTATCCTTGTTTTTTCCTTTCAGCCTTTTTTTTTCTACATAGATTTTTATACAGTGGAGATGATAACAAAAGAGAGTTTTAAGCAGGAAAGCGCTCCCTTTATGGAAGCCTACTCAACTTCTCAATAAACTAGAAATTGTTGTTAAGTCACTAAGTCACATTCGACTCTTTGCAATCCCATGGACTGCATCACTCCAGGCTCCTCTGTCCTCCACTGTCTCCCAGTTTGCTCAAATTCTTGTCCATTGAGTCAGGAATTATGTAATGGATTTTTGTTTGTTTGTTTGAAATGTTTTATTTTAGAACAGTTTAGATTTACAGAAAAGTTGCAAAGATAGCACAGAGAGCTCCTGTATACTCATTTATTCGTCCTTTAATGAATTGACGTTTATTGCCACTACTTGTTGTCAGTCAGATAAAAAAATAGCCAAGTCCTGGGGCTTTGTCTAAAAACATGATGGCAGTCTCTGCCTCCCATGTTTTCTGCAGCAGTAGAGCTGGACCCTGAGGATGAGAGTTCACATCCATGACCCTGGAGGGACACGTCTGTGGATCTTCCTCGCTCAGGCAGGAAATTAACTCAGATGATAGAAAGATTCCCCGTCACACAAGCCAAAATAAACCTAGCTTTCCATTCTACCTGAGATAAAGTTGCAGCATCCTCATTCTAGGAATATTCCTGAGGTCATCCTTGGAGCCAGAGCCAGCTGGAGATGGTCCTGTGGGGTCTGACTCTAGGTCTTTCATGTCTGGGTGTGGACTGGGTGAAGTAGGGTTCCAGGAATCATTATAATTATGTTAGAAATGGGGTGTCTAGCATGACCAGACTGAGTGGTGCAGCCATAACTACTTATTAGGTCTTCCTTAACTCCAGATGAGTAACAGTTCACATGTTCCCTTCCATAGCTATATATATATGTGTGTGTGTGTGAGTGTGTGTGTGTGTGTGTGTGTGTGTGTGTGTTATTGAGTCCCCCAACAATACTGCCTGAGTTAGGCAGTTTAAACCTTGGGAGCTTCTGAGTTCCTCTAGGATCCCATTGATTTTCACACTTTGGCTAAATGCAGATTATCAGCACCTAATTTATTGTACACCTCTGTGGCTAGCTGCAATGGCTATTTTGCAAGTAGAAACCAGTAGACTATGATACTCAAACTCCCAAGTCTTCATATTAGACTTGTACATCATTAACTTCTCCCCACCATTAAGTCTGCAGACAATGTATTACCAAATAGTCTCTTAATTGGTCATCATCTGGATTAAAGTATTTCTGCCTCTTGTTTACCCCAAGTTCATTATTTTATTATCATCTCATAATTTCAAGGGAGTATGGTGGGGGTGGGGGGGCGATATTTCCATCATCACTTTGAACCAAATTAAAGCATGTGAGCACACTGTTCAGGAGTTTTTAAAGAGTGTTAGAGTGTTTGTGACAAGGGTTGCAAGGCTCTTCCTAATTCTTCTTTTCTTTCTTTTTTTATTTGGCTGCGTCGGGTCTTAGTTGTGGCAAGCAGGATCTTGTTTGCATCATGCAGGGTCTTCACTGTGGCACACGGACCCTCCAGTTGTGGTGCATGGGCTCCAGAATGTGCAGGCTTCAATAATTGCAGCACGTGGGCCTAGCTGCTCTGTGGCATGTTGGATCTTAGTTCCCCAACCAGGGATTGGGGAACTGCATTCCCTGTATTGCAAGGCAGATTCTTAACCACTGGACCTCGAGGGAAGTTCCCTGTAATTTCTGTTTTAAGTGTTTTATGGGAGAAGACACAGTCAAGGTTTTGAGGATGAACTTAGCAGCATGTAGCCATAGATGACAGAGAAGGGATTGGCACCCCACTCCAGTACTCTTGCCTGGAAAATCCCATGGATGGAGGACCCTGGTAGGCTGCAGTCCAGAGCCATAGATGAAGGTCCTCAGTAGATATTTCCTTTATTCTAATTGGCCTGCTTGTTTATATTAATGAAGGCTTTCAGCCTAAAACCTCAGCGTGTCAAGAATGAATATGTCCCCAAACCTATCCTTCTAGAATTCATAGCCTACCTAAAGAGACTGGTAAGGAAGGAAGCAAACAGCTACAAAGGAGGGTGATAAGGAGGTGAAGGAAGGCCCCTGGGCAAATGCATTGGTCCAAGGGGGAAGTCATACTGTGATTTGTTCACCATACTCCAGCTGTGCTATCCAGCCTTGCTGGCTATTCCTCTTAATGTGAACTGGTTCCAGAGACTGACTCACAGTGAACTGATGTATAAACCATTATGCTGTTGTTGCTGCTGTTGTTGTCCCGTCACTAAGTTGTGTCCAACTCTTTGCAACCCCATGGATTGCAGCATGCTGTGTTTCCCTGTCCTTCCCTTTTTTTCGGACTTTGCTCAAATTCATGTCCACTGAGTTGGTGATGCTATCTAACCATCTCATCCTCTGCCACCCTCTTATTTTACCTTCAATCTTTCCTGGAATCTTTGGGCCTTTTCCAAATCCATCAGCTCTTCACATCAAGAAGCAAAAGTATTGGAGCTTCAGCTTCAGCATCCGTCATTCCAATGAATATTCAAGGTTGAGTTCTTTTAGGATTGACAGGCTTGATCTCCTTGCTGTCCAAGGGACTCTCAAGAGTCTCCTCCAGCACCACAGTTTGAAAGCATCAGTTCTTTGGTGCTCAGCCTTCTATATGATCCAACTCTCACATCTGTACATTACTACTGGAAAAACCATAGCTTTGACAATATGGACCTTTGCCGGCAAAGTGATGTCTCTGCTTTTTAATACACTGTCTAGGTTTGTCACAGCTTTTCTTCCAAGGAGCACGCGTCTTTTAATTTCATGGCTGCTGTCACCATCCACAGTGATTTTGGAGGCCAAGAAAAAGGAGCCATTAAGCAGATAAGTGAATTTCCTCTCAAGGACCAAACCATACAGGAAGCTCAGTTACAATCAAAGGATTCCTAAGGCAAAGGCTACCACTGGGGATGCCAGAGTCTGCTGGTTTTGATGCATAAGAGCCAATTGTATATATCTCTTACTAAATCCACAGTCAATGGATTGTACAATCTGTATACAGAGAATTGTACACATCTCTTTCTAATCCAACATTTATGTTGCTTGCTTGTAATGAACCATGGTGGGAATAGGTACACTGTCATTCTTTGAAAATGTTACAAATTAGAGCTCCTTCCCCCAAATCTGGTTGTTAAACATTTACCAGCATTTAAACCATTATTTTAACTATTATATGTGCTATAAGACATATTTAAGCTGATAGGATTTCCCTAAACATCTGCTAGACAGTCCTGGGAAGGGCATGCCCTATGTCTTCTTCCATAACACTCCTTGTTGTATGTGTGGCTGGGCAAGCACCCTTCTGATGAGTGAATCTACTATTATGTATTAGCCTAGTTTTTTTTTTTTTTTTCTTGCTAGTTCTTTAAAGTAATATTATTTATTTCTCCTCTAGTGTCTATCTAAGGGGGAGAATTGTACACATATGTAGTATTTCAGTACTCTTGCCTGGAAAATCCCAAGGGCAGAGGAGCCTGGAAGGCTGCAGTCCATGGGGTCGCAAAGAGTCAGACACGACTGAGCAACTTCACTTTCACTTTTCACTTTCATGCATTGGAGAAGGAAATGGCAACCCACTCCAGTGTTCTTGCCTGGAGAATCCCAGGGACGGAGGAGCCTGGAAGGCTGCAGTCCATGGGGTTGCTGAGGGTCAGACATGACTGAGCGACTTCCCTTTCACTTTTCACTTTCATGCATTGGAGAAGGAAATGGCAACCCACTCCAGTGTTCTTGCATGGAGAATCCCAGGGATGGGGGAGCCTGGTGGGCTGCTGTCTATGGGGTCGCACAGAGTCGGACACGACTAAAGCGACTTAGCAGCAGCAGCAGCAGTAGTATTCCATGATAACCTGGTTTCTAGATTCCAAATTCTCTGAGGGCATCTCACAGTTGTTCTTGCATACACTATTGAGGAGAGAGCGGAGAGATAAAAAAACAGCAGTGAAGAAATGGCTGTGGTCATTTTTAGTGACTGTTTCTATCTATCATTAAATATCTTCCCTAATACAATAGATATAAATTTCATGGAAGCTTAAATTTCATGCTAAAACTGGCCTTCTGCTGATTCCGGGTCTTTGTTTGGACAAATGGAAGGCAGAAAAAGCCACCACTAAATGGATTTTGCTCTTCTTAATGAGGGATATAGTGCCCCCCAAATTAAGTTTCTTTCATTAGTGAAGATGAGACTCCTTCATCAACCTTCACATTGTACAAAGAAAGAAGGAAAAAAATACAGGCAGAAGGGAAGGAGACTAGACAAAGTAAACAATTAGTTTTGATTTATTGATCTCTGCAAGAAGATAGAGCTTTTGGCAGAACAAGGAGCATCGTTCTTAATTAGTGTCATGATTTTTCGAGAGTTATTGACAATGCAGTTTCTTCAGCCCTATTGTTTTCTTAATGCCAGCCTCTTTTCCTGTGTCCCTCACCATCTAGTTTGAGGGCTCCATCAGAGGAATGGGGGTGGAGAGAAGATTCTCTGCTGCTTCTTAGCAAACCATGAGAGCTCCTGGATGGTGTCATAGGAGAGTGTGGAAATGAGCCTCGGATTCAAATCCGAATGTGAATTGGCTAGTTGTTAACCTCGCTGGGTCTTAGGTCACTTAGCTTGCTCACCTATAAAAAAGAATATTCAGACCTGCCTTGTGATTTTGTGGAGAGAATTAGAGATGAACTGTGGAAGGCTTTTCACAGTTCATGGGGAAAGTGGCAGCTGTTAATAATAGCAATGATTAGACAGATTAATTTCTGCAACCTACTGATGGGTACAGTATTTTTTATCCTAATAAATACTCACTGAGAACCTACTCTGTGCTGAAAACTGTTCTAGGCACTGAATTGTATCAGTGAATAAAACAGAGGGAAAAAAAATCCTTGACCTTACGGAGGTCATCATGATGTACTATCCTAGTACCTTATTAATAATTCACAGCTAAAATTAGCATCTGAGTTGAGAAGACATGGGAAGCCTCAGCCTGATGGACAAGACTCTTAATTGAAACCCAAATTCCAGCATTTGGGAAGTGAAAGGGGCATGATCTGTGTCCGCTGGGAGGAAGCTAGGTGTATATTTCCTAAAGCAACAATTATTGAGCCCTTACAATAATACAGCATCTCATTCAACCTTTTGAGGTAGATTTGTTCCATGAAGCAGTTGTGACACAGAGAGTTTAGCAAACCTGCCCATGATCACACACCTTAACATTGGTGGAGTCAGGTTTCAAACCCAGATGTACCTGATCCTGAACTCATGCTCTTAGCCAGTACTAACGAGACACCAACTTGATGGATGAAGTCTTTCCTTCAAATTCTCCTTCATTCCAGACTCAGGCACAGGTTATGGCACTAGATTTCTGGAGAAAAGACTTATTTCAGTTAATTTTAATATGTTAGCTTTACAAGGGCATGGGACATGTCTTTCTGGCTGACTTCTGTATTCTGGTGGTAAAGAATCTGCCTGCCAGTGCAGGAGATGCAGGAAACTCTGGTTCAATCCCTGTGTCAGGAAGATCCCCTGGGGTAGGAAAGGGCAACCCACTTCAGTATTCTTGCCTGGAGAATCCCATGGACAGAGGAGCTTGGCAGGCTATACAGTCCATGGGGTTGCAAAGGATCAGACATGACTGAGCGACTGAACACACACACACACACACACTGTATTCTAGAAGGTAATTGAGCTTCTGAAACTTACTAATTACCAGAAACTATTTTGAATGGATGAATGAATCAGTCATGAGTGACTATGGTAGGATATGTCCTTCCTGGTCCTTGGTCTTTTTGCAGAAAGGAAGACAGAGGAAGTATGCTTATTCAGCACAAAGGACAGCGACGTGTGTTTCTTTGCTAAATTTGAGGAAGGATCAATGGATAGATGAGCCTAAAAGATATGGTGGCATGGAAGGATGGCCAGAAATGAGAAACTAGTAGGATCAGGTCATGAAGAGCCTTGAGTGGTGCATTTAGGAGATTGGACTCTATCTGAGGACTGTAAGGAGACAACTATGGAATGGCTGGAATGGGTGGGAGTTAAGACAAAGATTAAGACAAAGGAGGGATTTACCCAAGGTCAGACAGCAGAATAATAACAGCAGAAACTAGAAACCCTAAAGCTGGAGAATTTCTTCTAAGCCACACTATGTTTTCTTAATTCTTACAGGGAAATGTGAAGTGAGCTTTAACTCTAGGCTATTTCTGTCCAGGACAGGTTTTATTTTACAGTTTGATTTTTTGATTTTGACCATCTCCATCAAGTTGGGACACCTCTGCCTCTAGACCAGAGTTTGAGACAAGCCTATATGTACCAAGAAGTGTCGACTGCCACAGACACTTTCTGCCAGGTCCAAGGAATAATTAGGGACTAGAGTCCCAGGGGGGCAAAGGAGAGCAGGAGGTCAGTATTCAGGAGAACACCTTCAAATAGTTCTCTGGAAATAAGTTGGAGGAAGATCCAGGATGTTGTAAACATTGGGCAGGGTTGTTCAAGGCCCTGGGACCTTCTTTCTTGGTGTCCTCAGCCTTGACATGTGCATGCACCCACAGACACAGGCACACACCCCTTCCAGCACACACCTGCATACTCACCACATACTTGTGACCCACACATATTGTCAACATATGTTTCCCACACAGTCTGAAGGCGCACAAACACACATTCCCCGTCCTGAGTGAAATAATCCACCACATGCTCACATAAGCAAGAGCAGATGCAATGCCTTGGGTTCACATATCTTACGCATCCCTGCAGACGCACCAACACTACACACAGAATGCCCAGTTTCCACCACACATGCAGATAGCTCATGCTTTTAGCCACAGAAATACACCACACACTGGTATCAAAACTGTCCCACCCATGAAATTTACACACCTTACGCTCCCTACCCAACCCAGTCACATGAAACACATTCTGGACCACCTTATTGCAGCAAAACACAGCCCACATTCTCTATATCTACATCCCTATCCTTACTCATATCTCTATCTATCCATACACACACGAACCTTCATTCCTACATGTGCTGCTGCTGCTGCTGCTAAGTTGCTTCAGTCATGTCTGACTGTGTGACCCCATAGATGGAAGCCCACCAGGCTCCCCTGTCCCTGGGATTCTCCAGGCAAGAACACTGGAGTGGGTTGCCATTTCCTTCTCCAATGCATGAAAGTGGAAAGTGAAAGTGAAGTTGCTCAGTCGTGTCCGACTCTGTGCGACCCCATGGACTGCAGCCTACCAGGCTCCTCCATCCATGGGATTTTCCAGGCAACAGTACTGGAGTGGGGTGCCATTGTCTTCTCCTTCCTACATGTACATACACAAATATGCTATGCCTATGCCATGTATATGGGGCTTCCCTGGTAGCTCAACTGATGAAGAATCCACTCAATGTGGGAGACCCTGCTTCGATTCCTGGATTGAGAAGATCCCCTGGAGAAAGGATAGGCTACCCACTCCAGTATTCTTGGGCTTTCCTGGTAGTTCAGATGGTAAAGAATCTGCCTGCAATGCAGAAAACCTGGGTTCGATCCCTGAGTTGGAAAGATCCCCTGGAGGAGGGCATGGCAACCCACTCCAGTATTCTTGCCTGGAGAATCCCCATGGATGGAGGAGCCTGGTGGGCTACACTCCACAGGGTCACAAAGAGTCGGACACAACTGAGCAACTAAACAAGAGCACAGCATGCCATGTATATATCCTATATTTATTTCCTGGGGAACATAATTCAACAGTGAAAAAACTTCCTGGGGCCAAACACAATTCTTGCCTACAATCACTAAAAAGAATATTATTTAAAGCTTAAAAATTTTATGGGGAAATAAGATTCTATTTGCCTATTTTTATCTTCCTTAAGGTTAAACGTGGCCTTATTCCATGCTCAAGCAGCCTCTGGAATTATGTAACTTCAGCAGCTCTGACTTCTGACGTCAACATCTGCTCTACTGTTGGTGATGGGCGTGCAAGTTCCTTTTATCCACCACCACCAGCAGCAGGTGTTCTAGGCAAGGGGATATTTACTGCTCTGTTGAAGGGATGGAATATTTGGGGAGGGGGGAGAGTGATGCTCTCAGCTAGTTAGATGAGCTTCCTGCCACAGCTAGCCCTGCTTGGTGAAGGCTGAGGCTGAGACCAATGTATGAAAAATGGCCTATTCTTGGCACA
The DNA here is from genome assembly GCF_003369695.1 of Bos indicus x Bos taurus. Taxonomy (NCBI): domain Eukaryota; kingdom Metazoa; phylum Chordata; class Mammalia; order Artiodactyla; family Bovidae; genus Bos; species Bos indicus x Bos taurus. Next base: position 30,607,514 of record NC_040100.1, on the reverse strand, counting down.
TATCCCTTCCCAAGATCTCTTGATGTGAGACAAATATCTGGAAAAGTGGGGACCCAGCTGACCAGGCTTAAATTCTGGGCCCGGTTGGCCAAATGGGAATGGAAATGAGGGGCTCACATGAAGAGACTATGGTTCAGTACCTTGGGTTTTGGTGCTCATGTTCTGCAGACACAGGGTCACAGGTTTCCAGGAACCACCTATGGGTAAGGATGGAGTGGCCACTGTATCACCAGTTGGGGGTAGTAACATGTGTGTGTGCTGTACTCAGATGTGTCTGACTCTTTGCAACCCCACGGACTTGTAGCCCGCCAGACTCCTCTGTCTGTGGGATTATCTGGGCAAGAATACTGGAGTGGGTTGCCATTTTCTCCTCCAGGGGAATCTTCCTGATCCAGGGATTGAACCCACATCTCCTGTGTCTCCTGCATTGGCAGGCAGATTCTTTATCACTGAGCCACCTGGGAAGCCCTGGGAAGGGAGTAGTAGAGCATAGTATAAATTCATGGTGCCTGAAGCTGGTAGCTTTCCATCAAATTCCATCTCCTTTGTATATTAGGTCCTGGATCTGGGGCAAGCCTCACTTTTCCCAACTCTAAAATGGGGATCATTGTGATGTCCAAAGAGATAATGGTGAGGTGAGCACAGCTCAATGCCTACCACACAGGAACCACTCAGTAGACATTATCGTCATCATTTTTTTTTTTTAAGCCAAGCTTATTTTTCTATATTGACTCTGGCCAAGACTGAATTCTAAGGAAACCCTGATCTTTTGTTTCACCTTTGAAGGATGCACTTTGCTCTTCACCCATACTGACCTTTCAGTTGTTCCCCAAACGGGCTTCCCAGGTGTCAGTGGTAAAGAATCCACCTGCCAATTCAGGCGACACAGGTTCAATCCCTGGGTTGGGAAGATTCCCTGGAAACCCACTCCTGTATTCTTGCCTGGGAAATAGCATGGACAGAGGAGACTGGCAGGCTACAGCCCACTGAAAGAGTAGGAGCAAAGAGTAAGACATAACTACTGGGGGTTGCAAAAGAGCAGAACACAACTCAGTGACCAAAACAACAGTTCCCCAAACATACTAGCTCATACCTCTGTGTCTTTTCTTGTGCCATCTTATCTCCCTGTGCTGCCCTCCTCTCTCTTGTTGGCTTGGCAAACCTTTACTCACCTTTCAAGTGTAGACTCAAATGTTACTTGTTCTGAAGAGCATCCTGGATTCCCCAAGGCAGACTTAGACTTCTTCTGCTCCTACTGATCCTTGGGCATGGTGATCCCCCACTCCTCATCCTTCACCAGTGTGGCAGACCTGGCCCTCTTTGGCAGCAGCAAGAGACAGGGAGAGTAGTTAAGAAGGAGGACTCACCACTGTCTACAGTATAATAAGATCAGTCTACTCCTAGCCTTCCTACTCAACCTGTGTTTTGGGGTTATCCTTGTCACCTGGGGGCTTGCTTTAGATGCAGAATTTCAACCTTACCCCTGAGCTTCTGAATCAGAATATAAATGTTAATAATGCAGTGATTTATTTGAATAATGAGGTTTGGGAAACACTTTCTAGGGCTTCCCCCTTGCAACGATGGTGATAAGCTGGACAGGTGAAATAAAGGGCATCTGTGAACACTTGTCTGATTTCTACCATGACCATGGAAGAAACCCCAGGTAGATATCATATGTATGTACGATGCAATCAAGAATACAGTCTTGGTCTTTCATTGAATCCTCTAATTTTTCTCCATATTATCTTTTTCCTGCCTTCATCTCAAACCTCCCCCAAACTCTGTTCCCATATTTCCCAGATGGAAACAGCAAACTATGAGTTACTGTGTCTCTAATTATTGCATATTTCTTTGCATATGGACTTTTTTTTCACATAATCATCAACATGAGGAGGAATATCCACATATGGAACAACAAAGAGTGGTACCCAATCTCTGATTTTTCAGCGTATTGTATCCTGCCTCCATTTGGCTGAACAGCAGAGAATTCAGCCGCCTCTTACGGTCACAAGAATATAAATACTCTGTAGCTCTATCCTCTTTATATATCTCATCCACCAAGATGTGTTCCCTCAATTCTCCTCCATCAGTATCTATCTGTCCTGCTCTTATGAAAAGAATATTTCTAAATTTACATGACTGCATAATTAAACCTTTACAAATCTTGAACTAAATATGTTTTGTATGCTTATTAATTAGCCAAATGCACTTTCTCTCATTCAGAAAAAAAAAAAATAGATTTCCCTGCTGATCGTTCTACATCAGCACGTGTCTCGTTCATAAGTTTATCTCTAGACTCTAATCTCCATGAGAACAGGATGATGGATTAGCTGGCACTTAGTGGGTATGCTCAGGGAATTCTTTTCAATGAATGATTCCGTAACTCCCTTGGGTCCAGGGTGTCTGACTTTTTAAATCTCCACATCTCTAAGGTTCCCAGCACAGAGTAGGTGTTATAATTTGTTTTTGAATGAATGAATGGACAGATGTGGCAGTCAGTTCTTCAGGCTTTGCCAGTAGGAATTAGTATGGCTCCTTAGATTAAATTTTGTGAGAAAAAGATCAGAGAAGAAAGCAAAGTAGAAACCTTATTTCACGCATATTATCATACTCCTTTTATCATTCAGTGTAAATAAATAAAAGGGGCTAGTTCCAACAATGGAACTGTGAAAATACCCAGAGATGCATATAACAAGTCTACCACTCCCTAGAAATAAATTCATCTGGCCGAGCTATTTATTTCAGACTCACTTTTTTTTTCTTTCAAAATAAGTCTGTTGTCCTCAGTACAAGTCAGGAGGGTTTGTCTATGTGCCTGCTTTATCTTCATGTTCTGTGGGTTTCTCTGCTTATCTCTGTGTGTGTCGCTGTGTCTGAATATCTCAAGGCTTATGGGTTGCAAGCAACAGAAGCTATATCTGGATGACTTAAGCCAATAAATGATCTTCTGGAAGAAACATGGGACAGCTCACAGAATCAGAAGAAATGCTTAGAGAACCTCACTTTAAGAAGGAAAGAGACCAGGGAAGTTTCAGAGAACTGCAACTATTCTGCTCCTTTCAGCACAATCTGTGATGAAGGTGATTGAACGTCAACAATTTTCCATTATGGGATCATTCGATTCAAGATTCAAATCCCAGGGACAGGATATCTGACTGGCCTACCTCACATGTGTAGTCCTTAAACAGGAAAGAATATGGCACCCAGTTTAATGAACTGATCAAAACTGAATCAGGAGACTTCCCTTGTGTTCCAGTGTTAAGAATCTGCCTGCCAGTGCAGGGGACATGGGAACTAAGATCCCACCTGCCATGGGGCAAGTAAGCTGGCATGCTACAACTACTGAAGCCCATGCACCCTAGAGCCTGGGCTCCACAAAAAAGCCACCACAATGTGAAAATAACTGAATCACTTTGGTGTACACTGGAAACTAACACAACATTGTAAATCAGCTGTATTTCAATTAAAAAAAATGGTTTCACAGACTATAATTTAATTATGCCCTCTTTTTATAAATAAAAACCTTGTTGTTGTTATTCAGTTGCTAAGTCATGTCCGACTCCTTGTGACTCCATGGACTGTCACATGCCAGACTCCTGTGTCCTCCACTGTCTCCCGGAATTTGCTCAGGTTCATGTCAGTGATGCCATCCAACCATCTCATCCTCTGTCATCCCCTTCTCCTCTTGCCTTCAATCTTTCCCAGCATCAGGGTCTCTTCTAGTGAGTCAGTTCTTCACATCAGGTGCCCAAAGTATTGGAGCTTCAGCTTCAGCATCAGTCCTTCCAATGAACATTCAGGGTTGATTTCCTTTAGGGTTGACTTGTTTGATCTTCTTGCTGTCCAAGGGGCTCTCAAGAGCCTTCTCCAGTGCCATAGTTGGAAAGCATCAATTCTTTGGGTGCTCAGCCTTCTCATGTAGGAAAGGAAGTGGCTGATGCGTGTTGGCTTCATCCATTGATAGACGATGGAACTTTCTTGCTCCTGGTCGTCCCAGTCGTGGTGTTCAGTGGACTGTGGAGGTATCTCGTGCCCACTGTTCTGGAACCTGATGGTGGAACTCCTATGGGTGACTTCCCACAAGAGGAGGGGGTCTGCAGGCTCAGCTTCCCACAGAGCCATTAGAAAAAGCCAAAGCGTGTCCCAGGGGATCAGTTCCAGCCATCACAAGCTCCAGCAGGCAGAGGGATGTGGCCCTCTGGAGGGATCCAAACCTGCTGTTCCAGGATGTCTGTCAGTCTTCTCTGGAGCGTGAGACAATATTGTGCATGATGATCATTCATTTTGATTACACTTCTGCTCCAGGGAAGTATGGTACCTATTTTTTTTCCTGCAATGTTTGGGAACAAAGCAGCTTTGGGTATTGGTCTCTGCCCATCAGAAATCAGTGTTGTGATATAATTACATTTGCGAAGCAGATGGATCATCATTGAGCACGTGGTTGAAGCTGCTGCAGGGAGAGGCAACAGATCTGAGGGCTGGAAGGGAGGTGGGAGTGGGACTGAAGAGCACCTCTCTATTCCCAGAGAAGAGCTGTCTAGTTTGTGTCTCTGATGTTTTGTTTTGTTTTGTGAGAAGGTTAGCAGAGAGATAAATGAAGAGGTTTGGGGAAGCAAATTCACGTTTATTAAGCACTTGCTGTGTGCTGGGTTCTTTCTTTTCCTATCTCATCATTTAATATAGACCTGAGAAGTAGGTTCTAATTATCCCCATTTTACAGGTGAGAAAACTGAGGCTCGAGAAAATGAAGTTAGGGGCCTATGGAAACCCTGCCGATGTGATCGTCATCAGTGTTGCCCATCAGATATTTCCCATTCTCCTCCCAAGAACATAAACATATCTGTGGTCTTCGTTCTTCTCTGTGCCTTGCGTATGGGCTCAGTTTTGTCAGACTCTTTGTGACCCCATGGACTGTAGCCCACCAGGCCCCTCTGTCCATGGAACTTTCCAGGCAAGAATACTGGAGTGAGTTGCCATTTCCTCCTGCAGTCAATCTTCCCAACTCAGGATCGAACCCACATCTCCTGCGGCCAGTGTGTGATTTCTCTTCCCTGACGTTTGAACATGGGTAGAAGCAAGTGACTTTTTTAGGACAGTGAAATGTGAGCAGAAATGAAGTGCTTCTCTTCTGGGCGGAAGCTTTAAGTGCTAATACATACACCGCCATGTGCTCTCCCCGCACCCCACCGTGGCGATGGGCAATGTACCAGACACAGGCTGCTCTCGGTCTTGACAGCGAGGCTACCATGGAGCAGAGCCCCCATCCAGTGTGTGAGAGCTGTGAGTCATGAGTGAGAGATAAAACTTTATTTTTAGCCACTGACTTTTTTTAAACTTTATTATTTTTGGCTGTGCTGGGTCTTCATTGCCGCGCACGTGGGCTTGCTCTAGTTGTGCTGAGCAGTGGCGGGGGCGGGGGGGCTACTCGTTTCAGAGCACGGGCTCTGGGGCACAGGGGCTCAGTAGTTGGGGCACATCGGCTTTGTTTCCCCAAGGTATGTGGAATCTTCCCGGACCAGGGATCGAACTCATGTCTGCTGCATTGGTGGGCGGATTCTTAACCATTGGACCACCCGGGAAGTCCAGCCACTGACGGTATTTAAGGCTGTTAAGTACATAACCTTGTCTATTACAGCTTCTAAGAAGATCTGAAATTTGACCATTTATTAGTGTGGCTTCAAAATTTATGCTCTTACCTCTATTCCACGTGGCACCAAAGCATGGAGATTTGTGTAGAGAGTTAGGCATTCAGATGCTTTGGCTATGATTCTTTTTATTTATTTGGCTGTGTTATGTTTTAGTTGTGGTACGTGAGATCTAGTTCCCCAACCAGGAACCGAACCCGGGGCCCCCTGCATTGGGAGCACAGAGTCTTAGCCACTGAACGACCAGGGAAGCCCTTGCCCATGATTCTTGATTCAGCTGCGTCTGTGAAGACCATAGTGTGATATGGTCCTTATTTTGTTTCATAAGGATGGCTTCTGATGCTGTACTGGAGTGCACAACTTCCGTGATGGTAGAGTGGATAAGGATTCTCCTGCCAATGCAGGGGACTCGGGTTTGGTCCCTGGTCTGAGAAGGTTCCACATGCCACGGGGTAACTAAAGCCTGTGAGCCACAATTACTGAAGCCTAGAGCCTGTGCTCCACAAGGGAAGCCGCCACAATGAGAAGCCCATGGGACGCAGCAAAGAGTAGCCCCTGCTCACTGTAAGTAGAGAAAGCCGTGGCACAGCGATGAAGTCCCAGCACCACCGAAAATATAAATAAACTAAATAAAATTGTAAAAAGAGAGAGAGCAAGGATGGGGGCTCAGCCCATCTCTCCAGACCCCTCATGGCACCTAGGATTGGTCACATGGCCAATCCTGTTGAAATATTTCTGGCAGGAGTTATTGGAACAGATTGAAATGGTTAAGAAGATGCTGCAATGATGAAATGGGATGAAATGGAATGATTTTGGACACTGGGCCTTGAAATGGAAGAGCTTGACTTTCAATGGAATGAGATGACCTGGAAGTAGATTAGGAGAGACTGGACGGAGATGAGGTAGAATGGCAGGAGTGGGAATTTCAATGGGATAGAAGGTCTGAAAAGGGAATAGTGTGGTGTGGAAGCTAGGGAGTGATACAGAGTAAGATATTCAGATCAGATGGAATAGAATGAATTGAGTGGAACAGAATTAGTCACTGAATGAAAGGCATAGAATGGGACAGACAGAGTTCTTTTCTTCTGGTCTCTTATCCTTGCCCTACCCTCAAGCCCTGCCCTGGGGACTATTTTTGTTGCTGTCAGTAGTCCACAGACTGTGGAGAAAATGTCATCGTTCAAAAGATGTCCCCTCTTTGAGAGAGATAGTTTGGGCTGATTCTGGGATGGTTTCTGACCTTTAATAGCATGCATGTATAGCATGCACCTTTCATAGCGAGTGTATACACACGTGTGCATGTGTACACACACACACGCACATACAGTGCAGAAGAGTTGGGGGATCCTAGTTGGGGTACCCAGACCATAACCTTTAAAAGAACTCACAATTACTGGGTCCTGGGGATACATCGCTGGGTCAGGGGAGCATTTGGCCAATTTTATTTGGGGGAAATATATCTTCCTGTCCCATTGGCTTCTCAGCCTGTTCCCCACATCTCTCTCCCTGCCCCTGTTCTATGTTCCCTGATAGTAACAAGAGGCTTTCTCTTGCTTTTTCCTTCCCTCTCCCAGAATGAGGGAATGTGCTTGGAAACAGTTGCCGAGGGAGCAATCTTGTTTTTGAAAAAGAAACTGTAAAAAAAAAAAAAAAATGTGTTTGCGGGGTTGCCAAAGTGGAGTGAGCCTTATTTAAGTGAGTGGGGTGGTAGGAATGTGTTTACACAGCAAGAAAACGCAGGCTGGGTGTCTGCTGTTTCTTAAGTGGATGGTATTTTGAAAGGACTTTATGATCTAGCTTTTAATTCATTGTTACTCCTTCCAGCCCAGGAAAGTGTGCCTTCCTGGTGTTATTCATAGAGCTTGGGTTAAGCAGCTGAAAATTGACAGCCAGTCTGAACCTGTGTTTCCCCGGGGAAAAATCTGTGTATGTGCAGCTCACAAACAGCTATGCACACATCCACGTGCATCCCTGGGTGCCACTGTATCCACTGCGAGGATTAAATGTGACGGTGTTTGCAACATGCTTAAGACAGAGCCTGGCACATAGTAAGTTCAAATTAGCGTTAGCCCGTTATTAACTGTCTGCACGTGGGTGTGTGTGCCCAATCCTGCAGACATTCACTGAGGGGTCCGATTGTATACAATGTGAAATTACGTCCTTGCACAACCGTGCACACCAAAAGCTGGGCACACCTGTGGGATGCTGTTTATCCACAGAACCCTGTGCACACCTCTGGTTGCACATGACTTCATACGGTGTTCCCCGCTGAAGCATGAAGGCATGAAGAAATGGAACATTTATGGAGTGCTTTTTTTTTTTTTTTTTTGATTCAACAGATATATGGAAGCGATTTGCAAGTTTCCTTTGGAAACTTGGCTGAGGGCTTTTCAAGCCTGCCTCAGAGGATCCCCACTTAGAGCGACGTTTCTATATTCTGCTCTTTCTTGGTTCCACGTGGCTCTTTCCTTCCCATCTCCTCGCTACCACTTGAATCCTCATTTTATGTGTTTGTTCATTCGTTCATTCATTCATTCATTGCACCAACATGATTTCTATGCCTGTGATAAGGCTAACCATGGTGCTGGGTGCAGGGCTACAAGACAGATACATGTCTCCTTACTCAGAGACTCGACTCTATCCTGGCATCAAGTACACATTTTTTTTTTTTTTTTTGCTAATCCGTATGAAGCGATTTATAGTCACAAAACTCTATTGCATCCATGATAAAACTTGATTAGCACAATCCTGACAGTCTGTGATTTTGGAACTAGGATCCCTGGGTTCAAATCCCAGCTGTCCCGTTATTTGCTGTAATTAGACAACTCACTTAAACTTTCTGTACCCCATTTTCTCTTTAGGAAGGCAGAGATCACAATAGTACCCAATTCATATTTTGGTGAGGATTGAAAGAATTCATATAGGAAAAACCCTTCAAACAGTGTGTGGTTTATTTTAAGTGCTACACTGATGTTCTCAGGCAGACCTGTGCAGGAAGTGATGTTATTCCTATTTTGCACATATGAAAACAGGGTCAGAGCAGATCAGTGTCACAGCCTCTCAGCTGTCTTCCCTGCTTGCTCCCAGGAAGGAGACCACTCCCACACCCCTGTTAATCATTCATTCCCGTTCCCAGTTTCCCAGGAACTGGCCATGATCACAGGCTTTAATCTTGTTTTGAAAAGAGAACCCCTATCTCTCTATCTGGGAAGTTCCTGCTTCTATTCATGTTTGGGGTCTCATTCCCTCTATTGTGGGCTCCTCAGTCTGAAACAAGATTTTTATGTCAAGAAGCTGTGGTGAAGAGTGGTGGAGCAGAACGTGAGTTGTGGTACATTAGAGAGAAGCAGGAGCTTACAGTCAATTCCAGGCTGGGTGGTTACCTCTCCTCTCTACGCCTCATCTGTGAAATGGGATCAGCGTTTTCCCAGAGCAGTGTAGATAGAGTGGAGACAGCATGGGCCATGCCTTCAGACTGACCAGTGTCCAAATCCTTGAATGACCTTGCTGTCTTCTCCAAGGTTGAATCAGTCTGAGTTCTTAGTTGCCAGGGAAAGGGAACTGCCTCTGAATGATTCTCACTGGAGACAAATTTGTTGAAGGGATATGAAGAAGCTCATAGAATTTCCAGGGTGTCTGGGAAACTAAGGGCTTCCCTGGTGGCTCAGCAGTAAAAAATCTGCCTGCAATGCAGGAGACACGGGAGACGCAGGTTCAATTCCTGAGTCAGGAAGATCCCCTGGAGGAGGGCATGGCAACCCATGCCAGTATTCCCGCCTGGAGAATCCCCTGGACAGAGGAGACTGGCAGGCTATAGTCCATAGTGTCACAAATAGTTGGACATGACTGAGCGGCTGAGCACACACACATGCACTGGGAAACTAGCTCGTGAAACAAGCAGAGACTGAGAGAGACACAGTAGCCAGAACCACCATCAAAATCCTGCCACAGAAGCTGTCCTCTGAGGACACTCTGTTGCCCTCCCAGGACCCTGTCTGTTGCCATGGTGTTTTGCTCCCAACTCAGTGTTGCTGGCTGACGCATCTGATTGGCCAAGTCTAGTCACATGTGTCTAGTCACATGCGCCTTCCTGAGCAGCAAGGGAGGCTGGGAAAGCACCTGGTCTTTTCAACTTCTGGGAGGTATATTCCATCTCTCTTCAAGACTCTTAAGATGGGCACCTCCCCAAACATCTCTAAATGTAGGAAGAGATGATTAAGATGATTGAAATAACAACAAACTCCACTCAGCTAGCACTGTCAGCAACAATATTGATTCCTCCTCCGTAAAATTGGGAAAACAAGACCCATCTCTAAGAATTGTGGTGGAAGTTACCTGTTAGCCCTCATGAACTGCTGGAGCATGGTGCATAGCACATTATATGCCCTCAACAAATCCTTCTTTCCTGTCCCTGTTTCTAGAAAGTACTTCAGGGATTGGGTTTCAGGGGATGGTTCCCAGAAGGCTGTTCCTTCCTAGGTACATAAGTGGTGTAGGCTGCCTTGGTTTATAATTGTTGACCTGTCTTCAGACTCCCAGTGGTTCATGGAAGTTCCTGAGAATGACTTCCTGAGATATGAGAGAAGGCGCCTGATACTGTTCAGTTCTGAGAAGGAGTTCAGGATTGGCAAAGGTCTTGTTCCCTCGTCTTATTGTTGTTCAGTCGCTAAGTGGTGTCAGACTCTTTGGACTGTAGCCTGCTGTATCACTGATCCTGTTCCGGACACCAATTGTCTCACTGTTCATACTGTCTGCACTGTTTGCTGAACCCAGGATAGGCAAGGCGTGAGCTAAGAGGCTGGAAGGAGCAGCCGTAGCAGCAGCCACAACATAACCATAATGTAGCAATAACATAACCATGACATAATTTAATATAGCACAACCATGATGCCACTCCAATGTAGCCCATATGCCGTAGCAGCCAGGGCTTTCGTGGTGATGTTCTTACAGGCCTACTGCACAAAGCAGCTTGTGACCAAGTGAGTGCCTTGTGATGCACATGCGCAGTGCTACAAGCGATCTCAGCTCTTATATAAACATTATTTACAAAACGCAGGGCAAGACCGAGGGGCTGTGGGGTGAGAGAGCCTGACCATGCCATCTTGGCTAATTTGGTCTCTCCCCACACCCTCCATGCTCTTCTGTCCGTGGGATTTCCCAGGCAACAATACTGGAGTGTGTTGCCATTTCCTTCTCAAGGAATTGAACCCGAGTCTCCTTCTTTGGCAGGCAGTTCTTCACCACTGAGCTAGCTGGGAAACCCATTCCCTTGCCTAGGATGAGTTAAATATTTGTTTTATTTGACTGTGCCGAATGTTAGTTGTGGCATGCAGGAGTTGGAGTCGCAGCATACAAACTCTTAGTTGTGGCCTGTGGGATCTAGTTCCCTGGGATAGAACCCAGGGATTGATCCTGGGCTCCCTGCATTGGGAGTGTGGAGTCTTAGCCCATGGACCACCAGGGAAGTCCCTAGAATGAGTTGAATATCACTTAGGAGTCTGACAGAAGTGGACATGAGCAGCTCTTGGTTCACTCATCAGAGCATCCTTTGAGCATATGCTTTTTTCTGGATAAACCTTTGTGACACTTCTATGCCATCATAGCATTCCCTGCATCCGACACCTAGAGGTGGCCACTCTTGGGAGGAGAATAGCTCATGGAGGTGTCAGATCGTCTGCCCATTCTCCAAGACCCGGATTCCAGTCTGTCCCATGGGTGAAACTCACTGGGACCATTCAGTGCCCATTCCCTGCTCCTGGAGCTCACATGGTTTCCTCTTTTTATTCATTCTTGGTTTTCTTTTCACCATTTTCACCGAGGGCCTAACTATGTTCTAGGCACAGGAAATAAAATGGGTGATAAGACAAACAAGCTGTCTTCTCCCAGAGAAATTTTATTCTAGGGGGGAAAGGAGAAAATTGACAAGTAAAGAAATAAATTAATTTTATATTGTGGTGGGTGAGGGCCAGAAAGACTCTGGGACAGTGACATCAGGGGAGGTGGAGAGACTTGATGCCTGGATGTTAGTGAGGGCCCTTCTAAGGAAGACTGAAGACCCAAGGAAGAGAGTTCCAGGTAGAGGAAACCGTGGACCACAGGCCCTGAGATCAGAGTGAGCTGATGTACTCCAGGCATAGACAGAGGGTTCGCATGGCTGGTGAGCAGTGAGGGAAGGACAGAGGTTTAGCAAGGCAATTAAACCAGTCAATTCTAAAGGAAACCAACCCTGAATATTCATTGGAAGGACTGATGCTGAAGCCGAAGTTCTATTACTTTGGCTACCTGATGCAAAGAGCTCATTGGCAAGACCTTGGTGCTGGGAAAGATTGAAGGCAGGAGGAGAAGGGGAGGACAGAAGATGAGGTGGTTGGATGGCATCACTGATTCAATGGACATGAGTTTGAGCAAGCTCTGGGAAATGGTGAAGAATAGGGAAGCCTGGCATGCTGCGATCCACGGGGTCGGAAAGAGTCAGACACAACTGAACAAGAACAATGGTATTTTTTGTGTTAGCTTATTAAGTTGTGTTTTCAGCAGTCACGTCTGTGTTTTCTACTTCTTGATATCTGCCTGTTTTTTTTTTTAATTTACTTATTTTTGGCTGTGCTCAGTCATCTTTGGTGCTCATGGACTTTCTCTAGTTGTGGTGAGCAGGGGCTGCTCTCCAGTGGCGATGCTCAGGCTTCTCATTGCAGTGGCTTCTCTTGTGGAGCATGGGCTCCAGAGACGGGCTCAGCAGTTGGGACACAGGGGCTTAGTTGCCTTTCAGCATGTGGGATCTTCCTGGACCAGGGATTGAACCCATATCCCCTGCATTGGCAGGTGGATCCTCAACCACTAGACCACCAGGGACTTCCTATCTGCCTGTTATTTGTTTTGCTTGGAGTGTTCACTGACACATGTTGATCGAAATTTTTCCTCCCCTCATTGTATTTTACACAGCATAAGTGGTCCTGGTCCCTTCAAGTTATTATTTCCACAAAATACTGCAGCCCAAAGCAGAAGGCTACAAGGTCCCATGTGGTTTGCGTGCCTGCCAAGTTACTTCAGTCGTGTCTGACTCTTTGTGACCCTATGGACTGTAGCCCGCCAGGCTCCTCTGTTCATGGGATTCTTCAGGCAAGAATACTGGAGTTGGTTGCCATGCCCTTCTCCAAAGGATCTTCCCAACCCAGGGATCGAATCCATGTCTCTTGCCACCTCCTGCATTGACAGGCAGGTTCTTTACCACTATTGCCATCAGGGAGGCTCCCCCCATGGGGGCATAGCTAATGAACATTGGGTCACATTTCACCAGTACAGTCAAATCAGGAGGACCACACCTGAGCGTCAAATATGAGAACCAAAATCTGATGAGGAAATTCTAGTATGTGCTCTTTGGGAACTGTTTTTTTATACCTCCTTGGGCTCAGTTGAAAGATACAGCTCCTAGCACTTAACAAGCTCCTTGTCACATATGTCCATAGATCTATCAGAATACTTCTGCTGGGAACTTTCCGACAGGAAGGGGATGATGTCTCCCTGAAGTCCTCTAATTTCACTGCCTCTGGCTGAGACAAGTTGGGAAGAAAGCAGTGCTCTCCTTTTCAGACTGGATGGCTTCAAGGAAACAAGTAAATTCTCAGCCTCAGGATAGATAATGGTGTCGAAATGGCCCTGGTTTCTCTCCCTAGTCTCATTTTCCATGGCAAGAGGAGTTGAAAAGTTGGCACTCGAGCCAAAGCTTCATAAATAATTTGTTGGAAAAGGCAAACCCTGATGAGAGCCAAAGACCTATATTTCAAAGGAGCCATGGAAATTCTGAGTTCTAGAACCTGGCAGGTTCTAGGAGGTAGTGAGCAGAGGGAATGATAGGCTGTGGGGAGCTTCAGGATCCAGGATTCCATGGCTTTTGGGAGATGTCTGTGATGCCTTCAAAATTAGGGGAGGGTGGACCTCTGCTACTTCAGTGGGTCACTCTTTGTCACATCACTGAGGACATCTTTCTCAGCTGCCCAGGCCTTTGTGTCATCAGACCCAGCTGCCCATATGGGTAGCCCCACCTCAGAGCTGGACCCTAACGCTCTCACTATGCTGCCTTATTTCTAAACAACTCTTCACCTACATGGCCACATTTTTTTTTTTTTCTGATCAGCTTCTGAACCGGTTAATCTGTCTGTTTCATCTTGATCTTGACTTTTGGCACTTTTCCCATCCCAACCTCGACTGTCCCCCTACAGCTAAGATGCCGTGTCCACACAAACTCAAAGGCATTTTTATACCCAGCCATCCTGACTCCCCTATGACGGCCCAGACCCAAGTCTAGGCCCCAGGCAGTGATGAACTTATCTTCCTGTCTCTGTATTTCCCTGTCTTCACTCCCTGAGTCCTATACCTACCAGTCTCTTTTATGGGCATCTCACCCTTTGTAAACCATTACGTGCAAGATAAAGTTTTGATGGGCCAGGGTTGGAGAGTCTTGATGCTGCCCTACTAGAAAAACCCCTTCCTTGTTATTTCCCCCAGTGGTGCTAGAAATGGAGAGTTGCTAATGATTTGCTTCCTTTGAGACTTTATCGTGGGAGAGGGGGAAACGTGATGGCACAGGGGGACCTCAGATGTGGCTGTCAACAGCAGATGAATTGGCCCATAGAGTCCCCAAGATCCTCAAGTAGATAATATAAGGTTTAGCAAAAATAGTCAGAAGGGTGGATGCTTGGAAGGAGGTGGGAGAGAGCTTTTTCTTAGAGACAGAGTATGCATATCAGTTTCAGGTCCTTGGAGACCTAGCTGGTATAGAAGAATAAGGAAAATAAACATGAATTTTTTTGAGATTAATGAGTTAGTATAGCTCAGTGATTAAAGAATCTGCCTACCAATGCAGGAGATGAAGGAGACTTGGATTTGATTCCTGTTGTCAGGAAGATGCCCTGGAGTAGGAAATGGCAACCCACTCCAGTATTCTTGCTTGGAAAATCCCATTGACAGAGGGGCCTGGTGGGCTACAGTCTATGGGATGTCAAAGAGTTGGATACAACTGAGCATACATGCGTGCACATAGAATGGTATAATTCTCTTGAGGGGGAAACAGGGACAAGAGATACTTGTGTGGATACAGGAGTCATTAAGAAATAAATTAAACCAGACTGGCAGGTGGTTCTAATAGGACTGTTGAGGAAAAACACTTAAGAGAAGTAAGGATGCTGTTTTTGGTACCTTGCATTAGCATCAATCACTGTGTTAGGCGTGGAGTGCATCTTTAATATTGATACATGGGGCTGATTGCTGGAATGATAAGTCAAATTCCATAAAGATAAATTCAAAGCTTGTCCCAATTTTTTTTTTTTTTTTCTGTGATAGAATTGGGGTAGAGTGAGGGGACTTGGAAATAAGTAGGCCACTCCTGGGACTTGACTGTGTGTTACACACAGGATTTTGTTGTGATGTGACTTAGTGGATAGCTATTATCAGATAGGTATATGACCATTGTTGTGAGAGATGTCAGACACTCGAAAAAGACTTCAATAGCAAGTGCTTTTGAAAGGAAAGCAAATTAAGTTAATCATTTACATGAGAAAATCCCGATATAAGGGGAAGAAGAAGTGGTTTTGAGCACATTCTATTTCATTACGTGGTAGTAGTCACCCTGAGTCTGTCAAAAGATGACTCTTCTCAATCCTCAGTCTTACTGTGAGTATTTTATCTAGTGTTTTTTATTTGCCAGAATGAGAGAGAGAGAAATTCTAAGTCAGCCCATATTCTTTTTCTTAAAGACCGTGAGTTACTTAGCTTAGTTTCATCATAAGTCACTTGGGCCTCAGTTTCTTTGTCTGTAAGGGAAGCTAATAAACTTCTAGGGCCATAGTAAGGACGACATGAAACAATATATTTGGAAATACCTGCCTAGGACAGGTACTGGGGAGAGAGGCAATAAGGGCAGTAGCATGTCATTTAAGGAAGGAGAGAGGCATGATCTTCATTTGACCTTGGGAAAATTATTTAACATTTCTAAGCCAACTTTATTCTACTTTTTAGCATTGCTTTGGTTGTTACAGACCTTTTGAATTTCTGTATGGATTTTAGAATCAGCATGTCACTTCTGTAAAAAAAGAAGTCTGCTTGGGTTTTGATTGGTATTGCACTGAATTTATATACCAATTTGGGGAAAATTGACATTTTAACAACACCGAATCTTCTAAACCAAGAACCCAGTGTCTTATTCCTTTATAAATTTCTCTCAGTAAGGTTTTGTGGTTTCAGTGTATAGGACTTGCACCTCTTTTGTCAGATTTATCTCTAAATATTTAGTAGTTTTATGTTATCCCAAATGGTATTTTTATTCACATTCAATTTCTAGTAGTCTATTGGTATTCTATAGAAATACAATTGAGTTGTATATATTGATCTTGTATCCTACAATCTTGCTAAAATCATTTATTAGTTGTGATAGGTTTATTTTATTTATGTTTTTTGTAGATTCCAAAGGAAAGGAATCCTGATAATAAAGACAATTTCTGACATGGATTCCTTTCCTTGCTTTATTGTGCTTACTAGAACTTCTAATAAAATGTTGAATAAATATGGTGAAAGTGGGTATTCTTGCCTTGTTTCTGACTTTAGTAGGAAATTATTGGGTATCTTACCATTAAGTATGATGTCCATTACCAGTTGAAAAATTCTTCTTTATTCCTAGGTTGCAGAAAGTTTTTATCAGTAATAGTACTGAATTTTAGCAAATGATTTTTCTGCATCCATTGAAATAATCATATGATTGTTAATATTATGATGTTCATATTACATTGACTTTCAAATGGTAAACTAACCTTGGTTTCATGAGATTGTTGGCACTTAGTCTCAATGTATCATGTGTCATAAGTTTGGACAAATTTCTGTTACATCTTTGTCCCATTGGGTGGATGGGGAAATGGAGGCTGAGGTGTGGGCTAAGACTCCTCCTCTGTGGAGAAGACACTTTTCAGTGTCTTTCCGCTCTGTCTTCAGGGGCTTCAGCTCCACACACACCATCCCTTCCTACAACACACAGGGGAGCGAACACACTATCATGTGCTGATCAACAAGCAAAGCTGTTTCTGCTGTGAATTTATTAAGATTAATTTACTAGCCTGGTTGGAGGATTTATTGAACATTTAAAAATGTTAATGGACAGAATTCCCAATAAATCATGTCAACAGATCTTTATAAAAACAGTGGGGAGGTTTTGAATCAGGCCCAAGAAGCAGCACTGGCTCCATATGGTGGGCTCAGTTCAGCTCAGCTCAGTCGCTCAAGTCGTGTCCGACTCTTTGTGATGTCATGGACTGCAGCACACCAGGCTTCCCTGTCCATCACCAACTGCCAGAGCTTGCTCAAACTCATGTCTATCGAGTTAGTGATGCCATCCAACCATCTTATCCTCTGTCATCCCCTTCTCCTTCTGCCTTCAATCTTTCCCAGCATCAGGGTCTTTTCCAATGAGTCAGTTCTTTGCATCATGTGGCCAAAGTATTCAACTTCAGCATCAATCCTTCCAATGAATAATCAGGATTGATTTCCTTTAGGATGGACTGGTTGGATCTCCTTGCAGTCCAAGGGACTCTCAAGAGTCTTCTCCAACACCACAGTTCAAATGCATCAATTCTTCAGCACTCAGCTTTCTTTATGGTCCAACTCTCACACAGTCTTTAAGTACAACTCTCAGTAGAGCCTTTAAGAAAATGGGATGGCGTCCCCAATGCTTGGTCCGTGAAGATCCCATATACTGAAGAGGACCTAAGCCCGTGCACCACAACTACTGAACTGGTGCACCTAGAGCCTATGTTCCACAACAAGACAAGCCACTGCATCGAGAAGCCCAAGCACCGAAAAGAAGAATAGCCCCCGTTTGCCACAACTAGAGAAAGCCTCGTGCACAGCAATGAAGACCCAGTATCACCAAAAAAAATAATAATAATAATAAATAAAATTAAAAAAAAATAAAATGGCAGATATTATCAGCTGCTCAGTGTCTGAAGCCTGTGATTCTCCTGCCATAAAATTCTCAATGGGAAGTCATTGTCATAATAGTAGCTATCATTTGTTAATGCCTACTGCTGGCAGGAGATTGTGCTTGGGATTTCATACCTGCTCTCTTTGATCTTGCACATGTTAGTTGTAGTATTTTCCATTTCATAAATGAGAGAACTCAGGTCTGAATAAATGAAGGGACTTGCCCAGGATTATGGTTTGTCACCCAGTCCCTCTCTCCACTGGAGTCATATCAGACCACTAACAGTCCTCACAGGTATATGTTACTCCTTCATGCTTCTGGGCTTTTGCTGGAGCATCTTCTCACTCCCTCTTCACATCTCAGCTCTTGATAAAACAGTTTTGGTCATGGGACTCCCATGCCTCCCAGACTTAGAATACCTCCTTTGTTGTGGTTCAGTCACTAAGCTGTGTCTGCCTCTTTATGACCCCATGGACTGCAGCACACCAGGCTTCCCTGTCCTTCACCATATCCTGGAGTTTGCTCAAACTCATGTCCATTGAGTCGGTGATGACATCCAACCATCTCATCCTCTGTCATTCCCTTCTCCTCCTGCTCTCAACCTTTCCCAGCATCAGGGTCATTTCCAGTGAATTGGCTCTTGGCATCCAGTGGCCAAAGTATTTGAGCTTCAGCTTCAGCATCAGTGTTTCCAATGAATATTCAGAGTAGATTTCCTTTAGGATTGACTGGCTTGATCTCCTTGCAGTCCAAAGGACTCTCAAGAGTCTTCTCCAGCACGACAATTCAAAAGCATCAATTCTTTGGTGCTCAGCTTTCTCTTGAGGATCAAGTGCACACTTCTCGGCATGGCTGGCTAGGAAGATTGGTGAGGTCTTTCCTAGCCACTTGTAATCAAAGTCCTCTCCTCCTCTCCTCATGCTCTGTCTTTTCCTGCTTTGCTTTACTCCATTTCGGCACTACTACCTAACACTATACATTTTTCTGTTGCATTGTCTTTCATCCCCACTAGAATGTCACAATCATGAGGACAGATATTTTTGTCTGTTTACTGATGTGTATCTGGTCAAGTGAAGTTGCTCAGTCGTGTCTGACTCTTTGCGACCCCATGGACTATAGCTTACCATGCTCCTCCGTCCATGGGATTTTCCAGGCAAAAGTACTGGAGTGAGTTGCCATTTCCTTCTCCAGAGGATCTTCCTGACCCAGGGGTCAAACCCAGGTCTCCCGCCCTGTAGGCAGACGCTTTACTGTCTGAGCCACCAGAGAAGTCCAAATTTTCCAGAGATGCTATCAAAATGAGGGCAAGGGAAAGAGCACTCAATGTGATCCAGTGTGAAGCCGCCAGTGACCTTCATGGGGTGCTGCTGGGCGAAGAAGCCAGACGATCATGGAGAAAGTAGGGAAGCTGAGGAAGCAGTGTGTAGAATACTAAGATTTATTTTTTCATTAGGAGAATATGCTTCCATTCCTATTTTACTCCATTTCTTAGCAGCACTCTCGTCTTCTTGGAACGCTCTCCTCCCTTGACTTGGTCTTCTGCCTGTATTTCTGGCCACTCCTTTTCTCTCTCACTTATTTGGTTTTCTATGCTATTCTCTCTGATTTGAGTATGCCTTCTGGCTCTTTTCATGATTGATGGCTTCCCATTATTCCAGTCTCAGCCCACACGGCTGCTAAGAACCACATCTTCTAGTTTCTCTGTTTGATGCTTTGACATCTTTTGACCTTGTTGGACCCTGGTGGGTCTCTCCATCCCAGCGGTACTCAAGAGAGCCTTTCATATGCAAACCAACCATAGTGCAGCCCCCCCAGCCACCTCCCTCACAGGATTTCTACACTCTAGATCACTCACTCATTCTCTACCTTTATCACCCAGGTCTAGGTACTAGACAACTAGGGATGGCTCTTATGTCTCACAGCCAAGCAAAATTATTCACAGTAACCAGTCCTAAACCTCCTTACTCTGCCTCTTCTCTTTCTCCTTGCAGAAACCACAATAGAAACCTCAATGTGCATGCTTTCTCCTGGGTCCTCACTCTGCCTCCCACCTGGCCCTGGTGCTTCCCTACATGGCCCCACATGGTGTGCCATGCCTCATCCTCTTGGAATCTAAGAATGTAACAGGTTATCTTTTCAGTGGTAAACATCTCCAGGTCTCCTGATCTGTTGGCCTTGCCATACTGAAATATAATAAAAGCTACATTTTAAAACAGTATTGTCTCCTTGGAGAGCCTTTTCCCAACCACCTATAATTCCCAGCCTGCATAGAAGGTACCCTAGGTTGTTATTATTTAATTGTGTGTTTATTTGTCTACTTAGTTTCTTTCTTAAGAGTGCATTAATCAGAGAACCAGAACCAATAGGAGATGTATCTTTATATCTCTATCTTTCTCTATCTCTGTCTCTATTGCTATCTCTCTATCACACTCCCTCTCTATCTTTATTTCTGTCACTATCTGTCTTTATCTCTGTCTCTATCTTTATCATTCTGTCTCTCTTACTACCTCTATTTTTTCATAACTGGAAGTTCCAGTTCAAAATCTGGCAGACTTGAGACCCAAGAAGAGTTGATTTTTTGGTTTGATTCTGAATGTAAGAAAAGACTAATATCTCAGCCCAGACAATCAGGAAGGTGAAGGTCCCTCTTACTCAGCCTTTTGTTCTGTTCAGATCTTCAGTTGATTAGAAGAGGACCACTGACATTTGGGAGGGTGATCTGCTTTACTTAGTCTGTTGCTTCAAATGTTCTTGTCCAGAAACACCCTCAGACATACCCAGAAGGTTTGACCAAACATCTGGGCATCTTGGGGGCCAATCAAGTTGACACCTAGAATTAACCATTGTAGAGATAGGATCATGTCAGCCTCAATCGCCTTTGTCTCTCTGGATGCAAGAGGTGCTTAATAAAATCTGTCAATTGAATGAAGAATAGAGACTTACAATTATTCTTTGAGAGGGTAGACTAGTTAAGTGAGGCTGGGCTATGCATCAGTGATTGAAAAAGCCTAGAAACTCAGTAGCTTAATACAATAAACATTTATTTCTTATTTACACAAACTCTGCTGTATATTCAGCAGTATAGCTCTTTTAGCAATGCCCTCCAAGCATATGGCCTCCAGAACTGTCACAGTGGTGGCCTGGGGCCCATCACTTTTGCCAGGGCTCCATTGGTTAACATTTAACCACATGGTCCAAGCCTATCCACAAAGGAGGCTGGGAAATGTAGTCTTCCTGTGTGGGCCTGGGGTCCATCACTTTTACCAGTGCTCCACTGGTTAACGTTTAACCTACCCACAAAGGAGGCTGGGAAATGTAGTCTTCCTGTGTGCCTTGGTGAACTGCAAAGCATTGTCTCTCTACACTACATCATGAAAGAGAGGAGGGAGTCTTGGAAGACAGCTGGCCAGGGAGCAATGAGAGCTTAGGAACAGCTAGAGATCTTGGATTTGCTCTAAATCGCATCAGCATCTAGTTTCTCATTTTTCCAGCATCCCTTGAGAGGCTTGGCACCCAGGAGATGTAGTTAGAAGGGTTTGATTTATGTCTACTTCTGACATTGACCAGCTGTGTGGCTTTAGGCAAGCCATTTGACCTGTCTGAGCCCCACATTCCTTATTGGTAGGAGTGGATATCAGGCATCATTGCGCCTGGCATGACCACTTTGCCCCATGAGTCAGTGTCATCATTAGAGTTGTTTTTGTGCTCCTGGTTAGCATTGTGAAGCCTGTTGAGGCATGGACCCTACCCAGCAAAACAGAAGCAGCTTCCAGTTTTTGGACTTCCAGCTCCTTGTGTATGACAGCCCCACGGAAAGCATTATGCCTGTTTCAATGAACAGAAAGATATCCTTTCCCTGGGTACGGCCATTTCCTCTGCCTTAAGGTTTCCATATGATCCTCATCCCTCTCTCCGCTAGTCAGAAGGTCAATGGCAGAGCAGCCCTTTTCCAGGGTAATAAGTTTTTAATGTAGACGCAATTAGTGAATAAGTAGTTGATTAGTTCATTATGAAAATACTGAAAACAACACCATTTGCGGTGGCAGAAGCTCTGGGAAGACAGATGCGCTCCCTCTTCATTCTTTCATTTGGGTCAGAGTGTCGGGCAAGTTAACATATTTTACCATAATATTAAGCCCTTTTAACACTGAAAGGCCATTATGTTAGAAAAAAGTCCCCCCTCTGGGGTATTAATTAGAGAGATGGAGCTTTAAAAAATCATAATTGCATTAAATTCCTCTCTTCCAGCCATTTTCATAGCAAATCCTTAATGCAAAATGTGGATGGAAAAACGCAACGTTGGCTGAAGAATTTATGAAAAACACCAAACGGCTGATCTATCATTTTTAAGGGAAATAAAAAAAAAATTGTCAGATCTCTGGCTTTAGATTTCTAGATCTAAATGGTTTTAGAGTTCTAAAACAATTACGAGAAGCCCGGGCCAGAAGTCAGAGATTGACACAGTCTTTGGAATACGATCATCAGCTCCCCCCAAAACTAATGACGATGGATGATCACTCTAGGTAACAACTCCTGCTCTGTGTCCCAGTCCTGAATCACTCTCTTCTCTTGGGACTTTCCGGGGTCACTCTGGTTCACTGGCTGGTGTGGCAGTCAAGTTCTGAATTGTTACTCATGTGCTTAAAAATATCGGCATTTAAAATACTTATTCGTTTGTTCATGTATTCATCCCCAGGATGAAGATCTGTCGAGCCACACTGTGCTAGGTGCAGGGGCTACACTGGTGACTGGAACAGTCCCTGAACTTAGATACTTCTCACGTAATAGTGGCTGGGTACGTGTGTGTTCTGTTGCTCAGTCATGTCCGACTCTTTGTGATCCCATGGACCATAGCCTGCCAGGCTCCTCTGTCCATGAGATTTCCCAGGCAAGAACACTGGAGTGGGTTGCCATTTCCTCCTCTAGGGGATCTTCCTGACCCAGGGATTGAACCCAAGTCTCCTGTGGCTCCTGTTTTGGCAGGCAAATTCTTTACCACTCAGCCACCAGTGTAATAGAAAGTGAAAGTGAAGTGAAAGCGTTAGTCACTCAGTTGTGTCTGACTCTGGTAAAGAATCTGCCTGCAATGCAGGAGACCCAGGTTCAATCCCTGGGTTGGGAAGATCCCCTGGAGAAGGGAATGGCAGCCCACTCTAGTATTCTTGCCTAGAGAATTCCATGGACAGAGGGGCCTGGCAAGCTACAGTCTATGGGGTCGCAAAAAGTATGATAGAGGGGTTATTCATTCATCAATAAATCACAGAGATTGGTGTGAAGTTGCAAATGAGATGGACTTCATAAATGAGGGAGGTATGTGCTGAGGAGAGTATCAATAACTGATGCTGTTAATACTGTCATGGAGGTTCAGGGAAGGCTCCCCCTGAAGCTGACAAGAAGGAAGGGAAGGGGTTATGTGGATGAATCAGGGTATCTCAGGCAGAGGAAACATTATCTGCAAAGTTCTAGCCCTGGGAGATTAAGAACAAATGACAAGGACATTTGGGAAACTGGAAGAAGGCAAGCGGCTGAAAGCATGAGGTGGTGGGAGAGGCAGGAAGGTAGAGAGGCGCAGGGGCTGTGTGGGTTCCCTGTCATCTTTGTCCTAAGAGAAGGGAAAACCGCTGGAGCATTTTAGGAGGTGACATGAGCACAGTTACACAGACGTATACGCACAGACATGTATACACAAAATAAAGATGCAACATTAATGTGATGCTGAATGAATTGCTTTCTATCTCTGATCCTTTCCACATGTATCAGGTGATACTGATAATAGGACTTACCTCTAGTTTTGCAGTAGCTACTATAGGAAATAAGCCAAGAGCAGATGCTTCTCTTAGCATTTGGTGTGCTGCATAGGAAAATTTCCTTTCTTTCTTTTTCTTTCTCTCTCTCTCGTCTTCTCCCTTCCTCCATCCCTCTCTCCCTCCCTCTCTCCCTCCCTTCTCTCTTCTGTGTTTATGAAGCTAATATCCCCTTTGAGAAAAAACCCAAGTGACCAAAGAATACATTTTTTCCTGTATAATTTCAACTGACTTATAATGTTTCAGGTATACAGCAACTTGATTCAGTTATACATACATATAAATTTATGAATATATATTCCTTTTCAGACTGTTTGCCATTATAGGTTATTATAAGATATTAAATATAGTTCCCTGTGCTATATAGTAGGTCCTTGCTTATCTATTTTATATATAGTAGTCTGTATCTGTTAATCCCCAAATCCTAATTTATCCCCCAACTCCTTTCTTCTTTGTAATGATGTTTCTCTTTTATGTCTGTCATCTATTTGTTTTGTGAATAAGTTCATTTGTATCATTTTAAAAGATTCCACATATAAGTGATATCAAATGGTATGTGTCTTTGAGGTATTTCACTTAGTATGTGGAAAACAGTATGGTGATTCCTTAAAAAATGAAAAATAGAGTTGCCATATGATCCAGCAATCCCACTCCTGGACATATATCCAGAAAAATGAAAACTAATTTGAAAAGATACCAGCACCCCAATATTCACCCCAATGTTCTTTGCTATTTATTATAGCTAAGACCTGGAAGCAACCTAAATGCCCATCAACAGATGAATGGATAACCAAGATGTAAGTAGATGGAGTATTATGGAGCCACAACAAAGAATGAGAAATGCCATTTGCAGCAATATGGATAGATCTAGAGATTCTCATGTTAAGCGAAGAATGCATTTTAATTCTTTTAAAACTCAAGGCTATTAAACAACAACAACAAAGCTAGGGGCTTTGCTATTGTTCTTACTAAATCAGTTGGTTATCAAATTGATCAATGAGTATAAAATGGGCACTAACTTTATGCCTGGTTCTTCAAAGAGGGCCAGGGTACGGGAAGGTTTCCCTGTTATAGCACCTGTGAATCTTAATATCCTGAAACACTTGAGCAGTCCTTACTGAAAGAAGCAGGTGGTGGTAGGGACAAAGGCTGTACAGAAACCAGGTAGCTTGCTAATTGCTCTTCCCCTGGGGAATTTGTTATTGCGTCCAGTCTTTTGTCAAGGCATCAAATCAACGTGCAGAGTCTCTTTAAAGACGCACAGTCATCTTGACTGTGGTTTGAATTAGTCTCCCTTCTTGTGGCACCATCCGTGGCTCCTCAGTTCCTTTTTGTGTGTGTGTGTGAAATAATAACAAAAACACCATTTTACCGTCACCTTCCTGCTGGCAAGAACAGCAGTCATTCAGACTGCCAGGGGTAATTTGAACCTGTTTATGCCTGTCTCTTTAGGCTCATTGAAAGTGTTAAAAACAATCATATGACTTAATTACAATTCACTTAGCCTGATGATTTTTTTTTTTTTTGTAAATAATCTTGATGTAAATTCCTGGTGGGCCAGGAGAGAGGAGGCAGGATCATAATGAACTGGTGATGAAGTGGAAATATTTTGAAATGTCGAATTATGTATTTTGCTTGTCACCTAATTACTTATCTGCTGCCTAATAGCACATTTCATAATATCTTACTTCCTGATCTCTTCATCTGGCAATAAAAATTCTTCCTTGAGATTGCCATGTGCTCCCAAGTAAAGACCAGTGCATTAGGAGCTCAACATGTAACGATGCTTTAATGATCTGATAATGTCTCTTTTATGGAATGGAGAAAGGGCTTTCTTGTTTCACTGAAAATTCATTTTCTTTGCCAAGTGAATATTGTTTGAAAGGAACCTGTTATCAGTCAAAAGAGATGAACACACACACACACACAATCACCAATCTAAGAACAAAGGGTTGTTAAGTTCCAATTAACAGCAACATTTTTTTTTGTTACTTTTAACAATGCCATATAAACACAGAGCAGTATTGAATGCATCCCAGAAAAACAAAAAATCTCGTATCCTTGACAATTTATTTTGGAAACCACCAAACATGCATGCATGCATATTTGCACGGACACACACACACACCCCACAAATGCATTTTCATAAGCATAAATTTAATTTCATTGTATGCTTACCATATTCCAGGCCCTGAGCTGCATCATAGGAATATTTGTATTCCTATATGAGAAGAACATTGTTTCTGCCTGGGGGTGATTTTGTGCTCCTGTCTCTGTCTGCACCCCCATTGCATGAGTATTTCACAATGTCTGGAGATTGTTTTGGTTGTCACAACTCGTGGTGAGGGTGTTCTGCTACTGGCATCAAATGTACTTCACTTTCCCCCTTTGAGGAGGGGTTTCAGAGAAGCTGCAAGGAGTAAATGAGAGAATGGATAATAAGTATTCTTTGGAGCCTGGGGGCTTGCTTCTGTGATTTGGGTGGGACATGCCCCGTGGCAGGGTTCTGGGGTGGCCATCGACTCAGTTTCATGCCCATCCCTGACCAGGCAGAAGGTGACTTTGGGAAGAGTCTGGATTAACAGTGATTCTCCATGTCAATGTGTGGCTAAAACCACCATAATATTGTAAAGTAATTAGCCTCCAATTTAAATAAATAAATTTAAAACAAACAATGATTCTCCAGGTAGTCTTGAAGGGATGTGAGGTTCGTTCCAGTGTCTTCCAGTAGAGGCGCTGTTAGCATCTTGGATCTTGGAGAATAGTAAGCCCCAAGGCTAGAAAGAAGCCTGTTCTTTATCACCGATAAAATTTAAAATGGCCTCTCCCACAGGAGAGGGTGGGTGGGTAGGATCACTGGTTAGAATGTCACATATAAGGAAATCAAGAGAGAAACATATTGGGCTCAAAGTTATAGAGCTATAAAGTGACATAACTGGGATTTGAACTGAGGTTCATTTTCTCTCTCTTATGTAAATATATATGTATATAAATAAGTACATTTGTAAAAAATATAAAGTAGTATATATAATCATATAATATGAAAAGTAGACATTTTATAAATATGAATGTATTTATTATATATAATTTATAGATCATAAATATATATAAATGTGTATTTATATTTGTATTAGTATTTAATTATATAATTATATTACATTTTATGTTTTGCATATATATATTAATATTAGTTATATATGTTTATATAAATATATAAACATATTAAGATACAAATATACTTTTGTTTGTTTGTGTGCTCAGTCCCTCAGTCGTGTCTGACTCTTTGCAGCCCCATGGACTGTAGCCGGCCAAGCTCCTCTGTCCGTGGAATTTTTCCAGGCAAGAATACTAGAGTGGTTTGCCATGCCCTCCTCCAGGGGATCTTCCTGACCTAGGGATCGAGCCTGTGTCTCTTGAATCTCCAGCACTGGCAGGGAGGTTCTTTACCACTAGCACCACCTGGGACACCCAAAATATACCTATATGTACATGTTTATAATATATACATACATTTACATATATTTTCTTATATTTATAACTTAGCTTAATTCTGTTTTATGTCCCTATTCTGCTTGATGTTAAAAACTTACATATGGCAATTAAGATTTCTTTACTCAGTATATTCTGCCTTCACCCTTGTCCGCATGATTGCATCTAAATTCAGAGGGAGCTGACACCTTGTCCTGGCATATTTGGGTACACGTTTGGCCTTTGGTGATGATGTGTCTATAGTGGTTTCTACTGATGGCTATGTTGCCCAGTCTGGTTCTTGGCTGATCTGAGGCATCCATTCTTACATCTGTAGAGTTGCCCCTTTCCTTCTTCTGTCTCTGGTAAGATGGTCCAGGCTGTGATGCTGCTATGTCTTCTCCATCTAGTCAAAGCTGTGGTTTTTCCAGTAGTCATGTATGGATGTGAGAGTTGGACTATAAAGAAGGCTAAGCGCGGAAGAATTGATGCTTAACTCAGAGTCCCTTGGACTGCAAGGAGAACAAACCAGTCAATCCTAGAGGAAATCAACCCTGAATACTCATTAGAAGGATTGATGCTAAAGCTGAAGTTCCAATACTTTGGCAACCTGATGTGAAGGGTTGACTCCTTAGAAAAGACCCTGATGTTGGGAAAGATTGAAGGCAGGAAGAGAAGGGGGTGGCAGAGGATGAGATGGTTAGATGGCATAACTGATTCGATGGACATGAGTTTGAGCAAGCTCTGGAAGATGGTAAAGCACAGGGAAGCCTGGTGTGCTGCTGTCCATGGGGTCGCAAAGAGTCGGCCATGACTGAGTGACTCAACAACAACAGCCAGACCCCAGGGTCTGTCCAAAGTCCTACAGCCTCCTTCCAGAACCTTAACCACTACCTCTCTTGTGCCTGGTGGTCATCACCAGCTAGGGCTAAGTGCTCCTGGGAGACTTGGTCCAGAGCAGTCAGACTCAAGAACATGGGCCCACAGTGAGGAGTCTGACTTCAGCCCAAGACTTGGCCCCCTCCCACTTAAGTAACTAGTAGAGATGTTACATCTGTGAGCTGGCTTTTGACTCACCACTATTTTTTTTCACCAGTAAAATATAATTGCAGACTTATTGCTGTATTATAACCTCCCATGGAGGAGTAGGTGGTAGGGTGGGCTGAAGCTTAAGACAGATAATGGCCTTCTAGGACTGCAGCTCTCGGATCACCCACATTGCTTCTCTTCTTTCTGCATTTCATCTGTTGTTGAGACAATAACTAAGCCATGATGGTGACTTGGAGTTATTCAGCCATGTGGTTACCTAAAGGCTAGGGGACATATGACTCCAATTATAGACTGTTTGCCAGCCTTTGACCTTGGAGGACCCAAGGCTGGGGAAGCCTCCTCATTTGCTGACTGGGGAAAGCCTGCTTCTCTTGGCCTTTCCTTTACCCTGCTCAGCTCATCAGCTGGGAATATCTCTGATCCAGGGCCAAACTCTTCGATGTGCTTGAGGATGTGAGAATTAGGGAGATCTGTATTTTTGCTTGTGCCTGTTTTTTTGGGCAACCTACAGAACCTCATCTCAGAAAATATACACCAACAGCTGACTCAGTTGCTCTTTTACTTAACTTTTGCTCCTCCTGTAGCCCAGAATTCCTCATATTTTCTGGGCCAGAAATAGAATGCTAACTTAGCAAATATTTGTCCATATCAGTACTGTGTTTTGAAGTTCAGAAATCTGGAATGTGACTCTTTTGCTGTCTGATTCCTTTGTGCAAAATTCTCCACCAAGACTCTGGGTGCCCCATGGCCATCAGCGCAGTGAAGAAGGGTCACTGAATAAAAAGAAGTGGGGTGAGGGGGAAACATAGTGGTTAATTCCTCATAATATTCAGCAATATGTGAATTAGGGACAACTGGTACCCAGTACTTTTTCTTTACAAAAACTCATTTTCTTTCTGCCTAAGATCTGTCTTGCACACTAGGTTATGGGCTTCCGGAGGCAGGAACTAGGTATGTGTTTTTCGTCGATGCATTCAGTGCTTGGGATGAGACCTTATATATAGAGGTGCTCCAAAAATATCTATTGAATGAATGAATGAATGTGATCAGGTCTATTCTGAGGTTCTAGAGAGAGGAACAGATACTTGAAGAACAAATGCAAGCATAGAAAGAGAACTGGGAGGTGTTATTCTCACATTGCTCAGGGCATCACTTCCACCCATGGGTTAGGTGTAAGCTGGGTCAGGTGTGTCTGGGTGGAGAGAGAAGTACTCTGGAATCCTGGGGAGTTGGCATGTCATCCTGGCAATCGTCATGCACATTTGCTGAGTGACCATGGCCAAGCCCTCTTTAGGTCTGTTGTTTGTCTGCCTTTTAACCTTCGCTAAGATTGAGAGAGTCTTCAACGTACACATATATCTTCTGAGGATGCTTCTGCCCCCCATCCTGGGCTTCATGCTTTATAAGCTGCTTCCTCCAAGCGCTCTCCAGGCTGCTGACACAGCAGATGGAGCCGGTGCCTGCCCACGACTGACAGATGAGCCTCATTTACAGCCCTCAACATTTAACCACTTGGCTATCTGACAGTGTCATCTAGCTCCAAGACGCCGGGAGAGCCCTCCCCATCCCCAGCAACACAGACAACTTCCCACCCCCATGCTCTGTCTGCACCTGGGACCTGGGGAACGTGGAGCAGAGAAGACAGCTTCCAGCCACGGGTCAGCGAGGCCTTAGACAGAAGCCCCATTTGGACTTAGCAATAGTGTCTAGAAGCAGAAGATGCTGACGTGGTGTCCAGACAAATAATAGCTAGCTTGATCTATTTTCAGGTCCAGTTTCTCAGCCAATGGGATTACTTTGGCTGACCTATTTAGTAATAATATCAGTACTTCTAGAAAGGCCTGATACTGATTATAAGGTGGTCTGAGAATTGAAACACACCTTATTCTTGTTTGTTGACATTGAAGACTTTTGAGTGGTCAGACATTTCCATGACGATAACAACAACTCTCTAATATCTGTTGAGTGCTAATTATGTGTATGTGTGTTAGTCGCTCAGTCGTGTCCAACTCTTTGCAACCCCATGGACTGTAGCCCACCAAGCTCCCCTGTCCATGGAATTCTCTAGGCAAGAATACTGGAGTGGGTTGTCATTTCCTTCTCCAGGGGATCTTCCTGAACCAGGGATTGAATCTGGGTCTCTCCCACTGCAGGCAGATTCTTTACCATCTGAGCCACCAGGAAAGCTGACCATGTGCTAGACATAAACATATTCATAAGCTCTTATTTTGCCCTTCCAACACCTCTATAAGACAGATATGATGATTATCACTACTTTATAGCAAGGAAACAGAGAATCAGAGATGCTAAGAAATTTACTCAATGTTGCACAGGTCTTAAAATGTAGAACCAAGATTGTATTCAAGCAAACCCACTTTCCTCCTCCTTTCCTTCTAAGTAATTGAAGGAAAATCCTCTGTTAAATAAGCAGGGCTCCTGGCCTTGGCTCCAGTGATGATCATCTTCTGAGAAAGATGATGGGGCTAGAAAGAGACTCTTCTCTCTTATTTCTTCCATGAATTATTAATTTTTAAGTTCAGTGTAGAAATTCAAGAATCCGTGGTCCAGTTGGAAAATTCAAGGGTGAGACCAGGCCATTGGATGGGAACAGAGCCTTCTGTATTTTTTAATTTTAAAATATCTGTTTATTTTTGGCTGTGCTAGGTCTTCGTTGCTGCATGGGCTTTCTTAATTGGGGCCGCTCTCTAGTTTCAGTGCATGTGTTTCTCACTGTGTGGCTTCTCTTGGTGCAGAGCACGGGCTCTAGAATACACAGGCTTCAGAAGTTGTGGCTCCTGGGCTCTAGCGCACAGGCTCAGTAGTTGCAGCACACAGGCTTAGTTTTGGTTGCTTACAGCATGTGGGATCTTTCAGGGATCTAACCCAAGTCTCCTGCACTGGCAGGTGGATTCTTTACCACTGAGCCACCAAGGAAGCCCAGAACAGAGTCTTCTTAATGTAAAGAGGAAGGGTCACAGCCAAAATCTCCCTCTGCTATTTCACCCTGGCAGAAGAAGGTGGGCGTTAAAATGTGTTGGGAGCAGGGTGAAATTGATAGGACAAGACTCAAGATATCTGTTTAGGTCTCTTTCTTAGGGTGAATGTTGGCCCAGGATATTGAGGACTTTGTAATATGAAAGAGTCATCAGGCAACTAGGAAAATTTCCTAAGAGTCTATAAGGCGCATGACCTCTGGTTCACTTAATTTCCGAACTTAGATTGCCCAGGAACCTATCTGATTCAATTCTAAGAGATCATTGTGTACGCATGCCGTGCGTGCACGCGTGCTCAGTTGCTTCAGTCGTGTTTAATTTTTTGTGACCCCGCCAGGTTCCTCTGTCCATGGGATTCTCCAGGCAAGAATCCTGGAGTGCGTTGCCGTTCCCTCCTCCAGGGGATCTTGCCTACCCAGGGATCGAACCTGCGTCTCTTGTGTTCTTTACCACTAATGCCACCTAAGAAGCCCATGACAAGCCTACTTAAAAAAAAAAAAAGAAAGTATATTTACAATGTTTCAGGTGTACAGCAAAGTGATTCCGTTTTATATATTTATGTATATATGTATTCTTACTCAGATTATTTTCCATTATAGGTAATTATAAGATATTGAATTTCTTACCTATGCTATACAGTAGGTCTTTGTTGTTTATCTATTTTGATACATAGTAGTGTGTATTTGTTAACCCCCAATTCCCAATTCACAGCCCCCTTTTCCCCTTTGGTAACTAAGTTTTTGTCCATGAGCCTATTTCTGTTTTGTAAATAAGTTCACTTATATCATTTTTAAAGATTCCACATGTATATTATATGTGAAACGAATCACCAGTCCAGGTTTGATGCATTGTACAGGGTGCTCGGGGCTGGTGCACTGGGATGACCCAGAGGGATGGGATGGAGAGGGAGGTGGGAGGGGGGTTCAGGATGGGGAACACATGTACACCCATGGCGGACTTATGTCAGTGTATGGCAAAACCAATACAATATTATAAAGTAATTAGCCTCCAATTAAAATAAATAAATTTATATTAAAAAAAAAGATACCACATATAAATGGTAACATATGACGTTTGTCTTTCTCTGTCTGACTTCTTCACTTACTATTGTTCCTAACCTACTTTTAATGTCCCATGTGTTATGGTGAAGTTATTTGCTGTGTGTTCCCCTCATTGAATTGTGAGCTTCTCAAAGGCTGGGGTGTGATTTATCCAATTCTTTTCCTGCAGTACCTAGAAAGATGTGTGGCCTAGGAATGGCACATGGTGATTATTTCATAAGTGGGTTATTCAGTGAATGAAATTGCTCAACCTGTAATTAGAAAGGATTTGGTTTATTCAACAATCACCACCTTGAGCGTTCTCAGAGAAGAAAATGGTTAGGTTGTTTTTCCTTGGGGCCTGAATTTTTAAAACATAGAAATGTTGGGGGGGAGGGGAAGGATCTCACATTACAGGCTCTCACGTGTGCCAAGCACGAAGGTCAGTGTTTTCAGGATGTATCTTGCCTTATCCCATCCTGAACTCTTCATAAAGAATCAATGTAGAGAAAAAAGCACTGGCTTTGGATACCACTGGACTTTGTCTCTTTGCTTGTGACCCTGATCAAGTGGTTCAGAGTTTCCCTTTGTCTTGGTTTCCTCATCTGCAAAATGAGCACGTTATATCTAACTGGGTTTCCCCGGTGGTACAGAATCTGCCTTGCAGTGCAGGAGACACAGCAGATGTGGGTCCCAATCCCTGGGTCAGGAAGATCCCCTGGAGGAGGAAATGGCAGCCCATTCCAGTATTCTTGTCTGGAGAATCCCCATGGACAGAGGAGCTTGGCAGGATACAGTCCATGGGGTTACAAAGAGCTGGAGACGACAGAAGCGACTGAGCACACACAGATACAATGCCTAGGTAGTGCTGTGGGTTTAGTATATTGAAGGTAAAGTACTTGGCATGTGTGTTTTTTGTTCAAATTGTGGTAAAGAACGCATAACATAAACTTTGCTACCTTCACCATTTCTGAGTGTGTAGCTCAGTAGCGTAATGCCTGTTCATAGTGTTGTACAACCATCCCCACCATTCATCTCTGTAACCTTTTCATCTTACAAAATTGAAACTCAGATACCTCTCAAACACTGACTCCCAATTCCCTCCTCTGCTCAGCCCCTGGCAACCATCATTCGACTTTCTGTCTCTATCATTTGACTAGGTGCCTCCTATAGTATGTGTCTTTTGGTAACTGGCTTATTTCACTTAGCAGAATGTTCTCAGGGTTCATCTGTGTTGTAGCATGGGTCAGAATTCCTTTCCTTTTTAAAGCTGAATAACATTCCATTGTATGAAGGCAGGGGACACACGTTTGATTCCTGTTCCAGGAACTAAGATCCCACATGTCACCAGGCAGCTAAGCTTGTGCACCACAACTCCTGAGCCTATGCTCTGGAGCCTGAGAGCAACCACTGAAGCCTGCACACCCAGGAGCCCGTGGTCCGCAACAAGAGGAGCCACCGCAATGAGAAGCCTGACACGCCAACGAACAGCACGTTGCAGAAGAAACAGTATTTTGATACGCGGCTAGTGGTTACAATCTATTCTAACATGTGTGGGTATCACATTTCGAATCCCACAACACATTAAGACTAGAAACAGCAAAGTCCAAGAGAGCTGGCTGCTACTCGCTGTGTGGCTGATAAAACAGACTGACCATGATGGTGGAGGAATGTAAACTTAAATCAGCGGAATCAGGAGGAAGAGAACACAAAGGGAAGAGAAGAAGGAACAGAAATAAAACAACCTTTCCATTTGTTTTTTTTGGGGGGTGGGGGAGGAGGCTCTGTTTTTTAACAATAGAAATTAATTTTATCACCATTCTGGAGGTTAGAAGGTGTCTGCATGTTTGATTTCTTCTGGTCTTTGTCTCTGGCTTGCAGATGGCTGTCTACTTGCCGAGTCCTCACGTGGTCTTTCCTCTGTGCATCTCTGTGTCCAAATGTTCTTTTCTTATAAGGACTCCACTCAGGATTGGAGTAGGGTCTACCCATATGGCCTCATTTAATCTTTTAAAAAATTTTTAAACCTTTTTAAAAATGGAAGTATAGTTGACTTACAATGTTATGGTAGTTTTAGATATATACATTTAAGAATATATGAACATTCTTTTTCAGATTATTTTCCAATATAAGTTATTATAGGATATTAAATATACTCCCCTGTGCTATACAGTAGGTCCTTGTTAGTTATCTATTTTGTATGTAATAGTGTGTATATGTTAACCCCGAACTCCTACTTTATCTCTCCCCTTTCCCTTTTAGTAACTGTAGTTTGCTTTCTATATCTGTGACTCTATTTCTATTTTGTAAACAAGTTCATGCATGCATGTGTGCTAACCACTTCAGCTGTGTCTGACTCCTTGTGACCTTATGGACCACAGCCCGCCAGGCTTCTCTATCCATGGAATTTTCCAAGCAAGAATACTGGAGTGGATTGCCATGCCCTCTTTCAGGGGATCTTCCCAACCCAGGGGTCCAACCCTGGTCTCTTATGTCTCCTGCATTGGCAGGCAGGCTCTTTACCACTAGTACCACCAAGTAAGCCTGTAAACAAGTTCTTTTCTTTTTTTTAAGATACTACATGTAAGTGATATCATATGATATTTGTCTTTCTGTAAATGACTTGTTTCACTTAGTATGATAATCTCGAGGTCTGTCTGTGTTATGCAAATGGCATTGTTTCATTCTTTTTATGGCTGAGTAATATTCCATTGTGTGTGTGTGTGTGTGTGTGTGTGGATACTACATCTTCTTTATCCATTCATCTGTCTACTGAATGAAGGAACAAACATCCATCATTACACTGCTGCTGCCAAGTCGCTTCAGTCGCGTCCGACTCTGCGACCCCATAGACGGCAGCCCAACAGGCTCCCCCATCCCTGGGATTCTCCAGGCAAGAACACTGGGGTGGGATGCCATGTCCTTCTCCAATGCACTAGCTCATGAAATTAACTTCTGGGGAAATGGCTACTTGAAGCACAGAACCACCAACCACCCTTTGATCCTTTAATGATAATACTGAGCTGTCAATGGTGAGTTTAACCACTTTAGAGATGTCCTGTTTCAGAAGTGATGCCAATAAACTGAAGTTTCTTCGACACACAATGCTACTACAAATTTAAAAGGTCCTTCTCTTCTTGTTACTGCCTTTGAGAGTCTCTCTTTTTCAAAATGTACCTTCTAAACCAGGGGGAGAAGGAGGTGACAGAAGATGAGAGGACTGGATGGCATCACCAACTCAATGGACATGAGTTTGAGCAAACTCTGGGAGATGGTGAAGGACAGGGAAGCCCAGTGTGCTGCGGTCCATGGGGTCACAAAGCAGTCGGATATGACTTCGAAACTGAACGACAGTAAACCTGAGTTAGGTACCCGCTCGCTTGGGCCTTCACAGAATCTGTTTTGTTGTATCCTAGCGATAACCATGCTGATTTTAACTCCTCTCTGTCTCACCTGTGTTGCTCTTGGGCTGCTTCCTATTCTAGAACATCATCTCCTTGGGGCACACACTGAGATTTGAAGTGAATCTCCATCCCTCAGAATCTGCATACAAAATGGCCAGAAATGAACATTAAATAGACATTTGTTTAACAACCCCAGTTTCAAAATATTCACATCCTAAATGCTCAAAATTAAAAAAAATTTTTTTGCATTCTTAAAGATATAAACTCTTGGGTAACATACAGGATCAATTTGCCAAAGGTTTTCCAATGAATATGTACACTTTTTTCTGCATCACAAATTCCTGCCGTTCTCTCTGCCACCAGGGTTCAATAAGATTAATTTAATTCTCTTTTTACATCAACCTTTTCTGGTAAAAGCCTAGCCTTCTATGTTCTCTTTTGACAAATTCAGGGTAATTTTGAGTTGGATCTGATTTTTTTTTTTTTTTTTTTGCTTTCTTGTGGTCAGAGAAAAATCTACATGATGTTTCAAACTATAATTTTCAGGTTTTCTCTTTAAAAGGATGCTGGATGTACATATTTGGATTGGAAAGGAAAATGGAGCTAAAAGCCTGTTATAATTTCTGAATGTCTGTTCTCTCTTTTTTTTGTTATTAAGAGAATTAGCAGTGCATTTGGCTCCCATAGGAATATCTCCTGCTTATTCTCTCTCATTTGTCCAGTTCTGGGACAATTGAATAATCTGGAATGTATCCAAGAATTCTGAGTCCAGAGGCGGCCTTAGGGAAAACAGACACCCTCTTCTTCTTGGTTTCCCTGACAATCAGAGGCGATAAAGCTTTAGCTACAATATTTTGGATGTTTACTATGCTTCATATGTGATACTGAGCATGGAACATCCACAGTCTCTAAACTTTATAGCAAAGCCTATGAGGATTTATGTTATAGTCCAGTCAATCCTAAAGGAAATCAACCCTGAATATTCATTGGAAGGACTGATGCTGAAGCTCCAATATTTTGGCCACCTGATGCAAAGAGCTGACTCATTGGAAAAGACCCTGATGCTGAGAAAGATGGAGGGCAGGAGGAGAAGGGGACAACAGAGGATGAGATGGTTGGAATGCATCACCGATTCAATAGACATGAGTTTGAGCAAACTCCGAGAGATAGTGAAGGCCAGGGAGGCCTGGCATGCTGCAGTCCAGGGGGTCACAAAGAGCCAGACATGACTAAGTGACTGAAAAACAACAGCTTCATTTTAGACCTGAGAAATTTTACAACACACCCAAAGATGCTGTTAGGAAATGAATGGCCAGAATTTGAATCCAGAACTGACTGATCCAGAAATCCATGCTTCTTTCGTCATGTTCTGGATGTTGTCAAGGGAGAAAGTCTGTTGAGGCTACAGCATGGGGCACAGAAAGACTAGGGGTTTTCTAAAGAGTAGGGGTGAAGAAGGGCCTTGGGTAGGATCAACATGGCCTGTGGGCCAAGCAGAAATGTGGTGTTTCTCCCTTGTGAAAAAAG
Organism: Bos indicus x Bos taurus; assembly: GCF_003369695.1. Taxonomy (NCBI): domain Eukaryota; kingdom Metazoa; phylum Chordata; class Mammalia; order Artiodactyla; family Bovidae; genus Bos; species Bos indicus x Bos taurus. The sequence continues at coordinate 30,570,618 of NC_040100.1, read as the reverse complement.
CTTTGGAAAAATGTTATGCATTTCTCTAGTTAGGGTTAGGGTTAGTAAGCAGTGTGAAAAGTGAAAGTGTTAGTTGCTCAGATGTGTCCAACTCTTTACAACTCAACGGATTGTAGCCTGCCAGGCTCCTCTGTCCATGGAGTTCTCTAGGCAAGAATACTGGAGTGGGTTGCCATTTCCTCCTGCAGAGGATCTTCCTCATCCAGGGATTGAACCCAGGTCTCCTGCATTGCAGGCGGGTTTGTTACCATCTGAGCCACCAGTAAGCAGTATAAGAGCTAGAATTTGTCCACCAAATACAATGCCTGGCATACCAGAGTCACTCAAATATGTGAAGAAACTACCTTCCAAAGTCAATATCGTGACAAATTTTATTATTGTCTAGCTGCACAATCATTTTCTGAATGTCAGAAATTTGCATTTAACACCCTTTGAGGCAGTAAGGAGTACTGAGGATCACAGATTTTAGAGTCAGACTACCAGATTCTAAGCTTGGGTCTGCCATATTCAAGTGGTGTAACTTCGGGTAAACCACAAAACCTCTGTATGCAAAATGTGGCTAATAATAATAGTATATCATAGGGGCTCTTGGCGTAATGCATTGCGTTCAGTTGCTCAGTCATGTCTGACTCTTTGCAACCCCATGGACTGTAGCCCACCAGGCCCCTTTGTCTATGAGATTATCCAGGCAAGAATACGGGAGTGGGTAGCTATTCCCTTCTCCAGGAGATCTTCCCAACCCAGGGATCAAACCCACATCTCCTGTAGCTCCTGCATTGGCAGGCGGATTCTTTACCACTGAGCCACCTGGGAAGCCATGAAATAGTACATTAGTTTGTATATGAAATAGTGCCTGGCACATAATAGCACCTTTCTGTTTAGTAGGTATATAAGTGTGCTTTCACCTTCTTTATCATTAATTAATATCGTCATCACCATTTTTGTGTTCTTTCTGTAATAAATCCTGATGTCCTAGCCTTACATAGCTATGTGGATGCCATGGCCATCCAGAATAGAGCTTATATACTCAGGAAAGCAAAAGAAAAGTGCATAAATAGTTTGAAAAAAATTTCCTTAAGACTGTATTCTAGTGGGTACAGGTGTTTTCCCATAGGCTCATAGGTTAACAATTCTGATATTGCTAGACATGCATACTGGAATTAAACAACTAAGTAAATAGATGGTGGAGGGCGGGAGTCGGGTTTCTCATTGTTGGGGTGAGAGGTTACAAATGAGCAAGGGGAGAAGGCTAGAATGTTCCACGTGATAATGGATTGGAGTTGGAGATATCAAGATGAATTCATGTTAAGCTTAAGATAGATACAGATGGTTGCATAGGTAAATATTCATAGATAAATATCTGTACTTTCACTTTTCACTTTCATGCATTGGAAAAGGAAATGGCAACCCACTCCAGTGTTCTTGCCTGGAGAATCCCAGGACAGGGGAGCCTGGTGGGCTGCCGTCTATGGGGTCGCACAGAGTCGGACACGACTGAAGCGACTTAGCAGCAGCAGCAGCAAGTATCTGTATATGAGTCAGTATATACACATTGACTACCTTAGTCAGCTGAGGGACTGAAAGCCTCGAGTACCCTTAACACCCATGTTTTGGTTTCTAACATCATCCTCCAAGAAGAGGAGCCAGGGTCTTTGGAGAAATGGATTCTAGGATGGGGCAGGAAATAAACTAGATGAACCTTGGCCATGTTGCCTTATTAGAAAAAAAGGAAGTTATTAAAACAAAAAAGACGAGGGACATAGGAGCCACTTGAAGGAGATTCCCCAGACCTGGGAATATTTGAGTAAAAAAAACAAAATAAAATAGTATTAGATTATAATCCAAAGTATAAAATATATATCCATGTGTCCACATTAATAATATCATAAATGTGTGACATATATATATATATATATATATATATATATATAGTTGAATTAATAATTAAATGGGTTATGTGCTCAGTCACCATCAGTCGTGTCTGACTCTTTGCGACCCCATGGACTGTAGCCCACCAGGCTCCTCTGTCCATGGGATTCTCCAGGCAAGAATACTGGAGTGGGTTACCATGCCCTCCTCCAGGGGATCTTCCCAAACCAGAGATCGAATCCATGTCTCCTGCATCTCCTGCATTGCAGGCAGATTCTTTACTGCTGAACCACCGGGGAAGCCCAAATTAAACAGAAGAAGAGGCAAATCTCCTATGATAAAAAATTACAAATAATTTATGTAGACATTCTGTATTCAAGGAGGTGGAGCGTAATTCCTTGCTCCTTACGTGTGGGTTGTGAATAGTGACTTTCTTCCAAAGAGTATGATGTGGAAAGAGAGGAAAATGCAGTAACTTTATAATGGAGAGAGGAGAAATACTGGCTCAGGCAGTGATTAAGGTTACTATCAATAGCGATGTCATAAAAGGTATCCTTGATATGTTATGTTGAGAATGTCATCTTATCTGTATGGTTTTCCTCCCCCAAACCCATAACTCCAGTCTAGTCATGAGAAAAACATCAGACAAATTCCAACTGAGGGACATTTCTACAAAATATCTGACCAGTACTCTTTAAAACTGTTGAAGTCATCACAAATAAGAAAAGTCTGAGAAATTCAGCCAAGAGACAGACCTAAAGAAAGGTGGTGATTAATGTGCTACCTGGATGAGATTCTAGAACAGAAAAAGGTCATTAGATAAAACTAAGGAAGCTTGAGGTCTTCCCGGGTGATGCTAGTAGTAAAGAATCCACCTGCCAATGTAGTAGATGCGAGAGATGAGGGTTCAATCCCTGGATGGGGAAGATTTCCTGGAGGAGGGCATGGCAACCCACTCCAGTATTCTTGCCTGGAAAACTCTGTGGATAGTGGAGCCTGGCGGGCTACAATCCATGGGGCTGCAAAGAGTCAGACACGACTGAGCAACTGAGCACAAGGAAGCTTGACTAAAGTTTGGACTTTAGCTAATAGTTATATATCAGTATTGATTCATTAATTGTAACAAATGTACCCTACTAATGTAATTTAATAATAATAGAGGAAACTGGGTCTGGGGATATGGAAACTCTGTGCTATCTTTGCAGTATTTCTGTAAATCTAAAATCGTTCTACAGTAAAAGTTTATTTTAAAAGATATGTTGTCCCTATATCATTACTCCATAGGATTGATATGAAGATTTAAGGAGATAGTGCATGAAACGTTCTTTGCCAAGTGATGGGTAATACATGCTCCACAAAGCAACATGCTTTGACCTTTTTGTTCCTTTCTGTGCTATTCTTCCTTGTTACATGCCTTGAAAAGCTTAATACTGTTCCCTTCCCTCCAAGATGAGCCAGACTACTCTAGTTTTTGATAGCTGTTATCTGCTTCTTTTCCACTGAGAAAATTAGAGCATCATCCCAGTATTTGTAACTGAGCATTTTTACTTCAGTGAGTCTGTCTTGATTGCACTCATTAGTCTGTTTAGTAACTAAGATGTACCACATAAAAACGGTACTTATATGGCGGTTACTTTGGTAACCACCATTTAGTTACTTCCGGTTAGAGTAAGTGTATCTTAACTTTCTTTGAAACTGATTAAATGTATGAGGCCCTCTTTTCTGTCTTAGTAAGGAGAGGATGGGATGTCATCTCTGTCTGCTGACTGAGGGTCTTGACAGAACGCAGCACCCAAGAACAGCAAGTCCTCATCAGTTATTTCTAAAGATCAGAAAAAAGAGTTGATACATTATATGTATAACTGATTCACTTTGTTGTATAGCAGAAATGAACACTAAATTATAAATCAACTATACTCCAATAAAAATTTTAAAAAAAGAAGGAGTTGCAAAATTATGATTAAGCAGGGAAAGTTTTTTTGTGACACTGGGTAGAAAGTACCTTTCTACAGAGATGAGGTGGGTAAGATATCTCTGGGGCTGAGATGTGTCTAGAAGAGAAACGACACTGCCGGCAGCAAGACATTGCTGGTCCTACTAGATTCTCTCTGTGGTCATGACTCTGCAAAAGAAATTATATGCCTGCATGCATGCTCAGTTGCTTCATTCGTGTCTGATTCTTTGTGACCCTATGGACGGTAGCCCACCAGGCTCCTCTGTCCATGGGATTCACCAGGGAATAATACTAGAGTGGATTGCCATGCCCTCCTCCAGGGGATCTTCCCAACCCAGGAATCCAACCTAGGCCTCTTGCATTGCAGGCAGATTCTTTACCACTGAGTCACCAGGGAAGCCAAATTATACATTATATATATTTTATATACAAATTATATACATTATATACATATAGTTACATATATCTATATATGATTTCTTTTGCATAGTATATATATACTACATAAATACACTACATATAAAAATATGCATTTATCATAATACGTGGGCTTTCCTGATAGCTTAGTTGGTAAAGAATCTGCCTGCAATGCAGGAAACCCTGGTTCAATTCCTGAGTTGGGAATATCCACTGGAGAAGGGATAGGCTACCCACCCCAGTATTCTTGGATTTCCCTTGTGGCTCAGCTGATAAAGAATCCGCCTACAATGTGGGAGACCTGAGTTCAATCCCTGGGTTGGGAAGATCCCCTGGAGAAGGGAAAAGCTACCCACTCCAGTATTCTTGGCTGGAGAGCTCCATGGACCGTATAGTCCATCATAATATGTAATTATAAAATATAATATTTATATATACTTAGTATATAATATACAAATATATGATTTATAAAGTTATCTGAAATATATTTTATATTTCAGTTCAGTTCAGTCGCTCAGTCGTGTCCGACTCCTTGCGACCCCGTGAATCGCAGCATGCCAGGCCTCCCTATCCACCACCAACTCCTGGAGTTCACCCAGACTCACGTCCATCGAGTCAGTGATGCCATCCAGCCATCTCATCCTCTGTCATCCCCTTCTCCTCCTGCCCCCAATCCCTCCCAGCATCAGTCTTTTCCAATGAGTCAACTCTTCACATGAGGTGGCCAAAGTACTGGAGTTTCAGCTTTAGCATCACTCCTTCCAAAGAAATCCCAGGGCTGATCTTCTTTAGAATGGACTGGTTGGATCTCCTTGCAGTCCAAGGGACTCTCAAGAGTCTCTTCCAACACCACAGTTCAAAAGTATCAATTCTTCGGCGCTCAGCCTTCTTCACAGTCCAACTCTCACATCCATACATGACCACAGGAAAAACCATAGCCTTGACTAGACGGACCTTTGTTGGCAAAGTAATGTCTCTGCTTTTGAATATGCTATCTTGGTTGGTCATAACTTTCCTTCCAAGGAGTAAGCGCCTTTTAATTTCATGGCTGCAGTCACCATCTGCAGTGATTTTGGAGCCGCAAAAAATAAAGTCTGACACTGTTTCCACTGTTTCCCCATGTATTTCCCATGAAGTGATGGGACCGGATGCCATGATCTTCATTTTCTGAATGCTGAGCTTTAAGCCAACTTTTTCACTCTCCACTTTCACTTTCATCAAGAGGCTTTTTAGTTCCTCTTCACTTTCTCCCATAAGGGTGGTGTCATCTGCATATCTGAGGTTATTGATATTTCTCCTGGCAATCTTGATTCCAGCTTGTGTTTCTTCCAGTCCAGCGTTTCTCATGATGTACTCTGCATATAAGTTAAATAAGCAGGGTGACAATATACAGCCTTGATGTACTCCTTTTCCTATTTGGAACCAGTCTGTTGTTCCATGTCCAGTTCTAACTGTTGCTTCCTGACCTGCATACATATTTCTCAAGAGGCAGGTCAGGTGGTCTGGTATTCCCATCTCTTTCAGAATTTTCCACATTTTTATATTTTATATTTACATACCTATATATTTATTATATTATATTACTACATTATGTAATATATGATTATTTATATTATATACAATGTATATATACATACACATGCATAGATATGTATACATACTACTTATATCAGATCAGATCAGATCATATCAGTCGCTCAGTCGTGTCCGACTCTCTGCGACCCCATGAATCACAGCACGCCAGGCCTCCCTGTCCAGCACCAACTCCCGGAGTTCACCCAGACTCACGTCCATTGAGTCAGTGACGCCATCCAGCCATCTCACCCTCTGTCGTCCCCTTTTCCTCCTATATACATATGTTCAAATATGTATTGACTTAGCCACCTGTCTTTATGTTTCTTCTCTCGATTGTCAAGGAGAGGATTTGTAGATGACCCAGGTCTCACCCACTCTTCTCTCTTCACTCACTCTTGTTCTGTTTGTCTTAGATGCCAAGCTAAGCTTACCCCATGTGTACTCTTTGTTTGTCCTCCTTAGCTGGATGTATCTGTGCAAAACTCACAGACAATCTGAGTGGTCAGGTCCAGTCCAGTTTCCTGTTCAGTAAAATGAATATAAGATTAAAAAAAAACCCAATCACCAAAGTCTGTTTAAGAATTCTTGATTGCTGCTCTGCGCCTGGATTTCAATATTTCTGAATAATCAAAGCCTGGAAGCTAGTACAATATGGCTATCTAAAACTGCCAGAAATTTGCCTCCTGCTGTCCTGAATGTGAAAGCAGGAACGTGATTCTGCAGCAGGCTCTTCCTCCTTTGTGAGGAATCCCTTTGGAGGGCCAGTTCGGTCCTACCCACTTCCATTAAGTAACTACTCGCTACCCCTGAGTTAGCTCAGGACATGAGAGAAATTGGGGCTTCCCTGGTGGCTCAGATGGTAAAGAATCTGCCTGTAATGCCAGGGACCTAGGTTCGACCCTTGGGTCAGGAAGATCCCCTGGAGAAGGAAATGGCAACCTGCTCCAGTATTCTTGCCTGGAGAATTCCACGGACTGAGGAGCCTGGTGGGCTACAGTCCATGGGATTGCAAAGAGTCAGACACGACTAAGCAACTCACTTTCACATGAGAGAAGTCATCCAAAAGCAAGTGTTTTATACTGATGTATTAAGTAGTCTGTCTAATAATATAAAAGGCTATCCCAAATGATAAGGAGCCTCTCTACAAATTTCTTTTCCCTTAATGAAGTGTTTAGCTTTCCCCTGGCAAGACTGGTTACAGGGTTTGAACAATAGTGGATGGGATCTGGGACTGAGGGAGCAAAGAGATGGGAGTAAGGGCTCCCAGTGGATGATGGGCTTAGGTGGTGTCAGCTCTTCAACTAGTTTGGAATCTGTTTTCAGGAAAAAACAACAACAACAACAACAACAACAACAAACGCTGTTAAGATAATTAACTTTTGAAGTCTTAGGGTATTCTCTACTCACTACTCAGGCAATCTGCTGCTTGACATTTCTTCTGCAACTTTAATGAAAACCTAGCACTGGGACCTTCCTGGTGGCCCAGTGGTTAAGAATTCACCTTCGAAAGCAGGGGGCATGGGTTCCCACCCTGGTTAGGGAACTAAGATCCCACATGCTGTGGAACAACTAAGCCCAACTACTGAGCCCATGTGCAACCAGAGAAGTACTTACGCACTGCACCAAAGACCCAGACAGTTAAAAAAAAAAAAAAAAAATGAGAAAGAAAGAAAAAGGAAATCTAGGGCCAATGCCCATTCCATCTTGATGTACTCCACAGACCACATGGGAAGCTTCTCTTCTGATCAGTTCCAGCTTTCTGGAAGGAATCCAGACAATTGCACTTGTCAGAACTCTATGTTGCGTTTGCCAGTAACCTCAAACCACACTAGCTTATTTTGAAAGGAGCTTCCCTATCTCCTGTGCTACTTCTCTTGTCCTTATTCTTTCACAATGAAGGAAGACTTTCTCCACTTGAATTCATGGCCTCCTGGTTCATTGACTTCAAAGCTTCTCAGTAGAAAAAATTGAGGGAAGAACTCTGATTGGTCCAGGCTAGATCACATGCTCACATCTGGGCCAATCACTGTGAGAAGAAGGTGCTGTGATTGGTTTGATTTGGATCACATGCTCATTGTGTGACCAGAGGGGTGAGTTTCTGACCTGATTTCCAACTGCCAGCTCTCACTTACATCTCTGAGTAAGAGTTTCTCTGCCCACTGGGGCTTTCTCTGCCCATGAATGTGGCAGGTTCCAAGTGCTGAGGAATTACTGTATCTCAGAAGCAGCCCTCAAATGACTGATGGAAGCTGGCATATAAATACTCAGGGACTCTTGCCCATGGGCTGATAGAATTTCAACACCACTTATCAGAAGGCTAGAGTGGGATTAAATGCCCATTCTTCACCATTGCCCCCTTGCAGACATTGCACTCTCTATCTGCCTTTTTTATTCTGTTTCTCCCCCTACTTCCTTTTCTGTAGTATTTCCTGATGGTTGTTGTTCAATCACTAAGTCATGTAGGACTCTGCAACCCATGGACTGCAGCACACCAGGCTCCCCTATCCTTCACTGTCTCCTGGAGTTTGCTCAAATTCATGTCCATTGAGTCAGTGAGGCTCTCCCACCATCTCATCCTCTACAGCTTCTTTTGTCTTCAGTCTTTCCCCACATCAGGGTCTTTTTCATTCAGTCAGCTCTTCACATCAGGTGGCCAAACTATTGGAGCTTCAGCTTCAGCACTAGTCCTTCCAATGAATATTCAGGGTTGATTTCCTTTAGAATTGACTGGTTTGATCTCCTTGCAGTCCAAGGGACTCTGGAGAGTCTTCTCCAGCACTGCAGTTCAAAAGCATCAGTTTTTTGATGCTCAGCCTTCTTTATCGTCCAACTCTCACATCCATACATGATGACTGGAAAAACCAGTTTTGACTATAATGGACCTTTGTCAGCAAAACGATGTCTCTGCTTTTTAATGTGCTGTCTAGCTTTGTCATAGTTTTCCTTCCAAGAAGCAAACATCTTAATTTCATGGCTGCAGTCACTGTTCACAGTGATTTTGAAGCCTGAGAAAATAAAATCTTCACTGTTTCCATTTTTCCCCATCTATTGGGACCAGATGCCATGATCTTCTTTTTTTTAATGTTGAATTTTAAGCCAGTTTTTCACTCTCTTCAGGGGCTTCTTTAGTTCCTCTTCACTTTCTGCCAGAAAAGTGGTATCATCTGCATATCTGAGGTTGTTGCTATTTCTCCTGGCAATCTTGATTCCAGCTTGTGCTTCATCCAGCCTGGCATTTCACATGATGTGCTCTGCAGGGTGACAATATACAGCCTTGTTGTACTCCTTTCCCAGTTTTGAGCCAATCAGTTGTTCTATGTCTGGTTCTAACTGTTGCATCTTGACCGCATACAAGTTTCTCAGGAGACAGGTAAGGTGGTCTGGTACTCCCATCTCTTTAACAATTTTCCACAGTTTGTTGTGATCCACACAGTCAAAGGATTTAGCATAGTCAGTGAAGCAGAAGTAGATGTTTTTCTGCTTGTACTTGAGTCCTAATCTCAGTGATTTATGGGAAAACCCAAACTAAGAGAGTTATTGTGATTGACAGCTCATTACATGAGTCAAACAGGGATGAAGCAGTGTGCCGAAGGAACTTATAGTTCTGAATACACAAAATAGTAGCTGTCCACTGAAATACATATGTGTGCATTGCAGAGGGAGGGAGGCAAGGGGGAAGAAATCCACAAAAGAGCAAACAATGAGAACTAAAGGTAAATCTCTTCCTATTACACCAACATTTGGAAACAAACCATGACTTGCTTGCTATGCCCAGGGGAAGCCAACAGACCTCCCTAGCAGGTTGCTCTAGAGAGGAAAACGTCAGCGGATCTTGGGGGCCAGGCAACAGGCAGAGCTGTAATTTATGGGAGACAGCATTTCCACCCTAACTCCATTAATCTTAGGACTCTTCCGCCCCAGCTGAATGCCAGCCAAAAAATTATCATGGCAGAAGGACATGCCCGCCTCCTCAGATGCTGGCCAGCGGCTGGGCGACTTGGCTTATGTTTGGCGATATTCCCATTAGACAGTTGGGCTTGTGGGTTGGCCCATGCGTGTGCAGTGATAAAAATACTCTCCTTATCTCTGTGTCTCAGCTGTGGTATCTCTGCCTCGTCTCATTCAAGTATGTGCTTAGTTGCTCAGTCATGTCTGACTCTGTGACCACATGGACTGTAGCCTGCTCCTCTGTCCATGGGGACTCTCCAGGCAAGAATACTAGAGTGGGTTGCCATGCTCTCCTCCAGGGGATTTTCCCAACCCAGGGATCAAACGCAGGTCTCCCGCATTGCAAGTGAATTCTTTACTGTCTGAGCCACCAGGGAAGCCCAATTTGAGTGTATTGGTTTCTAAAGCCAAACTTATTCCATACATGTCACAGGTCAAATTGTCTAGAAAGCAGTGTTTGAGAGACAGCGTCAGGTGTATGAGACTCTGAGTAAAACACACACACGCACACACACGCACACACTTCTAAGGTTGTGAGGGAAACAATATAAGAAAAATAAAGGATACACACCGGGATGGGGATCTCAGTTTCAGATAGAGTCTAGACCAGGGGTTGTCAAACTATGGCTCCTCGACCAAATTCAGCTGCCCCTGTACTTGTAAATGAAGTTTTATTGGGACACAACCATGCCCCTGTGTTAGCATAATGGCTATGTCTGCTTTCTTGCTTCAAGGGCAGAGTTGAGTGGTTGTCACAGAGACCGGATGCCCTGCAAAGCCTAAGCTATTATAGTCTGGTTTTTTTCCAGCAATAGCCTACTGACGCCTGCTCTAAAACTTGTCCCAACCTGTGGGAGTTCTGGAGCCTCCATTGCTCCATCGACTTATCCCTACCTTGAGGAAAGGGCTGGTCTTGGTACCTTAGTGTCCGCTAGGCTTTTGTTGTCTCCCACCTTGGGGTGTTGGGGGTGAGGTCCGTCGAACAGATTAAGCCCAAGACGGTGGCTCACATCAGCCAAGAGCAAATTTCTGTATTAATATACAGAAGCCATGTAGCTCAGTAGGTAAAGCATCTGCCTGCAATGCGGGAGACTTGAGTTCAGTTCCTTGGTCAGGAAGATCCCCTGGAGAAGGAAGTGACAACCGACTCCAATATTCTTGCCTGGAGAATCCCATGGATAGAGGAACCTGGCAGGCTACAGTTTGTGGGATTGCAAGAGTCGGACACGACTTAGCGCTATCTTTCTTTACAAGCTCTTAGCAGCTGAAACAGCTGGGACTCACTTGTGGGGTAAGGGCATCTCTCAAGGCACCGGAAGCAACTACCCACCGTGCTGATCTGTATCTGCAGATGTGCTTCATGGGAATGGGGAGAATCACCGCTTCCTCTATCTTATCTGAGCCTGAATGACCTCACCTGGACTCTGTGACTCCCACTTCCCACTTGCCTCCAGTCCATCCGTAGTCCATGTGTCCCACTGTCCTTGGGGTGAAGACAGAAACCTTTAAAAGCACAAACAGTATTTCCTCTGGAAAAATGTCTTGAACTCTTCTCTCCATGAATCCCAGTCCCTCTAAGTACCCAATATTCAATTTGTGTGTCTTTACCTATTTTTGCAAACTGCAGCACACAAAAATATGCAGACTTTCTTCTCTTTCAACCAAACACTGTTATTCACATTACTTTGACATCTGCTTTTTTCCCCCTTACCAATACAAATCATAAGACACTCTCCAGTTTGAATGTATAGTTAACTGATTTTTAACTCATTTTTTCCTAAGAGCTGAATGATATCCCCTCATATGTATGTACATATTATGTACCTAATACAGATGTACAATAATTTAAGAATTGCTAATGATAGAAGTTCAAATGGTTTCTGTGTGGTTTTTACTTTTCACTTAACAAAGAATGGTGCAATGCACATCTCTTAACAAATACCCTCACATTCTTTTTTAACAACCCAGAGGGATGGGGTGGGGAGGGTGGTGGAAGGAGGGTTCAGGATGGGGGGACACATGTGCACCTGTGGCTGATTCATGTTAATGTATGGCAAAAACCACCACACCATTGTGAAATAATTAACCTCCAATTAAAATTAATTAATTTTAAAAAGCGTAAAGAAAATTATATATATATATAGGATTGTTTTTTTTTTTAATTTTATTTACTTACTTAAAAATCTTATTTGGGAAGACCCCCCTTGGAGAAGGGAATGGCAACCCACTCCAGTAGTCTTACCTGGAGAATTCCATGGACAGAGGAGCCTGGCAGGCTACAGTCCATGGGGTCGCAAAGAATTGGAAAGGACTGAGCGCCTTTCACTTTCGAATTTCATTTATTCTTTTATTTCTGGCTGTGTTGGTCTTCATTGCTGCAGGGGCTTTTCTCTCGTTGTGGCAAGTGGGGGCTACTCTCTAACTGTGGCGTGAGGGCTTCTCATTGCAGTAGCATTTCTTGTTGTGGAGCTCAGACCTTACGGCTCCTGGGCTCAGTACTTGCAGCTCCTGGGCTCTAGAACTCAGACTCCATAGTTGCGGCGCGTGGGCTTAGCTTTCCGTGGCATGTGGGATCTTCCCAGATAAGGAATTGAACACATGTCTCTTGCATTGATAAGCAGATTCTTTACCACTGAGCCACCAAGGAAGCCCTGGTTGTTGTTTTGTTTTGTTTTTTTTCCTTTTTTTAAAATGTTTTAAGATATTTATTTTTTTATTTGCTCTCTCCTGGTCTTAGTTATGGCAAGTGGGATCTTTAGTGTATTCTTAGTTGCAGCATGTGGGATCTAGTTCCCCGACTAGGGATTGAACCTGGGCCTCTTGCATTGGGAGCACGGAATCCTAGCCGTTGGACCACTAGGGAATTGCCACCCTCGCATTCTGACGCTTATATTTCTGAATTCACCATCCTTCGAATTGGCATTATCTGGTGAACATACCCACGCTAATCATTTTAAATTTCCGTACACACACACTATCTGCTTCCTTTCTGCAGATACAGCAAATCGTGTATCTACCATGAGTTTATGAGACTGCCCAGGGTCCAAGTGTCTTTGCCAGATTGGTATTCTTCAGTCCTTTTAATTTTTGCCAATCTCTTGGCAGAGGAGTGGCCTTCCATTGTTCTGACTTGCATTTCTTCGGCTGTTACTGAAGTTGGTCATCCGTTTATACATATATTGCTTCAATCACAAGAGTATCCCCTGCAATGATAGGACTTACGTTTAATTGGGGAAAACGGAAATGTTCTAGGTGCATCTGTGCTCTTCCCCATCCATCCTCAGCTGCTCGCTAATGACGATTGCAAAGCTGACTGATGCCATTATTCCTGCCCATCCTTGGCTGCCCTCACTCTCCTGTCCCTAGAGGGTGAGGAGTTTTGGTCTCGAGGGGTGTGGTGATGGTGAGGGTGGGTAGAAGTTCTTGCCCCGTTGATGACCATCTCCTTCTGTTCTCTTCCCTTCCAGACACAACCCAGATGAACAACGCAGTGCCCACCTCCCCGTTGCTCCAGCAGATGGGCCACCCGCATTCCTATCCCAGCCTGGGCCAGATCTCCAACCCTTATGAACAGCAGCCACCTGGCAAAGAGCTCAACAAGTACGCCTCCTTGAAGGCAGTCGGTGAGCACCATTTGGTTTCTTCTCTCTATCCTGTACTTTTCCGTTCCTTCTACATTTCCTTATCTCTAACTTTTTTCTACTCCTCTTTCTGATCTCTCTCATCTGTCTATCATCCATCATCTTTCTATTATCCATCACCTATCCATCTACCATGTATCTTCTATCCATCCAGCATCTCTTTCTCCCTTTTCTTTGTTTCTCTCTGTCTCATTCTCTCTCTCTAATATATTCTGGATCTCTGTACCTGGGACATGGTTACTAAAGACCAGAGGCCCCTAGCTGTTTTGTCTCAGCTCCAGGTCAAGTCCTACCTTGCTGTGTGGGGCAGGGTGGATGGGGGAAGAGGAGAACATGGATACTTATTTGATCCCGTGGATACTCATTTGATCCCGTGGATACCTCAGCCCCTTCACCATCGAACATCTGCCCTAGTGAATCCTCAGGGAACCTGGACATAGGATCCAGGGCACTGGTCTTTGAACGTCCTGCCCTTTAGTGAAAGACTCTCACCATTTACCCAGTGTAGCCTCCCTTGGAGAAGTCGATAAGCCTGCACATTCCTATCTCAGGCAGCTTCTGGTTTCCAGGTGTAAATATTTCCAGGTTGAACGGACAGCCTGGAGCTCCTGTTATCTGCATTCTTATCAAGTCTGGGACATTGCATTGGTGTTCTTATAGAGCATTGCCTCACTTTCTCATAATGATCCAAAAAGGAAGGCATAAATATTGCCCCAGCTTTCAGATTAGGAAAATTGAGACTGAGGAGGTTAATTTAACTTGCCCTAAGTCAAGCAGCCTGTGGGCAGTTTGAGCTTGTGTTTTTATCACTCCAGAGCCTGTGTTCTTGCCACTCCCTTCCCACAGCCCTGGGGTGGGGGTTCAGTCCGTTCCTCTGATTCATACATGAGGGAGTGTGACGGTGACCTTGATGATGACCCAGACTCCTGAACAAATGACTCATGGCCACTTTCTATAGGATGGAAGCAGCACTCACAGCAAAGTCAAGCCTTGGGGCAGACAGAAGACACCCAGACCATGTGCTTTCTTTTATTATCAGCTTCTCATTCTATCTTCCCCCTCTTCTGCCAAGCTCCTCTTTGAAGATGAGATAGAGCTGATCAATTCTAGTATGAAATATCCTAATTCCAATACACATAAAGGACAGAAACTAAAGCAAAGACACGATCACGTGGCTAGGCTGCTGTCATAACTATGGTCTACGGACATCAGACTCAAAAAACAAGCATATTGGTGCCCTGCAGACAGTCAGGCCCAAACTTGGAGCTTAGAAATCTATCTATAGGAATTTATATTCCCTAATATCCTAGGACTTCCGAATGGAACCTTTTGAAGAGGGTTTGAGGGGTGCTTATAATTCTGAGGGTACAGCTTGTGCTTCCTAAATCCCAAGCCTCATAAGCTCTCACATACCAGCACCCCATGTTTCCTGTTGAATTTCTCCACCCAACTCAATCCTTATCTACATCTGTGACCATGAAGTGAAAGTGTTAATCACTCAGTCATGTCCCACCCTTTGAGACCCCATGGACTGTAGCCCACCAGATTCCCCTGTCCATGGAATTCTCCAGGCAAGAATACTGGAGTGAGTTGCCATTCCTTTTTCCAGGGGATCTTCAAGATTGAACCTGGGTCTCCTGAATTGCAGGTGGGTTCTTTACCATCTGAGCCACCAGGGAAGCCCAGCAGTGTCCGTAGATTCTCTCTATTCCATATTGCATATTTGTATAGCACATACATCCTAAGCATGTTCAAATAGACTCAGATATTACACGGGAGGGATGAGGGCTGTTGTCTAGGAGAGAAGAAGTCTTGGCATCTGTGCCAAT
Organism: Bos indicus x Bos taurus; assembly: GCF_003369695.1. NCBI lineage: Eukaryota > Metazoa > Chordata > Mammalia > Artiodactyla > Bovidae > Bos > Bos indicus x Bos taurus. Next base: position 30,555,385 of record NC_040100.1, on the reverse strand, counting down.
GTACCTGCAGAAGCCTTCATGCACTACTCGGTGGTCTACCTCCGTTTCTTGAGTCTTGCATTTAGGTGATGACTAGCATCTGCTGTTATATTTGATTCTTCTTTTGACATTAAAAAAATCCCACCCAGGCATCTTTTTCCTTTTGAACAGGTCCCATTACCCCAGACAACTCATTTCTTCACTTGGGGCCTGTGTTTCCTTCCCCCTCAGCACCCTGTAGCTCTTGGATAAATCATAAACGGATCTTCCAGCAGAGTTCCTTGATTCTGTCCAGGCTTGACACAGGGCTCCTTGGTACAGCAAATGTTTGCAGTGCACTTGGAATTAAATTTGCAGTCTGAAAGTTTATTCAACATTCCTTGAGTAACCTTTTCTCCTACAAAGCAGGAACTCCTGAAACGTTTGCTGAATGAATGAATGAATTTATCTTTGACGCCCAACCCAAGAATAGCTTAGTTGGAAGGGAGCACCCCTATATCTTCTAAAAACTCTGAAGGATCTCAGATAAAGAACCCTTCTCAATCCTGGATATGACTAATGTGGCCCTCTTCTTCACTGCCCTTCTTTTCTATTATAGGAGTTCACAGGCTTTATCTGAGTCACAGATGGTCTTGTGAGGTCTAGTGTGGGGCAGACTGAGTGACTGCCTGCCCAGTGGGTTACCCAGGAGTCCAGAGTCTGCCTGCCCAAATGAAATGCAAATCCCATAATAAATGTTCTTTCGAGGGTTCTTTATTAAGGCATAATGTGACTGTGGTGTGAAGGATGAAATGCATTTCATTAACAAAATCATTACCACCCAGGAGAGTTGTTTAAAAAATGGTTTGCTGTGGAAAGTTCTGCAGTGACTGATAACCAGATTCATTTCCTACAAAATTCAATTCAGTCAATAAGGAGAGGCTTGGACAGCCTTTAGGGTTAACTGCCAAGTTCAAAAATATTTCTGGAAAATCGGTGTTCTCTTGGAGGCCTTAATATTCAGAACCTCAAGGGGGTTTTGGTCACTGAAATCCCCTGGCCTCAGCTTCTTTGTGTGAAAAATGAAGAAGTTTAACGCTGTAGTTTCCAAACTCCATTATGATTTTTAAATTAGAAAACAAAACAATTCTACTCATTTTAGTTATTAGAATACCCGTGGGCCATGAAATATGTCTCATTCATTCACTACCAACTCAGAATGGGAACTGTTGGTAGTTCCTGAGATAAATTCTTCCAAAACAGGCCTTCCCTTATTTTTTATTTTATTTTTATTTTACCTTATATTATGGGCTTTCCTGGTGGCTTAGTGGTAAAGAATTCTCCTGCCAATGCAGGAGACATGGGTTAGAACACTGGGTCAGGAAGATCCTCTGCAGGAGGAAATGGCAACCCACTCCAGTATTCTTTCTGGGAAAATCCCAGGGATAGAGGAGCCAGGCAGGCTACAGTCCATAGGGTCACAAAGAGTCAAATATTATTTAGTGACTAAACAAAAACAGCAATCTTATATTTTATTTATTGTTGTTTGCTTGTTGAAATCACACTCATTCATGTTTAAACAGAATTCCTTTCTCTCTGTGATTCAGGGATTTGGGAATGTAACATCCCGTCCTGTATACCATGTGGCTGCAGAATGGTCTCTGCTCCCAGGACGTTCCCTGCCCAGTTATTGTAAAATATTAGCACACACTAGGGAAATGTAAGAGGCTAAACCTCCCTGAAGTGAAAGAAGTGAAAGTCGCTCAGTTGTGTCTGACTCTTTGCAACCCCATAGACTGTACAGTCCATGGAATTCTCCAGGCCAGAATACTGGAGTGGGTTGCCTTTCCCTTCTCCAGGGGATCTTCCCAACCCAGGGATCGAACCCAGGTCTCCCACATTGCAGGTGGATTCTTTACCAGCTGAGTCACAAGGGAAGCCCAAGAATACTGGAGTGGGTAGCCTATCCCTTCTTCAGGCAATCTTCCCAATGCAGGAATTGAACTGGGGTCTCCTGCATTGCAGGTGGATTCTTTACCAACTGAGCTATGAGGGGAGCCCTAAACCTCACTGGTGTGCTGAAGTCCATGGAGTCACAAAGAGTCGGATATGACTGAGTGACTGAACTGAACTGAAACCTCACTGTACTCTGTACAAGAAGGAGTGATGGAATTGAATAATTATTTGTCCAAATCATTCATTCATTCTCCAATTGTTTAATCTAGTGTCCCTCAATTGTAAGTCCCACTGAGTCAGGAACCAAGTCTGTCCTTTCATTGGTGTATCCAAGGACCTAGCACCACGTAGCACAGTTCATGCCAGATAAGAGGCAGCCCAAACCTCTTCACTCTCCCCATTGATAGCCTGGACAATGAAGGTCCATGTGCCCAGACCCATGACTCCCATAATCCGTCAAAGAAAGATTCTGTTTCACTCAATTAACTTTCCTTATTCAGTCAAGAATGTGAGGTTAAACAGTTTCAAAGTGTTTGCTACCAAAAGTCAAGAAGTGTGTGTTGTTCTAGACTGAGCCAAACTGTAACCTTTTGACAATTCAGTTAAGCACACACATCATCTGGCCTGCACCCCAGCCCCCACCCTGTGCCCCGGTGGTGACAATATGAGGACCCACTTTATGGTTCTTCATTGGTCAATGTTTACAAAGACAGCTGTGAAAATATCCCTAAGGGTCACCTGATGGTTCAGAGTTGGTTGTTTCCTGCCTCCAAAACTGGGAAAAGACCACTTTTTTATGTAACTCCTGAGGGGCTCTGGAAAATGGAAAATTGCCTGCACATTGGCATTTAGCACCAGTGGCCCCAGGTCTCGTTTTTCCTCAGAGTGTCTTGAGAGTTGAAATCCTCAGCTACTAATGGTTCTTGACCACGTGCCCTTTAGGTGCTTTTGGGCAACCTAGCTGTCCAGTGAGTAAAAGAGACAAAATGTACCAGCATTATTGATAAAAGGTAGTGTTTTCTTTTTAAATTCCAGAATTTAATAAGAAAATATTTTCTCTGTTACTCTTTAACAGTCTGTGGACTGTGTTCCCAGAAGCTTGTTACAGTTTTCCAATAGCACTTTTTAAAACCACAGCAACAATGCACTTAGGGATTCTTTTTTACTCTTTCTGTAGGAATCATGTATAAAGACCTTAAGTGATGCATAAACCCCTGAACTTTGAATTAACCTCTACTAGTTTTTGTTGTTGTTGATATGGAAGAAAGGGAGCTAGCATCACTGGATCCCCAAATTGTACGCCTCTGGGGGAGGTATCAGTGCCAAGGTCAAAATATGGGGAAACTGAGGCTCAGTATAGTTGAGTAATTTTTCCAAAGTAACACCTGAAGAGCCAAGAGTCATATCTGGGGTAGCCTGAATCAGGTCTTCTTCTTCCCATGAAATGATGCTCTCTCCCACAGAGCAGTTTCTGGCACCAGAAGGATCTTACCAGGCCAAAAAAAAAAGAAGAAGATTGAAGAGGTTCATTCTCCTCTTTTGTCCGGGAAGACTTACTAAGGTGTTAATTATTTTTCTTTCATTTGTTTGCTTGGAGGTAAAAATTTTCTCATTATGCTAGTATGATTGAGGTATAACACATTTAAGGTATGTTATAGTTGAGGTATAATTTAATATGTATAGTAAAAGACTCGGATCATAATTTTATAATAGTGTGGTTATTGAAATATACATATGCTAGAGTCATCAACATCCCAGGAAGGATAAGAAATATTTTCCTCTCTCAGAAAGTTCCCTCATGTTCTCTTCCTCCCAATGCCTAAGGCCCATCCTCTTTACGTAGGCATTTAATTTTTCACCCAACAAATGTTTAACTAATTCTCACTTTTTGTGAGAATCAATTTTGTGCTTGTGTCACCAAACACAAAAGGGGACTTAAAGTATACATTTGGTAGCTTCTGTACCATCTTATTAAGTTCCCTTATTAGCACTGGATTTAATAAACAAACCGTGTTACTGCCTCACCAGAGTGCAGCCCTGTCCTGGGGAGTGGAGACAGGGATGTCTACCGTGTGTTTCCTGCCTTCAAGGCAGTGATGTATTTGACTTGGGGGCAAATGGCTTCCTTGGAATTAGTGACTCAGTGACTGTGTCAGGCTCGTGTCCACCCACACCGGAAGATCTAGGGCTACATCACTATTTCCAGATGTCAGTGATCCTGGTTCAGAGGGAGAAGAAACATTCAGGGCATCCCGGGCAGATCCCGCTTAATTTTAACTTCGTCACTCTTCGCCTGTCACTCCAATTTCCCGACTGTTGTGAGTGATGAGCGTGTAGAGTTCATATCCGCAGGGGGAACGTGGCAATTTGAGTGTCCTTTGGCACGCCTGGGGAGGCCAACCAGAAATACTTAAATGGGCCCGGATCTGTGCTCTGTAATCATTCAGATCACAGACTGTTCCCTGCATCTCCTCCCAGCTGGCAGCCGGATATATCTCTGGAAATTGTGCAGAAACGTTGAGGACTTGGTTTTTCCAGGTAGCTTCCTAAGAAAGCAAACGGGAGCTAGTTGCGCACGCTGATTAGTCAGGCCGCCAGCCAATGGGCAGAGGCTGCGGCCCGGGCACGCGCGCAGGTTTGCCCCGCTTTGAGCAAAATTCCGTAGTACAGAGAAGATCTGTGGAGGACCTGGGTAAGGCGTAGCCGGAGCCTTTCTCACCATCCTTTACGAAAAGGGTTACACTGTGGGCTCCTGCTATCCTGTGAGATTTCCCCCAGGGTTCAGCCAGTACATCCGAAACGGAATTCAATCTGGAGAAACTGATTTACAATCAAAGTTCCAGGCATTAGGGATTCTCACATAACAAGCTTGCTCCCTTTTGCATTAAGGGGAGCTTTCTTACCTTAGGAAGAGTGACTCCGTGGAGAACCTTGAATTCATTCATTCATTCAACAGTGTTTTGCAAACACAGATTGTGTGGTGGGCACTGGGGTAGGGTGGTCTCCACCCCACCTGGTCTGCTGCCTAGCATTTAAAGTCACAGTCGGCAGAGCCTAGCCTGCCCCAATCTTGAATATGGAGCTAACGATGCACCCCCTGACTCCCTTTTAGCAGGGGATTGCAGTAGAAGAGGATCCAGAGTTCTCTCTTGACCACAGAGCGTTGTTATTAGCCACTGTGACTTCTTGTAACTAAAACTTTGCCTTCTTTCTTAGAAGGTGGAAATTGAGAGCCAGATTCACCACCTAAGAATTGTCTGTCTCTCTCTGAATACATCTAGGCTTTTTCAAGGGGAACCTTTTTTGATCCTGTGTTGGGCGTTATCTCGATCATGCTTCAGGACCTTGCAGAGAGAAGTGTTCACATAATCACAGTTGTGCGTTCACTCCCCCGCCTTGTTCCCTGAGTCCCCTGAGACCTGCCTCCCCCCCCCCCCCCACCCACACACACACAAACTTAAAGGCTGCGTCTGAGATGCCAACAGCAGAATCTGGGTGTGAGGGCACCGTGCACGTGGGTAGCTGGTGAACAGATCAGCATCTCTCCATTGTTATTTTTTAGGAAGTTCTGAGGGTGACTGGACAGTGGCGACACTTAAGTCACCGAAAGGTACCGTACGGTTTTTTCTAGCTCTTTTGTCTAGGTGTTGTTGGATTTGGCGTTGATCCATGAAGGCATAGAGCGTCCCACTCTCTGTGTGTGACCCAGTGCACACGTGTGTCCATGTTGGCTGGATCTGCAAGTCTGTCTGAGTTCCAGTGTGTAGGTGTTGTGTGTGTGTAGGTGTTGTGTGTGTGTGTGTGTGCGCGCGCGCGTGCACCTGGGGTGGCGTGTCTCCAGGCTGTTGCTAAAAAGTGTGCTCCTCTTCGCTTCCTGATATTCATTGCCTGAAGGAAAATGTTGCTATCAGAAGCCATCCCAGGTAAGACATCCAGGAAATGTTTTTTTTTTTTTTTTTCCTCTCAGAAAGCTGCACAGGCAAATGGCAAAACATAAGGTGATTTAATGCAGGGGGAAAACAACTTTTGAGGGAATGATAAACAGATTGCTGGCCTTGGGTCTTGGGATTGACTCGCCTTTTGGGGAACAGATGCTCCTTTTAACTCTCCTGGCTATCACGATGAGCTGAGAGTTTAGGAGTTAGGCCACTTGAGTCTGTGTGTTAACTAGCTGGCTGACAGAGGCAGGTGGTGGTTATAATTTATTCACCCCCTGCTACGTGCCGGACAGAGGGCCAGGCCCTTGATATCATTGCATCATTGAATTCTCTGATGACCCAGCCATATGTGTGTTGTCCTTCCCGTCTGTTAATCCTCTTTATTAATAAGGACCTGGGTGTCTGATCGAGTCTAAGTCTCGCTTATCTAAAGTCAGCTAGCTACTAAGAGATGGAGCTGAAATTTGAACCCATGTCTGCCTAGCTCTAATATTTAGTTATTTCCCACTGGGGTGTGGTGGGAGTAGGTCTTTTCCAGAACAGGCCGGAAATTCAGTTCTCTTCTTTCTTCACTCCTTGTGCTTGGTTGAATTTGGTGGTTGGCAAGGTATAGCTGACCCAAGCAGATGGAGCTCAAACTTTTTAGTGACCTTGAACTGGGAGATGTTAGAAGATATTGCAGGGATGTAGGTAAGGTACTGGTAGGGCCATTTTGCCTTCTCGAAAGACAGTTCTGGTTTCCAACTGGAGACTGGATCAGGGGACGGTGGATTGAAGTTGGGACCACCCACCGGGAAGCTCTTATAGTCATCCAGGTGGGCAGTGCCCTGAACTGGGGTGGTAGAGGATGAAGAGAAGAAAATGGAGTGGAGGGATAATGAAGAGACTGTAGAATGCGTGTGAGAGGAGGGGAGGGAGCTGTGGGCTGACCCATGGTCCTCACCTTTGAACCCCTTGAGCACGTATCAGCATCCCCTGGAGGGATGTTGAAATCTGCTTCCTGGACACCATCCTGGAGCATCTCGTTCACTAGACCTTGAGTGTGGCCTGAGGAGCTGAATTGCTAACTGGTTCCAAGGTGATGCTAATGCTGCTGGTCTGGGGACCATACTTTTAAAACCACTGCACTAGAGAAATCTTGCTGGGAAACTAAGCCCCTAAGACGCTTTGATTGGATCTCCAAACATCTTTCTGTGGCTTGAGAGTTCTGAATAGGGTAGTTTGACCAGAATCCCAGAGGCTCATAAGCAGCCTCAGCAAAGAGGGGGGAATGGAGAGGGCAGCCCCTTATTCCAGAATTGGGAGACAGAGAGAGCTTTAGACCCTCGTGTCTAATGAGAATCCCTTGATCACCCAGTCGTTGCCTTGAGAGAGGCAGATTTTTAGGTCTTGTATTAGATAATAACTATTCACATGTCAACGTCCATTTTTAGAAATGCAAACAATTTGGAACATGACAGACCTGCTAATTTGAGGCATAAACTATTTTTTTCCTTCCTTGGTGAAAAACAAAGCCATTACGATGCCCGTGACAGCATCCGTGTCCTGATACCAGCCTGTTATTGTCGGATGTATTTAGAAAATATTTCAGATTGGGTCAGAAGCAAGAGCTTAGAGGCTATTTTTCTACTCCAACCAGGCTAAATCCACCTGTCCTTCTAAATGCACCTTTATTTATTCTTCTTTATCAGGGGAGAAGAAAAGAGGTTCCAGAGAGGGGGCCTCTGGGGTCACTGGTCTTCCCCTGTTGTTTTCTACTCAACCTCCAGACCCTCAGTCTGCCTAAGGTGTGGGGTTTGTACACCTGTCAGCTTCTTGAGAATTTCCTCAGTGGCTCAGTGGTAGAGAACCCACCTGCCAATGCAGGAGATGTGGGTTCGATTCCTGGGTCAGAAAGATCCCTTGGAGAAGGAAGTGGTAACCCACTCCAGTATTCTTGCCTGGGAAATGCCATGGACAGAGGAGTCCGGCAGGCTACAGTCCGTGGAGTCATGAAGAGTCAGACACGACTTAGTGACTGACAGAGCACGCACGCCAGCTTCTTGAAAGGGAGGTATAAGCAGGACATAATGGGCTTAGCTTCAGACACACCTGGGCTCCATTCATAGCCCTATCTTTTTACTTTCTCCAAGTCATTCAACCTCTCTGAGCCCCTCATTTCTAATCTACAAGGTGGCCACATCACTATCACCTCCCTTCTAAGGTTGTTGTAAGGATAAGATGAGATAACATGTGCAATACATGTCACAGTGCCTGGTGTGTTGAAAGTGAAAACACATGTCATAGTAACATGTATTATTAATACTAATATTATCAGCTGAGCAAATTAAAATTCTGAAAAATCTCATGGTAAAGAAACTATTAAACTCTGTAAAATCCATCATTTCCCAAACACTTTAAAAAATGTATTTATTTATTTGGCTGTATTGGGTCTTAGTTGTGGTGTGTGGCTTAGTAGTTGCCCTGTGGCATGTGGAATCTTAGTTCCCTAACCAGGAATCGAATCTGTGTCCTCTGCCTTGGAAGGCAGATTCTTAACTACTGCACTACTCCCTCAAACACTTTTGACATCTGATCTCTTTTCTATCAGTAAAGCCAGTTCATGTCTTAACATCCAGAGTGTGATTGTTGCTGTGAACCCACTTTACAAACACCAAGTGAGGGATGACTGTGTCCAGGGGAGGTTGGATAAAGAAGTAGTAGCTGAGAAGGAGAGAGGACAAGGTCCCTGAAAATCCAAGTGTCCTGCTTCCACTTGCGTTGACTCTAACTGATTTTGGAGGGGAATCCTATCTGTTGCTACTGCTGCTGCTAAGTTGCTTCAGTCATGTCCGACTCTGTGCGACCCCATAGACAGCAGCTCACCAGGCTCCCCCGTCCCTGGGATTCTCCAGGCAAGAACACTAGGGTGGGTTGCCATTTCCTTCTCCAGTGCATGAAAGTGAAAAGTGAAAGGGAAGTCACTCAGTTGTGTCTGACTCTTAGTGACCCCATGGACTGCAGCCTTCCAGGCTCCTCTGTCCATGGGATTTTCCAGGCAAGAGTACTGGAGTGGGGTGCCATTGCCTTCTCCCATCCTATCTGCTAGGAAATGGCAAGACAGATCTTATCAGTTTGCACTGTGGGCATATGTGCGTACTCAGTCTCTTCAGTCGTGTCTGACTTTTTGTAACCCTATCCTCTATAGCCCGCCAGGCTCCTCTGTCCATGGGATTTCCCAGGGAAGAGTACTGGAGTGGGTTGCCCTCCTACAGGGGATCTTCCTGATCCAGGAATCAAACTCGCATCTCCTGTGGCTCCTGCGTTGCAGGCAGATTCTTGGACTGCTGAGCCGCTGTGGTAGCCCACCTTGCATTACTGTATTTGTTTTTTAATACCTGACGTTTTCCAGGCAAGTCTCCCCCTAGTGGTCAACTGCTAGAGGTCCGAGTACCCAGCCCCGGGTACTAGTCTGAGTGTGTCCTTCTGAGGCTAAGGACTTCCCAGGTGGCTCTAGTGGTAAAAACAAACAAACAAACAAAACGCCTGCCAGTGTACGAGACACAAGAGACACGAGTTTGATCCCTGAGTTGGGAAGGTCCCCTGGAGGAGGGCATGGCAACCCACTCCAGTATTCTTGCCTGGAGAATCCCATGGACAGAGGAGCCTGGCTGGCTACACTGCATAGGGTCTCAAAGAGTTGGACATGACTGAAGCATGTACGTACTGAGGCTAAGCTGGGTAGATGCCATTCATGCTAAATTCCCCCAAATCTTGCATGGTGGCCCTGGCATATAGTAGACACACAACATACATTTTATTAATAAATTATTAAATGGAGTTGGGCATTGCATTTGAGGGGAATCTTGTCTTTTCTGAAGAGGCCGTGGGAAATAGCAGAAAAATCAACCAGGTGGAAGCCAGGACGCCTGTGTTTAGATCCAGCGCTGCTTCTATTCTGTTGCCTGTCATGTGGAGCCCCCAGTTCTGGTTGCTTCTCCTATAAGTGGAAGGCAGGGATCCTTGATCTCATTTGCCCCTCTGTCTCCATAAGTAAAGATCCCAGGCTTTACTCTGACTACCTTTACTCTGACTGACTACCTCATGTGACCACTCACCTCTGAACAAATTGTTATGGTGAGGGCAATGAAATGGGTTATTTGTCATCACTGGAGAATGGTTGGGGGTAAGGAGTGGAGGGGTGTGTCATCCAAACCACATGGATTTAGAGTAGAGGCAACATGGATCCCCATCTGTGAAATGGGGCTCTTCCTGGGAGTAGGGTGAGTGAATGATTGGTATTTGTATCAGTTAGCCATTGTTATACTAATGCTGCATAACAAGCAACCTCAAATCTCATGCCTTAAAATTATTTAGCTCAGCACTTATTGGGGTCGGGGTCTAAGTGCCAGTGATGTTGATGTTTATGTTGATGCAGGAGGTTCTTCTAATCTCAGCTGAGTTCACCCATATACCTGGGGGTTGCCTGAATGTTGGCTAATGTAGGCTAGTTTCAGCTGGAAAGACTGGGGTGACTTGGTTCTGCTCCACCTGTCTTTCAACCTCAGAGAGGGTAGCGCAGACATGTTCTCATTTGGGGGATAAAGGTGCAAAAGAGCAGCCAAATGCCAAAAAGCACTTTTCAGGCTTCTGTGTGTGTCATGCCTGCTCACCTTCATCAGTCACATGGATGAACTTGGAATCCAGTGGTGAGGAAACGGGATCCTTCTTTTGGGGGGTGAATTTCAAGGTCACATAAAAAGAATATGGATGTAGGGAACAGGGAAGAATGGAGGTCCTTCATGTATTCATCTAACACAGGGTACCAAATCTTATCATCTACTCTGAGATGGCCCTTTAGAAGTACACTGGAAGGAGGTAGGTAGGATTAAAGAGAATTAACCTTTATTTCCTCCCTTTAAAAAATCACCAGATGTGTAAAATTTCACCAGCTGGGAGGTTGCTCACAAGACAAACCAAGTGATGAATTTCTAAAAAGAAATATCTCCATCTATGGAGCAGGATGAAAGGCAGTGAATGAGTTCACAGTTTCCGTCTAGGACCTTTCAAGACAGGGGATGCTGTGGTCAGCCATGGATGGACAGTGAGGCCATCCGTCTTTGTTCAGTAGCCTTTCAGAAAGTAGTGACTGTTCAGCAGGGCTGCCTAAGGGAAGAGACAGAGGGCTTGAGGTTTCATAGGTCCGTTGGCAGCAAGACATTCACAGAGAGCTCCCTGCAGCCACAACCAGGGGGCCAATGGTGCAGGTGGACAACTTTGGTACAAAGCCCAAGCCAGGAACTATTTCAGAACCCTCTCAACAAAGGTAGCAGGACCTCCACATGGGAGCTCTCAGGGCAGAAATATAAAGGGCCAGCCTCCTGTTCTCCCATCTCCAGTTTTCTCTCTTGGAGGGATAAGGCTTCAGGAAAGATGTACAGCCCTATAGGAACAGCCAGGAGTCCCGGGTTTCATTAGAAACTGGTTCAAATGTGATTTTCCCTCCTTGTATCTCTGCAGCGAGGCCCAGAACCAGGTAAAATGGGGCTGATTTGCCATAAAGACAAATCTTTCCATCTTCTTCCTGGCTCTCTTCTGCCTGGGAAGCTGGGCTTTTTTTCCCCTGCCTTTCTATTTCTGCCTGCTGAGACAGCCCCAGAAGCCTCTGTAGCTTTACTGCAGAGAGAAATACCTGGGTGTTTTTTTTTTTAACATGAACTGTTTCCCCTTTTATTTTCTAATTCAGCTTATGATGGAGAGAAATAATGTAGAGACCAAGAAAACATCCCTATATAAATAAAAGGTCAGTACTGTCCTAGTGAACCAAAAGGCCCCCTAAATACAGTGGCTTAAAAGAAAGAAATATGTCTGTTTCATGTCATAGCCCCAAAGGAAGTGGTTCAGACTGGTAGGGCTATGTACTCCAAGCTGTCACTCAGGGACCCAGGTTCCTGCAACATTGTTGCTCTGCAGACCCTCTACTGTATTATCCTTGTCTGCACTGTTAGAGTGAGTTGTTGTCATCGCCTATGGGAAGGGGGAGATAGGACAACCAGTTTTCTTTTAAGTGAGTAATGTGAAGTGGAAATTGAACACATCACTTCTGCTAACATTCCATTGGTGAGAGATCAGCCGCATGTCCAAGGTTAGCTTCTAAGAAGGCTGGGGAAATCTAGGACCGGGTGGCCATGTGCCCAGGAGAAAATGGCAGAAGAGTTCTGGGAGACAAGTAGCAGTATTTACAATATTGTCTCATGTGGGGTATACATTTAAGGAGTCCTCCTGTGCACCATGCATAGTGGTTTGTGTTTTCATGCCTCGTCTTGTTTACTTCTCTGCGGCACTCTGCGGAGTAGGTCTTCTTATCCTCATTTTATATTCTTTTTATTTTTTGACAATGAAGCAATAGTGGCTACTGTCTAATGAATACCTACCGTGAAGCAAGGACATTAGTACTTCACATTATACAGTATAGTTCACACGATGCTCTTGAATACCCTAACCCTCCACCACATAGGCAGGCATTGTTATTTTTTTTATCGGAGGATAATTACTTTACAATGCTGTGTTGGTTTCTGCCATATAACAGTGAAAGTCACCCAGCATTGTTATTTTATTTTCAGTTTTATTGGGGAAGCTTTGAGGAACTTAGGTAACTTTCTGAAGGCCTCCAGCTTATACATTGAGATTTGAACTCAGGTCCGTGTGCTTTCCAAGTTCATGTTCTTTCTACTGTATTGTAAAGAAGAGTGTACAGTTACAAAAAGCAAGGGTACATTCTTTCAAACTCTGCTATCTGCTGTATAAACCTGATGCGCTGAATCCTCCAGGCTCTCAATCTCACTAATCTTTCTTTCTTTCTCAGCCCTCTCAGATCTTATTGCTGAAATCTCACCCTCCAAGACTCTACTGTGAAATCTCATTGTAGAATTCAGAAGCAACACTAGGAACCCTTTGTCACCATCAAAAGTGATCTCTGCCCTCTGAGTGGTGGGGAGGGGAGAGTGGAAGCAGAGGGAAAAGAATATTGGTGAATATCTCAGAATGGGATCTCTCCACATTGTCATGGAGAGAATCAGTGTGATGTAGCATGAAACACCCAGGCGACCACATCTACCTCATTGGCTCGGGGTGGGGCAGGGAGCCAATTAAATGAGATGATTCGTCTAAAGCACCTGGGTGTGCCTGGCTGGAGCAATGATGAAGCTTCAGGCTCCTCCCAGTTCTATGAGAAGCATATAGCATGTTACCTGACCCAGCTCTGCAACAGGAAACCACTTGTGGTTGGTGGCTGGCCAGCACTCCAGCCAATGCCAGTGCATCTCAGAGGAGGTGAGACCCGTACTCTTTAATGCAGTAGCCGGCTGAGTGCAGACGACCTGGCAGGCAGTCTTATGACACCCCAGCTCCCTTTCTCCTGTCCCACTTTAAGGAAGAAAGCAGCAAACAGATCTTGCCTTCAGGGAAAATTTGAGACTTCATGAGGTTTCCAGTTGTGACATTTTGATATCACCTTGTGTGAACAAGCTTTACATGTATATCTCAATCCCTAGTGTTTTGTGAGGAGGAATCAAGAAAAGTGTTTTCTCTGTGTAATTTTCACTCTCCCCTCCATCTTCTTTGGAGTTTGGGGAAAATGTTTTCTAGTGGATAGAAACTTGTTAAGGAAACAAGAGTTTCTTCTATCAGGTGGGCAGATGGCTAAATAGTGGTGAGTGTTGTTGCCACAGATTCATAAATTCCAAGATACTTGGAATTCAGCCAGGTTCCCTGGATTCAGATCCCAGCATTGTCACTTGGACACGTTGCCAAAGCTCTGTTGCTTCAGTTTCCCCATTTGTAAAAGGAGACCAATAATAGTACCGATCTCATTAGGATATTGAGAGTGTGAAAGTGCAAGTGTTAGTCGCTCAGTTGTGTCCAACTCTTTGCAACCCCATGGACTATAGCCTGCCAGGCTCCTCTGTCCATGGAATTCTCCAGGCAACAATACTGGAGTGAGTAGCCAGTCCCTTCTCCAAGGGATCTTCACAACTCAGGGATCAAACCTGAGTCATACTGCACTGTAGGCAGATTCTTTACCATCTGAGCTACCAGGGAAGCCCTTGAGAGTATTAAGTGGGTTAACAAATGTCCATTCCCTATCTGGGTACCTGGGGCAGAGTATACACCTAAAGGTGAGCTCTTAGTCAGATTACAGGTTACTGCTGGGGGAGCTGGGAGGGAGGTGCGTTAGCACAGCCTGCTGCTGTCTCCAGGCAGTCTCTTTAGCCAATCCCTGCCTCCTGAACCTGCCTCCATCCTGGCTCCCCTGAGCTATGGCTGATAGAAAATGTTCATGCCTCTGCAAGTTTCCAGCCAGGGGTTTGGAGCTGGGCAGCAACCTGGTTCTCCTGCCCCAGAAGCTCCAGTCTTTCTATCTCTGTGAAGCCCAGGTCACAAAACCTTCCACAGTGTGGACGATGTATTCGAGAAACAGAACAAATTGGAAGTTGGGCACATAGACACACACACAGAGGAGAGCCCTGTGAAGTCAGAGGCAAAGACAGGAGATGCTGCTACAGGCAGAGAATGCCAGGATTACCACCAACACTGGAAGCTGGAAGAGACAAGGAAGGATGCTTCACTGGAGCCTGCAAAAGGACCACAGACCCACTGACACCTGGCCTCCAGAACTAGGAAAGAGTCCATTTCTGTTGTTTGGAGTTGCCTAGTTTGTGGCAGCTTGCTGTGGCAGCCTTGGGAAACCAGTACGCTAAGTGAGGTCATAGCAAGTGTGGGAAGGATGAGGGTGGACCAACAGCCAGGGGTCAGGTCAGGCAGACCAAGTCACGCAAATCCTTTGGATTTGATTTGTAAATGTGATGGGAAGCTTATTTCGCTATATTCTTGGACCAAAGATAGGGATATGTGGGGAATTAGTGAAAGCCTAGGTTGGGACATTGCTTACCAGGTGAAATCCATCACCTGAGACCCAAGATGAACACCAACTGAGAAAGAGCTGTGGGAACCTCTCCTTAAGATGCCTTTGTCCCAAGGAAAGAAGGTAGGTGGGAGGCCACCTGCTGAGACCCTCAGCTATGTAGCTTGTTTTGAAAACTGGTTATTACCTTGACTCTCTCCATCTCCACGGAGGCAAAGCTCCATCCCACCCAGCACCTGTACCAGTGTCTGCTGCTAATTAAGAGAGAGACAGATGGAGGAAGGTACAGTTTAATTTTATAGCCTTGGTTCCTTCAAGGCAATTAGGCTTATTGGAAGGAAAGCACCTTTTTCATTCTTTCTTCATCTCTTTAAATGAAGAAAAATCAAAACGGAGAGGACCAGTGTTGTTGAAAGCCTCACACATCTGTTTCCTGGTCGGCTTGTTAGCCATCTGCCCACGAGGTACCCGAGATGATTAGGTTAATGCATTTACTAACGGGGCTTACAAAGCTGCTCAATGAATCTGTGATTTCTTTCACAAGTAGCTTTTTAATATACTAAGACAGGGACCATAATGCACAAAGCTGAGAGTGGCCAGGTAAGCATTTCTTCCTGTCCTTGATACCTAAATCAGAGGGGATGAGAAAGAGGATTCCACAAAAATTGCATTTTCTGACTGTGGGAACAGTTCATCCACGTAACCACCAACCACATCCTTGTTGACATAACCTTGAAAATAACTCTTTGAAGGACAGTTTCACACCCGAGGCAGCAAGTCTGTACTTGCTCTGCACTTGTAGAAAACACCTCTGAGTCTTGTGAAGGAAGGGTATCAGACAATAGATGTGAGTAGTAGAATCCTCCCTACAGAACATTAGATGATCTGCTAACCCCTTGTTTTCTTCACTTTATTACATAGATATCCTTTCAGTTTTTGAAACTACCATACTACTTCCCACCTCAGGGCTTTTGTAAATGTTGTTCTGTATCAGTTATCTACTGCTGTATAACAAATTACCCCCAAACTTAGTGGCTTAACATAAAAACTGTTTATACAGTTTGTGGTCCTGGGTTAGCTGGGCAGTTATTCTGGTTTGGGCTGGCTTGGCTGTTCTTGTCCAGGCCTTCTTGGTATCTGTGATCAACTGGCAGGTGGGCTAATGGCTGTTTGGTATCTGTATGGCTAATGGCAGGTGGGCTAATGGTCTAGGATGGCCTCACTTGGTATCTGGCAGGTACCAGGCTGCTGTTGGCTGGGTGAACGTGGGCAACTGGAATGCAGGTTTATCATCTTTCAGGAGGCTAACCTGGGTTCTTTTTGCACTTGGAAGCAGGGTTCCAAGAGCCTGATAGCAGAAGCAGTAGAACTTCTAAAAGCACAGATTTGGGATGTGTGTGACATCATTTCTGCTACAGTCTACTGATTAAAGCCAATCACAAGGTCAGGTCATATTCCAAAGGTGGGGAAATAGACTCTACTTCCTACTGGAAGAAATTGCAAAGTATTACAGCTACTTTTGCAATACACCCTATGTGCCTTCTCCTGGGTGCTGTTTCTGCTACTTTTTACCTTCAGATGCCACCTAATAGAGCATCCACAAGGATGCATTCCCTAGCCAGCCCCTCATCCCAAGTGGAAAAGGCCCCTTCTTATGTCATCTCATAATGACAACTAGGCACCCATCATACACGGCCGGTGGAAGGAAGCAAAGAGGGAAAGAAGAAAGGAAGGAAGGAAGGATGGTTGGTTGGGATGACTGCTTCCTTTGTGCTTAGCAGGATGTCTGGCACAGAGTGCTCAGTAAATGTTGGATGGAATCCAGTGCCTCCTCCTTCATAAACCAGAAGACAGACAAAATAGATGTCTTGAATAGTTACTCTCTTTCAGAATTATGCTATATAGCTTCTATGTCTCATATAATTTATTCCTAACAATAAACCTCAGATTACTTA
The DNA here is from genome assembly GCF_003369695.1 of Bos indicus x Bos taurus. NCBI lineage: Eukaryota > Metazoa > Chordata > Mammalia > Artiodactyla > Bovidae > Bos > Bos indicus x Bos taurus. Next base: position 30,538,676 of record NC_040100.1, on the reverse strand, counting down.
TTTTATCCTCATTTTACACCAAAAGAAATGGCAATATAAGAGGTTGAAATTACCAACATCTCATATACTCAGGTTCTGATTCCAAAGCCTACAGACTTTTCTGTCCCACTTTTGCACCATGTACCAAACATTTTCAGAGCTCAGGGGCTTCCCAATGCCAAGTTCCCCAAGAAACCTATTCAGGGCTGAGTGTGGAGAAGGATGCAGGTTCTCCATGTGGGACTCCATGATTTCTTAGTCGGGGCTACTTCTCACACCAGCACTAATATGGCAAGAGTTGCCTCTACGACTATTTTTGTTGTTCAGTTATTAAGTTGTGTCTGACTCTTTGCAACACCATGAACCACAGCATGCCAGGCTTCACTGTCCTTCACTATCTCCCAGAGTTTGCTCAAACTCATGTCTGTTGAGTCAGTGATGCCATCCAACCATTTCATCCTCTGATGTATGGTTCTCCTCCTGCCCCCAATCCCTCCCAGCATCAGGGTCTTTTCCAGTGGGTCAGCTCTTCACAGCAGGTGGCCAAATATTGGAGCTTCAGCTTTAGCATCAGTCCTTTCAACGAATATCCAGGGTTGATTTCCTTCAGGACTGACTACTTTGATTTCCTTGCAATCCAAGGGGACTCTCAGGAGTCTTCTTTAGCCCCACAGTTTGAAGGCATCAATTCTTTGGTGCTCAGCCTTCTTTCTTTTTTTATCTAGAACTTTTTGAGAGGATACCAACTTGCCAATTTATTGGCACACCCGCTTCATAATCAGTTTCCTGGGTTTGTCAGAAATAGGAAGCCTTAAATGCATCCCTTGATCTGAGCTGACCTTAGACTAGTCCATTGGTTGGAAAGAGGAATATGGGGATAAATGGTTCTGAATGATGCTGGGGGTGCAGAACAATGGTGGGTGAGACTTTTAGCAAGAGACTAGAAGAGGGAAAAGAACTTCCACTCCTACTGTTGTCCTGATATTACCTGTGCTTTGCATTTTGATCATAATTTATTCACTGAATATTTATTGCGTATCTAATGTCTGTTAAGAACTAGGTTGGACATTGCTTATACAATGGTGGGCAAAAATCAGACCCAGGCTCTCTTTCTTGAAACTCTAGTGGAAGAATTAGACAATAATGAATGAACTGAATAAATAAATGTAGAAAGGCAGCTGTGACACATGCCCTGGAGAATGACCTATCATGGAGGGATATGACTTTGTCAAACTTTATATGAAGGAGGGGTGCTTGAGCTGGGAGGCAGCTGGAGATAAGAAAAATAAAGTGGGTAATCACTTCTTTTTTAATTAAAAAAAAAAAAAAAAAACATTTGTACAGACAGCATGCTAGATACCAGGGCTGTATCTGTGGTTCTCAACTTGGGCTGTATATTAGAATCATCCAGGGAGGCTTGAAAAAAAAATGCCTGGACCACGCCTTCAGAGATTCTGATGAAATTGTTTGGGGGAGGGATCCAGGAATCTGTAATTCCATAAAAATCATACACCATGATCAAGTGGGATTTATCTCAGGGATGCAAAGATTTTTCAGTATCTGCAAATCAATCAATGTGATACATCACATTAACAAACTGAAGAATAAAATCCACAAGGTCATCTAAATCAGTTCAGGTCAGTTGCTCAGTTGTGTCTGACTCTTTGCGACCCCATGGACTGCAGCACGTGAGGCTTCCCTGTCCATCACCAATTCCCGGAGTTTGCTCAAACTCATGTCCATTGAGTCAGTGATGGGAAAAAAAAAAAAAAAGCTTTTGATAAAACTCAACATCCATTTATGACAAAAACTCTCCAGAAAGTGGGCATAGAGGGAACATATCTCAACATAATAAAAACCATAAATGACAAACCACAGCTAACGTCATATTCAGTGGTGAAAAGCTGAAAGCATTTCTGCTAAAATCAGGAACAGGACAAGGATGCCCACTCTTGCCACTTTTATTCAACATAATATTGTGAGTCCTAGCCACAGCAATCAGACAAGAAAAAGAATTAAAAGGAACCTGATGCTTTTGAACTGTGGTGTTGGAGAAGACTCTTGAGAGTCCCTTGGACTGCAAGGAGATCCAACCAGTCCATTCTGAAGGAGATCAGCTTTGGGATTTCTTTGGAAGGAATGATGATAAAGCTGAAAGTCCAGTACTTTGGCCACCTCATGCGAGGAGTTGACTCATTGGAAAAGACTCTGATGCTGGGAGGGATTGGGGGCAGGAGGAGAAAGGGACGACAGAGGATGAGATGGCTGGATGGCATCACTGACTCGATGGACGTGAGTCTGGGTGAACTCCGGGAGTTGGTGATGGACAGGGAGGCCTGGCATGCTGCGATTCATGGGGTCACAAAGAGTCGGACATGACTGAGTGACTGATCTGATATGATCTGAAATTGGAAAAGAAGAAGTGAATGCTCTAAAAGTTCTCCCATGTGATTCCCATGCACTGCCAGCATGGAGAACCACTGAGCCACATTGATGGAAAGATAAGGTTTCTGCTCTCAAAGCACTCACAGTCTAGTGAGAGCAAATAGATGTGAAAATGGAAAATTATAAAACAGCACAGTCAGTGCTATGATAGAGAGAGCAGGGGTTGCTGAGGGAGCTGGGGGAATCAGGAAAGGGCACCTTAGCTTAGTCTTGAAAGATGAATATCAGAGCATCTGGTGTAAATGAAGGGTGAAGCATGTCAGCTCCAACTTCTGGTTCTCTGACCAGCTCAGAGACCTTATTATAAATACTCAAAAGACTTGACAGTTCACAACACTTATCATATTTCTACTTTGATGTAATTTGTGGGATTGTTTGGTTACTTTCCATCCTCCCTAGCAGAATATCCACTCCATGAGGTCAGGGACTTTGTCTTTTTCTGATTCTCCCTTATATTTCCAGTGTCTGTCACCTGGCCCATGCCTATTTGATGAGTGACTAAACAAAGTTGCTTGGAGAGGTTTTGGTAGATGGTCAATTTTACATTTAGAAATATGCCTTTGGCTGCATAGGCTAGAGGAACATTTGGTAGATACAGCTGGAAGGACCTGTGGGTTAGCAGTTGTGCTGGGGAGAAGAGGAAGATGACATCAGCACCTGCTCCTGTATTCCTGGCTTGAGTAACCAAAGAGTTGGTGTTCCCACTCTCGACGGAAGGAAGAACCTGAAGAACAGACTGAGTGGTGTTAGTGTATTCAGGCTTGGCCACCTCGAGTGGGAGATGCCAGTGACTCTGTCCTGAAGATAACTGGATACCTGAATTTTGAAGTCCAAGGAGATGGTGTCAGAGCATTCTTCTGTTGGGACATTATGGCACCGGAAACCCAGAACTTTCCTCTAGAAGACAGCAGTTTTACTATTAACTTAAATAACTCATTCCCATGTCAGTAGCTATCCCATGGTTCCTTTTGGCATTGATATTCTGTGTCTGTATGCAGCTCTAGAATTCAAGGAGGAGAGGAGCATTCTCTTGAAAGATTGCATTATGCAGGGATGTTTGTATTAAACATGGACAGAAACCCAACCTAAACTGTATTGAGCCTAGAAATTAACATGTGGCTTCTTGGGGCATTGTGCTGAGGAATTTAAGTACAGGCTGCACCTACTAGGAAAGAGCTCAATGAGTGCTTTCTGCTACAGATGCAGAGGGGGGCAGGGGGGCATGTTTATCTGTTCAGTCCTGAAAGCAAACCTTTCCCTCTGCAGCCTTCCAAAGGCATCAAATAGCATCTATTGGAATTAGGTTCTATTTTGGCACAGTCACTAGTTGTGAGTAACCTCAGTTAAATAATTTCACATGCCTTAGCTTGAAAGTTTCCTAGTCTGTCAAGCAGACATCATAATCCCCATCTCTACCACCTCTTGTACTTGTTGAAAGGATCAAATGAGAAAATAAACGTAGAAGGGCAATGAGCTCCAAGAATTTACATACAGTCATACATGGAACAGTATGAGATGTTAGAAGTGTGAATAAAAGAGCAGCACATTTTTCTGGGCTCCTGGGAGATGTAAGTTCAAAAGTTTATTGCTAACACGGTAATTTTAAAGGTATAGAGGCTCTCCTAATAAAAGAATTGTGAGAGAAAATAAAATGTAAAAGTCTCAGAAATTTATTAAATAAATTGAGAGAGAAGGAAAGGAAAGAAGGAAGAAGGGAAGGAAGGAAGAAACAACCAAAAAATAAACAGTCATTCAGTGCTCTAAAGTGTAATGAATGAAGTGGACATTGGTATACTTCTTTTGTAGCATAGATGTCAATATGTATGAAGGGCCTTAATAATGTTTGTGCCCTTTGGCCAAGTAATTCTACTTCAGATAACTCATCTCAGGGCTGGATAGTAACTATTTCAGGCTATGTAACCTATGCAGTCTCTGTCACAAGTACTCAAATCTACTACTGCAGAGCAAAAGACCACAGACAGTAGGTAACAGAATGGGTCTGGGGATGATTCCAGTAAAACTATTTACAAAAACTGGTGGGAGCTAGATTGATCTATGGGCTATAGTTTTCCATCATCTGATATAGATTGAAAGATATTTTAAGAATGATTTTCCTTTCAAAATTCTAAATACAAAGAGAGCTTTGGTCTAGAAAATTCTCATTTCAGCCTCATTTATATTAGCAAAATGTTGGCACCACTTGAATGTTCATCAATAGGACAATTGATTGATTTTTGTAGTTCTGCTCACTGAAATACCTCACTCTAAATAGGTATTAGAATGCTCTTTGTTAATGATTCATAAAAATATGAAGAAATGCTTGTTAGAAAGTTACATGGGAAATTATAATTATTCATAACAATGATGATAATAATGGTGACCAACATCTAAGCACATTGCATATGTCATATCACTTAACCCACTAAACAAACCTATAAAATAGCCTTTTTATTGAAGCCAGTTTCCTGATGCAGATGCTGATGGTAATAAAAGTTATTTATATCAAAGTTACACTGCTAGTATGTGTCAGAAGTGGGATTTGAACACCGGTCTGCTTAACTGCTGAAAGCAAAAACTAACGCACTAATACAAATTCCAAATGAAGCTGTTGAGAAAACCAAGAGAAAATATATACAAGTATTGATATCGATTGTTTTGTGCAGTAGCTGATAGATATGAATATTTCTCAGTGTGTTCAGTATTTTCTCTAATGAGGAGGTATCATTTTCATAATGATGAAACAACACTGGTATTTTATGAGAAAGGCAAGGAGGGCAGAGTTCTAGGTGTGATGGTGGGGGAAGAAGGATCAAGGTGGGGGAAGCTAGAGATTCCACTGGGGACGCCCTCACCTTCTTGGTCGTGGTCTTGTTTGTGAAAAACACATGGCCCTGTCTTCCTTCCTTCTGTCTGCTCCAGCTGGTGTTTCTGGTGTGTGTCTCGTTGGACTGTTGGCCCACTGAGATGCTGTTCTTGGGTTGACCTGGCCGATCCCTAACTGTCTTTCTCTCTCTCTCCTCTCTCTCCCTCTCTCTGCTCTCTCTTCCCCTCCTTCGTCCACCTACCTGTCCCATTGTACAGCCGACAAGGTAAACGATGACTTCTACTCCAAGCGACGGCACCTGGCTGAGCTGGCTGCCAAGGGGAACTTACCTCTGCACCCTGTAAGAGTGGAGGATGAGCCACGGGCTTTCAGCCCTGAGCACGGCCCCGCCAAGCAGAATGGACAGAAGTCCCGCACCAACAAGACGCCCCCCCACCCCCTGGCCTACAACTCCACTGCCAACTTTAAGAGCTGGGACCCCAAGGATCAGTCTCTCCGGCGGCAACAGGCTTATGGGAACAAGGGCAAGCTTGGCACGGCCGAGTCAGGATCCAGCGACCCCTTGGGGACTCGCACCCCACACTACCCACCCCCACAGCCATACTTCATCACCAACAGCAAAACGGAAGTGACTGTCTGAGGTGTCGCCACAGGGGACATCCTGGAGACCACACTCAACTGAGAGAGGCAAAAAATACCCCAGCCCACGTCTTCCCTGTCCCCCGCCAGCACACCCACCTACACACTCACCCTCCACACCAACTGACGATAAACCTACTGGTGACATGGAATCATGCTTTTCCTGCGTCCTGCCTAATGTGTGTCGGCGGGCAGCTGAGCAAGACTGGAGCGTGGACGGTCCACGGTACAGCCAAGGGGTAACTGAGACACCCTCTTTGAACTTCAGGGCTGAGGTGGATGACTCACACGCCCAAACCATGGGGCTGATTTTTTTCTTTTCCTCCTAACTTGAAACTGAAATCCATGATGAAAAAAAGGTAGCACACTTTAGAGAAATTGTCCAGTTGAGCACATATACCATTTACCACATGTTGTCTGTTTCTGGGTGAAAAAGTGAGAAAAGGGTGGGGTAGAGAAAAGGGGTCGTGTGTGCCTGTGATAAGCATTTCCTAATCCCAGAAAGTAGTGATATGGACACAGAACTTTGCTAAGCATGAGGAGTAACTGGACCCCACCACCACCACCATGCTTTTAGTACTTCTCATATCAAGGTTGGAAGCAAAAACAACATACACTCAAACTCACAAAAAATGAACAGACCCTGAACCCACCTACAGTGATGGGAAAGAGAGGACATTTTTAGACAACTCCCATAAAGACCATGGAAATGGGAGGGGTAGGCTTGTGTGGAAGGAAGAGGGTCCAGAGGGTCTTCAATAACTATTTTTTAAAAAAGAAAAATACAATAGAATCCCACTACCAAACAGACAAGAACAGCAAAGTAATTTTTGTCCAACATTTTCAAGACCTAGGAAATCAACAACGTCAGCAAGAACAAACAAAATTCACAGTTGAGATGTCAACGAGAGGCGAGAAGGGGACACAGAGCCTGTGATTTCTGGCATTGCCCCCTTGCCTCTGAGACAAGAAACAGACACAAAATCCAGTCCTCTGTTAACTGTCTATCCCTGACTCCCTTCCCTTTCAGCCTGTTGCTGCCGCCGCCGCTGCCAAATTTCAACTGCTTTGGACTGAAAATGTCATAAGCGTGGGTGGTGCCTTCAATGTGTCACTGTTGAATGACAGTCTTGTTTCTCAAGTGCAACCTGTGTTCTTTTACCTTCCTCCCTCCTGTCTTTCTGCAGTAGTAGAAGTTGTTTCCATCTTCCTTTTGTTGGTGAGCCCACCCCATCACACACTCTGAGGGGGCTGTTGCAACTTGCAAAGACCAAGACCTCCTTACCACCCACACCCTCAAAACTCCATGAGTCCCATGATCTTTTAGCTCCCCAAGCATTTCTGGGTCCCATCATTCCCACTGTCCCTCCAAACCGCCTCCCCAGATACTGTGGTACATTCATCCCCGACTCATGATCCCCCAAGGTGGGTGTTCAGATTGGTTCTCATAGCTAACGGATGTCCCAACAAAGACAGTTTTCCTACTAGTTTGATTTATTTGGTGGTGGTGGTTTAGTCATTAAGTCACATCCGACTCTTGCTACCCCATGGACTGTAGCCTGCCAGGTTACTCCATCCATGGGTTTTCCCAGGCAAGAATATGGAGTGGGTTGCCATTTCCTTCTCCAGGAGATCTTCCCCACCCAGGGATCAAACTTGCATTTCCTGCATTGGCAGGCAGATTCTTTACCACTGAACCATGAAGGAAGCTGATTTGTTTAGTGGAAGTCCAAAGAGGGGAACTGACACAGAAGAGATTTGCATTCAAGGTGAGAAGTTTTCAATCTATCCCTCAAGGGCTTGGCTAATTAACAGGAGCCTCGGATAGACCCCTAGGTCTTTCTTTGTCAGAAACTAAATGTGGTCTGGTCCAACAAGACCCTTCCTGGAATGCTGGATTTCAGCATTCTGCCTCCCCATCTCTGCACTCTGACGTCATGGGATCAGGGAAACCAGCTGTTTATTCCTTAGTCCTGGCTGATCTGGGGATGTGCACCATGCATTTTATCCCTCTGGGCTTTAGTCTTCCATTTGCTACGTGGGGAACTGGGGAGAGATCAAGATTTTCAAGCTTTCTGAAAATGAAAAAATGAAATCGTGCCCAGAAGCCCTCCTGTTGGATCCCTGTGCAGACCGAGGCTCTGTGCTAGACGAAGCAGGGATGGGGGTTTCAGTGCTTGTTTTCTCAGCCTCTTGGCTGAAATCCCAGTGCTCCCCACTGTAGAGTAAACACCACGGGGCTTGGTCAGTGTCTCCTTGATGTTATCTGTGTACTTGCAACACACTTTTGGCATGTCTGTGTGTCCCTGTCACAATACTTGTTCCTAAATTGATGCATTTTTGGTAACATTTAAATGACCACATAAACAGCATTCTCATGCACTTAAAAAAGAATCAGCCAGAAAACAGCACTGATACTTAAGATGAGAAGAGATCAACATTTGTTAAACATATACACAACAACCATCTAGCATTAAATACACAGAACTCCAAGACATTTCTGACAAAGGAAGGTCTCAGACTCATTTCTTTCCAAGTGGGCATGGAGGGAAATGCATAGTTATTTATAATATGAGGGCCATTTTTCATGCGTATAGTATTTTCTATGTCTTATGGGTTTTCATTATTAGTGTTCTAACTTCAATAAATAAGTTGTTTAAAGTCAGATTTAGAGAATATTAGACCTTCCCTTGTAATCCTCAGTGACATTTGTTTAGTATATGGCTCTATGTGTCCTGAGTCTAGTGGCTTTGAATTAAGAATGTATAAAAAGTGCTGGTGTTAGAATCAGTGGAGCAGGAAGTGTTATTTGCTAACATTACCCCAGAGACCTGCTTAATTTTAGTGATAAATCGGTGCATTTTTACTACATTTACCTTTTGAAAGGAAAACTTCCTGCCAGTATCATAAATAGAAAACCAGTATTCCTCAGTGGCAGCCATCCTAAACAGGAAGTAAGTGTAAAACTATTAAGTTCTAATTACAGACTTGCCCGTGGAAGGGTTTGAGCCTGGCCTTTGCTGCCCCCTTTTCTTCCTTCTTTCCCTCCTCTCTTCCTCTCCCCTTTTCTTTATTGCTAGTGTTGTTTTTCAGTCGCTTAGTCGTGTCTGACTCTGCGACCCCATGGACTGTAGCCCGCCAGGCTCCTCTGTCTGTGGGATTTCCCAGGCAAGCATACTGAAGTGGGTTGCTATTTCCTTCTCCAAGGGGTCTTCCTGATCCAGGGATCGAACCCATGTTTCCTGCTAGCAAGCGGACTCTTTACCACTGAGCCATCAGGGAGGCCCTTTTATTTATTAAAAACAGATTAGCAGACATTCAAGAGTTGCTGAAGATATTCTAGCCCCCAGTGGAGACTTTCTCTTTGAAGTAATCAAATGGACTGACGAAAGTGAAAAGGGAATCATTTCCCACGTGACAATGTTAATTAGTGCCCTATGCATGTACTACTTAAATTTGTCTTGCATTTGCTAGTGGTATACAGCACATACTTCAGGAAATACAGGATTGGCTCATTTGGTGAGGTTTCCTTCAGCTCAGAAGTTCTCTCCTTTCTAGTCTCCCACTTAGCTGGTTTCTGCTCTCTGCCCTCAATCCCTTTCGTGTGACCTTTACCCCAGCCCTGATTAAGGACCTTTCTTGGTCTCTGAATCTACAGTATGTATTTGTCATGTTCCTTCTCTTCCGAGTAAACTGCCTCCAGTGAATTGTTAGTCGGGAGTCTGCAGTTATAGTTTTGGCAGTGAAATTGCAGCATGGTCCATAAGAAGCAGCAGTAGTGAGAATCCAAGAACAGTATTGGGTTGGCCAAAATTTTCCTTTGGGTTTTTCCGTGAGGTGTTACGAACTTTGTGGCAAGCCCAATACTTAGCCTCGTTACCTTCCTCTTGGCTTTGGGAGCTGAACTTGTGGGGGGAGTGAGGAAGTTTCAACAGGGAAGTTTGTTTTTTGGCTTCTTCTAGGGACAGTGGACAGACCTTTTGATACTGAAAGATTACACTGAAGGATGACCTGTAAAACTATGATGGCCATGTATCAGCAAGGATCCTCTAGCTAGAGTGGGGAAACTTAGAAGACGGAAACCAGAACAAAGCAGGGAGACTACCTTCTCATCCCATGCCCTGGCACTTCCTCTACGTACTCTTAGCTACTCCCCCACTTCCAACCCAATGGGACAAGAATCTGACTTCTCTTTGCCCTCCCAGAATATCTCATCCTTCATCTGCCTTGGGCTCCACCTGGCATCCCCATCTAACTCTCCCCAGGTTTTTTTTTTGTGTGTGTAAATGGAGCATATTTTATGTGCAAATATTTTAGTAACCGTATGTTCTGCAAGTAAACCTGTGTTAATACTTGTCAACAACTGCAGAGTTTATGATACCAATAATACTTCCTACAATGATGAAAAAAACATTTGTTTGTTTTCTAAGAATGTTTATTTGTAAACATATGTATTCACTATATTAATATGAATTTCTTACCTGGCAATAAAATTGATTATATGTGATGCTGTTGGGTTTACCATGTATCTTTCTAGGGCCCTACATCCTGATCTGAGTTTTCACCAATGAACAGCAGTATTGAGAGCTAAATGTTTAATACTCTAAATATATGGGAAATCATTACAGGTAAAGGATAATTTTAATTAACTGTGACATTTTCTGGGAGAGTTTGAAAGGTTTGGGGAAGAGTCTATCCTATCTCTTAGTTCATGTCCTGCCTTGAAATGTATAACACAGATCAATTCTATTATCATCACTAAATCTATTCTTCATGGTCAGGAATCTTGCTGAGGTTTGCACATTTGTTGTTACCAGTGACTAGGTTTGTAAAAGACACAAATATTGAAAAAGTATGGGGGACTGGATTCTTCTACTATATACTGAATTTCATTTCCTGTCTGGCTTCCAATAGCATTAAGTTTGAATGCTCAGGTAGAAATCTGCCTTAATGTGGTTCTACAAGGGTGGGATTCTGAGAGAAGGATTTGGTGCGAGGAGTTTGGGATGTGAAGGGAACACTGGTAAGGGGTGAGAAGGTGAAAGAAACATAGGAAGGAAACCAGCCCATAAAAGATGCTCGATCATGTCAGCTACCACTCTGAGTGACTAGAGTTTAATGCTTCAGGGAAACTGGGAGAATTATCCCACCCAAGTGGGCATGGAGCTGGGGTGCTCACACACCAACTCCCATCAGACATCATTTGAGCATTGCTTTCAAGGGGTGTTTATGCTCGCACAGTCCCAGGCCATCATGTGCAAGGACAGAGAAAGCCCCATACATAGGGATGGTAGGGTGAGAAGGCTTGGAAGAGAGAACAGAACAAGGCAGGGGGGGCTGTCTTTTCTCCACTCATGCATGTGTGCATGCTCAGTCGCTCAGTCATGTCCCACTCTTTGTGGCCCCAGGGACCATAGCCCACCAGGCTCCTCTGCCCATGGGATTTCCCTTGAAAGAATACTGGAGTGTGTTGCCATTTCCTCCTCCAGCGGATCTTCCCAACCCAGGAATCGAACCTGGATCTCCTGTGGCTCCTGCGTGGGCAGGTGGATTTCATTACCAATGAGCCACCTGGAAAGCCCTTCCCCACCCACGCCCTGACACTAATGGGAAGTCTTAAAGACACAGGGATGGGGGCGGGGGCTCACAGGAGCTGTTCATACCCAGATGTCTAGAATCTCCTGGGAATGAAGCTTCCACCCTCTGGATACTTGGAGAAGTTGTCCATAAGGATTGTGGACCCCAAACTGCAGTCAGAGTGAGGGTCCTCAGTTCTGGAATCTGGGATCCTTCACTGGTCATGGGTCACTTGGTATCTCTCAGAGCAGATGTTGTGGCTTTCTCTCTGGGACATAGCTGTGGTCATCAGAGAAGCCTGGGTGGCAGAGGATGCTTTTCCAGTACTCCGGAACTGTTCAGATCTGTGGAGGCACTGAGCAGCACACCCCTTCCCCACAGATGCTGTCCTAGGACAGAGACTCATACTTCTGTGGGCGGTGGGAGGCAGTGACAGACTCTTCCATTAGTGAATCTTGGTTACAAAACACAGATGATAACAACCACGCCCACCTTATAAATTATATTTGTAGAGCTCTCAGGATGAGCCAGAGAAGGCAATGGCAACCCACTCCAGTACTCTTGCCTGGAAAATCCCACAGACAGAGGAGCCTGGTAGGCTGCAGTCCATGGAGTCCCTAAGAGTCAGGCACAACTGAGCGACTTCACTTTCACTTTTCACTTTTATGCACTGGAGAAGGAAATGGCAACCCACTCCAGTGTTCTTGCCTAGAGAATCCCAGGGACCGGGGAGCCTGGTGGGCTTCTGTCTATGGGGTCGCACAGAGTCAGACACGACTGAAGTGACTTAGCCGCAGCAGGATGAGCCACTGCTGAAGACTAGATGGGACTGTCATACTGGACCCTCACAACTGCATAAGGTAGGCACTATTAGCTTTGGAAGTGAGAGATTTATCTAAAACTTGAGTTGTTGTTTAGTCGCTAAGTGGAGTCCAACTCTTTGACTCCATGGACTGCAACCCACTAGGTTCCTCAGTCCATGGGATTTTCCAGGCAGGAACACTGGAGTGGATTGCCATTTCTTTCTCCAGGGGATCTTCCCAGCCCAGGGATCAAACCCACGTCTTCTGCATTAGCAGGCTGATTCTTTGCCACTGAGCCACCAGGGAAACCCAAAACTTGAGTAGTTTTGTGAAAGCCACTCAATTATTAAGTAGTAGAACTGGGATTTGAACTCCAGACTTCATGCTTTAACTCCTACACAGTAGTGCTCATTTGCATGAGGCTGTGAGTCAGCGGGGAAACTTGATAAAGATAATGATTTCCAAGCTCTGTCAGTCTGAATGGGGCCCTGGATTCAGTGTTTGTAAGAGACACTGCCTCTTCATAGTGTAGTGACAACTGGACCACCCCCAAGATGCATTTGTACGATGCCAGTTTCCTGATCATCCAATATCTGTGGGCTCATCCTGTGGACTTTGGGATGCAGGAGGAAATGGAATGAAGATGTGTGCTTCCAAAGAGAGGGACCTTCACCCTTCAGTTTCATGTCCAATGTTGGAAGGTCGTGTTCTCTAATGGACAGAGGACTGACTCTTGAAGAGCTGGTTGCTGGTATTGATTCCAGTACTAATTTGCCATGTGCTCTGAGCCCTGAAAATAGCCCACTTGGGACTCTATTTCTTCATCCCAAGAAGGAAGAAGCTGGGATGGATAATCTCCAATTCTGCTGTCTCACTCAACTGAATGGTCTTCCTCCCCATCACTGTGTCATTTGGTATCATTAGTAACATTGACTCCCTTCTTAGTTCCAAAGTTTGCTCCTAGATAAATAAGATTTTGCTGGGTGTAATAACAATCACTATGGTGGTGACATTTGTGCACTGAGCACTTGCTCTGTACCTTAGCCCTATGCTAAGCTGTTTTCATTGCTCCAACAGTTATGTGGGCCTTCCCAGGTGGCGCAGTGATAAAAGAATCTGCCCACCAGTGCAGGAGACGCTAGAGATGTGGGTTTGATCCCTGGGTTGGGAAGATTCTGGAATAGGAAATGGCAACCCACTCCAGTTTTCTTGCCTGGAAAATACTATGGACAGAGGAGCCTGATGGGCTACAGTCCATGGGGTTGCAAAGAGTCAGACATGACTGAATGTGCACGCACACACACACACACATACACATCATCTATGTGCTATGGTGGAGGTTCTTAACTTTTTATGAGTCATGGACCCCTTTGATGGTCTGGTGACACCTACAATCCTTTCTTAAAACAATGGTTTTTAAATGCATAGAACAAAATGCATAGGATTACAAAATAAACCTATCATGTGGAAATAACACTGATGAAAATATTTTAAAATCCACATGTCATATAGTAATATATTCAATTTTTAACTCATGAATTCAATAACAAGACCTAATGACAAGTTTCAATATGCACTAAGCACAAACAATCCTTTGAGCTCTCTGCTACCCCTGCAATTTGACAATATCTGTTCTTCTGTTGGTGACATCATCACCAATTGAGGGACATACTACATTTCAATGATAGGCTAGTGAACTGAACGTAAAGATGTCATTTTGTACCATCCAAGTTCCCAGACCCACTAAATTCTATCTATAGATCCCCTCGATGGTCTGCAGGTCTGGGTTAAGCTCTCATGGATTCATGGGACTTGGAGCTACTTACCTATTTTCTCCATACTTCTGTTTTCTCATCTTTTAAAAATAAGAACAATTAGAATATATTTATTAATGGCTGTTATGAGAAATAAAACAATAGATTAAAAAGCATTGATTAACTCAGTAAACACTTGAGTTGGCTTCTCTTATCATGGTTATTATTTCAGTGAATCCTCATGACAACCCTAGGAAATAGCATTTTATTATTCACCACTCCCAGAGGAAACAGGCTCAGAGAGATTTCATGCTGTGTGCTCAGTTGCTCAGTCATGTCTGACTCTGCACCCCCATGGACTGTAGCCCACCAGGCTCCTCTATCCATGGAATTCTCCAGGCAAGAATACTGGAGTGGGTTGTCATTTCCTACTCCAGGGGATCTTTCCAACCCAGGATCAAACCTGTATCTCTTGAGTCTCCTGCATTGGCAGGCGAATTCACTAGCAAGCCCTGGGAAGCCCCACAGAGAGATTACATTTGCACAAAGTCGCACAATAAGTCAGTGCCAGGGCTGAAGGAAATCCAGATCTTTGTGATGGAAACTCAAGTTCTTGACCACATACCACAGGGTATACTTTTTTTTTTTTTTTTTTTTGCAATTAAATGTCCTCACAACTCCCTGGAATGAGGCCAGTCAGACCCTGGGGTGTCTCCCAGTAAAGTTTCCAGTGTTTCTCCCCTCCCCAAGGAAAATGGCAGGTTTCAGAAATTCAGGAAGCTCTTGTCAGATTTATGTGAGGACCATTTATTTAAAGGCATATTGGAGACAGTTTCTAATAATGTCCTCCCATTCAAAATAAGCTCTCCCAAGCCCCAGTGCTTAGCAGATTCCAATTACAGGCACCTCACTGTCCTGGAAATTTTAAGGTTCTTTGATTTAAAAACTCAATCCCTTTAGAAGTATATTTATCACCTAAAACTGAAATAAGTATGTCTTATCAATTCAGACATTCTCAGTCTTGAAAGATATAATAATCATCATAATGATAATAATAGCAACAATTCCTTCTGGTATCAATTCTGGTAACAATTCCTTCTGGTTTAGGCACTACGCATGCATTGCCTTGTTTCCTCCTTTCTACAGTCCTCTGAGGAAGAGGCATCAATCCCCTTTTTGAGATGAAGAAAACTGAGGCTCAGAGTGGTGGAATGACTCATCCAAGATCTTACATGATTGGCAGGGTTGAAATCGAAACCTAGATTTTTATGATTCCAAAGCCGATGTTATCACAACAATCCACATTCTTGCATGATCCATATTTGTGCTTGCTACCTTTGGGATAAATAATTGGGAACTCTAATGCAAACTAAAATTGTTCCAAGGAGATACAGTTAAGTCCGGGGAAAACAGACTCCTCTGGCTCAGGCAGTATCCACTGGTCAATATTCATCCTATGAGTTGTCACTGAGCTAGAGGCGTTGAACTTGGCCTGATGCCGCCTCGGTTGATGACTCTGTCCTTCACGTCCTCAAATCTGTTCTCTGACAAAACAGACTTGATCTTCAGAACGCTTTAGGGTCTGTGAGGTGGAAAGAAAACAGGGCCAGAAGGGGCAAGCAGATCAGAAACTAGGAATTTTAACTTAGTATGCCTTCATTTTGAATGACCTTGCAAAAGTCACTTCCCCTCTCTAGGAGCAATCTTTTGGATAAGAGTAGGACCTCTGAAGTTCAAGGATCCATGTCTGAATCCAAGTGGGCATAATAATAGCATCTGTCGGAGAGTTATTATGAGAATGAAATGAGGCAATTTAGATAAAGCTCTGAGCACAGCTCACAGGTAATGTTTTCAGTATTTTAAAACCTCATTCAGAAATTATCATATACCCAGGCTCTGCAGAAGGGATTAGAAGAAATATCACACTTCTTTACTTTGGGTGAGACATATCTGAACCTCACTGGTGCTTTTTCCTCCAATTCTTTGGCTGTTGGTGATGCCATGAGCATGGCAAGGAGCTAATTTTACTGCAGATCCAATTAGATATAATTATGATGAATTTAAAAAATGGGAAAGAAAATAAATTTTTGCTCAATGTGGTTTTTTTGGTAGGAGGAATTTTTGAGATCTAGAGGTCTACAGGGGATAAGTCATAATTAAAGAGAACCATGGTAGTAAATATGGTTGTGAACTCCTGGCTTTAGAGTCACTATCAATTGCAGCTCAGTTGCTCAGTCGTGTACAACTCTTTGCGACCCCATGGACTGGGGCCCACCAGGCTCCTCTGTCCATGGAATTTTCCAGGCGAGAATACTGGAGTGGGTTGCCATTTCCTTCTCCAGGGAATCTTCCCAACTCAGGGATCGAACCCATCAGTTGCAGAACAACTATGCAATTACTCCAAAATTTAGCTTTAAAAACAGCACACATTTATTGTCAAGAGTCAAGAATCTGAGCACGGCCTAGTGACATCCTATGAGTCTGCAGTTAACGTTTCAGCCAAGTTTAAAGTCTCATCTGAAGGCTCATGAGGGGAATGATCTGCTTGTAAGCTCAGTTCCTCTAAGATTGTTGGACTGAGGGCTCTGGTCAATAAATGTCCCCTGTTACCGTCACCACAACCACCACCATCATCTTTTTTTTTTATCATTTACTTTTATGTGTTTATTTACTTGGCAACACCATGGTAAAGAATCTGCCTGAAATATGGAAGACCGAGATTCGATGTCTGGGTTGGGAAGATCCCCTGGAGAAGGGCATGGCAACCCACTCCAGTATTCTTGCCTGGAGAATCCCATGGACAGAGGAGCCTGGTGAGCTATAGTCCACAAGATGACTAAGAGTCAGACACGACTGAGCGACTAGCACTTCCACTTGCACCAGGTCTTAGCTGTGGCATGTTGGATCCTTCAGCTGTGGCATGTGGGATCCAGTCCTTTCCTCCAGAGATTGAATCAGGGTCCCCCACATTGCGAGTGTGGAGTCCCAGCCACTGGACCACCAGGGTGGCCCCCATCATCATCATCTTAATTAACGAAACTTCTACTCTGTGCTAAGAAATTTACACACCTCTCTAATCTGCCCGGCAACCAGTATTAGTAGCTCCATTTCATAGATAAGGAAACTGAGAAGTTAAATAACTTATTTGAGGTCACAGAGCAAGTGCTGGTGTGCTACTTGAAGTCTCGTTTATGTTCTCTGGTTCCACCATTTCTAGCATCCCACTTAGCCCTCTCAAAGTTTCTGGTATGATCTGGACCCAGTTATGGAGGTAAAACCTTTGTGGGAGAGTTATCTACGTTGTCAGCTTGGCATCTCACTTATTTTCTTGTCAGATTTCCAATCCGAACTTGTGCTGTGTTGTGCAGTTCAAAGAAAGCATTTCACATCAAGAAATGTCATGGTTGCTAGAAATAATTTTGTCACACCCTCTTGAAATTTTCCTCTTTGCAAGTTCAGAGGTTTCAGTTAGATTCAAATCTTATAATGCCTGTCTTTAAAACGTTATAAAAGCACAGCTCATTTTTAAAAATCTCAGCGTCCAAATGGAACGATTCATTGTCTTCATCTTAAAAGGGACAAGGTGAGATTTTAGAGAGGCAATTTTTGATGTGCAGGTCCCTTATTTTCTGGTAATTGGAAGCTGTTTTTGATGCTCTAATTTCATTTTTGTGTCTCATTGTCCACTTATCAAAGTCAGTTGAGCTGAATGTACAAGAATTCTGTAGGTTGGGTGTCACTGGAGTTCCCACATTCAGGGTGCCAAAAGTTAACACCATGTGGATCTTAAAGCCTTCCCCCTGGGTCTCTTTATTTGCTGTGGGTATCTGTTTCATGGTTACTCAATGCTTTCTCAACTTGATTCAACAAAATTTGAGTGAAAATACAGAGACTTCTGAGAATTTCTCCCAAAGTGTTCAGTGCTCAGTCGTGGCCGACTCTTTCTGACCTCATGGATTGCAATCCATCAGGCTCCTCTGTCCCTGGGATCTCCCAGGCAAGAATATGGGACTGGGTTGCCATTTCCTTCTCCAGGGGATCTTCCTGACCCAGAAATCAAACCTGCATCTCCTGATCTCCTGCACTGGCAGGCAGATTCTTTACCACTGAGCTACCTGGGAAGCCAGGGAAGAATTTGGTTCCTCTCAAAACACCTCATACTCATCCAACAAAATGCAGAACATCTACTATGTGCCAAGTGTTATACTAGTCCTGAGGATACAAGGACCCTCTGCCACCATCCCATCCCTTCAAAAACAAGGGAAGATGGAAGATGGATAAATGGAAAAGCAAGTATCTTATAGAGAGACATCATGGGTAGAGGAAATCCTTGATGTCCGATAGCCTTGGGTTCAAATTTCCTCCCTAGCACTTCAAGCCATGTGACCTGGGGGAAATGACTGAGCTTTTTCAGAGCTAGGTTTTCTCATCCCTAGAATGGACACAATCATATCTACCTTGCAATATTGTTTGGGCATCTGAGATAAGGTGTGTGAAACATTCAGTGATGGTGGATGCTCCAGAAATTGGAGGTAATATTAATACGAAACATTTGTTTATCATTCATTCCTACTCATTGGAGACCAGCTTGGTTTTTGCTTTTTGTTTATGTTAGGATCCCCAGAGACAGATCTCAAGACAAGGATTCATGTTCAAGCTTCAAGGGGATCCTGGGAGGAAGTGGGAGGGAATGGTAGAAGTTAGACACAAGGGGAAGAAGTCAAACAAGGATGCAATTTCAAGTAATGTCCCATGCAGGATACCCCAATGTGTACCGCTCTTCAGAATTTGCACCTACCCCTAGCACAGAAGCTGGGCTTTTCCTTCTCCCATTCTTACACTTGGCAATCATTAGCCAAAGGGGTGGCAACCTCAAGAACGCTGACTCACTGCATGTGAAGGGAAGTGGTACCAGTAGCCCCAGGCGGCGCTAGTGGTAAAGAACCCGCCTGCCAATGCCCAAGATGAAAGAAACACAGATTTGATCCTGGGGTTGGAAAGATCCACTGGAGGAGGAAATGGCAACCCACTCTAGTATGCTTGTTTGGAAAAATCCCATGGACAGAGTAGCCTGGCAGGCTACAGTCCGTAGGGTCGCAAAGAGTCAGACATGACTGAGTGATGATCACACATGAGGAAATCTGGGTGAAACACCAACTTTTTTGGTCATACTTCCCTTTTCTGACTTCTGGAGGACATTAACCCTGACCCAACAGGAAGTTTGAAAGATTTATCTGTCCAAATTTGGCTAATGGGAGGCATTGAGGCATAGCTTTGGGGTCAGCCTGATTCAAGAGAAAATCTCGGCCTATCTTTTTGCAGCTTGTGGGGAACTGATTTAGCCTCTCTGACTTAAAGTTTCTCATTTGTAAACAGAATAATGATATACTGGGTGTAACTTTATTCTGGGCTGAGATGCTTTATGTTTACTGATTTCTTTGGCAGTATATCTACTGAGCAGTTGCTACATGTAGGCTTAGGGCTAAGCATGGGTATCCTGAAATGAATCCGACATAGGTACTGCCTCCCGAGACCTTGCCACTGAGTGGAGGAGGCAGACATATACATTACAGATTCTGTCCTTCCTGTACGCTCTCACTCTCTCTCTCCATCTCCCTCTCATCGAGTAGAGTTCCCTGTATTGTATGGTAGTTCTCATTAGTTATCAATTTTATACATAGCATCAATAATGCATATACTGTACAGAGTGAAGGAAGTCAGAAAAACAAATATGGTATGTTAATGCATATATATGGGAGCTAGAAAAATGGGTAGCGATGAACCTATTTGCAGGGCAGGAACAGAGATGCGGATGTAGAGAACGGACAGGGAAAGCAGGGGGTGAGAAGAATCTAGACAGCAGCATTGACACATATGCATTACCATGTGTAAAACAGATAGCTAGTGGGAAAATGCTGTGTTACACAGGGAGCTCAGCTTGGCACTCTGTGAGGGCTGGGGTGGGGAGGGGGTGGGAGGGAGGCTCGTGAAGGAGGGAGATATATAAATATATATATACTTCACAGCTAATTCACGTGGTGTACCGAAGAAGCGAACACAACATTGTAAACCAATTATCCTCCAATTAAAAATTTTTAAAAATAGTGTATATAGGTCAATCCCAATCTCCCAACTCATCTAGTCCCCCACTTCCCCCCTTGATGTCCATACGTTTGTTCTGTACATCTGTGTCTCTATTTCTGCTTTGCAAACGGGTTTATCTGTACCATTTTTCTAGATTCCATATATATGCATTAATGTTTTATTTTTGATGCTGTCCCTTCTCGCCTTCCTTCCGCCCCACTTCCTTCCTCCTTCACTTCCTCTCTACGGTTCTGTCTTGCATCCTCCTACCACACAGACCTAGTTCTTTCTTTCAACTGGACGATATCCAACCTTCCGCCCTGTGAAGTTCCTGCCTCCCGCTGTTATTTTCCAAGGCCCCTTTGAAGGTTGCAGAATCTGTGAAGTTCTGGGAGATTCAATTCAAGCCAAACCCACAGGTGTGACAGAGGGTTTCTTAGAGACAACAGAAAACCATCCAGAATGTCAGTTAAAGCTTGGGCATGGGGAGGATGGGAGGTGCGGTGAATGAAATTAGCACCCCAAGTAGGCAGCCATGAGGACTGACAGAATATATGGCTCATTACTTTGGGAGGATGGGGGCTAGGGGTGGGGAGAAGGTCTGGACAAGAGGTGATTTTTCCCACTGTTTTGCAGATGGGTGGCTTCCCAAGTGCCCTGGGGTAGGGATCGGACCATTTGTAGTTTTGATTCTAGCACTGAGATTGATCTTGTTGTTTTTCCTCATCCACATGATAGAGAGGCTGTGATCTTTAAGGATTGCTCCAGTCCTCTTGGCCAGGAATTCTGCTGTCAAAAATCTCCAATTCCTCCCTACATTGGGTCTCAGTCCTGGAAAGGCACCCGTGAGGTGCTCCCAAAATAATAACCAGCTTTTTTTTTTTTTTTCTTGGATTCTGGAGGATGAGTAGTTTTGGGCTTGAGAAAGGTCTCATGGAAACAGACTCTTGGCTGGAATCCAGGTACCATTTTCTTGTAACGTTTAGGGCAGCTGCTCTGGGTGGAGAGGAAAACTTTGGTGACTTGTATAAGACAGTATTCACACTCAAATAGTTAGGGAGTTTGGGATAGACATGTACACACTGCTATACTTAAAACAGATAACCAACAAGGTCCTACTGTAGAACACAGGGAACTCTGCCCAGTGTTACATGACAGCCTGCATGGGAGGGGAGTTTGGAGGAGAATGGATACATGTATATGTATGGCTGAGTCCCTTTGCTGTCCACCTGAAAGTATCACAACATTGTTAATCAACTCTAATACTCTAATGTGAATTAAAAAGTTGAAAAAATTTAGCCTGAGGAAGTTTAAAAAAATTCAGTTGGTCTGCTGCTGCTGCTGCTAAGTCGCTTCAGTCGTGTCCGACTCTGTGCGATTCCATAGACAGCAGCCCATCAGGCTCCCCGTCCCTGGGATTCTCCAGGCAAGAACACTGGAGTGGGTTGCCATTTCCTTCTCCAATGCATGAAAGTGAAAAGTGAAAGTGAAGTCACTCAGTCGTGTCCGACTCTTAGCGACCCCATGGACTGCAGCCTACCAGGCTCCTCCATCCATGGGATTTTCCAGGCAAGAGTACTGGAGTGGGGTGCCGACCCTGGAATCAGTGTTTTAAGAAACATACCAAGAATTCTTAGGTGGGTAATTGATGGACCACAGTTTGAGAATCACTTCTAGACACCTGGGCTTGGGTCTGCTCCCAAAGCTCCGGCTTAGTTGTGGAAGGCCTCTGAGCATCTCTCCTTGTCTGCACAATGGGGCTCTTCATCCCTGCCCTGTATTCTGCAAGATTTCTGTCAGGAACCATTGAAATGGCAGATGGGAAAATTCTAAGAATCAAAGGTGATGGTCTTCGTGTGTGAGGTTGCACCAGCTCCAAGTTCCCACCTGTCTATTCTCAGAGACCAGGGAACTTCAGGCAACGTATATTCACATAAACACTTCAACGCCTTGCTGTACTTGCTACAACAGATGCCTCTTAAGCCCCACCTCACTTCCTCTCGGTCATTTGGTTTTCCTTGAGCTATGGCTGTGGCAACCAGTTGGCAGGTCTATCCAGAGAGCACGAATATCCTGCAAGCTCA
The DNA here is from genome assembly GCF_003369695.1 of Bos indicus x Bos taurus. Taxonomy (NCBI): domain Eukaryota; kingdom Metazoa; phylum Chordata; class Mammalia; order Artiodactyla; family Bovidae; genus Bos; species Bos indicus x Bos taurus. Next base: position 30,516,487 of record NC_040100.1, on the reverse strand, counting down.
TATTTTCTGTCTCCATGCCTTCCTGCCTTCATCGGGTAAGACAAGGCCAGAACCAGTCCAGCCATTCAGAAGCATGTGTGATTCTGCAAGTGTGAGGAATTCACATCCCATGGTCCAAAGCATGACCAGTGGGAGGCATGTCAGTGATACGTATTATGTCCTTCTGTCTCTTGGGCAGACAATTCTGAGGACATTCTATCAGCTCCCTAGAGGTCCCAGTGGGCTGAAGCCCAGGCACTCAGTGGTTTTCAGGTCCAGGAAGCCCTCTGTAGTTGGCTTTTCTTCCTTCCCTGTTTCTTCTGCCCAGTCCCTCCTCCTTTTCCTTAGGATCACTTCCTGAAAGAAGTACCTTGAAGCTTCTACTTTGTACCAATGTCATATTGTTGGTGTTTAGTCACTAAGTCATGTTCAACTGTAGCCCCACCAGGCTCCTCTGTCCATGGGATTTCCCAGGCAAGAGTACTGGAATGGGTTGCCATTCCCTTCCCCAGGGGATGTTCCCAACCCAGGGATGGGACCTACAACTCCTGTTTGGCAGGTGGATTCTTTACACTGAACTACCAGGGGTGCCCACATGTCATATGGCAAACCTCATATCAAAGGGTTCTCTTGAGCTATTCTGCCAATTACAACCTTAATCCTGAACCTCTTATGCAAACCCACCTGGACAACCTAGAAGAAATGGACAAATTTTTAGACTCATACAGCCTGCCAAAACTTAATCAAGAAAAACAAAGCATTTGAACAGACTAATCACTAGGAGTGAAATAGAATTTGTAATTTAAAAAACTCCCCATTGGAACTATATTCAATATCCTGTGATAAACTACAATGGAAAAGAATATAAAAAAGAATGTATATATAAGTATAACTGAATCACTTTGCTGTATAGCAGTAATTAACACAACACTATAAATTAGCAACACTTCACTTAAAAAAAAAAAAAAAAAGAACTCCCTGCAAATGAAAGTCCAGGACTGGGTGGCTTCACTGGGGAATTCTCCCAAATAGACGAAGAACTTATGCCAATCTTTCTCAAACTCTTTCAAGGACTGAAGAAGAGGGAACACTCCCAAAATCATTCTATGAAGCCATCATCACTCTGGTACCAAAACTAGTCAAAGACACTACCAAAAAAAAAAAAAAAAATTACAGCTCAAACCCAGCTGCTCACACCATTTTGTTATTTAGCTGCTAAGTTGTGTCTGACTCTTGCGATGCCATGGACTGTACCCTGTCAGGCTCCTCTGTCCGTGGGATTTCCCAGGCAAGAAGAATGGAGTGGGTTGCCATTTTCTTCTCCAGGTGACCTTCCAACCCAGGGGTCGAGCTCACATCATGCTTCCTCCTATAACTTATTCAGTTATTTCCAGGACCCATCAGTACTTAAACTGGCAAGGAACTATATCCACTTGGGCATTCATTATCCTTGGACCAAGAGTATTATGAAACACCCCCATTAGGTCAAAAAGGTGAGCACAGAAGAGAGATTTCATTTAATTTCTCCTAACACTCTCTAAGATTAAGAAGACGAAAATGAGATGCCATTGAAAGTTACTTTTCGTCACTTTTTTTCAAAAATCCTCCCACTTCCTGTTTTCTCTTGGGAGATTGAAAAGTGTCTCCTCGCATATTTTTCATTATCAGGACTTAATGAGAATTTTAATTAGGGCTACTGCACAATTTGGTGGCAGCTTTCAAAATGTGGCTCTGGCTTCTTATTTGTCAGGCAGCCAGTCCTTGCGTCATTGCCAAAGATGCCCTCCATCATAATAATCCTAATAGCTATCATTTATTGAAAGTGTACTTCGTGCCAGGCAATTTGCATACATTAGCACCAGTCTTCACAAAAGTCATATGAGGTGGGAACTAGTCACCCTAATTTTAGAGGAGGAAAGTGAGGCTCAGGCTGGTGAAGTGATTGGCTTGGAGCCACACAGCTGGAGACGGGCAGACCGAGGACTCACTTTGGCTGAATTCTCTGGTCAGGAATTTTTTCTGTCCAGCCCTCACAGGGGGTCTTGGGGACAGACAACAAGACAATGAGACAACTCATCACCACTTCCGATCAGAATTGTGGTTATGAGTTATTATGTCTTCAGCCTCGGATTCTCAGTCTCACTGGGAACAGTGCTATGGTTTAGGGAATCCCAGGAGACTCTGAGACACCCAATTAGAAGGACAGTAATAGCAGATCCAAGAATAGACTGATTGCTTATTCATTATTCTCTTATTCCTGAACTTTTCCATCTATGGATCCGGGGACTGTCAGCAATTACCACCGGGTTCTTTCCAGAAAGGGACCTCTTGGTCTGGCTAATCACCTCACCCAGAATGGAACAGAATTTTGGAGCAAATCCTACTGATGTGACTTTAGACTTCAGCTGTTTCTGGGGCTTGCCTGAGAATCCTCAGTGGACACCTTGGGGGCAAAGTGAGAGAACCAAACTCTTGCAAAGGGAGGAACAGTCCCTTCCGGGTTTGTTAAGTGCCAGTCATCTTGTTGCACAGGTGTGCCCAGAGGCAACATGGTCCTGTGAGAGATCAGCAGACTAATACTGGGTAACAGAGGATCGGGTGTGAGCTGTTGTCTGCATAATGAAAGAGGATGTGGTCTGCTCCCTCTCCTCCCAGCCTGAGTCTCGGTCATTTTGCTTTTTCTCTTCTTTTTAAAACATTTTATTTATTTATTTATTTTTGCGCTGGGCTTTCTCTAGTTGCGGTGAGTGGGGGCTACTCTCTAGTTGCGATGCTCGGGCTTCTCATTGCAGTGGCTTCTCTTGTTGCAGGGCACAGGCTCTCGTCTCCTGGGCTTCAGTAATTGCGGCTCATGGAATTAGTTGCTTTGCAGTATGTGGGATCTTCCCAGACCAGGGATCGATCCCATGTCGCCTGCATTGGCAGGCAGATTCTTAACCACTGGACCACCGTGGGAGTCTGCTTTTTCTCTTCTCTTTCTGTCTCTACTCACCCTCTCAGTGTCCACACACCTGTATACCTGACTGTACCAGGCCATGAGCATTATTGACACCTGTTGAAACACCTGGCCCTCCCACTGCTTCCTCATCCTTTCCCTTTCTCTCCTCTTTGTGCTTCTGCTCCTTCCTGTATCATTCTCCCCCATACTGTTTATCACTGCTGTTCCTTTCCTTTAACTTGATTTTGCGTCTTTCCTTCCTTCTTTTCTTTCTTCCCTCCCTCCCTCCTTTCCTTCCTCCCTCTCTTCCTTCCTCCCCTTCCCTTCCTATCTTTCTTTAAAATTCTCTATCTGTCTAGTCTCTTTCTGTTTCTCTTCTCTGGCTCTCTGTCTTTGGGACTCTCCTCTGTCTCTCTGTTTCATTCTCTTTTTCACATACAAAGGATTCATTCTATCTCAAGAACAGTCCACATTAAACCATCACTACCATCTTCCATTGGAGAAGGCAATGGAACCCCACTCCAGCACTCTTGCCTGGAAAATCTCATGGACTGAGGAGCCTGGTGGGCCACAGTCCATGAGGTTGCTAAGAGTCTGACAAGACTCAGCGACTTCACTTTCACTTTTCACTTTCATGCATTGGAGAAGGAAATGGCAACCCACTCCAGTGTTCTTGCCTGAAGAATCCCAGGGACGGCGGAGCCTTATGGGCTGCCGTCTATGGGGTTGCACAGAGTCGGACACGACTGAAGCAACTTAGCAGCAGCAGCAGCAGCACCATCTCCCATTCCTGCTTGTGTTGTCCCAAACAAGCACCATTCAAGTTTAAAGGATAGAAGTTACGTCCATGTTTGGCAGACTCCAAAGCTTGTGCTGTTAAAAGCTGCCTCAGTCTCACTCTTCTTCACTTATCGTGTCTAGTTAATTTCCAGTTCCTGCCAACCTAATACTTGAAATATTTCTCAAGCATGATCTCCACCTCTCCATCCTTCCTATAAATTAATTCATTCACCCTGTGCTACTTGAGTGCTTGTTGATATCTATAGTAGGTCTGGGACAAGTAACAAAAATGATGAATAAGATGTGATCCAAGTCTACTTGGAATGGCACACCACTATCTTTGTATAAGTTTTCTATGACTTCATCACTGGGCTAATCAGTCAAATTTTTTCTAAATCTGCTCTCCATACTGCAGCTACATTACCTGCAGTTTTGCTTAAACCCTTTCACAGGGTCTCCTTATAGGATAAATATGAGTCATGTGACAACCTCCATTGCCTGCCCTGAAATCTCCCCAGACTCATCTTTTCTCATTCTCTACCTTTTCATGTTCTAGGAAGATTAGGCTGTTGGAAGTTCCCCCGTGAATCCACCATCCTATTTCCTCCTACCTGGCCTGGTTCTTTCCTCTGCCTGGAATGCCTTTCTTTCTACGTCTGGTTAACTGTGCTAATTACTTAACACTCAGATTAGAATCTTTCCAACCCTCTCAGCCTGGATTAGATGCTCCTTCTTGTGGCCTGTAAATATGTATTACTGAAATTATAACACTGCCTTATAATCATCTACTTAGGTATCTTTCTTTCTGTTAGACCAGGAGCTCCTTAAAAATGATTTTGTCTCTGAATTCACATCGCCTTGGACAGGGTATTAAGCAGGGTGATGGATAAATACCCAAATGAATGAGTAAATGAAAAAATGCTACTTTTACTACACCTTGTTGCCTTTCTGATCATTGAGTAGTCCAGGACTCATTGAGGACAGGGGACAGTTTGTGGTTTGAAAGACCTAGGGACAGAAAACCTTCCTTTGAGGGCAACAGGGATTTTAGGTCCCTCTGAGCATCTGATGCAACCATTTCCCCCCAAACACACACACACAATATATCTGATATAGCTATAGGGAATCCATGGATTCTTTTTTATTGAAAATAATTTTAAATGTCTGGATCTCTTAAACTTGTTAGTAAGAACTCTATCTCTAGAAATGGCATCAGGAAACAAATGCTCTATCAGAGAATCGCTGTCCATTTAGAACATTTTGTGGGAGCGGAAATTGAATGAGAACTCTGTGTTTCTGTTTTCCCTGGGACATCACATTCTCTCTTAGATGAAGACTTTGGTCCTTGATGTGGGAACCTTTCTAAAAATGTTTTCTTTCTGTGTTGCTGCTGATATAACATGCTTTGTTATCACCCTAGAGAGTGACTTGATTAATTCTTAGAGATATTGTATAGGGTAATTGAATGTAATTAGGCTGATTGATGTAAGTGAAAGAGGAGAGTGAAAAAGTTGGCTTAAAGCTCAACATTCAGAAAACTAAGATCATGGCATTTGGTCCCATCACTTCATGGGAAATAGATGGGGAAACAGCATAAACAGTGTCAGACTTTATTTTCTGGGGCTCCAAAATCACTGCAGATGGTGATTGCAGCCATGAAATTAAAAGATGCTTACTCCTTGGAAGGAAAGTTATGACCAACCTAGATAGCATATTCAAAAGCAGAGACATCACTTTGCCAACAAAGATCCGTCTAGTCAAGGCTATGGTTTTTCCAGTGGTCATGTATGGATGTGAGAGTTGGACTGTGAAGAAGGCTGAGTGCTGAAGAATTGATGCTTTTGAACTGTGGTGTTGGATAAGACTCTTGAGAGTCCCTTGGACTGCAAGGAGATCCAGCCAGTCCAATCTAAAGGAGATCAGCCCTGGGATTTCTTTGGAAGGACTGATGCTAAAGCTGAAACTCCAGTACTTTGGCCACTTCTTGTGAAGAGTTGACTCATTGGAAAAGACTCTGATGCTGGGAGGGATTGGGGGCAGGAGGAGAAGGGGACGACAGAGGATGAGATGGCTGGATGGCATCACCGACTCAATGAACGTGAGTCTGAGTGAACTCTGGGAGTTGGTGATGGACAGGGAGGCCTGGCGTGCTTCATGGGTTCTCAAAGAGTCGGACATGACTGAGCGACTGAACTGAACTGAACTGAGGCAGGTTGGTCTAAGTTACGTCTAGTCTACCTGTTATTAATTATGTGACCAGTTACTTATCTTCTGGAACTCTCTTTCCTCATCACTAAGAGTGGGTTAATAATAACAGACTCACAAGGTGTTAAATAGATAACACTCAAGGATGGTGACTTGGACAATATCTAGTTGTGATACATGGTAAAAAATCATGTCATCACCACCACCCATCATTATTATATGTAGGATTCAGATCTCTTGATCTGACTGTGTGATATTTTAGCTTTACAATATTATCTTATTTTGATCATTCCTTTTTGTAAAGCAAGAAGGTTGCTGGAATATGTCGTTCCCTCCAGGTGTCATTTCCACCAATTTAAATATTGTGCTTCTGAGGAACAACCCAGATGTCTTGGCAGATGTTACCACCTCTGTATGCGTGTTCACCTGAAATCAAGCATTGCTTGTAAAAGCCCTTAACTTGACCTTTACAGTCGGACTGCTTGCTCTTGCCTTAATGTTTTAGGCTCCCTTCTGTGCTACTTGAAGCTGATGAAATCTGAAATCTGTCCATTATGTGCTATTTGTAGAAAATCTAGTTTAAACACTTAATTTTATTGGTGATTTAAACCTGTGTTTGCCATTTTCTTTGCAAAGAACTCAGATTTTGAAAGCAGCCCTCTGCAAATAAAAACATCATGACCAGACTGCTCAGCACACCCTGTGTTCATGGATAGCTTTGCAAATGGGGGGAAAATGTGCAATTTCTTAATTCTAAGTGGTTGGAATTTGACTAGAAAATTTTAGCAGCCCTGAGGTCATGTAATTTAGTCTTCCTGACACCATCTGCCACCCTCTTCCCCAACCTGAGTGCTCCTCCCCTATGACCCCACAGGGAAACAGTAAAACTTTGATTACCTAGAAGAGTCAGAGTAAAAAAGATTCTGAATAAATAAATTTTCTGGCTCATTAGGGAATCATCTAGTAGAAAAAGATTATTGGGCAGGCTATTTCTCAGTACTGTCACTGCCACTTATTAATATTAACTGTGCATCTTTGGTCAAGTTAACTTTCCAGGGTCTTCATTCCTCCAGCCAAGAAATGCGAATAGAAATGGAAATATTGAAAGATTAATTTGAGGATTAGAAATAAATTTACAGAGCATATGGCATATAATAGAGTCTCAATAAGAGTTGGTTCCCTCCTCTTCTACTTTTTTGCAAGCAAAACTGCATTTTCCATGCTTTTCAGAAGGCTAGTGGTAACATGTGAAATGTTCTAAGATGGGGAAGTTTAAGGTGCTTGGGGAGTCCATGCTAAGTCTCTACAGTCATGTCTGACTCTTTGTGACCCAATGGACTATAGCCCACCACGTTCCTCCAGTATTCTTTCCAGGCTGCCGTGCCCTTCCAGGGGATTGTCCCAACCCAGGGATCAAACCCACATCTCTTCTGTCTCCTGCATTGGCAGGCGGGTTCTTCACTACAGGTGCCACCCCAGGAAGGGAATCTGACGCAGCCTGGATCCATTTATTGAGTACAGATGGAATTCTAATGGTGATACTGATGATCACAACTTTGATGATGAAGATAAGGGCAGCGTTCACATTTTATACTGAGCACTGGCATTAACCGACTTGACCAAGGCCACATAGCTGTTAAGAGTCAGAGTTCATTCAAAACTGAGGTTCTTCCTAATTTCAGAGGCCAAGACTCTCACCAGATTTCTCTAAGCTAACAGAGATTGAGGATATACTCTGAAATGGAACAAGGATGAAATTTGGGTTTCCAAGTCGTGCACTTTTATGATGTCTACCATATGCTTTCTTATTATCCAAATGTACTGTTTTCAACATTTTTATAAATTCATATAGGAAGAAGCTGGTGGGTTCATGGTGTCATCTGTCTACTCAGTGCCATGTGCTAAGGTCACATGATCATGAATTCTTTCTGTCACCTGACATGGAGATGGGCTGGTGACCATGGCTTTCATGAGTTTGGGATGACTGACAAAGAAAATTGTGAGATGGAAGTTGCATGCATGTTCAGTCATGTCTGACTCATTGTGACCCTTTGGGCTGTAACCCACCAGGGTCCTCTGTCCATGGGATTTTCAGGCAAGAATACTGGAGTGGGCTGCCATTTCTTCCTCCAGGGGTTCTTCCCCACCCACAGATCAGACCCTCATCTCCTGTGTCTCTTGCATTGCAGGTGGATTCTTTACTGATGAACCATCTGGAAAGCCTTAAGATGGAAGTTAGTGAGATTTGGACCTATCTGTGGTCAACTCTTTCAGGATGAGATATGAACATCCTCAAAATCAAAGCATCCCTTGCCTTGCCTCTAGGTTCCACAGCTAAGGATGACAGTAGATGGGAGTTTGCTGACAGGTGTAGCCCCCAGGGGTGTCACTGTGCAGCTTGAACTCCAGCAACATGACAGCAGCTTCAAAGGTGGCAGGTAGATAACAGAGACATTAATTAAATCAACCTTCTCAGGTAAGATCCCTCTACAGTGACTCAGAAAGCGAAAAAAGAGCCATGAGTTCCCACTGAGGTTCAGGGTGAAAGGAAACCAACACCCCCACCACCCTCAAATGCCCTCAGACAATCTGGCAAAACAACAGGCTGTCAATCATCCAGGGAAGAAAACTGGTCCAAATGTGCTCAGAGCCATAAGAAAAAAATGGAATTGATACTGGCTGTAGATTGATGTGATGTGGCTTGAGCTCCTACACAGGTGTTCACAGCCAGAATGTGTTGGTTTTCATGAAATATCATTAGAAGTCCAAATTCCTGACTCTGGAATCCACAACCTTTTGGTGAATTTCAGCCTCATGTCTCAGCTCCCTCCTTCCCTGAACACACTAGTTTCCTTTAGCTCTCACAGCGCTCTGTCTATATTAGACCCAAAGCGGAAGTAAGATAGTCTCTGTCGTAGGGGTTTTTAATGTATTTCCATGTGGAGGAAAGGGAGTGGACACATTGACTTCCTGAGACCCAAGAGAACTCTCCTGTTCTATTCCATCCTATCCTCTCCATCAATTCATTCAACAAATATTCATCAAGCATATGCAGAGGATACGTAAACTAAAGATATCTGGTCCCTTTTCTCCAAAAGTGCAGAGTTTGGTGTGGGAGACAGGAACTATTCCTTTCTAGGCAGAAGACAATCAAACAAAAGCAAGCAAATTTAGAGGATTTTTTTTCTTTTAAAAGAATCGCTGCCAACATCCAGAGTGTTTTGGCCACCAATTCACACTGTAATCAATCTTCTAAACTCTAATTCATCTCCAGCTGCAGGCCTGGGTGGTGAGAATTTCTGTTCTTAAGACATGGGATCAGAAAAGAAAGATTCAATTCTGCTCACCAGACATCAGACAAGAAAGTAAATCCCTTTTTTGTTTTGTTTTTTTGCATTGTCATGTTCAGAGGATGCTTTTTAAGATGTGTTAATTTTATATTAAAGCAATTTCATGCATGGAGTTAAAAATATCAATCAGTTTTATAAGGAAAATCAGAGGTCCTCTTTCCCTATGTGCCTGTTCTCCCTTCTTGGGTACCTTCTCAAAGGCAAAGGTTTTTAATGGTTAACTCTATATTTTTAAATATGCATGGGTTGCTATTTCTTGATTAATTTCCCCCAGGTATTATTTATTGATTTCTTTCTTTGGGAAGATAAGGGTTTAATTCTCTTGTACTGGAGTGAGTTCTTCTCTTAATCTTAGACTAAGATGAGGATTCTGTGATTCTCAGAGCCTATAGTGCTTCTCAGAATCCCATACAGTCTCTTCCTACCTTGAGGCTTGTCCAGGCTAGAGAGAGAGAGAGAGAGAGCTTTGATGGGAGCAGTGTTGCCAGACTCAAAGATACAATCTGCCTATTACTGACATGAAACATTTGTCTTGTATTAATATTAATGTGCTTTAATGTTCATAATGATAAATAAATATATATTAATGAAAAGACTCAATTTGCCTTCCTATAGGCACTAACTATTGCTGTTTCCCAGTTGGAATTTCTCCGGGAGGTCTTGGCCTCCAGGAAGACAGGCCAGCCTTGCAAATGCTTTCCAAAGAACTTTGGGGATGGAAAACTATTTGGCTGGACATCCAAGGACAGCTCTGAGGACCCTGTTGGAGTGGGGACTGAGTAGGTGGTGGTGGGTGGAGCACAGATGAGCAAGGACATCTGTATGGCCCCTGTTATTATTGCCAACCAGGGTTCTTGGCCCTCCTTCATCAATAGAAATTAATAAGAGGCCAGATAAGAAATTGAGGCAATGTTTTATTGGGGCCACTTCTGTAGCAGGGGTGGGGAGCAAGAAACAAGTAACAGGCTCCCATGCTCACTTGCTGAGGAAGGGCAAACTGGTTCCTTATATGGAGTGAGGGTAGGGGCCAGTCCAGGGCTTCCCTGATGGCTGACTCGGTAAAGAATCTGCCTGCAGTGCAGGAGACCCAGGTTCGATCCCTGGCTTAGGAAGATCCCCTGAAGAAGGGAATGGCTACTCACTCCAGTATACTTGCCTGAAGAATTCCATAGACAGAGGAGCCTGGGGGCTTTACAGTCCATGGGGTCGCAAAGAGCCGGACAGGACTGAGTGACTAACACTTCACTTTCAGGGGCCAGTCCAGAGGGCAGCCTGGAGGGGTGGTTTAGGTGGTTTGCACACCCCTTTGGGGGTATTGTGTGCAGGGGCATGCATAATACCCTGCTTTTGCTCCTAACACCCTGCTTTTGCTCCCAGTTCTTCAAAAGTGGCAGTTGCGCTTTTGGTCTTTTTGTATCCTGTTGTCCATAATTTGCCCCACCGGCACAGGCATGCAGGTATTTTCAGTCCCTCATAGTTTCTTTGTATTTTGTTGATGGAGGAGGTGCTTGTCCAGGTACAAGCAAAGCAGCAAAGGATCTCAGGGCAGCCTAACTCAGGATAGCTCAGTGAAGGCAAGGATGAAAACAGTCACTCTCAGGAATAAGAGCTTAATGTATGATAACAAGCCATGGGGAAGCTGAGGGATTATTTAGTACACACTGCTGGGAGAAATGTTGGTTAGCATTTTGGCACAAACTCAGGTTGATCCCTCACATCAGATTTAACACTGGAAAAAAAAAGAAAAAGCCTTTCAGATAGAGTCAAAGCCTTAACATTTTTAGTAAAAACAAGCACCAGAACAAAGTAAAATGGAACATTTATCGAGTTGTGGAGACAGAGAGGATATGGGTGGATAAAGTCACAAAATAAAAGATTGATGTATTTAATTATAGATTTTGAAAATCTTTGGTTTAAAAATTGTTAAAAGGAAGCAAAATGGGACAATATTCTAAGTGAAGCTGACAAACCCAGTCCTGATATTCTTAACATAAAAGGGCTTATAAAATTATTATGAAAATCATCAAAATGCTGCAAGCTAAAATAGACAGGAAAATAAAAATCACAAAGAGGAAACAAAATGGCTTGAAAAACATATGGGAAAATGTTCAACCTTGCTAGTAATCAAAGAAATGCAAATTAAAATGGAGATACTATTTTCAGCTAGCAAATGTGTATGTAACCTTTCCAAAAAACCAGAATACCCAAACTGATGGGGGTGTGGTAAAACTGATACTCGCATGCACTGCTGGAGGCAATGTGAGTTCATGCAGTCCTTTTGGAAAGCAATTTGGCAATGCATATCAAGATCCTTAAGAACACCCATGCTTCTTAATTCAACGATTCTACCTCCAAGGCAGCAATCCTAAATGCAGCCAAAGCTTCTTGTATTAAAAAACTTCCTCACAGTGTTGTTTGCAGTGGTGAAAAGGAGAAGGCAATGGACAACATGGAGATCAAACCAGTCAGTCCCAAAGGAACTCAGTCCTGAATATTCGCTGGAAGGACTGATGCCGAAACTCCAATACTTAGGCCATCTGGTGTGAAGAACTGACTCATTGGAAAAGGCCCTGATGCTGAGAAAGACTGAAGGCAGAAGGAGAAGGGGATGACAGAGGAAGAGATGGTTGGATGGCCTCACCGACTCAATGGACATGAATTTGAGCAAACTGTGGGAGATGGTAAAAGACAGGGGAGCCTGGCGTGCTGCAGTCCATGAGGTCGCAGAGTTGGACATGACTTAGTAACCAAACAACAGCAAAGCTAAATGTATAACAGAAGGGGGAATACTTACATAAATGTTGGAATCCACTTGCCGGATTATTCTGGCTGTTAGTAATGAGTCCAACCAACCTGCATCTGTTCCTTGCTTAACTTCCCTGTGCCCCAGGTAATGCTGTTTACATTTCTGATCATGCTTCCTTATCATCTCTAAAATGGGCACCCTAGAGGGTGGTGGTGAGAATTTTAGCTTCCATGCTTTTCTTGTTTCTCAGCCTTTTATGACTTAGCAGCTAGCACTCTACTTCCAAGTGTTAGGATAGATATTCCTGTGACTCAAAGGATCCCTGTGTCCAGAGGATTTCACCAGGGTCAACTACAAACTGGCCCTTGCCATGGGCCCTTGCCATCTGCTTCTATTAATACAAGGACTGAATCATGTGTTGCTGCCACTGTTGAACTTCGACACACCCTGAAGGGAGTTCAGGGTGGAGAACAGGAACGAGGCACTCTGTGCTCCAGGTCTTCAGACAGCTAGACACTTTCAGGAGCTGATCTTATGAGCCCAATCCTTGCATCTCCCCCTATCTCGAAAAGCACCAAATCCCTTCATGGTGACATCAGCTCCTCGTGACTAGTAGAAAACCTTTTGCAAAGGCAAGTGCTTGATTGCATGAAGTCCCCCTTCACCAAAATCACATTTATTGCCCTGTCCACCCCCCACCTCTCTGAAGCAGTTTCTCAGAGCTATCTGAGGTGCTGTCTCCCAGGCTGCAGTCCTCATTTTGCCACAAATAACTCACAACTCTCACATTGTGCTTTTTTTTTTTTTTTTTAAAGTAGACACCAGGAAGCCATGCATAGAGATAAGGAATTACAATACTTGGGGGCCAGAGGAGATGCAGCTGCTACATGAATCTATGGGGGAGGGTGCTCAAGGACCCCACATACTTCCCTCCCTCCCTCATTTTCTATTGAAACTTTCCCAATTCAATTGCGACAGGCATTGAGGGCAGGGGTAAGGGTTGTGGACATGTTTAGAACATGGAGATGAATAAGCCATTCCTTATGTTCAATGAAAACTTTTCTCTTTGAGCATGCTTATCAGCACATAATGTTCTCCATGTTCGGGAGAAAGAGTGAACCTCTCTCTGTAGGTTCATTGTCTTATTTCCATCTTCAATGTCAGCATGTTTTCTTTTTTCCTATGGTAGGCACAGTTTCCTGTGATATTTTTTCTTAATGAGATAACATGTCTTCATATCAATCCTGTAAATCTTTTAATAAAAGAAAGTCAACTTGCAGCTGGAATAAATCACAGTTCTTGGAGAAAATCACCATCACTAGCTTTGTGACACATTCAGCAGGTATTTGATGAATACCTATTATGTGCCCACCTAGACACATAATACCAGTTATACCTATATATCTATTATCGGCTCTGAGTATAGCTATTATGTGTCTGTAATGGGCAGGTGTAGAAGTTAATACATATTCTTGGTCCTCCACAAGAAATGATTGAGAGGTGAAAACATCCAGGTCAAGAAATAATTATGACAGATGTTAGGAGAGCCACATCAAAGTGCAAGAGAAGACTGTTCAGGAAGAAGCACCAAGATGTTTCAAGAGGTGGTGAATTTGAGCTGATCTTTGAGAGGGGAGTAAGTCTGTGAATGTTTGAAAGCAAAGCAAGGTAGGGGATGCTGTATCTTCTAGGGCATATAAGGAGGGCTTTGAAGGCAGAGAGCCTGGATAAATCCTAGCTCAGTCAGCTACCAGCTGTGTCTACTGAAAATGCTAACCACTCTCACTTTTCTCATATGTAAGATGGGAAAACCAATACTTATGCTATGGGGCATATATAGCACGAGATCTTTCTCTTCTATGTGTCCAGGAATGCTCAGATTTCTGGTGATCATAAATAGAAAGTACTTTTCATAAGTTGAAGACTTTTATGCTCAGCCAGCTCCCTGTGTTACCCATCAGGGTTCTTGGATTTCTTAATCAGTAGAAATTGATAAGAAGCCAAACAGGAAATTCAGGCAAGGTTTTATTGGGACTCCTGCTGCAGTATGAGGAATAGAAAACAAGTACCAGGTTCCTTGGCTCCCTCCCTGGGGGTGGTGGTGATGATGGAGCAATCTGGGTCCTTATATGGGATGAGGGTGGGAGCAGGTCTGGAGGTCCTTATATGGGATGAGGGTGGGTTGGGCTGGAGGAGTGGCTTAGGTGGTCTGCCCACATCCTTGGTGATGCTGTGTGCAGGGTACATGCACAGTACTCGGCTTTTGCTCCCAATACCCTACTTTTGTTTTGAACTCCTCAGAAGGGGCAGTAGGGTGTTTGGTCTTTTTGTTTTTTGGCCCATAATTTGCCTCATCTGCACAGGCATGTAGATATTTATAATCCCTTATGGTTTCCTTGTATTTTGTTGCTCAGAGAGAGATTTGTCCAGGTTGCAAACACTGCAGCAAAGTGTCCCAGGTTCCAGACTGTCTCCCATGCCTGCCCCTCTCTGTCTGTCCTTTTAACAATGGGACTCTGCCAATTATATTCTCCTGTTACTGATTCACTGTGTGGTCTTGGAAAAACCACTTCCCTTCTCAAAACTTCAGTTTCCTCATCTACAATAGGAAGGTGGTAGACACAATGGCCTCTGCCAGTTATAATGTTCTATTCATGTTTCAGAAAGAGAAAACAGTATGTGCAGAGGTCCTGGGGTGATATATTTGAGGCAAATGGGTGAAGAGAAAGAATAAAGGAGGCACTGACTGAACTAAATCTGTAGAAGTATGGAGGAATCTGTGACTCAGTAGAGTTGCGCAGGCTTTCCTGGTGGTTCAGATGGTAAAGAATCTGCCTGCAATGTGGGAGACCCAGGTTTGATCCCTGGGTCAGGAAGATCCTGTGGGAAAGGAACTGGCAACCCACTCTGGTATTCTTGCCTGGAGAATTCCATGGACAGAGGAGCCAGGCAGGGTAGGATCCATGGGGTTGCAAAGAGTGGGACACGACTGAGCAACTAACACTCACACACACACACACACACAAGGCCACATACCTTGTAAATAGGGGATGAGATTTGATCCCAGCTCCAAGCTGCTATCAGCTGGATCATATAGAAGGCTGAGCACTGAAGAACTGATGCTTTCAAACTGTGGTGCTATAAAAGACTTTTGAGAGTCCCTTGGACTACAAGGAGATCAAACCAGTCCATCCTAAGGGAAATCAACCTTGAATATTCATTGGAAGGACTGATGTTGAAGTTGAAGCACCAATATTTTGGCCACCTGATGCAAAGTGCTGATTTATTGGAAAAAACCCTGATGCTTGGAAAGACTGAGGGCAAAAGGAGAGGGGGGCAACAGAAGATGAGGTGGTTGGATAATATTACTGACTCAATTTGAGCAAACTCAGGGAGATAGTGAAGGACAGGGAAGCCTGGCATGCTGCAGTCCATCGGGTTGCAAAGAGTTAGATGGAATTTAGCCACTGAACAACAATAACAAAGTTACCAAAATCTGTGTCCCTGCAATCAACTATAGGTGAATGAGACTTGACCTCCAGAAAGCTTCCCTCACCCCACCTGAGCAGCAAGGTGGGCATTTGCCAAAAACTGGTTGGATGCAAGAATGTTGGCATAAGACCCTGACAGGCTGACTTAATTATCATCACTCTCCCTATTATGGAATATTTAAAGCCAGCTACATGGGGAGGAAGTGTTTGCTGGGCTTGATAAAGGCTTCAATAGAGCAATGCCCTGCCTTGCTCAGTAGACTCCATCAAAATCCAACTGTTTATTTGATGAAAAATACAATTTGCCTTTAATTGACATTTCCCCCCCAATGGTGAGGGTCTGCAGGCTGCAGCCTGGCTGGGATGGGAGTAGGACTTTGTAATATTGGGCTGATGTATCCTCAAGGCTCTGAGATTCTGCAGACCTAACGGGGAGTGTGTCAGGACACCATTGTTGACTCTCCAATGCACCCCCACCGAGTTTTTGAAAGAAGACCTTTTGTGCCTTAGAAACAGAATGTACCTTCCTAATGACTCTCTCTTAGGAGACTGAGGAACGAGAAAAGAAAATGAGGGAGATAGAATGAGCCTTTGCCAGAATGTATTTACAATTAAATTGCATTTTAAAGGGAATGTGGAAATCCTTACTCTGCAAAGAAGCCTGGTGGAGAGAAGCCAGCAGATTGTGGTAGGAAGTTAGAAAGTGACGCAGGCTTCAGAGGCAAGAAGACTTGAGTTAAAGTGTTGATCTGCAATTATCAGCTGTATAACCCTGGCCAATTAACCTAGCTGGGAATCAATGTCTGAAAATAAGGATAATAATATACTTACACAATGGTGTGATTATGCAGGTTGTGACACAGCAGTCACCAAATGTATTTTTTTTTTCTGCTTTATTAACCAAGAAACATGTACAATCAACAGGAAACAGGAGATGCAGAGTATCTTGGAGTCATAAAAGTAGCCTCTAATTAGCAGTAGAGTAGGTGGCAACTTGGAATCAACTGGAGTTTCCCTGAGAGAGAATTGGCTTGTGATCCATTAAAAGTGGTATCTCTAAGAGAAAGGAGTAGGGTCTGGAGCTTCGCTTGGGAAGTAGACAGGTGCTCCCATTCCGCAGGAAAGGGGACATATGTCATATATTTGGATTATAAGGGTTTAAGAGAAAGCCACTGATCTCAGGTCTGGGGAGGAGAAATGGATGGGACTTTGGGGTTCTGTGGAGAGCAGGGTGATGTCCCAAATATGACACAAATGAAATTCTGTAATATAGAGCTCACCTTTGGGCATCTTTGGCCAAGCTCAATTCAGAAGGAGTGAGATCAAGCAACCACATTGGTGATTCAGGAACTGTAACATCAATGGAGAGAGAGAGAGGGCAAACATCTTCTGTTAGACTCTGTAGAATTCTCGTGGTCCACAGACTCATCTGGAAAGCTCTGAAAACCAATATGCATCTCTACCCCAGGTCTATTAAATCAAAATCACCATGCAGATCCAGGCTTGAAAACCACAGGTGTAGACCAGTTTTAAAAAGCATTAGATTGTTTTCAATTTGTAGCTTTTATAAGTCAAGGCTGTATTTTGTCACCCTGCTTATTTAACTTATATGCAGAGTACATCATGCAAAATGCGGGGCAGGATGAATCACAAGCTGGAATCAAGATTGCTGGAAGAAATATCAACAACAACCTCAAATATGCAGGTGATACTACTTTAATGGCAGAAAGTAAAGAGGAGCTAAAGAGCCTTTTGATGAAAGTGAAAGGGGAGAGTGAAAAGGCTGGCTTAAAACTCGATATTCAATAAACAAAGATCATGGTGTCAGGTCCTATCACTTCATGACAAACAGATGGGGAAAAATGTGGCAACAATGTCAGATTTCATTTTCCTGGGCTTCAAAATCAATGTGGATGGTGACTGAAACCATGAAATTAAAAGATGTTTGTTCCTTGAAAGAATAGCTGTGACAAATCTGCTGCTACTGCTACTGCTGCTAAGTCGCTTCAGTCATGTCCGACTCTGTGCGACCCCATAGACGGCAGCCCACCAGGCTCCCCCGTCCCTGGGATTCTCCAGGCAAGAACACTGGAGTGGGTTGCCATTTCCTTCTCCAACGCATGAAAGTGAAAAGTGAAAGGGAAGTCGCTCAGTCGTGTCCGACTCTTCGTGACCCCATGGACTACAGCCTACCAGGCTCTTCCATCCATGGGATTTTCCAGGCAAGAGTACTGGAGTGGGGTGCCATTGCCTTCTCCGGTGACCAATCTAGACAGTGTATTCAAAAGGAGAGATATCCATTTGCTAACAGAGGTTCATATAGTCAAAGCTATGATTTTTCCAGTAGTCATGTATGGATGTGAGAGTTGGACCATAAAGAAGGCTGAGCTCTAGAGAATTAATGCTTTCAAACTGTGGACACCACAAGGAGATCAAACCAGTCATTCCTAACAGAGATCAACTCTGAATATTCACTGGAAGGACTGGGCTGAAGCTCCAATACTTTGGCCTCCTAATGCGAAGAGCTGACTCACTGGAAAAGACCTGATGCTAGGAAAGATTGAGGGCAGGAAGAGAAGGGGGTGAGAGAATATGAGATGGTTGGATGGCATCACTGACTCACTGACAAGAGTTTAAGCAAACTCAGGGAGATAGCGAAGGACAGGGGAGCCTGACATGCTGCAGTTCATGGAGTCACAAAGAGTCAGAAATGATTTAGCAACTGAATAGCAACAACGAGTAATGCTGCTAAGAACATCTATGAGCAAGTTTGTGGACACTGATCAGTGGAAAAGTGTGGTCTATCTGTACGATGGGATGCTTTTCAACAGTAAAAAGGAACAAGCTACAGACACATACTCCATCAATGATGAGTCTCAAACACAAGGTTTGAAGTGAAAAAGAAGACATACAGAGACCACAGATTAAAAGACGTTATTTATACAAAATGTCCAGTAAGAATATAAAAGAGAAAGTAGCTTAGTGGTTGCCTGGAGCTGGGAGTGGGAATAATGATTATCTCTTAATGGGCATTTTAGGGACCTTACAGGGTGTGCCTGTGTGTGTATGTGTGTGTGTGTGCTGTGAGTGTGTAAATGTTCTCAAACTGATTGATGATGATGGTTAGTCCACTTAGTAAAGTTACTAAAATCATCAAAGTGTCTAATTGAGATGGATGGATTTCCTCATCAGAAACTATACCTTAATAAAGTTGTTTATAAAAGCAGTGCAATGAGGCAGCAAGAAGCAATGGTGATGGTGGGCTGTTTGAAAGCTGTGAATGTTTCTGCTTGAGTGTGGAAGTTGGACAACCACCCACTCCCTCCCCTACCTCCACCACATGTAAACATAAACCCCAGTTCTTCCTGGTGTTTGTGAAATTGATAGGGAAATCCATGAGAAGGCAATCAGGTTTTTATTTTTATTTTTTGCCAATCTAGTAGGTGAGGACTCTATGATTCTTCGGAAAAATAAAATAATTATCACCATATTTTCATAGTAAGTTTAAGAACAGCTTACACTAGTTTTGTGAGGATTAATGAAATGACACATGTTGAAATGATAAGGGTAGAGCGCCTAGACAGGAGGAAGATGTACAACAGAGTCTCCTTTTCCTCTGTCTCAGGCAAAACCCATTGTCTTTCTCTTTACTGCCTACTCCCACCCCATTGTTTACCATCAGAACTATCCATGTTATCAAATGGGATTTTTTTTCCCCCACAGCCTTTAGAATCACCTATGTGAGTCTATGTGTCTAACTTTTCTGTTAGACTTGCTGATAATCTCTCTCTCCCTCTGTTTTAATTCGGGATATTTAAACTCTCGGGAGAACTAAAGTTACTGCTTTCTCTCATTTTCTAAACTGGGAACGCCAGGGGATCAGCGCAGTGATGGTGATTTGGCCCAGCCCTTAGTTGATTACCACCAGAATTGGTAGTTTGCACTGCATTACATTGATTCAGCCCATCAGCTGTGAACAGTCTGCAGAAGTACTTCTGAAGACCCAATTTCTGCCTATGCACCTGGTCACACTGGTGCAAGCAGAGATCTCCCAGAGACGTATTGATGGTGTGACCTAACAGAGGCGTTTAGAAATCTCAGGCTTCAGTTGAGCAGCTGTGTGACTGTGATGGCTGTTGTTCAGTTCCTAGGTCATGTCCGACTCTGCGACCCCATGGGCTGTCGCCTGCCAGGCTCTTCTGTCCTCCACTATCTCCCAGAGTTTACTCCTGCTGGCTCAGTGGTAAAGAAACTGCCTGCCAATGCAGGAGACCCGGGTTTGATCCCTGGGTCAGGAAGATCCCCTGGAGAAAGAAATGGCACCCCACTCCAGTATTCCTGCCTGGCAAATCCCATGAACAGAGGAGCCTGGCAGGCTACAGTCCATGAGATGGCAAAAGAATGACTGTGGGCAAGTTGCTTGACTCCAAACTTTTTTACGGTCTGAAATATGGAATGTCTATTGCACAAGGCAGTTATACAGTGGCTGAGACTCTGCACTTCCACTGCAGGGAGTTCTGGTTCGATCTCTGATCAGGGAACTAGAAGCCTGCATGCTGCATGGCCCAGCCATAAATAAATAAACATAAAAATTTTTTAAATAGATTATTCAACTTGTTAAAATAGTGAAACATAGAGTAACTACTATGGACATATGCATTCATTCAATTTACTATTGAATAAAATAAATATTTTTGTGATAATAAAATAAATAAACATTTTTAAAAAATGAAATTCAATGAGATCATCATATACAAAAAGTCCAAGCACAGTGAACACTCAATCCTCTTCCCCAAGCCTCAGAAAAATTCAGATCAGATCAGATCAGATCAGTTGCTCAGTCGTGTCCGACTCTTTGCGACCCCATGAATCGCAGCACGCCAGGCCTCCCTGTCCATCACCAACTCCCGGAGTTCACTCAGACTCACGTCCATCGAGTCAGTGATGCCATCCAGCCATCTCATCCTCTGTCGTCCCCTCCTCCTCTTGCCCCTAATCCCTCCCAGCATCAGAGTCTTTTCCAATGAGTCAACTCTTCACATGAGGTGGCCAAAGTACTGGAGTTTCAGCTTTAGCATCACTCCTTCCAAAGAAATCCCAGGGCTGATCTCCTTCAGAATGGACTGGTTGGATCTCCTTGCAGTCCAAGGGACTCTCAAGAGTCTTCTCCAACACCATAGTTCAAAAGCATCAATTTTTCGGCGCTCAGCCTTCTTCACAATCCAACTCTCACATCCATACATGACCACAGGAAAAACCATAGCCTTGACTAGATGAACCTTTACGGAAGTGCAATATTGTCATCAACTGTCAAAGTTCATGGCTATCCATGTCTCTGAGATCAGAAAGCATTTGCATAACTGGCATATCTGGGTCATCAATCAAACATCATTCTGAGTGAGCTGGAACTGAAAATACAAATGTTGAAAGTGAATCTGGCCTCTCCCAACGAGATTGTTTCTAGGAATAAATCATTTGTTGTAACGACCTTGAGAAGGTCACTCCAGTGACCAAAGAAAGATATCTTAGTTTCCTCATCTAGGCAAAAGTAACAAATTTGGCTAGACAAGTGTCTATAACACATGCCATTAGCTTGCTTCCTTGTCATTTGAAGCTTCATAAAATCAAAACATAAAACTGTATTCTGTCCATCAGTTACTGGACTATTCCAAGGATTTGGGGAGCACCTCATAAACGGTAAAGCTGGGCCAGTTATCATTTTGATTTGTCACTTTTATTCCCCTACATTTTTCACTTAGTAGCCTAGCCCGTACTTGCTGGCCATGAATCCATCTTGATCCTCTGGATAAATCTCTAATTGTTATACACACCAAGATTGTTCGGCTTTAATGTCAGCTTTTGTGGTTTGATTACTTATATATATGCTTAAGAAATAACTTATACTGCTAATATCCTCTGGAAAACAAACTTTTCTTTCCTTGCAAATCAGTTGCAATGCCTTGAAGAGGTTACCCACTCCTATAGTTTCAGATGCAAAGGCTTGTAAATGGTTTTATTTTAAATTTTAATGAATTATTCCAGCCTCTAGGAGCTATGCTAGTGAAGTGGTTGTTAATTCCCCCTGGTAGAGAAGATGTGGGCAAACGGAAGGGAGCCACAGTACTGCTGGCTGACTGTGAAAGGCGGAGGAAGGAGAAGGCCCTCGATTATGTCAAGTGGCTCAAATTCCATGCCGAGTCTGTGCGGAATCAGAATGCCTGAAAAAGCCATTCACGCTGCCTGGAAGCTGGAAAAGCCACTTAGCAATGATAGCCATCCCTTTGGAGGAAACCTAGTAGAATCAAACCGATTTCAGGGAGAACTTGCCAATTCCCAACAGCAGAAAGACATAAGCCCATGCTGTGAACCTAGTCATCACCCTCTTGTGTGTGTGCTCAATCGCTCAGCTGTATCCCACTCTTTGGGACCCCATGGACTGTATTACCCTCCTGGGCATCTCTGCCCATCATGGTATTTTCCAGGCAAGAATACTGGAGTGGGTTGCCATTTCCTACTCCAGAGAATCTTCCCGACCCAGGGATGGAACCTGCATCTCTTGCATCTCCTCCATTGGCAGGTGGATTCTTTACCACTAGCGCTGCCTCGGAAGCCCAGTTGTCCTCTGGTCAAGCACAAATTCCCAAGTTCCATTGGACATCCGGCCCAGTGTGCTGGGCATTGGGT
This sequence comes from Bos indicus x Bos taurus, assembly GCF_003369695.1. Classification (NCBI taxonomy): domain Eukaryota; kingdom Metazoa; phylum Chordata; class Mammalia; order Artiodactyla; family Bovidae; genus Bos; species Bos indicus x Bos taurus. The sequence goes on along the minus strand of NC_040100.1, from coordinate 30,494,314 downwards.
CCATTTGTAGTGGAAGCATTGGTCATTTGATGCTGCAGGAGTATCTGTCATTCAATATCAAGTGTAAATTTCTAAAATCTGATGACAAGGAGGGCAGTCTAACTTCCTCCTCTACAGAAGGCATGGTCTGAGTTTAGCTCTGTTCTCTATCAGCCCTATGAGATTGACCAATAACAAGAAGAATAATCCCTACCCTGAGAGGATCAAGCGTGATATGTCTAAAACCCTTAATACTGGAACTGGTTAGGTGTTCAACACACGTTTCTTTTCAATATTTCCTATGCATATTTTTACATAATTGAGATGGCACTGCATATACAATTTTGTCTGATATAGAAATAAGAATTCAACATCATATTCTATAAGAACTCAAGAATTGGCTCTATTGCTCTAAAAGATGATGTCAGTATAGTTCTGATTTCTTTTTATATAAATGTTTTCTTTTTTCTTCACTATTTTAGCATTTTCTATATGCCACTATATTTTTAAAATTTATTTCATTGAAGTAGAGTTGATTTACAATGTGGTATTAATTTCTTCTGTACAGCAAAGTGATTCAGTTATACATATATACGTATGTATTTGTTTTTATATTCTTTTACATTATGGTTTACTACAAGATATTAAATATAGTTCTCTGTGCTATACAGCAAGACCTTGTTGCTTATCCATTCTATATATAATAATTTCTGCTAACCCCAAACTCCCAATCCATCCCTCCCCAACCCAGTACCCCCTTGGCAACCACAAGTCTGTTTTTTATGTCTGTGGGTCAGCTTCTGCTTTGGCGATAAGTACTGGGCTACCATTTTTCAGTTTTCACTTCAGTCGCTCAGTCGTGTCCAACTCTTTGCGACCCCATGAACCCCAGCACGCCAGGCCTCCCTGTCCATCACCAACTCCCAGAGTCCACCCAAACCCATGTCCATTGAGTCAGTGATGCCATCCAACCATCTCATGGCTTCTTTATCCATTCATCCATTGATGTACATTTAGGTTGCTTCTATGTCCTAGCTTAGCTATAAATAGTGCTCCTATGAACACTGGGATGCATGTATCTTTTTGAGTTAGAGTTTTCTCTAAATATATGTCCAGGGGTGGGATTTTGTTTTTGAGAGTTCTGATGTTTCCTTTCCTTTGCAGCCTATTCTTTCTTGCTGATGTGAAATAGCTTGATAAATTTCTTTCAGCTTATTGTGTTAACTGTTTCCTCCCACATTAATTTGTTATTTATTGTATTTTGAAATTCTTCTTCACACTGTTGCTGCCGCTGCTGCTGCTGCTGCTAAGTGCAGCTGCTGCTAAGTCGTTTCAGTCGTGTTCAACTCTGTGCGACCCCAGAGACAGCAGCCCACCAGACTCCCCCGTCCCTGGGATTCTCCAGGCAAGAACACTGGAGTGGGTTGCCATTTCCTTCTCCAATGCATGAAAGTGAAAAGTGAAAGTGAAGCCACTCAGTCATATCCAACTCCTAGTGACCCCATGGACTGTAGCCTACCAGGCTCCTCCGTCCATGGGATTTTCCAGGCAAGAGTACTGGAGTGGGTTGCCATTGCCTTCTCCCTTCACACTGTTCAGTTTAGTTCAGTCGCTCAGTCGTGTCCGACTCTTTGCGACCCCATGAATCGCAGCATGCCAGGCCTCCCTGTCCATCACCAACTTCCGGAGTTCACTCAGACTCACATCCATCGAGTCAGTGATGCCATCCAGCCATCTCATCCTCTGGTGTCCCCTTCTCCTCCTGCCCCCAATCCCTCCCAGGATCAGAGTCTTTTCCAATGAGTCAACTCTTTGCATGAGGTGGCCAAAGTATTGGAGTTTCAACTTTAGCATCATTCCTTTCAAAGAAATCCCAGAGCTGATCTCCTTTAGAATGGACTGGTTGGATCTCCTTGCAGTCCAAGGGACTCTCAAGACAGTTCAAAAGCATCAATTCTTTGGTGGTCAGCTTTCTTCACAGTCCAACTCTCACATCCACACTAAAACCATAGCCTTGACTAGACGGACCTTTGTTGGCAAAGTAATGTCTCTGCTTTTCAATGTGCTATCTAGGTGGGTCATAATTTTCCTTCTAAGGAGTAAGCATCTTTTAATTTCATGGCTGCAGGCACCATCTGCAGTGACTCCAGAAAGAATGAAGGGATGGAGCCAAAGAAAAAACAATACCCAACTGTGGATGTGACTGGTGATAGAAGGAAGGTCCAATGCTGTAAAGAGCAATATTGCATAGGAACCTGGAATCTTAGGTCCATGAATCAAGGCAAATTGGAAGTGGTCAAACAGGAGATGGCAAGAGTGAACGTCAACATTCTAGGAATCAGTGAACTAAAATGGACTGGAATGGGTGAATTTAACTCAGATGACCATTATATCTACTACTGCAGACAGGAATCCCTTAGAAGAAATGGAGTAGCCATGATGGTCAACAAGAGTCCAAAATGCAGTACTTGGATGCAATCTCAAAAACGACAGAATGATCTCTGTTCGTTTCCAAGGCAAACCGTTCAATATCACAGTAATCCAAGTCTATGCCCCAACCAGTAACGCTGAAGAAGCTGAAGTTGAATGGTTCTATGAAGACCTACAAGACCTTTTAGAACTAACACCCAAAAAAGATGTCCGTTTCATTATAGGGGACTGAAATGCAAAAGTAGGAAGTCAAGAAACACCTGGAGTAACAGGCAAATTTGGCCTTGGGATACAGAATGAAGCAGGGCAAAGGCTAATAGAGTTTTGCCAAGAGAATGCACTGGTCATAGCAAACACTCTCTTCCAACAACACAAGAGAAGACTCTACACATGGACACCACCAGATGGTCAACACCGAAATCAGATTGATTATATTCATACTGTTAGGTTTCTTCAAATGTATGGTATTTATTAGCTGCTGTTCATAATCATTGATGAAATCTAAATTGAGCAATGTTGGCCCCAGGGAGTAATTCCTCAGCCCAATTGAAATTTCTCTTCCTCTTGGTAATGAAGGCAGATTTAGATCATAAGTACCTTAATGTCAGTGTTTTTGTAAGAGAAGGGAATGGAGGAAGGGATGGGAGACCAAGTGGAATTTCCTTTAAGATGTGTAAGTGGAGAATGAGTTTTTCACTTTGAATATGTGACCTCTTTGTCTTTCCTTGAAGCTGTAATTTATCTGAGGCACAGTCTCATCTCACTGGCCAAACATCTCTCTCTGGGAGCCTTTCTCAGAATTTCAGGGTCAAAGATGATATGTAAAACATTGTCCTGGGGCCAAATGTCAGATGAAGACCTTCTGCTATGCAGAGCTTGCCTTAATTTCTCTACCTTATAACTACTCACTCTACTAAGAGCCCATGGCCGTTTGTCCTTTATCCCCTCTTCTCCCTCCGTCAGTCCTTTCCAGCCCCTTTTCTCTTCCATCAGGTTGCTTTTGTGGTACCCTTCCCATCTTTCCAGGTCTACTATGGATTTTTTAAAACGTGTGTAATTCTCTTCTGCCATTTCAGTGCTGCGTACTCAACCAACAAATCTCTATGGACCATTTTATACCTTATTTTCAGTTACCACCTGTCCCCAGGCATTTTCTTTGTCACTAAATGTATTCTGCTGCTGCTGCTGCTCAGTCACTTCAGTCGTGTCCGACTCTGTTTGACCCCATAGATGGCAGCCCACCAGGCTCCCCCCGTCCCTGGGATTCTCCAGGCAAGAACACTGGAGTGGATTGCCATTGCCTTCTCCAGTGCATGAAAGTGAAAAGTGAAAGTGAAGTCGCTCAGTTGTGTCCGACTGTTAGCGACCCCATGGACTGCAGCCTACCAGGCTCCTCCGTCCATGGGATTTTCCACCCATGTAAAAATCAGACTCAAGAAGCCCAAATGAAACAAGCAAACAGCTCTGAGTGAGCCACTTGTCTGAGCAAAATGTAACAGCCGGTTTTTGGTTCTTCCACAATGATGATGAAACAATTAAACCAATATTAGGAAAAAGAGTAACAAGAAGGAACATGTCATTCACAAAGTCCATCTGAGGCATTTAATGTGTTTTTATGTATCCATAGGGGACAACTGTTGATGAAACATATCTTCCTTCTGCTTAGAACAGCAGAAATTGATGGACAGAATAGATTTTCAAGAAGGTAGTAATGGAATTAGCATATAAGACACATAAACTTCTTGATCTTCTTTATAAAGCCATAAAATGATACTTGCTATGTTTCCCTATTAAAAAGGTGAAGCTGTGGAATTTGTTTATATTTTTGTAAGAACTGAGCTAAAGGAATTATGGTCATCAAACAATTAGGAGGTGGGGATAGGTTTGTATCTTTTTTCACTCATTATTTTGTTGATGTACCAATTAAACAAATACAAATTAAGTATTCAGAATGGACACCAAACACTACTCCTACAGTGAAGGAATTCACAGTCTAACAGAAGAGAAGAAAAATAAGCACATCATTTAGGATACTATAAATTGATCCTACAGTAAGATTAATAGTGTGGTCTATGAGATCCCATAAGATCCTAGTTAAATTGGGGGAAAGAGATGGCTTCTCAAAGGAAGACCAACAGAAGCCAGCAGGACCAGTAGGAAGTAATCAGGTAAAGAGCAAAGGAAAAAATTTTTTAGACGGAATAGATGTTCAAACATTCCGAGGCATTAGTGAGAATTGTATGGTCCAACAGAATTGTAAGTAGATCCACATGACTCAGGGCTTCCTAGGTGCTCCTAGTGGTAAAGAACCCGCCTGCCATTGCAGGAGACATGAGACGTGGGTTTGATCCTTTGGTCGGGAAGATCCGCTGGAGGAGGGCTTGGAAACCTACTCCGGTTTTCTTGCCTGGAGAATCCTATGGGCAGAGACTCCTGGTGGGGTACAGTCCATGGGGTGGCAAAGAATCGGACACGACTTAACATCCATGCATGCCACATGACTGAAATAAAGAGTGTGAGAGGAAAAGAGCAAGAAATAATGTTAGAAACGTAAGTCCAACACTTTGATTTGTGCTGAGTTTCTGGCAGAGGGATAGTATGGTCAAGTTAGACTGCAGAATGTAGAATGGATTACAGAGAGCAGGTCTGAAGTCATGGAGACCTCTTAGAAGAGTGTTGTAAAAATCCAGGTGAGCAGTGGTGGTTCCTTTTCACTAAGGCATTGTCAACATTAAGTGCAGGCAAACCAAAGAGTTCTAGAACTACTTAGTAGTTATAATAAGAAGCTGGTGTTTGCATTTGACAGTGGGGTAAAAGATTGCATCAGTGTGGATATTCTTTCACTGTGATACTCATCCACAGAGATGATGAGTGTGGCTGGGAACAATGATGGCTTTGGGAGAAGATAATACTCAGTTTGGGGCAGGAGGCACCAGTGGCGTATGCAGTGAGTAGCAAGATATGTTCATATGTAGCTCCTGTGGGAAATATGAGCTGCACATTACATCTGGGAGACCTAAATTGTAGTGACAATTGAAAACATCAGTTTAGTCGCTCAGTTGTGTCTGACTCTTTGGTACCCCATGGACTGCAGCATGCCAGGCTCCCCTGTCCATCACCAACTCCCAGAGCCTGCTCAAATTCATATCCATCGAGTCAGTGATGCCATCCAACCATCTCATCCTCTGTCGCCCCCTTCTCCTGCTGCCTTCAATCTTTCCCAGCATCAGGGTCTTTTCCAAGGAGTCAGTTCTTCGCATCAGGTGGCCAAAATACTGGAGCTTCAGCTTCAGCATCAGTCCTTCTGATGAAAATTCAGGATTGATTTCCTTGAAAATTGACTGGTTTTATCTCTTTGCAGTCCAGGGAACTCTCAAGAGTCTTTTCCAACACCACAATTCAAAAGCATCAGTCCATTGAAAACATGGGATGAGGTAAAATTCAACCCCAAAGAGAGCATAAAGAGAAAAAATTTCAAAGAGATAAGAAGAAAACTAGATTAGACTGGTGTGTTAGCACAGGCTACCATATAAAATGCCACAGGCTGGGTGGCTTAAATGACAAAAATTTTTCTCACAATTCTGAAGACTGGAAGTCCAAAATCAGGGTGCCCAAATGGTTGGGTTTCTGGTGAGAACTCACCTCCTGCTTCATGGTTGACATACAACCACCTTCTTGCTTGTCTGTACATGGTGGAGGCAGAGAGGTTGGGGGTGGCGGAACTGGTTTGTTGCTGGATTGCTTTCTGGCAGCACAGAATTTCAGGATGTTTCCCAAATCTTTTCCTTTGATCACCGTAAGCTGCCCAGTTTTCTTTCCAGCCACACAATCCAAAAATTCCCTCTTTTCTTTAAATAGAGTTCGAGTTGTGTTTATGCTCCTAAAATGTTTGAAGACTCCTGACCAATACTGAGATTGTTGGGGTAGAGATGAAGCAAGAACACTGTAATCTGAGGAATCAATAAAAGATGAGAAAGTAAAGTGTGGTTGTTTTGTAAGAGAGTTTCCTTCTTTTCTACAAGAAACATTTACACTCCTGTGCACTGGGCGATTTAGCATTGACCAGAGATGACAGATCCAATGCAGGACACACAGGAGATATGCATTCAATCCCTGAGTTGGGAAGATCCCCTAGAGAAGGAAATGGCAACCCACTCCAGTATTCTTGCCTGGAGAATCCCATGGAGAGAGGAGCCTGATGGGCTACAGTCCCTGGGGGTCGCAATGAGTCAGACATGACTCATGAATGTATGCACACACAGGTGATACATATCTATATCTGAGTGTGAATAAACCTCTTTGATAAAAAGTTCTGCTGAACATCAAAATTTAGAGCCTATTTATGGAACGACCTAATCTTCACATCTACAGTATTGCATGTGAAGCAATAATATTGAATTTTTGCTTAACACTGCAAGAGCAAACATTTTCATTTGTGGAAGATGGCCAAAGCAGAACTTCTCCCTGAACTACAACAGTGGTTTGGGGAATGAAGATGTAAACAGAAACACACGTTCCCGACTTGAATCTTCTCCTTGTCATTCTTCCCCATGGTGAGCGTTCACTTATGCTTTTAGCCAAGATGAGCGCACGGAGGATGAAAAGGCACACCATTGTTAGAACCTGGGAGGAGGGAGGCTGATATAGAAACAGACCTTCTGCAACAGGGAACGTGGTATCTTGTGTTGCTGCCAATTAATTAGTGATGAGTTTGTCGTGTTGCCTGTTGCCCAGGATGATTAATCTGAGCCTGAATCCAACTAAACCATTAAGGAAAGTTCACAGCAAGATAAGCTGTGAGTGACAATGTTACCCTTTAGAAGAAGGGGAGCTGACAGAATGAAATGCAACCCCCTCCCTCCCCCTCACTGGCTTCCTGCCTGTCAGGATAAAATCCCTGAGCTCCTGCCGTGACTAAGGGGTTGGGAAGGATGCTTTAGAGTCAGACAAATAGGGACTATGAGAGCTTAAAGGGGCTTTGGGACATCTTGGTGGTACAGTGGATAAGAATCTATCTGCCACTGCAGGGGACATGGGTTCCATTCCTGGTCCGGGAAGATTCCACATGCCACAGAACAAATAAGTCCATGGGCCACAACTACTGAGCCTGCGCGCTGCAACTATGAAAGCCCGAGTGCCCTGGAACACATGCTCTGCCACGAGAAAAGCCACCACAATGAGAAGTCAATGCACCACAACTAGAGCAGCCCCTGCTCATCAAAACTAGAGAAGGCTCCCAGCAACAAAGCCCCAGTACAGCCACAGATAAATAAGTATTACTGGGGACTCGCTTCTCCAACCTGCTCAGCCCACACATGCAGGGGTGGAGATCCAGAAAGTTCACTTCATTTGTTTACAGATCAAGGCTGTATGTTGTCGGGCTCCTTATTTAACTTATATGCAGAGTACATTATGCGAGATGCCAGGCTGGATGAAGCACAAGTTGGAATTAAGATTGTTGGAAGAAATATCAATAACATTAGATATGAAGATGACACCACCCTAATGGCAAAAAGTGAAGAGGAGCTTCATGGAAAATAGATGGGGGAAAAAAGGAAACAGTGACAGACTTTATTTTCTTGGGCTCCAAAATCACTGCGGATGGTGATTGCAGCCATGAAATTAAAAAATGCTTGCTCCTTGGAGGAAAAGCTGTGACAAATCAAGACAGCATATTAAAAAGCAGAAATATTATTTTGCTGACAAATTTCCATCTAGTCAAAGCTATGGTTTTTCCAGTAGTCATGTATGGATGTGAGAGTTGGACCATAAAAGAAGGCTGAGCACCGAAGAACCGATGCTTTTGAACTGTGCTGCTGGAGAAGACTCTTGAGAGTCCCTTGCAAGGAGATCAAACCAGTCAATCCTAAAGGAAATCAGTCCTGAATATTCATTGGAAGGACTGATGCTGAAGCTGAAGCTCCAATCCTTTGGCCACCTGATGCAAACAGCCAACTCATTGGAAAAGACCTTGATGCTGGGAAAGATTGAAGGCAGGAGGAGTAGGGGATAACAGTGGATGAGGTGGTTGGATGGCATCACCAGCTCCATGGACATAAGTCTGAGCAAACTCTGGAAGATAGTGAAGAACAGGGAAGCCTCTCATGCTGCAGTCCATGGAGTCGCAAAGAGTCAGACATGACTGAGCGACTGAACAGCAACAACCCAGCAAGTTGTTGACTGAGCTGGGGATAAAGCTCTTGTCTTTTGACCCTCAGGGTTGTCCCCTTCCTGCTGTAACACAGAATTCTACTTTCACAGCATTTCTTCTACAGAGGAGAGGTATGTGGGCTTCCCCAGTGGCTCAGTGGTAAAGAATCTGCCTGCAGTGCAGGAGACACAGAAGATGTGGGTTTGATCCCTGGATTAGGACGATCTCCTGAAGGCAAGGCAACCCACTCCTGTGTTCTTGCCTGGAGAATCCCATGGACAGAGGAGCCTGGGCTATAGTCCATGGAGTCGCAAAGAGTCAAACAGAACTGAAGCGACTGAGCACACATGCACAGAGACGAGGTATAATGTTGAACACACTCTGAAAGGATACGGGAGTAGAGGCCTGCAGATCTAAGTTCTGGCCCAGCCTCTGGCATCAGTTTACTCTGTAAAGCAGCAGTAAAAGCAGAAGCTGACGGCCAGTGGGGCACCTAGGTTGCCTTCCACGTGGCTGCTCATTCTTCAGTAGGCCAGATCCACTTCCTTCTGTGATGATCTCAGAGAGGCATTCCATAAGACTGCAAGAACTCTTGATACCTAGACTCCAAAACTTGTACAATATCATTTCCACCACTTTCTAGGAACTTGCCTGGTGGTCCAGTGGTTAAGACTCCACATTCCCAGTGCAAGGGGCATGGGTTTGATCCCTGGTCCAGGAACTAAGATCCCACATGCAGCAATGAAGATTGAAGATCCAGAGTGCTGCAACTAAGACCCAGGGCAACCAAAAAAAAATTTCTACCACTTTCTGTGGATCTAAGAAATTTACTGTGCCAACCCAAACCTGAGGTGTGGGGAGACAGACTCCAGCTCTTGCTGAGAGGAGTAGGCAAATTCACATCACCCGGGATCATATGGGATATCACTTATTTTTTTCACTAACCTTTGCAAATCACATCTTTTGTCTCTGGCCATTTAGGAAATCGAAGTTCCCACAAAACAGCCACATAACCCACTAACTCCATTATCCAAATACACTTTATGCATTTTCTCTGGATCATGTTTCTTATAAGTGAAAGTCACTCAGTCATGTTTGACTCTTTGTGACCCCATGGATTGTCTCCAGGCCAGAATACTGGAGTGGGTAGCCTTTCCCTTCTCTGGGAGATCTTCCCAACCCAGGGACTGAACCCAGGTCTCCTGCATTGCAGGCAGATTCTTTACCAGTGGCTTATAAAGTGCTCCTAATTATTTTGTGGTGGTGGTGGTGGTATAAAGGGGGTGGTACTGAGAGGAAATAAAAGCACATGTATGTAGATCATGCAATCACATATAAGTGTGGGTGTCAGTTTATGTCCAAGTGTATATGTCATTTGATATTTGATACTGTTCAGAAAAGATATCATATGACACAAAAGAATATCTAATATCAAAAGAGAAAGCCCAAATTCAAAATAGATGGAAGATCTTTTTAAAAACAGAAGAGCAATAAAATGGAGTCAGAAATGACTTAAAAAGTGTACCCTTATGTCCTTAGCCACTTTAAAAAATACTTAGTCTGTGCTAGGTCTTAGTTGCAGCATGTGGGTCTTCAGTTGTACCATGTGGGATGTTTAGTTGCTTAGTTTCAGCATGTGAACTCTTAGTTCTGGCATGTGGGATCTAGTTCCCTGACCAGGAATGGAACCTGGGCCCGCGGCATTGGGAACACAGAGTCTTAGCCATTGGACCACCAGGGAAGTCCCTATCCTTACTCACAATTGATAGACAAACTACAAATTTGAATCTAGGCTTCCCAGGAGACCCTATGAAGAGCACAACACAGGACTGCTCTAGAGGGGGATGGACAAAGTAGTGAGTTTTCATTTCGTGGTCATAGAGTCTCCGGTCAAGGCTGCATTCCCTCCATTAGATTTCATGACCTACCCATGTAAGTTTCGCTGCTTTTTCCCTTCATAGCTTGAGTGGAGCTTCCCTATGATCAATTTCAGTTTTGTTTTAAAATGTGACTTTAATGAAAAGCAGAGACCAACTGTGGAGCCACCATGGCCTCTGGGTTCTGTCCTTGGTGCTGAACTAGGGAAAGGCCAAAGGTGGACTGAGCCCCTGATTTCTAAGAGCCTCCAGGGTGTGACTGACAGGGGCCAGGTACGACTCAGAATATGTGTGTGTTTGTCCTGACTGCTGCTTCTAAACCAGGCAGCACTATTTACAATAGTCAGGACATGAGAGGAATGGATAAAGAAGATACATGATGGAACTATTAGTCATAAAAAGGAATGGAATTGGATCATTTGTAGGGAAGAGGATGTCATACAGGAGGAAGGAAGTCAGAAAGAGAAAAACAAATATCATATATTAAGGCATATATGTGAAATCTGGGATTCCCTAGTGGCTCAAATTGTGAAGAATCTGCCTACAATGCAGAAACCCAGATTCGATCCCTGGGTCAGGAAAATTCCCTACAGAAGGGAATGGCAACCCACTCCAGTATTCTTGCCTGGAGAATTCCATGGACAGAGGAGCCTTGTGGGCTGCAGTCCATGGGGTCACAAAGAGTTGGACGAGACTGAATGACTAATACACACACACACAGACACACACATGGAATCTAGGAAAATGGCATAGACGCTCTTATTTGCAACACTGAAATAGAGACACAGACATAGAGAACAAATGTATGGACACCAAGGGGGAAAAGAGGTAATGGGATGAATTGGGAGATTGGGATTGACATATATACACTACTGATACTATATATAATGTAGATAACTAATGAGAACTTACTGGATAGCTCAGGAACTGTACTCTGTGCTCGTGGTGACCTAAATGGGAAGGAAATCCAAAAAAGAGGGAATATATGTTTATGTATAGCTGACTCACTTTGCTATACAGTAGAAACTAACATAACATTGTAAAGCAATTATATCCAATACAATTAGTAATAATAATAATAAACCCAGGCCACTTCTAACACACTTTTTTTCATATCAGATAGTTGGAACCCTACAACAGAGGAGTTAGGTATCCCCATTCAGTTCATCAAGAAAGGCTTGGGTTTCTCTATATTGGCCCCGTCTTTTCATTTCTCTGATCTTTCTATTCAAACTCTGTTACCCAGCTCTGTGCTCACACCAAACCACGTGACAGATTTTCTGAGTTCTATTCCCCCACCTTTTGAATTCCATCTCAAATATCCACTGATCTCCATATTACCATCATGTAATGAGGAGGAAGTCTGAGAGATGCCCTCCTAGTCCTGTAATTGGCCATCTGATTCCTACCAGATAGCACAAGTCACTCGGCCAAGGGGTGGGGGGTGGTTATAGAGAAAGAAAGCTTAACTTTAAGACAAAGTCAGGGAGAAAGCTAAAGACTCTGAGACTGAAAGCCTGTCTCAAAAGTGACCTCTTCCAAAACTTTTGTCTAGGAGCAAAAGTTTTAGGGAGTCAAGCTGAATGAGGATTCTCTGTCTCCTTGCTGCCAGCATTCATGCCTTGGAATTAAAGAAAATATACATGCTACCTTTAGCAGAAAAGTCATTATTGATCTCTGCTCTAGAGAGAAAGAATGCTGCTCTGCATCAAACAAAAAAAAAATTTTTTTTAAAGAACCTGACAAAGCCAAGAATATCCAGGATTTTCTCCTTCCAAATAGTTGTTTATCTTGCTGAGTCTTGGCTACTGTATTAAATAGAAAAATTGAAGCAGCAAACAGATTTTAAATAGACTCCAAAAGATTGAAACAAGTTCTCAGCTGCAGTAGACAACTTAGAAGTCGTCACAAAATGACCCTGTGATTGTTTTAAGAAATTTATTTGTTTATGTATGGATGTGAGAGTTGGACCATAAAGAAGGCTGAGCACTGAAGGACTGATATTTTGGAAGAGACTTCTGATTGTCCCTTGGATATCAAGGAGATCAAACTAGTCAATCCTAAAAGAAATCAGTCCTGAATATTCACTGGAAGGACAGACGCTGAAGCTGAAACTCCAATACTTTGGCCACCTGATGCATAATGCCAATTCATTGGAAAAATTTCCCTGATGCTGGGAAATTTTGAGGGCAGGAGGAGAAAGAGGCAACAGAGGATGAGATGGTTGGATGGCGTCATTGACTCAATGGACATGAGTTTGAGAAAACTCTGGGAAATGGTGAAGGACAGGGAAAGCTGGTGAGCTGCAGTCCATGGAGTCACAAAGAGCTGGATACGACTTAGAGACTGAACAACAAAAACAATTTGTTTATCACACTCTTTCTTTTTTTTTTTTTCCTCTCTCTGTCACACACACACACACTCGCACACACCCCACTGCTAGATTCTCCTCTTCATTATTCCTGCCAAGTGATGTCAATTCCCTGCTTAGACAACTGCAATGCCAAGCATCTGTGTATCTTCAAAGCAGCTCATCCTATCCATGTAAAGTTTTGACCAATGAAAATTATTCCAAACATTCAAATCAAACTCCTCCTCCTTTCAAAACTCCTCCCACCTCTTTGCCTCTGTCCTGATTCCTTGATCCCCAGAGAAAAGTCAGAACTGAATATGTGACAATCCACCAAATCTTTGTTGACAGTAATCATTCTCCCATGGATCTTCTCTTCTTAGTGGGCTTTTTCTTGTTTGTCACTGTAAATTGGCACCTGCACACGCAGGACACACATTCTTCCCTAAAACAAATGAGAAGGTCAGGTTATTTTTGAACAGTTTTGAACTCCCTGTTCTTTACCTCTATGGCTGATCGACCACTAAGTTCTGCTTATTCTACCATTTGCAAAATTCTTATGTAATGCAGGAGCAGAGTCATGTAGTAGTTAGGAGCCCAGATACAGATCTAGACATCCTGGGCTTCAGTCTACCATTTGTAGGCTGCATCACTTGGACCTCAACATCATCAGCTATAAACGTGACGGAGCAACAGTACCTAATTCGTAAGATTGTTCCTTAAATAATGGCCAAATCATGAGCAGGAAGTGATGTTCACCTATTATGCTCCTAGATTTCTTGGTGTGAGGAAATTTGCACCTGGCTACTGCCCAAGGTGGCGCTACCCTCATGGATTTACAAAGGTCCTACACTGGCAAATCCTATATCATCATTTAAAACCACGAGTCTCAAACTCAAGTACTTACAGAGGTCAGGAAGGTAATACAACACAATATGTGTGTGTGTGTGTGTGTGTGTGTGTGCTCAGTCGTGTGACTCTTTGTGATCCCATGGACTGTAGCCCACCAGGCTCCTCTGTCCGTGGGATTTCCCAGGCAAGAATACTGGAGTGGGAGAATGGTTGCCATTTCCTCCTCCAGGGAATCTTCCCAACCCAGCGATGGAACTTGCATTTCTTGTGTCTCCTGCAATGGTGAGTGGATTCTTTACTACTGATCCAGAGGTCATAAAGCTAATACAATACAAAGTAATGAGTGAATTGAGTGGGTGATAAGCATAATGAAAAGGGGAGGTTATGTCCTACCTTGAGTGAGGGAGGTAATTGCTGAATGCCCCACCCTTGTTAATAGCAACATGTCTGTGTGTGTGTGTGTGTGTGTGCACGCGTGCGTGTATGTGAGCCCCTCAGTAGTGTCCAGCTCTTGGCAACTCAGTGGACCGTAGCCCAACAGGTTCCCCCATCCATGGGATTTCCCAGGCAAGAATATGGAGTGGGTTGCCAGTTCCTTCTCCAGGGGATCTTCCCAACCCAGCAACACAGTGTAGTAATTGTTCTAATACTTTTATATGCTAGACGCTGTTTTTTAAAAGTTGCTTAGGGAAGTCCCTGGTGGTCCAGAGGTTAGGACTCCACACTCACTACCCAGAGTCGGGAACTCAATCCCTGGTTGGGAAGCTAAGAAATAATTAAAATTTTAAAATTGTTTACATTAGTTTATTTAATTGCTACAACAATAACAAGACAGGTATTATTATTATTCCCATTTTTTGGACGAGAAAATTCAGGCACAGAGAGGTTTGATACTTTACTCTCAATCACAGAGCTAGGATTCTAAATCAGGAAATCTGGCTCCAGAATTCACATTCTCAAACATTGTACTCTACAACCAAAGGGCTTCCCTGGTAGCTTAGCTGGTAAAAAATCTGCCTGCAACACAGGAGATCCCGGTTCAATCCTTGGGTCAGAAAGATCCCCTGGAGAAGGGATAGACTACCTACTTTAGTATTCTTGGGCTTCCCTGGTGGCTCAGATGGTAAAGAATTAGCCTGTGATGCAGGAGACCTGGGTTTGATCTCTGGGTTGGGAAGATTCCCTGGAGGAGGGCGTGGCTCCAGTATTCTTGCCTGGAGAATCCCTAGGGACAGAGGGGCCTGGGGGGCTATAGTCTACGGGGTCCCAAAGAGTTGGACATGACACTCAGTGACTAAGCACAGCGCAGCACAGCTACAATCAAATCTTTTTATTTAAAAAAGTCAGAAATGCGGATTTTCACATGCAATCATTCACGATTTACATCTTGACAAGGCATTTAAATAAACAAAAATCAGCTGTGCAGACCAGGAAAAATATACTTACGGACAGAATTGGGCTGTGGACCTCTAGTTTAAGATCATTTTTCTAGAGTGTTGGTCTGTTCAGGACAATTCTATCATCTTGAATCCAGGGCAGCTGCCCAGACACTCCAGGTCTCCTATTCTTCTGGAAAAGTCCTGAATGCAATCAAAGCTTCAAAAGTCAGTCCGCAAGATCCCAGCAGTGTCTCCATGAAACTCTGGCTGAATCTCCTGCTCTGGCATTGATTGGTCCAGGGTATCAGGTAGTCACTGCTTGACATTGGCCCATCCTTGAGAGGGTGTTGGAAATTGAGCCCAAGGCAGAGACTGGCCTTGGTTTGCAGATCAATCTTGGAACTTGCTGACAGCCTTTTCACCTTGGGTTTTTTACCTTCCTTCAGGGACCTGAGCACGTAAGAGATGTGTCAGGTGCCAAGTAGGTGTGGCTTAACTTTGTTGTCAAGAATTGGCAGGGTGGAGAGAGGGATTAGAAGAGGGAAAACCCCAAGGAAGTCCCAAGGATGATGAAAAATTGATCACACAATGCACAGAGATGAACAGTGCCCAGGGTGTGCCAGAGAGAACGTTTGAAAATGCAGAGGAAGGAACGTTGATTCAGAGAACTTTTCCCCTCCTTTTCTTTGAGCCTTTCCTTGGATTGCCCCAAATCACACGACAAGTCCTGGTGGAATCAGGCCATGTCTCTTAAGCCTGTGTCAGACTCTGTGTGTCTATCAGTTAGAGAAGAGGAAGGATTTTCCCTGCCTTCCTTCCAAATCTGAAAAATGTCTCTTAATCCTCAGTCCTTCCGTCGGTCTTACCTGTCACTCTCATGGCAAAATCCAGCTCACCTGTGCTTTCAGGAATGATAACAGCCAAATCTCTGATTTAGTGCATTTCCTCCATTATCAACCCCACCTCTTCCTCTGTCAGTTTGAAAGAAGAGATTTTGAATTTTTTTTTTCTCTGCAAAATTCCCCACCCTCCATCTTTTTGGCAGAAACAGATACTGGGATTTCTAAAGGTGGGAAAATAAGTGGTTACATCCTCAAGTTATATTTTTTTTAGCATTTCATGTAACAAATCCTATCAATATTTACCCACCTGTGTTATTTGGATGGTTGTAATTTGCTATGCCTGCTGTATTTTGAACAGCATGGCGGGGGGTTGGGGGGAGCATGTTCCTGCCTCACGGTGTCCAGAAACTCTGGGAATGTGGCTGATAATATTCTTTTAGGGGGACCCCATTCTGTTGGTGGGACTGATGATCATATTCATGGCAACAAAATATATGATGGGATATATGAAAAAAAAAATTATTTATGTACCACAGGAAGGAGAGGTGAGATGAATGGAGAGGGTAGATGGAAGCATATACACTGCTACATGTCAGATGGATAGACAGTCAATGGAAATTCGCTGTATGACTCGGGGAACTCAAACCCAGGCTCTGTAATAACCTGGAAGGGTGGGAAAGGGTGGAAGGTGGGAGGGAGATTCAAGGGGGAGGGGACATATGTACACCCATGGCCAATTCGTGATGGTGTATGGCAGAAACCAAAGCAATATTGTAAAGCAATTATCCTTCATTTAAAAATAAATAAATTAAAAACTCACATAGCTTATAAAATTATTTCCTTATAGGTGTAATGAGTGTTCGTTGTAAACCTATCTTAGAAACTATAAAAGAGATGAAGAGAATATTCGCTCCTGTTTCTTTCCATCAGTGAGACATTTAGCACTTTGAAATATAGTCTCCCTTGCATCTCTTCAGAATAACACTGTAAGTAAATATTAATATCCAGATTTATTTTTTACTCTAATAGCATCCCTACAGTATTAAAGACTTAAAATGTCTGCATGGTGTTCCAACACACTGATGTGCAATAACATTTTAATCCATCCCCTTGTGGTTCAATATTTAGGTGATTTCCAATATTTTGCTTCCATAAATGCTACTTGGATAAATATTCCTGCTCATCATTCTTTGGATCTCATGTTATTACCTTAGGTTATTTGAATGAGTCAGATGAAACAGATTTTTTTCTTTTCTTCTTATCTTACTTGGAAAATAATTGCTTTACAATGTTGTGTTGGTTTCTGCCATACAACAACGTAAATCAGCCTTAAGTATACATATGTCCCCTCCATTCTGAACCTCTCTCCCCCCAATCCAACCCCATTCCACATTTCTAGGTTGTCCCAGAGCATTAGATTGAACTTCTTGTGTATACAGCAACCTCCTCCCAGCTAGCTGTTTTACATATGTGATGTATATGTTTCAAAGCTACTCTCTCAGTTCTTCCCACCCTCTCCTCCCTCTTCTGTGTTCACAAGTCTGTTTTCTATCTCTGTGTCTCTATTCCTTCCCTGAAAATATGTTCATCAGTACCATTTTTCTAGATTCCATACATGTGCATTAATATACAATATTTATTCTTTTAAGTCTACTGATGATTTTGTAAGAAAGTGGTACAAATTTATCCTGTGAGGTCTTCTGAGACTGGGTCTATATCAGTCTATATTAGGGGCTTCCCTTTGTCCTGAGGGAGAAAACATTTTGAGAAATAGAGAATGCTGTGGCGGGGTTTAGATTTATAATAGCATAGTCAGGAATGGTGTTCCTTTGTGACTGTTATGGACTGAATGTCTGTATCCCCCCAGATTCATATCTTGAAACCTTACCTTGCAATTGAATGGTATTAGGAGGTAGGGCCTTTAAGAAGTAATAAGGATCAGATGAAATTATGAGGGTGGAGCCCTCATAAGTGGAATCAGTGCCCTTATAAGGGTCACAAGAGAGGGACAGTGCTTTCTCTCCCTGCTCCCTACCACGTGGGTATACAGCAAGAAGTCAGCTTGGCACATGGCAGAAGAGAGCTCTCATCAGATCCAGACCAAATAGGGAAAGAAGGGTAGCGTGAATTAGAAGATTGGGATTGATGTATATACACTCAGTTCAGTTCAGTTGCTCAGTCGCGTTTGACTCTTTGCGACCCCATGAATTGCAGCACGCCAGGCCTCCCTGTCCATCACCAACCCCCGGAGTTCACCCAGACTCACGTCCATCGAGTCACTGATGCCATCCAGCCATCTCATCCTCTGTCGTCCCCTCCTCCTCTTGCCCCCAATCCCTCCCAGCATCAGAGTCTTTTCCAATGAGTCAACTCTTCGCATGAGGTGGCCAAAGTACTGGAGTTTCAGCTTTAGCATCATTCCTTCCAAAGAAATCCCAGGGCTGATCTCCTTCAAAATGGACTGGTTGGATCTCCTTGCAGTCCAAGGGACTACTATGCATAAAATAGATCACTAATGAGAACCTACTATATAGAACAGGGAGCTCTTCTCAGTGCTCTGTGGTGACCTACATGGGAAGGAAATCTAAAAAAGAGGGGATATATGTGTATATGAAATGGTTGGATGGCATCACTGATTCAATGGACACGAACTTGGGTGAACTCTGGGAGATGCTGAGGGACAGGGAGGCCTGGCGTGCTGCAGTCCAAGGGGTTGCAAAGAGTTGGACATGACTTAGTGACTGAACAACAACAGCCACAATATGTATGTGTAGCTGATTCACTTTGCTGCACAGCAGAAACTAACACAACATTGTAAACTGACTCTACTCCAATAAAAAAGAAGAAAAGAACCAGACCGTGCTGGCACCCTGCTCCCAGACTTCCAGCCTCTGGAACCGTGAGAAACACATGTATGTTATGTATAAGCCACTGGGTCTATGATGCTCTGTTATAGCAGCCCATACTGACCAGGACAATGACAGACAGCTGAATGAGGTGAGAAAGAGCCATCCACCCATCTAAAGGAAGAAGTGCCCCCAAGGATAGAGCAGATACAAAGTTTCCCAGGCAACAAAGGTTTGATTTAGCAAAGGAAGGTGGTCTGACTATCGGCTTCATGCTTCCCGAGAGAGCAAGAAGGGGAAGTTAACCTCAGGTGCTCCCTGCTGGCACAGTTCTCAGGGTTTTCTGAGACACTTACCTTCGAAGCACTTGCTGGAAGGTAGGGAAATATACTCAGGTGTCTGATCCGAATCATGGATGCCTGCCACTCAACTGAAAAAAAAGGAGATTTTCATTCAAATACAGTAAGTCCCCATACGTGTGAACCTTCAAGTTGTGATCTTTTCAAAGATGCGAACATGCATTCCCACGGCCGTCTGGCGAACATCATCCTGTGTACACATCCCCTACATGTTGTTGAGCCTTTATATACTTTACTGCCCTGTATAGAATACAGTAGCACAGTTCTCTGTATTTCAAGCCCAGCATGTCTAGAAGAGAGTGTGAAAGCATCAGTGACATAGCTGGTACTTTTCAAGGTGCTGCACTGTAAGATTAAAAATGTTTTCTTTATTTTTTGTGCTTTTAAAAAATATATTATTTGCATGAAAAGTATTATAAAGCTATTATGGTACATTACTAGATAGCTGATTGTGTTAGCTGGGTACTAGGCCAACTTTGGTGGACTTACAAATGTGCTCTTGGAATGGAACTCATTCTTATGCAGCGTGACTGCTCACTTGCTTCAGTCGTGTCTGACTCTTTGCAACCCCATGGACTGTAACCCTCCAGGCTCCTCTGTCCATGGAATTCTCCAGGCAAGAATACTTGGAGTGAGTTGCCACGCCCTCCTCCAGGGGATCTTCCTGACCCAGGGATCGAAACCAAGTCTCATTTCTCCTGTGCTGGCAGGTATGTTCTTTACCACCAGCACCACTCCAGCAGGGGACTTACTATATAAAGATGCTCCCTTCCTCATGGAAGCTCTCCACAGGCTTCCTGGGCACAACCCTGTCCTTCTGATGGTTCAGAAGTTCACAGAGGTTGTAGATTTTGAGGGACCCCACTAAGTCAAAAGGAACTGATGATGAAATTCTTGCTGGAAAAAGTCCTCCTCTGAAAACTCTAGTTTCCATTAATTTATTACCTTTACTAATGATTGACATCAATATATTATCAATAATGAAAATAATAACACACAAATACTAAGCAATGATCTCCCAGGCATTTTGCTAAAAGCTTTACATGGATTATCTCATTTTCATCATTATGACAAGCTTAAGAAGTCAGTAATGGGAGTTTCCTGGTGGCCTACTGGTTAGGATTCTGGGTTTTCACTGCCTTGGCCCAAGTTCAATCCCTCATCAGGGAAGTGGGATCCCATAAACCACAGGTAAAGCCAAAAAATAAAAATAAAAAAATAAACAAAAAAATATTTTTAAAAAAGAAGTCAGTAGGATTACTATCTTAATGTTACAGAGAAAGAGGAAACCAGGGTCTAGAGTGGTTCAGCAATTTCTCCAGGAACACAGAACTGGACGTTAATGGAGCTGGGATTTGAACCCACTTCTGTCTGATGAACTCTGCCTTTCGATTTGCTTCACAGAGGGAGCTCTGTCCAAGCCACAGTTTATCTAGCGAATTGCTAATGTGTGGCCTTTTGGAAGAGTTTATCCAGTTAACTAGGTGCTGGGGAAGGAGAGCTGGAAATTCCCGTCTAACGCAGCCTGGCCGCCATGCTGAGATCTGGCCTCATTATGGCTCTCAGAGCCTGGGGAAGGCTCAGTGTGTCAGAAGGGCACATACACCCCTCTGCTGCCTGCCACTGAGTTCTGGTCACTGACGGAGTGGGAAGCTCCCTGGGCAAGGCGCCTAGAGGCCTGTCCCTAAATCCACTTGGCTCAAATGAGCAGTCTCCTTGGCTCCCCCTGGAGCTGCAAGAGTTAGGCAAAGACTGCCTCAGAGGGAACCCGCAGAAGGACGCTCAGAAGGGCAGCCAGAAGACTTCCTGCTCACATGATAAAGTCCAGCTGAGATATTCCTCCCCCTTCTTCTAAACCACACCCTCCAAAGACAATCACTTACTCCTTTATTGTACTGAATGTCACTGGTGGCTAAGAATGTAAAAATTCATTTACCACACTCTCATTAGCACTTGCCTCATAAGGCAATCACTGCTCTAATCACTTAGATACTCATCAGGGAAGGCTTCTCTGGTGGCTCAGATGGTAAAGAATCTGCCTGCAGTGGAGGAAACCTCATTTCGATCCTGGATTGGGAAGACCCCCTGGAGAAGGGAATGGCAACCCACTCCAGTAATCTTGCCTGGAGAATTTCATGGACAGAGGAGCCTGGTGGGTGACAGTCCATGGAGTTGCAAAGAGTCGGACATGGCTTAGCGACTAACACTTTTCGGGCTTCCCTGGTGACTCAGATGGTAAAGAATCTGCCTGCAATTCAAGAGACCTGGGTTTGACCCCTGGGTTGGGAAGATCCCCTGGAGAAGGGAATGGCTACCCACTCCAGTAATCTTGCCTGGAGAATTCCCTGGACTGGTGGGTTACAGTTCGTGGGGTCACAGAGTCAGACGCAACTGAGTGTCTCACATTTTTTTCACTCATCAGGCACAGAGATATTATGTAATTTTCTCAGGGTCACACAGCAGTAGGGTCAAGAGCTCAGATTCAAATATAGAATGAGTGGCTCCAGAATCATATTTTATTTATCTACTATTTTTTTAAATTGGAGTATATGTGCTTTACAGTGCTGTGCTAGTTGCCGCTGTACATCAGTGTGACTCAGCCATAAGTAAGTATATATATATGTATATCCCCTCCCCCTTGAGCCCCCCTCCCAGTCCTTCCCCCCATCTCACCCCTCTAGGTCATCACAGAGCACCGAGCTGAGCTCCCTGTGTTATACACCAGCCTCCCTCTAGCTATCTATTTCACGCATGGCAGTGTATATATCGGAGAAGGCAATGGCACCCCACTCCAGTACTCTTGCCTGGAAAATCCCATGGATGGAGGAGCCTGGTAGACTGCAGTCCAAGGGGTCACTGGGAGTGGGACATGACTGAGCGACTTCCCTTTCACTTTTCACTTTCACACATTGGAGAAGGAAATGCAACCCACTCCAGTACTCTTGTCTGGAGAATCCCAGGGACAGGAGAGCCTGGTGGGCTTCCATCTATGGGGTCGCACAGAGTTGGACATGACTGAAGCGACTTAGCAACAGTGTATATATGTCAATCCAGCTCTCTCAGTTCCCCAGATACAGATGTAAAGAATGGACTTGTAGACTCATACTCTTAACTGCTCTGTAGAACTGAGATGAGCAGATCCAGGTCCCCATCCTGGCTTTACCTCATCCCCCTCTGCCTTTGTGGGCACAGTCTTGAAGACTTCTGTGTCTCAGTTTCCCCATCAGTGAAATGCAGGTGCTAGTTCTACCTACA
The DNA here is from genome assembly GCF_003369695.1 of Bos indicus x Bos taurus. Taxonomy (NCBI): domain Eukaryota; kingdom Metazoa; phylum Chordata; class Mammalia; order Artiodactyla; family Bovidae; genus Bos; species Bos indicus x Bos taurus. Next base: position 30,471,994 of record NC_040100.1, on the reverse strand, counting down.
CCATCAGATTACTGTGAGGATTCAGTGAAATGGCAGACATGAAGCTCCAGGAAGGAGTGTGGTTTCCCAAAAGGACTCACCCCCCCAAGTTTTCTGTTCAGCCTCCATTTCCATCTCCATGCCCCTATTTCAAAGCCGTGTAGGAACACCCCTGTTGGCCCAGTAGTTAAGACTGTACTTTCACTGAAGGGCTGTTCAGTTGCTAAGTCATGTCCAACACTTTGCTACCCCAAGGACTGCAGCACACCAGGCTTCCCTGTCCTTCACTGTCTCCTGGAGATATCTCACTGCAAGGGGATGGGTTCAATCCCTGGTTGGGGAACTAAGATCCCACATGCAGTGCGGTGCAGCCAAAAAATTTAAAAAAACAAAACAAAACAAAACAAAAAACAGCAACAACAAAAAAGCAGTCCAGCTGTTTCTATCCTCCAGGATGTGAAACTTTACCTTGATTCAAGCAAAAGAAAGCATTCAAGGTGATGGAGGGAAGGGGAACAAGAGTCGAGAAGTAGTGGGCTCTTGCCCACCTTTCCCTCTAACAATCCTGAATTTCATGAGGTGCTGACTTCCCAGACTCGATCCACCCCCGATCCCATTTCTGAGTGGGACCCCATGATGTAACAGACTGGGAAGACAAGCCAGCTTCCCTAGAACAAGGACCTGGTTTTGGAGCTTCTCTGCAAATGTAACCCTGTTCCTTCCCCGCCCTTCCCCCAGACTAGCTCATCCACATGCGCCCTCCAGGAGGAAAAGCAGAGAGGTGCAGCGTTCCTTGCATTTCCCCTCTGCCATCTAGTCCACCCCCATCGGCAAAACGCACACTGGCATTACTGGAGATCTCATTTACTAATTGGGAATCAGAGCCCCTTTAGGAGAGAACTGGGCGATTGTGGAGGAGCCGAGCTGCAATGAAAGAATTTAATTTAAAGAACGAGTCGATTCAATTGAATCCCGAAAATCATTCTGATGTGCTCCCAGCGGAGTCTATTTAGCATCAGTGAGTGCGCCTGTGTCATTGCCTCCTGGCTGCACGCTCCCAGCCTGGGGGGAAGTCGTGCAGAGGGACCAGGTTTCCTTTCGGAGAAATGGGGATTCTGCCAACCGCACAAACTGGGGGCTCTTCTCAGCCCTGTGAGAGGATCGCTCTCTTTCCTGCTCCCCGTACCCTCCGCCCCCTCCATTCATGGAGCACCTCCCTTTCTTTGTCCATATTCACTCTGGCTCCTCCTCCCCTCTCCTCTTTTCTCTACTTCTTCCTTTGCTTCTTTCAAAAATGCCATTAGGGGACTTCCCAGTTAGCAGTTAACTGTTCCAGTTAAGACTTTCACACTTAAGGCTCTGTGCTTCCACTGCAGGGTATGGGTTCCATCCCTGGTCAGGGAACTAAGATTCTGCACGGCACAGCCAAGCAAAACAAACAAATCCGCTAAAGCTTATGGAATCATTGCTTCTCTTCTTTTTAAAAAACATGCTATTAAAATAGCCAAATTCATAGAAGCAGAGGGTAGAATGGTGGTTACTAGGGGCTGGAGGGAGAAATTGGTCAAAGTTTACAAAGTTTAGTACTCAAGGCAAATAAGTTATGGAGACAAAATATACAGCAGTGTGGGCTTCCCTCATGGCTCAGATGGTAAAGAATGCCAGTGCAGGAGACGTAAGAGATGTGGGTTCGATCCCTGGGTCAGGAAGATCCCCTGGAGGAGGAAATGGCAACCCACTCCAGTATTCTTGCCTGGAGAATTTGACGGACAGAGGAGCCTGGTGGGCTACAGTCCATGGGGTCACACAAAGTCAGACACAACTGAGCGATGGACCCTTTCACTTTTCATGCAGCAGGTTGAGTGAACTTGGATGCACAGGGCAGCAGAAGAAACACAGGTTTTGAAAGTTCGGCCAAGACATTGGCTCGGAACCCGATTCCACCCAATTTATTTTCTTTGAACCTCACCATTCTCCTTGTCAAATGAGGGTAATCTTGTGTACCTTGCAGAGTTCTTGTGAAGGCTAAAGAAGATAGTGTGTAGAATGTGCCTGACACAAATTAGAGACTGAACTGATGGGGATAATGGTGCAATTTTGCTGTTGCAGAGGAATTGCAGTGTCTGGGGTGAAGAGAATACACTGATGTTTAAAGATGTTGGGCAGTGGGAGAAGGTTTTGTTAGAGCATGGGGTGATTGGATCTAGGCTGCTCATTTCCTTCCTCGTGGTGCTGGAGGACCTAGACTTTTGTCTCTTGGTCCAGCTGAGTCATGATTGTTAATGGGAAACCAGGAGAGCCAGCTATCTGACTGTGTAATCTCTTGTTTCTGCCCCTAAAGAACTGAGATGTGCAGGCGGAAATTAACCTGCCCCCACTGCTTTCTTTTTAAAAAAGAAATCAAAGTCCATAGCTTGTGTCCCTGTGTGAGCTGGACAGAGCCCAAAGCCTATCCTGGGATACATAGTTCTTACTTAACCTGACAGAGATTAGTTCCTCTGACTCTGAAAGGTAAATAAAGATATGAGCAGGCAGATACCCAGGGAGGAGTGAATGGAGTGAATGGAGCCCTGTGGCCTGAGTTCTTTCCAGGCAGGACCTTGGCTGCAACCAGACTAAGCTGCCTGCCTCTGCCTCTGTTCATATCATCCTAGCATCAGCACCCCTTCTGCCCTGTTCTATCCCACAGGAGCAACTTGCTTCCCTGAGATAGTCTCGCCTCCTCCAGGAAGCCTTCCTCCATGCAGCTTTCAGTAATCAGTGAAAATGGCAATGACTTTTATGCCTCAGAGTCCTGATAACTCTAAACTTAAAGCATTCATGTTTTTTTCTCCACCTGTAAAAAAGTGAGATGAAGCAGTTCCTCAAAACACTAAACAGAATCACTACTGTTGTTGTTCAACAGCTCAGTTGTGTTCAACTTGTTGCCACCCCATGGACGGCAGCACGCCAGGCTTATCTGTCCTTCGCTATCTCCTGGAGTTTGCTCAAACTCATGTCCACTGAGTCGGTGATGCCATCCAACCATCTCATCCTCCATCGCCTCTTCTCCTTCTGCCTTCGGTCTTTCCCTGCATCAGGGAATTTCCCAATGAGTTGGCACTTCACATGACAATTTTGCTCCTAGGAATATATACCAAAGAACCAAAAAGCAGATACAAAAATTCCTGTATACACAAAAATAGCTAGCTAGTGGGAAGCTGTTGTATAACACAGGGAGCTTAGCTCAGTGCTCTGTGATGACCTATAGGGGTAGGATGGGGCGGGTTGGGATGGAGGCTCAAGAGAGAGGGGATATATGTGTACTATAGCTGATTCACGATGTTGTATAGCAGAAACTCACACAACTTTATAAAGCAATTATACTCCAATAAAAAAATCCTGTTCACAGTAGCATTATTCACAGTTCCTAAAAGATGGAAACAGCCCAAATATCCATCAAAGATGAATGGATAAACAAATTGTGCTGTATCCATGCAAGGGAATATTATTCAGCCATAAAATGGAATGCGGTACCAGTACATGCTACAGTGTGGATGAATGTCAGAAACATTATGTGAAAGAAACCAGACACAAAAAGTCACCTATGTGTGATTCCATTAATGTGAAATATCTAGAAGAGGTAAATCCATAAAGACAGACTGCAGGTCAGTGGTTGCCCGGGGCTGAGTGTGGGGTGGGAAGGAAATGGACAAAAAGTGCATAATGGGAACAAGTTTCCCTTTAAGGGTGATGAGAATTATTTGCATCTATGAAGAAATGGTGGCTACACAATATTCTGAATGTACTAAATGTCACTGAGTTGTTCACTTTAAAATGGTTAATTTTATTATGGTGAAATAATTTCATTATTTGACATTGTTTTCAAAATGGGAGGATCAGAAAAACTACCCCCTAAAGTGGTTGGGTGACAGTGAAATGCAAATGCACTCTGTGGCTTAACAATTGTCACTCAATAAATGCTGTTTCCCATTCTCTTCCCAGACTTAATCTTTTTTCAGACTGTACAGATCACATCCCTGGGTTCTCTTAGCATAGCTGGGTTATCCTTAAATTTAAAAGGACTGTATTAATTGCATAGGGACTTCCCTGGTGCTCTGCAGTAAAAATCCACCTGCAATGTAAAAGACACAGGTTTGATCCCTGGATCGGTAAGATCCCCTGGAGAAGGAAATGGCAACCCACTCCAGTATTCTTGCCTGGGAAATCCCATGGACAGAGGAGCCTGGAGGGCTACGACCCTTTGGGTCCAATACTTATTGTACACGACTTAGCAACTAAACCACCAGCACCCATTAATTGCTTAGGGAAACCAAATGAAATTCTTTTAAAGAAGGAAATGTACACAAAAAAACCCTCTCCACCCTGATTTCTGTCTATACTACAGTTTTGTGGGGTCTGATTCTTGGTCCACTTCCAATCTCTATCTTGGGGCATCCACACTCTTGGAGGACCAATGGGATCTTACAGTTCCTTCCTTGTAATTTTCAATTTCTAGTTCTGGGAAGATTTGTATAGCAGTGTCTTCCACCATGCAGAAGCCTTGTTTCAGATATCTTGACCTTCATGGATAAAATGGTAATAATTATAACAACAACAACAATGGTAAAGGTTGCTGAATTTCCCTGGTGGCCCACTGGTTAAGACTCCATGCTTCCAATGCAGGGGACGCGAGTTCCATCCCTGGGTGGGGAACTAAGATCCCACATGCTGCACAGTACAGCCAAAAAATAAAAACAAAATAAAAATAAATTTTAAAAACAGGTAAAGGTTGCTTTTGTTTACTGAGGAGTTACATTGCTTTGGGAACCACTCTAAGAGTTTTTATGTGCATTTTTAGTCCTCACAAAAAACTTACAAAATGAGTCCTACTTTTAACCCCATTTTACAGATGGAGACTTAGAACATGAGTGAGGTCAAGCAACATGGCCAAGGCTGGAACACAGAACTAATGAATGGATGAACTGAGTTTAGAGATGGACTGCCATCCACCGAATACCCAGGAGTAGAGGGGTTGGCTCCTGTTTTCCGGGAGGGGTGCAGGGCAGGAGTTCAAGATGGTTCTTAGAGGAAGCACGCGAAAGCAAGTGATGGACACCCTAGTCTGGACCTGTTCTGAGAGACAAGGTCAAGATATTCCAGGCAGAGGCTCCTAAGGTATCTCCCAGTGATCCCCGTCACCAGGTATTTAGGCTCTCATTTAGTCATCTCTCTAGGATGGCCTGGTTTTTATTTTTGTTCAGTCTCTAAGTAATATGTCCAACTCTTTTCGACCCCATGAACTGCAGCATTCCAGGCATCCCTGTCCTTCACTATCTCCTGGAGTTTGCTCAAATTCATGTCCATTGAGTCGGTGATGCCATCCAACCACCTCATCCTCTGTGATCCCCTTCTCCTCCTGCCTTCAGTCTTTCCCAGCATCAGGGTCTTTTCAAACAAGTTGGCTGTTTGCTTCAGGTGGCCAAAATATTGGAGCTTCAGCTTCAGCACCAGTCCTTCCAATGAATATTCAGGGTTGATTTCCCTTAGGATTGACTGGTTTGATCTCCTTGCAGTCCAAGGGACTCCCAAGAGTCTTCTCCAGCAGCACAATTTGAAAGCATCAATTCTTCAGGCTGACCTGGTTAGTTGGCTTCTAATAAATATGTGGCCAAAGTGATGGGCTGTACTCCTGAGATTAGGTTACAAAGACTCTGGTTCCGCTTCATTTACCCTCTCTCGCTCATTCTCTCTTTCCCCTGCTCTCTCTTGGATGGAATCCACCTGCTGTGTTGTAAGCAGCCCCAGGAAGCAGTCCAAGTGGCAGTCAGGACCTGTGGCTTCTAACAGCTGCATGAGTGAACCTGGACATGGACTGTTCTCCAGTTGATCCTTGAGATGAAGACTACAGCTTTGTGAGGCACCTTGAATTAAATGACTGAACAAAATCACACGAGATTCCTGACCCACAAAAACGGTAAAGCATATTCCATGCTAGAGGGGCCATATATCCTGAATGCACGGGCCTCTCGTGCACTGTCCCTGCTGTTGTTTTCCCTTGGCTTATGGTTGAGGCTGTAAGCATTCAGACATCCAGGGATGAGCTATCCCAGGGACCTCCCAGTGCAGAAAGGGGGTTTGCTTTCTGTTCCAGGAAAAGCACAGGATAGCTGCCTGTTTTGTACTTGCTGTATAAAAAGTCTAAAAATCACAGAACCTGATGCCAGTTATTATGCTGACTGTAGACATGATTAATTGGTTGTCTATTCCAAGCATTAACACTTATTCCCATAGATACCTGATTACAATGACTAATTAGACAAACGTTCTTTTCAAAACCTGCTTGAATTATAACTCTAGTGTAATAAACCCCTAAGTCTTTATTCAATTTGTACATGATTTTTTCCCCCTGCGCTTTCTTTTACAGGAATCGATAAGTTGTTTAGACACATTTAATAGAGAGGAAAAGAACAAAATTAGTTTTTGCCACTTTATGAAAGTCTTACCTCTAAAATAAAAAGACCATCCTTTTAATCCACTCAATGAGTTGGAATTTTCAGGAAAATTTAGATGGGCTCTTTTCCATGATGGGCTTCCGTAGTGGCTCAGATGGTAAGAAATCTTCCTGCAATGCAGGAGACCAGGGTTCAATCCCTGGGTCAAGAAGATCCCCTGGAGAAGGGAATGGCAACCTACTCCAGTGTTCTTGCCTGGAGAATCCCATGGATAGAGGAGCCTGGCGGGCTAAAGTCCATGGGTCACAAAGAGTTGGACACAACTGAGTACCTAACACTTTCACTTCACTGTCTCCATGATTAGGTGAGGACGACTAATGGTCTTGCCAGCAACTGAAGTTGGATCGCCTTGTACATAAAATGAACTGGCTCTCACAGAGCTCCTTGTGTTTATTCTGGGTGCCATACATCACAGACCCGGGCAGTTTGTTTTCTGTTCCTGCCTTGTGCTTCATCTCATGCTTATGTTTCCTCTGCTCTTTCATGACATTCAAAGTGCATCTGGGATGCTAAAATCCTCTTAGAAAATAATTATTTTGAGGCATCACATGAATAATAGGACTGTGGGAAAAAAAGGAATAGAATGTTCTGGGACTTTTTACCCCCCAAAGCAGCAGAGCGTATGAACTGCTCTATTATATTCATCAAAGTAGTCTTTGTTCCAGGATCATCCTCTTAGGGGAGTATCTTGTTCCGATGCTCATAAGTGAGGATGTGAGGAAAAGCATCAGATGTATTTCAGCTGTCATTGTTTGAGGAGGTGAAATGGCAAGACAAAAGACTTGCCCCTGCTGTCCTGACCTCGTCTTTCTCCATATCCTCTAACCAGCATGCTGAGGGGCCCGAGGTAACATTATTCAAATTAGACCATTTAGGCAGGAAAACAGGTGGAGATGATGTCAACCACATAGTGTATCTTCAGCATGGGTCTCAGGCAAACATTTTGGATATCACAAAAATGCAGCTCCTTCAAATTCTCTCCTGCCAACCCTGTTCCATTTCCAGTATAACCCCTAACAGAGCCATACCTTGGACTTCCCAGTTGGTACTAGTGGTAAAGAACCTAGCTGCCAATGCAGAAGACATAGGAGACACAGGTTTGATCCCTGAGTTGGGTAGATTCCTTGGAGGAGGTTATGGCAACCCACTCCAGTATTCTTGCCTGGAGAATCCCATGGATGGAGGAGACTGGCAGGATACAGTCTATAGGGCCATGCAGGGTCAGACACGACTGAAGTGACTTAGAACACACATAGACATACCTTAGGAGACAAGGCATATGGGAAGAGATGGAGAAAACTTTAACATAAAAGAGGGTGTACAGTGATGATTTTAGTGTTTTGCCATCCATTTAATCATTATACCATCTCAGATTCTTTACCATCTGAGCCACCAGGGAAACCCAATCATTATACACAGGATACTTACCATTTGCCAGGCATTGTTCCAGATGCTGAAACCTTTTTATTGAGAAAGCTAAAATTCCAAATGGGTCACGATAATGCTCCTGGGACCTACAGACCAAATCTTTAAAAAAATGCAAGCTATTGTATTTTAAATATTAAATAAACTGCAAAGATATTTTTAAATCTTTTCTACCCAACCCATACTTAAGACAGTTTTAACTAAGTTCAAGAACTGTGATCAGGCTTAAAAAACCTTTTTTTTTGTTTTTTACTGTGAAATATTTAGGATGCAAAACAAGTGTAAAGAATATTTTAGTGAGCTTTCAGGTCTTTACTACATGGTTTAAGAAATAAAACAACGTAAATTTAACTGAGATCCTTTGAGACACTTCCTTAGCCTCATTTTGCCCTGTCGACACACAGAATTGCTATCTTGATTTTTATGTTATCATTCCTAGAGGCATGTTTGTTTAATAGAGGAATTCTAACTCATTAAGATAGGGATGAAAGAAAGAGTATTTTTGTGCAATTGTATGTCCATTTGCTGCTGCTGCTGCTAAGTCGCTTCAGTCGTGTCCGACTCTGTGCGACCGCATAGACAGCAGCACATCAGGCTCCCCCGTCCCTGGGATTCTCCAGGCAAGAACACTGGAGTGGGTTGCCATTTCCTTCTCCAATGCATGAAAGTGAAAAGTGAAAGTGAAGTCATTCAATTGTGTCCAACCCTCAGCGACCCAATGGACTGCAGCCTTCCAGGCTCCTCCATCCATAGGATTTTCCAAGCAAGAGTACTGGAGTGGGTTGCCATTTCCTTCTCCAATGCAGGAAAGAGAAAAGTGAAAGTGAAGTCGCTCAGTCGTGTCTGACTCTTAGAACCACCCTCTTTTGAAGAATTCTAAAAAAAAAAAAGACAGTTGAGAGATGGTTTGAATGTTGGATATCAATTCTCCACTGTGCTATAGTGAATGGCATTAATTTCACACTTGAACATTCACATTTTCTACTGAAGGGTTACCTTCTAAGGGTGCTTTGGTTGTAAAAGATGGGGGAGCCTAGGTGGGATCCAAGGCTGAGAATGTACGAAGGAACTGAGTCAAGGTCTGGGAGATACTTCCTCTCTCACATCTCTGCTTCTCTCTATGTGTCTGTTAGATATTTCCTGCTCAGCATGCAGACTTTCTCCAAAACAAGGGTATTCACAGGGCTCCTAGAAGCTGAAGCTCCAAAACTTTGGCCACCTGATGCAAAGAGAGTCGTCTCATTGTAGAAGACCTCATGTTGGGAAATATTGAAGGCAAAAGGAGAAGAGGGTAGCAGAGGATAAGATGGTTAGATAGCATCACCAACTCAATGGACATGAATTTGAGCAAACTCTGGGAGATAATGAAGGACAGGGAAGCCTGACGTGCTGCAGTCCATGGGGTCGCAAAGAGTCGGACATGACTTAGCAACTGAACGACAACAACATATGTGTGTGTGTGTGTGTGTATCTATATAAAGCGTGTGTGCGTGTATCTATATAATGTGTGTGTGTGTGTGTGTGTGTGTGTATGCATGTATGGTGGTGTTGGTTTAGTTGCTAAGCCGTGTCTGACTTTGCAACGCCATGTCCTGTAGCCTGCCAGTCTCCTCTGTCCATGGGATTTCCCAGGCAATTCTGGAAGTGGGTTGCCATTTTCTTCTCCAGGGGATCTTCTTGACTTAGGGATCAAACCTGCATCTCCTGCACAGGCAGGCAGATTCTTTACCACTGAGCCACCAGGGAAGCCCCATATACATGTATACCTGTATATATACATATTCATATATACTATATTTTATATATTACATATTATATCTTTTATTTACATGTTGTATGTATATATATGTGTATTATGACACTCAGTTAAATTTGAATTTCAGATTTAAAAAGAAAGGTTTTTTTTTTTTTTAGTGTGTTTTCTTTCCAATATTTGGACATACTTAAATAAAAAAATTCTGTATTTTTTGTCAAAAATCTAAACTTCAGTGGGAATCCTCTATTTTATCTGGCCATTCTAAGTAGGTTCTACAATACATATTTTAAGCCCAACCCCATGAAGAGACGGGCTTTCCCTCCCTCTCAGTTCCTGGGAGGGAAAGGACTCTGATTGGTCCAGCTCACTTGGACAATGACTTGGAGGATGTAAAAAAAAAAAAATCAGCTCTGGGCTGAGTCATGTTGTTTAAGCAGGGCTTCTAGAAGACCATCTGGGGGGTAAGGGGAGCAAATATGGAAGGTGACTGTGAGGTAGGAAGATACAAAATTTGCACTACTAAAAAATCTGTGTTTACAGGCTAGTGGAGATTGCTCTCTTTGGTCCCTTCTGCTTTCATTTCTCTAGGACAATGTGTTATAATGTGGTAGTTAGGAGCGCAGGCTCTGGAGTCTGCCTCCCAGCCACAGTTTCTCCCCCCCCCCACCCACCAGTGCTATCATCCCGTCCAAGTTATTTGATGTCAGTTTCCTTATCAACAAAAAAGTTATGATAATAGTAACTATTTCATAGACTGTTGTGAAAATTAAGTGAGTGGATGATATGTGAAGTCCTTAGTACCCTGCTTGAAAAATAGTAAAATTTTACAACTGTGTTTTATTCTTCTCCTGAAATAACAGTGGTTTTTCAGGAAGGATGTCTAGGAAGAGGGATAGAGATCTAGTTTCATTTATTAAAACCACCGTAACCCAACCTTCAGCTTTATTCTTCCAAATCTTGAAGTCCAGAAGTCTATGAATATTTCTTTAAAGGCCCAAGTTGTAAATATTTTAGACTTCATCGGTTATTGGATTTTTGTTACAGTGACTCAACCGAGCTGCTGTAGCAGCCACTGAATTTATAAACATATGGTCATGGTTGTGTTCCAATAAAACTTTATTTATGAAAGCAGGTGGTGGCCTAGATTTGGCGTAGACCATAATTTGCTGACCCCTGCTCTAGCCCTTCCAGCATCACAATCACCCACTTTTTCTTTTTTTTTTTTTCAAATGAGCTTGTATTAATTATTTCTCTTATCCCCAATCTCTATCATGGATTTCAGGGACATTCAGTGGTGAATATTTAGAATAATTCCAGGAAAGCCGTTTTGTAATCTTTTTTAAAAAATAATTTTTATTGGTTTTTATTGGTATAGTTGCTTTACAACATTGTGTTAGTTTCTCTCTACTGTATAGCTAAGTGAATCAGCTATACATGTACATATATCCCTTCTTTTTTGGAGCCTAAGTAAGGTCACCACAGAACATTGAGTAGAGTTTCCTGTGCTATACAGTAAGTTCTCGTTAGTTATTTATTGAGAGTCTTAAAACTGTTCACATCTACCACACTTTATTCATTGCTGTGACAAATATTATAAATTCACAGTATGTCAGGTACCCTACTGGCTACTATTGGGTATCTCTTCTAAAGAAACCATCAGAGAAGGATATTCAGACAAACACAAAAATCAAAGCCTTTTATCACAGTGTAATTTAGAATAGTGGATAATTACGGGGAAAAAAATCCTCTTTTAATCCGACTTAAGCAATGGCACCCCACTCCAGTACTCTTGCCTGGAAAATCCCACGGACAGAGGAGCCTGGTAGGCTGCAGTCCATGGGTTGCTAAAAGTTGGACACGACTGAGCAACTTCACTTTCACTTTTCACTTTCATGCATTGGAGAAGGAAATGGCAACCCACTCTGGTGTTCTTGCCTGGAGAATCCCAGGGACGGTGGAGCCTGGTGGGCTGCCGTCTATGTGGTCACAGAGAGTCGGACACAACTCAAGCAACTTAGCAGCAGCAGCAGCAGCAAGCATTTGATGGTTAGGGAAATTGAGAAACAAAAACATCCAATGGAATATTATGCAGTCATAACAGATGCCCATTTTTCCTACTAGTGTAAATGTTGTTTATTTGTTTTCAAGTTTCAGAATCAACCTATAAAGAAAGCATTAATGTCTTAATTATGGAGTGAGGAGAGAATATAAGTATTATCAAAACCGACAAATTAAAAGGAAAACTAGTCAGGATTTTCCCTGGCAGTCCAGTGGTTAAGACTCTACACTTCTCCTGCAGGGGTCACAGGTTCAATCTCTGGTGTGGAAACTAAGATCTCACATGCTGTGTGGTGCAGTCAAAAATAAAATAAAATAAAAATTTTAAAAATAAAAACTAGAGTCAATAGAAGTTCAGAAGTGTAGGGAGGAAAACAAGACAAAGATCTTGAAAGTGAGGGTTAGGCAAGTTATCTACAATTATCATGGTGGCCAAGGAGGAAATTAGAAAAATAATGGCATAATTATTATAATTATTGGGAGAAGAATAAGGAGAAAAGATATATCTAGAGTTGGTGGTAGAAATAAACTCAATTCCCATCTATCACAGCAGGAAATCAACAGGTAATTATGAAGTAGAAAAATCTAGAAGTCACATATTAAGCTATATGGAGGTAACAGAAAAATTTTAAACACAGATGGTTGAAGCCAGTTCCCAAGGGGATCGCAATAGATGCATGTGTGAGCAGGGTAGGGTGTAGGCATAGAGCAGGAGACTATTGCACTTGAATATTGAAAAAGAAAATTGTTTACAAAGAGACTGTAATAACATGGGAAAATATTTATAATTTAAGTGGGAAGGCTGGTAACAAATTGCATACACAGTGCCTTCACAAGTATCTAAAAACTAAAAAGAAAACAAACAAAAAGCTATGCATAGGAAGAGTCCTAGAAGGAAACATGCCAAGTTATCTACAGCTCTCTGGGTGGTGGGAAACAGGATCATTTTATTTTTGTCACAACTTTCTTTGTTTCTGTATTTTCCCAATTTTCTATGGCAAACATGCACAGCTTTTATAATTCCAAAATAAACTATATATTAAAAGACTTCAGTGGAAGCCCTTCAGTGCAGTTTGCATTCTCTTTGTGTTGAAGGTGAAAGTGTTAGTCACCAGGCTTCTCTGTCCATGGAATTCTCCAGGCAAGAATACTGGATTGGGTAGCCATTCCCTTCTTCAGGGGATCTTCCTGACCTAGGGATCAAACCCAGGTCTCCTTCATTCCAGGGAGATTCTTTACCATCTGAGCCACCAGGGAAGCCCCTTGCATTGAGCAGTTGGCAAAACGGATGGTTCTTGAAAGCCATGGGGTTTTGCCCTGGTTCTGCTAAAGAGCTCTGTCCTTCAGGCAGGTCTCCAGGCTCCCTTCTTCTGCTGCAAAAAGAAGGTTGGAACTAAATGATTGCCAAAGCTTGCTTCTTATTCTGGCATCTTGGAATCAATTCCAGGGCAACTTATGTGTGTGCTCAGTCGTGTTCAACTCTTTGTGACCCCGTGGACTACAGCCCACCAGGCTCTTCTGGCCGTGGAATTTTCCAAGCAAGAATACTGGAGTAGGTTGCCATTTCCTACTCTAGGGGATCTTCCCAACCCAGGGATTGAACTCGTGTCTCTTGTGTCTCCTGCATTGGCAGGCAAATTCTTTATCTGGGAAGCCCAGGTAACTTAATATATACTGAGAATAACTCCTATTCTTTGATCATCATGGTCCATAAGCCTTGCTTGGTCCCCTTGAAATGATCTCAGCATCCTTATCAGATAGATAAAGCCTACTGTTGGAGCCATGGGGTAAATGGAGAGAGAATGGGTCTCAGAGTCCAGTAGACCTGGCTCATCAGTAGTGGTGTGCCCTGCACTCCACTCTTGCACAACATGTGCAGTGGTGACTGGTCCATAGTAATTGTAAGGACAAAACCCCTCTGAACTTAGCTTCTCATCTTTAAGAGGAGGTAATAAAAATTCTTATTTCCTAGGGTCATTGTGAGGATGAGAGAGATTGCATGGTCAAGGCCATAGCCCAGCGTGTGGCATATGATCAGTGCTTGATAAATGAAAGCTGTCATGACAGTGTTAAACTTTCTTGTGTTTATAAAACCTGGCATTAAGCTATATATTTGCATTCATTATCTTGTTGAATCTTACCACACTCTTGCCATTGGGGAGGCATTTCTGTTGGGTTTAGGACACAACATAAAGTTACGGTTAAGAGCACATAACCCGGAGACTGCCAGCCTGCCATTGTCATTCACTGGGCAACTTCCAGAACCTCTTGAAACATCCCTTTTTACATCTGTTAAATGGGGATGTTAATAGAATGGCTACCTCAGAGATGGTTGTGAGGAGCAAATAAACAGTTGTGTGTTAACCACATGGAGCAGTGTCTAGTCCATAATATTATCAGCTATTATTATTCTTGTCTTATAGCTGAGGCCACTGAGGCTAACAGCAGTTGGGTATTTTCCTATTTGGTCACATATTTAGGAGTGAAGCTGTGACCCTGGACAGTGACATACCAGCACTTGTTTCTTAATCATCATGCTGTATTTTCCATCTCCCTAGTTAACTATTGAGTGAATACTGATAACAATGCCCAGATGAGCTGTATGCTCCTGTAGAATTGCATATTTAGGTCAGAGGAAATAAAATCTGATAAGAAGTGTTGTGATCTGTAACAATTACATCAATGACAACCAGAGAGTTGCAAATGCCTAATTTTGTGGCCAAGCTGAAGATGAGTAATGGCATTTAGAAAGGGCTTATCACTGGTCCTGCAAAGCCTGGATATGAAGCAATCACTTACTGTCGACTTCCTGGTTGCTACCTAGAGTCTGGATGACTTGTCAGTGTGCCAGGAAGCAGAGGTGGAGGGGTCAGCAGTTTTGTATTGCAAATTATGGAACAAAAGAGAAATATGATTGCAAAAGTTCCCTGAAAACACAGATAAACCTGTCCAAAGTGATTTATTGCAACCAGAGTTTCTTCATTTCTTCCTGGCTAGGGGCTTCTGTTTGTACATTCGTGTCGACCTCTCTCCCCATAAAGGGAGCCCAAGTGTAACTGCTCCCTGACCTTCAATGGGTGTAAGTGTTCAAATACAACTTCAGGTAAAGCTCAAGCTCAAGAGGGATCTTTTTTAATCTCACAGTCACTGGGTGCTTATGATATGCTAGGAACTGGTGGTATAAATAGAAATAATAATTGCTAATATTTTAAGCTGTAAACTCAGGCTGTATCACTGAATCTAAGATGACAGCAATAACTTACTTTTATTTCATGTACTACTAAGGGGAAAAACACCCCATCTAGTGATCTGTATTGTATTATCCATTGTAAGCCACCTTCCAATTTTGAAAGATGATAAAATGTGGCAAATGTATCCCATAGAAGTGATGAATGCGCTGTTAGCTCATTCGGTCTGTCTGTCAAATCTACAAAACAGATATTAATATACACCCCCTTCAAGAAGAGGAAACTGGTTCCAAAACATTAAACAGCTTGTCAAAGTTACACAGCTAGTAAGAGACAGGTAAGTAGGTAGGTTTAGTCACTCGGTCGTGTCTGACTCGTGACCCCATTGGTTGTTGCCTGCCAGGCTCCTCTGTCCATGGGATTTCCCAGGCAAGAATACTGGAGTGGGTTACCATTTCCTTCTCCAGGGGATCTTCCCAACCCAGGGATTGAACCCAGGTCTCTTGCACTGCAGACAGACTCTTTACTGACTGAGTCACCCAGGGAAGTCAGTAAAAGAGAGCCACAGTTTAAATCTCGGCAGCTTGGTGCAAGCCCATGCATGCATTTCCAGGAACCTGCAGGTCACCTGCTCTCCAGGTACTTGAGGCAGAATGCTCTCTGGCTTCTTTAATCTCCTTCCTCTCCTTCCTCAGCTGAGCCTTGGGCCTGTCTTCACAGCTTCCAGCTTTCCCTGCTCCACAGACTGACTTTCTAGCTGCTTTAGGATCCCAGTAGGGCCCAGGACATCCATAATTCCTTTCCTGGATCTTTTTCTGTACCGGAAATCTCTGGTTGCAAACAATAGAAATGAACAATGACCTACATTAGCAGAAGGTGGAGTTTATTGGTGAGAAAAGAGGCAGTTGGCAGAATGGACAGGAAAGTGGGACCCAGGGCAACACAAGGAATCTGGTTACAACTGCTTGAAGGGAAATCGATCAACCATTTCTGTTTCATTGTCACAAAGTTTAAGAGAGAAACTTCCAGGCTAGAAAGTCCAGTTGGCCTGATGTGAGTTATGGCAGGGGATGCTCACTGGTGGCTCCCCAATATCAAGCACAGTGGGAGTTCCCTCAAGAGGAAATTTGGGTGAAGAGTGAAAACTCTGGGGTCCAGCTGGCTTCTCGCCTGCAAGACCAGCTCTGCCTGCAAATGGGGTGATCTTGGACAAGCTCCCTAATCCCTCTGTACCTCTGTTCTTTTATCTGTAACATGGAGATCATTACAGCATGAACCCACAGGGTTGTTGTTGCGGGGGGCAGTGGAATGGAAGGGATAATGCATCACATTCTGCATATATTGGGCTTCCTAGGTGGCACTAGCAGCAAAGAACATACCTGCCAATGCAGGTAGATCTAAGAGATGCAAGTTCAGTCCCTGAATCAGGAAGATCTCCTGGAGGAGGCATGGCAACCCACTCCAGTATTCTTGCCTGGAGAATGCCATGGACAGAGACTGGCAGGCTACAGTCCATAGGGTCACACAGTCAGACATGACCAAAGCGGGACTTGTCACACACTTGCATATACTAACTGCTTAATAAGTGATAATTACAATTGTCTACTCACACAGCAAACATCAAAGGCAATGGCTTTTTGTTGTAGAATCTCCCTGATATCCAGAGTTTCATGCATTATTTTTTTTTTCGAAAGTACCCTGAGACCCTAAGGTTGGAAACACCTCATGTTCGACTTTCTGGAGCTCTCACTAGGTGCTCAGAGTTTCTATCTGAAATACCCAATATTTGACTGTATATAATGATTATATATACATATATATATAAATGACTATATATATAATGTCTAATAAATGACTAATTTATTGGTATATAAATGACTATATAAATGGTATATAAATGACTAATTTCTTTTTTTAATTTTTTGGTTTTTATTTATTTTTTTTATTAGTATTTTTTTTTTACTTTACAATATTGTATTGGTTTTGCTAAAGCCTGCTGCTGCTGCTGCTAATGCACTTCAGTCGTGTCCAACTCTGTGTGATGCCTTATTTAATTTTCTCCACCGTTTATCCTCTGTGTCCAGCACTTCAGTAGTGTCTATGATTTATGTGCCAGGAGAAAATATCTTTATCGTTCATGAGCTTATGACTTATTAGGTCAGGGATTTCCAACCTTTGCATCATTGGTTATTTTGTCCGTTCTTGGTTCTGGGGCCTGCCCTGTGTTCTATAGGATCCATGGTCTTCATTCCTATCTGCCAGTAGTAAATTTGCCTCCCTCTCCCTAGTTATGAAAACCAAAAATGCCTGCAGACATTTCCAAATGGCCCCTGGGAAGGCAATATTGCCCCTGGTTGAAAACCACTATTGTAGATGAATCAAAGTTGCATAATAACCTACTTATGTCTGTCTGGTTTATCCTCTACAAAATTTCCAGGCCCTGAAAGAGTAGCTGGAATGTAGTAGATGTCTAATATTTGCAAAATGATCAAATAAACCTGAATCACAGCCATCTTCCACTAGAAATATAACAAACCAACAAAACCCCACCTCCACCACCCCCTATCACTTTGTAAGTCAAGAGCAGACTCCTCAGCAGACATCCAAAGCCCTGCAAGATATAGGTCCAGCCTATATTCTCAGTCTCGTGCACCAATGAAGACTAAGGCAGTCCTCATGGACTAATTTCACCATATTTATTTTTTTGCAAAACAAACCCAACTGTTTGGCAAGAAAGCTCTCCAGCCAGCTGCATTTTTCCTGCCCTAAGAGATCTGTTTGGAGAACTCTCAAACAAATATCTCAGTCGCCAACGTGACACTAAGAGGTAAACTCTACATGAATAAGCAATGATAAGGATTTATCACACAAGAATAAAGCTGACTCTCCTCCTTGCTTGACACAGATTTGAAATGGTACAGCAAAGACTCTAGTTGGAAAGAGCCCAAGTTCAAGAAAGCCTTCCTTCACTTGTTTCTGGCTCCCTGATCTTGGGAATGGGGATGAGTGTGTGTGTGTATATGTATGTGAGGGTGTGGTTCTCCAGGTCTGAATTTTAAGCCTTTTCATATCTGTCCACTGGGCTTCCCAGGTGGTTCAGTGGTAGAGAATCTGTCTGCCATTGCAGGAGATGTGCGTTCAACCCTTGGGTCAGGAAGATCCCTTGGAGAAGAAAATTGTCATCGTCTACGCAGGTTGGGAAAGAATTTCCAGACATGAGGCAGAATGAGGGGAGAATAAAGTTTATTAGAGTGGGAGATGTTGTTAGAACAGTAGACCAGCTCAAGGGAGAGCTAAACAGTTTTATAGGCTAGTAGCCAATTTTTCTAGCCTCAAGACAGAGAAAATCCCTACTGAAATGGTGGCATTAGGTGATTGGTTAAGATGCTATAGGTAGGTAGGTTTAGTCACTCAGTCATGTCCAACTCTTGAACCCCATGAACCCGCCATGCTCCTCTGTCCATGGGATTTCCCAGGCAAGAATATTAGGGTGGGTTGCCATTTTCTTCTTCAGGGGATCTTTCCAACCCAGGGATTGAACCCAGGTCTCCTGCACTGTTTGCAGACCCTTTACTGACTGAACCACCAGGGAAGGCTAGGATACTATAGGGTGGGTATTTTACCTGATACGGGGTCAGGGAACTATATCTGTAGGCTCATGGCAACAGTTGCTATGAGGCTTGGTCAGTTCCAGAGATTTTTATCCAGTAACCTTAGTACAAGGCTCCACAGAAATGGCAACCCACTCCAGTATTTTTGCCTAGGAAATCCCATGAATAGAGGAGCCTGGCGGGCTACAGTCCATGGGGTTGCAAATGAGTTGGACATGACTGAGTGACTAAACAATAACCATCTGCCCACTAGGTGCAGCCCTAAGCTGATAGGAGGAGGCCTGGGCTCTCAGCTCAGGCTCTTCTGCGGTCCATCTAGGTCCCAACAAAGGTTTTTCTAGGGACTTGAGCACAGAGATGTGCACAGAGCTGATAAAAACAGGGGGAAGAACAGAACATGTATGGCTTTTCCAGTGGGGATGGTTCTTGTTTAAACTTTGGTTTTACATTTGTTTTGATATTTGAATTTGAAGCAAGGCCAGGAAAAAGGAAAATCTGCAATTATAATTACTTCTTATCCTGTTAAAATGAAACTCTCATGTGAAATGGTAGGTTAGCGTGGAACAAAACAGCAATGGGCTCTGGGGTTAAGAGACTCAGGTTCCAATTCAGGTTCTATAATGGAGCGGGACCCAATGGGGCCTTTCCTGGACAGTCCCTTCCTCCATTTTCACTACTTTAGCTCCTCTCTGAAGGACCTAGATAACAGTGTCTAACATACATTTCCTGAGTTGTTTTACAGGTGCTAAAACACTCACCAGATGGAAGACATTAGTGACTTGATAACATATAGTGACTTGATGACCATGAGCACATAGCCCCCAGGCCTAGTGGAGCCTAAGGACTGATCATGTTAACCCCTGTGACCTCATCATCAGCCAATCAGAGAACTGTGCATGAACTGATCACAGCCCCTGGGATGCTCCTCCATTCCTTAGCCTTTAAATATGCTTTGCTAACACCCATTGAGGAGATTGGGCTTTTTGACCATTAGCTATCCTGGACTCCTTGTTTAGTGCTTGCAACAAGCATTGCACTTTCCTTCACCATAACTTGGTGTCAGTAGATTGGCTTTACTGCATGCAGGCAAGGAAACCCAAGTTTTGTTTAGTAACAGAACCTCTAGCAACTTAGTGGCAGACCCCAGGTTTAGCACTTGGCACTGAATCAGGTTTGACACCCTTTATTCTGTGAACCTTTGACCTGTGAGTATCTTCCTTGCTGGAGAATGAGCCAGGTCATCTGCCTCTGGAAGTTTCTGTAGCTCAGAGTTGGTGAGGAGCCTCCTCCAGAATTCCAGACCAGTTTCCAGTCACGTTATGATTGGCAACCCCAAAGGACAAAGGGAAAAGAGCTCAGAATCTTGATTTCAAATCACAAGCCCACTCCTCATTAACTGTGCGACATAGCTTCACCTCTATGACTTGCAATAGATTTTGTGGGGTTTCTGTTTTGTTTTGCTTTTGTTTATTTTTATCTTTAGAGAGGAGGAGTATTTACCAATCTACTAAGGTTACATCACAAGCTATGATTCTTTGGTCACAAGCAACAGAATCTGGCTCTAAATTGCTTAAGCCAAAAGGAATTAATTAGAAATTAATTTTAAAATTAATTAATTAAAAATACATGGAGTAGCTTCCAGTATAGAACAAAGCAGACAATAAAAAGTGTCTGGGCCTCTCCAAAAGGTCTTGGTAGCACAAATCTCTTGATGGTTATATCAGCCAGGATTTTCCAGAGAAAGAGTCAATAGATGCTTGGAAAGATTGAAGGCAAAAGGAGAAGAGGGCAGCAAAGGATGAGGTGGCTAGGTATCATCACTGACTCAATGGACATGAATTTGACCAAACTCTGGGAGATACTGAAGGACAGGAGTGCCTGGCATGCTGCAGTCCACGGGGTCACAAAGAGTTGAACATGACTTAGAGACTGAAAAACAACAACTATCTATCTATCTATGTGTCTGTCTTTCATCTATCTACCTATCACCTAGCTATCAAAGAAATTTATTATATGGAATTGGCTCACGTAATTATAGAGTTTGAGAAGTTCCACTTTCTACTGTAGACTCATAAAAGCTGGCAGTGTAATTCCACTCCAAGTTCGAAGGCCTGGGAACCAAGGGAGTTGACTAAGTTCCAGTCTGATGTAAAAGACCAATGTTCCAGCTTGAAAACAGGAAGAGAGAGCACATTTTCCTTTATGAAAAGGGAAAGTGTTAGTTGCTCAGTCGTGTCTGACTCTTTGCAATTGCATTGAGTGTACCCCACCAGGTTCCTCTGTACATGGAATTCCCCAGGCAAGAATACTGGAGTAGGTTGCCATTCCTTTCTCCAGGGGATCTTCCCAGCCCAGGGATTGAACTCAGGTCTCCTGCACTGCAGGCAGATTCTTTACCATCTCAGTCGCCAAGGAAGACTCTATTTTTCTATTCAGGTCTCCAACTGATTGACTGAGGCCCATCCACATTGAGAGTAGGAATCCACTTTATTCAGATCAAACAGTGATCCAATCAAGTTGACACATAAAATTAACCAGCACAGTGGTCTCACCCAGATGATAACACTGGAATAAACAAACCTTAGTGGTTTCCATGGTCCTTGCACCATTTCACTTAAGAGTCAGAGTCCCAGGAAAGAATCGAATTGGTTGATATTAGGTCATGTGCCTGTCCCTACTGTATTGGGGTAGTGAGAAAAATAATCTGGCAGCAATATCCAGCACATCATAGGTGTTCCCTGTTTGGTAGCTATTGTTATTATTTTTGTCTCTCTCCTCTCTGTGCCTTATTATCAGTAACTCAGTGACTCATCATAGAATGTCTTTGCAACCTGATTATTCTGAAAACAATCTCAACACCCACCAGCCAAATTTGCTTCTTCCCCAGCAACAATATACACAATTTAGGTGTTAAAACAGTGTGATAACAGTTATTTCAGTTCTTGCCACAGTGGTTACCAATTTTTAGAAGTCTTGCCTGCAGGCAACACTAGACATTATCACTCTGTGAAAGTAATGCTCCAGATTATGCTTCCTAATAGAACTAATCGAGCCCTAGTAACCCTTCTTCCTGCCCAACCCACTGGAGGCACAGCCAAGTCCTAACCAGGGAGGAAGGAGAGCCTGGGGGCGGGGCCTGCTGAGGGTGGAGCCTGATTGGTTGAAGTCTGTTAGAGTTGCGGCCTCTTGGAGGTGGGGCCTGTTAGGGGTGGGGCCTGTTGGGGTGGAACTGGAGCTTTCTGGTTGGCAGATCAGCCAGCTCACTTAAGGGCACTAGATCTTGAGTTTCTTCCAGCCCCAAGGCTGTACTTTGACACTTGACTCATCTGAAATGATTCATCATTCTTACATGTCCATATATTCATATATTATCTGAACAAATACCTGAAAAGATTCTACTTTTAACAATTATGCAAAAAGAAGAGTATTGTCTTTCCTGGCCCCCCTTCCCTCTACTCTCCGTTTCAAACTGGCCTGGAGTGGGTGCCCCTCACCACCAACCTCTCTAGCCCCTGCACACGTCTGCAAAACCTTGGACAGGTTGCAACAGCTTTGAAAGAGAAAAAGATCAATTTCCAGATGCCAGCTTGCTAGAAAGGATCTATTTTCCTCCTTAACTATACCAATGTGATTACAAGTACCTAGTCTACAGGACTGCCCTATATTAGCAACTATTTTTTCCTAAGATGTAGCCTACTGCATTGGGCTTGGGACCAAAAGATGTGAGTTAAAATTCGTGTGCTGGATTTTATTGTTGACCCTTCTTCACCCTTCTCTCTAACTATGCCCCTTGCCTTATGACTTTTATGTTCTTCCACCAAAGGAGTGGAAAATAATTTCCCATTCCTCTAATTTAGGTTCAGCCAAGAAACTTCCTTTAGTCAAGAATGAAGCAGAAATGACGTGGTACCAGTTCTGAAATTATACCTTCTGAGGCTTTGCATGCTTCTCTTTGCTTTCTTGCATCTCTGCCATGTCAGGAGAAGAACATTCCCAGGTAATGCAATAGATGAAAGGCACACAGAGCAGAACTGAGCCACCGTGCCCACTCCCAGCCAACCCTCAGAACTGGAGCTACATAGATGCTTATTATTGCATGTTGTTGAGATATTGAGAATACTTGTCACGCAGCAGAATTGAACATTTATATTTGGCTCATGGGCTTCCTAGGTAGCTCAGTGGTAAAGAATCTGCCTGCCAATGCAGCGGACACTGATTCGATCTCTGGCTTGGGAAGATCTTCTGAAGGAGGAAATGGCAACCCACTCCAGTATTCATTCTGGGAAAATCCCATAGACAGAGGAGCCTGGTGGCCTACAGTCCATGGGATCACACGGAGTTAGACACAACTGAGCAATTGAGCAGAAGCACAGTTTGGCTTAATCCAGTTCTGTCGTTTTGTTCCCGCTTGACTTTGGCCGTGTCTGTTTCTTCTACTTTTTCAACAAGAGATTGAACTAGAAGATTCCTAAGGATCTTTTCATCTCTGAAGTTATTCAGTGTCTTCTCCAGACCTCCCATAATTCCATTAGTGGATTATTCCCCAGGATCTTTGGGTTGAGCTTTTATTACATCGAGCTAGTGATTTATTGAGGTGTTTACCTCTCCTGTTCACTGTGTGGTCCAGAATCAGCTGTGTCTTACTCACCTTTGCAGCTCAAGTGTGCACATCAGTGCTGGAACATGTGAGCTCTCAGTTTATGTTTGTTGTAGAAATAACGAAATAGCTGAGAGACCATCTAGAGGCAAGTTCAGTTGCCTTCCTTCCACAGAGACAAACAGAATTTTCAGATTTACTAGAGTACATGCCTGCTATCCCTTATGCAGTGGTGACTTGATCAATTAGCAAATTTTTCATTTAATAAATTTATAGCAAATTTACTCAATGCATACAATGTATCAAACTACCTTTACATTTTCATTTATTTATTCGTTTACCTAGCTATCTGGTTAGCCAGCTATCAAAAGGTAATACATGTAAGTGATAGAAAGCAAGCACTGTAAATAATATTTAGTCAAAATTAAATCTCTCCTGCTCCTTATCTTCCATCCCCTAGGTCACCTCTCTGTCATAGTTTCCTGGGGCTTGTAAAGATTGTAAGATATCTTATGGACATAGAAGTGCACAGTCCATCAGTCCATTTCTACTCTTTCTTATGTAAATAGGAAATAGTTCCACATAACTTTGTATTTTACCTGTATCAGTTAAATTTCCTTAAGGATGGTACCATACTTGGTAGACGTAGCTCTGTCTTAATATTTTGATAGCTGTATATCCTCCCATTTTAGGAGGTGACACAGGAGATGCAGGTTCGATCCCTGGGTCAGGAAGATCCCCTGGAGAAAGGTATGGCCACCCACTCCAGTATTCTTGCCCGGAGAACCTGATGGACAGATGAGCCTGGTGGGCTACAGTCCATAGGGTTGCAAAGAGTCGGACATGACTGAAGCGACTGAGCAACACACATCCCCCTTTGTGGACACATCATAATTTAAACAATCCTATTTTAGCTTTTAAGGTTATTTCCAGTCTTTAGCAAAATTCTTTTGAAAACCTTGGCTTGATCTGAGACAGAGGGGATGAGCACTTGACCAAGAGGCCAACTGGGAGTGACATTCAAGCCCACACTCCATTCATCAGACCAGGAACCCTAGAGTAGGACTGTGTCCCCCAGGTATACAGGTGTAGTAAAGGGGAGTTCCCTGGCCTGACCCCTGTAAAAGTCTTAGAGAAGCAGTCCTCTTTACCTAGTACCCAGCCAATCCCAAGGATCATAAGTCATCTCAGTGAGATGACTAGAAGCCACTGTGAGCTATATAGACACTAACCACTCAGAAGGAGTAGTTTATCATGAAGAGGCAGAACCAAGTAACAGCTACTAACAGAAAGCTGGATGGAAGGCTGGTACTTGAGAAAGAGCCAGAAAAATCAAGGGTGCCAGAGTTGTGAAGTGTCCACAACTAAAGAGAAGGAGGGGATATCCCCAGAGGGGTGGGGATAGTGATGATGAGCTTTGGGCCTGAGGCAGATGGAGGAACCCCTGAGGGTCAGTTTGAGGGTTCCTGAAAGTTAACAGAAAAAGGGAAAAGTTAATGGCTGTAAATAGAATCATGAACATCTGGTGAAAAAAATAGAAAATTTTTATTTAACATTTTTTCCCCATCAAAACCTTTTAACTTTTTTCAAAAAAAAAAGAAAAAAAGCTATTCCCCTCAAACTCCTTTCCTTCTTCCCATGTTCTCACGTCTTTAAATACACCAAACATGATAATTTTATGAGCAAAGCACATTATACATAATACATTTTTATGTTTCAAAGCTTACAAAATGACTTAAGTTCCATAAAGAGTGTTAAATAAAAAAAAAAAAAAACAAGAAATGCATATATTTCAGTTTTCCCACATTTCTGCTTCATCTGCTCTCCTCCATCACAGTGGGGTTTTTTTTTCTCCCTGGCTTCAACATTTTGGGATATTTTGTGGCTGTAATCTCAAGCTTCCCTTCCAAAATGACCTTGTCTCTTCTCCAGACCAGTCCTGGGTTCTGATTCCAGTTCCACTATATGTTTGCAGTATAACTTCCAACAGGTCATTGAACCTTCCTGATCTTTATTTTCCTGTCTGGACAATGGAAACAGTAATGCTATTATTGTAACTATAATACTACCCCAGGTTGCCATGATAACCTGGTATGCATTAAATAGCTGGTACAGTTCTTGATGTGCATTCGATTGGCTTCATGTTCTATCTCTATTCCCTAACATCCTTCAGAAAACACTCCCCATGATCTTGGGCTGATTTTCCTTCTTGCTAATCTAGTTGGGGGTATAAATTAGATAGTGATATTTAGAAAAAGAAAGAGGGGGATGGCTGGAGTCTAGAGAAATGACTGGAGGTAGATCTGAAGCAAAGTGGTGCCACCAGAAAAAAATGAGAAATCCAAATGGCAACCCACTCCAGTATTCTTGCCTAGAGAATTCCATGGATAGAGGAACCTGGCAGGCTACAGTCCATGGGGTCGCAAAGAGTCAGACACGACTGAGTGACTATCACACATACACTGAAGTTATATTGGGGCTTCCCAAGTGGCGCTAGCGGTAAAGAACCCCACTGCCAATGCAGGAGATGCAGGAGACTGGGGTTTGATCCTTGGGTAGATCCCCTGGAGGAGGGCACAACAACCCACTCCAGTATTCTTGCCTGGGAAACCCCATGGACGGAGGAGCCTGGTGGGCTACAGTCCCTGGGGTCACAGAGTCGGACATGCAGGGGGCATGGGTTCGATCCCTGGTCCTGGAAGATCCCACAGGCACAGGGCAACTAAGCCCATGTACCACGACTAGCGAACCCCACTCTAGAACCTGCAAGCTGCAACTACTGAAGCCCACATGCCTAGAGCCCATGCTTAGTGGCAAAAGAAGCCACTGCAATGAGAAGCCTGTGTATCATAACTAGAGAGTAGGCACCCCCCACTCACCACAACTAGAGAAAGCCCATGTCCAGCAATGAAGACTCAGTGCAGTCATAAATTAATACATAAACAAACAATTTTTTTAAAAAAGCTTTCAAAAAAAGATATCCAGCTCTTCATCCTGCTTCTTTTCTTGGCAAGAGGTCCTCTGCAGTGTCTGTCTTCAGAAGTCAGAGGCCAGGAAGAGCTACCCTTCAGTGCAGAAAAGAAAACATTCTTCAGTGCAGGAAGGAGGATGTTCTCTGGTCCAGCTCTTGGACCTTGTAGATTAGGGACCATCAGTGCACATGTATGATTGGTTGGAACATCCATCCAAACATCAAACAGGCTGACTTCTCTCTTTCAGGGGAAGGGAAGTAAAACCATAGCCAGGGGCAGGCAGGGCCACTTTGATTCTAGAGCTTTTTCAGCTGCAATCAAAGTTTCACCTGGTTCTTCAGATCATCTGGAAAAGAGGAAGCTGGTTTGGGTAATGTGTGAAATGTTATCACCCTGATGAAATTATCGATAAATTTCAAGCTGACCCCCAGATGTCCACTTGACCAAGATGCATATAGATCGCAAACATTACCCTCCTGATATGCGTGGGGGGAGTTGTCAAGTCTGCCTATTTTGCTGTCATGTATATTTCATGGCGTCCAGGGTGAATGGAGCTTCTAGACATCTTCCAACAATCTCACACTCAGAGCCAAGAGTCACGTCCTGCATTTGCAGGAACAAGTTGTCTAACTTTGAGAGATAATAACCCATTTATTCACTAAAACATTTGGGAAAGACAGAAGAGAGAGATTAGCAAGGATGTCCCAAAATGTAAACAGAATGAAAATCATGGTGTAAATATCTGGTACCTAAACTTCCTGGTCATAAGGTAACCATCCAGTTTTTTCAGCATCAAAAAACTGTAGCAAAAAACACACGGAGGTGGAGGAGTTTTCTAGTGCCCCTGCTCTGACATAATTTCTGCTGCTTTGTTGAAAACAAAACTATAATTAAAAAAGATACATGCACCCCTATTTCACAGCAGCACTGTATACAATAGTCAGGACATGTAAGCAACTAGTTGCCCATAGACAGAAGAATGTATAAAGAAGATGTGGTACGTATGTGCAATGGAGTATTAGTCAGCCATAAAAAGAATGAAATAATGCCATTTGCAGCCACATGGATAGACCTAGAGACTATCACACAAAATGAAGTGAGTTGGAAAGAGAAAAACAAATATTGTATATTCACATATATATATATGGAATCTGGAAAAATGATACTGATGAACCTATGTGCAGGGCATGAGTGGAGACACAGATGTATAGAATGGACTTTTGGACATGGAGGGGAAAAGAGAATGGGACAAATTGAGACAGTAGCATTGACATATACATGCTACCATGTGCTGCAAACAGACAACTAGCAGGAAGCTGCTATAGAGTACAGGAAGCTCAGCTCAGTGCTCTGTGACGACCTAGAGGGTGGGATGGGGGGTGGGAGGGAGACTCAAGAGAGGAAACACATGTGTACACATGGCTGATCCATGCCGTTGTACAGCAGAAACTAACACAACACAGTAAAGCAATTATACTCCAATCAAAAAATAAATAAATAAAAGACAGAGAACTCCATAACCTTGTTACATAGAATAACAAAGGCCTCATCTCTCGGAAATGATCATCTTATCTAGCTCCAAACCACTTCTGCTCTAACTCCAACCGCGGAGATTAAAAAGATCAACTCCTTTTCATTATGTTTTTCTGTTTTTGTTGATATTCAGTTGCTAAGTCTTGTCCAACTCTTTGCAATCCCAGGGTTCCCTGTCCTTCATTATCTCCCTGAGTTTGCTTAAATTTATGTCCATTGAGTTGGTGATGCTATCCAACCATTTCATCCTCTGTTGTCCCCTTCTCCTCCTGCATTTTCTCTTTCCCAGCATCAAGGTCTTTTCCAATGAGTCAGCTGTTTGCAGCAGGTGGCCAAAGTATTGGAGTTTCAACTTCAGCATCAGTTCTTCCAATGAATATTCAGGGTTGACTTCTTTTAGGATTGATAGGTTTGATCTCCTTACTGTCCAAGGGAGTCTCAAGAGTCTTCTCTGGCACCGTAATTTGAAAACATCAATTCTTCAGTGCTCAGCCTTCTTTATGGTCCAACTCTCATATTTGTATATGATTACTGGAAAAACCATAGCTTTGACTAGACAGACCTTTGTTGCCAAAATGATGTTTCTGCTTTTTAATACATTGTCTAGATTTGTCATAGCTTTCCTTCAAAGGAGCAAGTGTCTTTTAATTTCATGGCTGCAGTCACCATCCACAGTGATTTTGGAGCCCAAGAAAATAAAATCTGTCACTGTCTCCACTATTTCTCCTTCTATTTGCCATGAAGTGATGGGACCAGATGGCATGATTAGTTTTTTGACTGTTGAGTTTAAAGGAAGCTTTTTCACTCTCCTCTTTCACCCTCATCAAGAGGTTCTTTAGTTCTTCTTCACTTTCTGCCATTAAAGTGGTGTCATCTGCATATCTGAAGTTGTTGATATTTCTCCGGGCAATCTTGATTCCAACTTGTGATTCATCCAGCCCAGCATTACACATGATATACTCTGCATATAAGTTAAACAAGCAGGATGACAATATACAACCTTGACATACTCCCTTCCCAGTTTTGAACCAGTGTTTTGTTCCATGTCCCGTTCTAACTGTTGCCTCTTGGCCTGAATACCAGTTTCTCAGGAGGCAAGTAAGGTGGTCTGGTGTCCCCATCTCTTTAAGAATTTTCCACAGTTTGTTGTGATCCACACAGTCAAAGGCTTTAACATAGTCAATGAAGCAGAAGGAGATGCTTTTTTGGAATTCCCTTGCTTTCTCTCTGATCCAACAGATGTTGACAATTTGATCTCTGCTTCTTTTGCCTTTTCCAACTCCAGCTTGTACATCTAGAAGTTCTCAGTTCATGTACTGCTGAAGCCTAGCTTGAAGGATTTTGAGCATTACCTTGCTAGCAAATGAAATGACTGTGACTGTATATGGTAGTTTGAACATTCTTTGGCATTGCCTTTGTTTAGGACTGAAATGAAAACTGATTTTTCCAGTCCTGTGGCCACTCCTAAAATCTCCAAATTTGCTGACATATTGAGTACAACACATTAACAGCATCATTTTTGAGGATTTTAAATAGCTCAGCTGGAATTCCATCACTTCCACTAACTTAGTTCATATTAATGCTTCCTGAGGCCCACTTGACTCTATACTCCAGGATGTCTCACTCTAGGTGAGTGACTGTACCATCATGGTTATCTGGATCATTAATTCCTTTTTTTGTATAGTTCTTCTGTTTATTCTTGCCACCTCTTCTTAATCTCTTTTGCTTCTGTTAGTTTCTTACTGATTCTGTACTTTATCATGCCCATCCTTGCATGAAATGTTCCTTTGATAGCTCCAATTTTCTTGAAGAGATTTCTGGTCTTTCCCATTCTATTGTTTTCCTTTATATCTTTACATTGTTCATTTAAGAAGGATTTCTTATCTCTCCTTCCTATTCTTTGGAATCCTGGATTCGGTTGGGTATATCTTTTCCTTTCTCCCTTGCTTTTTGCTTCTGTGTTTTACACTCATCTCAGTCCATTTGATTTCCCCAACCAAGTTCACGTCTCCAGTTTTCAGGATGAGAAAACTAGGGTTTGTTGATCTTCGGATTTTCAGGCCAAGTTTCAAAATTTATAATATCAAAGTTGAACATCAAGAAGAGAAATTCAATTCCTTTTCTCTCCTCATTGGGGATACAGTTGGCACTCGTCAATGAACTCTGTGCTTGGTTTTCTCTTTCTTGGGTTTTTCACGTTTTTACCATTCCTAAGAGGAAGAGTCTGCTTCTTGGTGGTCATTGGCCCGGTTGTCTGAGGTCTGAGCTGGTGTTGGTCACTACCAGCCCTCAAGACTGATGGCCATGGGGAGAAGCATTTCACTGCTCCTGATCTGGAAATCTAATCCTGCCAACTGAGGCATTCTCCCTTCTCTGAATTTCGTGTTTCTCTTCTATAAAATGGAGACAGTAGGATCCCCTGCCCAAGATTTTGTTCTGAAAGATCGATGAATGGATGTGAATATTTATTTACCCATTACTCACTGAGCTAAATAGGGTACAGATTGTAAAGTTTCCTGGCACATAGTAGGTGCTCAGCAAATGTTACCTGCCCACCTTCCTAGAGGTGGATATTCTACTCCAGTTCTGTATACTATGGTCCTAAGTATTCTAAGAGGCTATGTGAATCCCATCCTTGATTTGATCAATGTTTCCTGCTTCTTTTGGTTCTTTCCATGTGCTGTGCGTAGTTGCTCAGTTGTGTCTGACTCTTTGCAACTCCATGGGCTATAGCCCACCAAGCTCCCCTGTCCATGGGATTAGTTCTTTCCATGGGAAGAACAATTCCTGAATTCTCATTCCCATACAGAGGACCCAAGAGTTATGGGCCACATCTTGTCCCCCAACCCCTTATTATACACTGAAGTCCTAACTCTCAGTACCTGAGAATGTGACCTTACCTGGAGGTAAGATCTTCACAGAGGTAATCAAGGTGAAATGAAATCATTAAGGGTGTTGCTGCTGTTTAGTCACTTCAATCATGTCCAACTCTTGAGACTCCATGGACAGTAGCCCGCCAAGCTCCTCTGTCCATGGGATTTTTCCAGTCAAGAATACTGGAGTGGGTTGCCATTTCCTTTTCCATAGGATCTTCCTGACCCAGGGATCGAACCTGTGTCTCCTGCATTGTCAGGCAGGTTCTTTTCTGCTGAGCCGCCAGGGAGATCTCATAAAGGGGATCCCTAAACTACCATGGCCTATGACTGGTGTCCTTGTAAAAAAGAGGAAATTTGGACACAGAAACTGACACACAGAAGGAAGGTAATGAGCAGACACAAAGGGAGAAGATGGCCATAAGACAGGAGTGACGCATCTGTCAGTGAAGGGGGCCCCCGAGGCCACCAGAAGCTAGAAGGGCCTGGAGCAGTTCCTTCCCTAGTGTTTTCAGAGAGATCATAGTTCTGCTTACACCTTGATTTTGGACGTTTGGCCTCTAGAACTGTGACATAATGCATTTGTGATGTTTTAAGTGGCCTAATTCATGCTACTTTATCACGGTGGCCCTAGAAAGCAAACACACCAGAAGTTGGATATCGACTCACCTGGGTCCTTCTGGTTCGGGGGTGTGGCTCAATTTATAATTCTTTCATGGCCTCTGTGCTATGACCCAGCTAATGCATGCTTCATTGCTTGGCCTCTTCTGCCCAAATCTTCTAAATTCAATCTTTTGCAGAAAGCCAAGCTGGGCGCAGAAGCAGACAGACACACACACACACACACAGAGTCTCTATCTCAGATGTCAATTAACCAGCAAATGAGGAAAGGGGATAGTCAGGTCAGGAGGGCTGACCTGACAAGAGAACATCTTCCAGACCCTTGCTCAGAAACCTGGTATTTTGGGAAGAGCTCATATTTTGGTTACTGGCAGTAGCCAGGGTAAAATCCAGCTCTACTGCTCAACTGCAGTGTGAACGTGGACAAGTTCCTCACCCATAAAATGATATACTAATAGTATTGACCAAATAGTGTTGTTGTAATGTTGAATGAGAAGCCATAGCATGGAGACCCACATAGATGGCACATTGGTGCTGCCTAAAGACTTATTCAAGCAAGGAGAGAAATACTTGCTGAGCAAGTACTAGGTTCCAGAGACTCTCCTAGGCACTTCCATGGGCCTTAGGTCTTAGTTGAGGCATGTGGGATTGTCATTGCATCATGCAGGATCTTTCGTCGTAGTGCATGGACTCTTGAATTGTGGTGCACAGACTCAGTTGCTCTGTGACACGTGGGATCTTAGTTCCCTGACCAGGGATTGAATCTGTGTCCCCTGCACTGCAAAGTGGATTCCTAAGCCCTGGACCACCAATTGTTTTGATTACAGTGCTAGCTAGATAGCTGTGGGATCCCTTAAAAAGTAGTTATTAATAATGCAATTGCTATTGTGTCCTAAAGAATGAAACAATCACACCTTGTTTCCCCAGATTTTCTTTCCTAATTGCATGGCTCATTAAAAACATTTGAAAAAGAAAGAGAACCAATTGGCCTAAATCCCTCAACTACTCATGAAAGATGGTTCAATGAGTCTTTTCTTCATCTGCACAACGTGCATTTTTGCATATGAAGATGGACTTTCTATAAACCAGGAGTGAAAGCATTTGAATGGTTTGTTTAGTGGTGGTGGAGGCTTTTGCATTTGATGCTTGCCCATAACATCACCTTCATCCTGACCAAGAGCATGATGTGACAACAATTCTAGGAATAAATCAGTGTCACAAGCACAGGGGAAAAATGGAACATGGGTTGTCACTCTCCACTCTGTGCCCAGGCAGACATGGCCAATCGATCATGGAACTCCTTCCCACAGAATGTGTTCATGGACTTAGCCTCTTAAGAACTCAGCCACTCTCATATAATCACAGTCAGACTTCAGTATGAACGATCAGTTCAGTTCATTTCAGTCACTCAGTCGTGTCCGACTCTTTGTGACTCCCGTGGGCTGCAGCACACCAGGCCTCCCTGTCCTTCACCAACTCCTGGAGTTTACTCAAACTCATGTCCATTCTGTCGTCCCCTTCTCCTCCCACCTTCAACCTTTCCCAGCATCAGGGTCTTCTCCAATGAGTCAGTTCTTCGCATCAGGTGGCCAAAGTATTGAAGTTTTAGCTTCAACATCAGTCCTTCCAGTGAATATTTAGGACTGATTTTCTTTAGGATGGACTGGTTTGATCTCCTTGCAGTCCAAGGGACTCTCAAGAGTCTTCTCCAACACCACAGTTTAAAAGCATCAACTCTTTGGAGCTCAGCTTTCTTTATAGTCCAACTCTCACATCCATTCATGACTACTGGAAAAACCATAGCCTTGACTAGACGGACCTTTGTCAGCAAAGTAATATCTCTGCTTTGTAATATGCTGTCTAGGTTGTTCATAACTTTTCTCCCAAGGAGTAAGCGTCTTTTAATTTCATGGCTGCAGTCACCACCTACAGTGATTTTGGAGCCCCCCAAAATAAAGTCTCTCACTGTTTCCACTGTTTCCCCATCTATTTGCCATGAAGTGATGGGACCAAAACATTGGCCACCTGATGTGAAGAGCTGACTCATTTGAAAAGACCCTGATGCTGGGAAAGATTGAGGGCAGGAGGAGAAGGGGACGACAGAGGATGAGATGGTTGGATGGCATCACCGACTCGATGGACATGGGTTTGGGTAGACTCCGGCAGTTGGTGATGGACAGTGAGGCCTGGCATGCTGGGGTTCATGGGGTCACAAAGAGTAGGACAAAACTGAGTAACTGAACTGAACTGAACTGATGGGACCAGATGCCATGAACGTAGTTTTCTGAATGTTGAGTTTTAACCCACCTTTTTCACTCTCCTCTTTCACTTTCATCAAGAGGCTCTTTAGTTCTTCTTTGCTTTCTACCATAAGGGTGATATCATCTGCATATCTTATGTTATTGATATTTCTCCCGGCAATCTTGATTCCAGCTTATATGAAAGATATTTGCTATCTATAGCTCAGGAGAAAACAGAAGACCTTAACTGTCTTCTCTTTTTTTGAGCAAAGAGGTAGCAAGTCATTTATCCCAAAATCTGATGGCCATAGTGGGGAGGAAGAGTAGGGCTTTAGGTGTGAAGGGCTAGTTGAGATCAGAAATGGGAGAAAACATAAGTAGGAAAAGAAATCAGACCCAGGAATAATTAATTCAGATACCCTGGAGAGAGAAAGAACTTAGAGGGAAGTGTTGGACAAAGAAGGATAATGATGTCTCACATCGGAGACCCACATAGATGACACATTGGTGCTGCCTAAGGTCTTACTCAAGCCAGGAGAGAAATACTTGCTGAACAAGTACTAGGTTCCAGAGACTCTCCTATGCACTTCCATGGGCCTTTTCTCATTCATCCCTCACAATAACTCTGTAAGGTAGGAAGTATTGTTCTCATTTTACAGATGAAGACACTGAGACTCAGAAAGGTAACTTGTCGAAAATCAGATACGTGCTACCTGCATTTTGAGTCTCTTCCTTTTTCTTTTCTATTACAGTTAAAGTTTGTAATATTAGATTTTAAAGGCTTTCCAGGCTACCAATAAATTGCAAAATAACAACAACAATCAGAAAATACAAAATAATAAGATGAACAAAATGCATAATAACAAGAGCAACTAACAACTGTAAGAAATAGGAAAGATTCCACAAACTTTGCCAGGTCATGTTGACTGAAATTTTTACTTGCTATCAAGGACCTTCAAGGGAGGAACTAATAATACCCAGACTGGAAATAGAGGTAAAAGATACTCTTGGAAGGCGGGGCTGAAGCTGTTTGTAGCCACTCTGTCTATGCCAAGGTCAGAGTCAACACAGATTAACAAGTTGGTGGTACCCCATCCCTGGAGGGTGTGCTTGGCAGTGAATGAGAGACAAGGCAGCATAATCGTGTGTGTGGCTCATCATGCCAGGCTGCTTGGGTTCAACCCGCAGCTTCACTTCTTCCCAGTTATGTCACCTTTAACCATATTACTTTGGGTGAGGTATGGTGTGACCAGATGCAGATCAAGAGAGAGAAACTGGTAGACTTTTGTGATTTGTCACACTCATAGCTCCCTGGGAAGAAAGAGCATGCTATGTAGGGCCACTCTGGGAGGCACCTGGTCCACCATGAGGCAGGGGGAGAGGGAGACGATAGTCAGGCTCCTTTATTGTGGTTTCTTCAGGAAGGAAAAGGAGAGGCAGAGTAAGCAGGTGTAAGATTGGCTCATTGAATAATTTCAGCCTTGGGGCATAGTTGCTTTCCCAGATTACCTTGTCTAGGGTCCTTGGGGTGGACAGATCTGCCTGGAATGTGAGCCCATTACGGAGGTGCATGGGTGTGGACGTTTCCACTCAAAAAGAACTAATTAACCTCTAGCCAGGGCCTCAAAACTGGGTCAAGACAGGATTTTAAAAGATGCATTAGCATTACCTTCAGCAAATTATGGAATTTCTGGACCCCATTTCCTTATCTATAACATGAGAATATACATACCCTATAGGATTGTGTGAAGATTAAGAAAATAATCTTAAACTGGTGTCAGTTCAGTTCAGTTCAGTTCAGTCGCTCAGTCGTGTCCGACTCTTTGCGACCCCATGAATCGCAGCACACCAGGCCTCCCTGTCCATCACCAACTCCCAGGAAGCATTCAAAAGTATGTTATAATTTTTTAATGTTTTTGTGGTAAAATTCATATAATATAAAAGAAACTGCACATTTCAGTGGCACTAAGGACATTCACATTGTTGTGCAACTCTCACTATCAGCCATCTCCTGAATTTTTCACCTTCTCAAACTGAAACTCTGTTCCCATTAAAACACTAAGTACCCCTCACCCCCAGCCCCTGGCATCTACCAGTGTACATTCTGACTCTATGAATATTCTAGGTACCTATGATTTTAGCAAAGAATATTAGTGATAAAGTCATTAACAAAATCCTAAGAAGGACCCTACCTTTTACAACCCAAAGTTCACTATGCACAACACCCTCTTCTAGCTAAAATGGCCCCTGCCTCAGTCCTTACTCAGCTAGGCTGTTGACTCCATGGGGCATTGAATCTGGTGTCTGTAGTTCGTCCATTGACTGGCCAGTGACCAAGAAGGCAAAGTAGAATGGCCAGAGGAGTTGATGACTATCAGCAGAGCCAATCAGACCAGCCTCCTGGGGAATGTGGCCCAGCCTCCTGGGGAATGAGGACCAGTTAGGTGGGAGGGAGAGGATGACAGAGTTGAGATGAGATGCAGAGCCATCATTAGGGAGAAAGAGGGAAATGGATGGAATAGGTTGCTTGCGGAACTACCTTAAAGTGTGATAGCTTTTCTGGTTCCGTTTATACCATATATATGCTGAAAATGTCTACCCGCTCTGGTTCCCTTTCAAAAGAACTGTAGTTTTTATGGAGAAGGAAATGGCAACCCACTCCAGTGTTCTTGCCTGGAGAATCCCAGGGATGGGGGAGCCTGGTGGGCTGTCTCTGGGGTCACACAGAGTTGGACATTACTGAAGCAACTTAGCAGCAGCAGCAGCAGTAGTCTTTTAAAATATGGCAACCATATAGTTTTTCATGCTTTGCTTCAACACATGCAAAATAGGTTGTCACTCCCACATGAAGCTAGGGAGAGGTCATGCGACTGTTACACCAGTCCTATCCTTGACTTGCTGTGGACCATCCCATGCCCTCTCTGAGCCCCAGTCTTCTCGTCTGTCAAGCTCCCTGGACAAACTTTGAGGCTCTGACATCCCTCCAGGTTCTGATGCTCTGAGCCTTCGAGGGTGTCTGGGGTCACTGGAGGATGGGGCCGTGGAATCAGGTGGGAACCCCAGAGTGGAGGCATCAGCCCTGGGCAGGATCGTCTTGGCGCTTGTGCCCTGTGTCCCACTCCCCCCCCCACCCGCCCCCAGATGCCTAGAGAAGAAACAGAGAAGTGTTATCCACCAAAGAAACGGAGATAAATATAGCCCTTGCTGGATTAATATCCCCAGGATTACTCACGTCTCTTTCAAAGTGAAGCAAAGATCATGTGCCACCTGACAACCACCCATCTGGCCTGAGAAGAGTCGCCATATGGATGGTTCTCGCTAATTATAGTTAAATACTGAAGGGAGGGCTTCCAGCACGGAGCCTCATCAGATCAGAACCCCTTTCCCAGGAGCTTAGTAGAAAGGTTGTGAGGTTACTTTGCTCAGACTCACCCAGGCATGTTCAGGCATGCCATCCCATCTTCCCAGAATCAACTTTCTCCAACTTAAACACAGAGGGATAATATTGATAATGTCCCTTATTTTAAAAAGGGGTCAATGGTAGTGGCCTCTATGCCAAATAAAGAGCCAATGAAGATCCCGGATCATGAAGGGAGCCAAGTAAATAATCAATAATTTAATAAATGCACACTTGAGGATTCCTATTATGAACCCAAGTCTCTGTTTAGGTATACCAGGACCCAGATTCATATAAAAGATGTTAATTTTTTTTTTTTTTGGCTGGTCCCAGACAAAAAGCAGGCAGTGAATCATTCTAATCCCAGAAAGGAAGCCTCCTTGGTGAAAGCATGTAGCAATCCACAGCATTGCCTTCTTAAAATAGTTGGAGAGTTCTTTCTCTCCATACCAAGAGGATGACCAACTTGAAAGGTGAGGAATGCATTTCCTATGTATGTGCCCCTGAACCATCACCAAGAGCTATCAGTTTAGCTGTGGACCAAATGTTGGGCAGGGAATTTGGTTTGGGGTGAGAAGGAAGTGAAATATTCAAACTGTGGGTGAATTTTCACCAATGGCTCCATTCTATTTGTACCATTCTGTCCACTCCTGGACCCTGGCTCTCTGAGTACTCTTACGCTCCTCCTCATCACGCCATCCAAGCAGCATGTCTTTCCCATGGAGGCTCACACTTCCATGCCCTCCAAAGCCAGGTAGGCAATCTATATAATTGAAGTGGGACAGGTCTAAGAAAACTCACAAGGGTCTCTCAGTTGTTCATTAATTGACCCACTTTTCTTAAAGACATGGCCACAGAGAAATATTTTTCTTCTAAAACAAAAACAGTGAGAGTATGGTGATGACTGACCATTGATGCCTGGCTCTAGAGTTTTGGAGACAGTAGAGTGTGGGAGGGATGGTAATCAACTGAAGAGTATGTGCTCTGTGTCAAGGGTGCACTTCTAAGGAGCCAGACTATAGTTACCATTTGCGAACCAAGGCCCAATATTGCTAGATCATCTGGCTTTTCCATAGATACTCTCAACTAGGATATCCATAAGTAATAGTCTGATTTTTTTCTTGACTCAAATTTTTAGCAAATATTTGAAGATATTCTGCTAGTATGGAAAAAAAAATAAGCACAGTCTTTGTTTTCTTTTTGTTGAAGGGATAGGTTGTGAGTCAAGTATTCTCAGGGGCCTTCTCGTTGACTTGGGGAGCAAGCTTATCTAAAATGACAGCAACAGTTTAGAGAAGGAGAGCAGGACTGAGAGATGGTAGGAAGCTGAGTCCGGATGATGGCATTTGAACTCCTGGATCCAACCACACCTGAAACTTCCGACAGCATTGAGCTTCTAGTTACATGTACGTGTGTGCACTTAGTCATGTCTGACTCTCTGTGACCCTAGGGACTGTAGCCTGCCAGGCCCCTCTGGCCATGGAAGTTTCCAGAATACCAAAGTGGGTTGCCATTTCCTACTAAAGAGGATCTTCCAGACCTAGGGACTGAACCCACATCTCTTGCATCTCCTGCATTGCAGGTGGATTCTTTACCACTAGCACCACCTAGGAAGCTCCTTCTAGTCGCATAGCCTAACAATTTCTTCCTTTTATTTAAATCTGAGTTATTCTTTCTATTCTTCTTTTAGTTCCCTGGTGGCTTAGAGGGTAAATCATCCACCTGCAATGTGGGAGACCCAGGTTCAATCCCTGAGTCGGGAAGATCCCCTGGAGAAGGAAACAGCAACCCACTCCAGTACTCTTGCCTGGAAAATCCCATGGATGGAGGAGCCTGGGAGGCTACAGTCCATGGGGTCACAAAAAGTCGGACACGACTGAACGACTTCACTTTCACTTTCTATTCTTCTTTTGAGTGAAGTCGCTCAGTCGTGTCTGACTCTTTGCCACCCTGTGGACTGTAGCCTACCAGGCTTCTCTGTCCATGGGATTCTCCAGGCAGGAATACTGGAGTGGGTTGCCATTTCCTTCTCCAGGGGATCTTCCCGACCCAGGGATCGAACCCAGGTCTCCTGCATTGCAGGCAGACGCTTGCAACTGAAACAACAACAACAACAAAAAAACCTTAATCCATTCAAAGACCTCAGGGTCATGCATAAATAATTGATAATGGGATTGTTCAACATGACATGTCAAGAATCTGCTGTAGTTTGAAATGGTAGGGAAAAAAAAGTGTGACCAGAGAAAGACGCACAGATGGAAAGAAACTACATCACAAAGAACCTAGGATGCTTCCCTTAAAGTTAATCTCATCACTCATAGACAATAGTAAGCCAGTGAAAGGCTTAGAAAGTAGCTCTGGCTTCTCTGCCTTAGGATTGTTATTTGGAAGTTTGACTCCTCTCCTGCAGTCCTATCTCTTTCTACCTGTTACTTCCAAGGCAGTGGACTAGCTTTCTCCTGCTTGATGGAGTGGAATGATTCAGCCTGTGTTTTGTGGATTTCTAACATCTCTGAGCCACTCTGCACACTCATTCGACCCGTCTGTAATCCCCTGGTGAAAATATAGTAAGCAGAAGCTCTTGGCACTTTGAATACATGATACAATAAAGAAAAAGACCCAATAATAGAAGAACAAACAGTACAATATTTTCCTAAGTGTATTTGGATTAGATTTATGTTAGATTCGGGAAGCTGGCAATTTAATAGGTGGGGGAACTTTCATTTAACTTCAGAAAGTACATGTATAATTCATCGCCACTCGGTACACGGAACTGCAAGGAGAGATTGTAACCAGAGAGAGAGAAAGAGAAAGAGAGTGAGATATACTGCAAGGCAGAGAGCAAAACAGAGTCAGCTTTTACCCTGCTGAACCTCCTCTAGCAATTTATGGGCACTGTCAGCTACTAACAATCTAAATAACTCACTTCTATGCCAGAAATCATAACTGAAGCAGAAAATACTGGAGATTAATCCTGTGTTGTGACTTTTTTTGTGTGAAAATGCAGACACATGTTGGTCTGGGTATATGGGAGTCATGGGTGGAGTGGGAACTGGCAAAATTTAAGGGCTAATAGGCACTTTATCCAGAGAAGGCGATGGCACCCCACTCCAGTACTCTTGCCTGGAAAATCCCATGGACGGAGGAGGCTGGTAGGCTGCAGTCCATGGGGTCACGAAGAGTTGGACATGACTGAGCGAATTCCCTTTTACTTTTCACTTTCATGAATTGGAGAAGGAAATGGCAACCCACTCCAGTGTTCTTGCCTGGAGAATCCCAGGGACGGGGGAGCCTGGTGGGCTGCTGTCTATGGGGTCACACAGAGTCGGACACGACTGAAGCGACTTAGCAGCAGCAGCAGCAGGCACTTTATCATTTTGGTCTTTATTTTCTCACAAGGGTCCCAAAATTCATTCAAGAAGGGCTTCAATGGAAGCAGTGGAGAGAGAATGATAGGAAAATGGTTTTCCTGTTCTCATGTCAATAGAACTTTGGAGTGAAATAGACCTGAATTTGAATCTTGATGCTGTCAGCTACAATCTGTGTTATCTTGAATGAGCCTCAGTTTCCTTATCAGTAAAATGGCATGTGAGCTCAGTCGTGTCCAACTGTTTGGACCGTGGAATTTTCCAAGCAAGAATACTGGAGTGGGTAGCCATTCCCTTCTCCAGAGGATCTTTCCAACCCAGGATTGAACCGATGTCTCATGTGTCTCCTTCACTGGCAGGCAGATTCTTTACCATTTGAGCTATTGGGGAAGTCCATCTCTTTGAGCCTCAGTTTTCTTATCAGTAAAATGGAGGCAATGATAATAGTATAAAGACAGTGGTTGTACAAAGTATATATTCTCTTGTGCCTCCTCTTTAAAAAGTATTGAGATAATAATTCATGAATAATAATAGTCCTGGTTGTTTTTTTTTCCTGTTTGGGGTGTGTGTGTGTGTGTTGAGAGAGAGAGAGCATGAGAGAGCTAGAAAGAAGGGGGTGGCAGGGAGGGAGACAGAGAGAAAATGAATAACAGAACAGAATGACCACCTGGACTCTGAGGCCAAACAGCTGGGGTTCAAATTATGTCTCTGCTATTTATTTATTTGTTTTTATATATCACAACTTGCAATGCTTCACTGTTTTAAATTTTAAAAACAAAATATCCTAGTGGGCACACAGGATGGTTGAAGTAAAAAAATTTTTTTTTCTTAAGTTGCTCAACTTTTTAAATTGAAGTATAGTTGACTTACAGTGTTATGTTAATTGCTGCTGTACAGAAAAGTGACTCAATCATATATATATATACATTCTTTAGTGTATTTTCCCTTATGGATTATCCTAGGATATTGGATTTAGCTCACTGTCCTATACAGTAGGGCCTTGTTGTTTATCCATCCTGTATATACTAGTTTGCATCTACTCACCACATAACCCCATCCATCCCACCCCACCCCCATGACTCTGCTATTTTTGCACCACTGACTCAATGGACATGAGTTTGAGTAAACTCCCAGAGTTGGTGATGGACAGGGAGGCCTGGGGTGCTGCAGGCCATGGGGTCACAAAGAGTCAGACACGACTGAGTGTCTGAAGTGAAGGTGGATTTCTAAGTAGCGCTAGTGTTAAAGAACCTACCTGCCAATGCAGGAGACATAAGAGACTCGGGTCCAATCCCTGGGTCGGGAAGATCCCTTGGAGGAGAGCATGGCAACCCACTCCAGTATTCTTGCCTAGAGAATCCCATGGACAGAGGAGCCTGGAGGGCTACAGTCCACAGGGTCTCACAGTCAGACATGACTAAAGTGACTTAGCACACACACATGCAAAGTAAAGGTAATAATACTATTTTATCCCATAAATTGTTATGAGGGTTAAATGAATAATTCCAAACACAGCAGTGCTTAGAACCATGCCTGTAACATGATGTACTATACATCTAAACCATCCATAGTAATGGTACTATTAATTGAACACTGCTATTATTGCTATTAAGAAAAACAATGATAATAATTTCTCATTTGATGTAGAGGGTTAGGAGATTTAGGGAGGAAAATGATGAAGAGTATATAGACTTTGAAGTTATTCCTGCTTTAAAATACACTCAACCTTCATTTCTACTTTTATAGAATAGAGATTGTAATTTTTGCCCCTTGGGATTAAAATGACACTATAATGAGATCATGGTGTACCAGCTTAGGAAGCATTGGCTCTTGTGATGATCTCTGACTTTGCAGAGGAGGAAGTAGGAGTGATTCAGCCATTTGTGTACAGACACACAAATGTTTTGGCCAAATGTCTTTCCCTAAATCTCTTGCCCTCATCCCTCCCCATAAGCTGCCTGCTCTGAAGGAGACTGGAAACATTTAGGGGGAAGTGTTAATCATGGGGTCTTCATTCATGGAAAGTGATGGTGTCATGTGAATGGATGTCACAGTTATCTGGGGGATTCTGGGGCTTCCCTGGTGGCTCAGCAGTAAAGAATCCGCTTGCCAATGCAGGAGACACAGGTTGGATCCCTGGGATGGGAAGATCTCCTGCAGAAAGGAATGGCAAACCACACCAGTATTCTTGCCTGAAAACTCCCATAGAAAGAGGAGCCTGGCGGGCTACACTCCATGGGGTTGCAAAAAGTTAGACATGACTCAGCAACTGAACACACAGGCACGTCTGAAAGTGAAAGTGTTAATTGCTCAGTTGGGTCCAACTCTTTGCAACCCCATGGACTGTAGCTCTTCAGGCTCCTCTGTCCATGGGATTTTTTCAGACAAGGATACTGGAGTGGGTAGCCATTCCCTACCGCAGGGGATCTTCCCAACCCAGGGATCGAACCCGGGTCTCCCACATTGCAGGCAGATTCTTTAATGTCTGAGCCACCAGCGAAGCCCACATGCATGTCTAGTACATCTTTTCTGAAAACTTCCCTGCAAGTGGGTCCTTGCCAGCCATGTGACCCTCTCCTTCTGTTACATGACTGGACTGGAGTTGGACCCCTGATCCAATCAGATTCACTCTCTGCAGAGGTGGGAACTGGAAGATGAGTTCCTCCAAACCTGATATCACAATTCAGCAAGAGTGATTTTTCTGAAAATCAATCACCTCCTTCCTGCTTCGAACACATCTGTAGCTCCCCTTTGCTCTTGGAACAAGGACCTGTTTAGTCTGACCTGAGACACCATGGACCTCCAGGGCCTCAACTCACAGCATGTCACCTTTCTTGTTAGTGCACTGGCCCTGTGCTTACCATGGGTCCTCTTCCTAAAGGGTCTTTGCTGATGCTGTTCCCTCTGCCTGGAACACCAGTCCTTCTGCTTTCCTCATCTTTCCTATATCATTTCTGTAGTTACTTTCACAAGGAAATCTTCCCTCACCTCCCCAACTGAGTCAGGCTTATGTCCTGTGGGCTTTCATTGCCCCGCGTGCCTTTTCATCCTAATACAAGCCGCAGTTGTGGTTACACATGTATATGCGTGATTATCTGATTGATGACAGTCCCTTCCAGCAGAATCCAGGCTCCATTAGGATGAAGTCATCTTCACTTTTGCTCTCTGCTGTATCCCTAGTGTCTGGCACAATGCCTTGTCCATAACAGATGCTCAATAAATGCTTGCTGAATGAATGAATAAGTTCAGTTCAGTTGCTCAGTCGCGTCCAACTCTTTGTGACCCCATGGACTGCAGCAAGCCAGGCTTCCCTGTCCTTCACCAACTCTCAGAGCTTGCTTAAACTCATGTACATCGAGTCGGTGATGCCATCCAACCATTTCATCCTCTTCTCCTCCTGCCTTCAATCTTTCCCAGCATCAGGGTCTTTTCCAGTGAGTCAGATCTTAACATCAGATCGCCAAAGTATTGGAACTTCAGCTTCAGCATCAGTCCTTCCAATGAATATTGAGGATTGATTTCCTTTAGGACTGACTGGTTTGATCTCCTTGCCAGGAATGACTAGAGCTACAGGGAGAAAGTCTATATACTGCAGCTGCTGAGATTTGAGATTTGTCCTGGTTCTCACCACCACTCTCCTTAAAGTGTTCTTTTCTTCACATTTTTAAAGATTCGGTGAGAGGCCCTAACCATCCTTTCATTGAATGCCTATGCTTTGTTCAATCTTATGTGAGTGGAGTTCTTTTATCTACAACCCAAAAAGACCCTTTATGCTGCCATAAGGAGATGGAAATTGAGAAACTCCCAAGAGATTTCCTCTTCCAGGGTGATTCAAAAGGAGGATACACATGAGGGATGAAGTGAGAGGTTAAGGTTAACAAATAGAAGTTTTTATATATAGAATGGGTAAACAGCAAGGTCCCACTGTATAGCACAGAAAACTATAATCAATATCCTTGATAAACCATAATGGAAAAGAATATACAAAAAAGAATGTTTATACATGTATACCCAAATCACTTTGCTGTGCAGTGGAAATTAACACAACTCTGCATGTCAACCATACTCAAATAAAATTTTTGGTTTTAATAAAAGAGGCTACACAGCACAGGCTTGTCATCAACAGACCATGGTTGTCATTATCAGCTGCTATTTATATTCTGGCTCAGCAGGTGACCCAGCCTAACCGGAGAGCAGCACT
The DNA here is from genome assembly GCF_003369695.1 of Bos indicus x Bos taurus. Classification (NCBI taxonomy): domain Eukaryota; kingdom Metazoa; phylum Chordata; class Mammalia; order Artiodactyla; family Bovidae; genus Bos; species Bos indicus x Bos taurus. Next base: position 30,427,681 of record NC_040100.1, on the reverse strand, counting down.
TTGGTTATGTCTAGTACTGGTGGGATCCTACCTTCAAACCTTAAAATGCCCTCCCTAACTTCTGTATCCACATTTCCACTGGCAACACTCTTTCCCACCACAGGTCTTAATTTGAGTTCATTAGTAACCTCGTCAAGTGCAAAAACTCCTTCCAGGAGATGAAATACTAAAAGTAACGAAGAAGGATCCTGTCTATCATAGCAGAAAGATCTCGTCCCTTCCATAATGTTCATCTTCCTAAACATCAATCTAATCAGGTGTAATAATCAATCTATTATTTCACCTCCTGTATACCTCAGTTGCCACATCAGGGTCACATCTTAGGACTCATGATCACTGAATGCTGCCCCGTTTACAGGCATCGCAAATGCCATCTCCCTTCTTTGTGAGTGCAAACTCCTCTTCTTCCAGCCTGAAGGCAGCTGACTCTCATAGGATCATTCTTTAACTTCATGATGACCCTAAGCCATTGACACCAAGTTCCCCATATTCCTAAGCCTCTCTTCATTCCCATTCTTATCCTGATTTCATGGCCCATCACTTGCAATTATCTGCTCCCAAAGGCCCACTATCTTGGATATACTTGACTCCTTTTCTCTATATATACTGCATTTGCCTAGTAAAACCCAAGCCTATAGGCAATAAGCCTTCTGTCTTTGCTGTAGCTCCCCCTGGGTGACTAAAAGCAATAAGAAAACCAGGATACTGGTTTTACATTCTATAATGTATTTCTTTTTTACCCCTCTTTTTTTTGTTGTTGAAATATAGCTGATTTACAATGTTGTGTTAATTTCTACTGTACAGCAAAGTGATTCAGATACACACACACACACACACACACACACACATATGCACTGTTGTTATTGTTTAGTCATTGAGTTGTGTCTGACTCTTTTGTGGTCCCATGGACTGTAGCCCACTAGCCTCCTCTGTCCATGGTACTTCCCAGGCAAGAATACTGGAGTGGGTTTCAATTTCAGTTTGTAGGAGATCTTCTCGATCCAGGGATCGAACCTGGGTCTTCTGCATTGCAGGCAGGTTCTTTAATGTCTGAGCCAGCAGGGAAGTAGTAGTTAATGTACATATATTTTCATAGTTTATGTATACCCAGCCAAGGTTGGGAATCAATTCAGTTCAGTTCAGTCGCTCAGTCATGTCCAACTCTCTGTGACTCCATGAACCGTGGCACGCCAGGCCTCCCTGTCCATGATCAACCCCTGGAGTTTACCCAAACTCATGTCCATGGCATCAGTGATGCCATCCAACCATCTCATTCTCTGTCATCCCCTTCTCTTTCTGCCCTCAATCTTTCCCAGAATCAGGGTCTTTTCAAATTAGTCAGCTCTTCACATCAGGTGGCCAAAGTATTGGAGTTTCAGCTTCAACATCAGTCCTAGGTTGGGGATATACACACACACACACACACATGTGCATATACATATATACACACACATGCGCACACGCACACACACACGTGTGTGTGCGCATGTGTATGCATATGTGTGTGTATGTGTGTGTATATATATATATACACACACATATACACATACATATAATAACCTTAGGCTTCCCTGGTGGCTCAGACAGTAAAGAACCTGCCTGCCAATGCAAGAGACCCAGCTTTGATCCCTGGATCGGGAAGATCCCCTGGAGGAGGAAAGGGCAACCCACTCCAATATTCTTGCCTGGGAATCCCAAGGACAAAGGAGCCTGGTGGGCTACAGTCCATGGCATCCTAAAGAACTGGACACAACTGAGCAACTAACATACACGCATATATAAACATCCTTTTTTTATATAGTCTTTATTTCCACTGAGCTTACTTTCCTGCTCTTCAGGATCTAATCCAAATGCATAAGATTGTTGTGATAACTGAGTTAATATATGCAAAATGATTAAAATATCAACTGGCATATGGGAATCACTCAATGAATGTTTATTGTTAATATTATTACTGTTGTTATGATTGTTATTGTCATTAACCCACCTTCCTCTTGCCTGATGATCTTCATGGTTAAGAAAACTGAAGAGAATTCCCTAATCTTCCTGTCATCAAATCTCCAGACCTCCAATAGATCTGCTCATCTCATTTCCCAAAGTCAGTCCCTCAACATGTGATCTATATCTCGCACAGTTTTGCTTTTTAAAGACATTTACATTTTCCCATTTTCTGTCTTGTACCATAAAGTAAAATGCTAGTCATCTCAGAACTAAAGTATTAAGTCACCAGCTCCCATCTTCCATGCTCTGGACAATCCATCAAGTAGAGAATTTAAACCATGTTCCACAAAATGTCATTGGGTGTTGCTTGGTGGAGAAAATCTAGTAAGAAAATGAGCAGCAGTTACTAAAAATAAAGGGGAAAATCCTATTGTGTAGTAAATATCAACCCCCTTTGTCCTCCTAGTTTCTACCTACAAAATGCCGATGGGGTTTGCAAAGCCGCCATCAGTTTCGACTTTCCTATTGCCTGATACTGTTTGTCTTAATCACCCACAACATGAACACATGGTGAGTTAAAGGAAAAGAGATCTTTTATAGTGGCAGTCTGATTTTCTTTAGAAAATATCAAATTTGCCTAGATAAGGAGAGAGGCCGGAGTCACAAGGGACAGATACTACAGATGTGACTTCCCTGGTTTAGTACCAGGTCTCTGGAGGCCAAGCGGGCTTCCCTGGTGGCTCAACTGGTGAAGAATCTGCCTGCAATGCGGGAGACCTGGGTTTGATCCCTGGGTTGGGAAGATCCCCTGGAGAAGGGAAAGGCTACCCACTCCAGTATTCTGGCCTGGAGAATTCCATGGACTGTATAGTCCATGGGGTCGCAAAGAGTTGAACACGACTGAGCAACCTTCACTTATCCTTCTGGAGGCCAAGTACACAGTTCCTGAGGACCATGGAATAGAGATAGGGAAAGGCCTGGGGGCCTGGGAACCTTGTTTGCTCTCTAATCCATTGACAGAGCATTTCTGTTGCAACAAGTGCCCCTTAGTTAAGATGGCTAGGATTCTTTTTTCTTCCAAGTAGCACTTCTTTCTACATTTTATTTTCTGAAAGCCCGTTATAACTGACAATTGATGTGTGCATTTATTTTTGTGTTTTTCTTCTAGAAAGGTGCTATAAAATCAATGACATGTCTTACAAACAGGGCATCTTAGACTCTTGAAAAAGTGGTAATAAATCTCATGCAGGAATGGTTACTGTTGTTTAGGGAAGCAGATTAAGGGCTCTGGTGTTTATCTGGTCTGAAAGGGAGGGATTAGGTCAGATATAAAGACAGACCTGATTCCTCAGAAGTGCAGAAGTTAGAACATCCATTACTTTCACTAGACTTTTCTGAAAGGCTCCAGAACTGATAAATGTACATGTTCGGTCCACTAAGATGAGCCTGGAACCAGCCTCAGGGCTCAGTCCTCTGAGAGCCATCCTTGGGAGCTTCAGGTCTGTGCCTCTGCATCCAAAATGCAGAGATGAATTTAGAGAAGTGAATCCTCTCCAGAAATGCATTTGGGCTCCAGAGGCACGAGTCATTCCGAGACTTACCTCAGCTCCTCTTTGCAGAGAGAGAGGCAGTGAGGATAAAGGGCGAGCACTGGAGTATTAACTCTGAATGGCTCATTGAGTTTTAAGATGTTGCTCCTTATAGCACAGAAGCCCTCTTCATTTTCCAAAAGAGGCTTTGGCACAGTTGGAGTAAGGAAGATCTCATCTCACCTGGAATCCAGCTGTTCCAGAGAACATGATGTCCTCACATCTTCCAGCAACACTGCTTCACTGATCCATGAAAGGCTTGCATTGCAGGTCTTCCCAACAGTAATAATCACTATCATTTATTAAGTCCTGATATGCAGGGATTAGGATTTCCCAGGTAAAGAACCCACCTACCAATGCAGGAGACCTGGGTTCAACCCCTGGGTCGGGAAGATCCCTTGGAGGAGGGCATGGCAGCCCACTCCAGTATTCTTGCCTGGAGAATCCCCATGGACAGAGGAGCCTGGCGGGCTACAGCATTGGTTCACAAAGAGGCATGACTGAAGTGATGTAGCATGCATGTGCAGGTACTCTGCTAAATTCTTTTTTTTAAATTTTTATTAACAAAATTCTTTATTTATTTGGCTGCTCTGGATCTTAGTTGTGGCATTCACGATCTTTAGTTGCCATATGTGGAATCTAGTTCCCTCACCAGTGATTGAACTCAGGCTTCCTGCATTGGGAACATGGAGTCTTATCCATTGGACCACCAGGGAAGTCCCTGTGGTAAATTCTTCATAGGAGTCAATTCTCTTTTTTTTTTTGGCAATACCCTGTTGGGCAGGATCTTAGTTTTCCAACCAAGGATCAAACCTGTGTCCCCTATACTGAGAGCACGGAATCTTAACCACTGGACTGCTAGGGAAGTCTTTAGAGTCAATTCTTATATATGAGTTGTCTCAATCAATTTCCCTAACAACCCCCGTTATACCGATGAGGACATTGGGGATCAGAGAGATTAAGTAATTTTCTCAAGGTCACACAGCAAAAAGTATCAGAATACGACCCAAACCCAGATCTGCTGCTGCTGCTGCTGCTGCTGCTAAGTTGCTTCAGTCGTGTCCGACTCTGTGCGACCCCATAGACGGCAGCCCACCAGGCTCCACTGTCTCTGGGATTCTGGAAGGCAAGAACACTGGAGTGCACATCACCCTAAAGTCCAGTCTCTTAGTCAATTACCGGCGCTGCCTGCCACAGGCTGCTCTTATTTTTCTCTATCACAAGGGAGTCTGCCCAGCAGGTAGATAAAATAGGCTTCTAGCCAGCCAGTGTTAAAGCTAACAAGGAAAGCAAATGACAGCTGCTTCCACATAAACACACTTTTCTGTATAACTTGGTTTTCTGCCCTTTCAGGAACTCATAGACTGGTGGGTGGCAGAGACGAGAAAGGAGACAGAAAACACTGTGATGAGCAGAACTACCAACCAAGGACTCTTGATGTGCAAAGGAGGTTGAGAGAGCAAAGAAAGGAAGCCAGAACAGTTTGAGAGTCAGCCCAGGTCCTGATCGCCCGCCCACACCCACAATCCTCTTTCCTGGCTGGGATGAGTCTGGGGAGGAGACGAGCAAATCAGTGTTTATTTCCTGAAGTTCATGGTCACCAGAGAGGACTGCATCTCCCCCTCTTTCACTTGGAAAAACTGATGTGTTGGAATAATTATGATTCATCCTTTGATCTGTCTCTTTGTCTGCAAAGCATAAATAGTGTCAGCTGGCAAGGTCTGATTGCTCCGATATTTCAGGTTTATATTTTGAATAACACAAGACTTGGTTGCTAGCACTGGTAAATAATTTACTCTAGTCTGAAATACAAGCTCCAGGCAAGAAACATAAGATCAAACATGGGGAACGGCGGCACCATAGCAAACGCACAGCTACCCTGTGAAGAGTTTTTCTAAATTCTCTGCTGGAAGAAGTTCAGAGGGGGCAGGGGAGGGGATGACAACAGGTGGGGAATCAGCCATGGTGCCCGCTCCTGTGCAAATAAAATGCTTTTGCTGACATCAAAGCAGGCTGGAGAGATGAGTATCAATGACAGCTGAAAGAAGTGACGGCTGAGAGAAGCTTCTCCAACTTCTAGCAAAGACACCCTCCGCCCAAAAACACTTTCACTTTGCCCAAACTAAGTAGCAATGCTCACTTCTTAGATCTCCTTTTTTTTAAATGACTGTTTATTGTTTTTACTGGAGTATAATTGCTTTACAATGTCGTGTCAGTTTCTGCTGTACAAGGAAGTGAATCAGCTATATGTATACATATATCCCCTCCCAGTTGGACCACCCTCCCTTCATCCCACCCCTCTAGGTCATCACAGATCACCAAGCTGAACTCCCTGTGCTATACAGCAGCTCCCTACTAGCTATCTATTCTACCCACAGAGTGCAGAAGAGAGGGAGAGAGGAGTGCATGGTCTGATTTCTTTGTTTTCCTGTAACTGGGGCAGAAATAAAAAATGAACCAATGGAGAGCATTATGATAGGAGAGTCTGTTTAATGCTTTTGTTATGATGATACATGAAAAAGGCAGCATTTGAAATGCAGCTGCGGTGTGATCACAATTAAGTTCAAGTCCACAGCAAAATTTCTGCAGTGAGAATAGACTGAAAAGAAATGTATGAATATGTTTTCAGTGGTTGCTGCTGGGGATGGGAGAAGTGTTATATGCCAACACTGTCTGTTGCCATGAAAGTGTGATCCTGGTAGAATCTAGGGTACCCTGTGTTGTCTTGGGATGACCTTTCAGATTGGTCTGGACAGCAAAGGTGTGGCTCTGTGATGGGCATGGCCTCCCGTGGAAGGAGAACCGTCTTTCTGCTAGCAAATCTTTGGTGTCAGTCACTCAGTTGTGTCTGACTCTTTGTGACCCCATGGACTGTAGCCTGCCAGGCTCCTCTGTCCATGGAATTTTCCAGGCAAGAATACTGGAGTGGGTTGCCATTTCCTATTCCAGGGGATCTTCCCAACCCAGGGATTGAACCCGAGTCTCCTGCACTGCATGCAGACTCTTTACCTTCTGAACCACCAAAGTGAAGTGAAAGTCACTCAGTCGTGTCCGACTCTTTGTGATCCCATGGACTATACTGTCCATGGAATTCTTCAGACCAGAATACTGGAGTGGGTAGCCTTTCCCTTCTCCAGGGGATCTTCCCAAGCCAGGTATCAAACCCAGGTCTCCCACATTGCGGGCGGATTCTTTACCAGCTGAGCCACTGGGGAAGCCAGGGAGGCCTCAAATCTTTGGTAAGTCATGTGAAAATTAATAAAGGGAAATCTTATTGAACTCGGGAATCTGGAAGCCAGAAGGGGGCGCTCTCACACACATAACAAGGTGTCAATACAAGTCCTAAAGGGAAGAGAGTACTTTGCATCTTCAGCAGAAGCGACGCTACTGTGGCCAGCCAGAGAAGAAAAAATGTTTTTTCTCCTGACCTAGCAACAGCTTAGCCAATGAGAGCTTGTCATCTTCAACCAACGAAAAGCCACTGTAAGTCAAACTCCCAGTTTTCTCCAATGGACTTCAGTTTATAACAGCCCCTCCCAACTAACGTCCCCTTCTCTATGAGAGTTTCCTCTTTTGTTTTACCAGGCTGGTACACGGTTCCCCACTGTTGAATGTTCAGAACTGAAATTCTCTGCAGTTCCTAAATAAACCTGTTTTGCTTGTAAAACGACTAGTCGTTCTATCGCTTTAGGTTAACAGAGGGAAGTGTATTAGTTGGCTCTTAATTGATAGTGATTACTTGGGATACAGAAGGATTTTGAAGATCCTGATTGATTAGTGACGTCTATCCGGGGGTAGGAGAGGAATTTGCAGTATGAGGTGCTATAGTTGCTGTCCAGACAGCAACTGAGTCCAAATATTGGCTTTGAGCATGAGGGTTTTTTGTTTGTTTGTTTGTTTTGAATTGGAATATAATTGCTTTACAATGTTGTGTTAGTTTCTGCTGTACAATGAAGTGAATCTGCTATATGTATACATATATCCCCTCCCTCTTGGATCTCCCTTCCACACCCATCTAGTTCATCACAAAGCACCGAGCTGAGCTTCCTGTGCTTTATAGCAGGTTCCCCCTAGCTTGGCCATCATCAGAAAAATGTACAAACAATAAATGCTGGAGAGAGTGGAGAAAAGGGAATCCTCTTACACTGTTGGTGGGAATGTAAATTGACATAGCCACTGTGGAGAACAGTATACAGATTCCTTAAAAAACTAAAAATAGAAATATCATATGACCCAGTAATTCCACTACTGGTCACATACCGTGAGAAACCATTATTCAAAAGGATACATGTACACCAATGTTCATTGCAGCACCATTCATAACTGCATGAAAACAACCGAAGTATCCAATGGAAGATGAATGGAGAAAGATGAGCATGAGTTTTTGAACCTTAAAAAGTCATCAACTTGTCAGAATTAGATGAAATTATGAAGAATTGAGCTTCCCAGGTGGCACTAGTGGTAAAGAACCCGCCTGCCAACGTGGGAGATTGAGACTCACGTTCAATCCTTGGGTTGGGAAAGATCCCCTGGAGGAGGGCATAGCAACCACTCCAGTACTCTGGCCTGAAGAATCCCATGGACAGTGGAGCCTGGGGAGCTATGGTCCACAGAGTTGCAAAGAGCTGGACACGACTGAAGTGACTTCACATGCATTTATGCAATCTATAAGATGTATTGGGCATAAATAAATGCTCAGTAAATTTCTCTCTACTTTCCTCTCCCCTTTCCTTTCCATCCTTCAGAACATGAAAATCATAAGAAAATTTTATTCTATTATCAGGGCTCTCAGATTCAGCACAATTCTAAATTGTTCAATCATCTAGTGGAAATTCTGAAGGTTAGAGAAGATAAACACGATATGGTTGATAGGCCTAGAAGACAGAGTTTTTCAGTTCAGTTCAGTTGCTCAGTCGTGTCCAACTCTGCAATTGCATGGACTGCAGCACACCAGGCCTCCCTGTTCCTCACCAACTCCCAGAACATGCTGAAACGCATGTCCATTGAGTCAGTGATGCCATCCAACCATCTCATCCTCTGTCGTCCCCTTCTCCTCCTGCCTTCAATCTTTCCCAGCATCAGGGTCTTTTCCAATGAGTCAGTTCTTTGCATCAGGTGGCCCAAGATTTGGAGCTTCAGCATCAGCATCAGTCCTTCCAATGAATATTCAGGACTGATTTCCTTTAGGATTTCCTAAAGTATTTTTAGGACCAGTGTTAAAAGGTCTGTTAGAATGAGGAAAATGGAAAAGTACCTTAATCCACTGGGTACAATGCTGAGCTAAGCAGATTATACGTGGAATTTTTGGAATTCCTCCTCCAAGGACAAAAGCCTTGAACTTGAAGGACTACATATTTCTGGAGGTAAAGGATGTCTTGACTGGGCTAAGAAATGCAGTTCCCATCCCTCAAATTTGAACTGGAGAAGAATTTCCAATGTTGAATTCGTTGTGGCTCTCATTTTCCTGTTTAGAGTCTGTTATGTGTCTGGTCTCTCAAGAAATGGGTATTTTTAGGTCCTGGTCTGGAAAACAGTCAGCAAAATTCCCATAATTAGTCCTGGGAAGAATTGGCCCATTGATGCTGTTGCCATGTTCAATTTAATAGAATCCTTTGCCGAAGACTGGCAGCATGGTAGCTCAGACGAGAGTTTTGAATTCCATCCCATGTGGGTTTAAACCCCAATCTACCACCTAGCAGATGCCACTCTTACCCATGTGTCACTTTCCCTTAGCCCGTCTCTGATTTTTGTAGTTGTTCAGTCACTCAGTCGTGTCCAGTTCTTTGTGACCCCATGGATTGCAGCACACCAGTCTTCCTTGACCTTCACCATCTCCCAGAGTTTGCTCAAACTCATGTCCATTGAGCCGGTGATGCCTTCCAACTGTCTCATCCTGTGTCACCTGCTTCTTCTGCCTTCAGTCTTTCTCAGCATCAGGGTCTGATTTTAGCTGAGCTGAATGGTCACTGCCAGTGTCTGACTTCAGGTCCCCACAGTGTCTCCCCATTTTGCTGTCTTAGGGATTTTTTTTTTTTTAATGGTGGCAGCTCACTCCGATCACACATGGAAACATGGTGGAGTTAATGCCAGCATGGTGACCCTCAGCCAATGGGAGACAAAGAGTCAGGGGATAAATGCCCAAACTCCTAGTCATTAGAGGAGGCTTTCTGAAATGCCTTCTACACAGCTTCTCCAAGGAGCTCCAGCAGGGAGCTTTCTGGTTGCCCACAGTGCTAATAACTCAATAATGCACCCCCCACCCTCTGCCATGGAACTTCCTTGGTGATTCAGTAGCTAAAACTTGGCGCTCCTAATACAGGAGGCATGGGTTCCGTCCCCGGTCAGGGAACTAAGGTCCAGATGCTGCATGGTGTGGCCATAATAATAATGCCCTTGTTATCAGCTTTTCTTCCTTTCTTGTCTGATTTGTACTGCCCCCTCTTCCGACTTTTAAAGATAACCTCTCCAATACACTACCTGAGAACTTGTCTCAGGTTCTGCTTGGGGAGATATAAACTAACACCTCACCTCATTCTTCCTCTTTTCTAACACTCCTACTGCATCCTTCATTTCCCACACTCATAGATGATTCAATTTCTACCTTAAAGGCTGAGAAAATCCACCATCATCTTTTCTTCTGTATCTCTTTGCCCACCTTTCTCTTTCTTCCATTCTTAGGGAAATAGGACTACAAGATATGTTTTCTTGAAAAAAGCCTGATTCTCCACCAGGACCATATGTTTCAATTCATGGTACTGTGATGCCCTCAGCAACTTAACCCAGAAAACTGGCCAGGGCAAGGTGGGGGGAGTCATTCTCTTCTCATTCTTGAATCAATCACCAAATAGCAATCATTTCTCTCTTTTGTCCACATCCCTCTAAATTAAGGAGAAGGCAATGGCAACTCACTCTAGTACTCTTGCCCAGAGAACCCCATGGACAGAGGAGCCTGGTGGGCTACGGTCCATGGGGTTGCGAAGAGTCAGACACGACTGAGCGACTTCACTTTCACTTTTCATTTTATGCCTTGGACAAGGAAATGGCAACCCACTCCAGTGTTCTTGCCTGGAGAATCCCAGGGATGGTGGAACCTGGTGGGCTGCCGTCTATGGGGTCGCACAGAGTCAGACACAACTGACTCGACTTAGCAGCAGCTCTAAATTAATAAAGGCTAACCTTTTATTTTTTAACTATTTATTTGGCTGTACCAGGTCTTAGTTGTGGCTTGTGGGAGCTTCAGTCGTCATTGCAACACATGGGATCTGAACGGCAGCATGTGAATTCTTAGTTGTGGCATGTGGGATCTAGCTCCTTGACCAAGAATTGAACCCAGGCTCCCTGCATTGTGAGAACAGTCTTAGCCACTGGACCACCAGGGAAGTCCCTGACCTTCTTCTTTTTTTTTTTTTTTTTTTTTGAATATTTGCTAAATTCAAAGCATCTTATGAACTTTTCATGCTTAATTTCATTGACATCCCTATACGGACGATACTATTTTTTCTCCCATTTTAGCAATGATGAAATTGAGGCACAGAGAGGTCCAGGAACTTGCCCAAGGATGTTTGAGTGAGGGAGTGGGACCTGGGGTGTTAATCTACTTCCCAATTTCAGAACTCCTGCTTTTAACCATCTATGTTCTTACCTGTACATCTTATGAGCATCACGCCCCTACCTTCCCATCCTAGCAGCTCCACCCTGTCCTTCTCAAAGGGCTGCTTCCCTTCCATCTTCACCTAAGTTGATGCCTCCTCTGTTTCATATTTCAATACAATAGTCTCACATAAATGGTCTATGGAATGAAGGGGCTTTATTTAACTGACTAGTTCCCCTGTACCTCTTGTTTGCATTAACACTGAAATATTCATTGTCACTTGTCATTACAGAAGGAAGGTAAAGAATTTCAGGCTTTAGAGTCAGAAAGGCCTAAGGTCATGTCCTGTTGCCATCACTTAACAGTTAAGTGACCTTAGGTAATTTACTGAACATGTCCCAGGGTTAGTTTTCTCATCTGCAAAATATGAATTTTAAAAATAGCTCCTCTCCCATAGGTTTGTTGAGAGAGCTGGATGAGCTTTCTTTAATATGCAAATCACTCAATGTTTCTGCCACATAATGCTTATTACTCTATTGTAATAAAGCAGCATAGTAATCACAAAGTACTTTCCTAGTAATAAAGTACTAAGCAGCAGTAACTATACCAGTCACAGTAGTAATAGTAGTAGTTATATTACCACCCTCACTATTAGTAATTATTATTTACTGCAATTGTAGTAATAATAAGTAATAGTAGAAGTAGCAGTAGCACTAAATCCAGATGTTAAGAGGGCCTCCCAACTGTATGCAATCTACAAGAGAGGGATATAAATCTCAATTCCATGACCAGGGGAAGTCCAAAGTCTTGCTCAAGATTTCCATTAATTCTGAAGATCATTTGGGCTCCTTCTTCTCACTCTCACCACTTATTGTCTATTTTACACACAGAAGCCAGAAAAAGCCTTTAAAACTCAAATCAGATCATGTCACTTCTCTGCTCTAAACCCTTCAATGGTTCCCCATCCCACACCCCCCTCCACTCAGGGTAAAATCCAGAGTCATTGCCAATCAGCACCCCAAGTGATCTTCTCCCTGTTGTCTGGCAACCTCCTCTCTTTTCCTCCCAGCATTCACTCTGCTCCAGAAGTGCTGGCAGCCTTGCTGTTCTCAACTGGACCATTCTCGATCTCAGGACTGGTTTGCTTTTTCCTCTGCCCAGTGGTCTCTCACACAGATTGCCTATGGCTCTTTATTTCGGCCAGGTCTCTGCTCCATCAGGGCTTCCCTGGTGGCTCAGACAGTAAAGAATCTGCTTGCAATGCGGAGACCTGTGTTCGACCCCTCCATTGGGAAGATCCCCTGGAGGAGGGCACGGCAGCCCACTCCAGTATTCTTGCTGGAGAACTGCCATGGAGAGAGGTGCCTGGCGGGCGACAGTCCATGGGGTCACAAAGAGTTGGGTATGATTGAGTGACTAAGCCCAGCACAGCTGCTGCATCACTTCCTCCTCAAAGAGGCTTTCCTCAATCACCCTGGACCATCATCACACCATCATCGTGCCCTATTTCATTCTCCTGCTTAGCGCTCAGCACTCCAGTTGTGTTAAATGTCTCCTCCACGTGCATGTGAACTCTGTGGAATCAGGGACTTTCCTCCCCCACTGTGTTCACTGCAGTATCCCCAGTTCTACAAGCATGACCAGCACCCAGTCATGCTCAGTGAGTATTTCTTGACTGGCATTCTGTATCACTTTATCTCTAAGATCATCTTACCATCGTCCCAGGAATCCTGGCTCTCGTCCTCAGTGTGCTGACCCAGACACAAAACTCAGACTCTTCCTTTATTTGCCAAAAACAAACATTAACAGAAAGCACTTGTAAAAGGCATTTGTGAGTTGGTGGATTTTATTGAAAATTATGGGCTACACAGGACACACATAGAAGAGATTCCTAATCAAAGTGATATAAAAACTTCATCTGTTGCTGAAATGCTTTGGTCACCCTGGAACTGGAGAACTTTCCCTGGCTGCTTCATCCCATCTCATGCCTTAGTCCCAGCCCATCTTACTGGTGACAGATGTCCCTCTTTCCCAATCTCTTTCACTCATCACTTGCCCTATTCCATTTCCCTTTCTTCTACTATCATATTCCTTCTCTCCCTACCCCAGGAGCAAAGCCACCTTCCTTTCATCTTCTCACACAGAGCCAAGTACCCTTTTCTTTCATCACCTTGAATTTTCCCCCCAAAGTTCAGATGCCCTGAGCTCTTATTCAAGCCTCAAGTGGCTTCTCAAGGGATTCTTCTTAACCAAAACAGGCAAGCACATATAAAAAGGATTCTGAGGCCAACTAATAAAATAATTAAGGTTTCCACATCTGCTGCACTCCTGTCAGTATAAGGTTGTTGTGTTGAACTGCGAAAGCCTTTGGAAAAGATTCAGCCACACAACCAACTAAGTACAGAGGAATGAAAAGATGTGGATTTGGCCTTCCAAGAGGCCGTAGTCTAGGGGGAGAAGCAGCCATAGAAAACAACCATTTCAATGTTGGAAAATTAGCCCTACATTGAAATATGTGTAGAGCAAAATACAAAGGCAGTGTCACAATTGGGAATTTTAATTCTCCCTCCAGATGGTCATTTGTTTGAGATTTTTCCTTGAAGAAGAACCAAGTTTCCTTAAGGGAGGGTGGTCCTGAGGAAAATGGCACCTGAACTGAGCTCTGAAGCATGACACAGAGAAGTGGGGGAGAGTATTCAGAACAGATCAAAAACGTGTGTGCAAAGATGCTAAGGTGCAGACGTGCTTTTGAATCTGGAAGCCTGCAAGTGGCTTGGTGAGCTTCCCCGGTGACTCAACAGTAGAGAATTCGCCTGCAAGGCAGGAGACACAGGTTCCAACCATAGGTGGGAGAGATGCCCTGGAGGAAGAAAGAACAACCCACTTCAGCATTCTTGCCTGGGAAATCCCATGGACAGAGGAGCCTGGTGGGCTACAGTCTTTGAGGTTGCAAAAAGAGTCAGACATGGCTTAGCAACTGAGCGCGCGTGCGCACACACACACACACACACACACACACACACACACACGGCACAAGTGACTTGGTAAAACTGAGACATAGGACAGGGCTTGGGGGTGACAGAGGCTAGAGTTCCCGAGGCCAGCAGGGCCCAGCCTTTCCTGCAGCCTTGATGCTGAACCTAGCACAGTGCTGGCTTCAGAATAGGCTTGCATGGCACTGATGGTCTTAGCCTTTGGGGTACACTGTCCATAGAATGTGAGACACATACGTGTATTCTCAAGTCCCAGAATACTCTGATGCAGGACTTCGGGGGCAGAGGAGCCACATCAGCATCTCCTGAGAACTCGTTAGAAATGCACACTCTCAGGCCCTCCCGGACCTTCTGAGTCAGACACTCAGCTGGTGGGGCCCGGCAATCTGTATTTTAATAAGCATTCCATGGGATTTCTGGTTTTAAATAGCATTTTCCTTTTAAAATTTTATGTATGTATTCTGTTACGTTTGGCTGCACAGGGTCTTTGTTGCCATACACCAGCTTTCTCTAGGTGCTGTGAGCAGGGCTACGCTTCATTGAGGTGTATGGCTTTCTCATTACAGTGGCTTCTCTTGTCACAGAGCATGAGTCCTAGGTGAGCAGGATTCAGTAGCCGTGGCACACAGGCTCAGTAATTTCAGCTTGCTGGCTCTAGAGTGTGGGCTCAGTAGCTGTGGCACACGAGCTTTGTTGCCCCAAATCATGTGGGATCCTCCCGGACCAGGGATCGAACTTGTATCCCCTACATTGGCAGGCGGATTCTGAACCACCAGGCCACTAGCGAAGTCCCTCCATATGATTTCTGGTGCATGCTTAAGTGTGAAGCCCCCTGGTCTAAGACGTGTGGCTCAAAGTCTATAATAAAAACAAAATAAAACTTATCTTTGATGATCTGCTCAGTTTGAGGAACTATAACACCTCTAGACAGTTTCCTTATCTTCACTCCCATTGGCTTAGTAAATCTGCTAACAGATTTACTTTGCCTTTTAGAACTAGCTTGGACTTCTTCAGAAAGACCCGTGTCCACTAGGTTCTTAAAAACAATATGAAACAGACCAGAATCTAGGGAGGGAGGAATAAGGCTAGTCTCTGGTGTTGGCATGCTCCAAGGAACAGGGAAAAGCAATTGTGTCTCTGCCAAAGACACTGAATCACACAAAGACAAGAGACGCCCTGAGAAAATAAAGAGAAGCAAATTTAGAACCAGCAACAAGAGATATTTCCCCATTCAGCATTCACTCAACTTGCAGAATTTGGGTGGTTTATGTCTTTCAATGAATATGCAAGATGATTCTTTTCACCCAAATATAATTAACACCATTGAGTATTTTTATTCAACAGACAATATGCCATATAGACAATATTAAATAGACAATACCCAATTATAATGAACACCAGGGAATATTTTTTATTAAATAGACAATTTAATGATAAGAGTTTCTTGAGATATCGTTTCATATTTCACTTATTCTCTGATCAACCTCTGAAAGAGACTTGATTCCCGATGTCTGAGGAATTGCGCTCTCTGAATGGATTCCTTCCATGGACATTAATTACTTTTTGAATAATGCAAATGACAGTGATAATAAAAACTTCTGTATCTGGTGAATTTCTTTGGTTGGAGAATCACGTTCATTGACCATGATGCTGGGCAATGTCAGAGTTAGGGGCTCAGTTCTTCTGTGGTCAATAAGAATGAGGAAATGAGCCATTTGGGGTATGGAACAATGAGGAGGGCAGAGAGGATCATAACGTACAAGGACCTTGGGACTTCATATTTGTGTTCCAAAAAGGATGATGATGGTGAAGATCAGGAATGACTCCCAGGTTTGTATCTGTCTATGGGACTCCAGGGACAACCCAGGCGTGAACCACTGAAAAAAATGAGGACAGCAAGAAATTTCCCCCAAGGATGGGGACTTCCCTGGTGGTCCAGTGGCTAAGACTCTGCTCCCTTATGCAGGGGGCCTGGGTTTGCTCCTCAGTCAGGGAACTAGATCCCACATGCCACAGCTGAACGATCCGGCGTGCTTCAGTTAAGACACTGTGCAGCCAAATAAATAAATAAATACTAAAGAAAGACATTTCCACCAGGAAAGTTTTATCTCCTAGAAAGTTAAAACTCCCCTGAAGTCTTCTAGATTGCCTTGAGTTGAGATGCATGGAGCCCTTATTTTGGTGTTATCATCACATGGTATAATATTGGTAATTTTGTCTTGCCACTGGTCCAGAAAATAAGGATCATTCAAGGGCCATGTGAAGAAGGTATATACAAAACTGCCATCAGTTCACCTTATGACAAAATATCCAATATCTTGTTTCCATGGCTCACATCATTTGAAAAGATATTGCTGATAACTCAACAGGTAGTGCTATAATGCAACACTGAGTCTTGTCCATTCACTTTCTGTAGTGCCAGCTCTAGACAGTTAACCTGTGTAAATAGAGGTGACATCTATCTAAGGAGAGTGGAAGTGTGTTTTCACATGTGGTATAAATATTTAGGTAAAGACATTTCAAACTTTATTGTGCAAGCACATCACCAAGGATTCTGTTAAAATCCAGATTCTGACTCAGTAGGTCTGGGGATGCTGAGATTCTCCATTTGTACACAAGCTCCCAGGTGATGCCAGCGTTGATGGTTTCCAGGGCATCCTATGAGCATCAAGGATCTAGACTTGTAAATACCTGACTTAGTGTGTGTCAACGATTCTCTCCTCTCTCAAAGATCTTAGTAACCTCAAGAATCATCTGTGAAACCGGTACAGCAAGCAGTTCCAATCAACAAAATTTAAACTCTAAGAATTAAACAAACTACCAGGGCGAACTTCTAAATAAATGTCCAACAATATGTGCCAACAACCATTCAGAAATCAAACGTTATCCACTGCTGTGTGTGGAATGCTTATTGAATGCCAGACACCATGCAGAGTATACTCTGTGGTACCCAATCATGCTGAGATCTGAATTTGGGCAAAATGGATACATAAAACAGAGGAAGGAGAGATGGGTCTCACTTAGTAAGCTCTTACGCTGTGCCAGGCACTTTATAGACATTCTCCCACTTAATCCTCACAATGGTAAGAGGAGAATATTATCATTGTCCCCATTTTTCAGAACAGGAAGCCAAGAGGTAGAGAAGTCAAGCAGTGTGCTCAAATTTGCTTCATCCTTGGGTGGGAAACTAAGAACTGAACCATGGGTCTCTTGATTCATTATTCAGCTTCTACAGCATTTTGCATCATTTGGAACGAAAATGCTGCTCCTTATCCTAAAACAAGATGAACAGGCTGAGAAAATGAAGATCACTCCCAAAATAGGTGGCAGACAGACAGACAGACACACACAACCGAGCTGGTCTCGGTCTCCTTTCCTAAAATCTGGATGGAGAAGAAAGATCTGCTAACGAGCCCTTACTTATCCCTGGGCATTCCACAGTCTTCCAGGCCATTAGCCTCATAGTTGCAATTCAAATCCATGTTGTCAATGGCTGTAATCATCTATAATTCAGAAAAGGCTTCTCCCAAGTACCCACAGACTGGCAATTCCCTACTGTGCTTCAAGTGATTAATCAACCAAGTTAATCAACAAGTCCTTAAAATTGGGCTGAAATCACCTGCAAAGGCGTTTCTAATCAGCCATATCTGAGCCATGGGCACTAGTAGGTGTAATCATGACAATGATTTTGCAGCCATGTTTCTAGCCTCCTGGGGAGCCAGAGGTTGGTTCTTCCACAGTGAGATGGGAAGAGGGGGAGCTTCAAGGAATTTTCGTACCGTAGGTAGGCTCTTCCTTGTAACTGCTATCCGAGGAGTTGCAACAGACCAAACTCACACTAAATCAGTATCAACTGTATACAGAGACATGATCATTCGAAGGAACGTGACTTAGGACTATCAGAGGAAAGACCCCTGGGAGCTCAGAACCTGTTTGGATTTGAAGGTTTTAAATGTGAATGGGAGAGGGAGAAGCTATATGGATGAGGAGAAAGAAAGTGTGTGATGCAGTATGGGCTTGTTTTAACACTGAGAAAAGACTTAAAATTTTTTTATTGAAATATAGCTGATTTTCAATGCTGCATTAGATTCAGGTATACAGTAAAGTGATACAGTTATATACATATATATATATATATATATATATATTCTTTTTTATATTCTCTTCCATTATAGGCTATTAGAAGATATTGAGTATAGTTCCCTGTGCTATACACTAAATCCTTTTTGGTTATCTATTTTGTATATGCTGTGCTGTGCTTAGTCGCTCAGTCATGTCTGACTCTTTGAGATCCCATGGACCACAGCCTGCCAGGTCTGTCCATGGGGATTCTCCAAGCAAGAATACTGGAATGGATTGCCATGCCCTCCTCCAGGGGATCTTCCCAACCCAGGGATCAAACCCAAGTTTCCCGCATTGCAGGCGGATTCTTGACTGTCTGAGCCACCAGGGAAGGCCATTTTATATATAGTAGTGTGTATATTTTAATCCCAAACTCCTAATTTATCCCTCTCGACCTCTCTCCTATTAAAAGACACATGCAACTGGTGAGAAAATGGAGGGTTGTGTTGATCAAAATAGGGTGAGACAAATTGAGAGAGTAGCAGTGACATATGAAGTCACTCAGTGGTGCCCAACTCTTCGAGACCCCATGGACTGCAGCCTACCAGGCTCCTCCATCCATGGGATTCTCCAGGCAAGAGTACTGGAGTAGGGTGCCATCGCCTTCTCCAATATATACACTACCATGTGTAAAACACAACATTGTAAAGCGATCATCCTCCAATAAAAAAAGAAAGAAATTTATAGGGGGAAAATGAATTCTTTTAGGAGATAGAAAACCATTCAGTTAAGTTAAAGATGCATTTGTTAGAGCAATGGCCTCTGAAGCAAGACAAGGTGCATAAAAAGTCACATTGGGATATGGGGAGAAAATATTATTAATAGAACTTTTAACAATATTTATGTTTGCTCACAATGAAGAATGAAATTAAGGGGCTTCTCTGGTGGCTCAGTGGTAAAGAACCCACCTGCCAACGCAGGAGACGTAGGTTCAATCCTTGATCCAGGAAGACCTCACATGCTGTGAAGCAACTAAGCCCGTGAGCCACAAGTACTGAGCCCATGTGCTGCAGTTACTGAAGCCCATGCACCCTAGAGCCCATGCTTCACCCAAGAGAAGCCACTGCAGTGAAAAGCCCAAGCACCGCAACTAGAGAGTAGTCCCACTCGCTGCAACTGGAGAAAAGCCTGTGCAGCAATGAAGACCCAGCACAGCCAAAAATAAAATAAATAAATACATAAAACGGTTTTTTTAAAAAGAAGGAAATTAAGCTTTATGGATATTTAACATGTGATTGACAGTGGGTAAGTGCACAATGTAGAAATGAATATGCACACATTGGGGTTCATAATCCAACATTTTTTTCTGGAAAAGAAGAAACTCTTTAGCCAGTAAGATCATTTTTGTGTGAATAGGTGTGTTTGGAAAGATTTTAAATGTTCTGTTGGTAGAAAGATAATGCACTAGAATGAATAAAGTGTTAGACAGTTACACAATGGAATGTTACAGAGGTGTTAAAATGAATACACTGAATTTAGATAAATCTCAAAATGCTGTATGAAAAAAGTAAGCTGCAGAATAAACATCCAGTGTGATTCCATTCATATATAGTTTTATAAACACACCAAACAATATCCTTTGTTACTTATTAACATTTGTATATAGAAAGGCTTTAACATCCCCAAAATGAGAGGGATGCTCACTATTCTGAGAGTGATGGTAACACCTGGGAAAAAATTAAGAGCACAAGATTAGAAAAGACCATAAAGGAAGTCTGAACAAAGCATTAACATTTGTTCACCCTGGCAGACAGGTGTGGCGGCTTGCTAGCTTATTAAATGAATCTATCCTCTTCCATATATTCCAGATAGTTCATAATGATCAAGGAAAGGAAATGTGCTACACTGGTGGATTGAGGAGACTATATCCTGGACAGTGAGATTTGTAAGTCACGGTGTGGGGAGGCTGCAGAGACGACTTTCTTGGGACCCCAAGAGTGAGGTGAGTCGAAATGAGATGAACAGGGAGTTTAGCCAAAAGAAGGGTGCAAATGCCACTCTGACTGCTGTGAGGTGATACCTAGTAGCACTGACACGTGTACACTAGCATGTGTAACATAGGTAGCTAGGGGGAAGCTGCTGCACAACACCGGGAGGCCAGCCGAGTGCTCTGATGACCTAAGAGGGGTAGGATGGAAGAGGGGAGGGAGGCGCCAGAGGGAGGAGGGGTGTGTGTGTGTGTGTGTGTGTATTTAATTATGGCTGATTTGGGCTTCCCTGGTTCAGATGGTAAAGAATTTGCCTGCAGTGCAGGAGACCTAGGTTCAATCCCTAGGTCAGGAAGATCTCATGGAGCAGGGAATGGCTTACTCACTCCAGTATTCTTGCCTGGAGAATTCCGTGGACCGAGGCACCTGGCTGATTCACATTGTTGTATGGCAGAAACCAACACCACATTGTAAAGCAGTTATCCTCTGACAAAAAAATTCTAAAAGTGAGAGAGAAGCAGAGGGTGTGGCCAAGACTAAGCTGTGCTGTTGTACTTCCAGGTCGATCCTGCATGGGGCTTTTTCCTTCATGCTTATAGCATCCTAGTTAGCCACGTGCAAATGAAAATCAAGTGATCTGGAGCAATGTGATC
Organism: Bos indicus x Bos taurus; assembly: GCF_003369695.1. NCBI lineage: Eukaryota > Metazoa > Chordata > Mammalia > Artiodactyla > Bovidae > Bos > Bos indicus x Bos taurus. The sequence goes on along the minus strand of NC_040100.1, from coordinate 30,406,864 downwards.
TGTGATCACCTATGAGCCTCATCTTGAAGGATTTGGGGTGAATTTGAGAGGGATATGAGAGAAAGATAAAAACTGGGATCATGGAGGCCAGTTAAGTCAATGGTTCTCTGCCCTGGCTCTGTATCATTAATACCTGGGCAGCTCCAGTGTGCCTGCTCCCTATCCAGACCAACTGGATCAGCATCCCTGGGAGTGGAGACCTGGTATGGGCATTTAATTTAAAGTCCCTTCGCTTATTTCAGCATGCAGCCTAGACTGAGAACCTTGGGCTACGTGTGTTCCAAAACTCCACAATCATGGGTTCTGTCTGTTTTTCCTCCTTATGGGCTGGTAACAATCAATGTAAATAGTGTTTATAAATACAAATCGCCTTGCGCCTTGCTGGGTGCCTTTTCTGCTCAGACACAGACCTCAGTGGGAAATAAAGGGTAGAGTCATTGGCCTTGAAAGGGATCTCTGAGACTGTATGATATAATAGCAACATTTTCAAAATGAGGACATAAAGGTCCTGAAACAAAAATACCTTTACCCAAAGACACACAATGAATTTGTAGCAGATCCAGAATTCAAATGATGATTTTCTTTTTTTTTTAAATTAATTTTTATTGGAGTATAGGGCTTCCCTGGCGGCTCAGATGGTAAAGAATCTGCCTGCGATGCAGGAGACCTGGGTTTGATCCCTGGGTTGGAAAGATCTCCTGGAGAAGGGAATGGCACCCACTCCAGTATTTTTGCCTGGAGAATCCATGGACAGAGGAGCCTGGTGGCCTACAGTCCATGGGGTCTCAAAGAGTAGGATGTGACGGAGTGACTGATACACACACACACACACACACACACACACACACACACACGGCTGCTTTACAATGTTGTGTTAGCTTCCACTGTACAGCAAAGTGAATCAGCTCTATGTTTACATAGAGCCCCTCTTTGGGGGATTTCATTCCCATTTAGGTTACTACAGAGCTTTGAGTAGAGTCCCCTGAGCTATACTGTAGGTCCTCATTAGTTATCTATTTCACACATAGTATCAATAGTGTATATATATCGATCCCAATCTCCCAATTCATTCCACCCACCCTCTTCCCCCTCGTAATCCACATATTTGTTATCTATGTCTTGTCTCCATTTCTGCCAAATACTGATTTTCTGACACCATCTTGAAAATAAAGTTAAAGGAAATTCTGTTAATAAGGATTTATTTTCCGGAGGTGATAGCTCAAGCCCTGAACTGGCTTGAGAAGATGCCTTTGAGTGGGCTTTCGTTCAAGCACAAAATAATTTATAATTATCCTAATTGTATGGAAATGAGAGTTTCTAAAACATCAGAAGTTTCATTAAAACATCATGTTCAGTTAACTATTTTAAGTGTTCCCACCATGATCTTATTATCTTTAGCACAAATTTATTTTATTTTTGAGGGGGTGTTTACTTAGTAATGAAAAGCTCCCGTCTACCTCTGTTTGGTTATGCATTAATATTATTAGAAGCCAAATTAGTAAGGTTCTGAAGGGCTCTTTACTCCTTACTCTGAGCAAAAGGCTTAGACCAGAGTAGGCTCAATAATAAAAATTAAAAAAAAAAAAAAAAAAACATAGAAAACATCTATTAGCACTTGCTGGGTATGCTAAATGATAGTTGCCAGATTTAGCAAATAAAAACACAAGAAATCCAGTTAAACTTGGATTTTAGATAAACAGTGAGTGCTTCTTTAGTATTGTAAGTTTCTGTATTTTTCTTTGCTGATTCTGTCAGTTTACTAAGTGAATTAGACCCATTTATTCCTTACAACCCTATAAGGGAGATTCTAAGTCCCATGATACAGTTGAAAAAACAAAGGCAGAGGGTTAGGTTAACTCACCCAAAATGGCAAAGCTAGTATGTGGCAGAGTTGGGATTTGGATGAAGGAAGTCTAGCTCCAGAGCCTGTTACTTTATGCACTGCCTCTCTAAATTCAAAAGGTGAAAGCCATTCAACAATTATTCAGTCATCAAACTTTTACTGTGTGTCTGCTGTGGTTAAGCTCTGTGTCTGGTGAGAGGAACTAAAACCTGGGAGAGACAGACTTGGAAAGTCTCCTTCCTCTCTGGGCATCTGCTTCTTCCTGTGTGAAGCAAAAGGATGAAGGCAGATCACTGGTTCTCAACGGAGGGATTTGCTAAATTCCAGATGGCTCTCCTCACCTCCATGGATTTTGAGAAAATGGGCGCAGGGGTGGATTCTTGGCATCTGGGTTTTTTAAACAAGCTCTCCAGTTAAAGCCAAGAAACCTGAAGTTTAAGACACTACAAACACACCATTGAATTGAAGTAGAGCTGGGAGGCCCTGAAGCACTGCTTCTCAACCTTGGCTCCCACTGTGGAATCAGCCAGTGGGCTCCACCCCAAGCCCCATGAGTCACAACCTTCCCAGGTGATTCTAATATGCAGCCAGGGATGAGAATCATGAAGTACAGTTAACTGCAGTAAGATAATTGATTTTGGGGGGTATAAAGTTGATTTACAATGACCTATTCATTTCAGATGTACCACATAGTAATTCAATAGATTCATAGGTTATACTGCATTTGATGTTATTGTAAAATATTAATTATGTTCCCCATGTTGTACCTTATATCCTTGTAGCTTGTTTATTTTGCACATAGTGGTTTGTATCTCTGAATCTTGTCGATTTAAAAATTAGCCACAACCTAAAAGTTGAAAGTTATGTTTTATTTGGTGGGAATTTTTAGGACTTTAAGCCCAGGAGACAGCATCTCAAGTAACCCTGAGAGAACTGCTCTGGAGGTGAGGGTTCGAGTCAGGTTTTATAGATGTTTTGCAACAAAGATCAGGTAGTCTGAACATCAAAAGATTATTGGGAATTAAAGAAAGCCAGATTTCCCAAGTTAAGGAATTTAGAGCACTTTTCTATGTATCGGAAGATACAAGAGTCTGGGCTCCCTGAATTCATTCCTTTCATATGAATCTCAGCTGCCTTGTGGCCAGTATCCTGTGTTTTTCACATTCTGAGCTCTCTTGGGCTCACCCAGAGGGAGTAACTGGAATAGGATGGCTTTGAGACTGCCGGCATTCTCCTTCTTGATTGCCCTTAGGGCTCAGGAATTCACATTGGAAAGCTGAAATCCCTGAAGACTGTGACATCTTTGTTTGCTGATATGGCAGTCCATTTCTCAATCTCACAGCTTCCCTGGTGGCTCAGAGGGTAAGGCGTTTGCCTACAATGTGGGAGACCTGGGTTCGATCCCTGGGTCAGGAAGATCCCCTGGAGAAGGAAATGGCAACCCACTCCAGTACTCTTGCCTGGAAAATCCTATGGACTGAGAAGCCTGGTAGGCTACAGTCCATGGGGTCACAAAGAGTCGGACATGACTGAGTGACTTCACTTTCACTTCTCAATCCCATACCCTTATATTGCCTCTCCTTCCACCTCTCTTCCCTCTGGTAACCACTAGTTTGTTCCCATACCTGTGAATCTGTTTCCATTTTGTCTTTTGTCTTTTTTTTTTTTTTTAGATTCCATATGTAAGTGGAAACATTGAGTATTTGTCTCTGTTTGACTTATTTCACTAAACTCCAGGTCCATTCATGTTGTTGCAAATGGGAAAAGTCATTCTTTTTTTTAAAGCTGAATAATGTCCTATTATATACATATGTACCATATCTTTCTTAGGTTGTTACCATATCTTGGCTATTGTAAATAATGCTCCTATGAAAATGGGACTTCTATGAACATTGAAGTTAAGTGGGCCTAGGAAGCATCACTACAAACAAAGCCAGTGGAGGTGATGGAAATCCTGGTGAGCTATTTCAAATCCTAAAAGATGATGCTGTGAAAGTGCTGCACTCAATATGCGAGCAAATTTGGAAAATTCAGCAGTGGCCTCAGGACTGGAAAAGGTTGGTTTTCATTCCAATCCCAAAGAAAGGAAATGCCAAAGAATGTTCGAACTACAGCACAATTGCACTCATCTCACACACTAACAAAGTAATGCTCAAAATTCTCCAAGCCAGGCTTCAACAGTATGTGAACCCAGAACTGCCAGATGGTCAAGCTGGATTTAGAAAAGGCAGAGGAACCAGAGATCAAATTGCCAACATCCACTGGATCATAGAAAAAGCAAGAGAGCTCCAGAAAAACATTTATTTCTGCTTTACTGACTATAACAAAGCCTTTGACTGTGTAGATCACAACAAACTGTGGAAAATTCTGAAAGAGATGGGAATATCAGACCATCTTACCTGCCTCTTGAGAAATCTGTATGCAGGTCAAGAAGCAACAGTTAGAACTGGACCTGGAATGATGGACTGGTTCCAAATCAGGAAAGGAGTACATCAGGGCTATATATTGTCACCCTGCTTATTTAACTTATATGTAGCGTACATCATGTGAAATGCCAGGCTGGATGAAGCACAAGCTGGAATCAAATTTGCCAGGAGAAATATAAATAACATCAGATATGCAGATAACGCTGTTAAGTAGGTAGAATAGGAAACAGGAGTCCAGAATGGTGGTGGCTAAAAGATAAGGAAGGGAAAAGCCTGCAAAAATAGAACAAAGGAAGGTCCGAGGACCAGAGTGAGGACCTCAGGTAGAACAAATAACACTCCCAGCTAGCCCAGTTTATATAGGGCAGGTCCAGGGGGAGAAAAAAACATATAAAAGGAGGAGCCAAAAGGCCGGGGGTCTCTCTCTCTCCCCCACTCGCTGGGGTGCTCTTCTCTTCGCATCTTTGGGTCAACATGCCCTCACGCCTCGAGGATGGATTTTCGTGCTATTTTCTAAATAAAATAGAGCTGTAACACAGAGGTGAAACACTGATTTGTCTAAGAGCTATAACATGGTCTGTTCAAGACCTGAGAGCTATAACATAATCTAAGACCCAAGAGTGTGATGCAATGAGGGCTTTAATGTCCGTCACTCCAAATCTTTGTTGTGATGAGGCAGAACTGAGTAACATACCCTCACCTGACAACACCATCCTTATGGCAGAAGGTGAAAAGAAACTAAAGAGCCTCTTGATGAAAGTGAAAGAGAATGAAAAAGTCAGCTTAAAACTCAGCATTCAAAAAACTGAGATCATGGCATTCAGTCTCATCACTTCATGGCAGATAGATGAGGAAGCAATGGAAACAGTGACAGGTTGTTTCTTGGGCTCCAAAATCACTGCAGATGGTGACTGCAGTCATGAAATTAAAAGACGCTTGCTCCTTGGAAGAAAAGCTATGACAAACCTAGACAGCATATTAAAAAGTAGAGTCATTACTTTGCCAACAAAGGTCTGTCTCGCCAAAGCTATCTTTTTTTCTAGTAGTCAACTATGGATGTGAGAGTTGGACTATAATGAAGGCTGAGTACCGAAAAATTGATGCTTTTGAACTATGGTGTTGGAGAAGACTCCAGAGAGTCCCTTGAACTGCAAGGAGATCAAACCAGTCAATCTTAAAGGAAATCAGACCTGAATATTCATTGGAAGGACTGATGCTGAAGCTGAAGCTCCAACACTTTGCCCACTTGATGTGAAGAACTGACTCACTGGAAGAGACCCTGATGCTGGGAAAGATGGACAGTGGGAGGAGAAAGGGATGACAGAGGATGAGATGGTTGGATGGCATCACCGACTTGATGGACATGAGTTTGAACATCTCTAGGAGTTGGTGATGGACAGAGAAGCCTGGTGTGCTGCAGTCCATGGGGTCTCAAAGCGTTGGACACGACTGAGTGGCTGAACTATACTGATGAACATTGGGGTGTATATATATTTTCAAGTTAGTGTTTTCATTCTCTTTGTGCATATACTCAGGAGTGGAATTGCTGGATCATATGGTAGTTCTATTTTTAGTTTTTTGAGGAACCTCCATACTGCTTTTCATAGTATGATGTCTGATAAGGGGTGCAAAATATATAAAGAACTCATATAACTCAGTATCAAAAAACCAAACAACTCAATTGAATAATCAGCAAAAGACCTAAATAGACATTTTTTTCCCGAAGGAAAAATACAACTGGCCAACAGGCACATGGAAAGGTGCTCAACATCACTAATCATCAGGAAAATGCCAATCAAAAACACAAGTGGGTACCACTGCACAGCTGTCAGAATGTCTAGCTTCAAAAAGACACCACATATTGGAAGAATGGCATCACTGACTCAATTGACATGAGTTTGAGCAAACCCTAGAAGATAGGGAAGGACAGGGAAGCCTGGCATGCTGCAGTCCATAGTGTCACAAAGAATCAGACACTACTGAGTGACTGAACAACAACAACAATTGGGAAGATGTGGAGAAAAGGGGGACTTCTCTGGCGGCTCAGTGGTAAAGAATCTGCCTGTAGTGCAGGAGCTGCAGGAGACAAGGGTTCAGTCCCTCAGTTGGGAAGATCCCTTGGAGAAAGGCATGACATACCACTCCAGTATTCTTGCCTGGAGAATTCCATGGACAGAGGAGCCTGGTTGGCTATAGTCCATAGGGTCATAAAGAGTTGGACATGACTGAAGCGATTTAGCATGCATGCATGGAGAAAAGGGAACGTTAGTTCACTGTTGTGGAGGGGTGGGGGGAAGTAAATAGATAATTGATTAGTTCTAAAATTTCATTTTCTCTTGGTTGGCTATGGGGAAATTCATTTATTCCTTGACACATCAAATACGTAGTGAATGCTTGCTACACTGTATTGTACAACATAGTGGAATGGGCTTCCCTTGTGGCTCAGCTGGTAAAGAATCTGCCTGCAAGGTAGGAGACCTGGGTTCCATCCCTGTGTTGGGAAGATCCCCTGGAGAAGGGAGAGGCTACCCACTCCAGTATTCTGGCCTGGAGAATTCCATGGACTGTATAGTCCATGGGGTCGCAAAAAGTTGGACACGACTGAGTGACTTTCACATAGTGGAATATGATAAATAAGAAAACCTGAACTATTGCCCTTGTGGAGCCTCTGGTTTAATGAGAGAGACACTTAGAAAAAAAAAAAAGGATTATAAAAGTAAAGTATTTAGGCTAAGATTTAACATCCATCAGAGGGACATCAGTAGGAATGCCATTGTAATGAACTTCAAAAATCTGTTGTTCCATATATACAACACTAGTGAAAATTGTCAAAACCCAACTTTTTCAGAACTCTGGAGGTTAACCAAAGGCTTGCAACAATCTAAGAAATATTTGTCAAGAAAAGCAGATAAATACCAATAAGAAGAGAGAGCTTTGTGGCATTTTAACTTGCTCCCTTTAAGTCCCTCTCTCCAGGTCCATGATAGCCTTGAAAATCAAAAGCCTGCAACCACAGTGAAAACTCTTCCCAGGTGGTGTTAGTGGTAAAGAATCTGCCTGCCAATGCAGGAGACATAAGAGATGCAGGTTCAATCCCTAGGTTGGGAGGATCCCGTGGAGTAGTACCTGGCAACCCACTCCAGTATTCTTCCCTGGAGAATCCCATGGACAGAGGAGACTGGCAGGCTCCAGTCCAGAGGATCACAAAGAGTAGGACATGATTGAAGTGACTTAGCATGCATGCATAGTGGCCAGTGAAGGGAAAAAACAAGTTTGGAGCTCTCCAGAAAAACCATTCTCAGGTAATTATCATTTTTAACCTATCTGACAATTGCCTGGAAACACTCACTAAGGCGACTTGTATTTACCTGACCTGTCTCAGAGCCTTCTCTCTGTGAATGCCCTTTTCCCTCTAGGCATTTGTCAGAAACAATTCGTGGCAATTGTTTAACATGGAAGCTGCCTGAGGCAGCAACAAAAATTTGGGAAAACAAAATAACCTGACCAAAAATAATTAAAAGGAAAAGGTGAAAAATGAGATGTTCGTTGAAGGTTTTGTAAATTTCTGACATGTTCCTGAGAATCTAGGCGAGTACACACATGAACAGTGCTGCACATGATTAGGAAAGAAATGGGAAGGCCCTAAGTTCTCACTACTGACCTTGAGGCTTTACGCAAGTAGGAGGTGAAGGCTGAGGAAGAGTTGTAAACTGCCTGCCATAGAACTGAAGGGAGTCTCCACATACAGACACAGACTAAACAAAGCCTGTATGACTTACTGGTTCCAAGAATCCAAGAAAATTTCTGTCCAATTATTAACTGACTATTAAGCCAAGCAAACAGAAACTTCAATGTCTACACATAACAATGAATAGAAAAGTTAAATAATTAGTTCAGGAAAGTCACTAAACACACAGCAACAACAGCAGTGACCAAAACAACGACAACAAAATGTGGTGGGAGAATCAGAAAGATCTCAAGGCAGTAACTTGGTCTTCTACATTAGCAAACTAGAAAAGGAAGAGCAAACTAAACCCAAAGCAACTAGATGGAAGGAAATAATAAATATTAGGGAGAAATTAGTGGTAGAGAAAAGAAAAATAACGGAGAAAACTATTAATGAAACCAAACCTTGGTTCTTGGAAAATATAAACAAAAGTACCAAACTCTATCCAGATTGATCAAGAAAAAAAAGAGGAGACTCAAATTACTAACGTTAAAAATGAAAGTGGGGTCATTAATACCAATCTCATAGAAATAAGAACTATAAGAGAATATTATGTACACCTGTATGCCAGCAAATAGAAAATCAAGAAGAAATGGGCACATTCCTAGAAAAACAAAGATTACCAACACTGACTCAAGAAGGTCTGAATATCAAGTTAAGAAAGATACATACACAAAACAAATCCCAGACTCAGATGGCTTTACTGGCAAATTCTACCAAACGTTTTAAAAAAAAATCTTAAAAAATAGAAAAGGAGGGAATACATTTCAACTCATTCTATTGGGATAATAGCACTCTGATACTGAAACCAGAAAAAGGCATCACAAGAAAAGAAAACTACAAGCTAATATCCCTTGTATTATGTAGTCACAAAAATCTTCAACACAACGCTAAGAAAGTATATCCAGCAAAATATAAAAAGGATTGCACACCACAACGGAGTGGAATTTATTCCAGGAATATAATGTTGGTTAGATATATGAAAAATCAATCAATGTGATATGTCACACTAATAGAGTTAAGGACAAAACTACATGGTAATTTCAATAAATGCAGAAAAGGCATTTGAGAAAATCTAATCCTCTTTCCTGAGTAAAAATATTCAATAAACTAGGACTAGAAAGGAACTTCCTCAACTTGATAAAGGATATCTATGAAAAATTCATATCTAACATCATACTTAATGGTGAAGGAATGAAAGCTTTCCCCTTAAGATCAGGAACAAGACAAGGATGTCAACTTTTGCAACTTTTATTCAACATTGTACTAAAGTTTCTAACTAGGGCAATTAGATATGAAAAAGAAATAAAATTGTCCATCCTGCAATAAAAGAAGTAAAACTAGCATCTTGGCATATTTTTGCAAATGACAAAATCTTTTACACAGAATATCCAAAGGAATAAAAAAAGACTGAAGCTAACAGATTACTTCCACAAGATATAGGATATAACATCAACATGCAAAAATCAGTTGTATTTTTATACACCAGTAATGAACAATTCAAAAAGGAAATGAAAAAACAATTCCACTAACAGTAGCCTTAAAAACAATACAATGCTCAGGAAATTTAATAAAAGAAATGTAAGGCTAGTGCACTGAAAACTGAAAAAATCCTTGCAGACAACTAAAGAAGTAAAAAAAAGGTGGGGGGAAGATAGAATGTATTCATGGATCAGAAGACTTCATACTGTTAAGATGACAACACTCCCCAAATTGATCTACAGATTCAACACAGTGTCTATTAAAATTCTTTTCCCATTTTTGCAGCAGTTGACAAGCTGATACTAAAAATCATATGAAAATGCAAGGGATCCTAAACAGCCAAAACAGCCTTGAAAAACAGAAAATCTGGAGTACTCACAATTCTTGATTTCAAGTTACAGCAACCAACCTAAGTATCCAAGATGATAGAAGAAGTCCACCCTGGAATGTCACTGATAGTGTTGCAGAGAAAAAGGAGAGGAAGTGGACTACTAGATGATGACTCTGTTCATGATCGGTTGATGTCACTTTGGTTCACATTCTACTTGCCAAAACAAGTCATACGGTCAAGCCTGATATCAGTGGGAAATATGTACAGTCTTCCCTTAGAGAAAAGCAGTGAATATTTTCAGCAGCGATATAACATACCATGGACAATATTTCAATTAGACTGATGGCATACTAATATGAATAGTCAAAGCTATGGTTTTTCCAATCATATCCAACTATGGCTTTTACAAATACAAGATTTGGACCATAAAGAAGACTAAGCACCAAATAATTGATGCTTTAGAATTGTGGTGCTGGAGAAAACTCTTGAGAGTCCTTTGGACTGCAGGGAGATCAAACCAGTCAATCCTAAAGGAAATCAACCCTGAATATCCACTGGAAAGATTGATGCTGAAGCTGAAGCTCCAATACTTGGGCCACCTGATGCAAAGAGTCAACTCGCTGGAAAAAACCCTGATGCTGGGAAAGATTGAAGGCAAAAGGAGAAGTGGGCAGCAGAGGATGAGACGGTTAGATAGCATCACTGACTCAATGGACATGAATTTGAGCAAACTCCAGGAGACAGTGAAGGACAGGGGAGTCTGGCATGCTGCAGTCCGTGAGGTTGCAGAGTCGGACACGACTTAGCAGTTGAACAACAACAAAGTCACAATGGGAGAGTACATTGGGACAGTCCTCTGTCTTCTCTTCCCTGCAAATTTATGAGGCATTAAAATTTAGAATAAATGTGACATTCAAAATATAAATGAATGATTAATAGTTGGCAACACAAGGCAAAAGAACTTATGGATTGCCAGAAACTGGGCAGCATATTCCCTTAGTGACTAGTTCCTTTCAATACTCAGATTGCCCCATAACAAAGTCAATCCATAGTTTTCTGTTCCTGAGCAGCTTGAGCAATGGTACATATAGGCCATTCATGTACGTATAGACTGTTATGGCAATTGCCATCCATATTGGTAGAAGAGCTCTTTATCCCTTATCCATTTGAGACACAGTCTGGCTCATGGGGGTTCACCCTGTTCTCTATCACTGGTGAGCATGGCACCCTCGCTGGTTGGTGAGATGCTCTAACCCTTGCCTTTCTCCTGTCTCCTGAAAGGAGGGAGGTGTCATTAAAGCTTCTTTTGTTTTACATTCCCTTTGGGTAAATGCCTTCTTCATATAAGATCTCATCATTTATAGAATAAGAAATATTCTCTCAACTCTAGGAAATAGAGAAATGTAGTTTTTAATCAGCCTAAAATAAATTAATTTGCTTATTCAGAGGCATAGTCCTCCTTCTGGTTTTCTGCAATTTTAATCTCTCTTGGAATCACCACACAGAAAAACAAACAAACAAAACAAAACACCTCTGGTCATGAAGATAAGAACTGGAATGACTTCAGATACATTAGGGAGTCCCCATCTGTTTCTAACTAATATGTAGGCTTCTAAGTGGCTCAGATAGTAAAGAATCTGCCTGCAATGCCAGAGACCCGGATTTGATTTCTGGGTCAGGAAGATCCCCTGGAGTAGGAAATGGCAACCCACTCCAGTATTCTTGCCTGGAGAATCCCATGGACAGAGGAGCCTGGTGGGCTACAGTCCGTGGGTTCACAAAAAGTCAGACACAACTGAGAGACTAATGCTTTCATTTTCACAAGAAGCATACAGTCATGAGTGCATTGACATCATCTCACACTTTCTGAGGGCTCTGCCAGAGAATCAGTCAGGCTCTAGGAGCAGGGCAAAGAGGTGTTAAAGTAAAACCTCCTTCTGAAAGGGTGAGTTTCCTGGTCCTGTAGCAACAAGGGGCCATTTCAAGGAACTTCAGAATTTAGGCACACTGAAGATGTTCAATCATGCTCATTAGTAATGAAATGGTATTCTGAATAGCAGCTAGATCCAGTTATTTGGGGCTTCCCAGGTTGGACAGTGGTAAAGAATCCATCTGCCAGTGCAAGAGATGCAAGAGACCCGAGTTTGATCCCTGAGTTGGGAAGATCCTCTGGAGTAGGAAATGGCAACCCACTCCAGTATTCTTGCCTGGGAAATCCTATGGACAGAGGAGCCTTGTGGGCTAGAGTCCATGAGGTCACAAAGAGTTGGACATGATTGAGCACACACCAATTATTTATCTATCAAATGGACTAAAGTTAAAATGCTTGGTAAAACACAGGATGAGTGAATGTGAGGAATCGGATATTCTTATTCATGGATGTGGCTGTGTAATCCAGTAGGGCTTCTTTGAAGAGCAACTTGGAAATAACTCTCAAAGCAAAGAGAAAATACTTTCCCTTTGACTTAGTGATTGACCCTCTGTGAATATATCTTACAGATACATGAATTCTGGGCCCAAAGACATGTTCAGACTCTTTGCTGCATGGTATTGTACTGTACTTGTCTTATACAGTAAATAACCTAAATGTTTTTCAATAGCAGGCTAATTAAATGAACTAAGACCTATCTACATAACTGAGTATCATGAAGCTATTTAAAACACTGAAAAATATCAGTGTAAGCTGATATGGAAAGAGACAACACACGGCTAAGTGTTGAAAACAAGTTGAAAACAGATTCCTTTAAAGGAGAGATTTTCAACTTTAGCACTATTGACAATTTGGACCAGATAATTCTCTGTTGTGGAGGGGCTGTGCTGCACATTGTTGGATGATCTGCAGCATCTACCAACCAGATGCCAGAGGCAATCCCTACCACTCTCAAGCCGTGACAGTAAGAAATGTCTCCAGGACTTCCCTGGTGGTCTAATGGTTAAGAATCTGCCTTCCAGTGCAAAGGACAAGAGTTTGACCCCTGGTCTGGGAAGATCCCACATGAGCTGCGGAGAAACTAAGCCCATGCTCCACAACTACTGAGCCTCTGCTCTAGACCCTGGGAGCTCCAGCTACTGAGCCCATGTGCCCTAGAACCTGTGCTGTGCAACCAGAGAAGCCATCGCAAGGAGAATTCCATACACCATAATTAGAGAATAGTCCCTGCTCACGGCAATTAGAGAAAGCCCATGTACAGCAAAGAAGACCCAGTGTGACCAAACATATAAATAAATAAATAAATTTTAAAAAATTAATTAATTTTAATTGGTGGCTAATTACTTTACAATATTGTGGTGGTTTTTGCCATACATCAACATGAATCAGCCATGGGCGTACATGTGTCCCCCCATTCTGAACACCCTCCCACCTCCCTCCCCACCCCATCCCTCTGAGTTGTCCCAGAGCACCAGCTTTGAGTGTCCTGCTTCATGCATCAAACTTGCACTGATCTTCTATTTTACATATGGTGATATACATGTTTCAATGCTATTCTCTCATATCGTCCCACCCTCGCCTTCTCCCACATAGTCCAAAAGTCTGTTCTTTACATCTGTGTCTCTTTTGCTGTCTTGGATATAGGGTCGTTGTTATTGTCTTTCTAAATTCCATAAATGTGTGTTAATATACTGTATTGGTGTTTCTCTTTTGACTTACTTCACTCTGTATAGTATCTCCAGACATTACTAGATGTTCCCTGGGGAAAGCAATGCTAAAGCACTGCTGGTTAAGAATGATGGCCATAGATGCATGGAACTTAAGGGCTATGAGTGTTTGCGTGTGCACAGATCATCTTTAGAATAACCATGTGACTCATCAGTGGCAGCTGTCCCTGTTACAGCTGGGGCTAGGATTGTAGGTGGGAGAGAGACCTAGTCTTCATTGTAAATACTTTTGTACTGTTTGAATTTTAGCATGTGTGCTATTTAAAAAATAAGATTTTATACAGAGTGAAGTGAGTCAGAAAGAGAAAAACAAATATCATATATTAACAAATATCATATATTATATCCCATATATATGGGACCTATAAAAGTGATACTGATGAACCTATTAATATTTGCAGACCAGGAATAGAGAGACAGATGTAGAAAATGGACTGGTGGACAGAGCAGGGAAAGAAGAGGGTGCGATGAATTGAGAAAGTAGCACTGACATACATATTCTACCATATATATAGCATACTTATGGTTGATTCATGTTATTGTAGGCAGAAACCAACATAACATTATAAGGCAATTATCCTCCAATTAAAAATAAAAAAATAAATAAGAGAAGAAAACCAGATTAAAAGTAAACTATACAGTGATATTTCCATGACTGTTGAAGGGAAAGGTAGAAAGAGCATTTTTAAAAAATTTTATTTTACAGAATTTTGTTGTTTTCTGTCAAATCTCAACATGAATCAGTCATATTTATATATATCCCCTCCCTTTTGAACCTCCCTCCAATCTCCCTCCCCATCCCACCCATCTAGATTGATAGAGTCCCTATTTGAGTTTCCTGAGACATACGGCAAATTCCCATTGGCTATCTATTTTACATATAGTAATGTAACGTTCCATGTTACTCTCTCCATTCTTCTCACCCTCTCTTCCCCACTTCCCCTGTCCATAAGTCTATTCTCTATGTCTATTTCTCCATTGCTGCCCTGCAAATAAATTCTTCAGTACCATTTTTCTAGATTCCATATATATGCGTTAGTATAAGATATTTATCTTTCTCTTTCTGACTTACTCCACTCTGTATAATAGGCTATAGATTCATCCACCTCATTAGAACCAACTCATATGCATTCCTTTTATGGCTGAGTAATATTCCATTGTGTACATGCACCACAACTTCTTTATCCATTCATCTGAAGATGGATATCTGGGATGCTTCTGTGTTCTAGCTGTTGTAAATAGTGCTGCAGTGAACAATGGAATACATGTGTCTTTTTCAATTTTGGTTTCCTCAGAGCATATGGCTAGGAGTGGGATTGCTGGGTCATATGGTGGTTTTATTGCTAGTTTTTAAAGGAATCTCCATACTGTCTTCTATAGTGGCTGTATCAGTGCAAGAGCATTCCCTTTTCTCCATACCTTCTCCAGCATTTATTGTTTGTAGATGTTTTGATGATGGCCATTCTGACTGGTGTGAGGTCATAGTTCATTGTAGTTTTGATTTGCATTTCTCTAATAATGAGCAATGTTGAGCATCTTTTCATGTGTTTGTTATCCATCTGCATGTCTTCTTTGGAGAAATGTCTGTTTAGGTCTTTTTCCCACTTTTTCATTGGGTTGTTTGTTTGAGTTGTATGAGCTGCTGATATATTTTAGAAATTAATCCTTTATCAGTTGTTTCATTTGTTATTATTTTCTCCCATTCTGAGAGTTGTCTTTTCACCTTGCTTATAGTTTCCTTTGCTGTGCAAAAGCTTTTAAGTTTAATCAGGTCCCACTTATTTATTTTTGTTTTTATTTCCATTACTCTAGGAGGTGGGTCATAGAGGATCTCACTTTGATTTATGTCATCGAGTGTTCTGCCTATGTTTTCCTCTAAGAGTTTTATAGTTTCTGGTTTTACATTTAGGTCTTTAATCCATTTTGAGTTTATCTTTGTGTATGGCATTAGAAAGTGTTCTAATTTCATTCTATTGCATATAGCTGGCCAGTTTTCCCAGCATCATTTATTGAAGAGGGTGTCTTTGCCTCTTTGTATATTCTTGCCTGCTTTGTCAAAAATAAGGTACCCATAGGTGCATGGGTTTATTTCTGGACTTTCTATCTTGTTCCATTGGTCTGTATTTCTGTTTTTGTGCCTGTACCATACTGTCTTGATGACAGGAGCTTTGAACTATAATTTGAAGTCAGGAAAGTTGATTCCTCCAGCTCCATTCTTCTTTCTCAAGACTGCTTTGGCCATTGGGGTCTTTTGTGTTTCCATATGAATTGTGAAATTTTTTGTTGTCAGATCAGATCAGATCAGTCTCTCAGTCGTGTCTGACTCTTTGCAGCCCCATGAATCGCAGCACACCAGGCCTCCCTGTCCATCACCAACTCCCGGAGTTCACTCAGACTCACGTCCATCAAGTCACTGATGCCATCCAGCCATCTCATCCTCTGGAGTCCCCTTCTCATCCTGCCCCCAAACCCTCCCAGCATCAGAGTCTTTTCCAATGAGTCAACTCTTCGCATCAGGTGGCCAAAGTATTGGAGTTTCAGCTTTAGCATCATTCCTTCCAAAGAAATCCCAGGGCTGATCTCCTTCAGAATGGACTGGTTGGATCTCCTTGCAGTCCAAGGGACTTTCAAGAGTCTTCTCCAACACCACACTTCAAAAGCATCAATTCTTCGGTGCTCAGCCCTCTTCACAGTCCAACTCTTACATCCATACATGACCACTGGAAAAACCATAGCCTTGACTAGACAAACCTTTGTTGGCAAAGCAATGTCTCTGCTTTTGAATATGCTATCTAGGTTGGTCATAACTTTCCTTCCAAGGAGTAAGTGTCTTTTAATCTCATGGCTGCAGTCACCATCTGCAGTGATTTTGGAGCCCAGAAAAATAAAGTCTGACACTGTTTCCACTGTTTCCCCATCTATTTCCCATGAAGTGGTGGGACCGTATGCCATGATCTTCGTTTTCTTAATGTTGAGCTTTAAGCCAACTTTTTCACTCTCTACTTTCACTTTCATCAAGAGGCTTTTGAGTTCCTCTTCACTTTCTGCCGTAAGGGTGGTGTCATTTTTTGTTGTAGTTCTGTGAAAAACGTCATTGGTAATTTGATAGGGAATGCATTGAATCTGTAGAATGTGTTTGGTAGTATAGTCATTTTCACTATATTGATTCTTCCAACCCAGGAACATGGAATATCTTTCCGTCTGTTTATGTCATCTTTGATTTCTTTCATCAGTATCTTATAATTTTCTGTGTACAGTTCTTTTTGTCTCCTTGCTGCTGCTGCTGCCAAGTCACTTCAGTTGTGTCCGACTCTGTTTGACCCCAGAGATGGCAGCCCACGAGGCTCCCCAGTCCCTGAGATTCTCCAGGCAAGAACATTGGAGTGGGTTGCCATTTCCTTCTCCAAGGCATGAAAATGAAAAGTGAAGGTGAAGTCGCTCAGTTGTGTCTGACTCTTCACGACCCCATGGACTGCAGCCTACCAGGCTCCTCCGTCCATGGGATTTTCCAGGCAAGAGTACTGGAGTGGGTTGCCATTGCCTTCTCCCTTTGTCTCCTTAATAAGTTAATTCCTAGATATTTAATTATTTTTGTTGCAATGGTGAATGGGATTGATTTCTTATTTTCTCTTTCTGATTTTTCATTGTTAGTGTATAGAAATGCAAGTGATTTCTGTGTATTGATTTTATATCCTGCAACTTTGCTAAATTCACTGATCAGCTCTAGTAATATTCTGAAAATATCTTCAGGGTTTTCTATGCACAGTATCATGTCATCTGCAAACAGTGAGAGCTTTACTTCTTCTTTACCAATCTGGATTCCTTTTATTACTTTTCTTCTCTGATTGCTGTAGCTAGGGCTTCCAAAACTATGTTGAATAATAGTGGTGAAAGTGGACACCCTTGTCTTGTTCCTGATCTTAGGCAGAATGCTTTCAGTTTTTCACCATTGATAATAATATTTGCTGTAGGCTTATCATATATGGCCTTTACTATGTTACTATCTTCATGACCCAGATAACCACAATGGTGTGATCACTCACCTAGAGCCAGACATCCTGTAATGCAAAGTCAAGTGGCCCTTAGGAAGCATCACTACGTACAAAATTAGTGGAGGTGACGGAATTCCTGGTGAGCTATTTCAAATCCTAAATGATGATGCTGTGCAAGTGCTGCACTCAATATGCCAGTAAATTTGGAAAGCTCAGCAGTGGCCACAGGACTGGAAAATGTCTGTTTGCATTCCAATCCCAAAGAAAGGCAATGCCAAAGAATGCTCAAACTACCACACAATTGCACTCATCTCACACACTAACAAAGTAATGCTCAAAATTCTCCAAGCCAGGCTTTAACAGTATATGAACTGTGACCTTCCAGATGTTCAAACTGGAATTAGAAAAGGCAGAGGAACCAGAAATCAAATTGCCAACATCTGTTGGATTATCAAAAAAGCAAGAGAGTTCCAGAAAAACATCTACCTCTGTTTTATTGACTACACCAAACCCTTTGACTGTGTGGATCACAACAAACTGTGGGAAATTCTTAAAGAGATGGGAATACCAGACCACCTGACCTGTATCCTGAGAAACCTGTATTCAGGTCAAGAAGCAACAGTTAGAAGTGGACATGGAACAACAGACTGGTTCCAAATCAGGAAAGGAGTACTTTCCTTTATATATAAGGTTGTATATTGTCACCCTGGTTATTTAACTTAAATGCAGAGTACATCATGTGAAATACCTGGCTGGATGAAGCACAAGCTGGAATCAAGATTGCAGGGAGAAATATCAATAACCTCAGGTATGCAGATGATACCACCATTATGGCAGAAAGCAAAGAAAAACTAAAGAGCCTCTTGATGAAAGTGAAAGAGGACAGTGAAAAAGTTGGCTTAAAATTCAACATTTAAAACTAAGATCATGTCTTCTGGTCCCATCACTTCATGGCAAATAGATGGAGAAACAATTGAAACAGTGAGAGACTTTATTTTCTTGGGCTCCAAAATCACTGCAGATGGTGACTGCAGCCATGAAATTTAAAGGTGCTTGCTCCTTAGAAGAAAAGTTATGACAAACCTAGACAGCATATTAAAAAGCAGAGACATTACTTGCCAACAAAGGTCCATCTAATGAAAGCTATAGGTCTTCCAGTAGTCATGAATGGATGTGAGAATTGGACTATAAAGAAAGCTGAGCACCTAAGAATTGATGGTTTTGAACTGTGGTGTTGGAGAAGACTCTTGAGAGTCCCTTGGACTACAAGGAGATGCAACCAGTCCATTCTGAAGAAGATCAGCCCTGGGATTTCTTTGGAAGGAATGATGCTGAAGCTGAAACTCCAGTACTTTGGAGTTGACTCATTGGAAAAGACTCTGATGCTGGGAGGGATTAGGGGCAGGATGAGAAGGGGACGACAGAGGATGAGATGGCTGGATGGCATCACTGACTCAATGGATGTGAGTCTGAGTGAACTCCGGGAGTTGGTGATGGACAGGGAGGCCTGGCGTGCTGCGATTCATGGGGTCACAGAGAGTCAGACACGACTGAGTGACTGAACTGAATGGAACTGAATTGAATCATAAATGGGTGCTTAATTTTGTCAAAGGCTTTTTCTGCATCTATTGAAACTATCATATGGTTTTTATCTTTCAATTTGTTAATATGATGCATCACATTAATTCATTTGCATATATTGAAGAATCCTTGCATTCCTGGACTAAGCCCAACTTGATCATGGTATATGAGTTTTTTAATGTGTTGTTGAATTCTGTTTGCTAAATTGTGTTGAGGGTTTTGGCATCTATGTTCATCAATGATACTGGCCTGTGGTTTTCTTGTTTTATGTTGTCTTTGTCTGGTTTTGGTATCAGGATGATGGTGGCCTCATAGAATGAGTTTGGAAGTGTCTCTTCCTCTGCAATTTTTTGAAAGAGTTTTAGAAGGATACGTATTAGCTCTTCTCTAAATGTTTGATAGAATTCTCCTGTAAAGCCATCTGGTCCTGGGCTTTGGTTTGGGGGGAGATTTTTGATCACAGCTTGAATTTCAGTGCTTGTAATTGGGTTGTTCATAATTTCTATTTCTTCCTGGTTCATTCTTGGAAGATTGAACTTTTCTAAAAATCTGTCCATTTCTTCTAGGTTATCCATTTTATTGTCATATAGTGGTTCATAATAGTCTCTTATAATCCTTGGTATTTCTGCATTGTCTGTTGTAACCTCTCCTTTTTCATTTCTAATTTTGTTGACTTGATTCTTCTCTCTTTTTTTCTTGATGAGTCTGGCTAAAGGTTTGTCAGTTTTGTTTATCTTCTCAAAGAACAAGCTTTTAGTTTTATTAATCTTTACTATTTCTTCTTTCATTTCTTTTTTTTTTTTCATTCATTTCTGCTCTGATCTTAATGACTTCTTTCCTTATGTTAATTTTGGAGTTTTTTTGTTCTTTTTTCAGTTGTTTTAGGTGTAAAGTTAGAAATTGTCTATCTGATGTTTTTCTTATTTCTTGAGGTAGGATTGTACTGCTGTAAACTTCCCTCTTAGAATTGTTTTGCTGATCTCATAGGTTTTGAGTTGTTTTATTTTCATTGTAATTTGTTTCTAGAAATTATTTGATTTCCCTTTTGATTTCTTTGGTAACCTGTTCGTTGTTTAAAAACTTATTGTTTAATCTCCACGTATTTGTGTTTTTTTACAGGTTTTTCTTGTAATTGCTATCTAGTCTCATACTGTTGTGGTCGGAAAAGATGCTTCATACGATTTCAATTTTCTTAAATTTACTGAGGTTTGATTTGTGACCCAAGATGTGGTCTATCCTGGAGAACGTTCCATGTGTACTTGAGAAGAAGGTGTATTCTTCTGCATTTGGATGGAATGTCCTGAAGATATCGATGAGATCCCTCTCATCTAATGTATCATTTAAGACTTGTGTTTCCTTATTTGTTTTTTATTTTGATGATCTATCCATTGGTGTAAGTGGGGTGTCAATGTCTCCTACTATTATTGTGTTACTGTCAGTTTCTCCTTTTATGTCTGTTAGTGTTTGTCTTATATACTGAGGTGCTCCTATATTGGGTGCATAGATATTTACAATTGTTATGTCTTCCTCTTGGACTGATCCCTTGATCATTATGTATTGTCCTTCCTTATCTCTTGTAAACTTCTTTATTCTAAGGTCTATTTTGTCTGATATGAGAGTTGCTACTCCAGCCTTCTTTTGCTTCCCAGTTGCATGGAATATATTTTTCCATTCTCTCACTTTCAGTCTATCTGTGTCTTTAGGTCTGCAGTGGGTTTCTTGTAGACAGCATATATGCTGGTCTTGGTTTTGTATCCATTCAGTCAGTCTGTGTCTTTTGGTTGGAGCATTTAAATCATTTACATTTAAAGTAATTATTGATATATTTGTTCCTAGTGCCATATTCTTAATTGTTTGGGGCTTGATTTTATAGATCTTTTACTTCTTTTGTATTTATTGACTATATAAGACCCTTTAACATTTGTTGTAAATGTGGTTTGGTGGTACTGAATTCTCTTAACTTTTGCTTGTCTGAAAAGCTTTTTATTTCTCCATCAATTTTGAAAGAGATCCTTGATGGGTACAGTAATCTTGGTTGTAGATTTTTCCCTTTCAGTACTTTAAATATATCCTGCCATTCCCTTCTGGCCTGTAGAGTTTCTGCTGAAAGATCAGCTGTTAAATGTATGGGGTTTTCCTTGTATGTTACTTGTTGCTTTTCCCTTGCTGCTTTTAATATTCTTTCTTTGTGTTTAATCTTTGTTAGTTTGATTAATATGTGTCTTGGCTTGTTTCTCCATGGGTTTATCCTGTAGGGGACTCTGCACTTCTTGGGCTTGATTGACTATTTCCTTTTCCATGTTGGAGAAATTTTCAACTATACTCTTCAAAATTTTTCTCATTTTCCTTTTTCATTTCTTCTTCTGGGACCCCTATAATTCAAGTGTTGGTGAATTTGATATTGTCCCAGAGGTCTCTGAGACTATCCTCAGTTCTTTTCATTCTTTTTACTTTATTCTGCTCTTCAGAAGTTATTTCTACCATTTTATCTTCCAGTTCACTGATTTGTTCTTCCACTTCAGATATTCTGCTATTGATTCCCTCTAGAGTATTTTTAATTTCAGTAATTGTTTTGTTTGACTCTATGTTTATTCTTTAATTCTTCTAGGTCTTTGTTAATTGATTCTTACATTTTCTCCATTCTGTTTTCAAGATTTTTGATCATCTTTACTCTCATTATTCTGAATTCTTTTTCAGGTAGTTTGGCTATTTTCTCTTCATTTATTTGGACTTCTGTGTTTCTACTTTGTTCCTTCATTTGTGCAGTATTTCTCTGCCTTTTCATTTTTTTTAACTTACTGGGTGTGAAGTCTCCTTTTCTCGGGCTTCAAGGTTGAATTCCTTCTTCCTTTTGGTTTCTGCCCTCCTAAGTTTGGTGCAGTGGTTTGTGTAAGCTTTGTATAGGGTGAGATTTGTGCTGAGTTTTTTGTTTGTTAGTTTTTCCTCTGATGAGCAAGGCTGAGTGAGGTGGCAATCCTGTCTGCTGATGATTAGGTTTGTATTTTTGTTTTGTTTCTTATTTGGATGAGGCCTCCTGCACAGGGTGCTACTGGTGAATGGGTGATGCCAGGTCTTATATTCAAGTGGTTTCCTTTGTGGGAGTTCTCACTATTTGATAATCCCTAGGGTTAGTTATCTGGTAGTCTAGGGTTTTGGAGTCAGTGCTCCCACTCCAAGGGCTCAGGGCTTGATCTTGACGTTATTTTTCTGGGCTCCAAAATCACTACAGATGGTGACTGCAGCCATGAAATTAAAAGACGCTTACTCCTTGGAAGGAAAGTTATGACCAACCTAGATAGCATATTCAAAAGCAGAGACATTACTTTGCCAACAAAGGTTCGTCTAGTCAAGGCTATGGTTTTTCCTGTGGTCATGTATGGATGTGAGAGTTGGACTGTGAAGAAGGCTGAGTGCCAAAGAATTGATGCTTTTGAACTGTTGGAGAAGACTCTTGAGAGTCCTTTGGACTGCAAGGAGATCCAACCAGTCCATTCTGAAGGAGATCAGCCCTGGGATTTCTTTGGAAGGAGTGATGCTAAAGCTGAAACTCCGGTACTTTGGCCACCTCATTCGAAGAGTTGACTCATTGGAAAAGACTCTGATGCTGGGAGGGATTGCGGGCAGGAGGAGAAGGGGACTCCAGAGGATGAGATGGCTGGATGGCATCACTGACTCGATGGACGTGAGTCTGGGTGAACTCCGGGAGTTGGTGATGGACAGGGAGGCCTGCTGTGCTGCGATTCATGGGGTCGCAAGGAGTCGGACATGACTGAGTGACTGATCTGATCTGATGTGATCTGATATATTCTTTTCCGCTGGTCAGATACTCCTGTCTGCTCTTAGCTGGTGTTCTGCATACACTTCTGTGTCTGAAGGTATATTCCTCATGTATCCATGGAGAGAGATGTACTTCATATCCACCTACTCCTCCACCATCTTGTTCTCCAAGAGCATTTTTTTAAATGCCATTTTTACCCAAAAAGCTCAGTACTTTCTCTTCCCTTGGGTATTGGAAAGTACACAGGGTGAAGAGTTTTGGAACAGCAGCAAGCAAGATGGACTGTAGCTGTGCACCACAGTGAAGGCATTCTTGGAGATAAAATCAGATCCCCTGTAGATACCACTGAATAAGTTTGGAAAACTGATTTTCTGGAAAGAACATGAAAGGACCTTTGGAACAAGAGCAGTTCCAGTTCCAATCCATGATTTGCCTCTTAATAGTAAGTGATCTTGCCCAAGTTAACTCTCTGAACCTCAGTTTTCTCATTTGCAAAGTGAGCATAAAAGTACCCAATTCATAGATATTTTGTTATTATGAAATAATACACACACACATGCATGTGTGCACAATTTCTATTAAGTCATGTCCAACTCTTTGAGACCCCATGGATGGTAGCCCACCAGGCCCCTCTGTCCATGGGATTTCCCAGGCAAGACTACTGGAGTGGGTTTCCATTTTCTTCTCCAGAAAATCTTTCCAACCCAAGGATTGAACCTGGGTCTCCTGCATCTCCTACACTGAAGGTGGATTTTTTACTGACTGAGCCACTGGAAAACCCCCTTAAAATTCTGTTGATTGATAGTTAAGAGTACATTTTATTTATTTTTAAAATGTAATTGGGGGATAATTGCTTTACAATGTTGTGCTGATTTCTGCCATACAACAACTAGAAACAGTCATAAATATATGTATATCCCCTGCTTCTTGAGCTTTCTGCCATGCCCCCACCCCAGCCCTCTAGGATTCAACAGTACATTTTCTGAGTATAAGTTATATGGGGCCTCCATCACGATGATGAAGAGCTTTTTCTTTGGAATCAGACTAACTTAAATCCAAATCTCAACTCTGCTATGTTTAACTTCGCTGGATCTCATTTTTCTTATTTTTTTTTCTGTATAAAAAATAAAATCTCATTTTAGGAATTGCAGACACCTGACACATGGCCCTCTTTGATTCTACAAAGGCTGAAGAGTTGGGAAATATTAATATGTATCAGATTCTATATTAGTTAGGAACAGAGCTCAAACTGGCTTAGATCAAAGGGGAGATTTAATGATCCACGTCAAGGCATCCCTGGGAGATACTGAGGGCTCAGTTCTAGACCACTGCAATAAAGCGAACATCACAGGAAAGGAATGATGCTGTTAAAGTGCTACATTTAATATGCCAGCAAATTTGGAAAACTCAGCAGTGGCCATAGGACTGAAAAAGATCAGTTTTCATTCCGGTCCCAAAGACAGTGCCAAAGAATGCTCAAACTACTGTACAATTGCAGTGATTTCACAGGCTAGCAAAGGAATGAGCATAATTCTTCAAGCTAGATTCAACAGTATATGAACTGAGAACTTCCACATGTACAAGCTGAATTTAGAAAAGGCAGAGGAACCAGAGATCAAATTGTCAACATTCTCTGGATCACCAAAAAAGCAAGCGAATTCTAAGAAAACATCTTCTTCTGCTTCACTGACTATGCTAAAACCTTTGACTGTGTGGATCACAACAAACTGTGGAAAATTCTTTAAGAGATGGGAATACCAGACCACCTTACCTGCCTCCTGAGAAACCTGTATGCAGGTCAAGAAGCAACAGTTAGCACCTGACATGGAACAATAGACTGGTTCAAAATTGGGAAAGAAGCACATCAAGGCTGTATCCTGTCACCCTGCTTATTTAACTTATATGCAGAGTACATCTTTTGAAATGCCAGGCTGGATGAATCACAAGCTGGAGTCAAGATTGCCAGGAGAAACATCAACAACCTCAGATATGCAGATGATAACACTCTAAGGGTAGAAAGTGAAGAGGAACTAAAGAGCCTCTTGATGAGAGTTAAAGAGGAGAGTAAAAAAGCTAGCTTAAGATTTGGCATTCAAAAAACTAAGACCATGACATCCTGTCCCATCACTTCATGGCAAATAGATGGGTAAAAAGTAGAAATAGTGACTGATTTTATTTTCTTGGGGTCCAAAATCACTGAGGATGGTGACTGCAGCCACAAAATTTAAAAGACAATTGCTCTTTGTAAGAAAAGTTATAACAAACCTAAGCAGTGTATTAAATAGCAGATATATCACTTTGCCAGTAAAGATCTGTATAGCGAAAACTGTGATTTTTCTAGTAGTCATGTACAGATGTGAGAGTTGAACGGGAAAGAAGGCTGAGCACCCAAGAATTGATGCTTTCAAACTGTGGTGCTGCAGAAGACTCTTGGGAGCCCCTTGGACTGCAAGGAGATCAAACCAGTCAATCCTAAAGGAAATCAGACCTGAACATTCATTGGAAGGACTGATCCTAAAGCTGAAACGCTAATACTTTGGCCACCTGATGTGAAGAACTGACTCATTGGAAAGGACCCTGATGCTGGGAAAGATTGAAGGCAGGAGGAGAGGATGACAGGATGAGATGGTTGGATGGCATCACCTTCTCAACAGACAAACTCTAAGAGATAGTGAAGGACAGGGAAGCCTGGTGTGCTGCAGTCTATGGAGCTGCAGAGACAGACACAACTTAGTTACTGAACAACAATGGTAAAGTATCACAATAAAGCAAGTCACACAAATTTTTTGGTTTCCTAGGAGAAGGCAATGGCACCCCACTCCAGTATTCCTGCCTGGAAAATCCCATGGATGGAGGAGCCTGGCAGGCTGCAGTCCATGGGGTCGCTGAGGGTCGGAACACGACTGAGTGACTTCACTTTCACGCATTGGAGAAGGAAATGGCAGCCCACTCCAGTGTTCTTGCCTGGAGAATCCCAGGGACAGTGGAGCCTGGTGGGCTGCCGTCTACGGGGTCACACAGAGTCGGACACGACTTTAGTGACTTAGCAGCAGCAGCAGTGCATATAAATGTTATGTTTACACTCTACTGTAGTCTGTTGTGTATGCAAAAGCATTATGTCTTAGAAAGCAATGTGTATATCTTAATTTAAAAATACTCCACTGCTGGGGACTTCCCTGGTGGTCCAGTGGCCAAGACTCCATGTGCTCCTAATGCAAGGGTTCCATTCCTGGTCAGGGAACTAGATCCCACATACTGCAACTGAAGATCTTACATGCCAAAACTAAGATCTGGCACAGCCAAATAAAGAAATAATTATTTTAAAAAAATACTGTATTGCTAAAAAATATGCTGTCATCTGAGCCTTCAGTGAGCCAAAGTAGTAAAGTCCAAGATCACTGATAACATGATGATCACTGATCATCATAACAAATATAATATGGAAAAAATTTAAATATTGTGAGAATTACCAAAACGTGGCACAGAAACATAAAATCAACAAATGTCAGAAAAATGATGATGATAGACTTGCTCCATGTAGGATTTGCATAAATCTTCAATTTGTTAAAAAAAAAAAAGTATCTACAATGCACTATTAAGTGAAGCCCAAAAATTGAGGCCTCCCTAAAATCCCCAAGAGTTTAGGGATTACTCTTATATGACTACTTTAGGTATGACTGGTTCCAGGCACTCCAGTGTCAAAAGGGTTTGATTTCTTTTCATCTCTGCTCTATTTTGCTCCTCATTGGTTTTATTCTCAGGCAGGCTCTCTCCTGAATATTCACTGGAAGTTCTGGTGCTGAAGCTGAAACTCCAATACTTTGGCCACCCGGTGTATAGAATAGACTCACTGGAAAATACCCTGATGCTGGGAAAGATTGAGGGCAAGAGGCGAAAGGGATGACAGAGGATGAGATGGTTGGATGACATCACTGACTCGATGGACATGAGTTTGGGCAAGCTCCGGGAGATAGTGAAGGACAGGGAAGCCTGGTGTGCTGCAGTCCACGGGGTCTCAAAGAGTTGGACATGACTGAGAGACTCAACAACAACTCTCTCTGCATATG
The DNA here is from genome assembly GCF_003369695.1 of Bos indicus x Bos taurus. Taxonomy (NCBI): domain Eukaryota; kingdom Metazoa; phylum Chordata; class Mammalia; order Artiodactyla; family Bovidae; genus Bos; species Bos indicus x Bos taurus. The sequence continues at coordinate 30,379,980 of NC_040100.1, read as the reverse complement.
GGAGCAGAAACACACTGAGAAACCCTAATATAAACACATGCCTTACTCCAATGGTCCCAGCAGTGTCCCCACAAAGTGTTGCATTATTCAGTCTGAGTCCTGCTCCATCTCTGAAACAAGCACTGTGTTCAGGAAGGTGCAATAGTGCCTCTGAAACACACAGAGAAATCTCTAGAAGGGAGAAGTTGTGAGCTGTTACCTAAGTCATCCCCCACAATATATAATATGTTTTATAGATTTCTTTTCTTTTCCTAACCTTTTCTTCTAGACCCTGAGTAGAACAAAGGCTTGGACTTTCTATGTTTCTATAAGCCCAGTGTCTAGTACAGTACCTAAAATATGTAGGTGTCCCTATAATGCAATGAACTACAATGCATAATGCATATGCATACTAAGAATCTTGTCTGGGGTCTGTTCCACAGCTCAAAACTATTTCTTGAATGAACTGATAGTTCCTCTGGAGATAGAAGGCTTCCTAGGTGGCACTAGTGGTAAAAAACCTGCCTGCCAATGCAGGAGACATAAGAGACATGGGTTCGATCCCTAGGTTGGGAAGATCCCCTGGAGAAGGGTGTGGCAACCCACTCCAATATTCTTGCCTGGAAAATCCCATTGACAGAGGAGACTGGCAGACTGCAGTTCATAGGGTCATGAAGAGTCAGGCATTACTGAAGCAACTTACCATGTATGCATGCCAGAGATAGAAATCATATCTGATTCACTGTGTTCTCAGCAAAGCACACATTAAGTGACCAATTAATACTTGTTAAATAAGTCATTGGTTCAGTGAATGACTTCTAGGTTCCACCACAGCAGGGATCCCATCTCTTTCGCCTCTCAATTTGTAGTGACAGGTCCCTACACTCTTAGGGTCCAGACACCTCCAGCCACACTCTCCCTCCCCCCCACCCCCAGGTGGACAGCTGCTCCTCAGTTATTCCCCAGAGATGTCCAGAGGATGGAGACCATGATGGGAAGGTAACAGGTTTCAATATAAAGAAGAGGCAAGAAGACAAATGAGGAGTTCATTCCAAGTTCATGTCTATCTTATTTTGGAAGGAAGTGGGAAAGGAGAACACAGTTTTCATGAATAATGCTGCTTATTAAAATGCCTGCTCTCTCCGATGGTGATTAAGATGGATGCAGCATCACACTGACTTTCAGAGAGAGTGGGAGTACAGCTGACAATTTTCCCATCAAAGTTTTTCACAAAGAAGGAGCAACTCCAAGGTCCCCTCCCTTTCCTCCTCCTGTTCCAGGAGGCCTTTCCTGCAGAGCTCCTGGCTGCTTCAAGGCACTGGGGGAGGAATTCATCAGGGGCTGACAAGTGGCAAATGCCATTAGATTTCAACTATACTAAAGGATGTGAATACAGCAGGAATGGTACCTTATCGCCCTCTCCAAGGTCCCAGCCCCTGGGCCTACAATAGTGCCTGGGCACTGGTTGTTGCTGTTCAGTTGCTAAGTCTTGTCAGACTTCTTTGCAACCCCATGGACCACAGGGCACCAGTCTTCCCCGTCCTTCACTATCTCTCAGAGTTTGTTCAAACTCACGTCCATTGAGTCGATGATGCCATCCAACCATCTCATCCTCTGGTGTCCCCTTCTCCTGGTAGGTATATATAACTTTGAATCATTCTTTCATGACTATCTGTCCTTTTTTGGCATTCCACATTCCTTTCATTTTCTTCTATTATCAATGCCTTTTTTTTTGTTTGTTTGTTTTAAAGAACTACTCCCTTTGCTCAGTCCATGGTTCTGGGGATTAAAGGAGCTAATTTCACAAAGTTCTTAAAATACTCCATGGTTCAACTAATATTAGCTATCATTATAGCTAATTTTACTTTATAATTCATGAAATATCCACGAAACAGGAAATCATAGATAAACTATCAGATGTATGAAAGAGATCTTTTAAATTAAAATATCATAACCAAACTTTTTAAAGAACAAAATAAACATAAGAGTTGAAGGATAAAATCAAAGACATCTCAGAGGAAGTAGTACCAAAAGATAAAAACACAGAAACACATATATACATACTTTAAATTTGACCATGAATCCAAGAGATTCAATATTTTACTAAAGAGAGTTTAAAAAAAATAGAACAGGAATTACAGAGAAAGGAAAAACCTATTAAAGAAAAAATACAAGAAATATTTTCCAGTTTTGAAAAACACTCTCTTTCTAACCCAATGACCAGAACAAAGCAATAACAATAATAAAACTAAGACACATCATTATTTAATTTTAAAACAAGAGGAATAAAGAAAAACTGAAATGCTTCAAAAGAGACAAAAAGGAGACAATATACAAAGAACTGGAAATGAGTATGGTATTAGTTTTCTTAGCAATGATGTTGGAAACTAGGAGACAATAGAGCAATGATTTCAATTCTCTGACTAATAATGATTTCTGAATAAGAATTCTATGCCATTCAAACGAGCGACCAAGTATTAAGGGAAAGCTTTTTTTTCCTTAGTATTTGTAAGTTCTCAGAAAGCTATTGGACAAAGTGTTCCTCTAAAAAGATGTAGCCAAAAGACAGAAAAATAAGATTTCTAGGGGAGGCATCCAGCAGAAAGCAGAGGCAGAGGCCATTTTAAGAATGGTTTTGAGGGGATGTCTCTAGATGACGTTGGGAAGTAGGCCCAGCGAACAGCCACAACAGATCAGAACAGGAACACAGAGGCACTTGAGAAAGATGAATTATAACTGTCTCACTTGACTGTGAGGAAAACAGTAAAAATGATCTCTAGAGTTCTGTGGAGTGTGAAAGCTAAGCAAATGAAAAACTGAAGCAATTATCAACTCCAAGAAAATATAAAGTTACATTACTGAGAAAAGATAATCCATGTATACAGCTTAGCTCAGCAGTAAACTTATATGTACTAACTAGGCCATGACCTAGTTAGATTCATGATCATTGAACACATAGTTATATTGGATAAATGTAAATAGAGACTAGAAAAAAAATAGGAAGGTCAATGATACTAACAGTTGAGTTTTTGTAAAGATAAATGAAATTGAGAAGTCTTTAGCAAGACTAAGACAAAAAGAGATTAAAATAAATAAAAATGAAAGAGGATATATTACAATTGATGCCACAGAAACACAAAGGATAATAAGAGACTACTGTGAACAATTACATACCAATAAATTGGACAACCTGGAAGGAATAGATAAATTCCTTAAAACCTGTGAACTACCAAGTCTTAATCATGAAGAAATAGGGAATCTGAACAGATAAATTATTAATAAGTAGATTAAATCAGTAATCAAAAAGGCCCTAACAAAGAAAAGCCCAGGACCAGATGGCTTCATGGGTAAATTCTACCAAACATTTAAAGAATAATTAATGTCAATCCTCCTCAAACTCTTACAAATATTTGAAGAGGAAACGAATTGCTCCTAATGAGGCCAACAGAACCCTGATATCAAAGTCAGATGAGGATCTCCAGGAAAAGAAAATTCCAGGACAATATTCCTGATAAGTATGAATGCAGAAAACCTCAACACAATACTAGCAAACAAATTCCAACAGCACATTTAAAGGATCATACAGTACCATCAAATGGGATTTATTGCCAGAATGTAAGAATGATTCAACACATACAAATCAATATACATGATACACCACATTGACAGAATGAAGGATAGAAATCATATGATCATTTCAATAGATGCTGAACAAGCATTTGCCAAAACTCAATATCTGCTCATGACAAAAAAAAATCTCAGCAGATTAGGTGTGGAGGAGATGAATGTCAACATAATAAAGGCCAAATGTCCAATAAAGGACAAACCCAGAGCTCACATCATACTGTAATGGTGAAAAACTGAAGCCTTTTGCTCTATGATCAGAAACAAGACAAAGGTATCACTCTCAACACTTCTATTTAAAATACTATTGGAAGTCTTAGCCAGAAGTAATTAGGCAAGAGGAAGAGACAAATGGCACCCAAGTAGGAAAGGAAGAAGTGAAATTGCCTCCGTTTGCAGATGACATGATTTTATATATAGAAAATCCTAAAGACGCCACCAGAAAAACTGTTAGAACTAGTAAAGGAACTCATTAAATTTGCAGGATATAAATTCAACATGGAAAAAATCAGTTATATTTTTACATGCTATGAGTAAACTATGGCATCAAAAGACCTGGAATACATTTAACCAAGGAGGTGAAAGACATGATACTGGAAATTACAAAACATTGATGAAAGAAATTGAATAACATAAAAATAAAGGGAAAGATACCCCGTGTTTGTAGACTGGAAAAGTATTTTTTAAGTGTCCATGTTGCCTCCCCAAATTTAGAGACTCAATGCAAATCTTATCAAAATTCCAACAGAGTTTTTCAGAGATAGTAAAAATGATTCTAAAATTCATATGGGATGTATGGAACTTTTGATTCTTCATGCAGGAAAATTCCATGTGCTGCAGGGCAACTAAGTCCCATGAGCCCCAACTACTGAAGCCCGGAAGTCCTGAAGCCCGGAAGTCCTAAAGCCCATGCTGTGCAACCAGAGAAGCCACCGAAATGAGAAGCCTGTGCATCACAACTAGAGAATAGCCCTCGTTCACCAAAACTGGAAAAAGCCTGTGCACAGCATCGAAGACCCAACACAGCCAAAAATAAATAGATAAAATTTTAAAAGTACATACAGCCAAATACACACATATGAATGAGTAAAAATAGGTGCATTTATCAGTGAATATACCAATGTCAGTGTCCTGATAATGTTATTTTACTACAATTATGCAAGATCATATTATCAGGGGAAACTGAGTAAATGATACACAAATCTCTCTGCATTATTTCCTACAATAGTCAAAAAGTTAAAATCCTATTGATTACTAACTGGAGTCATGGATTCCCCTCTACTCATTTCTGAAGATGAATGCTCAGGACTTTTGTTTTTTTTTCTTTTGGTCAACTATCATTTTAATTCCAATTACATAGTTACAAAATATTAGCTCTATTAGAAGGCACACATACTAACTTAATGATCAGAAGAAAACATTCACAAAACTTATTTTTCTCCAGCTAATAAAGTAAAACCTGTACCTTACAGAAAAATTATAAAATGCAAAAATATACCAAGAATAAAATATCAGTAATTTCAATGCCACCACTGGTAATAATCTGCTTAGTCTTAGATAATTTTTTATATGTGTGAAATCTTTCTATGCACATACCCACACAGACATGTACACGCACACATGTGTGTGTGTATGTATGTGTGTGTGCTTATACTCACTGAGAATACGCTACATTCATAAGCAAGGAAGGTGAGCAAGGTGGTCTCTAACATTACCTCCAGCTCTCCTGCAAGTTCCCTGAACATAGTAGGTTTATCATGATGACTAAGAGTAATTAAGGGAAAAAGCCAAAATACATTTTTTAGAGAAATACTTAATGTAATGGGGGTAGTGTTCATAATAGACTTGTAAATGAAAAAAGCAACTTATAAGATGGTATGTAGTATATTCCCAGTGAGTATAAGCACGTTCATTATTTTAATGTGCATTCTTCTGGAATACATAAAACAGCCCGGAGTGGAAAGAGTTCTTTGAATTCAGACAAGCCTGGATTCAAATTCTGATTCCACCAGGTAATATCTTTGGAGACGTAACTTAACCTCTTTGTGCCTTAGCTTCATCTTCAGTAAACGGGCTATAATAATATAGCAGTTAATTAGTTCTGAGAAGTTAATAAGTTATTATATGTCAGTCTGTTGGAACACAGCCTGAAATATAGTAAATGCTCAATATTATTTTTTATGTTTGTATCCTCAGACAACATGTAATATACTTTTTTTTTGATGTTGACTTTTTGTGTTTTATTCAAATGGTATGTTTCCTGTGTCAGTCTGTTGTGTGCTTTTTTTCTCCTCACAACAAGCTATCTCAGATTTCTTTCCATGTCACGAAATGTCACATTATCTCATTCTTTGTTATTGCTGCATAGTATTCCATGATTGGCTATATCTCAATTTATTTACCAAGAGATTTAGATTGTTCCTAATTTTGTGCTATCTAAACTCAATGCGAGTGTGTCTCTGAGCTATACATGAGAAATGGAATAGCTGGTTCACTAAATATGACTTGAAACTTTCAGATGGTGTGTTAAGATACAGTGCTGGCTGACTATATGAACTTCAGAGTCCCAGCAATGGTTTGAAAAATCTCCTTGCCACTCTTTAAAAATTACTTGATTTAAAATGTTGACCTGAAACAAATAGACTGCTGGTATTTTTTCTCCATGAAAGATGGGTTTATTCGGAATCAGCAGAGAATGTTAACTTTGGGGTCTGCAACCATATTGAGTCACTGCAAGTCCCCGAGGAGCAAGAGAAGGAGAAGGCTTTTAAAAGAGGAAAAGCAAGTTGGGTGGGGGTGGGGGTAATAGTAAACAAAGGTTCCATGGCTTTTCACTGGCTGAGTCCTTGCCGGCAAAGAAAAGGAGTCCTTCTTTCCTTTGGGCTGTGCTATCATCAGAGGGCATGAGAGCTCCCCCTTCTGGTTTCCCAACTCTACTTTATTGAGGTTTCTGTTTATTCATTTTTTACAAAGTTTAACTTACATATTATAAAATATACCTATCCCTGTAAACTTACATACATTTGCAAGCAAAACTATGATTTTACTTTGCTGTGTATTGAATTGTGTACATCAAATAAGATATATTGAAATCTCGACCCCCAGTAGCTCAGATTATGACCTTATTTGAAAATAGGATTGTTGTAGGTATAATTTAGTTCAATGTGACTTTGTCTTGTTTTAAGGTACCAAGTTGGTGGTACTTTGTTACAAAAGCTCTAAGAAGCTAAGACACATTCGTTTAAAAAAATTTTTTTACTGGAGTTCAGTTGATTTCCAATGTGTTAACTTCTGCTGGAGAGCAGATTCAGTTATACACATACATACATTTTTCTTTTCGTTTCCACTATGGTTTATCACAGGATATTAAATGTTGTTCCTGCGCTATACAGTAGGGCCTTGTTGTTTATCCATTCTATACATAATAGTTTGCCTCTGCTAACTCCAGACTCCCAATCCATTCCTCCTTCTCACCTCTTCTTCTTGACAACCACAAGTCTGTCCTTTAAGTGTATATATTAGTTTTTAGTGCTTTCAAATATAGCTGTTTTTTTTTTCAGTAAAAATACATGGTACACATTTAGAGCACTTCCATCACCTTAGTAAGATCCCTTATTCTTTATGCAATTTACAGTTCATTTTCACCCTGACCCTAGGAAAGCACTGACTCCTACTGGAACACAGGAGACTCAAGTCTTTCAGCTGATGCCTGGCTTGATATTATCCCTGAGGACTCATTTTCACTCATGAAAATGACTCAGTAGGGAGACGTTTGGATGATCAACTTCGGGATATAATTTCATTCCACCCTCTCCTCCACCTTTGGTCTTAAAAGTTCTCAACTTTTGGGTCAAACTAAAATTTGAAAACCTAGTGTAACTCTTCTCCATATATGTGTATTCTCCACACTCAAAATTTGGCAGTTTTAGATGGTCCACAGTTCATTTGTGAATCCCAATTGAAGAATCCTTGTTTTTCTATCATCTGCTTGAATATCTGTGGTGATGGGGAAGTCATTACTACTGAGGCAGTCCATTCTACCCTGGGGAGCTCTCTGCCCTGTGGAGCAATTTCTATTCGTTGAAATCTGGGTCCAGGTGGCTCCCACGTATCAGTTCTGGGACAGTCTTTGTGAATTGCAATATGAAACAGGAGACTGAGGAGTTTTCAATCCCAGGAATTAAGTAGGAAGCTACAGAAAGCTGCATGGAAATGACTGCCAAACCTCTAGCAGATTCTCAGGATGGAGAAGCAGTGGGAAAGCTCAGAATTTGGAAAATCTTGTGTTTGAAAAATCCTGGTTCTTTTATGTGCTGTGTCCTTTGGAAATATTGATAGCCTTTCTGAGCCTAAGTCTCCTTTGTAAAAGAGAGAAACTTGGCTCATAGTAGTTGTTCTATCAAAAATCAATTTGAGGAGGAGATGGAAAAATCAAAGAGGAAAGGGAATTTTCATGTTTAATAGCATCCTAACAAATGAGATTATCAAGTCTTTAATACATAATCTCTTTTAAAATGTTTGTGTTATTGTATAGTTGCTAAGTCATGTCCAGCTCTTTGTGACCCCATGGACTGCAGCACACCAGGCTTTCCTGTCTTCACTATCTCCTGCAGCTTGTTCAAACTTATGCCCATCGAGTTGGTGATGCCATCCAACCATCTCATCCTCTGTTGTCCCATTCTCCTCCCGCCCTCAATCTTTCCCAGCATCAGGGTCTTTTCCAGTGAGTTGGCTCTTCTCATCAGGTGGCCAAAGTAAGGGAGCTTCCAGCTTCAGCATGAGTCCTTCCAATAAATATTCAGGGTTAATTTCCTTTAGGATTGACTGGTTTGATCTCCTTGCCATCCAAGGGACTCTCAAGAGTCTTCTCCACACCACAATTTGAAAGTAAAGGCCTTATTTTTTTAGAGCAGTTTTAGGTTCACCTCAAAACTGAAAGAATGCTGTACAGTATGTAGCATTTTTAGATTGGCTTCTTCCACTTAGTCAGTCATAAGCATTTAAGGTTCCTTCATGTCTTTTTATCGGAGAAGGCAATGGCACCCCACTCCAGTACTCTTGCCTGGAAAATCCCATGGATGGAGGAGTCTGGTAGGCTGCAGTCCATGGGGTCGCTAAGAGTCCGACACGACTGAGCCACTTCACTTTCACTTTCCACTTTGATGCATTGGAGAAGGAAATGGCAACCCACTCCAGTGTTCTTGCCTGGAGAATTCCAGGGATGGGGGAGCCTGGTGGGCTGCCGTCTATGGGGTCGCACAGAGTCAGACACAACTGAAGCGACTTAGCAGCAGCAGCATGTCTTTTTATGGCTCAATGGGTTGTTTCTTTTTAACAGTGAATAATATTCCATCGTCTGAATATACCATAGTTCACATATCCATTCACCTATTGAAGAACATGCAACTTTTATTGAATTAAATTAGGTCTCCATCTTACACTCAAGTGACCACAGAATGGAATGAGCAGATAGCAATGTTCCAAGACCATTTGGAAGGGAAATAATTCCTCTTAATGATTCAAGGTCCCACCAACATACCACAAAAGATAGGTCTTAGGTCACTAGCATCCTAACACCTACCACACTAAGAAATTAAAGAAATAAAATTGATTAGCTGAGGCTACTGGAACTGGCCTGAAAATCACAATACAATACCTCTACCAATTATAACCACCAACAGGTTCCATCCACCCCTACTTCCCTACGATGGGTGCTCTTGGAACTTCAGATCCAGGAAATGCAGCCCCATCCTGCCTTGTTATCCCCACTTACTTCTAATGAAACTACTAGGTTCAGTTCAGTTCAGTTCAGTCGCTCAGTCGTGTCCGACTCTTTGCGACCCCATGAATCGCAGCACGCCAGGCCTCCCTGTCCATCACCAACTCCCGGAGTTCACTCAGATTCACGTCCATCGAGTCAGCGATGCCATCCAGCCATCTCATCCTCTGCCTAGTGGAACCTTAATGGCTGGATAGACCCTTTATTTGCCTTCCTTCTTCCTGTTTTCTGTTTATCAACTGATTTACTGCACAGATATTCTTCCACCAAGAGAAATGATAAGCAAAAATTGATCAGTATTATCCCTTCAGTTCAGTTCAGTCGCTCAGTCATGTCTGACTCTTTGCGACCCCATGAATCGCAGCACAGCAGACCTCCCTGTCCATCACCAACTCCTGGAGTTCACTCAGACTCACGTCCATCGAGTCAGTGATGTCATCCAGCCATCTCATCCTTTGTCGTCCCCTTCTCCTCCTGCCCCCAATCCCTCCCAGCATCAGAGTCTTTTCCAATGAGTCAACTCTTCACATGAGGTGGCCAAAGTCCTGGAGTTTCAGCTTTAGCATCATTCCTTCCAAAGAAACCCCAGGGCTGATCTCCTTCAGAATGGACTGGTTGGATCTTCTTGCAGTCCAAGGGACTCTCAAGAGTCTTCTCCAACACCACAGTTCAAAAGCATCAATTCTTCAGTGCTCAGCCTTCTTCACAGTCCAACCCTCACATCCATACATGACCACTGGAAAAAGCATAGCCTTAACTAGACAGACCTTAGTTGGCAAAGTAATGTCTCTGGTTTTGAATATGCTATCTAGGTTGGTCATAACTTTCCTTCCAAGGAGTAAGCATCTTTTAATTTCATGGCTGCAGTAGGTTAGGCATTGGATTTAACAAGGTCTCTGAAGATTTCAATTGGCAAGTGCCAATGATGAGACTTGGAAAAAAAATCAGAATTTTTTGCCTTGGTTTTCTGAAGGCTGAATTAAACAAGACTTAAATACAATGTTTTACTTTTTTTTTTCTCTTCTGGCTTGAAACTAGAAGTAAAGGGGATTTTTTTCCTCCCTTTTCAAAAGACACCAGGTGAACCAGAAACAAACACACATTTTCCAAAACCAGTGAACCATGACATCAGAATTTTCTTTCAAGCCATACCTGAGTCAAACTTGTACTTCATACAGTTGGAGATTCTCAGCTAAACTGGCCCCAGACATGGACTTGCTTTTACCCAATTCACAGCCAATACAAAGTGTGTTCACCAGGGCTCTCTCTGGCTCTGTGATTGTTGCTGCTGAGGTTTTTATGGTCCCATTCTGTTTCTTCTTCTTTATGTCTTAGTGGCTGTCTCTCTTCATCCCCCCTGTGTCTCTGTCTTTCATCTTTCTGCTTTCTACTTTCTGTCTCTCTCCTTCGCTGTAATCTTTCTTTCTCACTTCCCCTTCTGAAATGCTCATAATATAAAGACCCTGGAGCACAAAGCCTGGGCTTGAAATCTACCCCCATCTCTGGCTATGTCTCCTTATCTGTCAGAGGTGCTAAGAAGGGTGCCTGGCACGTAAGAAGCATGCTCTAGTCAATCACTATTATTATTTCCCAGGTTTGTAGAGCCAACTTCCCTAGGTATAGTTTCTGGGACCAGCAAACAGGGTGACATAGCAGATTTGGAAAGAGAAGACTGTAGGAGAGAAAGACTTCATGGGTTGAGGGAAAGAGAGACCTACTTAGTTCTCTTGGCTGCGTGGTTTCTCCTCACATCTTTTACAAGAAGCAATAGAAGATGTCCCAGAAGATCATAGGGTTTGCATGTATAATGTCTTGATTGTCAGAGCATTTTAGCTATTGAACCTACACTGCCCCAACCCCAACCTGTGAAAGTGGTGAGAGTAACAGTTTTGAGGATAGAAAGGGAAAGAGAGAGACAACGTGGGAAGGAACATAAGAGAAGAGAAAGGGAATGAGAATAAATGAGAAGATGGAAAGAGAATCAGAGAGAGAGAGTAAAAGGAAAAGAACCCAGGAGGCAGAGGGAGCAATGCACTGTGGCCTCAGACCAGTGTTTTCTGCTGAATAGAGTAAGCAGGACCAAACTGCATCCTTGGGGAAAAAAAGATGCTATGGTCCACACGATTACTCCTGATCATACATTGTACTGAATGCAAACCTATTTTCTGTTCTATTCCATTTTACTACAATTCACTGTGCTGCCTCGGTTTCCAGCTGAGGTGCTGCTTGTGTAAGCCAAAGTCGAACTTCATACGGCAAAGATTTGGCTCCTTAGCAGCCGACAGAAGTTAAAGAAAATAGAGCATGTGGCCCTGCAGAGTTAAAGAATAGAGATATTGATGCATTTCATTCAAAAGCAACGAACAAAAGACAACCTCCGACAAACCTATTCCATGCCATCTGCAATCAATATGCATCATTACAGCTACGCAGATGGCTAGGTTGTGGGAGGGTTCCAAGCCAGCGGTTCTCAGCCTCCGCCATGCACTCTGATCACCTGCTGCTGCTGCTGCTAAGTCACTACAGTCGTGTCCGACTCTGTGCAACCCTATAGACGGCAGCCCACCAGGCTCCGCCATCCCTGGGAGCTTTCAAAAGAAAAACAGTCCAGTGTCCAGGTTGCACCCCCCAGACTAGTTCAATGGTGGGGCCCAGGCAGCATTTTCAAAGCCCCCCAGAGGACTCCAGTGTGTAGCCGAGGTTCACAACCTCTGACCTTGGATGAGTCAAGCCACAGTGTTTCCAAACTCTGTAACCTGACTGCAGCAGGTAAGGTAGTGCAAGAGACAGCCGCACCTGTTGGGTAATTGCAGTACAAATTCAGAACGGTCAGGGGACTATGAAAAGTCCATCTGTTTTGTATAAGTAATGCAGTCTAATCAAATGATATTCTTCATGAGAAACTTTCTCATTCCCTGACATTTGGTTTGCCCTGGTGTTTGATGGTCCTGGTTTTCTCTGTCTGTTTAGGGCCATCTGCTGCCTGTGATTGTGGAGAGAGGAGCAGAACGCAGCCAGGTGAGGCGGGGGGTGAGGGAGCTTCCCTGCCTGCCCGTGTCCTGGGAGTGAAGAAGTCTGTGTCGGGGCATGGCCCTGCACCTCGGCCTCAAGCTCCCACCACACCCCGGTTGTGGGTTGAATTGTGTCTCTGGTCAGATTCATGTGTTGAATTCCTAGCCCCTAGTGCTTTAAAATTTTATTTTTTATTTTATCATTAGAGTATAATTGCTTTACAATGTTGTGTTAGTTTCTACCGTACAGTGAAGTGAATCAGCTCTCTGTATACATATATCCCTTGCCTCTTGGACCTCCTTCCCACCCCTCCCCCCATCTGTCTAGGTCACCACAGAGCACTCAGCTGAATCCCTGGTACTATACAGCAGCTTCCCACTAGCTATCTTTTTCACACATGAAGTGAAAGTGAAAGTCGCTCAGTCATGTCTGACCCTTTGTAACTGTATAGTCCATGGGATTCTCCAGGCCAGAATACTGGAGTGGGTAGCCTTTCCCTTCTCCAGGGGATCTTCCCAACCCAGGGATTGAACCCAGATCTCCCGCATGGCAGGCAGATTCTTTACCAGCTGAGCCACCAGGGAAACCCTTCTATACAGGAGCTTCCACAGGAAGCCCTCTTACACTACCTTTTATACAGGAGCTTACGCAGCTGAGCTCCCACAAGAGCCCTTTTACACTACCTTTTTACACATGGTAGTGTGTATATGTCAGTCATACTCTCCCAATTCGTTCCACCCTCTCCTTCCCCCTGGGTCCATATGTTTGTTCTGTATACCTGTGTCTTTATTCCTGCCCTGGAAATAGGTTCCATTTAAGGTTCCTTCATGTCTTTTTATCGGAGAAGGCAATGGCACCCCACTCCAGCACTCTTGCCTGGAAAATCCCATGGACGGAGGAGCCTGGTGGGCTGCAGTCCATGGGGTCGCTAAGAGTCAGACACGACTGAGTGACTTCACTTTCACTTTTCACTTTCACGCATTGGAGAAGGAAATGGCAACCCACTCCAGTGTTCTTGCCTGGAGACTCCCAGGGACAGAGGAGCTTGGTGGGCTGCCGTCTATGGGGTCGCACAGAGTCGGACACGACTGAAGCGACTTAGTAGCAGCAGCACCAGCACTATTTTTCTAGATTCCATATATTTGCATTAGTATGTAGTATTTGTTTTTTCTCTTTCTAACTTACTTCACTCTGTATGAGAGACTCTAGGTCCATCCACATGGACCCAGTTTTGTTACTGATTATGACTAAGTAGTATTCCATTGTATATATGTATTACATCTTCATTTTCCATTCATTTGTCATTAGACATATAGCTAATCCCCAGTGCTTTAGAATGTGACTTTATTTTTTTTAATGGAACTATAGTTGATTCACTATGTTGTGTTAGTTTCACGTGTACTGCAATATAGCTCAGTTTTATCTATGTATCTATATATACTCTTTTTCAGAGTCTTTTATAGATTATTACAAAATATTGAGCAGAATATGATGTTTACAAATAGGGTCATGGCAGATGTAATTATTTAAAATGAGGTCCTATTGGAGAAGGATGGACCCTCCCCTTAATCCAGTATGAGTAGTGTCTTATGAAAAGTGGGACTTTGGACGCAGACATGTACCTGGGCAGCACATCAAGTGAAGCTGAAGGCAGAGATCAGGGCAATGCCTCGACACAAGCCAAGGAACACCAAAGATTGCCACCAGACCTCCAGAAGCTAGGGAAGAGGCATGGGACTGACTTCTCTCACCACCAGGAGGAACCAGCCCTGCAGACACCACAGTTCCTGATTTCTGGCTTCCGGAGTTAGGAGACAATGTGTCTCTGTTGTCTAAGCCACCCAGTGAGTGGTTACTATGACAGCAGTCCAGGTCGGAAGAACCAATCTTTCACCTGATGGGAACAAGTGGAGGGTTTCAGGCCTGGCAGAAGACACGTGCTAAACTCATCAACTGCTCTGGTTGTAATGTGTGCTCAGTTGCTCAGTTGTGTCCAACTCTTTACCACCCCATAGCCTGCCAGGCTCCTTTGTCCATGGGATTATCCTGGCAAGAACACTGCAGTAGGTGGCCATTTCCTCATCCAGGGGATCTTCCCAACCCAGGGATCGAACCTACATCTCCTGCATCTCCTGCACTGGCAGGCAGATTGTTTACCATGGCACCACGTGGGAATCCTGCCCTGGTTATAAATCTGATTTCAAACCAATCCCCATGATTGTTGCTCTTGGCCCCCTCCTGCACATGATACCTGCTGCCTTTAGCCGGCCAGCTTCATGGGCATGTGGCCTGTGCAGTGTCCATGGCTTTTCATTGGCTGAGCCCTTGCCAGGAAAGAAAAGGGATCTTCTTCTTCTTCTTCTTCTTTTTTTTAAAACAATATAGATTTATTATCTCATACCTTCCATCTTTCAGAAGGTTACGTGCAGCTTAGCTTGGTGGTTTCTCTACTTAGAATCTCATGAGGCTCACGTGATTACACTGGACCCAGTTGAATAACTTAGGATCCTCTCTGTATTAAGGTCAACTGACTAGTCACCTTGATGGAATCTTTCTTCTTCTCAATGGGCTGTACACGTAGAAGGGCTCTGGGCTTATTTGAGTTCTCTGGTGTTGCCATCTAGAAATCCTGAATCATTTCTTAACCTGGGCCCAGCATCTTCACTTTGCACTGGGCCCTGCAAAGCCTGTAACCAGTCCCATCCCCAAGCCTCTCACCAATTTTCCTTCCTTCAGTCACATCCTGTTTACTTGCTTGTAGTGATTTCTCATTGTTTCTGGTCCACTAATGTCCCTCTCTTGTTGTTTTTCATTGATGTTATGTTCACTGACTCGATGGACATGAGTCTGAGTGAACTCCAGGAGTTGGTGATGGACAGGGAGGCCTGGCGTGCTGCAGTTCATGGGGTTGCAAAGAGTCAGACATGACTGAGCGACTGAACTGAACTGAACTGATGTTTTCCATTGATCATTTGTTTTCCCTTTTAGTCATATTATTTTGGCCATTTCCAGGGATTTGGGACAGAAGACGGCAGAAGGGGACTGTGTTGGACATCCACTCTGGTGTATTCTTGGGGCTTCCCTGGTGGCTCAGATGGTAAAGAATGCACTTGCAATGCAGGAGACCTGGGTTCAAATCCTGGGTTAGTCCTATTAAGGACCACAGCTGAGGGAAGGGGCAACAGTTCATTAAAGGTTGTGTGAATCTCTGAGAACAGATAGGCCAGCTTTGAGGCTCAGGTGACCAAGTAGGATCAAGATCCATGGAGGAAGTGCTGCACCCCTCAGGACTCTTGAGAGTGGTGGCTGTTCACATTGGCATAACATTTTGCTCATCTGATCATTTTATTCATAGCTCTCCTTGAAACCCTGGCATGGGTTTCTATTACCCCTAGGATTACAAGTTGGGCTACTGTTCCCACTTCTCTCTTCCCTCCCTGAATTAGAAATCGCACCTCCCTGCCCTTTCCCATGGGCGTCTGAAGTGTGTCTCTTCCTCTGCGGGCAAAGTGACCTTTCCTGCCCTGGCCAGGTGACCGGCCAATGGAACTTGAATGGAACTCCCATTGTGCCAGTTCCCAGCTGAGACCCTAAGAAACATTACATGCTTCCTCTCACCTTGTTGCATATCTGCCATCTACCATGAGAAAAACATGCCTCACTTAGCCACTGGTCCAAAGAGAAGGAGGAAGCAGGTGGAGTCAACCCACTGCCCAACCTAGATTCAAACCTAGCTGATTCTAGTCAAGCCCAGAAACACAACTGCCTCTCCAGAGACCCATAAGCAAAACTGAAATGCTTTTTTTTTTTTTCAATAGCCCACGTAGTTTGGGAGGTTTTTGTTAGGCAGAATTACAACAGCAAAAGCTGACTGATACAGAAAAGTTGTTAACTGGGTTTGTACGGCTTTCCCTGGCTGAGCCTTTCTTATCTACCCAGACTTATCCCCCAGCGTCATCCCCTTCTCTCCAGCACGTGCTCTGCTCTTTAATTCTTTAACTGTGCCATGTCTTGATTGGCTTTGAGTTAATAACATATTGTCTCATTCCACCCCCCTCCCCCCTCCGAATCCCACTACCCTCTCACTTGGTTAATTCCTCATTCTTTGGCTCTCACACTAAATTCCATTTCCACCAGTAAGTTTCTGTATGATCAGGCCCCTAAGATGGCTGTTTTCTTGCTCTCTGTACATCCCCTGCTTGACCAATGCCTGCTTCATCTACACCCTACTCACATAACTGACCTTCCTACATACAGTGCCTCTGCCCCAGCTAGTGATTGTTCCAATCTTCAGATTAGAACATCTCAACCATGATAGCTTATCAAAGGGGTGGTGAGCAGTGTGCCCCTCTGCTTGTTTCCCTGGTAACGGATGAGCCAATCTGACGTCAATTCCCTCTATAACCGGTAACCTCCTGCCATGTCCCACCTACCATCTGCCACCCATGGTGGGGTGTCGCTCCAGGAACTTGCTTGTAAGATCCCCCCATTCATTAAACCATTGATGTCTCTGTCACTGACTCCGAGCTCTTTCTTCCGTCCTGAAGCTAGCTAAGTACAGGGCTTGCAGACTGCTGGGTGCAACCCAACAATCTTCCATTAGACTTGCTAGAAAATGCCAACGGCCCCTGGTATATGCTCCTGTTGCCCCATGTTCTTCTCCTATTACAGCACTTGAAACGGTATAATATCAGCATTAGTTTGATGGGAAAATATATGAAGACATTGGTGTTCCACTGCCACTTCTGCAGAACGACAAGAACAGAGGAGAAATAGCCACGCCTTGCTTTCCAAACTCCCCCCAGTTCCCCACACTAATCCCAAGTTGTCTATGGGACCCCTTCTTCCGTGTCAATTTTTTGTTTGTGAATTTATTTTATTATTGGAGTATAATTGCTTTACTGGAGAAGGAAATGGCTACCCACTCCAGTATTCTTACCCGGAGAATTCCATGGGCTGAGGAGCCTGGTGGGCTACAGTCCATGGGGTCACAAAGAGCCGGCCACAACTGAGCGACTGAGCACATAACTGCTTTACAAGGTTGTGTTAGTTTCTGCTGCACAACAAAGTGAATCAGCTGTATGTATACACATATCCCCTCCCCCGTGGGCCTCCCTCCCCCATCCCACCCCTCTAACTCAGTGTTCTGTGATGATTCTCCATGTCATTTTAAAGCAAAGTAAGAACCTGGGTTTGTTTTATTTTTCCCCCTGCATCTTATGAAATTCTAAGCCGTTTCTGGCATCATCCCAGCAGGGGAACAGGAAGAGAAGAGCTTGACTTTGGGGTCTAGCTTTGAGACAAGAGAGTCCCCCAGAGCTAGGATGGACAGTGGGCATGGATGCTTGGCACAAGGACTTGGAGGTCTGGTGCACCAAAGACATTGGATCACAATGTCTGGGTTGCTGGTCTGTAAGACTGGTCTCAGGTGTCATGGAAACCACAGCAGGAACCGTGAAGGCTCACACACAAGGACACTCACAGAAACCGGGAGAGATGTAGGGAAGGATGGGAGACCCTCTGTATTTTTGTTCTACTGCTGCAAAACCACCACTAATCCAAGGGCTTAAAACAATACAAATTTATCGTCTCACCATTTCCTGGGATCAGGAATCTGGGCCGAGCATAAGTAGTCTGCTAGAAATCTCACAGGATGAAATCAAGGTTCTCTGCAAAGTCCCACGTTAAGAGACTGAGCCTGGTGATGTCCAAGACTGAATTACCTGCCAACCAGACACAATTGGGGCTTGAAATGAGCCTTCACTTGGTTTACAGACAATAAATATCTTTGCTATTTCTTGCAACCTCACTATAAAAAAATAATTTGACTGGAGTATAGTTGATTTGCAATATTGTGTTAGTTTCAAGTGTACAGCAAAGTGATTATATATATAGGGCTTCCCTAGTGGCTCAGTGCTAAAGAATCTGCCTGCCAAGCAGAAGATGCGAGCTCAGTCCCTGGGTAGGGAAGATCTCCTGGAGAAGGAAATGGCAAGCCACTCCAGTATCTTTGCCTGGGAAATCCCCTGGACAGAGAAGCCTGGCAGGCTACAGCCCATGGAGTTGCAAAAGACACAACTTAGCAACAAAAAACCAGCAACAATATATACGTGTGTATGTGTGTGTGTGTGTGTATTTTTTTTTTCAAAAAATTCTTTAGATTCTTTTCCATTATTTTCTGTATTTCAAGATGTTTGTGCTATACAGTAATCCTTGTTGTTTACCTGTTTTATATATAGTGCTAACATTTTGGGCTGAAATTCACATCTGCTGTTCTTTAAGCCTGTCTTTCCTGGTAGACCGTGAGCTCTTGGCAGCTGGGATGCTCCTGTTTTACTCTGTTGTATCTCCAGAGTTTCACTCAGTGCTTAAAACATACAGAGAGGGAATCAATGCATTTGTCAAATGAGTGACTGACTGTTAGGTGCTCAAGAAATGCCTTCCTACTGCACAAAACTGAGCCAGTTCTCATAAACATCACGGGGCTCACAAAGACTGTTTTGGCAAGGAAGCAACCGGGTGTGGGAAGTTGAGGTAAGAGGTTCAGGGTCACATAAATAGTAACAGCAGAGCTAGAACTTTTTCATTATCTTCACCAAAAAAAAAAAAAAATATTCCTTTCTATTTGGAACGTGGCCCTGAAATGTGACACTGACACATTCTAAATCGCATGACTCACGCTTTCATCTTCCACGATCAAGAGCGGGGGGGTGGGGGGGGTGCGGGGTGCAGGGTGAAGAGTAACAAATTAGAAACCTATAAGACGAGATTTTAGGTTGAGCCCTGAGATGCTAACGTCTCCTAGAAACTCCAACCCCGCAGTGCCTGGATTTTCCAAATGGATGACTCTCCTTTTGTAAAGGAGCACAAACCAAAGCAATCCCGAGGGCTCACAACAGAACTTGGTTTGTCTCAGACAGACTTGACTCTTAGTTCAGGATTTCTGTTGCTTAAATAGGGTAGGGCTATTCAGTGAGCAGCAATCTAGGGTGTGGGTTATATTTCTTATAAATCTTATGTCGTTTTTGTTCAGTAACCAAGTCGTATCTGACTCTTTGCGACCCCATGAATTGCAGCATGCCAGGCTTCCCTGTCTTTCACCATCTCCTGGAGTCTGCTCTAATTCATGTCCATAAATCATGTGCCACTCCATTAATTCTTGCCTCGGGGCCTTTGTGCATGCTGTGATGGCTGCTGAGAAGGCTCTTCCACCTTCCATGTTTCCATCCTTCAAGAATTCTTGACTTAAACATCAGTCCTCAAAGGGGGTTTTCCTGGTACTCGATCTTCACGCATCTTCCTTCTCCCTTTATCCTTCTCCCTATATTCCACATTTAGCATTTTTCATAATCTTTTCAATTATATATTAATTTTATGTGCTTGTCTGTCCCTCACTAGGTTACAGGCTTCACAAGGGCAGCTAACAATGTGGTTTATTCACCAATGTTAACCCAGCTCTAACACAGTGCCTGGACAATATTATATTCACTGATTATTTGTTAAATAAATGAATGAATGAATTGATTAATAAATGGAGTTCCTCAGGGCATTTAGCAAGTATTGATTAAGCCCCAATTTTGTGCACCTGATGCTGGGATTAAAAATCATGCAAGACCCGAGTCCTTCCTTCTAGGTGTTTACAGTCTAGCGCAGCAACATGCACAGATATATCCAAAATGATCCAGGTTTCACCTGGCTTACCCACACATGGAGCCAAATTGGCACAAACACTTAAATTGCCATGACCCTTTGTCTCCAGCAAAGAACTACATGGCCTTTTCCTTCCCCACCATCTCCCTTGGCTATTTGTGAGGCCCCAGCCATGCTTCACACATGCTCAAAGACCAGCCCACTGATGGTCTCATCACTAACATCCTGGTCACACTGCCACATCACTCCTGGCTCTGTTGCTTCTGGGTCCTATCAGGAGTGTGGCTTTCTGGCCTCCCATAGGAGTTCTTCAATACCTCCGTGCTCCATAAAAGGCCAGCTGGGGGTAGCCATGGTTTTCCAGAACAGAAATGAGGAGAGTGTGTATCTATTAATCCCAAACTCCTAGTTTGTCCCTCCCCTTGCCTTTCCTCTTTGGTAACCATAAGTTTGTTTTCTATGTCTGTGAGTCTATTAAATTTATTTCTTTATTGAAATATATTTGACATAATAACATTGTATAAGTTTAAGGCATATTACCCGTTAATTTGATACATTTACATAGCACAATATAATGATCATTGTAGATTTAGCTAACACCTCTATCACAACACATAATTATCATTTCTAGGAATAAGCATTCTGAGCCTAATTAAATTCTAGTCTCTTAGCTATTTTGATATTTATATTACAATATTATTGTGTGTAAACACTATGCTATGTTTTTGATATCCAGGACTTATTTATCTACTAGCTGGAAGTTTCTACCCTTAAACCACACCTTCACTATGGTGAGAGAATAAGATAGTCACTTTTAACCAATCTCCTGATACCTGGAAATCTCCATTGTAATAAGCAATGACTCTAAAGGTTAAACAACTTCCTCATTGTCACTTTATAAGCCATCCTGTAAAGTCATGCCCCTGAGCTTCATATCCTTTTTAAGTCTGAAAGTTCCCCATTCACAAACTGTTCTTGTATGTAAGAACATACTAAATACTGTTATTTAGTACATCTTACTAGACATTGTTTATTGATTTGATTACTTCAAGTTTGCTATTTCTGGATTTTTGGCAGAGTCAAATCATTATAACATAAAGTCACTATTTTTCTTTTCAGAAAGACCAAGTGTGATCATGCATGTTAAGTCGCTTCATTCATGTCTGACTCTTTGCAACCCTATGGACTGTAGCCCCCCAGGCTCCTCTGTTCATGGGATTCTCTAGGCAAGAATGCTGGAGTGGATGGCCATGCCCTCCTCCAGGGGATCTTCCTGATCCAGGGATCAAACCTGAGTCTCTTATGTATCCTGCTTTGGCACGTGGGCTCTTTACCACTGGTGCCACCTGGGAAGCCCCAGTGTGATCATGGATGGGAGGCACATTCAGATACCACCCACCAACTCTCAGTGGGGATGGGGGGGCAGGGCAGCCATGGCTCTCCTTGGCCTCCCAATGGTGTCTTTCTCCAATAAGGGGAACAGTTGCTGCCAGGGTCCCCGCAATGGTGACTTAACTGGATGACAACTGAAAAATTCATTCTGAAAATCCTCACTCCATGTCTAAACACATCAGCTTGCCTGTTTCCATTTCATGCAGATCACATGACCCCAAATGGCCAGCTATTGAAGGACAGAGACTAGAAGGCACTGGATGTGCACCCTGTCTTCTTGACATGGACTTAATTGATTGAGGACCAAAGGAAGAAATTGCTGTGAACCAAATAAATTTACCCAACATCTCTTAGCAGGTAAGCTGGTGATTCTCCAACATAAGCCTATGTCCATGTCACTTGGGGAGTGCACTAAAATGCATATTTCTAGGTTCAGACCTAGAGAGTTTGGCCACACTTGGGGAAACACTGCTGTAAGTTGTCAGAGTAATAACCATATTGCTGGATCTTCCAAAGTTTAAAGAGAATTTATTGGGCGCCTAAGTGAAGAGGAACTCAAAAGCCTCTTGATGAAAATGAAAGTGGAGAGTGAAAAAGTTGGCTTAAAGCTCAACATTCAGAAAACGAAGATCATGGCATCCGGTCCCACCACTTCATGGGAAATAGATGGGGAAACAGTGGAAACAGTGTCAGACTTTATTTTTCTGGGCTCCAAAATCACTGCAGATGGTGAGTGCAGCCATGAAATTAAAAGACACTTACTCCTTGGAAGGAAAGTTATGACCAACCTAGATAGCATGTTCAAAAGCAGAGACATTACTTTACCAACAAAGGTTCATCTACAAAGGCTATGGTTCGTCAACAAAGGCTATGGTTTTTCCTGTGGTCACGTATGGATGTGAGAGTTGGACTGTGAAGAAGGCTGAGCGCTGAAGAATTGATGCTTTTGAACTGTGGTGCTGGAGAAGACTCTTGAGAGTCCCTTGGACTGCAAGGAGATCCAAGCAGTCCATCCTAAAGGAGATCAGTCCTGGGTGTTCATTGGAGAGACTGATGTTGAAGCTGAAACTCCAGTACTTTGGCCACCTGATGCAGAGAGCTGACTCATTTGAAAAGACCCTGATGCTGCAAAAGATTGAGGGCAGGAGGAGAAGGGTATGACAGAGGATGAGATGGCTGGATGGCATCACTGACTCGATGGACGTGAGTCTGGGTGAACTCCGGGAGTTGGTGATGGACAGGGAGGCCTGGTGTGCTGCGATTCATGGGTTCGCAAAGAGTCGGACACGACTGAGTGACTGAACTGAACTAAACAGTGTGAAGGGAGAAGGCAATGGCAACCCACTCCAGTACTCTTGCCTGGAAAATCCCATGGACGGAGGAGTCTGGTAGGCTACAGTCCATGGGGTCGCAAAGAGTTGGACATGACTGAGTGACTGATCTGATCTGATGCTCCAATTATTCTTCTGAGCGCTTTACCCACTTTCATTTCTTTAATCTTCTTAATAGACTTATCCTAAAGGAAATCAACCCTGAATATTCATTGGAAGGACTGCGGCTGAAGCTGAAGTTCCAATACTTTGGTCACCCAATGCGAAGAACGGACTCATTGGGAAAGACACTGATCCTGGAAAAGATTGAAGGCGGGAGGAGAAGGGGATGACAGAGGATGAGATATTTGGATGACATCACCAACACGATGGACATGAGTTTGAGTAGGCTCTGGGAGTTGGTGATGGACAGGGAAGCCTGGCATGCTGCAGTCCACGTGGTTGCAAAGAGTTGGACACAACTGAGCAACTGAACTGAACTGAACTGAACAATAATAAACTGAGTTTGGAGCAGCATATTTGATGTGTGGTATATCTTGTGGAATGAATGAATGGATGTGTAACTGACCAGAAATGAGAGGTACCATGTGGAATGCACCCTTGATAGCAATCATATTAATCTCATGTGGAATATTATTCATGATCTCTATTGGGTTTGACATCTCCCAAACACCCTATTGGAAATGGAGACAGTAATTCAAAAGCATTACTTAATCACAGTATTAGATGGTGCTGATAAGTGTCATCATAGACATACTTCCACAAGGAAAGAAGCATGTTATTAGCATTAAACGATCTGAGTAGGTTGTATAAGGAACTGAGTACAGAATGATGCCTTCCCAGTTCAGGGTCTAAAAGATAGACTGAATAACAAGTAACTTGAATTTGTAGATGAAGGCTTTGGTAATAAGTGGTTGGGATTTGGGGGCAAGTCACTAATTTACTATTATGGGCCTCAGTTTCATACCCTGTGAAGGAAAAGGGGCATGAAGCTGATGGTTCCTCTGATTTTCCTTTGACCCCCATCAAACTATCCCCCTCTGAAAATATAAGATATTGCAAGGGGAAATAACAGATCTTGAAAATGGTAGATTTCTGATTCAAACACAGTCTTTCTTTACCCTTAATCCAGTCATGTTCCACTATTATTTTCTTTATGTCATCTCCACTACCTGAAATGCCCTTCTTCACTCAAAAAACAACAAAATGTGTCTTGGGTACCTGTAATGGTCCCTATTGAAATTTGATCCCTGGATTCAGAACAGAGGCCCCTCTCCCTCTTTGACCCTTTGAGACTTTCTGAGTCTCAAAGTTCTGCTGTCCTACACTCCTTCCTCCCATGCTCCCCAAAGTTCTACAGAGTGTAGTGTGTACCAGTGGCCTTGTGGGTTGGGAAGGCTACATGACATAGTATAAGATATCAGTTGAGTCCCAGAGTTAAACACATATGGGCTTTCTAACTTCATGACTTCCAGTGCGTGACTCTGGAAACACAACACTTTATATCACTAAGCCTTTTATGTAAGGGGACAGAAGGGAGACAGTGATGCTATTGTGAGACTGTGAGATGCTATTGTGCTGTTGCCTAACCAACAGTCATCCCATCTTTGTTGAAAATAGAGTATTGTTTCATTTAGGTACTCAAGGCAAGGTATCTTGTGCCAGGGGATGAATTTTGACTTTTAGAGTGATCATAATAATCCTAGTCCATTCAGGTTAGGCCATGCAATCATTTCTGGATCATGCAGTCCAAAGGGAAACCTGCTGGAGAATGCTGGGGAAAGACTTCCCTCCCTAACAAGAAGAAAGAGAATGGAGAAAAGAGTGAGCCCATCTTCCTTCTTCATAGTTTTAGACATTAATGATTCTATGATGGTTGGTGCTACAGCAGCCATCTTGCAGTCATGAGGGGAAAAGCAAGAAAATCACAGAAAAGTGATACAGAGCCCTGACAGTGTCTAGGTGCTGAATCTACTTTCTCTGAAACATTTTTCTCTAGATGCTTTATCATATGAGAAATAAATCTCTCTACTGCTTAGCCATTTTTACATTTTATGGGATCTTCAAGTTATTCTGTGTTGTATACACTCTTTAAAAGAAAGCAAAATCAAAACTATGAAAATTAGGTACAGAAATAAATGTTAATTTAGAATTAAAAAAGAAGCCACAGCAGATTTCAAATTTTAAAAGATGATAAATGCCCACATCACCAAATTTTTAAAGATAATAGTTTTTACTAAGAGACTAATCAATCTCTATAATATTTTTACCCTCTATGCTCATGCTGCTTACTCTGTCTTCATAAGACAATAATTTTATAAAGATACTTTCTATAAAGAGAATAAAGAATTCTAACATTCTCTTTTCAAAACTATTTATTTGGCTGTGCCAGGTCTTGTTTGCAGAATGTGGGATCCCTGACCAGGGATTGAACCCAGGCCTCCTACATTGGGACCTCGGAGTCTTAGTAACTGGACCACCAGGGAAGTCCCTTTAACTTTTTCTAGCATGGTTGATAAAATACTATATGACTATTGATTGTTTAGAAAATTTTGTTTCAGCTGCACAACTCACTGTTTTAGTAATGTCATGTAAATTTGTATTGTCACTAAATTTGGGGAAAGCTCTAATGAATTTGTTTCATATATGAGTTATAAGCTTTAGAAGAATTTCCCACAGACTAGTTTCTGACTCCGTAAACTTCCAACCTAAATTCTCCTCTGGTACCTGCATTTCTTCTGGCCCCATTGAAGTACCACCTCTGCCCCTGCAGTTCTGGATCAAGATATCATATGAGTCAGCGCAGTGGCGGCGGGAGTGTTCCTGGAAACCATAGGGATAAGTCATTCCCGGGTAGAGTAACTTAACTATTCATGGAAATGAGTGAGAAACACATAAATATATCCCACAAAACCCTACCCTGATGTGTTACTGCTGCTGAATCCCAAATCCCCAAGTGCTCTCAGCCTCTCCAGCACCAACCACGATGGAATATGTAATAAAGGACAAGCTCCAGGAGAAAGAATTCACAGCCTTAAGCCACTGCCAGGCAAACATTTTACTTTTACAAATTTTCAAAGCAATATGTGATGATGGAAACACGTTGCTTGGGCCTTAGAAATGGTCCATATGAGGGAGGGGACCCTAAAACGTAAGTTTTGTGTTCTTCACATTGAATATATCTTGCTCTGATGACAGGCACGCCAAGAACTGAATGAACCCACAATATAAATAAAGTGCTTATCACAATGTCTGGCACATGATGAAGTCTGAAATATGGTAACAATGATTATATTTTTGCTGTTGCTGCTAAGTCGCTTCAGTTGTGTCTGACTCTGTGCAACCCCATAGATGGCAGCCCACCAGGCTCCCTCCTCTCTGGGATTCTCCAAGCAAGAACACTGGAGTGGGTTGCCATTGCCTTCTCCAATGCATGAAAGTGAAAAGGGAAAGTGAAGTCGCTCAGTTGTGTCCGACTCTTTGCAACCCTACGGACTGCAGCCCACCAGGCTCCTCCATCCATAGGATTTTCCAGGCAAGAGTACTGGAGTGGGGTGCCATAGCCTTCTCCGGATTATATTTTTAGGAGTTTTATTATTATTTAAGATGGTACCTCCCATAGCACCTCCTTTTTTCCCTCCTGAATGTGTTTTCATTGCTGGAATAAAGGGCAGAAAAAAGTCTTTGACTCACACTTTTCTCCCTCTGGGTTGTTGTTGCCTTTCAGCCTTGAAGTTGTGTCTGACTGTTTTTGACCTTATGGACTGAAGCACACCGGGCTTCCTTGTCCTTCACTATCTCCTGGAGTTTGCTCAAATTCATGCCCATTGAGTCTGTGATGCTATCTAACCATCCCTTTTAGTTTTTTGGTGTGAAATCTGTTCATGGGGGCTCTAGTTTTCAAGGGTTAAAAATTCCTAAGCCTGGTAAGGATGAAGGTTTCTTTAATTGCAGTGAACAGGAAATGAGTGATATCGTTCCGATCAATAGTTTTATGATTACTTTTTAAAATTACATCTTTGCCCTAAAATCGGCATGCTATATTTAGGTACCATCACCACCAGACATCTGCCCAATGAGGCAACAGCACTTTTTATAAGTGATACGTCATCTATTTATTTCGGCAGCTAAGTACCTTCTGGCACAACAAACAGCCACCTTTGGAAACAAAGATGGAATTTTGGGTGCCTTAACAGATATGGGTTGTCTAAAATTACAGACGGTGCTAATTAACTGGAACATAGAATTAGAACCTACAGTTCAGAAAATATGCAAGAAAAATAGAGTGTTTGTCAGAAAGTCGAGCACTGGGGAACGAAGCTGACTGTTTCAAGGATGCTAAATTGATGATAAGAATTAGGTACTGCTGTTAAATCTCAATAAACAAAGCCTGACAGGTTGTGGCTGAATTAGATCATCTGTTTGCTAAAAGAGAGAGTGTTTAAACTCCATTTCATTGATACTAATAAAAATTCTGAATAAACCTAGTGAAAAAGATACTACTCTCTGTGGGAGGGGAGACTGAAATTGACCATAACTTCATTTATGTCTAACAAATTAATTTTCCCCTGTCAAATATACCTTAATTCAAAGAAAATAGCTGTCATTAGTATTCTTGAATTTAATATCCGAATGAATGGCTTAGAGTAACTAAAAAATATTAGGAGAGGCTGGTGGAGTCTGGTGCTTCCAAGAGAGCCTGACGGATAAAGTCAAGTAAAAGAGGCAATGTTGCAAAGTTTCAAAGACTAGGACTTTTATCCTAGCTCCATCTCTAATTCACTGGATGATTTTAGTCAAATACCTAAGTGATCTGGCTAATAACTACAGTAATAATTCCTGCCTCCTTAACTAAGTAATAATCATGGAACACTTGGGAAGCTGGAAGGCACTGCATAAAAGCAAAAGTGAGAATGACAGTTAAGCCTGGAGATTAGAAGCCCAAATTGTATGTGAGTCAGGCCTAAACTCTACTAGAATCTCAGCCACTAACCGGGTATGTGGTCAAGGGCAAAGTTCTTAACTTCTCTTCAGAAACAGCTCCAGCGATGGCCAGATGAGACAATGTGTGAATTAGTTAGTTTACCTGTGTGTATCAACAGCCCAGAATAGTAATAACTTAAACATAAAAAAGATGAGATGCAAGGAAAGCAACCCAGGCAAGCGTGGCCTCTCTGCTCTACAAGGTCATTCAGGGATCCAGGACCCTCCTCTCTTGTTGCTCTGCCATCCCTAGGCTGTTTTTGTTTCTGCATCAGCAAGGATGGCTTGACAGCGATCTGAATTCCAAAAAGCAAGATGGATGAAGGAAAAGTAAGGCGAATACGGGCATATCCCTTGTCTGTCTGTCTGTCTGTCTATCAACCTACTTAACCTGTTATTTCTGTCTGTGCCCATGTGCTCACTCAGTTGTGTCTGACTCTGTGACCCCATGGACTGCAGCCCGGCAGGCTCCTCTGTCCGTGGAATTCTCCAGGCAAGAATACTGGAGTGGGTTGCCATTTCCTCCTCCAGAGTATCTTCCTGACCCAGGGATCAAACCCAGGTCTCCAGAGTCTCCTGCATTGGCAGGTAGATTTTTTTTTTTTTTTTTTTTTACCATAGAAGCCACTTGGAAATCCCCCATTATTTCTATCTACATTTCTATAAATAACATGTTTGACTTTTATCATTATGAGACTTAACAATTAAACAATGTTTTTATACAAGGAGTTTTACAACTCATTGTTGCAAAGTTCTGAAATTCTTGGAGATAGGTCACCATCATTTTAGCCTCTTCAATGTCTGATCTGTTAGAGGGAGCCTTACCCTTGGGCTGCAGCAGCTAATGGGAATATGTCAGTCTGGGGAGCCAATCTTGTCCCAATTTCCTGGGATGTTCTAGGTTTCAGAACTAAAAGTCCTGTGTCCCCTGATCCCCCCTAAGTCCTGGGAAAGCTGAGATGGTTGTTCACCCAAAATGCCCCATCATGGGATTCAGAGAGACCTCTGGGGATGAGACTGGTTTGGAGCTTCAGGAGAACCAGGTGAGGCACCTGGGGTGTCAGAGATAGAAGGGGCTTTGAAAATATAGGCCAAATCCTTGTTTTATGGTCTGTTGTTGTAGTTTAGTTGCTAAGTCATGTCTGACTCTTTTGCAACCCCATGGACTGTAGTCCACCAGGCTCCTCTGTTAGACTTGCTATATAAAAGGAAAGGAATGATGTACCCGTGGTTATGTCATTCCTAACTGGAGAGGTGTGTGTATTAGTCACTCAGTCGTGTCTGATTATATGTGACCCCATAGACTGTAGCCTGCTAGGCTCCTCTGTCCATGGAATTCTCCAGGCAAGACTACTGGAGTGCGTTACCCTTTCCTCCTCCAGGGGATCTTCCCAATCTAGGAATCAAAACCCAGTCCCTTGGATCGCCTGCATTGGCAGGTGGATCTTTTACCTCTAGTGCTACCTAGGAGGCCTAACTAGAGTGGTAGGTAGAATAAATTGCAGAAGGCTGAGGAGGCCGTTGTCCAAACACACCTCCAACATGGGTCTGCCCAGGCATGGCCTTTCCCTCCCACCTAACAAGAAAGTTCATTCACAAGCTGGTTATTGGGTTCAGTTCAGTTCAGTCGCTCAGGTGTGTCCGACTCTTTGAGACCCCATGAACCACAGCATGCCAGGCCTCCCTGTCTATCACCAACTCCCAGAGTCCACACAAACCCATGTCCATAGAGTTGGTGATGCCATCCAACCATCTCATCCTGTTGTCCCCTTCTCCTCCTGCTCTCAATCTTTCCCAGCATCAGGGTCTTTTCAAATGAGTCAGCTCTTCCCATCAGGTGGCCAAAGTATTGGTGTTTCAGCTTCAACATCAGCCCTTCCAAAGAACACCCAGGACTGATCTCCTTTAGGATGGATCTCCTTGCAGTCCAAGGGACTCTCAAGAATCTTCTCCAACACCACAGTTCAAAAGCATCAGTTCTTTGGTGCTCAGCTTTCTTCACAGTCCAACTCTCACATCCATACATGACCACTGGAAAAACCATAGCCTTGGTTAGATGGGCCTTTGTTGACAAAGTAATGTCTCTGCTTTTTAATATGCTGTCTAGGTTGGTCATCAGAGAAGGCAATGCAACCCACTCCAGTACTCTTGCCTGGAAAATTCCATGGTAGCTGCAGTCCATGGGGTCGCTAAGTGTCAGACATGACTGAGTGACTTCACTTTTCACTTTTCACTTTCATGCATTGGAGAAGGAAATGGCAACCCACTCCAGTGTTCTTGCCTGGAGAATCCCAGGGACTGGGGAGCCTGGTCGGCTGCCGTCTATGTGGTCGCACAGAGTCGGACACGACTGAAGCGACTTAGCAGCAGCGGAAGCAGGTTGGTCTAACTTTCCCTCCAGGGAGTAAGCGTCTTTTAATTTCATGGCTGCAATCATCATCTGCAGTTATTTTGGAGCCCCCAAAAATAAAGTCAGCCACTGTTGCCACTCTTTCCCCATCTATTTGCCATGAAATGATGGGACTGGATGCCATGATCTTAGTTTTCTGACTGTTGAGCTTTAAGCCAACTTTTTCACTCTCCTCTTTCACTTTCATCAAGAGGCTCTTTAGTTCTTCTTCACTTTCTGCAATAAGGGTGGTGTCATCTGCATATCTGAGGTTATTGATATTTCTCCTGGAAATCTTGATTCCAGCGTGTGCTTCCTCCAGCCCAGCATTTCTCATGATGTACTCTGCATATAAGTAAGTTAAATAAGCAGGGTGACAATATAGAGCCTTGATGTACTCTTTTTCCTATTCGGAACCAGTCTGTTATTCCATATCCAGTTCTAACTGTTGCTTCCTGTTATTGGGTTAGACCATGAATATTCAATCAGTGGAGAGGACCTAGAAGGTACCTAGAGGACCCAAAGGTACCCAAAGCCTGTCCTCTTATTTTTCCTTACTTTTTTCTCTTTTCTCCTTCTATAACTCTTGTGTTAATTGGAGTTCTATTGATTATAGACAGATGAAAGACATCTAACTCAAACTGGTTTCAGCCAGAAAATGGAAATGTATTGGCTCAGATGACTAGATTCATAAAATAATCCAGCTTCAGGTACAGCTGTATTCAGGGGTTCAAATCACAGCATCAGGAATCTATTTTCATCTCTGCTTCTATCTGAATAAGTTTTGTTCTTTGGAAGATTTTTCCCCTCATGCTGACAAAATTGCTTCTGATAGACCCAGACACATTCCCTTGAAACTTGTGAAAAGAGAGCTTCTCCTTTTAGTAGTTCTCATAAAATTCCCAGAATTGAGTGATACCAGTCTGACTTGGTCACATTTGCCCATGATTATGGTCAAAGAATGAACCAAGCTGCTTGGACACCCTGCTTTGTGTGTGCATCCCTAGAGTAGGGGACTGTGAGGTCAGCCCCACATGAGGTCCACAGGCTGGGTGAGAGTAGAGAGGTCTGGTTTCCCAGATGAAAATGTTGATGCTAGAGCTGGAAGAAGGGGATAGAGATGCTCAGTAGGCAATATCAGCAGATGTCCATAACATCTCCTAAATTCTCTCCTCTCTCTTTTCTTTCTTTTTTCTTCTTTCCCCTACACTATATTCTCTTTCTCCCTCCTCTCTTCTTTTTCCTCTCTCTGTCTCTGTATATTTCTCTCACTGTGATAGCCATTATGCAAGCCATTATTCAATCTGATAGCTGCCTAAAGTCAGGTACCTGACTTTAGGTATCAGATTCAAGAAGACAAGGGACAATTAAATAACAAATCTAGTAAAATGTGATGTTCTTGGGGAATGCAATCATACATACACACATGAATAAACAAATAATAAATGAATGAGTGAAATGGTATAGTCGAGAAATATGCAAAATTACCCTAGGCACACAGAAAAAGGAGGGATTGATTTCATCTGGATCAACTGAAAACTCAGGGAAGTTCTCACAAAGGAAAATCTGACTCCGAAGGATGCAGAAAGAAACCCCCACATAATCACAGTTAAGATCCACACCATCAGTTCTGTGCTCACCTCCAAATTTCTTTATGGAATTTGAAGAAAATTCAATGATTGAAAATCAGGAAATTTGAACAAATAAAACCTGTCACTAAAATTAACCTTGTGTAGCCATCTATGGGGTCGCACAGAGTCGGACACAACTGAAGCGACTTAGCAGCCCCAGCAGCAAGCAATTTATCACTCTCGTCACCGATTTTATCATTTGTAACAAGCAGATGGAACTGTTTCTGAGGCTCTTCACCGGGCTCTCAAAACAAGGATTTCTCTCTTGAAAATATTAAAGACACTGGCTTTTAGAATGAATGAAAGGCTCTTTGATGATGAGATTCTGATTAACTATGCACCCCTGCTTTGAGGTCTCTGCATGTATACACCTGTGGAGAAATTGGTCTACCGATGTCTGAATCAGCCAGTTGCTACTCTGGGTATCTATGAGTATATCTTTAATGGGAGATTAAGCAGAAGAGAAAGCAAGATGTCCCTAAGCTAAACCTGGGCCATTTTATTACATTGTCAGAAGTCATCTTGGAAATGTAGCAACAGCTAAGAAGTTAAGGCAACTGCAGAGCCAATAGGGGATTTCTGTGGCCAGATTAATCTCTTCTTTCCAAGTCCTGTCATTTAAGGATTATCTTGGTAAGTCCTTTTTGTGGCTTTTCCCCCATGAGTTAAATTTGACTTTCTCATGGCTGAGATATGCCACTTGATCACCACATGAGATAGAGTTGGGTGTCCTAAAATATGTGTACAGTTTTAAGCTATCCCCAGGTTCTGTTTTCACTTCTTAATTTAGTAACTAGGAGGAAAACAAAGCCTCCACTACCTCTCCGTGTTGTAATCTTGCATGCAAAAGTCCTGTAGAGAGAGCAGCATGACCCATTAAGCCCTGACTTTTCAACCACAGAAATTACTACCTCGACCTAATGATTACAATGTGTTATTGGTATATAGCACTGGCAGATGAGTAAGTTCTAGCATCCAGGGAGAAAATGGACTTGAAAACAGGATGGAGTAGGTGTTCACAAATGCCCACACAGCATTCCTTGAAACAAGGGCTTTGAATTCCCTGGGGATATTATTAGCCTCATTTTAAACTCAGGGAAATAGGCTTAGAGAAGTAAAATGACTCACCATGTCACACATCTAGGAAGTAGATTTGGTAAATTCGAGTTAGGGGCTCAAATTTAATTTAATTTTTTTTTTTATTGTAGCATTCTTCTCACTGTTCTTTGCTAGACAGATTTTCAAAAGCAAACCCAACACACCTACCAAAATGGTTAAAATAGAAAAGACAGAAAATGCTAGTGGCAGAAATGAAGAGAACAAAGAGCTCTCATATACAAGGGGTGGGCATGTAAAGTGGCACCATGGCTTTGAAAAACTGCTGGCATTGTCTATTAAAACCACATTTATTGGACTTCCCTGGTGGTCCAGTGGTTAAGAGTCCGCCTGCCAGTGCAGGGGACACAGGTTTGATCCCTGGTCTGGGAAGATCCCACATGCTGTGGAAAAACTAAGTCCATGTGCCACAACGAGCCCACATGCCCTAGAGCTCCACAGCTCGAGAAGCCACCGCTATGAGCCTGCACACAGCAGTGAAGATGCAACGCAGCCAGAAGTAAATTTAAAAAATCTACACATGTATCCATTCTCCATGACCACTCATTTCATTGCCAACAGTAATGCGTATGTATGTCCACCCAAAGAAATGTTCAAGAATGTTTGTAACACTCTCCATAACCTCCCCAAACTGGAAGCTACCCAAATTCCGATCAGCAGTAGAACAGATAAGTAAACCCTAATGTATTCATATGGTGGGATAGTACACATTCAGCATATTATACATGCAAAAGTATGGGTGACTCACACAAATACAATATTGAGCAAAATAAACCAGACCCCAAAGGGTATGTGCTGGAAGATGACATAAAATTCAAAAACAGGCAAAACTAATCAATGGCATAGAAATCAGAAGTGCAGTTCTCTTCGGGAAGTAGTGACTAGGGGATGGGGGAGCAGGGAAGCTTCTTGGGTCCTAGTGATGTCTGTTTTTGCTCTGGGGCTGCTCACATGACTATGATCAATTTGTGAAAATCCACTGAGCTGTGCTGTTATGACCTTGGCACTCTTTTGTACATATAATATACATGAATAAAATCTCAAAAAGTTAAACAAAAACTTCACACAGTTAGGAAACAAGCTAGACAGTAGCTGTCAGAAAGCTTTATAAATAATAACAGCAGGACCTGGCACTTTATCATAGGCTTACTTAGAGTCTCAAATTTTTATGCATTTATTTATTTAATTCTTTCAACATCACAAAGTGAATGCAGTTGTTATTCCATCCTTAGAAAGTAAAACAAGACTGAAACGCTTAAGTGCCTCACCCTAGACCATACAGCAGAAAAACAATAGAGCATATACTCAAACCAAGACAACCAGCCTCCAGGGTCCACATCTTAAGTATCATGTGATGTAGCCTCTGAGAGGCTGGATCATCCAGGAGGACTTTGATTCACACATTAATTCCTGTGAAAACTACCCAGAAACCTAAGAAATTTGGATAAGTCCCTTTAAGTTATCTCCAGAAGAAATGTTTAAATCAAAATGCAATGGTAACTGAGATGGAGAAAGCCTGCCTATCAAAAATTTAGGGCAGCCACAGAGAAAATCATGCAGGCTATAACTTTTTTCTTACTGAAGGCTCCTTTTGAATAAATCACTGCTCGCATCACTCTGGAGCAACTGGAGAAGACGTGAATGGATGCAGACATTTTCAGGATGTTAGAGGACTGTTAACATCAGTGCAGGATTCATGACAATGTGTTGAAGGATGGTTGGCACCTGAAGGAGAGAATGGTATATGTTTCATGTTTTATGATATGTTTTGTCACTTGAAGGAATTCAGAGATGGAAGCACTTATAAAGTGAAAATGGAAGCCAACATTACATTCCCTTCTTGTCCCTTGTGTTATTTGGAAGGTTTTAAGTTAAAAAAGAGAAAATCAGAGACTAACTGTACACAAAAGGACAAGGGAGTTGCTCCTAAGAACTGGATTGGAAATGAGCAGAAACAGCATTAAGACTGAGTGAATAGCTACTTGTTTGGTGAATTCACTTTCTGTCTTATTAATAATTGGGTTCCTGTCATGGAGTCTTCCTGGAGGAGGAAATGGCAACCCACTCCAGTATTCTTGCTGGGATAATCCCATGGATAGAGGAGCCTCATGGGCTACAGTCCCTGGAGTCGCAAAGAGTTGGACACGACTGAGCATGGTGTCTTCATGTCTTTCTACAAGTCTATGCTGTTGGTCCCTTTAGACCTGCTAACCACTACTGTGTTACTTGTTCCTAAACCAGAAGAAGCTTGACTGAATGGCTCGGCCATGGGCATCACATGCATTGGGCAGATGTCACCATCACAGATTTCTGTCTGTGTAGGTACAAATCAGTCCTGAATATTCATTGAAAAGACCGATGCTGAAGCTGAAACTCCAATACTTTGGCCACTTGATGTGAAAAACTGACTCATTAGAAAAGACCCTGATTCTGGGAAAGATCGAAGGCAAGAAGAGAAGGGGACAACAGAGGATGAGATGGTTGGATGGCATCACCAACTTAATGGACATGAGTTTGAGTAAACTCCAGGAGTTGGTGATGGACAGGGAGGCCTGGCTTGCTGCAGTCCATGGGGTCACAAAGAGTCAGATATGACTGAGTGACTGAACTTAGGTACCACCTACAAAGACAATCTACAAAGAACAGCCCATCACAGATTCCCTGAGTGGGGACAATGGGCAGATTAACTCCAAAGAGCAGAGCAAGGAGGGAGGGTAAGTTTACCCTATTGACATGGTCATTATGACTTATCTACTTAACACTGGAGTCAAGCAGAGGATGCTTGAAGCACTGGTGTGGTGAAGCTGGCAGAACTTTGAAAATCACTTGGGAAGGTTTTTGCCAAATGATACCCTTCATAAGTGCCATCTTATATTTTTCTTGCTGAAACCATGAACCTCTTACTTTGTTCCTCTTCCCCTTCCTTCTTTGAATCCTTCCTTTTTTCCCTTCCTTTCCTCCTTCATCCATCCAATAGATACCTGACAAGTTTGAGAGGGGAGGCCCTCTCCTGAAATTCTGTTATATTCATCTCTGAGAATATGGCTTGTCTAGGCATGTCTAATTTGCTGTTTCAGTGGTTGACCTATGCATATTTGAATGACTAGAGATGATGGACCCTCAACTGGGATGTTTTTCTGAGTCTTCAATTCATTACCTTGTGGCATCTGCTGGACTGTCAAAGATGTCTGCCTCACTCACATGCCTGGTGTCTGGGCTGAGATGGCTGAAATATTTCAGGGGTGGACTAGCACTGCTCTTCTGCATGTGACCAGGTTGGGTTTCCTCACAATGTGATGGTGTCAGGATACTCAACCTAGATATACAATAGCTGACGTCCCCCAGAGCAAGCGTTCAACAAAACCAAGATGGACGCGGCAAAGCCTCTTAGAACCTAGGTTTAGAAGTCACATGGCATCACTTCTGGTACATTCTTTGAGTTACACAGGGGGATGGTGGAGCCTGGTGGGCTGCCGTCTATAGGGTCGCATAGAATCGGACACGACTGAAGCGACTTAGCAGCAGCAGCAGCCCCATTTCACGGTGGGATGAGACAACTTAAGGGCATAGATACCAGAAAGTGGGGTTCTTGGTGATGGGACTCCAGCCTTCAGAGATTCATTAGCACAGAGGAAATAATGTGTATAGCAAGAAGTCTGTTTGGCTCACCCAACCAGATCCGGAGACTCCTGCCTGGGTACCTGGAGAGAAGAGAAGCTGCAGAAGCTCTAATGATGGGGGACCAAGCAGAGATGTTCTCTGGGCAAAGCAGCACATGGGTGGGGTGATTTTATTCACCTTATGCTTGACTTGATAACAATACACTATGGCTTGAGCATCTTAAGTCCTGCAAGTCACAGTCTAGCTTTGGGCACACAGGGGACTCAATGCTTGTCATGTCACACTAGGATACCATTAGCCCACCCAAGGGGCAGAATAAACAGCCCAGGGCAGAGCAGCAGAGAAAGAACATTTTACGTTATCACACAGTGGTCAAGTCAACAGCCTGGTTAATGAGCACAAATGAGACAACCCTGGGGAGATTCCCAGACATAAACTAAGGACACTCTAGAGACCGGCTGGTTCCTTGTGAGTAGTTGAAGCAAAACTAGTTAAATGTGACTTTTTGATCTTATATAAGCCCATTTAAACAAACTGGATTATGAAGGAGCGAATTAAACTTGATAACATTTTTAGTTCAAGTTTGGTACTTAATGACCTCACCCTTGGGGGGTTAGCATCTAATTGGGAAAATAAAATTAATATACATTAAATAATGCCATAAGACAATATGAGAGCTGTCACCAGGGAGCCCCAAAGAAATGGCTCATGCATTAAGTTTTATAGGAATAACCTCCAAGGAAAATAAACATTCTGAGAGCTGGACGGAACAGCAGGGCCTCCTGAAAACGGGAAACATGATCTGTGCTCTGGAAGTTGGTAAGATTTAATTAGGCGGAGAAGCAGCAGAGAAAGGAAAAAATTTTAAACCTAGAAATGTTTTTTAATGACTTTTGACCCAAGACACAATTATTTTTTCCCCTATACATTTTAAATTCTTAAACCTTAGATATTTTTAGTGTATAATGTGTGGAACTCTGCAGTTTAAAGATTAATGGGAAAACTAAATGTGGCTGGAGAAGGCAATGGCACCCCACTCCAGTACTCTTGCCTGGAAAATCCCATGGATGGAGGAGCCTGGAAGGCTGCAGTCCATGGGGTCGCTGAGGGTCGACACGACTGAGCGACTTCACTTTGACTTTTCACTTTCACGCATTGGAGAAGGAAATGGCAACCCACTCCAGTGTTCTTGCCTGGAGAATCCCAGGGACGGGGAAGCCTGGTGGGCTGCCGTCTATGGGGTCGCACAGAGTCGGACACGGCTGAAGCGACTTAGCTTAGCTTTAAATGTGGCTATAAGCAGAGAATGAAAAATCAAAAGGCGAGGAGGTATTTTCAAGTAGTTAATTACTTATATCTCTTCTTGGGCTTGAAAGGAAAGAATCTAGACCTGTAGTTGGCCAGATATTATACAAACTATTCTTGGCTTGGTGGGCTGTGCAGTCTTTATTGCAATCACTCTGCTTTGCTATTGTGATACACCATCAGCCATACTGCTACTGCTGCTGCTAAGTCACCTCAGTCGTGTCCGACTCTGTGAGACCCCATAGACGGCAGCCCACCAGGCTCCCCTGTCCCTGGGATTCTCCAGGCAAGAACACTGGAGTGGGTTGCCATTTCCTTCTCCGATGCATGAAAGTGAAAAGTGAAAGTGAAGTCGCACAGTAGTGTCCGACTCTTAGCGACCCCATGGACTGCAGCCCACCAGGCTCCTCCATCCATGGGATTTTCCAGGCAAAAGTACTGGAGTGGGGTGCCATTGCCTTCTCTGCAATCAGCAATAGAGGATCCATAACCAAGTAGGCATGACTGCGTTTCAGTAAAATCACATAGCCGGCTGGATTTGGCACATGAGCCAGAGCTCAATTAACCTTGCTCTAGGCATTCTATTTTATCTTGTGAATGTTTACTGAGCTCTATTGTAAGCTTCCCATCATTGATAACAATGTGATACAAAAGCTAGGGAGAACAGTATGGGGACTCCTTAAAAAATGAAAAATAGAGCTCCCATATGATTCAGTGATCCCACTCCTGGTATATATCCAGACAAAACTGTAATTCAAAAGGTACATGTACCCCTATGTTCATAGCAGCACTATTTACAATAGTCAAGATATGGAAGCAACATAAATGTCCATCGACAGATGAATGAATTAAGAAGTAGATACATGCATATATGTGTGTGTGTGTATATATATAGGACTATTACTTAGCCATAAAAAAAGAATGAAATAATGCCATTTGCAGCAACAAGAGTCAGTTCAGTTCAGTTCAGTCGCTCAGTCGTGTCCGACTCTTTGAGACTCCATGAATCGCAGCAAACAACAGGGGTAGACCTAGAGATTATCACACTGAGTGAAGGAACTCAGACAGAGAACCCAAATGTCACAAGATACAACTTACGTGTGGAATCGAAAAAGATGATACAAATTAACTTGTTTACAAAGCAGACTCACAGTCATAGAAAACAAATTTATGAGTGCCAACGGGAAAAGGCAGGGGAGGGATAAAATAAAAGTTTGGAATTAAAATACACACACTACTGCTACTGCTATGTCACTTCAGTCGTGTCCGACTCTGTGCGACCCCAGAGACGACAGCCCACCAGGCTCCCCCGTCCCTGGGATTCTCCAGGCAAGAACACTGGAGTGGGTTGCCATTTCCTTCTCCAATGCATGAAAGTGAAAAGTGAAAGTGAAGTCACTCAGTTGTGTCGACTCTTAGCGACCCCATGGACTGCAGCCTACCAGGCTCCTCTATCCATGGGATTTTCCAGGCAAGAGTACTGGAGTGAGGTGCCATTGCCTTCTCCAAATACACACACTACTACATATAAAATAGATAACAATATCCTACTGTATAGCACAGAGAACTATACTCAGTATCTTATAATAATCTATAATGGAAAAGAATTTTGAAAAATATATATGTGTGTATATATATACGTGTGTGTGTATATATATGGCTTTCTTGATGGCTCATTGAATCTGCCTGCAATGCAGGAGACACAGGTTCAATGCCTGAGTTGGGAAGATCCCATAGAGGAGGGCATGGAACCCACTCCATTTTATTTTTGTCTGGAGAATCCCACGGACAGAGAAGCCTGGCAGGGTACACACACACACACACACACACACACACACACACGCATGCATGCATATATATATATATATATATATATATATATATAAAATATGAATCACTTTGCTGTACAACTGAAACTAACACAACATTGTCAGTCAACTAGATTTCAATAAAAAAATTAAAAAAGAAGAAAAGAAGACCAGAAAAAGCTGTTCACTTAGCAGATACTTACTCTAGCTTCAGTGTGTGCTTAGCATTGTTCTGGTCAATGGGAATACAAAGCTGAACAGGTTGGTGTGACCCTTCTCTCCCAGAGTGTCCAATCTAGAAGAGATGCCTGGAAGTGGGAAGGAAAGATGCAGTGGATATCACCTAATCTTAGAGGATGGAGGAGCCAGAAATGACTTCCCTGAGGGAGTGAGGTTTAGTCTGAGACAGGAAGAGTCCTGTTTTAGCACCGATGGTTTGTGGAAGGAAGGATGTTAAGGAGGGTAGAATTGTTCCATCTAGAAGAAACAGCTGTTTCAAATGCATCAAGGTGAGATAGAGTGTGTTTCATTAGAGAAAGTAATAAAAGTTCAGGCTGACAGCAACAGGGAGAGGGAGGGAGGAAGGAATGGGGAAAGACAAAATTGGAGGTGTTGAGAAATTGGAGTCACCCCAAGAAATACACAAGTGAAGTGTCCCTGACCCCCCCTCCCCAGCCCCAGCATGAGCTCATAGCCTCTCCAGCCTCAGGATGCATTATAATCAACCTTGTTTGGAAACAACTTAAGTTCTGCAAACAGCAAATACCGTGAAATCCTCTCACCCAGACAAGCTTCCACTCAGGAGAAGATGGTGTTAGGGCTACTCCAAGCCAATCAGCTCAAATCTGCTTCGGGGAAAGCACTGATTCAATTGCTCTTCCCACACACCAGGCAAGAAGAGAGTGGATTTCCACATCATTTTCAGCACTGATTAAACTGGAACCAGTGAATGCAAACTTAGAGAACATTTGGAAGTGAGCCTTTTCCATCAACAAGAATATGCAGTTGGCTGGAACTCCCCAGCCCTGGCCCATGCCAGGTAAGAGTTCGCATTGCATTCAGATCTCCTGGAGGCAATGCCGTTTCTAATCCCTGTCTTTACCGACAACAGGCATTTTCTCTGTTCTGCGTAATTCCGATATACCATCCTTCAGGTCTAATGAACCCAGTCTTGAACTTCATTCAGTGGAACTCAATAAACCGTCAGTACATTTTAATTGCTGCAATTCTGTTGTATGTTAAAGGACCTATCGCAGTGCATGAGGTGCAGGGGATATCAGCAGATATTTGTTCTCTTCCCTTTCTTCCAGGCCATTCTACTGTACACAATTCTTGCCTGAAATCTCATGAAACCTGTTACTGGCCTTCCCCACTTCACCTAATACCTTGAGTGCATCTGCACAAATAAATGCCGGGTTGGAGCAAATCCTGTCCAATAACACTGTGTAATCCAGCAGGACCCCGGGTCTTCCCAGGACAGGCCCCCCACCCCCCATATCCTCTGCTGTAGTTCTTCTCTAGAGTATCCAGATAATAGGATCTGATGCCTATTCCCTGAGTTGTTTTACAGAGGCTAAAACCCCTACAAAATGGATGAAGTTAACTACTCGATGACTCTGAGCACACTGGCATCACCAACTCAAAGCACATGAGTTTGAGCAAGCTCCAGGAGTTGGTGATTGACAGGGAAGCCTGGCATGCTGCAGTCCATGGGGTCACAAAGAGTCAGACACGACTGAGTGATTGAAATGAACTGAGCACATAGCCCCAGTACCTACTAGTGCCTAAGGATTGATAATGCTAACCCCTGTGACACCACTCTGTTACCGCATCAACAACCAATCAGGGAATTGGGCACAAGCTGACCAGATACCTTGTAGCCCCCCCACCTTCCTCAATGGCATTTGGCTTTGCTGAAACCTGGGGAATTTGGGTGTTCTGAGCACTAGCTACCCTGGACTCTTTGTGTGTTTTGGTCATTTGTGTCTGATTCTTTGCGACCCTTTGGACTGTAGCCCACCAGGCTCCACTGTCCATGGCATTTTTAATTTTGGAGTGGGTTAGAATTTCCTTCTCCAAGGGATCTTCTTGACCCAGGGATCAAACCCAAGTCTTCTGTGTCTTCTGCATTGCAGGGGGATTCCTTACCTGCTGAGCCACTGGGGAAGCTAAATACTTATTTATGTGCTGGGTATTAGTTGCAGCACTTGGGCTCTAGTTCCCTGACCAGGAATTGAACCAGGCGCCCTGTATTGGGAGTTCATTCGACATTGGACCACCAGGGAAATCCCTTGCTTGGCATCTTGCAATAAATGTTGCACTTTCCTTCCCCACCACCAGGTGTCAGTAGACTAACTTTACTAGAAGCGGGCAGTTCAGTTCGATCGTTCAGTCGTGTCCGACTCTGCAACCCCATGGACTGCAGCACTCCAGGCCTCCCTGTCCTTCACCATCTCCCGCAGCTTGCTCAAACGCATGTCCCTCGAGTTGGTGATGCCATCCAACCATTGCGTCCTCTGTCGTCCCCTTCTCTTCCTGCCTTGGGAGCGGGCAACGGGACCCAAGCTTGGTTTGGTGACAGCACTGAAAGTAAGGTCTAACCAGAAGGAAGCAGAGGAAAAGATGAATGGCTGGTGACAAGCACAGGGAATGCCTAGATTGGGCCCTAAATACTGGGCTGGCCAAACATTTCGTTTGGGTTTCTCCATGGTGAACGAACTTTCTGGCCAACCGAGTACTTCGTGGGGCTTTTCACTCCATACATTTTCTTTCTCTTTTGTAAGTGGAGTACAGTTGATAGTCAATGTTGTGTTGGTTTCAAGTGTACAGCAAAGTGATTCGATTATGCATATACATATGTCCACTCTTTTTTAGATCTTTTTCCATATAGGCCGTTAAATAAGTAAGTGTAAGTGGGTTGCCATTTCCTTCTCCAGGGGATCTTCCCAACCCAGGGACGGAATCTGGGTCTCCCGCATTGCAGGCAGAGTCTTTACCACCTGAGCCACCAGGGGAGCCCCTATACGCCAGTGCTCTCCTATGTGTTCTATTGTGGGACTGAGTTTGCAGAGACAGCTGAGCCGGACCTGCTCAGTTTCCCTTCCCTCTGTGGCCACAGGAGAAAAAGGGCCACAGGAAGCATCGCTCCAAAGACCCAGGTTCACCCCCTAGTAACATGTGGCCCTTGATGTCACACACAGGTGCATCCTGCAAACAGCCCCCTTAAGCAGCACAGAGGGGCAGGGAGGTGCTAATGTGTGTGGGGTATAGCTCTGCTCCCAGGTTAAAGCAGAAAGCAAATGACAAATATGTTTATTTCCCTGCCACGAGCACCAGGTGAAAAAAAACAAGTTTCTCCATGCCACCAACCTTCAAATAGACTGGAGAGAACCACATTTGAAGTGATCAATAGAAAACCATTGGGAAGAGAGTGAAATTGGAATTCTAACCCTGTGGCTTCCACTCTCTGGCAAGTGATCTTGGTGACAGCATTACACCAATTTTGTGTCTCTATTTCCTTGTCTCCCTAATGAGGATCTTGCCCCAGCTGAGGGTGGAGATTCCTTTCAGCTCTAAAAGGAAATGTTCCCGTGGCAGCTTTGGAGTGAAGAGGAAAGAGGGCAGGATGGGGAGGGAGGAGCTTGGATTCCTACCCCAGTTCTACCACCAATCAGTTGCATGGATTTGAATAAATTAGTTTCCCTGAGAACCAGTTCCTTTACCTACAAAAAGAGTGGGATAGGTTTGATCACCTCCAAGTTTTATTAGTCAGTGATAAAAATGGCTTGCCCTGGGCATCCAGGAGTTCACAGAGGTCAGGTATCCAAATGTGTGTCTGAAAAGAAGAAAGGCTTTGAGCTGCCAGGGAGGGCAGAAAGGATCGCCTACTCACTTTATTGTCTCTGGCCATCTGACATCTGCCTTGTGTTTCCCTGGAAATTGTTTCCTTTATTTTTGTCTTATGGTGAAATTTAGAAAAGTTCTAAGGCAGAGAAAAGCAAAAAAGAAGAAATAACCTACCCTGTAATCTGTCCCATCCCTTAAAGATACTCATAGTTACATTTTGTTTTATATTCTGTGAACCTGTTTTTCAGTATTTCCAAGTGAGAGTCGTCATTTACCCAGGCTCCTCTGGCCATGGAATTCTCCAGGCTAGAATACTGGAGTGGGTAGCCATGCCCTCCTCCAGGGGATCTTTCTGACCCAGGGATCGAATCCATGTCTCTGATATTAGAGGCAGATTCTTTACCATCTGTGGCACCAGGGAAGCTCCTATCATTTACCCAAATCATCCCTAATTTCTTTGGCTTTCTGGGGCCAGTTTTTCATTTAATATACAAATAAAGTAACTCACTTGCCCTGTGTTAGTTCTGCATAACAAATC
The DNA here is from genome assembly GCF_003369695.1 of Bos indicus x Bos taurus. Classification (NCBI taxonomy): domain Eukaryota; kingdom Metazoa; phylum Chordata; class Mammalia; order Artiodactyla; family Bovidae; genus Bos; species Bos indicus x Bos taurus. The sequence goes on along the minus strand of NC_040100.1, from coordinate 30,335,976 downwards.
ATCACACATTTAGGAGGTGATAACCATACCAGGCACAGTATGGTTGAGAACACTGCTCAAGCTTTTATGGGGCTGAAATCAAGGCATTAGCTGGGTCATGTTCCATTCTGGAGGCTCTGGGAATGAAGCCACTTCCAAGGTCATTCAGGTTGTTGTCTGAATTCAGGTCTTTGCAACTTTGGGCTGATGCCCCTGCCTCCTATTGTCTTCAACCAAGGACTGCTCTCAGCTCCAAGAGGCTGCCTGTATCCCTCACCTTGTCTGTCTCCTGTTAAACAATAATCAGTATCAAGATTGCTAGGCAAAGAACAAAGAATTTTATTTGCTGCTGCTGCTCCTTAGGCCTTTAGTCACATCTGACTCTTTGCGGTCCCATGGACTGTAGCCTGCCAGGGCTCCTCTGTCCATGGAATCTTTCATGCAAGAATACTGTAGTGGGTTACCATTTCCTACTCCAGGGGATCTTCCCAACCCAGGGATTGAATCCGCATCTCTTGCATCCCCTACCACTAGTGCCACCTAAGAAGCCCAAACTTTATTTGAGGTCCTTTGTTGGACAGGCCTTTGTTGGCAAAGTAATGTCTCTGCTTTTTAATATACTGTCTAGGTTGGTCATAGCTTTTCTTCCAAGAAGCAAGCGTCTTTTAATTTCATGGCTGCAGCCACCATCTGCAGTGATTCTGGAGCCCAAGAAAATAAAGTCTATCACTGTTTCCATCTTTTCCCCATCTATTAGCCATGAAATGATGGGACTGGATGCCATGATCTTAGTTTTCTGAATGTTGAGTTTTAGGCCAGCTTTTTCACTCTCCTCTTTCACGTTCATCACGAGGCTCTGTAGTTCCTCTTCACTTTCTGCCATTCAGTTCAGTTCAGTCGTTCAGTATTGTCCGACTCTTTGCAACCCCATGAATTGCAGTACACCAGACCTCCCTGTCCATCACCAACTCCCGGAGTTCACCCAAACTCATGTCCATCGAGGCAGTGATGCCATCCAGCCATCTCATCCTCTGTCGTCCCCTTCTCCTCCTGCCTCCAATCCCTCCCAGCATCAGAGCATTTCTGCCATTAGGGTGGTGCCATCTGTATATCTGAGGTTATTGATATTTCTTGATTCCAGCAATCTTGATTCCAGCTTGTGCTTCATCCAGCCTGGCATTTCTTATGATGTGCTCTGCATATAAGTTAAATAAGCAGGGTGACAATATACAGTCTTGATGTACTCCTCTCCCAATTTGGAACTAGTCTGTTGTTTCATGTCCGATTCTAACTGTTTGAGGTCCTAGGAATTGCCATTTGGGAAGACACAGATTTGGGTATAACTGAGTGTTCCAAGGGAACATTAAGCCATCAGAGAAGCCCTGAGAAATGATGAGTCTCTTCTTCTTCCTTTGAGAGTGAAGGAAACTCCTGTCCCAGGTCACCAGAGGAAAGGAAAACTGTAACATTCAGAGAAAATCTTCTTTGAAAGAGAACCGCTCATTTACATTAATATGAAAAACAGAACTTCCCTGGTGGCCCAGTGGTTAAGAATCTGCCTGACAGCTGCTGTGGACATGGGTACGATCCCTGGTTTGGAAGATCCCACAAGCCGAGTGGCAACTAAGCCCATGTGCTGCGACCACTGAGCCTGTGCTCTGCAGCCCGTGTTCCCCAACAAGAGAAGCCTTGTTTGGCAATTGCAGAGATTGCCCCCTGCAATGAGAATGCCCCCTGCCCATCGCAACCAGAGAGTAGCCCCCACTCGCCACAGCTAGAGAAAGCCCGCGCAGCAAAGAAGACCCAGCACAGTCAAAAATAAATAAATATTTTTTTAAAGATATGAAAAACATGTTTAGGTTTCTATTGTCCTGATTTCCATTCGCGATTAACATTGTTTTGGAAAGACCAATTTGAAAGTCATTATCGGTGTTTATTTACTCATCTCTTTCCTCCCAGAGAATCCTTAAGCAACTCAAAGACCAGGAAACTAGAAATAAGAGTTATTATTGTTGTTTTGCTGATCCTGTAGATATAGATGGAGTTCATAGGCATGGTTCAAGGTCAAATTTCCTGTGCTCACCTCGCCATAGCCACTCTGTAAGGGGAAGCTAATGCGTGGGAAGCAGACAACAGAAGACTGATCTACTCTTTGCTACACCAACATCAAAGGTCCCTGTTAACTTTCTTTCTTTCTCCTTCCTGTTATAATAGAAACTTCACAGTTCATTGGGTTGTGTAAAGTATTTGGCAGAAAATGTAGTTTGAGCTGCATCTTGCTGTAATAATAATAGCTACCATTTATTGGGAGCTTACTCCACACCAGGCACTTGGCCAAGTGTCTTCTATGTGTTATCTCATTGAATTCTCACAACAATTCTCTGAGGTAGGCACTGTTGCTCTTTCCATTTTATGCAAGGGAAACTGGAGTGACAAGGGGTTAATCAGTTTCCCCAGGTTCACGGAGCCAGAAGGCAGCGGAGTCAGTTTTGAACTCAGGTCTCTCTGACTCTAAAACCACTTCCTGCAGCCACTACACCAAGGAGCCCCTACTTCTGAGACCGAGTCCCTGGTGACACACTCTGTCCATCTGCTCCCAAGGTGCCAGAAGGAAACGGCCCCTCTTCTTAAGGGCACCGTAGAGATTTTTTTAAATTCAAATTAATGTCTATTGGAGTATTGTTGCTTTACAATGTTGTGTTAGTTGCCACTGAATAGCGAAGTGAATCAGCTATATGTATACATATATATATATATATATATGTATGTATGTATGTGTGTGCTGCCTCTTTTTTCAATTTCCTTCCCATTTGGGTCACCACAGAGCACTGAGTAGGGTTCCCTGAACTGCACATAGGCTCTCATTAGTTATCTATGTTACACAGAGTATCAGTAGTGCATATATGTCAATCAATCTTAAGATCAAGAGGACTTACTAAAGTACTTATATTGATGCTCTATTAGTTAAGCCAGGCTGGAAGACTTAATTTCATACTAGGAAATTAATATTAGGGGGAAGCAAGTGCCACAGAGCTAACTTAATAAAGCTCCTTTATTTGTGGGATCTTTCAGACACATCAAAATGTAATACTGAAATGGGATGGCTGTACATAGATTATTTTTTTTTTTTTTTAAAAATTAATCTATTTTTTATTGAAGGATAATTGCTTTACAGAATTTTGCTGTTTTCTGTCAAACCTCAACATGAATCAGCCATAGGTATACATATATCCCCTCCCTTTTGAAGCTTCCTCCCATCTCCTGCTCCATCCCACCCCTCTAGGTTAATACAGAGCCCCTGTTTGAGTTTCCTGAGCCATACAGCAAATTCCCGTTGGATCGACACCCTCTCTTCCTCACTCTGTGCTTTACAAATGATGACTGAGCACTTCCAGTCTGCCAAGTACCACCAAGCATTATTCTTACCTAATTGTATTTAATTCTCATCATAACCCTCCACACCAGTCAGGATAGTCTAGGCTATGCTGCAGTAACAGGCAATGCTCAAATGTCAGAGGTTATAAGAAGAGGTTTATTTCTTACTCTTGCTGTACATCTATAATAGTCAGCTGAAGACTGCTACTCTGGAAATCAGGCAGAAGAGCAGGCACTCTCAGGAACACCACTGCTTGGCCTTGCAGAGAGAAGGGGAGTTTGGGAGCATCTCACTTCACCAATTTAGTGCTCAAGACTAGAAATGCCACATGGGCCTTTAGTCCAAACTCACCTGCCAGAGCAGCATGAGAAAGGGAAAGAAATGAATTCTTTGCTCTAAGGCAAGTGTTAAAAACTTTCCTTTTATAAAGGAGGGAAGAGAAGCTAAGGAGCCTATCCAGGGTATATAACTAGATAAAGTCACTCTTTCCTCTCTGATAAAGAAATGTAACAAAAATAAGCAGAACACAGAGAACAAACTAGTGGTTACCAATAGGGAGAGGGAAGGGGGAAGGAATACTGTAGGCAGAGAGGATTAAGAGATATAAACTTTTATGTATAAAATAAGCTACAAGGATCTATTGTACAACATGGGGATTATAGCCAATATTTTATAAAAACTATAAATGGAATGTGGGGCTTCCCCAGTGGCTCAGCAGGAAAGAATCTGCCTGCCATGTAGGACCTACAGGAGACATAGGCCTGATCCCTAGGTTGGGAAGATCCCCTGGAGGAGGGTATGGCAACCCACTTCAGTATTTTTGTCTGGAAAATTCCATGGACAGAGGGGCCTGGTGGGCTACTGTCCACAGGGTCTCGAGAAGTCAGACACAACTGAAGTGACTTAACACCCACGCACGCATACATGGGATAAAACCTTCAAAAAGTGTGCATCACTATAGAGTACAGTTGTGAGTATATAATAGGGTACATCACCTGTACTTCAATTTAAAAAAAGAAGTGTAAACAGATGACTGTCATACAAAACAGATCGAGGCAACTGCAGTTTACATGAAAAATCAAACTCAAAAGAATTGTAAGGGATGAATCATTCTAATTGGGAGGTAGATGAACTGAAAAAGAAGAGACAAAGCCTTGTGAAGGAGATGTGACTTGAGTGGAATCTTGAGAGATGGAAACTTGCATTCCAGGTAGTACAGTCTAGAAGGAAGTAAATTCGTGGAGATGGAAGAGTAGATGATAAGGCAGGATATTTGAAGCAGTGTGGACAGAGTGTGAGGGGGACTTGAGAGGAGACAAACAGAGAGGAAGCGGGAGATGAGGTATTTACAGGGCAGACTGGTGACAGACTGTAGGTTTTGTTCTCCAAGCTGTAAGGATATGCCAACAGGGCATTATTCTAGAACAACTCATATTCACAGATAGAAAAAAAAAAAAAATCATTGATGATACAACCCACACGATAATGAGTCAAAAGCATCATCTTTTACAGAAGTATAGCATTTCTGGAGTTTTATATATGGCACATCACACTGGAGGTGTTTAATAAATATTTACTGGACATTGAATGATTTCCAGGAGAAGTCAATTTGAGGTTTAGAATCTGTCCTGAGGACAAAACAGAAAGAACTACTAGAAATCTAGAGATAAAAAGAACCCTGCAAGGCATTTTTTGGGTTGAATTTGTCACCAAGGGACACAGAATACCACATGCTGGCAAATAGCCAAGGCAACAAGAAAGATGACACACGAGCACAAACTGTGCCGTCAAGGTTTAGCTAGTCTTGCAGTGAATGCGGCTGCCATATGGAATTGTTTTTATTTGCTGTGGGTAATTTTCTGTGGAAGAGCATCCTCCTAACCCAGCATAATAAAGTCGGTTATTCATGCTCAGAATCACCAGCAAGGGGTGGTGGTGGGGGAAATGAGAGAAAGGCAGTCATCAAACGCTTTTATCACTGAGCCACACCCCTGGTTGGATTCCATCACTGGGGATCCTCTTGGATGGGCCACCAAAAAGATGACAAAGGCTGGATTGTCAAGTACACTGACCAAGAGCTCAAAACAACGAGGGGTTCCTTATCTCCAAATAAACACACCCTGAGTGGAGAAGGTCTCCTTGGGAGGCCTCAGTGATTGTCAGTCCTAAAGACAGATATCCAGTAGTCTTGTACAGATGTGAGAGTTGGACCGTAAAGAAGGCTGAGTAGCAAAGAATTGATGCTTTTGAACTATGGGGCTGGAGAAGACTCTTGAGAGTCCCTGGGATGGCAAGGAGATCAAACCAGTCAGTTCTAAAGGAAATCAATACTGAATATTCATTGGAAGGACTGATGCTGAAGCTGAAGCTCCAATATTTGGCCACCTGATGCGAACAGCTGACTCATTGGTAAAGACCCTGATGCTGGGAAAGATTGAAGGTAGGAGGAGAAGGGGACGACAGAGGATGAGATGGTTGGATGACATCACTGACTCAATGGACATGAGTTTGAGCAAACTCAGGGAGACAGCAAAGGACAGGGAAGGCTGGCGTGCTGCAGTCCATGGGGTCACAAAGAGTCAGACACGACTTAGTGACTGAACAACAACAAGGAAAGAGATCTATCTGTTTCTGATGCTAGCTTCCCAAAGGTAATTCAATTTCCTGAGACTGCGTTCTCCTTTCCATTTCATGTCCAAGTGAATTCTGACCCCTAGAAGAAATTCACGAGATCTAAAATTTGGACAATGCTCCCAGAAGAGAAGTAATTTTATTAATGGGGGACTGTGTTCCTGGATGTTGGGCTGACAATCTTGGCACACATCCTGAGGCTAATGGTGAGGATTCTGTACAAGGTGACATTTGAATGGTGGAAAGGTCACCATGCATGTGAGTGGAGAATAAATGGAAGGAGACAGTGTTAGTCTTGTGGAGGGAAGAGCACCTAAAGCTAACTGGGATAGACTATGTGAGAAATGATGAAAAGATGGTGAACAGTTTCAGCTGTAGTTATGGGCTGTCAATCTGAAACAAATAGACTGTTGATGTTTCTTTAGCGAAGATGGATTTCTTTGGGGATCAGCAGAGGATTGCAATTTTGGGTCCACAACCATGGGGAGTCACGCACAAGTCCCTACATGGCCAGAGAAAAAGAACCCTTTTACTGAGGTGAAAAGGAAGTCGGGAGGGCTGTAGTCACTGGCTGAGTCCTCACCAAGAAAGAAGCCTGTCTTCTGCTGATGGGTTGTGCTATTATATCGTGGCAGGGTGTGAGAGCGCCCCCTTCTGGTCTCCTAACTCTATTTAATTGAGATTTCTATTTATTAATTTTGTACAGAGCATATACAGGAGATGACCTGTATTAGTTTTTCGGGCTGCTGCAACAAAGGACAACAAATTGGGTTGCTTAAACTACAGGAATGTACTGTGCTACAGTTCTGGAGGCTAGAAATTCGAGATCAAGGTGTCAGATGTGTTTCCTGAAGCTTGTGAGGTCCGGAGAGTCTGCTCTGCTCCTCACTCCTAGCTCATGATGGTTTGCTGGGAACCTTTGGCATTCCTTGGTTTCTGTTACAACATACAAATCGCTCCTTCCATCTTCACATGCTCCTTCCCTGGGCTCGTTGTCTCTGTGTCCAAACTTTGCTTTATTCTAACGATACCAATCATAATAGGGACCCACACTATTCCTGTATCACCTCATCTTAACTAATTACATCTGTGCAGTCTCAGTTTCCGAATAAAGTCTCATTTTGAGGTACTGATGTTAGTACTTCAACATATGGATGTGGGGGGCAAGCGGACACAACTCACGACAGAACACATTTCAAAGGTATTTTGGAGTTTTTGGAGTTGTAATTGATTTGATGACTAATTGAGTGTGTTTTTCTTATTTATAAATTAAGATAGTTTACAGATGAGGAAGATATTAACATATAATATACAACTTAGCAAGAGGTAAACATGAGTTGCAACATTCTTGTGTAAGGCTGAATTATTTCCCCTTCACCAAAATTCATATGTTTAAGCCCCCATAATCTCAGAATGCAACTATATTGGGGCCTTTAAAGAGATCATGAAGGTTAGATGAGGTCATTAGCATGGGCCTTTATCCAATGACTGGCATCCTTAAAAGAACAGATGATGAATATGTTAATTGGCTTGACATGGTAATCATTTACAATGTGTACATATATCAAAACATCATGCTGTATACCTTAAGTACATACAATTTTTACTCGTCAAGTGTACCCAGTAAGGCTGGAAAAAATAAGGAAGAAAGGAGAGAAGAAAACACATAGAAGAAACACGATGTGAGGATATTGGGAGAAGACAGTCATCTGTAAGCCAAGGAGACAGGTCTCAAAAGAAGTAACCCCGCAGGAGCTTTGATCTTAGACTTCCAGCATCTAGACCTGGAAGAAAATCAATTTCTGCTGTGTAAGTCATCTGGTTTGTGGTACTTTGTTATGGTAACCCTAGCAGACAGATATAGTCCTTAACAATCTAATGATGCTCCTTTAAGATGCCTGATCAGTAGAGGACATTACATGTGAAAGTGGGGAGCGCTGAGTCTTTCTAGGTAACTGGATTCTTAATCTGCCAAAGGACAAGATTAATGCTGCCTTTTTGCAAACTCCAGCAGGCTGGAAGCTTACAGGAAGAAGCATTTATAGGGCACCCACCTCAACAGGACCTGGTATCCTAGATTCCACCATGCTGTTTACCTCTGGTCACCATTACCATTGGGGTTTTTATTTTTAAAAATTAAAAAAAAAAATTTGGTCGTGCCCCTAGTTCCCTGACCAGGGACCAAACCCATGCCCTACTCCATTGGAAGCATGGAGTCTTAACCATTGGACCACGAGGGCAGCCCCACCATTTGGGGTTTTAGATGAAAACCTTGTTCAGTGAGGATAAGCAGAGTTTTACTTTATCTGTCATCTACTGAGGAAGGAAGTTGAACGGACCAGAGGAATCGAAAGAAAAGGGAGGAAGAAAGAATGGGAAATAAAAAACAAAATGGAAGAAGGGAGGAAAGGGAAGCAGAGGGAAGAGGAAGAGGAAATGACGATTGAGAGACAGATGCATGAACGTAGGGTTTCTCAGCTTCAGCGTGACTGACTTTGGGGGCTGGGTCACTCTCTGCTGTCCGGGGCTGTCCTGCCCATTGTAGGATGTTCAACAGTATCACTCCACTAGAAGTCACTTACACCCACTGCCACACCCACACTCTCAGTTGCGACACCCAAAAATTCTCTAGACATTGCCAAATGTTCCCTGGGGTAGAAATCGCCCATGGTGTGATTTCTCATAAGATATGTAAGCGGTCATTTTGATTTTCTAGGATGAGGGCAGAAGGTGGAGAAATGTATAAAAACACAAAAACATAGGAAGACAGGGACTTGCTGAACCCCACGGTTTCAGGGTCTGAGATGGACGGGTGTGGTGGAAGAGCTGGCTTGTGATGTGCTGTGTTTATCAGACACGAATACCACTGTGACTTATCCCTCACTATTTAGACAGAGGAGTCCGTGTACTTGTGATGGTGACACATTGCTTCTAACAAAAACATCGTCCTCCCTACCCAGAACATGGAGTGCCAAGTCAAGTACAATTATAGATAGGGGCTTCACTTTGTTTTCCTAACTGGTTCCATGGCATCCTACTTCTTGGATCTCATGCTTTTCCTCAGCTAAAAGGGAGAAAAGGGTACTGCAAGCCTTTGCCTTTGATCATTTTAATGAAATCAGTGGGAATCTAGGAGGCACAGTTATTGCTGAAAGCTAGGGCTCCAGTGGGTTACTTTGAGCAGGTTATTTTTCTAAGTCCTCACTTTCTCGTTTATAAATGGGATAAAAGGACTTCCCTGGTGGTCTAGTAGTCAAGATTCCACACTTCCAGTGCAGGGAGCATGGGTTTGATCCCTGGTTGGGGAACTAAGATGTAACATGCTGAGAAGCTCGCCAAAACAACAACAACAATAGGGGCTTCCTGGTGGTCCAGGGGCTAAGTCTCTGTGCTCCCAGTGCAGGGGGCTCAGCTTCAAACCCTGGCCAGGGAACTAGAATTCATATGCTGCAACTAAAGATCCCTTATGCAGCTAAGACCTGGCACAGCCAAATACATGAATAGGGTAAGAAGAACCTTTCAAAGGATTTGTCGTGAGGGTGGAGATAAGCCCAAAGTGCTTAGTACAGGCCCTGAAAGGGACTCAATGAACATTTAATTTTATTTTTATCAGCAAATGGTGATCAGAAAGATGAAGGAAATTGATATTAAGTTATATGAGGAGTGATTACAAGATGTTTATTTTTATGGGGGAGAGTTACAATGGACATAAAGACTATCTTCAACTGTCTGATGGAATTCTGTAAAAAGAAGAGTTTTTTCAGAAGACAAAACCAGAGATAAGAGAAGTGTTACAGGAAGGTGTATTTAGGTTCCAGAAGTTTTCCAACAACTGCTCCCACATGGTTAACGACTAGAAAAGGAGGGAGACTCTCCTCATGAGGAATGCCTTGGGAAAACTCCTTCGCTGGATAGGGGAAAACTCCTACACATCCGTCAAGATCCATCTCAGTTGTCCCTACTTGAGAAAGTCTGTGATCACCTTCATGGTCCAGCCTAAATTCAGTGTCTTGAACTTGACCTCCCCAGATTTTACAGGTTACCTGTTAACCTGCCTCTTTCTGCATCTATATGATAAACTTCTTTTGTTCTCAGTTGTTTAGCTCTTTAGACACATTGCCCATCATAATGCCTGGGACTGAGTAGAAACTCAGATGTCAAGGGGAGAAAGAATTGAATGGACAGAAGCGATTTCTGATTTAGGAGAGGAAACTGACACCGGTTGTGTATAAATTTTCATCCAACTGGAATATGCGATGTGTTCTTGGTTATATTTTCTAATATCCAACTGATTTTTACCAAGATCTTATCAGGCTGTATATCCAGCAACAAAACAACAGCTTGAAGCAAGAAAGGGTAAACAAACAAACCACATGTATTTGGTTCCTCTAGCAATCTCACTCCTGGGCATATACATGGAGAAAACCATAATTGGGAAAAGATACATGTACCCCAATGTTCATTGCAGGACTATCTACAATAGCTAGAACATGGAAGCAACCTAAGTGTCCATCCACAGAGGAATAGATAAAGAAGATGTGGCACATATATATACAATGGAATATTACTCAGCCATAAAAAAGAATAAAATAATGCTTTTTGCAGCACCATGGATGCACCAAGATTGTCATACTGGGTGAAGTAAGTCAGACAGAGAAAGACAAATATATAATGTTACTTATTTGTGGAATCTAAAAAAAAAAAAAAGGTACAGCTTTTTTGTTGCTGCTGTTTGTTTGGTTTTCCAACTCCAGGCCCATGGTCCATTTTCTAGTAAGCACGATTTCTTCCATGGTCAATCTGAGAGTCAATGGACATAAACAACTGGTTTTGGACTCACTCAGCTTCCTGTGTTCCAACAGTGACTTTGTTGTCCTACCTGTTGAGGAATTCAGACTTGTAAGGAAATACACACTCAATTCCAATAATAAAATTAAAATAACATGTCTTTAGGTTGTACCCAGGCTTGTAAAGCCTCATGAATTTCTTTCCCGCAGTCTCTGAAAGATGAAAAGCTGAACAACCAATTGAAAAAGCTGGTCAATCCATCCTAATTTCTCTTTTCTGTACTTCCAAGTTCAGAATATATAGGACGTCTATATTCTCTTTAAACATCTTAGAATAGATGCCATTCCCCTGTGCCAGTGGGCAGGTGACTATTTGCAAGGCTACAAAACAAACAAACAAAAACAGAAGCTGCAAATGTGGACTGGAAGGTGAGAATTATTTTCTAAGAGTCCTTATTGTGAGGGACTGAGAGAGGGGAAAAAAAAAAAAAACCTGGAAGCTAATGAGCTGTGAAATGATTGCAATGGAGGGTGACATTCTAAAATGCTCAAAAATTTGCATTTTTGCATTAGTCTCTAGGGTCATGAAGAAACATTGATTCAAAAACGTGATAGAATTATAGTTTAAAATAGTGTATCCCTTAGTTTTTATTTGTTTTCTTTTGTTTCATTTTTAAGAAAAGCATTTCAACTCAACAAACAAATGTTGTGGACCTACTATGTGCAGAACACAAAAGAAGGAAGACAAATGAATAAATATGATGTGCTTTTTGTTTCACTATGTTATTAACATAGTGCTGGGAAAAGATGATTAAAATTGTGTATATTATCAGATCAGACCAGATCAGATCAGTCGCTCAGTCATGTCCGACTCTTCTCGACCCCATGAATCGCAGCACGCCAGGCCTCCCTGTCCATCACCAACTCCCAGAGTTCACTGAGACTCACATCCATCGAGTCACCCCATCGAGTCAGCGATGCCATCCAGCCATCTCATCCTCTGCCGTCCCCTTCTCCTCCTGCCCCCAATCCCTCCCAGGATCAGAGTCTTTTCCAATGAGTCAACTCTTCGCATGAGGTGGCCAAAGTACTGGAATTTCAGCTTTAGCATCATTCCTTCCAAAGAAATCCCAGGGCTGATCTTCAGAATGGACTGGTTGGATCTCCTTGCAGTCCAAGGGACTCTCAAGAGTCTTCTCCAACACCACAGTTCAAAAGCATCAATTCTTTGGCGCTCAGCCTTCTTCACAGTCCAACTCTCACATCCATACATGACCACAGGAAAAACCATAGCCTTGACTAGACAAACCTTTGTTGGCAAAGCAATGTCTCTGCTTTTGAATATGCTATCTAGGTTGGTCATAACTTTCCTTCCAAGGAGTAAGCGCCTTTTAATTTCATGGCTGCAGTCACCATCTGCAGTGATTTTGGAGCCCAGAAAAATAAAGTCTGACACTGTTTCCACTGTTTCCCCATCTATTTCCCATGAAGTGGTGGGACCGTATGCCATAATCTTCGTTTTCTGAATGTTGAGCTTTAAGCCAACTTTTTCACTCTCCACTTTCACTTTCATCAATAGGCTTTTGAGTTCCTCTTCACTTTCTGCCATAAGGGTGGTGTCATCTGCATATCTGAGGTTATTGATATTTCTCCTGGCAATCTTGATTCCAGTTTGTGTTTCTTCCAGTCCAGCGTTTCTCATGATGTACTCTGCATATAAGGTAAATAAGCAGGGTGACAATATACAGCCTTGACGAACTTCTTTTCCTACTTGGAACCAGTCTGTTGTTCCATGTCCAGTTCTAACTGTTGCTTCCTGACCTGCATACAAATTTCTCAAGGGGCAGATCAGGTGGTCTGGTATTCCCATCTCTTTCAGAATTTTCCACAGTCTATTGTGATTCACACAGTCAAAGGCTTTGGCATAGTCAATAAAGCAGAAATAGATGTTTTGTCAAATCACTTCAGCAGTGTCCAGCTCTTTGTGATTCTATGGACTGTAGCCTGCCAGGCTCCCCTTGTCCATGGGATCTCTAGGCAAGAATACTGGAGTGGGTTGTCATGCCCTCCTCCAAGGGATCTTCCCAACCCAGGGATCGAACTGCACGTGTCTTATGTCTCCTGTATTGGCAAGCAGGTTCTTTACCACTAGCGCCACATAGGAAGCCCATACTAATAGCTATCACTTATTAATTTTATGCCTACCATGTTCTTCTAGAAAAGTCAGTAGAATAGAGTAGTACAATCATGAAGACTAGAGGCAACATATCTCAATTCAAAACTTCATTTCAGGAAGAAGAGGAAAGGCTAGGGGGCGGAGCAAGGCGGGGAAGCGGAAGCCGCAGCGGCGGAGCCGGGACCCGCGCCTGCCAGGGCCATTAAAAAAAAAAAAAAAAAACTTCATTTCACCACTTAACTCACTGTGTCACGTTGGGAGAGTTCCCTAAACCTCTCTGCATCTCAGTTTCTCATCTGAAATAACCAAAGTGCCTACTCTGTAGGGTTATTGTGAGGGTTAAATGAGTTAATATACCTAAAGCACTCATAAAAATTCAGTTAGTTCTGTGTTCATTATAATTACTATTATCTCTGAGTGCATGTGGAGAAGGCAATGGCACCCACTCCAGTACTCTTGCCTGGAAAATCCCATGGATGGAGGAGCCTGGTGGGCTGCAGTCCATGGGGTTGCAGAAGCATGCTGCATTTATGATTTTTTTGGCCATACCCCATGGCTGGTGAGATCTTAGTTTCCTGACCAGGGATCAAACCCAGGCCTCTGGTGCTAGAAGCTCAGAGTCTGAACCACTGCATTTCCAGGGAATTCCCATGTGTATGATAGCTTGTAGAAAATTTTAATTATTCCTATTTCACAGGTGAATAAACTGAGGTCCAGAGGGGTTGATTCCTATGCTCAAGGACACAGGGCAAGGAAAGATTAAAGCTAGGATGCAAATCTCAATCTGACCATAAAATTCACATTCTGACCACCATGCTTCACAGCATCCAAGGTAACAATAATATAACACAAAAGGAAATAAGTGAAAATGAAGCTATTGGGTAAAATCTTTAGGAATGCAGGGGGGAAATAGACGAATGGGTTCATGAACGAGAAACCATTTGAGCACAGCCTGGAGGATTTGCCCACCTGACTTAACCTCATATCCTTAGGATAGACAGATTATATGTGCTTTGATTCTAGATCATTTACTGTCTGCTTTTGTCAGCTTGGTGACATTTCTGTGATAGACAAGCTATGCCTGGTACACAGTATCTACTCAATGATTCTTATTGGAATGAAGAATTAATTAAGTAATAGGAGCTGGTGTTCCAGGTTTTTAGCAGAACTTTAGCTAAGTAATTCAGTAACATTCAATAACCTATTAACCATTCTTCCTATTACAAAGTAGTTGTATTCTGTTTTGACTGGGAAGAAATTGGTATTTTTCTGAATATACCATGAACAGAGAATGCCTTTAGGCTTTGTTAATAATCCCTCTTTAAGATGAAAAATATACAAACACTGCAAATGTATCTCATGACAAGGTCTCAGCCCTGTAGGTAATCTGTTCTTTTTCAAACATAATTTCTTCCCTGTTTACTTGATCCATTATGCTAATTAATGAAAACACCAGCTTTCAAGAATGTACCAAGGTTCTGTTTTTGTTTTGTGTAGTGAAACTTCTATTACTTTAACAATATGTATTGCCGGAGAGGATAGATACACACATTCTTTGAATCATTTCTTCAGGAAATATACGGAGATAACTCTATGTCATGAGTATTCAGAAGTACAAAGACTTTAAAGAAGTTTAGTGAGAATTCTCTCTACAGGAATCTGAAATGTGGTTGAAAAGAGAAGATAAATACACAACAATTGAATAACAAACCACTGGGCAAATGATGGTAAACTGTCTTCAGAAAAGGCAGTCAACTGCATAATTGAGCCCAGCTCAATGAAGAATGATGTCTATTTCAAAGGGAATTCTTTTTTTTTTTTTTTTTTTGACAATTTTATGTTCATTGGCCTGTAACTGGGAAAAAGTAGTTTTCAATGAACAGCTATCAATAATATACAGATTATCCAGACATTAAAAAAAATGATTTCTGGTGGACTCAACCATGATCAAAACCTGAGGAAAAAAATCAATGCACGATACTGGATGCTTGGGGCTAGTGCACTGGGACGACCCAGAGGGATGGTATGGGGAGGGAGGTGGGAGGAGGGTTCAGGATGGGGAACACATGTATACCTGTGGCGGATTCATTTTGATATTTGGCAAAACTAATACAATTATGTAAGTTTAAAAATAAAATAAAATTTAAAAAAAATCAGTTCCTCCCATAGCTTCTGTTAGTTCAAACAAAATGATTTCTTTTTAAACATTTGAATATTATCATTCCTCATTAGGGCTGTGTGTATGAATATGGATTAAAAATAGTGAAATAAGGTGAGAGAGGTTCATTCAATGTTTTGTCCCCTGATCTGAATGTCAATTACATCTGGGTGTGCTCAGGGACAGGGGAGCCTGGTGGGCTGCCGTCTATGGGGTCGCACAGAGTCGGACACGACTGAAGCGACTTAGCAGCAGCAGCAGCAGTGCTCATGTTATAAAAGTTCATTTAAGATTTGTATCGTTGCCCATAGACATGTTATACTTCAATACAGTAAGTCCCCTACATACAAACCCTCAAGCCTCAAACTTTCAAAGATGTGAACATGCATCTGATCCCAGCAAGGAACCAAGACCTGTGCCATCAATGTCAGACATGAGCGAAATTGCAGCCCGCCCTCCGTCTCCTATTGCTGACGATCCTTCAGCTCTACCATCTCCCACCTCCTATCCCTCCTCCAGTCTGTAATTCCTCTTGCCTGTTCACTCGATGCCAGCCCTGTATGCCAGCTCTTGTACTGTACTAGATACTGTACTGTAAGATTAAAGTGTTTTCTTTATTTTTTTGTGTTCATTTTTTTATGTATTATTTCTGTGAAAAGTGTTACTAACCTACTACAGTCCAGTATGATACAGCCAATTGTGTTAGTTGGGTACCTAGGCTACCTTTGTTGGATTTATGAACAAATTCGTCTTAACAAACATGCTCTTGGAACTGAACTTGTTCATATGTAGAGGACTTACTCTACAAATTTTATATTTAAGAAAACAGAAGGGAATAAACTACTCAGGTAAGCAAGGACGCTTTAGAATTCTTTCCATTTTCTATTCCTGCTGGTTTCCACAGTCACCTTAAAACACAATGACCTTGTATTTCAGATAGACTTGAATTTTGCCTCATCCATTTGTGTGGTTAATTGCTTTAGGACATCCTGTCTAATCCCCCATATCCTTGCTTAAAGCATTTTACAGCTCTGATGAAAATTTAGATTCCTTTTGGCCTGGAAGAATTAGATAGCTTTGGTTTTCAAAAGAGATTTTCAAGTTTTTGCTTAAGGAAAAAAAAAATGTCATGGAAACATCTACAGGGGCTGTTTGCCATGGTTACCATAAAGGCGATACAACTCCAGAAAGATGGACATTAAACGTGGGACACCCTGGGGAGAAGACATTTCTAGGACAGTGATGGTCACTAATTACTCAGCACTTCATCTATTTCAGACTCAATTCTTTCCACTTTTAACATATGAATACACCCAATAGTGCAGCAAGGTCAATGCTACAAATATTTTGATTGCACAAATGGGAAAATGGAAGCAGAGAGAGGAGAAGCATTATTCCTAAGGCTTCACAGCCATTAAGTGGGGGAGCTGGGATGAAACCAGCTTGGTCCCAGGGGCCATGCATTCATTCTCCTTTCTCTACGGCCTCCAGTACCACGAAGAACAAACAGGACGTGGTGACTGCATTGGGAAGGTCCTGATGGGTTTCAATTCTCTCTCCTGTAAACTCCCCCTTGGTTTTTTTCTTTTCTTTAAGAATTTTTTTTTTTAATGTGGACCATTTTTAAAGTCTTTATTGAATTCATTACCGTATTGATTCTGTTTTATGTTTCAGTTTTTTGGCCACAAGTCATGTGGGAGCTTAGCTCTGGATCAGGGAGGGATCAGACCTGGACCCCCTGCATTGGAAGGTAAAGTCTTAACCACTGGATCACCAGGGAAGTCCCTCTCCATTAGATTCTTGGTGATGATGTTTATCGTATCACTAATAGTTACTAATATTGTTGCAGGAAGGGGGACCCCTTCCAGGGCCCAAAACTGGGCTCTTGTCTAACACTCTGAAATGAATTGTCGAGGCAGACACATGTGTTGACAAAGCATGAGATTTTATTGGGAAAGGGCGCCCGGGCAGAGAGCAGGAGGGTAAGGGAACCCAGGAGAAACACTCTGTCACATGGCTTGCAGTTTCGGGTTTTATGGTGATGGGATTAGTTTCCGGGTTGTCTTTAACCAATCATCTGACTCAGAGTCCTTCCTGGTGCTGCACGCCTTGTTCGGCCAAGATGAATGCCAGAGAGAAGGATTCTGGGAGGTGGTCAGACATGTGGTGTCTCCTTTTGACCTTTCCTGAACTCTTCCAGTTGGTGGTGGCTTATTAGGTTCATGTTCCTTACCAGGACCTCCTGTCATAAAACTCATGCAAATGGTTACTATGGTGCCTGGACAGGGTGGGCAGTTTCAGTGTGCTTCCCCTAACAATATCAGCTTTGTGTTTTTAAGGTGATGCTTGACTTGTAAGATAAGAGTGCCAAGGTCATAAATGTAAATATAGCAAAAACCACCAAGCCCTGAAAATTCCACTGACTGGCTTTCGGTCAAGGCAAGTTGGAGTTTATATCACTTCTACCACTTAATTAGGGGTTTTCCTGGTGGCTCAGATGGTAAAGACTCTGTCCCCAGTGTGGGAGACCTAGGTTCAATCCCTGGGTCAGGAAGATCCCCTGGAGAAGGGAAACTGGAGCTATGCGCTCCAGCATTCTTGCTTGGAAAAGTTCATGGACAGAGGAGCCTGGCAGGCTACAGTCCATGGGGTCGCAAAGAGCCAGACACGACTGAAGTGACTTAGCATGTACACGAAGTACATAGCACACGCTTCCATAGCTTGTAGGGCCTCGATAATGCATTGAAAATACTTTCAATAATCATTTTATTTTGTAGATAAAACATTTAGCTGCAAAAAAATAAAAAATAGAGAGCCTAGCTGATGTATTTGGTAAGAACACTGTTGCAGAACTGCAGCTGAAAATTAGGCATATAATTTTTGTTAAATATTTCTCAAAAATGGGAGTCTACTCTTACAAAGAGCGAGAAAATAGTAAGCATTTCATTATGGCTATTGAAAAGCTTTGGCAAACTGTGAAGCCTGTGGCACCTCTAGATGAGGACCAGAGCTAAGCAGTGAAAATTCATTCGAAGGTCAGAAAAAAGGGCCCATGTAAAAAGGTTAAAATATAATTGGAATTAGTTAGCCTAGATAGGAAAAGATGACACAGCCACTTAATTACTGTCTTCATCCCTTCGCTAAATGAGGCGATCACCTCCATCTCTGCTAATAAGAAAACTCAAGAAGCCAACTTAAAAAGAATGCCAAGGATATGTAGGCACAGTGCTCGGGGTATTTTTATTTTATAAAGTACACTTAAAAGGTTGGCTTCTCAGGTGGCACTAGTGGTAAAGAACCTGCCTGCCAATGCAGGAAACATAAGAGATGAGAGGTTGATCTCTGGGTTGGGAAGATCCCCTGGAGGAAGCATGGCAACCCACTCCAGTATTCTTGCCTGGAGAATCCCATAGACAGAGGAGCCTGGCAGAAAAGGGTCATGAAGAGTCGGACATGGCTGAAGCAACTGAGCGTGTACGCACACACACTTAAAAGGTTACCTGCAGGGATTCTAGAAATGTCTGTCCAGGAGAGCCTATCTTTCAGGTGTGACATACCTGGAATATGGAGGCCAAGAAGGGAGATTTGTTACCTCTCCATGAAGAATGGTTGAAACTGAAAGCAAGTGAAAGTCGTTCAGTCGTGTCCGACTCTTTGCAAGCCCATGGACTATACAGTCCATGGAATTCTCCAGGCTGGCATACTGCCGTGGGCAGCCGTTCCCTTCTCCAGGGGATCTTCCCAAACCAGGGATTGAACCCATGTCTCCTGCATTGCAGGTGTATTCTCTACCAGCTCAGCCACCAAGGAAGCCCAAAAGCAAGAGACTGGACCACATGCCTTTTGGGTGTTCCTTGAGCTTTCAAACTTTTTATAATTTTATTTATTTATTTTTGGCTGTGCTGTGTCTTTATTGCTGTGAGGGCTTTTCTCTAGTTATGGTGGGCAGGCTTCTCATTGTGGTGACTTCTCTTGCTTCAGAGCACAGGCTCTAGGGCTTGTAGGCTTAAGTAACAGCGCATGGGCTCAGTAGTTGCGGCTCCAGGGCCCTAGAGCACAGGCTCAATAGTTATGGTGCACGGGCTTAGTTGCTCCACAGCATGTGGGATCTTCCCGGATCCGGGATCCAACCCTTACCTCTTGCATTGGCAGGCAGATTCTTTACCACTGAGCCACCAGGGAAGCACCTCTCAAAATTTTAATTCCTTGACTTTGAGTCTGACTCTCCATCTTCCAAGCGTCTTTGCTGATGCCATTGTGTTAAACCCAATTATGGACCGTCTTAGGAAACTTTATTTCTGCTACAGAGCCATGGAGGAAATAAAAGGTCAGCTCTCAAAAGCCCAGTTGGGAGCCAGCTCTGCTTCTTTTTGACCTTCCAAACTTTCCATTAGAGTGGCAGTGATCTCAGCCATTTACCAGCATGGTAAATGCTGGTAGTCACAGCTGGGGCTGTGATTAGATGAAATGCTATTAGAGGGCTGGGTTAAAATTTAGGCACGAAGGAGGAGGATGTGTGTTCTTGGGGGGTCGTGATCTTTCTACACACATGGGAGGAGGACAGACCTGGTAAATCCTCAGTTTTAATATGACACCCTCAAATGCCCCCACAGGAATTATGAATTTGCAGATGGCTTCTTTCTGTATGTATTTATTTTTAAATCTTTGTTTTTACATTTTTTTAATCAAAAAAATTTTTTTTGGCTGCACCACATGTCAGGTGGGATTTTAGTTCCCTGACCAGGGATCGAACCCATGCTCCCTGCATTGGAAGCAGAGACTCTAAACCACTGGACTGCCAGGAAATTCCCACAGATGGTTTCTTAATAGTGACTGTGTATATGGGTAGGGATTCATTTTAGATGTTTGGGGCTCCCTTTCCTTAGAAACTTCTCCCCTTTTTACCTTGTCTATTTCCCATTGATAGTGTGCGTGCTCAGTTATGTCCAACTCTTTGCAACCCCATGGACTGTAGCCCACCAGACTCCTCTCTTCATGGGATTTTCCAGGCAAAAATACTGGAGTGGGTTGCCGTTTCCTTCTCCAGGGGATCTTCCTGACCCAAGGAGGGAACCTGCATCCCCTATGTCTCCTGCATTGGCAGGTGGATTCTTTACCACTGAGCCATCTGGGAAGCCCAGTTTGTGGCACCCTATCCCCTTAACGGGGTTCTCAGGTGGCTCAGCAGTGTGTGTTTGATCCCCAGGTCAGGAAGACCCCCTGAAGGAGGGCAGGGCAACCCACTGCAGTTTTCTCCAGTATTCTTGCCTGGAGAATCCCATGGACAGAGAAACCTGGCAGGCTATGGTCCACAGGGTCACAAAGAGTGGACACAACTGAAACGACTTAGCACATCCTTTTAATGTGCCATCGCTTCCCCAATAATTATCCTCTCCTCCTCTCTTTGGCTTCAGGGCAGTCATTGGATTCGATCTGTCCAATTCCCTGCTGTGTTGGGAACCAGGGATGGAGTTTAAGTCACTTTATTGGAGAAGAAAAAGAAAGGAAGATTTTGCTATTGTCTGGCTGTAAAACAGAGTAAATACAAAACATCCACATTTGGAAAAGTCAACACTGGCCATCTTTTAGTGTGTTTCCTAGTTATTCTGTTAACGGTCTCCTTTTGTTTCTGCTTCACAGTTTTCTTTCCAAATGTCTTTCTCATTAGCTTAGAGCCTGCATATGTTTTGTTTTAAGAAGGGATATGGGCATGTTCGAAGGCCCAGGATTACTCCAACTCGCAACAGCAAAAATTAGATGAAGTGATGGGGATTGGGAAGGGAGTGAAGAAAAACAGTGGGTGGCAGAGGAGTCAATTTGCTTTCACAACTTGAGCCACCTGGGAACGCATGTATTTATTTATATTCATATAAATACATGCGTTCCCAGGTGGCTCAAATTTATGTTTATTTATATGGGCTTCCCTTGTGGCTCAGCTGGTAAAGAATCCGCCTGCAATGCGGGAGACCCGGGTTCTATCCCTGGATTGGGAAGATCCCCTGGAGAAGGGAAAGGCTACCCGCTCCAGTATTCTGGCCTGGAGAATTCCATGGACTGCATAGTCCATAGGGTCACAAAGAGTCGGACACAACTGAGCAACTTTCACTTATTCATATATACCATGTCTTCTTTATCCACTCATCTGTTGATGGACATTTAAGTTACTTTCTTATCTTGGCTATTGTAAATAGTAGGAAATATAATCACTAATATTGTAACAATTTTGTATGGTGACAGATGGTAACTGGACTTACTGTCGTGATTATTTCATAGTGTATAAAAATATTGTATCACTATGTTTCACATCTGAAACTAATGCAATATTGTATGCTAATTGTAACTTAGTAATAATAATAACTCCCCTTTCCGAAGAATGCACTGAAAACTCAGCTGTCTCCAGAGGCCAGGCAGGTAACACCAGTGAAGAAATCCTCATGGACCTGTTGAGCGGGCTTGCCTGCGGACAAGGGACAGCATCACTAGCCACCTTTACTGCCCAGGCAGGACCACACTGCCAGATCTTCCAGGTTTTCAAAAAAGACCAGAACTCTAACTTTCTTGTTAGATCTCCTAGCTTTGTTGTTAACATTTGCTTGCTTGTTTTGATTTAGTCTTGATAACTAATTCAGAAAAAAATTAAATGCTTTGCAATTAATATATATATTTATATAAATATATATATATTTAATTTTTATGGGAGTATAATTGCTTTAAATGTGTGCTAGAATCAGTTATATATATATATATATGTCTGTGCTCAGCAGCTCAATCATGTCCAACTCTTTGTGACCTCGTGGGCTATATTCCACCAGGCTCCTCTGTCTATGGGATTTTCCAGGCAAGAGTACTGGAGTGGGTTGCCATTTCCTTCTCCATGGGGTCTTCCCAACCCAGGGATCAAACCCACATGTCCTGTGTCTCTTGCACTGGCAATGGATTCTTTACCCACCTGGGAAGCTGATGTATATGTGTGTGTGTGTGTATATATGTATATATAATCAGCTGTATACATATATCCTCTCTTAGGATTTCCTTCCCATTTAGGTCACCACAGAGCATCGAGTAGAGCTTCCTGTGCTATATGTAGGTTCACATTAGTTATCTATCTAATACAGAGTATCAATAGTGTATACATGTCAATCCCAATCTCCCAATTCATCCCACCCCCCTTTCTCTCTTGGTATCCATAGATTTGATCTTTGTGCCCATGCCTTCATTTCTGCTTTGCATAGAAGATCACCTCTACCATTTTTCTAGATTCCACATATATTTGTTAATATACGATATTTGTCTTTCTAACTTACTACCCTCTATGACAGTCTCTAGGTCCATCCATGTCTCTACAAATGACCCAATTTTGTTCCTCTTTATGACTGAGTAATATTCCATCATATATACACACCACATCTTCTTTATCCATTCCTCTGTTGATGGACACTGAAGTTGCAAAGATATTGTACTATAGATTTATCAGATGTTACCATTGGAGGAAGCTGGGGGGTAGGTGAAGGGTAGGTACACAAGACTCTGCACTGTTCCTGTAACTTCCAGTGAATCTATAATGATTTCAAAATAAAAGTTTAAAAGTGAAAGAAAATGGCTCAAAACAATATACTCTGCAAATAAAACTAGGTTGGACAGTTTATCCTACTCTCTCCTCCAGTTCTGAGAGGCATTCCTTCTCTAGAGTTATAACTGGAGAAGATAGTACTAAATCTCCCATGGGAGGACTTCTGATCAAATTTCGTTTCTTTTGAGACCAAAAAAAAAAAAAAAATTTTCAGGGTTGGGGGGAAGTTCACTGGGCTTCTCTGGTGTCTCAGGGGTAAAGAATCTGCCTGCAATGCAGGAGATGCGGGTTCCATCCCTGGGTCAGGAAGATCCCCTAGAAGAGGACCTGGCAACCCACTCCAGTACTCTTGCCTGGAGAATCCCATGGACCAAGAAGCCTGGCAGGCTACAGTGCATAGGGTCACAGAATCGGACACGACTGAAGCCACTGAGCATGCGCACATGTACTGGAGAAAGGTAGAAAACATAGATACTGGGCTTCCAACTACGCCAAATATACAAACTTCATCTGTGTTGGGATTTTTTTCTTTCTCATTTAGTTTTTGTTAACACCAAAAACATTTTGTCTGGGACTGAGCGACTGATCTGATCTGATCTGATAGCCAATTAACAATGTTGTGATAGTTTCAGGTGGGTGCTGAGGTTTTTTAAATCAAGGCTGATTGTCGAATGTGACTTTAACACTAGGGGAACAGAAGAGTTCTCATTAACCTTCTTTAGAAAATGTTTGCTCTGAAGAAGTTTGTGAAGCGTTGCACTGCTGCTGCCGCTGCTAAGTCGCTTCAGTCGTGTCCGACTCTGTGCGACCCCATAGACGGCAGCCCACCAGGCTCCCCCGTCCCTGGGATTCTCCAGGCAAGAACACTGGAGTGGGTTGCCATTTCCTTCTCCAATGCATGAAAGTGAAAAGTGAAAGTGAAGTCGCTCAGTAGTGTCAGACTCTATTGACCCCATGGACTGCAGCCTACCAGGCTCCTCCGTCCATGGGATTTTTCCAGGCAAGAGTACTGGAGTGGGGTGCCATTGCCTTCTCCGGAAGTGTTGCACAGACCCAATGAATTAACAGACTCAGGAGAGTCAGTGCACCTAAATTTGGATTCCAGTTTGATTCCTTAGTGGCTGAAAGATCTTGAGCAAGACTGGTCCATCTCATTCTCCATTATCTGTAAAATGGAGATGACGCAATTTCTCCTTCCCAAGGCTGAGATAAAATTAGATGAATAATGCATGATAGGGATTTCCCTGGCAGTCCAATGGTTCAGACCCTGTGCTGCCAGTGCAGGGGGCATGGGTTCAGTCACTGGTCAAGGAACTGAGATCTCACATGTCCCGTGGTGGGGCCAAAAACAAAAAAACAGATGAAATAAAGCCAGAGACTCAGCATCTTTTAAAAAAGTACATTGTGAAAGCATTTGATAACCTTCCTTCAAAGAAGCAAACAAACATAAATGGTGCAGGTTGTTTTGTTGGTACATGGCAGGATATAGTCCCTATGATCAATTGTATGCCCTGATAAGCAACTCCCCATGTTCCCAAGCCCCTTATTTTTATGTAGTTCATGGGCGCTCATTGTTCACACAAGAAAATAAAACTTCCACCCATTGCCTTGTTCTGTGACTTATACAACACACCTGGGAAAGTTTAACATTAACAAAATGCCATGCATCATAAACCACCCACTAATGCCCCTTCATTACTCTTCTCAGACCTGTCTTTATTCATTTTTCTCCCTCTTGACATTATTTTCTGTCGTTTATGAAATAACCTGAATATCAATCTTGTTTAAGGGCAGTTTCCTTCTCATACAAAAGTAGGAGTCCAGCCCGGAAGTCCAACTACTTATTTGAGTATTTCTTGGCCTGGAGAAGCAAGAGTCATTCATATCATGGCTATCTGCCAAGATTTAAGTTTTATGCAACTCGTCTTAGAAGGAAGATCACCTCCTCTCTCCTCTGTGAAAACCAGTCTGTTTCCTTTTCATTTTTGTTCACTAGGATGTAAAGAAAAAATGTAAGGTCTCATACGTCTTATGGAAGCATTTTCTTGATTTCTCCAGTGTTACCACCTGGCCTTATTAGTTTCTCTAGCATATAAAAATACTTGTAGATAGCCACACAGAGAAGTATTTCTTTATCTCTGTGCTTTCACTGGAGCTAACTTTCTTTACCTGGTTGACATCTGAGGATGCCTAAAGATTTGGGGGCAGCTGTGTCTTCTCCAGGAAGATTTCCAGAAAGTCTTAGAGTTGGGTTCACTCCTAGAGTTGGGTTCAGTGTGGCTCAGATGGTAGGGAATCAGCCTGCAATGCAGGTGACCCAGCTTCGATCTCTGGGTCAGGAAGATCCCCTGGAGAAGAAATGGTGATGCAGTCCAGTATTCTTGTCGGGAGAATCCCATGGACATAGGAGCCTGGCGGGCTACAGTCCATGACGTCACAAAGAGTCAGACACAACTGAGAGACTTTCATTTTTGTTTCATTTTTCCCCTCGTGCAGATTTCTGTTCTTTTTCACCTCCTTTCCATTTGTCTGTCTATCTATCTTTTTATCTATATATCTTTCTCTCCATTTCTCTATGTTTACTTTGAAATTGTTTTCAGGAAGGGCATATTATTGTTTTTATTTTTCTTTCCATCTTAATTATTGCCATTGTGTCTGTCCCATCTACAAGGAAATTGGACTCTTCCTGATGCATGTTAGTATTTCTAGAACCTAGCATGATCTCAGCACAAAGGAGGTTCTCAGGAGATGTTTGTTGAGAGAGAGTTTTGTGGAGATAAAGGCTGATGTCCTTTCCCCTTCGTTACTGAAAGCCAATTTCTACAGCAGTCCCTGGATCACGGTAGTCAGTAAATACTTGTAGAAGGAGCAAGGGAAGGAAGAAAGGAATGCATGCAAATTGGCTTATGTATTGGTGATGGTGGAAAGGGAGTATTAGTTTCAAGTCCATTTGAAATCATTTTATCCTCTACCCCTTTTCTATAATGGAACCCTGGGTCTTCATTATCATTCAGGGCATAATATAGAATAATTAAGCCAGGTGACTTGGATGCAAATTCTGACTCCACCATGTATCAGCTCTGTGACTTTGGGCTAGTTGCTGAACCTCTTTGGGCTACATAATATATATAGGATATATAGGACATTATATAGGATAATATTGTATATCTTAGATGATATACAGTATTATGCAGAAGGATAAAGGGGCTACCCTGGTAGCTTAGCTGGTAAAGAATCCACCTGCAATGCAAGAGACCCCGGTTCCATTCCTGGGTCAAAAAGATCCCATGGAGAAGGGATAGGCTACCCACTCCAGTATTCTTGGGCTTCCCTGGCAGCTCAGCTGGTAAAGAATCTGCCTGCAATGTGGGAGACATGGGTTCGATCCCTGGGTTGGGAAGATACGAAGGATAACAATATTACCTCCTGAACAAGTAATGATTTAGTGAGTACAAAAATACATATAGAATATTTCCTGGCACATAGCAAGTACTGATTATAAGTATTATTATTGCCTATATAAACTAGAGTGCAGGTTTACTCATATATTAACAACATTTGCTGGGCACCTACAATGTGCTTGACACTGAGTTAAACCCTATGGAGGCAAATATGGAAGAACTAATTTGATCTTTGTCTGCAAGTCACTCATAGTCTATAAAAACCAAAAATCTAATTTGGTGTTACAAGTTCAGTGAGGCACATAAAACCACAATGAAATATTACCTTCCACCTGAAAGGAGATAGCTATCATCAAAAAGACAAGTGATAAATGCTAGTGTGAATGTGGAGAAAAAGGAAAACTTGTGCACTCTTGGTGGGACTATAAATTGGCACAGCCACTGTGGAAAATGGTATGGAAGACCCTCAGAAAATTAAACAGCCATGAGACTTTCCTGGCAGTCCAGTGGTTATGACTCTGTGCTTCAAGAAGCACAGGCTCAAGGCTTTCTACCCTCCTTTTTTTCTCTTCCAGTTTTATTGGGATGTTATTGACATGCAGCACTGTATAAGTTTAAGCATTTGACTCACATACATCAGGAAATGATGACCACAATAAGTTCAGTGAACAGCCATCATCTGATACAGATGCAGTATTTAAAAAACAGGAAAAATTTTCCTGTGTGATGAGAACTCTTAGGATTTACTCTCATAATGATTTCATATATAACATAGAGCAGTGTTAGTTATATTTATCATGTTGTACATTACATCCCTAATACTTATTTATCTTACAACTAGAAGTCTGTACCTTGACTACCTTCATCCAGTTCCCCTTCCCCTCACCTCCTGCCTCTGAAAACCTTATCTGATCACTTTTGTCTATGAATTCATTTGTTTGATTTTGAAGCATAACTGACCTACAACATTATGTTAGTTCCTGGAAGGGTAATGAACCTTAAACGAGGAAGCAGTGCTTCCAAGGTGGGTTTGGAAGGAGACCACCTGTTCACAGGAGCCTCTGGCTCCCAGAAATAACCATCATTGCCTTTACTCTTTGAGGTCTTTTGAAAGTCAGTGAGAAGTGAGTTTCCCTGCTCATGGTGGAGAATTTTCTTTGGAGTGGGTTTCCTGGAAGCAAGTTTGGAAGTATCCTATTGAGAACTTTGCACACATACTCTGGCCTTTGATTTCGGTGCAAAAGGCCAGATTTCCTGGAGATGGGAGGGTAATTTTAAACAGCCTTCAAAAAGCCATTATGGAGTCTGCCCTAAATGTTAGGTTGGCCCCCATCATTATGCCTCTCAGCTGTGTGTTCCACTGTAATTATCAGCCCTCTTGCAGCTCCCAACCTCACAAAGGGCC
This sequence comes from Bos indicus x Bos taurus, assembly GCF_003369695.1. Taxonomy (NCBI): domain Eukaryota; kingdom Metazoa; phylum Chordata; class Mammalia; order Artiodactyla; family Bovidae; genus Bos; species Bos indicus x Bos taurus. The sequence goes on along the minus strand of NC_040100.1, from coordinate 30,308,493 downwards.
CCTTTGAAGCTGCCCAAGGCACAGACTGGGTCTGTCAACTTCTTGCTTCTCCACGCCCAAGATGAAATGAGAGGTGGACAGAGTGGACTCTTCAGAAGGAGGTTAGATAATCAGAGGCCATCTGTGACCCTGCTCCAAGGCAGCCCACAAATGTCCCTTGTCTGTCTTCCCTGCTCATGACTCCTTGAAGGCTCCAGCTGTTGAACCAGAGTCACTTCTGAGGTTACCTACTGAGACTATCTCAGCATCACAGAATAGGAGAAGAGAAAGAAACTAGCATCATCCTTCAGCGTGGTCACTGAAGCTTCTAGTAGGAGAGCCTTTTGGAGCTTTTCCAGATGGTACTTCATGTTTAACAAACTGGTGGTTAAGTCGGTAAAGAATCTGCCTGCAGTGCAGGAGACCAACTGCAGTGTAGGAAAGCTGGGTTCAAGCCCTGGGTTGGGAAGATCCCCTGGAGAAGGAATTGGCAAACCACTCCATACTGGAGTGGAAATCCCTTGGACAGGGGAGCCTGGAGGGCTGCAGTCCATGGAGTAGCAAGAGTCAGACATGATTCAGCAACTAAACACCACTACCTCATGGTGCTTAAGGCTGATGAGTGAAATTCGTTGGCACCCATCACGGACCCAGATGATAGGAATGTAAGTCTATCTGTTATGGAAGGCTGTTTGATGCCTATGTATCAAGGGTTTGAAGAATATGTATGGTTTTGGGGAATTCCTCATGGTCCAGTGGTTAGGACTCTGAGCTTTCACTGCTGAGGGTCTGGGTTCAATCCCGGGTCAGGGAACTGAGATCACATAAGAGCCATGCCGTGCAGCCAAAAAAAAGGATATGTATTATTTCAACCAGTACTTCCACTTCCATTCTAATCAGTCTGAAATCCAGACAACTTTATCAAAAAAGGCATTCATTACTATGAAACACTGGACGCAAACTCAAACAGTCAATATGTAGAATTGGTAGGTGTTTTTGCTGAATTCCTCAATGAAATATTGAAGTCATGTAAAATTAAGTTTACAAAGAATTTATAATTCACCTGGGAAAATGCTTCTGTCCTAATGATTCATTAAAAAAAGAACCAGCATATAAAATTGAATATATGGTATGATCTCAAGTTAAAATTTAAAAAATGTAAAGACAGCAAGGAATTAACCACAATGTTCAAGGTGGTTACTTCTGAGCTATAGGATGATGGGTGATTTTAATTATTCTTTTTGAATTTTTTGTCATTGTGTGAATTTCCTTCAAGCATATATTTCTTTTATGCATTAAAAATATGTACTTTAAAAATCTAATCTTTCAGTTCAGTTCACTTCAGTCACTCAGTCGTGTCCGACTCTTTGTGACCCCATGGATCACATCATGCCAGGCCTCCCTGTCCATCACCAACTCCTGGAGTTCACCCAGACTCACATCCATTGAGTCAGTGATGCCATCCAGCCATCTCATCCTCTGTCGTCCCCTTCTCCTCCTGCCCCCAGTCCCTCCCAGCATCAGAGTCTTTTCCAATGAGTCAACTCTTCGCATGAGGTGGCCAAAGTACTGGAGTTTCAGCTTTAGCATCATTCCTTCCAAAGAAATCCCAGGGCTGATCTCCTTCAGAATGGACTGGTTGGATCTCCTTGCAGTCCAAGGGACTCTCAAGAGTCTTCTCCAACACCACAGTTCAAAAGCATCAATTCTTTGGTGCTCAGCCTTGTTCATAGTCCAACTCTCACATCCATTCATGACCCACAGGAAAAACCATAGCCTTGACTAGACAAACCTTTGTTGGCAAAGTAATGTCTCTGCTTTTGAATATGCTATCTAGGTTTGTCATAACTTTCCTTCCAAGGAGTGTCTTTTAATTTCATGGCTGCACTCACCATCTGCAGTGATTTTGGAGCCCCCAAAAATAAAGTCTGACACTGTTTCCACTGTTTCCCCATCTATTTCCCATGAAGTGGTGGGACCAGATGCCATGATCTTTGTTTTCTGAATGTTGAGCTTTAAGCCAACTTTTTCACTCTCCACTTTCACTTTCATCAAGAGGCTTTTGAGTTCCTCTTCACTTTCTGCCATAAGGGTGGTGTCATCTGCATATCTGAGGTTATTGATATTTCTCCTGGCAATCTTGATTCCAGCTTGTGCTTCTTCCAGTCCAGCGTTTCTCATGATGTACTCTGCATATAAGTTAAATAAGCAGGGTGACAATATACAGCCTGACGTCCTCCTTTTCCTATTTGGAACCAGTCTGTTATTCCATGTCCAGTTCTAACTGTTGCTTCCTGACCTGCATACAGATTTCTCAAGGGGCAGATCAGGTGGTCTGGTATTCCCATCTCTTTCAGAATTTTCCACGGTCTATTGGGATCCACACAGTCAAAGGCTTTGGCATAGTCAATAAAGCAGAAATCTTTGGTGATTAACAAAAAGGCAGAACAGTGATTTCCTGAGGGTGGAGTAGGCAGAGAGGGAGCTATTGGTTGGAAAGGGACATGAGGGAAATTTCTCGAGTGATGGAAATGTTCCGTATCTTGATCTGGTGGTTATATGGGTGTATAGGCTTGTGTTTGCTTTGTCACTCAGTCGTGTCTGACTCTTTTTGACCCCATGGACTATAGCCCGCCAGGTGTATAGAGGTACAAATTCATTGGGCTGTGCCATCAATGGGGTACAGTAAGAGAAGACTTTTGAGAATCCCTTAGACTACAAGGAGATCAAACCAGTCAATGCTAAAGGAAATCAACACTGAATATTCATTGGAAGTACTGATGCTGAAGCTGAAGCTCCAATACTTTGGCCACCTGATGTGAAGAATTGACTCATTGGAAAATACCCTGAAGCTGGGAAAGATTGAGGGCAGAAGAAGAAGAGGGTGACAGAGGATGATGTTTGGATGGCATCACTGACTCAACGGACATGAGTTTGAGCAAGCTCTGGGAGATGGTGAAGGACGGGGAAGCCTGGTGTGCTGCAGTCCATGGGGTTGTGAAGAGTCGGACATGACTTAGCAACTGAACAACAACAAATCAATGTGTGTGTTCTCTGCTGTATGGAATTTTCACCTCAATTTGAAAACACTGCATATTGACCCTTGCATCCCCTTATGTGCAGTCCCCACATGTTTTTCTCCTATGATATTTTTGGCCAGCCCTGATTTCCATGTTCCCATCACTCCCACTGAGTTGCTCCCAACCCCAAATCCTACTCCCACATTCTGGGAAGACTACATTATACTCTTTCCTAACAAAGCTAGTTCTCCAAAGACAATTACTTTTAACCCATATTCCACCCCTCACTTGCTGAGTGGCCTCAAGTAAGTAATTTATCCTTTAGTTTTTTCATCTTCAGGGTTGAGGGCAGGGAGGTAGTACCTCATGGAGTTATATTGTGTAGATTAGGAAATATATATACAAGGACTTCCCTGGCAATCCAATGGTTAAGACTCCATGCTTCCACTGCAAGGGGCACAGGTTCGATACCTGGTTGTGGAACTAATAATCCATATGCCATGTGGTATGGCAAAAAAAAAAAAAAGGAAATACACATACAAAGTGCTTTCCCACAGGGTCTAAGACAAGTAAGTAAGAAGTAGAAGTGAATAATATTCTTCATCTTGAATCTTGCCCAGATCCACCCTAACCCTGCCCATTCTTCAAAACATATCTAGAAGCTACTCATGACCACTCCAGCTTTCATGGATCTCCTAATTTTTATTGTTCATCTTATCCCCTTAACCACATACTGCCCTAGAGAACATGCTTCCCTTTCATGGCAAAGAGAGATGAGATTTATTGGTCACCTACTATATGCCAGACACAGTTGCAAACTTCGTTTACACTATCTCTAGTCATTTTAAAATAATTCTCTGAGGTGGGAGTTATTATCACCATTTTACAGATGGGTAAACTGAGACCCAGAGGGACTATGTAATTTGTTTAAAGTCACCCAGCTGGATTTGAACCCAGCTTGGCTTGAGATGAAAATCTGTGCTGTTTCTTCTTTAATGTGTACTAGTTGTTGAACATTTCTTGAAGGTCTGATATTAGCTGCAGCAAAAGACATGAATTCATTAATTAATTCATGCATGCATGCATGCTTTCTTGCATTCAGTCAACAAATGTCTGTGAAGCATCTAACAGATGCTATCAGGATCCCCTCTTAGGTCTTATCAATATGGTATACACAACACAACTCTTAGTGCTGTCATCTACAAGTCTTTACTTAAACATTTCCTCTGGCCACCAGAGCCCGCTCTGCCCAGGAACTTGGCAGGATGACAGAGCTGAAGACTTCCCAATCCCTGGAAAGAGCCCTCAATGACTGATGGGAGCTAATATGTAATTACCTCAGCTCCACCACCCCTGAGGTGTGACAACTCTGAATGTGTGTCTACACTGGCTCCTAGAGTCCCAAGGAGCATACTCCAGTTACCCCAGTGGTAACTCACTCTGACACACGCACTATAGACGGAAAGTTTGTGTCCCCCCAAATTCATATGTTAAAACTTAATATCCAATGTGATGGTGTTTAGGACTTTAGGAAGGGATTAGGTCATGTGGGTGGAGCCTTTATGAATGGGATGAGTGTTCTTATACCAGAGACCCCCAGAGAGCTCACTTCCCCTGCTTCCATGAAAAAACACAAGGAGTATTTGGCCATCTGCAATCTGAAAGAGAGCTCCTGCTCAACCCTGACCCTGCTGGCACCCTGATCTCAGACCTCCTGCCTCCAGAACATTCAGAAATAAATTTCTGATATATATAATCCACTCAGAATGGTACCTTGTATCACAGACTTTTATTGACTCTCTTCCTTTCCTTGTCTCACTCTCATCCCCTGACTGCACTTTCTTCACCTCTCAAATAAACCATTTGCAAGACTTCCCCGGTGGTCTAGAGGTTAAGAATCCACCTGCCAATGCATGGGACATGGACTCGATCCCTGATCCTGGAAGATTTCCCGTACTAAGCTACTAAGCTCCTCTGTCACAACCACTGAAGCCCGTGTGCCTAGAGCCCAAGCTCCACCACAAGAGGAGGCACTGCAATGAGAAACCCACACACTGGCAACTAAAGAGGAGCCCCCACTTGCTACAATTAGAGAAAGCCTGTGTGCAGCAACAAGGACCCAGCATAACCAAAAATAAATAAATAAAACCATTTGCACTTGACTCCTTGCCTCAGCATCTGCTGTGGGAGGAAACCAAGCAAAGATGAGCAGAAACATCTATCACGTACCTGGCTTTATGCAGATTGCACCCTAGATGGGGAAACCAGCCATAAAAACAAACAGTAAATAAAAGATAATTATAGATGGTGAAAATTACTGAATAAGAACGAAGATGATATGATGGAGAATAACTTGGATGGAGGAACTCTTTCAGAGGTAATCATGCTCAGACAGGCAGGCTTTCCTGGTGGCTCAGATGGTAAAGAATCTGTCTGCAATGCAGGAAACCCAGGTTCGATCCCTGGGTCAAAAAGATCCCCTGGAGAAGGGAATGGCAACCCACTCCAGTATTCTTGCCTGGGAAATCCCAAGGACAGAGGAGACTGGTGGGCTACAGTCTATGGGGTCACAAAGAGTTGGATATGACTGAGCAATTAACACACACACACACATGCTCAGACAGGATCTCCAGGGAAAGCAACCTTCACATGAGACCTGGAGAACAAAAAAACCAGCCACACAGAGGCAAGAGTGAGAGAAGTTAGCAGGATGGGGCCACCAGGGACAAAGGTCCCCTAGGTGGGAATGTGTTGCATATTTATGAACTCAAAGGACAACAACTGGGCTGTAATAAGAGTGACTAAAGAACATGGCGGAGAAGGCAATGGCACCCCACTCCAGTACTCTTGCCTAGAAAATCCCATGGATGGAGGAGCCTGGTAGGCTGCAGTCCATGGGTTCGCGAAGAATCGGACATGATTGAGCGACTTCACTTTGACTTTTCACTTTCATGCATTGGAGAAGGAAATGGCAACCCACTCCAGTGTTCTTGCCTGGAGAATCCCAGGGACGGGGGAGCCTGGTGGGCTGCTGTCTATGGGGTCACACAGAGTCGGACACGACTGAAACGACTTAGCAGCAGCAGCAGCAGCAGCAGCAGCAGCAGCAGCAGCAGCAAAGAACATGGAGATGCTGGCACGTGACAGAGACTTATAGGGACTTAGGATCACATCAAGGAGTTTGGAACCAGGCTTTCCTGGAGGCTCAGTGGTAAAGAATCCACCTGACAATGCAAGAGACACGGCTTCGATCCCTTATCTGGGAGGATCCCACATGCCACGGAGCAACTCAGCTCATGCGCTGCAACTATTGAGCCTGTGCTTCAGAGCCAGGGAACTGAAACTACTGAAGCCCAGATGCCCTAGAGCCCATGCTCTGAAACAAGAGAAGCCACCTCAATGAGAAGCCCATGGACTGCAACTAGAGAGTAGCCCCTGCTCATTGCCACTAGAGAAAAGCCTGTTCAACAATGAAGACCCAGAGCCAAAATATATGTAATAAATAAAATTATATATATATATACGAAAGGAACTCTGGAACCATGGGAAGACACTGACGTTGTTTAAAGAAGGCCTTTGAAATTGACCTCAACGTGGTGGAGGTTACTGTCTCCATCTTTGGATGTAAATTCATTCACCTGGCTTCAGGCAGGTGGGGGAGAAGGAGAAGGGTGCCAGGAGGCTGCTTCTGCAAAGAAGTATGTCAGGAGAAGCTGAAGGGACCTTTTGTTTCATCAAGCTAGCTCTCCCTTGATCCCCCAACACCTGTAATTCTGCACGTCACTGGGAAATAGGTATACTGCAGCTCTGTGACAGCCTTCTCCAGTGTCTATGGCAACCTGGGGCTGGGGCCATTTTTCCTTACTCAGAAGAATGGGCTGGCTTCCTGAAGATAAGTAGAGCCCCACTGTTGCTCTCAACTTTACAGAGGTAGCGTGCACAGGAGTAATAAAGCTCTGGCCAAATCCTGCTAACGATCTTACGTGAAATAGCATGAATTAAAGAAAGTCTTTGTCTCAAGTTTAATTATAGATGCTTCAGAAGGAGAAAGCAAGAAAGAGCCTCAAACTGGGGCCTTACTTCATATCCCAGCCATTATTTCTGGTGTTTCTGTGTGTGTGTGGCCGGAATCTATTGTCTAACGACTACAAAAAGAGCTGGCTTCCAGGTCTGTGAATTAGAAGCACTTAACTGTGTTCCTGAGAGGAACAAAAGGGCTAAACAAAGCAGGTGGGTGGAGAAAGGAGTATTATTTGACAACAAAATTCTCTTAACTTACAGATCAGGTAGGCGTGCAGTTCTTTCTCCTCTTCCTAACCGAGGGACAAGGTTATCTTTCCAAAAGAAGGCAGATCACATTCAACAATATAAAAACCTTCTGTGGCTTCTGGTAGATGGGTACAATAGAAACCCTCTGCACTTCAGCACAACCTTTCAACCTCAGCATTCACGATTCATCTTTTACTTTGCCTGATGATTACTGCCAGTTCCTCCAAAGTGCCAAGCCCTAATCAAGCCTCTGAGCTTTCTGGTAGAATGCATGCTCCAATAAAAATTTTTAAAAATGCATAATAGACATTTTTAATGGATCCAAGATTAATACATGTATTCATAGAATAATTTCTGATTTTCTTGGGCAAGAAGAAAGCCTGTGCTTGAAAGATTTCAATAAATTATCAGATTCATTTTTGCAATCCCATAAAAAAAAAGTTTGGCTCAGGAATCTCCTCCATCACAAAGCTGTCCAAGCCTTCCCAAGTGAGATGGTTTTTCTCGCCCTTGCAAGCTGTGTACACCCCAACTCCCACATAGCAGAGTTTGGGACTGGGGTAGATGGATTGTAATAATGACCCCAGTAAATGACCTGCCTATATCCACACCCTTTGCTTGTCATTCTGTAGTTCCCTGGCTCAGATGTGTGATTTGTTTTGGAAGATGAGATTTAGAAATGGAGTATTTCCTGCCATATCAATAAATAAGGATGTCACTTAGAGTCATCAGCAATTTCAGCCTCTGGGGCACTCAGGAAGGAGAATACTTTCAGGGATCCTGCAGCCATTCCCTCCCTTGAGGAACTCAGGATGTAAAAGAAGAACAAAAACAGACCTCAGGATACTAGCCCCAGGATAGTTGAGGTGCATATGAAAGGAATCTTTTCAGTGAACCCAGACTCTTGCATCTTCCCATACACCTAAAAAGAGATAAATTCTTAATTTGGGATATCTAGTTTTCTTTAATTTACAATAATTTCTTGATGTTCAGGCTACTGGCCTTTGTTGTAAAATTTCTGAATAACCTGGCTCATCCTCTTGCCTCTCAGGGCTACTTGAAATGCTGTCTCCTGGGCTTGAAGTCCTAAGAATTTCTGCCAAATAAAACATAACTCTCAACTTCCAGGTTGTGAATGTTTTTTAAGTCGACAAGATCACAGCAAAGTTCGTGCCACCAGAGGCTAGGAAGAACGTGTGTGTCCGACTCTTGCGACCCCATGGACGGTAGCCTGCCAGGCCCCTCTGTCCATGGGATTCTCCAGGCAAGAATACTGGAATTTACTCACTCTCAGATCCTTGCTGTCACCATGAGAATAAGCCTGGGCTACCCTGTTGGAGGATGAGAGGCACATGGAGCAGAGCAAAGACATCCTATACCAGCCAGCCCCTGGCCAACTCTCCAGTTGCCTGAAGATGCATTAAAGGTCCTGCCCACTCCCCACCCTAAAACTGGCAAAACTAACTAGATTCTCCATAGATTTGTAAACAATAATATCACATTGGCCAAAAAGTTCATTCCAACTTTTCCATGCCACCTTATGGAAAAACGCAAATAAACTTCTTGGTCAACCCAATAAATGGTTGTGTTCATGCTTATAAGTCATGTCTGACTCTGCATGGATCATAGCCTACCAGGCTCCTCTGTCCATGGGATTTTCCAGGCAAGAATACTGGAGTGGGTTGTTATGCCCTCCTCTGGGGATCTTCCTGACCCAGGGATTGAACTTGAGTTTCCTCCATCTCCTGCATTGGCAGGCAGATTCTTTACAGTTGAGCCACCAGGAAAACCCCAACAAATGGTTAAGCCACTGCATTTTATGCCAGTTGCTACATAATACAAGGGCCCATGAAGGGGAAGATTTTGGTCTGGTTGGTGGTCCAGCTTTGTGAAAAACCAAAGCTTACCTCACTCTTATCAAGAGAAAAGAGGCAAGAAGAAGAGGAGTCCACTGCCTTTAGCATAATAACTCTTTCCAACAGAGTAGGTTTGCCCAGTTTATGTTATAATCCCCTCATCTCATAAATGAAATAAAGATCTCCACTCTTCAAGGGGCACTAGTGAGGTAATGAGATGATGTCTGTACCATTTGATCTTTTTGAGAGGATCAAACGTCTTCTTTTGTCTTCTTTGGACTTGTAAGAAACTAAGAGGGAAAGGGAACGGCTCCCCCTGCAGGACATACTTGACCAACCATGCACAGCTGTAAAAGGTTAAAGTTTTCAGAACCACTGCACACCCTCTTTCACTGTGTTTGCTTGCTTCCTTTTGGAATTGAAGGAGAAACTATGTCAATTAAACCTCTAAGAAGAGAATGGAGGGGAGAGATTCAGGCAGAAGGAAAAAAAGACTTGGAGAGGCTGGCAGAATCTGAGAGGGGTAACTGAACAGCACCCTATGGGGTCTTCCCGGGCCAAACCATCTCCCATGTCCTCTGCTCCTCTCTGAAGTACCTAGGTAACAGTATTTAATGCACATTTCCTGAGTTGTTTTGCAGTTGTAAAATTCCTCCCCCTTTTCAACAAATGAAATATGTTTAACTGTTTGACAACCATGAGCACAGAGCCCCAGGCCTCCTGGAGCCCAGGGATTGATAATGTTAACCCTGTGACATCACCCTGCTACCTCACCATCAGCCAATCAGAGGCTTGTGCAAAAGCTGATCACAGACCCTGTCATCCTCACCTGGCTTTTAAAAATGCTTTGCTGAAACCCTTCCAGGAACTCAGGGATTTTTTAAGGCATGAGCAACCTGTCTTTTGGCATGACCCTGCAATAAGCTGTTCTATGTTTCAGATTCCATCATTTCAGTCTGTTTGGCCTCACTGGGCATTGAGTACCTGAACTTGCATTAATCAAGGTATCTTTGGAAGGGATTTTGTCTTCACCGACACCGTTTCATTTTCCTACCCAGACTCACACTCATGCATCCTCTAAATCAAAATATGCATAGAAATGAATGAAAATGAAAACACAACAACCCAAAACCTATGGGACACTGTAAAAGCAGTGCTAAGGGGAAGGTTCATAGCAATACAGGCTTACCTCAAGAAACAAGAAAAAAGGCAAACAAATAACCTAACTCTACACCTAAAGCAATTTGAAAAGGAATAAATGAAGAGCCCCAGGGTTAGTACAAGGAAAGAAATCTTAAAAATTAGGGCAGAAGTAAATGTAAAAGAAACAAAAGAGACCATAGCAAAAATCAACAAAGCCAAAAGCTGGTTCTTTGAGAAGATAAATAAAATTGACAAACCATTAACCAGACTCATCAAGAAAAAAAGGGAGAAACATCAAATCAACAAAATTAGAAATGATAATGGAGAGATCCCAACAGACAACACAGAAATACAAAGGATCATAAGAGACTATTATCAGCAGCTATATGCAAATAAAACGGACAATTTGGAAGAAATGGACAAATTCTTAGAAAAGTACAACTTTCCAAAACTGAACCAGGAAGAAATAGAAAATCTTAACAGACCTGTCACAAGCATGGAAATTGAAACTGTAATAAGTAATCTTCCAACAAACAAAAGCCTACGACCAGACGGCTTCACAGCTGAATTCTACCAAAAATTTAGAGAAGAGCTAACACCTATCCTACTCAAACTCTTCCAGAAAATTGCAGAGGAAGGTAAACTTCCAAACTCATTCTATGAGGCCACCATCACCCTAATACCAAAACCTGACAAAGATCCCACAAAAAAAGAAAACTACAGGCTAATATCACTCATTAACATAGATGCAAAAATCCTTAACAAAATTCTAGCAAACAGAATCCAACAACATAGTAAAAAGATCATACATCATGACCAAGTGGGCTTTATCCCAGGGATGCAAGGGTTCTTCAATATCCACAAATCAATCAATGTAACACACCAAATTAACAAATTGAAAGATGAAAACCATATGATTAACTCAGTAGATGTAGAGAAAGCCTTTGAGAAAATTCAACATCCATTTATGATAAAAACCCTCCAGAAAGCAGAAATAGAAGGAACATACCTCAACATACTAAAAGCTATATATGATAAACCCACAGCAAACATTATCCTCAATGGTGAAAAATTGAAAGCATTTCCCCTAAAGTCAAGAACAAGACAAGGGTGCCCACTTTCACCCTTACTATTCAACATAGTTTTGGAAGTTTTGGCCACAGCAATCAGAGCAGAAAAAGAAATAAAAGGAATCCAGATTGAAAAAGAAGAAGTAAAACTCTCACTGTTTGCAGATGACATGATCCTCTACATAGAAAACCCTAAAGACTCCACCAGAAAATTACTAGAGCTAATCAATGAATATAGTAAAGTTGCAGGATATAAAATTAACACACAGAAATCCCTTGCTTTCCTACACACTAACAATGAGAAAACAGAAAGAGAAATTAAGGAAACAATTCCATTCACCATTGCAATGAAAAGAATAAAATACTTAGGAATATATATACCTAAAGAAACAAAAGACCTATATATATAAAACTATAAAACACTGGTGAAAGAAATCAGAGGACACAAATAGATGGAGAAATATACATGTTCATGGACTGGAAGAATCAATATAGTGAAAATGAGTATACTACCCAAAGCAATCTATAGATTCAATGCAATCCCTATCAAGCTACCAATGGTATTTTTCAGAGAACTAGAACAAATAATTTCACAATTTGTATGGAAATACAAAAAAACTCAAATAGCCAAAGCAATCTTGAGAAAGAAGAATGGAACTGGAGGAATCAACCTGCCTGACTTCAGGCTCTACTACAAAGCCACAGTCATCAAGACAGTATGGTACTGGCACAAAGACAGAAATATAGATCAATGGAACAAAATAGAAAGCCCAGAGATAAATCCATACACCTATGGACACCTTATCTTTGACAAAGAAGGCAAGAATATACAATGGAGAAAAGACAATCTCTTTAACAAGAGATGCTGGGAAAACTGGTCAACCACTTGTAAAAGAATGAAACTAGAACACTTTCTAACATCATACTCAAAAATAAACTCAAAATGGATTAAAGATCTAGATGTAAGACCAGAAATTATTAAACTCCTAGAGGAAAACATAGGCAAAACACTCTCCGACATAAACCACAGCAGGATCCTCTATGACCCACCTCCCAGAATATTGGAAATAAAAGCAAAAATAAACAAATGGGACCTAATTAAAATTAAAAGCTTCTGCACAACAAAGGAAACTATAAGCAAGGTGAAAAGACAGCCTTCAGGATGGGAGAAAATAATAGCAAACGAAGCAACAGACAAAGAATTAATCTCAAAAATACACAAGCAACTCCTGTAGCTCAATTCCAGAAAAATAAACCACCCAATCAAAAAGTGGGCCAAAGAATGAAATAGACATTTCTCCAAAGAAGACATACAGATGGCTAACAAACGCATGAAAAGATGCTCAACATCACTCATTATCAGAGAAATGCAAATCAAAACCACAATGAGGTACCATTTCACGCCAGTCATAATGGCTGCTATCCAAAAGTCTACAAGCAATAAGTGCTGGAGAGCGTGTGGAGAAAAGGGAACCCTCCTACACTGTTGGTGGGAATGCAAACTAGTACAGCCACTATGGAAAACAGTGTGGAGATTCCTTAAAAAACTGGAAACAGAACTGCCATACAACCCAGCAATCCCACTGCTGGGCATACACACTGAGGAAACCAGAACTGAAAGAGACACGTGTACCCAGTGTTCATCGCAGCACTGTTTATAATAGCCAGGACATGGAAGCAACCTAGATGTCCATCAGCAGATGAATGGATAAGAAAGCTGTGGTACATATACACAATGGAGTATTACTCAGCCATTAAAAAGAATACATTTGAATCAGTTCTAATGAGGTGGATGAAACTGGAGCCTATTATACAGAGTGATGTAAGTCAGAAAGGAAAACACCAATACAGTATACTAATGTATATATATGGAATTTAGAAAGATGGTAATGATAACCCTGTATGCGAGACAGCAAAAGAGACACAGATGTATAGAACAGTCTCTTGGACTCTGTGGGAGAGGGCGAGGGCCGGATGATATGGGAGAATGGCATTGAAACATGTAAATTATCATATGTGAAATGAATCGTCAGTCCAGGTTCGATGCATGATACAGGGTGCTCGGGGCTGGTGCACTGGGAGGACTCAGAGGGATGGGATGGGGACGGAGGTGGGAGGGGGGTTCAGGATGGGGAACACATGTACACACGTGGCGGATTCATGTCAATGTATGGCAAAACCAATACACTATTGTAAAGTAAAATAAATAAATAAAACTAAAAATAAATAAATAGGGCCTTGTATTAAACCTTGACTATTTTGGTCTTCTGAGAAAAGATTATTTTTTTTTAATAAAAATTCAGTGATCTGAAAAATAATAAAGTATTAAATATCATCATAGAAAATGTTTGATGATTGATTCTTGCATGCCAGGCATTTTACAAACTCAGTTAACTCTCACAGTAGCTCTAGATGTGGGTTGTCATCCTCGTTTTACAGAGGAGGAAGTAAAGAATCAGATTTACCCAAAGTCACACAGGTGGTAAGGATGGAATTGGGATTCAAATCCAGGCAGACTTGCTCCAATGCCTGCATGTATGCACAGTCTTGAAGAAAGAAGCCACACTGCACCTTGTAACCCAAGATGTAGCATTAGACCTTGGATGTGGATCAGTAGGGATGATCGGAAGGAAGAAGAAGTGCTTTTTCTGTATCCTACTTTGGACCTTCTTCCAATTTGGGGCTGCTACACGCATGGATATTTTGTTTGTTAAATTTATCTTATTGATGTATAGTTGGTTTACAACATTGTGTTAATTTCTCCTGTACAGAAAAGTGATTCAGTTATACATGTACATATATATATTCTTTTCCATTATGATTTATCACTGGATACTGAATATAGTTCCCCGGGCGATACAGTGGGACCTTGTTGTTTATCCCTTTTATATACAATGGTTTCCATCTGCTAACCCCTAACTTGCAGTCCATTCATCTCCCACCCTCCCAACCCCTTGGCAACCAGTCTGTTCTGTGTCTGTTTCTGTTTTGTAGTTAAGTTCATTTGTGTCGTATTTTAGGTTCCACATATAAGCGATATCACATGGTATTTGTCTTTCTCTTTCTGACTTACTTCACTTAGTATAATAATCTCTAGGTTCATCCATGTTGCTGCAAATGGGAATATTTCATTCTTTTCTTATGGCTGAGTAGTTTTCCACTGTGTACATGCACCACATCTTCTTTATCCGTTCATCTGTCACTGGACATTTAGATCATTTCCATGTGTTGGCTATTGTGAACAGTGCTGCTAGGAACATAGAACTGCGTGTATCTTTTTGAATTACAGTTGTGTCTGTATAATGCCTAGGAGTGAGGTTGCTGGATCATATGGAAACTCTAGTTTTAGTTTCTTGAGGAACCTCAATGCTGTTTTCTATAGTGACTGCACAAATTAACATTCCCATCAACAGCATTTGTTATTTGTGGATGTTTTAGTGATGGCTGTTCTGACTGGTGTGAGGTGATACCTCATTGTATCTGTAGTTCTGATCTGCATTTCTCCAGCAATTAGGGATGCTGAGTATCTTTTCATGTGCCTATTATTATCTGTATTAGTCTGTCCCTGGTTACTATAATATATACTTCCAGGCACATGGTTCTCTTTATTACAAAGGCATTTGCATGAAGGAAAGGAGTCTAAGAACCAGGCAATTTGGAATTTTTCCTATTTTGTTTTCACCCTAAGTAGGACACTCCCCTCCACTTGGTTGAATTCCAGGTATGTTCTTGGCCCACATCACTATTACTATCAGAGATATAACCAACCACCACTTTTTTATCTTATTGCCCGAGTTGTATTCTAACTCTACTATTTTAATCCATTCAGTTTCTGTACAGAATATCTCCAAATGCGTATAACCACATAATTATAGCTTTATAAACCATTTATTTAAGTTCATTTTATATACATAATTTAGTACACGATCCTCTTCAAAACAAAAGTTTCCCCTTCTAGTCATTCTCCTCCACCCCTATCTGTCTAAGTTTCTTATCTGCCAGTAAATATGAGAAGTCCATCTCTGCACTGACTCCAAGTCATTCTCTGCCAATTTATACACCCCCCATAAGGATGGATCTCTCATTTCCTACACAGACAGCAAAGTCAAAGTCCATTTTGTCCCCCGTTGGACTGATTTCAAGAGCAGCTTCAGTGTTTTGCATTCACCACAGATTTATGTGAAAATCAATAAAACAGAGTCAAAAGAAAGTGACACAAACTTGCACCTGGTGGATGAGAACAGTGAGGAGCGGTGCTCATTGTCATTGTCAACAGCCTGTGTTTAGGAAGCATTTGCCCAATCCCAGGGGAGTCGTAATAAACGTGTGGAAATTGATAATTATGTTCATTCAACCCTTGGGAAAATGCCTTCATGTGTTAAGATGTGAAAACATATAGCTAAGTGCCCAATTCTTTATTAACTCAGAGTGGAGTTTTTCCAGTTAAAGGCAGCAGTGTTGCATCTACAATTACCCCCTCAGCTTTTAAGTGGATCTAAATGGACAAATGAAACACAGCCTCCTATTCCCACAACAAAACGCTTCACTCTTCTGCTGGGAAAAAAAAAAAAAAGAAGAAGAACAAGAGTTGACTTCAAGCTAGACAATCTGTTGGTGGCTATGTGTTTCTCTGGTTTAAGCTGGAGAAACCTAAGCCCTGTAGATGGAAAGTTCAGAGATCCTTCTTAAGGCTTGGTATTGGGAAAAAATTCATTTAATTAATGAATAATGAGTGTCCACCTTGTGCTAGGCACTATTCTGGGAACTGGGAATAGATGGGTAAGAAAGGCAAGCATCATCCCTTATCCTATTGGCAGAGCTAGACACTAAAGAAGTGAATAAGAAAACCAGTAATTTCAGACATTTTAAGTTCTAAAAAGAAAATAAAATGGGATAAAGATCTGGCTGGTGACTCTTCTTCATCTGTTTCCTATGGATCTTAATGACTTATGGTTGGCCTTTCTCATTCTCTCTTCTGGAAGACGACCTCGGAGTCCCAGTTCCCCTTAGGTTGTGCCCTTGAACGTTCCTGTTTTCATCTTTAGTGC
The DNA here is from genome assembly GCF_003369695.1 of Bos indicus x Bos taurus. Taxonomy (NCBI): domain Eukaryota; kingdom Metazoa; phylum Chordata; class Mammalia; order Artiodactyla; family Bovidae; genus Bos; species Bos indicus x Bos taurus. The sequence goes on along the minus strand of NC_040100.1, from coordinate 30,292,108 downwards.
TATCCCCACTAGATAGTTAGATCACTTTTCCATCCTCCACCTTCTCCATGTCTCCAATTAATTGCTGACATCTGAGTCAGCTCCAGAATCACGTCTTCTTTACCGCTGTTTCCCTCACAGTGCCCAGCGCATTATTTGCACAGAGAAATGAATAAATGAATGATTCACTGGGGCAATTCTGAAATGCCAAGGTCTATTCTTTTTTGTGATTGAAATATAGTTGATGTACAATATTATATAAGTTGCTGCTGCTGCTAAGTTACAGGTGTATAATAGAGTGATTCACAGTTTTAAAGGTAATACTCCATTTAGTTATTATAAAATATTGGCTATATCCCCCATGTTCTACAATATATCTTTATGGTTTATTTTGTATCTAGTAGTTTTTACCTCTTACTTCCATATCCCTAAAATGGCCTTCCCCCTTCCTTCTCTCCACTGGTAATCACTAGCTTGTTCTCTATATATGCGAGTCTGCTTCTTTTTTGTTATATTCACTAGCTTGTTATATTTCACATATAAGGGGTATTATACAATATTTGTCTCTTTCCACCTGACGTTTCACTTAACAATAAATTCTCCAAGTGCATCCATATTGCTGAAAATGGCAAATTTTCATTCTTTTTAATGGCTAAGTAGTGTTCCATTGTGTGTGTGTGTGTGTGTGTGTACACATACATATATATACATACAGAGACCCCCATCTTCCTTAGCCATTCATCTGTTGAGGGACACTTAGATTGCTTCCATATCTTGTCAACTGTAATTGATGCTGCAATGAACCTTAGGGTACATCTATCCTTTCCAATTATTGTTGTTGTTTTTTTCATTCCAAGAGTGGAATTGCTGGGTCATATGGTAATTCTATTTGTAGTTTTTTGAGAAACCTTATACCATTTTCCACAGTGGCTGTACCAGTTTATATTCCCATGATCAATGTACAAGGGTTCCCTGTTTCCCACATCCTGGCCAAACTTTGTTATTTTTGCTGATAGCCATTCATCAAAGGTGATAGCCCACTGTGGTTTTGATTGGCCTTTCTCTGATGTTTAGTGATATTGAGCATATTTTCAAGTGCCTGTTGGCCATCTGAATTTCCTTTTAAGGGCACTGTGCAAGTGAAGAATTAACCCTACCCAAACAGGGGTCTGAATTTTGCTTTTGGCTAATGGTGTGCAATCCCTTGACCTTTGGAATGTCATGCCTGATAAGAATGTCCTTGTTTGCCCTGTATCTCTGGCCATCAGACAGTCTAGCAATGTGATTTATAAGTGAGGCTTTGGGTCATATAATATCAGTTCTACCTGTGAAGGAGCTGAAGACTAACAGTTAGCATTATGTTATCAGTTCTAACACCAGATGGGTTCTCGCCAAAGCAGTATATAATCGAGCCCCAATAAAAGCCCTAGAATTTCAGGTGAGTTTCCCTGGTTGGTGATACTTTGTACATACAGTCACCCGTTTATGCTGGGAAAGTCACACTATCCAGAACTTCATGGAGAAAGGACAATCCAAGCTCCAAATTTGCAACCTCTCCTGGACTCTGCCCGTGAGCTCCCTTTTAATCTGTGTCCTTTTTGTGCAATAAACTGTAACCACAAGTATAACAGCTTTCTGTGAGTTCCACGAAACCTTCCAGCAAATTACCAGAACTAAAAGTGCTTTGGGGGATCCTCTGAATCTACGATTGGAGTCAGAAGTGAGGGTGTCTTTTGGTGGATTTTGTTTATACAGTTGTCTCACACTGCATGTTGCCACATAAAAAGAAAGATCCTGTACATACTTACAGTTCATAGCCTAAGTTCTGAATGCCTCTGTTTGGCTGGTTCTCTATACAAGTATCAGCTCTGTATCGTCTTTCATCATTCCACCCCCCTTGTTCATTTTGTCCTTTGTATTTGACCTAGGACCATTTACCATCTATAATATTAAAGCCTCTTGAACAAGATTCTTTGTATTGGCTACTCACTGTGTTAACCATGTTCTGTGTGCTCAGTCATGTCCAACTCTTTGCAACCCCATGGACTGTAGTCCCACCAGGCTTCTCTATCCATGGAATTTTCTTGGCAAGAATACTGGAGTGAGTTGCCATTTCCTACTCCAGGGAATCTTCCTGACCCAGGGATTAAACCTGTGTCTTTTGCGTTTCCTGCATTGGCAGGCAGATTCTTTACCACTGCACTACCTGGGCTACTCAGCTACCAATAAACACAGTCCCCCAAACATTCTGTTGTCGCCCTTTATGCTTAGGACAGTCCCCAAACAGGAACTGAAGACCCAGGAAATCTACCTGAGAAATAAAAAGAAAATTGAAAGAAGTGATAGTTCTATTGTTAAGAAATATGAGTAGGGCCTCTCTAGGCAAGACTTTAGGAAGAATTCCTCACTTGTCATCTTTCTTCCTTCCTTTATGTCAAGGACAGTGTCTGACATGTCACTGAAAGCACAACCAATATTTGCAATATTTGTTCAATGCATGGATGAACTAACCTATTCTGAGTATGTCCCACATTCTTACACTACGCTGGGCACTGGGGATACTCTGATGGAGGGTATAGACATGTTCCAACATTTCTGGGGGGAGTGTTCAAGTGCTAGATACTTTTCATGTATCATCTCTAAAGCTCAAAACTAGTTTATAGCATATATATGTTGTCATTTCATTATTACTGTCTGACATTGGCTTTGGATAAGGTACAAATCATTGACCCTCTGTCTCTTCTATAAAGTGGGGATAATATTAATATTGCTAGCAATCACTTCATAATATTTAAATTGCTACTCAAGTTTTAGATATTATTATTATTTGTGAAGTTTTGGGTAATATTCAAAGATTTGGGTAATGCTCTTTTAACTTTAAAAGAACCAAGTGCTGATTGTTTTTGTTTGCTTTGAGGTTATAATGTATCTTTTAAAAAACCCATATATTAGAATCATCTCAAGAGGGAAACAAAAAAACTGTCCATTTCTAGGGGACTAAAAATATATTAAATTTAGGGACAGATCACAAGTGTTCCAACTTTGATGTACTTATTCTACGAGTGAACTCATTGAACAGGGGGACTCTGAAGGAAACTCAGAGAATAATAAGAATAACCTCATGGGGACACTTATTTTGTTATGGTTCATCTTCTCCTTCCACCAACTGTGGCTGCTTGGGGATCATGAGATATCATAAAAATGATGGAGTCTCTTTGACTGGAAGGATCTTAGACATTCTTAGCATGTGTCCATGCTTTATCAGTCAAGCACAGTTCTGGTCTTGGCATGCTTCAGGGAGAAATGATTTTACAGACTTTATACAGCAAATGTTACTCTCCCTCCCTCATTTCCACTCCTCTTCTCCCATGTTACCACACAGATGACAAGGGGAGCAGGGTACAAAGACAGCATAATCTAGGGAAACCAGATGAATTATTTTATAACCTTTACCTATGCCTGGAGATGTTCTAGCCTATAGTTTTTTTATTCTGTTTTTTTTTTTTTTTCAGGGCTTCCCTGGTGGCTCAGCTGATAAAGAATCCGCCTGCAATGCAGGAGACCTGGCTTTGATCCCTGGGTTGGGAAGATCCCCTGGAGAAGGGAAAGGCTACCCACTCCAGTATTCTGGCCTGGAGAATTCCATGGACTGTATAGTCCATGGGGGTCTCTAAAAGTCGGACATGACTGAATGATTTTCACTTCACTTATCTCCTTGGTTTTTGCAAATAAATCATAACCAGACTATTCGGTGTCTCAGATCATACATCAAAAATTGAAACCACTGGAGTTCATATAACAGATGAGGAAAGTTTACATCTCAGAGGAGAAGGAAGTGTGTTTTCCTCTTCAGCTTTTCCAGCCTGGCATTTGCTAATATTAGGCTGTTATTGATCCCCACATATCATGTCTGGAGACCTTAATGAAGATGTTCTAACGTAATTTAATCAGGAAAAAAGGGCAAAATAGACATTGTGCTGATACACAGCCATTAGAAGCTACTCTATCTTAAAATAATGGGTATGGAGAAAGAGACAAGTTTGCATGAATCCTGCAGTCCATGGGGTCACGAAGAGTTGGATACGACTGAGCGACTGAACTGAACTTAGATATCCTTATGTGTGTGTGCTAAGTTGCTTCAATCATGTCCAACTCTCTGTGACCATATGGATCACAGCACACCAGGCTCCTCTGTCCATAGGATTTTCCAGGCAAGAATAGGAGTGGGTTGCCATGCCCTCCTCCAGGAGATCTTCCTGACCCAGGTATTGAACTTCTGTTATGTTTCCTGCATTGGCAGGCATGATCTTTACCACTAACGCCACCTGGGAAGCCCAGATAACCTTATAGTCACTATCAATCTCTGTGTGTATTAATATGACCCCTAAAATACACATTTGAATAGTCATGGCAGTAATTGAGTGTCCAATGCATACTCGGCAAAACTAGATTAATACAAAATGCCAAGGGAGCGACAAAGCCCTACCCTCTTGGAGGTGGAGTCTATTGGTCCTTAAATATAATACACATAAACAGCCTCAAAATGAGTCAGCTGTATGTGTGCCTCGAGGAAAGGAATGGAATCATTGCTGCTGCTGCTGCTAAGTCGCCTCAGTCGTGTCCAACTCTGTGTGACCCCATAGATGGCAGCCCACCAGGCTCTGCTGTCCCTGGGATTCTCCAGGCAAGAACACTGGAGTGGGTTGCCATTTCCTTCTCCAATGCATGAAAGTGAAAAGTGAAAGTGAAGTCGCTCAGTCGTGTCTGACTCTTAGCAACCCCATGGACTGCAGCCTACCAGGCTCCTCCACCCATGGGATTTTCCAGGCAAGAGTACTGGAGTGGGTTGCCATTGCCTTCTCCGATGGAATCATTAGGGTCACAGTAATAATAATACAAAGACTTAGCATGTGTTGATGGTTTATGTGTGTTTGTAAACCTCACAACAAGTCTCCCTAATTCTATCATGTGCTGTGTACTTAGTCGCTAAGTCTTTTTTTTTTTTTTTAAGGCTGCGGGGGGGTAGGGGTCCCAGTCCTCGCTGCCCGCCGCTCCAAAGGAAATAAACCGGCGGCCACCGGGAGGCCGGCTAAGCAGGAGGCTCGGAGGGCGCCGGGCGCGGATGCGGAACGGCAGAGCGGCGGCGGCCACTACCCGGCGCCAGCCTTCTCTTGCTGCTGCCATGTTCGCTCGCCGGGCGGCCGGGGCCGGGCTCCGGGCTCCCGGCTCCCGCGGGCGCTTAGTCGCTAAGTCTTGTCTAACTCTTTGTGACCCCGTGGACTGTAGCCCACCAGGCTCCTCTGTCCATGGGGATCCTCCAGGCAAGAATACTGGAGTAGGTTGACATGCCCTCCTCCAGGGAATCTTCCCAACTCAGGCATTGAACCTAGGTCTCCCTCACTGCAGGCAGATTCTTTACCATCTGAGCCACCAGAGAAGCACAAGAATACTGGAATGGGTAGCCTATCCCTTCTGCAGGGGATCTTCCCAACCAAGGAATTGAACCAGGGTGTCCTGCATTGCAGGTGGATTCTTTGCCAGCTGAGCTACCAGGGAAGCCCAGTTCATGTATGTCCCATAATACAGATGAGAAAACTCAAGTTTAAAAGTTATGTAAGTAAATTTATCATTCATCTAACAAATTTTTATAAAATACATATTCCATGCCAGAAACCAAGCTAAGGACTTTATATTTGCTACCTTATTTACAATAAGATACAATAACTAGACTGGATTTTCCTGTTCCACTTATCCTATAAAAGCTTGCCACTCCTATTAAGAAATGAAGTCTGTGTCTCTTCCCCTTGCAGCTGAGTGGCTTTTGTGACTGTCAGAGCAATGGAGTCTATGTGACCTCCAAGGCTGCACAATGAGAGAAGCATCTCTCTCTGGCTATCTCTATTGAGAGAGTCACTCTTGAACCCAACCACCATGCTGTGAAGAAACCCAGGACACATGAAGATGCCTCCACGGGGACAGACTGAGGTCCCCAGAGTCCTCAGGTGACCTTCCTGCCAGAAGCCTGCCCTGACTGGAAAACTGTGATGGTGGCCCATCTTGGAGGCAGATTCTCAGCTCACAGGGGAGTAGCCACAGCTCAGGCTGAGTAGAGCAGAGAGATTTCCCTACTGAGCTTGGCCCAGACTGTAAACACACAGCAAAATGCATTTTGTTTTAAGCCTCTTATGATTGGTTAATTGTATGTGTCAACTTGACTGGGCTAAGGGATTTCCAAATAGCTGGTAAAACATGTCTGGGCATGTCTGTGTTTCTGGAAGAGATTAACACTGAATTGACAGACTGAATAAACACGATCATTCTCATCTGTGAAAGTGGGTATCATTCAATTTGTCGAGGGCTCAAATAGAATGAAAAGACAGACAAAAGATGAATTTGTTCTTTCTGCTTGAGCTGTGATATCCATCTTCTCCCACCCCTGGACTCTGGTGTTCCTGGTTCCTGGGCCTATGGACTCAGACTAAATTATACCATTAGCTTTCCTGGGCTCCAGCTCCCAGGACTTCTTGGCTTCTCTAACTGCATGAATCAGTCTCTCACAAGATACCTCTCTGTCTCCGTGTATGTATATCCGATTGGTTCTGTTTATCTGGAGAAAGCTGAAGGACACCCCTCTGTATTGGCATAGTCTGTCATGCAGCAATTGATAACCAGAACAAATGCTGAGATGACTGTTAACTTTAATCCCCATTTTCCAGATGAGAAACACCTGACCGGCTATAGTCCATGGGGTCACAAAGAGCTGGACACGACTGAGCACACATACACACAAAATAACCTTAGCAAAGTTATGTAAACTTACCTAAGATCACAAAACTACAAGTGGTAACCCTATAAGTATAGCCCTGACTGCAAGGAAATCAAACCAGTCAACCATAAAGGAAATCAACCCTGAATATATTTATCTGAAGGACTGATGCTGAAGCTGAAGCTCCAATACTTTGACAACTGGATATGAAGAGCTGACTCTTTGGAAAAGCCCCTGATACTGGGAAATATTGAGGGCAGGTGGAGAAGGGGGCAACAGAGGAGGAGATGGTTGGATGGCATCAGCGAATGCAGGGGGCTCAGGTTCGATCCCTGATTGGGAAACTAAAATCCCACATGCTATGTCGCAAGGTCAAAAAATTAAAAAAAAATTTTTTTAAAGAAATGAAGTAACTAGTTGAAAGTCATAGAGTTAATTAGGGACAGTGCCAGGATTGAACCCAGACAGTTGGGCTCTGGAGGTTTATTAGTCATCTACTGAGGTATGATGAATGACCCCAAAGTTTAGTGACTTAAACCCACAATGTTTTGGACTTCCCTGGTGGCTGATTCCTGGTTTGGGAGAATCCCACATGTTGCAGAGCAACTAAGCCTATGCACAACTACTGAGCCTGTGCTCTAGAGCCCAGGAGCTGCAACTGCTAAGGTCTGTGACCCTAGAGCTCTTGCTACACAATGAGAGATGCCACTGCAATGAGAAACCTGTGCACCACAACTAAAGAATAGCCCCTGTAGTCTCCACAACTAGAGAAAAGCCCATGCAGCAACAAAGACTCAGCACAGCCAAAAATAAAGAAACAAACAATTCTTAAAAAGAAGAAGAAACAAAAAAACTCCACAATGTTTTATACTTATAAATTCTGTGAGTCAGAGATTCAGGTGTGGCTAAGCTCAGGGTCTCTGATGCACATGTAGTCAAGATGTTGGTTGGGACCGAAACTTTCTGAAAACTTGACTGGCACTGCAGTATCCAATTATTAGATCTTGCTCTTGTTGGCTGTCATCCTCGGGCTGCTTGAGTATCCTCACAAGATGGCAGCTGGCTTCCTCCAGAGTGGGTGAGTCAAGAAGGAAGCAAGGCAGGTAGGGGCAGCAAAGATCTAGCCTCATAAGTCATATTCCATTAGTCTTGTGGCATGCTATTTTCTGGAAGCAAGTCACCAAATTTGGTCTGCATTCAAGGTGTAGGGAATTAGACAGCACATTCTGAAGAAGAGGCGTGTCAAAGAATCTGTGAACATAGCTCTAAGCCACCACAAGAGATAAGAAGACAAGGCCACAGAAATGCAGAGAGACAAGTGCCTGACTCAATTCAGAGGGTTTTTAACCCTTAATTTCTGTCTTCAAAAAATGAATAAAATTAAATCACTTGTTTAATACAATTAAACATGAAGAAGGATGGAAAAGTAATTCAGATAAAAGAAATAGCATCTGTAAAAGTAAAGCTTCTGGAACTGAATATCATTCATTATGATAGGGACTAGAGGAAGCGGGGCTGAGAGATGAGGCTAGATTTCAGAGGATATTATCTCATTATCTCAAGCTTCCGGAACTGAATATCATTCAATATGATAGGGACTAGAGGGAGTTGAGGTGAGAGATGAGGCTAGATTTCAGAGGATATTATCTCATGCTGGAAGTTTAGTTTTATCCTATTGTATTGGGACCATCTAAATAGAGTGATGGCATAATCAAACCTGCAGTATAGAAAGTTCACTGTGGAGTTCATGTATAAATAGTATAAGTAGATTGGAAGGAATGAGTGTGAGGTTGTGTGACCAGTTAAGAAGCTGCTGCAGTAGTTCTAGGAAATTGTGGATGGGTGTTTATGCTGTTGGCAAGGGGAGGGAAAGGGCTGGCTAGGCAGGGGAAGGAATGCAGAGGTAATGCCATCAGTACTTGAGACAGACTGCCTAAAGGTCGTGAAACAGAGAGGAGTCTAGGAAGATTCTTAGACTGGAGGGTTTGACCTACTCTCTGAAAAACTGCCCTTGAGCTTCATTACCTTCTCCAGTTGCAGAAGTGAGGGAATCCAGTGTCAACTCTGTTGATGATTCTGTTCTTCGCTTGGTGCTTTGGGTAGCTAAGGTCAAGAAGTAGGAAAAACACCCTTTGCAAACTGCGTGTCTGTGTAGGGCAGGGAGCTCTACTTCCTGAAAGAAAGAGCTTCCTTAGCAGATTCTGTATTTAACTGGTTACTGTCTGCAGCATCTTTCTGGTTCTGGATAGGATGGGACTATGGGCTACTCGGGACACAGTCAGCTACTAATCAGCTGGCAAAGAATTGATTCCTGTGTTACATCCCTTCCCTTTAGGTCACAAGTCTACAAGATTGCTAAGTGGCAGAGGTTTCTGAATCCTTGTCTTTGGGCCCCTGGAATTGCTGAATCTTGTTAATATTGACTTCCATCTAATTGGTTCACTATTTAGTTGACAGGGTTGTTCTTTTTTATTTTTATTTCCCTGGTTACCTTATGCCCTAAGGGAATGCTAATTAATAAAAAGGTCCAGGATATCCCAGGCTCAAAGTCTATCTTCTTTTCTCCTTACCCCATGACTTGTGTGTTGTGAGAATTACATAGCAGTTTCATCAGTTAAACGTTCCATGCCTCAGTTATTCTATCTCTAAAATGGGCATAATTCTATGAAGTCTGCTACTTCCTTTATAGAGTAATTGTGAGGAATAGGGGAAGCTTTTCAGCTGAGTGTACTGCCTGGTACTTCATGAGGGTTCAATAATGGGTAGTTAAAAATAATAATCACCCCATTTTGCAGGGAGATGCTTCCAAAGCATATGTGCTCAGTCGCTCAGTAGTGTCTGACTCTTTGCGACCCTATGGACTATAGCCAAACAGGCTTCTCTGTCCATGGGGATTCTCCAGACAAGAATACTGGAATGGGTTGCCATGCCTTCCTTCAGGAGATCTTCCCAATCCAGAAATCAAACCCATGTTTCCCTGTGTCTCCTGCATTGCAGGCAGATTCTTTACTGCTGAGCCACTGGGGAAACCCCAAATTCCTGAGACAGTTTCCATCTTCATCCCCACTTTACAGCTGAGAAAAACAAGAACCTGAGAAATTCATGAAGTCCTACATTTAGAAAAACGTTTCCACAAATGCTCAAATAGCCTCCTTCTAACGCTGATATTTAGGGATCCAGGGTAATCAAAGATGAGTGAACTCCGGGAGTTGGTGAGGGACAGGGAGGCCTGGCGTGCTGCAATTCATGGGGTCGCAAAGAGTCGGACATGACTGAGCGACTGATCTGATCTGATCTGATCTGAGAGGCCCTATTTGAAAACATAACAATTTATCAAAGAAAATATTGCTATTAGCTGTTAACTTCAAAGTAGGGTTTCTTTGCCTTAACACTTAGAAAAATTCATTTGGCTGTGCTAGGTGTTAGTTGCAGCACACAAGATCTTTAGTTGTGGTCTGTGGGATCCAGTTTCCTGACCAGGGAGCAAGAGTGCAGAATCTTAGCCACTGGACCACCAGGGAAATCCTCTACCTTAGCACTCTTAACACTTGGGGACAGGTAATTAATTATCTGTTGTGAAGGGCTGTCTAGTCCATCATGGGGTGTTTAACAGCCTTTCTGGCCTCCACCCACCAATGCCAGGAGCACATCCTCCTTCCCCCCAAGATGTGACAAACAAAAATGTCACCAGATGTTGTCAAATGTCTTCTGGGTGGTGAGGGTCACAATCACCCACTCCTCAGACAGCTGCTCTAAAGCACAGAAGAGTCCCAGGAATCATCTCTCAAATAGAGTTGGACGTGGGGCAGGTTTGACTTTGGAAGGTCTGGAGGTCATAGGAAAAGTCCAGAGCAGAAGATTTTGTCCAGCAAGGATAGGATCTCTGGTAGAACATGGTGCAGGAAGGTGAAAAGCCACCAACTTCAGTCCTCATCATGAGAACTGCCTAGGTTGTGAGTGCTGAAGAGGTAAGACGCCCTCCCCTCAGATAAAACCCCCTCAAAATCCATCATCTTGTTCTCTCAAGAAGTAGGATGCAGGGAAGCAAATGCAACAAATGCCCACCACAGAGCCTCAGAAAGGTAGAGTCATTTATCTCAAGGTCATGAGCCTGTAAAGACAGAGTCAGTTTCAAGCCCACACACCTGGACTCCACAGCCCTTTATTCATTTATATTTGGCTGCACTGGGTCTTCAGTGCTGCGTGGGCTTTTCTCTAGTCGCCCCAAAGGAGGGCTACTCTCTAGTTGCTGCATGTGGGTTTTTCACTGTAGTGGCTTCTCTCGTTGCGGAGCCCAGGCTCTAGGATGTGCAGGCTCAGCAGTTGTGACTTGGGGCTCCAGAGTGTGGCGCATGAGCTTAGGTGCCCTGCGGCGTGCGGGATCTTATTTCCCAGACCAGAGATTGAGCCCATGTTCCCTGCACTGGCAGGCAGATTCTTAACCACTGGACCACCAGGGAAGTGCCCCCATCCTTTGCCTACTGCAGCCCACGAGTCAAATGTGCTCACTGCCTCTTTACGGAAGTACAGACATACCCATTCACATACATGGTATGTGCTTTCCTGCTACAACCAAAGAGCTGACTAATAGAAACAGTCTGCATGACCTGAAGACCCCAAATGATTTACAGTTTGATCCCTTACTGAAAAACTTCATCACCCCTTTATTCAGAGAATAATATATGTGTTGATGTTTTCCAGTGGGCGCCCTGCAGGATGGAGCCAAGGGGACAGCCCTTGGGTTGGGTTTGGTCACTGACCTCCTTCTTCCTCTGCCACGTGGAGTCTTGGGCCACCAGCCATGTTTCTTGCTTTCTCCTCTATTCGTCTCACACTGGGTTCATTTGTCTCCACTAGAAAAATCCCTCAACTGAAAAGTGAAAACAATTCAGGGAGGAAAGACTTGCAACACAAATTGCATGTGTGAACGCTCCTGAAATTTGCCAGTTCAACACATTGTTATTCTTGAGGGTGTTTTATCTCCCTTCAGAAGAACTGAGAAACTTAACAGCCAACAAAAAATCACAACAAAATTCAGCTCAGTCTCATTGTTAGACTGAGTGGGTTTTACTCTCCTGTTCCTCAGTCAGATTTTAAATGGATGTGGTTTTATTCCCTTTCTCATCTCATATCGGAACAGATCAATCTACTGCAGGATCTCATTTCTAAATGATGTTCTTGTATTTCAAGAGACCTTTTAGAAGGGAGAAAAATAGCTCCACTCTAGAGAAAGCTAAGGCCAGAAAACAAGTATATTTATCTCCAATTATTCAATAAGTACTTACTGAGTGTTGGGCCCAGATTCTTAGTGGTTAGAGGAGGAGCTGAGGTTCAGGATGGGGATGTGAGTTGCTCAGAGTCAGGAGGCATCTTCTTCCTTCTTATCACTGTTGGATCCTTTCTATTCCCTTGAGTGTGGGCACAGAGCCTGGTTGGAATAAGAATTCCTGTCCTGTGCTCTGCTGAGATGTAGCACCCTAGAGACTGAAGATGAACCAGCTCTTGCCATTCTCTGGGGTAAATCTCTCAATAGTCACCCATTTCTTTCAGAACAAAGTCACTCACTGGACCACAGTGGTAAGCTCCCATGTGGTGTAAGCATTCACAAACTTTTTGCTTTATCGTTTCAACAAATTTCTTTTCTGTAGACGCACACCCCCTCTGCCAGTTGCTTAGACTCTTTGCAGAACCTACCAGCACCGGGTTTACACATGTGTGCATTCTCCATCCCACCAGTCACTTCATGAATTTTGTTTTTTCTTTTTTTTCAAGACTTTTTTTTTTTTTTTTTATGTGGACCATTTTTTAAAAGTCTTTCTCACGGGTTGGGAGTGGGGGATGGGGGAAGGCAGAAACCCTAACCCCACTGGACAGAAGCCAGCAAGGCACAGGCCAACCCCAGTACCCACTGGGAGGAAGCAGGGCCTTTCCAACCGGAGTTAGAGAGCCGGGATCTGGCCTGCTCGGGAGAAAGGAGCCATTTCTCCAAAATAGTCCAGGGATTAAAAGTCTCCAAACGCTTTGTAAACTGACACACTACACATGCTTTCCAAAAAGTGCAACCCCCGCCCCCCCCAAAAAAAAAAAATAAAATAAAAGTCTTTCTTGAATTTGTTATAGTACTGCTTCTGTTTTGTGTTTGGGGTTTTTGGCCCCGAGACAGGCAGGCTCTTATCTCCCTGCTTGCTTTAGTCACTATGTTGTGCCCGACTCTTGTGACCCCATGGACTGTAGCCTGCCAGGCTCCTCTGTCCGTGGGATTCTCCAGGCAAGCATACTGAAGTGGGTTGCCCTTTCCTTCTCCAGGGGATCTTTCCAAACCAGGAATCGAACCCAGGTCTCCTGCACTGCAGGCAGATTCTTTACCAACTGAGCTACGAGGGAAGCCCTGACCAGGGATCAAACCTGCACCCCTTGAAGCAGAAGGTGAAGTCTTAACCACTGGGCCACCAGGGATGTCCCTAACCTTGTTCTTTAGGTCTTAGTTTAAATGTCATGTCCTCAGAGCACCCTTCTCCACCTCAGCCACTGCCTTCTCAGACTAGGTGAGGTTCCCAAAGAAATTCTCCCTTTCTTGGATTAATTATTCATCACACTGATCAGAATTGTAGTTATGTACTTAATGAAAGTCACTTCCATTTCTCTGTAAACTTCAAGAAGGTGGGAATTGAGTTAGTCGTTCTGTTCACTGAAAGTGAAAGTCGCTCAGTCGTATCCAACTCTCTGCGACCCCATGGACTGTACAGCCCATGGAATTCTCCAGGCCAGAATACTGGAGTGGATAGCCTTTCCCTTCTCCAGGGGATCCTCCCAACCCAGGGATTGAACCCAGGTCTTCCGCATTACAGTCAGATTCTTTACCAGCTGAGCCACAAGGGAAGCCCAAGAATACTGGAGTGGGTAAGAATACTGGAGTGGGTAGCCTATCCCTTCTCCAGTGGATCTTCCCAATCCAGGAATCGAACCAGGGTCTTCTGCATTGCAAGCAGATCCTTTATCAACTGAGCTATTAGGGAAGCCCCTCTGTTCACTGCCATATAACAAATACCTAGCATCCAGCCTGACACACATGCTCAGTATTTATATACTAACTAGCTAATATGGCCTTCGGGCTCCGGGCCAGAGGAGAAAAGCAGATGCTTTCCTTATAATGGACAATGGGACTGATGGGAATTTACCTTCATCCTGCCTTTATAATGTGCCTTTCAAAAGGCTTGTTTAATTCCATTGGACTCCTGGATTTTGCAGGTAGCATCAAATAAGAGCAGGTTTTTCCAATGGCATTAATGTGTTCAAAAACTGATTCCAGAACCTCTTCTTCTGGACCCTCCAGATTAGCTTCTGACTACTCAGGTTCTCCTTCTGATTTAATTTCTCCAACAATTAAGCCTGTCTTCAGTTAATTTCGCTTTCTCTCATTCCCAAACCAATGATTGGGACTCCATCTTTCTTAGCTGAAGATGTACCTTACTCAATTGCCCAGACCATACTCTGGTTCCCAAGAAATGCAGCTTGAAGGATTCAGCCTAATTCACATCCTCTCCATTTTTCAAGCCCTCTGCTCCCTAACCCCCTCCCAAAGTTTTATGCAAGCTTTTCCCACTGTCTTGGGTGTGCTTCTTTCTACCTTAGTCATTTGGTTAACTCAGACTCCTACTTAAAGACACTAACTCAAATAGAAGTCCTTCCCTGATCCTCAAGGCCAGGTCAGGGCCCCTGTTAAATCTTTTCTTAACACCATAAACACTGTGTTTGGAAAAAAAAATATTTGGAGCAATTTATAAGGTTGTATTTATGCGATGATTCTCATTTATATCTATTTACTCTAGACTGTAAACTCCAAAAAGGTTTGCATCATGCCTTTTTGTTCATTATTACAATCTCAATATCTGGCACAGAGTACATGCTTAAGATATTGGTTGAATGAATGAAGGAAGAAATGATTCAAATTTGATATATACTTCCTTACGCTTCTTCCTCTATTTATGCTTTAAGGAAAAGATAACCAAGGATCTCTTTCATAATCTTTGCTACCTGTCTCCTACAGTAGAAAGGGCAAATAGGAGGTCTATTTATCCTCCATTACTCTCTGTGGGAGCTTGCATAAGCTACTCATTTGCTCTGCCTCCCAGTCTCTGCCTTTCTGAAATTGATCACTAAAATAATTGCCTCAAAGGACACTTCATTCATTCACTCGTTCATTAGAGAAAGAGCATTTCTCAAAGTAGGTCCTAGGCCCAACCACATGGGGATCTCCTAGACCACTAATGGATGCAGATTCCTAGATCGTATTTAAGATTATAGGACTAAAATCTCTCTAGGGGCAACTCGTTAATATGCATTTTAACAAAGTTTATTGGTGATAGTTAGGCATCTTTAAGTTGAGAACCAATGTGTGCAGTGGGCTGTTGTGATAATTTAAAAAGATACCTTACAGAGATCAGTATGGAAGCTGCTTTATTGCATGATCCTGGTGCATGGTCAGTGCTTCACAACAGTCTATCTTTCCATCTACTTAGTATCCATCTACCTAACCACTTACCTCCCTCTATCTCTCCTAACATAGTATTTTTATTTCTTCCTCTAATTCCACCTATTCTTTTGTTCTCCCATCTTGTCCCAAATATCTTACTCTTTCCAAAGTTAATAAGAGGCCCATCCCTGTACCAAGTGATCAAAGAACTCTGGAAAATGTAGAAGACAAAACCCTGGTCCTCAGGGAGCTCTCAGAAGACAAAGGAGACCTGGAATTCTACACCTGTACAAAGATAGGTGGGCACATCCCAGCCCGTGGGCTTGACTTGTACAAATTGCCTCTCCGCTCCTCTTTTCTCCTATGCCATGAAGCCCTGCCTTCCCCAGTGCCTCAGCAGTAAAGAATCCACCTGCAATGCAAGAGATGCTGGAGACACAGGTTCAATCCCTGAGTCAGGAAGAGCCTCTAGAGAAGGAATCAGCAACCCACTTGAGTATTCTTGCCTGAAAAATCCCATGGACAGAGGAGCCTAGTGGGCTACAGTCCGAAGGGTCACAAAGAGTCAGAGTCATGACTGAGCGACTGAGCATGTGCATGTGCGTGAAGCCCTGCACCACATTCATGGAAATGACTCTGGCTGTGGTCCTCAAACCTTCTCCAGCCCATGTTTCTTTGTCCCTGGGAGACAGGCACAGCTGCTTATTCACCAGATCCCACCTGTGCATTCAGAACTTCTTCCTCCTCAGGGTAATCACAGGGTAAGATTAATTATGCTAATTAGCTTCTGCAGGCAGATACAATTAACCAGCGCATGAGGTAGCTTCAGAAATCTGTACAGGAGTTGTTACTTGCTGGGTTTAACTTCACCATCCCGCACAGTAATTAAAAGATGAGGGGAGAGGAAGATGGAGCTTAGTTGGCATTAGTGGTAAAGAACCCGCCTGCCAATGCAGGAGAGGGAAGAGATGCGGGTTCCATTTCTGGCTTGGGAGGACCCCCTGGAGAAAGGAATGGCAACCCAGTCCAGTATTCTGGCCTGGAGAATTCCATGGACAAAGGAGTCCTGGCAGGCTAGAGTTGCAAGGGGTTGCAAAGAGTCGGACATGATGAAGCAACTTAGCATGGAGAGGAAGAATTTGCTCTTTTTCACTAAAGACCACATGGCTCCATTCTCCAGTGGAAGTTGCAAGAAGCTTTCCAGAGAATATCTGGCTACTTAATGCCCACCCTTGGGAACTGCCACAGAACTCCTTCTTCATGGGGCTAGGTACCAGCCTGGTAGTCAATTTTGTTCTTGTCAGTGGTAGAAAAATAAGGTACTCATGTTTTGATATGTTTGAAAATCCTTTTTTTCCCCCCTCTTACTCTTCTATACCATTTAAATTTTTAAATATTTTTCTTTATTCAAAATAGAAAAAACTGTAGAAACTTTAAATCAAGCATCCCTGATATGTGTTTCATGGAGTGCTAATTCTCCAGGTTGCCTTGGGGATAAAAACTTATAATCCAACTTTGAGAAGCTTAAATTTCTGAATTCCCCTCATGAAGAGTCAGAATAAACATTAGCATATTAAAGCTCTAGAACTTCTATAAAAGAAGACATGTTTAACTACAAGTAATTCAATATTTTCTAAATTTATTTTCCCATATATTTTAGTTTTGTTTTTCCCCCAAAGATGACCCTAAGATAAAGACTTGAGCACAGTTCATTTACTGAGAGGAGATTTCAGAAAACAAAAGAGAAGGGATGAGAAGAATGAGGCAAGGTAGGGAAAAAAGCCAATCAAGAGTGCATTAAAAAATTAACTAGGAGAATGGCAATGAAACATGTAAAATATCATGTAGGAAACGAGTTGCCAGTCCAGGTTCGATGCACGATGCTGGATGCTTGGGGCTGGTACACTGGGACAGCCCAGAGGGATGGTATGGGGAGGGAGGAGGAAGGAGGGTTCGGGATGGGGAACACATGTATACCTGTGGCGGATTCATTTTGATATTTGGCAAAACTAATACAATTATGTAAAGTTTAAAAATAAAATAAAATTTGAAAAAAAAAAATTAACTAGAACTATAGACAGAGTTTGGTCTTGCTGAGGAACCCCCTAAAGACTCGGAGAATTTATCACAGAATTTTCCTATGGGAGAACTTCCCTGGTGGTCCAGTGGTTAAGACTTTGCATTTCTACTGCAGGGGGCATGGGTTCAATCCCTAGTCAGGGGGCTAAGATCCCACATGCTGCAAGGTGCGGCTTAAAAAATAAAAATAAATAAAAGAAACAAACAAATTTTAATTAAAAAAAAAAAGAAGAATTGTCCTGCCAAAGGATAGGAAAGCCTAGACATTTACCCATTGACTCACGGCCCTCATTATTTGGGAGTTACCCTAAAGGACTTTAACCTTCCTGTACTTCTGAGTTGATCAATAGATAATCCTTTGCCAGCTTTACGAAAAGTTGACTGTAGAGACCCTGTGGCTCTGAAGGACACTGACAGTGGGCTTGGAACTGTCCGCCACTGCAGTGCTGAACTCAGGAGGGTTAAAAGTGTGTGGCTTGGTCATCATGAGCACTTGTTATATTAATACCATATAATATTTAAAATTTTAGAATTTTAGGTTATTAACATTCAACACACTTGTGTTCTACGTATACGACAATGCTCTATTTTCTCTACTCCTGTCCAATTCTCCATCCCTCTCGTATCCTGCAGTGGCAACTCTGAATGCATCTTGTGTGATGGCCACAGAAGGAAGCAGACCAGATCCCTGAGTGACCTTGGAAGGGACTAAATTGAGTGACCTGAAGTGGATTTTGAGTGAACAACAAATCAGCTTTTATGTGTGAATCCTTTGGAATTTAAAACTTTGTTTTATCACAGAAGAGCCTAAGCCTACCCCCAAAATGCCACAGTCTTAGAGAGTACAGCCACAGAGAAGCAAAAGTTCATTGTAATTTCTAGAATATTCCTTACACAGATATCTGATGTGGGTCAGCTGATGGTGTAGCAAAACAAACAAAGAAACCTTCTGTCTGAAAAAACAAGGAAAGGATGAGGCTGAACTGCTGTTTGTGCTTCCTAGTGTTACTAACAGAGAACCATAAAGACAGTAAACAAAGGATCAGAGGAGTGGCCCAAGCACCGCAAGGAAATGTTCTGTTTCTGCAGGATGACTTGCTCAAGAAGGATGTGTTCGATTCACTGGGAGCAGATATGGATCAAACTCTTGCTGAGAAGTGAGAGGGATCTGAGCGCTGTGCTTCTGTGCCCTGCTCTTGACTCTTAAAATAGGCTCACTCGTCTAAAAACCACACACTTGCTGGCCTATAGATATGAATGATGGAATCAATGTCTCCTACTCTTGTTTATTCCAAGTTCCTATATTTTACTATTAAATATTTTAAATTGGTTCTGAAATCTAGGCTCTGTAACCCCTGTTGTTGTTGTTCAATCACTAAGTCATATCTGACTCTTTGTGACCCCATGGACTGCAGCATGCAGGCTCCGCTGTCCTTCACTATCTCCTGGAGTTTGCTCAAATTCATGTCCATTGAGTCGGTGATGCTATCTAACTATCTCATCCTCTTCCACCCTCTTTTCCTTTTTGAAGAGCCAACTCACTGGAAAAGACCCTGATGCTGTAACCCCTACTCAAGTATTCCCCTCCTTTAGGGAATCTAATTATATGTATATTTGACTGTTTGAAGCCATCTCACAGCTTATTGATGCTCTATTAATGTTTTTAAATTCTCTTTTTTGTCTTTAACTTTTGATAGTTTCTATGGCTATGTCTTCAAGTCCACTATTATTTTCTTCCACTACATCTAATCTCCCGTTAATACCATCCAGTATTTTTAATCTCACACATTGTAGTTTCCATCTCAACAATGTCAAGGTGAGTTTTTAAAAAAAATCTTCCATGAAAAAAGGTGAAAACTTTGGATAGTTTCTATAGTTACATCTTCAAGTCCACTATTATCTTCTTCTGCTATATCTGCTGCTGCTGCTGCTAAGTCACTTCAGTCGTGTCTGACTCTGTGCGACCCCATAGACGGCAGCCCACCAGGCTCCCCCGTCCCTTGGATTCTCCAGGAAAGAACATTGGAGTGGGTTGCCATTTCCTTCTCTAATGCATGAAAGTGAAAAGTGAAAGTGAAGTTGCTCAGTCGTGTCCGACTCTTTGCGACCCCATGGACTGCAGCCTACCAGGCTCCTCCGTCCATGGAATTTTCCAGGCAAGGGTACTGGAGTGGGGTACCATCGCCTTCTCCTGTTAATACCACCTAGTATTTCTAACCTCATACATTGTAGTTTTTATCTCAACAATGTCAATGTGAGTTTTTTTTTAATCTTCCATACATCTACTTTTATTCTGAATATTTTAAATACAGCTATTATAACTATTTTAATGTTCTTGCATGCTAATTCTAATATCTGTGTCAGTTCTGGAATAATTTTGATTAATTAGTCCCTTCATTATGGGTCCTCTTTGATGACAGATGTGAACTGTGCCTCTTTGGGTGCTGAATATCTTTGTGTGTGTGTATGTCTGTGTGTGTCTCTGTGTGTGTTTAGTTGTGTCTGACTCTTTTCGACCCCATGGACTGTAGCCCACCAGACTTTGTCCATGGGATTTCCCAGGCAAGAATACTGGAGTGGATTGCCATTTCCTTCTCCAGGGGATCTTCCAGACCCAGGGATTGAATCCATGTCTCTTGCATCTCCTGCACTGGCAGATGGATTCTTTACTACTGAGTCACCTTGGAAATCATTTGTATTCCTATAACTATTCTTGCCCTTGGTAATGGGAAACAGTTAAATTCCTTGGACGACTCCTTCAGATCTTGCTTTTAATGTTTTCCAGGCAGGACCAGAGAAGAAATTGGTCTGGGACTAATCATTCCCCATTATGAGGCAAGATTCTGTGTCCTCACGCCAGTGCCTCTAAAATCAGAGGTTTTCTAGTTTGGCTGGTAGAAGAGGCACGATTCCCAGCCCTGTGTGAGCACTAAGCACTGAGTTCTCTAATCTCATTGGGTGCTTATTTCTTTCACATTAGGGAGTTTTCTCACATGTATGTGCTAATCAGAATTCAGCCAAATATTCAAGAGGTGCTCTTCAGATATTACTACATGAGGGGGAAAACCCTTGATCTGCTTAAATCAGTGGCTTTAAATTTCTTATTATTACTTGCAGCTAAGTATAATCTTTTTTAAAAAAAATTATTTATTGTTTAATTGAAAGATAATTGCTTTACAGAATTGTGTTGTTTTCTGTCAAACATCAACATGAATCAGCCATAGTTGTACATATGTCCCCTCTATCTTGAACCTCCCTATACTCTCCGTTCCTTTCCTCTATAAGTAACATATCTGGTCGGTATCATCACCCAGACCTGGTAAACAGAAACAAGTCAGTTCTGTTTGGATGACTTCCTGTACTCCAGTTCCCAAAGGACTGGATAGAATTGATGCAGAAACAGAAACTTAGAAGTGGGATTTTGTTGTTGTTGTTGTTGTTTGTTTAAAGCAATGTAACAAATGACTAGAATAACTACATTTACTGCATGTTATTTATCTGTCAAACACAGAGCTAAGTGCTTTATGTAAATTATCTCATTTAACCTTCAAAACTACACTAAGATGTAGGGGTTTATATATTTATTTCACAAATATTTCTGAGTTACTAGCATTATTCTAGGTACTGTGGATATTTCCATGAATTCAACGTACTTCCCATCCATGGAGTTACCTTCTGGTAAGGGAGACCTGCATACATGTGTGCTGAGTCACTTCAGTCGTGTCTGACTTTTTGTGACCCTATGGACTCACCTCCCAGACTCCTCTGTCCATGGGATTCTCCAGGCAAGAATAATGAAGAGGACTGACATGCCCTTCTCCAGGGGATCTTCCCCACCCAGGGATCGAACCCCCATCTCTAAGGTCTCCTGCATTGACAGATGGATTCTTTACCACTAGCGCCACCTAGGAAGCCCTAAGGGAGACAGACAACATCAAATAAATAAATCAAATAAAACTACAAGCCTGCAGAGATCTCTGAAGATCATTAAAACACAAGATAAATATAGAACATACGTTAGTTTAGATCAGGTCATTGTGAAAGGCATCTCTGAGTTGCCAGTGAAGGTGAAATCTGAATGACAAAGAGTGAGACAACTATGTGAAAATCAAGCCATTTCCAGGCACAGATTACAGCCAGGGCAAAAGTCTTCAGTTGAGAATGAGCATGATGGATTCAAAGAATAACAAACAAAAACAGTGTAGCTGGAGAGTTAGAAGAGATAGGACATGACAGTCTTGAAAGATTTAGAAAACCAAGGTCAGGAGTTTTGATGCCATTCCAAGCAAAATGGTAGATCACTGGGGGATTTTAAGCAAGGTAGTGTTGTGATTTGATTTGTATTTTATAAAATCAATCTGGCTGCTCTTCAGTGAATAGATTATGAGAGGCTGGGATGGAAGAAGGAAATGAATTAGGAAGCTTTGCAGCTGTCAGCTTGGATATGGTTATAGTCAAGTTGGAGGAATGGAGATGAAATTATGTTTCTGAGTAGAATTTTCAGAACTTACTCATGGATTGACTGAGAGCTATGAGAGGAGAGTCAGGAAGCATTCTTAGGAGTTTGGCTAAGAAATTTTCACCCTGATTTTATATATGAGAATATCTATTTATCTATTGATATGCCATCTGTCTCTATATCTTTCTATTGTCTATCTACGTACATACCTACCTATGTACCATTTACCTATCTATCTTTGCTTCCCCAGTGGCTCAGTGGTAAAGAATCTGCCTGCAATGCAGAAAATGTGGGTTTGAACCCTGGGTTGGGAAGATCCTCTGGAGGAGGAAATGGGCAACCCACTCCAGTATCCTTGTCTGGGAAATCCTAGGGACAGAGGAGCCTGGTGGGTTAGAACCCATGGGGTTGCAAAAGAGTCAGACACAACTCAGCAAATAAACAACAACACAATCTATATAGCTACTATCTATACGCCATCTGTCTATCTACTATACTACCTATCTATATGCCATGGCTGTCTACCAATCATCTATTTAACTACTATCTATATGCCATCTATCTATTGAGAGATTTTATATGAGATTATGTAACTTGTCAAAAGTTACACAGCTAGGCCATGACATTCATTTATAATACCTTTATTCATCCAACAAATATGTGTGAAGTACAGCAGAACTATGGGTAATCAAGACAGTCATGGTCCCCCACTGAATTCACAGTTGTAGGGGAGAAGAGAAGATATAAGTAATTACATACATACCCAGATGCACAGAGAATATTTAAGCTTACTATTAAAGTCCTTAAACAAAGCTGACATTCAAACTCAGTCTTTATAACCAAAAGCTCATGCTATATAACTCATGTTAGGATGGATTGAATTTTCCAGGGTTTGAGGGGGGCAAGTCAGGGTGACTGGACTGTATAGACCCTTGCTGCCATCCCACATAACCCACTTCATTCTTTGTTTGTGTCACACGGCCACCAGTATTCTTTCACTCTTTCTCCACACATGTTCCACAAGTGATCACCACAGGAGTGTTGACAAAGATTTACTCAATACATGCCATGTGACAGGCACTGGGCTGCTCACTGTGGAGTCCCATACCAATGTTGCAGGAAGGGGGACCCCTTCCAGGGCCCAAAACTGGGCTCTTGTCTGACACTTGGAAATGAACTGTGCAAGGAGACACATGTGCTGACAAAGCAAGAGGTTTTATTGGGAAAGGGCGCCCGGGCGGAGAGCAGAAGGGTAAGGGAACTCGGGAGAACTGCTCTGCCACGTGGCTTCAGTCTCCGGTTTTATGGTGATGGGATTAGTTTCCGGGTTGTCTTTAGCCAATCATTCTGACTCAGATTCCTTCCTGGTGGTGCACGCCTTGTTCAGCCAAGATGGATGCCAGAGAGAAGGATTCTGGGAGGTGGTCGGACATGTGGTGTCTCCTTTTGACCTTTCCTGAACTCTTCCTTACCAGGACCTCCTGTCGTAAAACAGCTCATGCAAATGATTACTATGGTGCCTGGCTAGGGTGGGCGTTTCAGTCAGTGTGCTTCCCCTAACACCAAGGTCATGGGTGCAAGCCTTTCATCAAGGCCATACATGCAGAGCACAGGACCAAAATCATCGCTGGAAGTGACTGAGCCCTATGGTAACCGTTGACAACCTCCCCATCTCAATCCTTCCTGGCAAAGTCCCTGAACCCATGTTAACAAAAATACCCACCCCAGTACACACGCTATTGTGCCTTAACCAATCACTTAATGCCACACTTCTAGCAGGAATTTTCTTTGTCTTGAGGCTAGAAAAATTGGTTACTAATGCATGAACATCATTGACTCTCCTTGGCCTGTCAGGAGGCTGGCTGTGGTGCTTGAAGCACCTGCATGATCTCTGCTCTTTGTTCTTAATAAACTCACTCCTTTCTGCAACACTCCATGTCTGGAAATTCTTTTTCAGCCTGAGCTCTGACTGCTCAGTCACTAGAAAATCAAAAAAAAGAATAAGAGACCCACCTGTCCTCAAGACACCCATAGTCTGATTGGAAAATGGAACGAGAAATGATTATTCTGATCCAGTATAACAGGTGTCATGGTAGACGTTAGCATGGGACCCACTGGATCACAGGGGAGGGTACCTTATACAGACTGGGAAAAAAGTAACTAGGCTGTCTTAGAGGACCTGATGGAGGAGAAGGACTTTGTCATACATAAAGGAGAAAAAAAGAATGCTAAAGCAGACCGAACAGTCCACATAAAATTACAGAGGTCTAAAATACCACGTAAGTTCTCGGGGGTTATGAGGTGCTGAGACCACAAAGCAAAAGAGAGGATGGGGAGAGATGAGGTTGGAGAAAAGGCTCCCAGCTTGTGCCACATGAATTCATTCAAAGCCTTTTCAATGTGCTTCCTAACGCAAACTGGAATCTGGAATCTGCATATAAAAGACTAGATTCTGTTGGTTTTCTACCCACCTTATTTTCTGGGGTGGGGTGGGGAAGAGTTCAATAGTGGCTCAGTGGTAAAGAATTCGCCTGCAATGAAGGAGACCTGGGTTCGAACCCTGTGTAGGGAAGATCCCCTGGAGGAGGAAATGGCAACCCACTTCACTATTCTTGCCTGAAGAATCCCATAGACAGAGAAGCCTGGCAGGCTAGAGTCCATGGAGTCACAAGGAGTCAGACAGGCTTAGTGACTGAACAACAATTCACTTGGACCTGTTGTGTTCTGATCATCAGTTCAGTTCAGTTCAGTCGCTCAGTCATGTCCGACTCTTTGCAACCCCATGAACTGCAGCACACCAGGCCTCCCTGTCCACCACCAACTCCCAGAGTTTACCCAAACTCATGTCCATTGAGTTGGTGATGCCATCCAACCATCTCATCCTCTGTCGTCCCCTTCTCCTCCTGCCCTCAATCTTTCCCAGCATCAGAGTCTTTTCAAATGAGTCAGCTCTTTGCATCAGGTGGCCAAAGTATTGGAGTTTCAGCTTCAACATCAGTCCTTACAATGAACACCCAGGACTGGTCTCCTTTAGGATCGACTGGTTGGATCTCCTTGCAGTCCAAGGGACATTCAAGAGTTTTCTTCAACACCCCAGTTCAAAAGCATCAGTTCTGATCATGGATCCTTTTTTATTTGGGGATCATCTCCATGTTTTCATCTGGAATTCTTCCTGTCATTCTTTCATCCTGCGATTTCTTTAACTAAAAGGGGAGCCTGCCAGGGGAAATATGTCAGGATCTTGACAAAATCTACTGTGTATTTAAAACACACACACTTAAAAGAGATTCTGAGTCACCCAGGGACAGTCCTCTGTTCCTTGTATTTCTGCTCCAGGGACTGTCACCAAAGTTCACTTCACAATGCTGAGAGTTTTAGGGTTTCTTCATGGAGTTAGAGAGTCATGTTTAGGGGACTCTCCTGGGTCAGGACCTTGAAAAATTTTACCTGGTAGGAACAAATATATTTCATTCTTAACCCAAATGCTCTCATTATCTTTTCTTTTTAAAAAGTTTATTGAAGTACAGTTGATTTACAATGTCATGTTAGTTTCAGGTGACAGCAAAGTGATTCAGTTATATACATGTGTGTGTGTGTATGTGTGTGTGTGTGTATTCTTTTTCAGATTTTTTTGCTTTATAGGTTAT
The DNA here is from genome assembly GCF_003369695.1 of Bos indicus x Bos taurus. Lineage (NCBI taxonomy): Eukaryota > Metazoa > Chordata > Mammalia > Artiodactyla > Bovidae > Bos > Bos indicus x Bos taurus. The sequence goes on along the minus strand of NC_040100.1, from coordinate 30,266,705 downwards.
TACAAGATATTGACTAGCTCCCTGCCCTGCACTATTTGGAACTGAAGGTCCTTGTTAGTTGCCTATTTTATATACAGTACTGTGTATATGTTATTTCCAACCCTCTAATTTATCCCTGACCCCATCTTTACCCTTTGGGAGCCATATGTTTGTTTTCTATGTTGGTGAGTCTATTTCTGTTTTATAAACAAGTTCATTTGTAACACTTTTTTCAGATTCCACACATAAGCCATATCAAATGGTATTTGTCTTTCTCTGTCTGACCTACTTCACTTAGTAGGATAATCTCTCATTACCGTTTTGGCTCACCAGGACACACAGGCACACACAAGCACACATGTATGACACACAGGTGCACATGGTCACTCAGTCGTGTCCGACTCTTGCGGCCCCATGGACTGTAGCCCGCCAGGCTCCTCTGTCCATGGGATTTTCCAGGAAAGAATACTGGAGTGGATTGCCATTTTGTACACATTCATAACTGAATGGAGACACAGAAATGTAAAGTCCAATAGGAGTCTCTAAGAACAGTGCCTCATTTCAGGGTTCTGGTTGACCAGGATTTGTGCTGTAACCTGTATGAGGATTCTGTGCTCCTGACCCTCTGACAGAGCCTTTTAGGGATCCGTCACAAGGCAACAAGTGTTGGGCCTGACATAGGACACTCTGTGTTTTCAGGGGATACACCTTAGCATTCTTTTATTACAGTTTATTTTCTAAAGTTTTTTTTTTAATTTAAATTTATTTATTTTAATTGGAGGTTAATTACTTTATAATATTGTATTGGTTTTGCCATACGTCAACATGAATCCGCCATGGATGTACACGTGTTCCCCATCCTGATCTCCCCTCCTACCTCCCTCCCCGTACCATCCCTCTGGGTCATCCCAGTGCATTTTTTATCTCCGTTTTTTTGGGAGAAAGTGCTCAGAAAGTTTTAAAAAATGCATCATCTTTTTCATTTCACTAGCAACCCCAGGTAAACTGTAAAAATTCATAAAATTCCACTAATAGAAAACCTTTTTAAAATCCAGGGACGTACATGATAGATACATCCATAGTGGTAGAAGAGATAGAAGGAAAATATAATGTGAAAGTATGCAACCCCATAATTACACATGAGCATGAGAGTTGGGTTTTTAATTTTGTTTGAGCTGTTTAGAAAAAACTCGCTTTCAAATCAATATTGTCTTCCCCAAATAAAAGATGGCACCCTAGAAAGAACTCATGTTGCCCTTTTGCTTTGGTCTAATGGAATTATTCTGCAACACTAAATTCTGATCCAGACTCAAAATTGATAGTTTACTCCCTAGAAACCCTGGCCCTCCTGTTGACTCCATTCCTAGGTCTGAAAAATTTAAGCATTTGGACCGTCCCTCCAAGGTCCTTTCCAGTGTGAACAATGTAGGATTTAATGAGTAACTTGCTCAGAGCTTAGTGATTCTGCCAAACATACTACAAAAATCATCGCTTGTTTTCTGAATAGTGAACTTCTAGGTCCTCATAGTCTCCATTACCCCAGTAGAATATTTCTCAATCCCCCTGAATCGGAACCACCTGGGGATCTGGGGAGGGAAGGATGTTAAAAATGCATTCACTGGCTGGAAAAGAAAGTTTAATCACTCAGTTTGTCTGACTCTTTGCGACCCCATGCACTAAAGCCTGCCAGCCTCTTCTGTCCATGGAATTCTCCAGACAAGAATACTGGAGTGGGTAGCCATTCCATTCTCTCAGATCTAATGAATCTTCATGCCGGGTGGTTCTTGGGGGAAATGCTTCTAACAAACTGCGGAAGTGATTGTGATGCACTACCAGGCCATCTGATATTTTCTATATGTAACAGTTTGTATTAGTTTCTTATTGCTGCTATGAAAAGGTTGGGAAGATCCACTGGAGGAGGGAATGCACGCATGCTGTTCATCTAATCACATGTCTCCTTGGTTTTGCTGGGGCTGACAGAAGGGTCTCAGAATTTGTTGCTGCAAGTTTTCTCTTGTACAAGCTAGTAAACTGACTCCAGAAGATGCCCTTGAGACTCTTGCTAATAATAATCCATATCTATATTAATGCATATATGTGGAATCTAGAAAAATGGTATAGATGATCTTATTAGCAAAGCAGAAGGGGGAGAGGGGTGGGATGAATCGGGAGATTGGGATTGACATATATACACTATTGATAATGAGATCCTACAGTATAGCACAAGGAACTTTACTCTGTGCTCTGTGGTGACCGAAATGGGAAGGAAGTCCAAAAAAAGAGGAGGTATATGCACACATATCGATTCAATTTACTGTACAGTAAAAACTAACACAGCATTGTAAAGCAACTATCAGATCAGATCAGATAAGATCAGTTGCTCAGTCGTGTCCGACTCTTTGCGACCCCATGAATCGCAGCACGCCAGGCCTCCCTGTCCATCACCAACTCCCAGAGTTCACTCAGACTCACGTCCATCGAGTCAGTGATGCCATCCAGCCATCTTATCCTCTGTCGTCCCCTTCTCCTCCTGCCCCCAATCCCTCCGAGCCTCAGAGTCTTTTCCAAAGAGTCAGCTCTTCGCATGAGGTGGCCAAAGTACTGGAGTTTCAGCTTTAGCGTCATTCCTTCCAAAGAAATCCCAGGGCTGATCTCCTTCAGAATGGACTGGTTGGATCTCCTTGCAGTCCAAGGGACTCTCAAGAGTCTTCTCCAACACCACAGTTCAAAAACATCAATTCTTCAGTGCTCAGCCTTCTTCACAGTCCAATTCTCACATCCATACATGACCACAGGAAAAACCATAGCCTTGGCTAGATGAACCTGTGTTGGCAAAGTAATGTCTCTGCTTTTGAATATGCTATCTAGGTTGGTCATCACTTTCCTTCCAAGGAGTAAGCATCTTTTAATCTCATGGCTGCAGTCACCATCTGTAGTGATTTTGGAGCCCAGAGTATACTCTAATAAAAATTAATTAAAAATAAGATAAAAGCTGAAATACCTCCCCAAAAAACAAGTCTTGAGAATGAATGATTCTATTAAAAAAATAATTATCCATATCTGATTAGGTAATCAGCAATTGCCTGCATCATGTCACCTAGAACCCTCCATTTCATGAATGTAAATATATTGTTCTCAGAGGAGCAGTTCAGTTCAGTCGCTCAGTCATGTCTGACTCTTTGCAATCTCATGGACTGCAATACAGCAAGCCTCCCTGTCCATCGCCAACTCCCGGAGTTTACCCAGACTCAACGTCCACTGAGTTGGTGACGCTATCCAACCATCTCATCCTCTGTAGTCCCCTTCTCCTCCCACCTTCAATCTTTCCCAGCATCAGGGTCTTTTCAAATGAGGCAGTTCTTTGCATCAGGTGGCCAAAGTATTGGAGCTTCAGCTTCAGCATCATTCCTTCCAAAGAACACCCAGGACTGATCTCCTTTAGGATGGACTGGTTGGATCTCCTTGAAGTCCAAGAGACTCTTAAGAGTCTTCTCCAACACCACAGTTCAAAAGCATCAATTCTTCCGCGGTCAGCTTTCTTTATAGTCCAACTCTCACATGACTCCTGGAAAAACCATATCTTTGACTAGATGGACCTTTGTTGGCAAAGTAATGTCTCTACTTTTTAATATACTGTCTAGGTTAGTCATAACTTTTCTTCCAAGGAGTGTCTTTTAATGTCATGGCTGCAGTCACCATCTACAGTGATTTTGGAGCCCCCCAAAATAAATTCCGTCACTGTTTCCCCATCCATTTACCATGAAGTGATGGGACCAGATGCCATGATCTTCATTTTCTGAATGTTGAACTTTAAGCCAACCTTTTCACTCTCCTCTTTCACTTTCACCAAGAGACTCTTTAGTTCTTCTTTGCTTTCTGCCATAAGGGTGGTGTCATCTGCATATCTGAGGTTATTGATATTTCTCCTGGCAATCTTGATTCCAGCTTGTGCTTTAGCATTTTTCATGATGTACTCTGCATATAAGTTAAATAAGCAGAGTGACAATATACAGCCTTGACGTACTCCTTTCCCAATTTGGAACCAGTCTGTTGTTCCATGTCCATTTCTAAGTGTTGCTTCCTGACCTGCACACAGATTTCTCAGAGGATAGTTGTAGCTATTAAACATGAAGGTTTAGGGGACAAACTGACATGAATTAGCATTCTGCCTCGGTCAGTTACCAGCCACATGTTTCTTAACCTTTCTATCCCTCAGTTTCCTCATCTGCAAAATGGGTTTTCACAGCTATTAACAGCCAGTTAGACTAGAGCCTCACACCCAGAGATTCTGACACTTGGACCTGTGCTTTACTTGGTGTATGTGTGGCAGAAAGGGGACAATGGCAAGATAGGAAACTTTCTTTTTTATAAAACATCTTAATTTTTGTTTTGAGTCTCAGTTCCACCAAGCAGAGAAAAGGAAATCTTGGACTATTTAGGGTTTCTCTCTTCTTCTTTCTCAACATGTTGTGGCTTAACTCTGAGGCTTCTTGAGTCACATAATGCTGAGGGAGGAAGTGTTAACTCTGAGGCTTCTTGAGTCACACCATGCTAAGGGAGGAAGTGTTCTATTTTTCTGTCATTATCAGTCTGTGCTAGCATGCCTTGAGAACCACTCCATCCCTCCTGGTAAAAGCCATGGTCACTCCTGTCTTCAATCACGCTCGGCCTCTCTTGAACACAGGAGCGTTTGGTCACCCTTTCTTGGGGCATGGGAAGCAGGGAGATGCCCAAGGCGCTCTTTGCCCTGTCAGCATCACCCTGCTGTCTCTGCACTAAGTGCATCATTCAGAACCTTGGGAATATCAGCACATCTATTTCAGGACAATTGGCCACCTCCATTTATCCTCTTGGAGAAGGCAATGGCACCCCACTCCAGTACTCTTGCCTTGAAAATCCCATGGACGGAGGAGCCTGGTAGGCTGCAGTCCATGGGGTCGCAAAGAGTCGGACACAACTGAGCGACTTCAGTTTCACTTTTTACTTTCCTGCATTGGAGAAGGAAATGGCAACCCACTCCAGTGTTCTTGCCTGGAGAATCCCAGGGACCGGGGAGCCTGGTGGGCTGCTGTCTATGGGGTCGCACAGAGTTGGACACGACTGAAGTGACTTATTAGCATTAGCATTAGCATTTATCCTCTGCTGCTCCCAGATGGCAGGGGAGGGAGTCATCTAGGCAGTGGTCCCCAACCTTTTTGGCACCAAGGGCCAGTTTCATGGAAGTGGGAGTGGTTTCAGGATGATTCAAGCACTTTACATTCATTGTACACCTTATTTCTATTTCATTACATAAACTCCACCATAGATCATCAGGCATTAGATCCTGGAGTTTGGGGACCCCTGTTCTAGGGTCCTGCCATTTTGGGGGCTATGCTCTTTCTCCCCCAGTATGCTGGGCATCTGCTGGGGCAACCAAGTCAGACCTTTTCAATTTCTTTTTCTTTTTTGCAATTTTCCTTTGCAGACAGACAGAGATAAGAGGCTGAGAATGGACCAAGGCAGGCGTCACAACTAGGACCCCGGACGCCACCGTGATTTCTTTGCTAGAAAGGGAGCTATACGCATGCACATCCCTTGCACACCCCTCCTTGGCAGCAGCAATTCAGAAGGCGGTGGAAGGCTTATAGATAGTAGAAAACACTTATGTTTAATTGCCTAAGGAGGGTCAGAAATGACTCTGTGTTCAGCTTTGTTGAGCTAATTAGTTGGAAGAGAATGCGCTCAGCACATAAACAAGACTCTTTTTTTTCTATAAGCAATTAACGACCCTACGCTTATTCCTTTAAATACACACCCCACCACAAAGTTGGAAAGACCAAAGAATTGGAAAGACACCAAAGTTGGGGCTGGCAACGACTTTGGCTAATCCTCAAACCTTTGCATTTAACGATGTCTTCCTTTGTGGAGAGCTTCTTCTCTTTGCTAATCCTTGATGGTTCATTTTCAAACAGCATCAGGCTGGAGCTCCAATCAAGCTGTGGAGGTGCTTGCTCACCCACACCTACCTCCATCTCACATCTCACATGCTGCTTCATCACTACAGTAAGTTCCCTACATAGGAACCTTCAAGTTGCTAACATCCAAAGAAACCAATATGCCCGTGTGCCACAACTACCGAACCTGCTTCTGCAGCTACTGAAGCCCACACTCGAGGGCCCACGAGCCACAGCTACTGAGTCTGTGGACCACAACTGCTGAAGTTCGCACGCCTAGAGCCTCTGCTTCACAAGAGAAGCCACGGCAATGAGAAGCCTGAGCACTGCCATGAAGAGTAGCCCCCGCTTGCCACAACTAGAGAAAGCCCACACAAAGCAATGAAGACCCAGTGCAGCCAAAAAAAGGGGGGCGAATGTGCACCCCATCAATATCAGGCATGAATGAAATTGCATCTTGCCCTCTGTTAGGGAAATTTTAAAAATAGTCTTATTTAGGCTTCAGAGACAAAGCAGAGCAGACCTCTGACCTTGCTTCTAACCTGCCTGGACACTGCCCTGACTGGGAGTGACTGGGAGTGACTACCTGCTGTGAGTGCAAGACTTGCAGCGCCTTAGATAAGATGGGGAGGAATCTTGAGATTGTTGGGATCCTGGAGGGGTCTGGCCAACCAAGCCCTGGGTTTAGCTACATCCCAAGTTTTCCAAGACAAAACAAACAGCATTCACATTAAAAGGGTTGCAATTTGGTCACAGATTGATGGTGAAATCAGTTTGCCTCCATCCTGGGATTATAAACAGGAACGCTGAACTGCAATCTTTGAAGTCTCACCCAGAGAGCAGACATGCTGCCTGGGACCTTTTCCCAACTGGGACTCCAGATGTGCTGTGACACAGGACTTCCCAGCGCTGTTTAAGTCTGGATGCTGGCCAAAACCCAATTTGGTGATGTATTCTCTGCTCTTTCTGTTTCTGTTTTCTTTTAATGTTAGTATATTGAAAGTAAGCTAGATCATTATCTAATAAATAGTTGTATTATTTATTTGTGTATAACGAGTGACTTATTTTGTTAACACATCCTTTGAACCTGAGATGAAAGTTTTCACTTTCAGCAGAACGCTCTCAATCTTCTATTGCTGGTGGTCCTTCAGCTCGACCATCTCCCATCTCCTCTCCTTCCTCCAGTAACTCTTCTTGCCTGTTCACTTGATGCCAGCCCTTGAATGGCAGCTGTTGTACTGTGCATGCATGCTCAGTTGCTCAGTTGTGTCCAACTCTCTGCGACCCCATAGACTGTAGCCTGCCAGACTCCATTGTCCATGGGATTTCCCAGGCAAGAACACTGGAGTGGGTTGCCATTTCCTTCTTCAGGGGATCTTCCTGACCCAGGGATCAAACCCACATCTCTTGCATCTCCTTCACTGGCAGGCAGATTCTTTACCACTGAGTCATCTGGGAAGCCCTGTTGTACTGTACTACTGTATTTTCAAGGTGCTATACTGTAAGATTTTAAATGTTTTCTTTGTTTCTTTTTATATATTGTTTGTGTGAAAAGTATTGTAAATCTATTACAGTACAGTACTATGTAGCTGATTGTTATAGTTGGGAGTTTAGGCTTACTTTGTTGGACTTATGAACAAATTGGACTTAACGAATGCACTCTCTGAACAGAACTTGTTCGGACTTACTGAAGGAGCTTAGTGTTCCTGCCCTCTGATAGCCTGCAAACACAGAGACTAGATGTGTGTCCATCACTGTGGGTTCAGTGCCCTGTACCATGCCTGGCACAGAGATGGTGCTGAGTCAATCATTGTTGAGTAAACCATGAATGAATGAATGAATGTCTTCCCTAAGAAGAAACTTTAGTAGTAATGCTTGCTAAGGACTTCCCTGGTGGCTCAGGCAGTAAAAGCATCTGCCTACAATGCGGGAGACCTGGGTTCAATCCCTGGGTTGGGAAGATCTGCTGGAGAAGGAAATGGCAACCCACTCCAGTATTCTTGCCTGGAAAATCCCATGGACGGAGGAGCCTGGAGGGCTACAGTCCATGGGGTCTCAAAGAGCCAAACACGACTGAGCGACTTCACTTCACTTCACTTCAATGCATGCTAATGCCCACTTGACTTGACACTTCAGGATGTCTGGCTCTAGGTGAGTGACCACATCATCGTGGTTATCCGGATCATTAAGACCTTTTTTGTACAGTTCTTCTGTGCATTCTTGCCACCTCTTCCTAATCTCTTCTGCTTGTTAGATCCTTGCCTTTATTGTTCCCATCTCTGCATGAAATGTCCCCTTGATATCTTCAATTTTCTTGAAAGAGATCTTTAGTCTTTCCCATTCTATTGTTTTCCTCTATTTCTTTGCATTGTTCACTTAAGAAGCTTTCTTATCTCTCCTTGCTATTCTTTGAAACTTTATATTCAGTTGGGTATCTCTTTCCCTTTTGCTTCTCTTCTTTTCTCGGCTATTTGTAAGGCTTTCTCAGACAACCACGTTGCCTTCTGTTTCTTTTTCTTGAGAGTGGTTTTGATCATCGCCTCCCATACTATGTTATGAACCTCCACCCATAATTCTTCGGGCACTCTGTCTACCAGATCTAATCCCTTGTATCTATTCCTCAGCTCCACTGTATAATCATAAGGGATTTGATTTAGGTCATACCTGAATGGTCCAGTGGCTTTCCCTACTTTCTTCAATTTAAGCTTGAATTAAACTCTGGGAGATAGTGAAGGACAGGGAAGCCTGGAGTGCTGCCGCCCATGGGGTCACAAAGAGTTGAACACAACTTAGCGACTGAACAACAACAAAGAAGAAATGTAGAAAGTGCCAGAGGGCACTGCTGGGTGGAGAGGATCAGCAAATCTTCAAAACAAAGAACATGGAAAATGGGAATTATCTTTCTGCCGGGGTCCAGCCCCGGTGGATCCAGGGAATTCGAAGCAGGGACGGTGTCGGCGAACTGGATACAATAGCTTTAATTAAATATTAATTAGAGATATAAAGAGTAATAGAATAAGGATAGCTCAGCAGGAAAATTCAGTGGAGGAAAGAGGCTGAATAACTTGGTTTACGTGGAAAGCTAATAAAATTCCAAAGCAAGGAATTTACGTCACCTATGTAGGCCGCAGGCATCCTCCTGTTCTCCCGAAGGAGAGGAGACACTAAGGCCTCCCCGGTCAGATCTTAGAAGCCCAGGCATAATTAGTAGGCTTGATGAGCCTCCACACTCTAGATGGAAATTCAGCTGGAAGGTGAGAGAAAGAACAACATGGGGAGACCAAGCTTCGGTGAACAAGGCCCACACTTTATTTTCCAAAACAGTTTTTATACCTTAAGTTGTGCATAGAGGATAATGGGGGAAGGGGTAGAGTCATGCAAGGACAGCAGTCCTTGATCCTAATTGAAGCCAGGCTTTCAAACTTATCATATGCAAAAGTTTAGGTGATTTACATCATCTTCTGGCCAGGGAGTGGGGTCTGTCAACATTTTAAGATCCTTTCTCCAGAAAACTTATTTTTCTCTAAAGGTGATTATTCTAAAGTCAGGCGCCACCCTCCGAAAGCATTAGATAAAGTTGCATTTCTATACGGCAAAGGTGTGGTGGGCTACAACAAGAAAAAAATTAACTCAAGGGTCCAAGGTTACAAACATTAAAGCTACTACTTACATTCCTATACACCAATTATATTCATCAATACACTTCCAGGGACACAGTAGGTAAGGGATATGGAAACTTAGCAGCAAACATTGGCCCAACAAGTGAAAAACCCTTCACCAATACAATTTCTAATCAATCTTTTAACTGCTCAAAGGAATCTGTATTTAGACATCTGTATTTAGAACATCTCATGCCTCTCACGGTTGTGAACTAAAACACTCTTTTCACGCCCAGGAACTTTATTAACTGGAGCTGTAAGTTAACTCTTTTTCAGAGAGAAAGATGGTGGTGGGGGACAGACCCCCGTAAAGTCAGAGGTATAGGTGAGAGCACAAAGCAGTAAGGTAGGCAGACTCTGGTTTGGGGGGTAGATGCTCGAGAATTTCCAGGGGGACTCCTGAGGCTCAATCCCGCCTTTGGGTATGCCGAGCCTCCTTCCTCATGACCTTTGCCACGGGGGGAGTTCCTCACGCCGGCTCCGGGCATCTTTCCCTAATTTTTCCATAAACTTGCACATCAAGATTGAAGTTGAAAAGAATCCCCAAGTGGTAGCACTGTAATTCTTCACACTTTGATTATGTAATTAAGGTCAGTATTTATTAAACACGTATCCCATGCCAACCTCTGTGATGAAGCACTCTACTTGCATCTCTCTCTCTCTGTTCGATACTTGAGCTGGATGTCTTCCATGGGCCCCTCCAGGTTCACCCTCCACCCCTCTCCATCCTGCTCTGGGTACGAGGATGTGAACCTGTATGGACCACATGGGTCCTTTATTCCTCCAGCTTTTACATAGATTTAACCAAAGGAGGTGCCAGCAGATGTTGGAGGGAAGGAGCAGAATATGGTCAAGGTATTCATGTTCCCTGGCTCCCTCCCTCCCAGGTGACAACAGATGAGCCGGCTGCACCATCCTGCTCTAGACTCTAGTTTCATTCATGTAGCCTTTTCCACATGGATGCCTTCTCTGGGTACCAGTAACCACCTCCTCCTGTTGCCCTTTCCAGCTTTGCAGTTGTATCAGCTGCCATCCATTACTACCCCAGAGGCATTTGCTATGTCTTGCAGTTTTCCTAAAATCCTGTCCCACACTTCGCTCATGACAGCAGTCCCATGGTTTTTAATAGCTCCTTTTTAAAGAGAAGACATTAAATCTCAAAAGGCTTAAGAGACAAGTTCAAGGTCAGAGTCAGTAGGAGCAAACCCTCAAACCCAGATCAGTCCAAACCACTTGCCAATCACCCCAGATCTCCAACGGAAGAGAAATGAAAGAGAAAAAAAACAAAAACAAAAACAACTAGAAGAATGTTTCTAGGGACCAAGAGCAGAATTCTCATTTTGGAACTCTGCTTCCACAGATGGGCACTTAGAGTTTGGCTCTGCGAGTTGGTGGTGGTTCATGGAGAGTTCAGACTCCATCACAGACACGTGTGGGTGAATAAGTGGCAGGGGCTTCGGTCCCTTTAAGTGCCTGATGCAGGCGCACAGATGCGTGGGGGTGTGAAAAAGAGAGCCTCGAGTGGATTTCACCCTTACATGTAACCTATAAATATGTATATTGGGCACCATGAATCACTCGCGGCTCAGTTGGTTGCACTTTTTCATTTCTTAAAGGGATGGTTTGACTGATTCAGAGATGTTGGCAAGCAGCTCCCTGAGGCCAGAGTGGAACCCAAAGCTTTACAGAAATCAGAAGGAAACCAAATCTTTGCCACCTAACTTTATGCTTTAAAGTTCAAACTTTTTTGAAGTTCAAAAAATAACAGGGATGAGCTTGATTTCAGAGTAACAGAGGTTTTAGAAATGGCACCACTTTTAGAATTGTTCTTTGTTTTTTATCAGAGTACAATTGCTTTACAATATTGTGTTTGTTTCTGCTGTACACTGAAGTGAATCAGCTATGCGTGCATGCTGAGTCGCTTCAGTGGTATCTGACTCTTTGCAACCCTATGGACTGCAGTCCCCCCAGCTCCTCTGTCTATGGGATTCTCCAGGCAAGAATACTGGAGTGGGTTGCTATGCCCACCTCCAGGAGATCTTCCCGACCTGGGGACCAAACACTCATCTCTTAAGTCTCCTGATTGGCAGGCAGGTTCTTTATCACTAGTGCCACCTGGAAAGCTGAAATCAGCTCTATGAATACATATATTCCCTTCCTCTTGGACCTCGCTCCCTCTGCTCCATGACTTAGAATCTGTTTTTACTATTAATTACAATTGTGACTTTGAGGAAGTCACCTTACCTCCTGGGGTCTCGGTTTCCATGCCAACAAGATGGGAATAAAAGTTGCACGAGACATTAATACACAAAGCACCAGTACAAGACATGGATAACACATGCATGACTAACTGCTGATCACACTTCTTCCCCTTTTCACACTGTTTCAGCCCACAACCAAGTCCAAATGCCCAGCATGCCTATAGCCAGGCTTCAGACACTAGCACTGATCATTGGTAAATGTTACCTCTTTGGTTATACAGAAAGCTTCTGAATGGTAGGTATTTCTATCCTGCAGGAACAACATTCAAGCCCTTTTTCTTACACCATTATATCCCTTCACCCCCACGCTGAGTATCTGCCCAGATATCCTTGGTCTCCCCTCTCACTCCATCCAGAAGTTTACTCTAGACCCTGACTTGTTAGAAAAGTGTTAAGCCATTCCTGTGCAGAGTTGACTCCAGATGGTCCATAGATGGGCATCTAATATGATCAGATTCCTTTCCTGAGAATTGGGGACCTGGAACTGGGAAAGACACTCTATCTATCTTCAGGACTGTAAAGAGGCAAAGCTTGAGAGGTGTTGGTCAGAATTGGAGAAGGCCAGTGTGGGAGACAGCAAAAAAATGGAATAAGCACTCAGAGAGGAGGTGGCTTAAGAGATGAGGTTATCTGGGGAGTGTCCAAGTCTTTGATTTCCATTATACCCGAGGTCCAGTGGAATTGCCCTCATGGCTTCCATGGGTCGCCCCAATATTCCACTTTTCTGAGTATCATTGGATTTCTGTCACTTGCAACCAAGAGTCAACACTCGGGTAACAGATTAGTATCTATCAATCTAGCTTTTTAAAATTTTTTATTTTGAAAAAAATTTTAGACTTCCTACCAACTCATTTTTACTCCACATCATGTCTGCTTTGACTCTGTCCATTTATCAAATAAGAAGAATGTTTTCCTGGAATAATCCTTTTTTTTTTCTTTTTTTTAGCAGGATGTGTGTAAATCCTCTACTCCAGAGTCGTGCACATGGTCGATGCTCAGGGGGCACTCGTGGTAATCCTCTCCTAACCCTTTCCCTTGAGGATCTTTGCTTCTTGGCTCTGCACCAAGTCGGAGTGTTGTTTGCGCATCTTCCTGGTCCCTGTTCTGAATGAACGACTCCTCCCTCCCTCCCCATTGCTTGTGTATTCATTTGGGCTGGGACAGTTGGTGTTGGGACGATGGAAATGTTCTTGGGAGTGTGGGATGGTAGGGCTAGTCTGGAATTGGGGAGGGGGGATCCCTTTTAAGCAATCAGTGAAACTTGGTGAGGCCAAAGAGAGTTTCTTATAGACCAGTCTGTGAACTTGGCTCATATCTCAAGTAGCAAACCATAGTGTCAATTTCAACCCTTTCAACCCTTTCCTCTGATGTTTTTAGAAAGATGATGGGCCACCAGAGAGACCTGTTAGCTAATAAACTTGACCCCAAACAGCCATCACCCCTTCCCTTCCCATGTAAGGTCCCTCACGGCTTTATCACTCGAGCCTTCTTCCCTCTGCATTAAATATACACAGTCTAAGGATATTCAGGGCTTCCCATGTGGCTCAGCTGGTAAAGAATCTGCCTTCAATGCGGGAGACCTGGGTTCAATCCCTGGGTTGGGAAAATCCCCCGGAGAAAGGAAAGGCTACCCACTCCAGAATTGTGGCCTGGAGAATTCCATGGACTGTATAATCCATGGGTTCGCAAAGAGTCAGACACGACCGAGAGACTTTCACTTTCACTTTAAGGATATTCAACTTCCTCAAGCTGTAGAAGAAGGAATTATTTTTAACTTTATGTCAAAGACTGTGAAATGTGTATTATAGGACAATTTTTAAAACTCTTATTATGGACTGTTATTGCCCTGCTATCAGACCTCGGGTCTCTGAATCAGTGTAAACGCTTCATTTTTCTCTATCTTCTGGGAACCTTTCATATGAAGATATCTTTTTTTTCCTCATGCCCAGTGGTTGATTCTTTCTATAAGTAACCTCTTGCATATGATCAAAGTTTTACAGATGACAACGCTTCTTCACTGCCAAAATATTGTGGCACTATGTATACTCCCAAGCACGTATATAGCAGACACTAAAAATATTTGTAGAATTGATGAATGCTGTTCAATAGCTACAAAAATGTTAGGAGATAGAAAAGGCATTTTGTTTTTTAAAATATTCTTTTGATGTGGATCATTCTAAAAGTCTTCATTGAATATGTTACAATATTGCTTTCATTTTATTTATTTATTTGGCCATGAGGCATGTGTGTTTCTTGGCTCCCCAACCAGGGATAAAACCCTCACCCCTTGCATTGGAAGGTGAAGTCTTAACCACTGGACCACCAGGAAGTCCTGTAGAAATGGCATTTTAAAATTATTTTACTCATTTTACAGATTAAAATAAAGAGGTTCAGAGGGCTGACTGGCTTGCCCAAGATCATATAGCTGGTGTATATCTGCATGGGAACTCATACCTAGGTCTTCATTTATTCAATAAACATCTATTAGTCACCTATCTTTGTTGCTTTTCTTGGCTATGGGGTAATAAACTCAAATAATATTCGGTATATGCCCTCAATGACCTTATAGTGTAAATGAGGAGTCCAGTAAAATAAACCAGTGACTATAAGTTAACACTTACTGCTATTTATCATTAATTATATGCAAGGGCTTCCCTTGTGGTTCAGCTGGTAAAGAATCCATCTGCAATATGGGGAGACCTAGGTTCAATCCCTGGGTTGGGCAGAAACCCTGGAGAAGGAAAAGGCTACCCACTCCAGTATTCTGGCCTGGAGAATTCCATGGACTATATATTTCATGGACAAAGAGTCAAACACGACTGAGTGACTTTCATTTTTCATATGCCTGAGATTCTGTTAAATTTTATATATAATCTCCCCATGAATATTATGAGATAGGATAAATTATTTCTACTTTACAAATAGGGAAACTGAGATATCAGTTCAGTTCAGTCGCTCAGTCTTGTCCGACTCTTTGCGACTCCATGAATTGCAGCACGCCAGGCCTCCCTGTCTATCACCAACTCCCGGAGTTCACTCAAACTCATGTCCATCAAGTCAGTGATGCCATCCAGCCATCTCATCCTCTGTTGTCCCCTTCTCCTCCTGCCCTCAATCTTTCCCAGCATCCGGGTCTTTTCAAATGAGTCAGTTCTTTGCATCAGGTGGCCAAAGTATTGGAGTTTCAGCTTCAGCATCAGTCCTTCCAATGAACAACCAGGACTGATCTCCTTTAGGATGGTCTGTTTGGATCTCCTTGCAGTCCAAGGGACCCTCAAAAGTCTTCTCCAATACCACAGTTCAAAAGCATCAATTCTTCAGTGCTCAGCTTTCTTCACAGTCCAACTCTCACATCCATACACGACCACTGGAAAAACCATAGCCTTGACTAGATGGACCTTTGTTGGCAAAGTAATGTCTCTGCTTTTGAATATGTTATCTAGGTTGGTCATAACTTTCCTTCCAAGGAGTAAGCGTCTTTTAATTTCATGGCTGCAGTCATGAAATTAATCACACCATCTGCAGTGATTTTGGGGCCCAAAACAATGAAGTCTGACACTGTTTCCACTGTTTCCCCATCTATTTCCCATGAAGTGATGGGACCAGATGCCATGATCTTCGTTTTCTGAATGTTGAGCTTTAAGCCAACTTTTTCACTCTCCACTTTCACTTTCATCAAGAGGCTTTTGAGTTCCTCTTCACTTTCTGCCATAAGGGTGGTGTCATCTGCATATCTGAGGTTATTGATATTTCTCCTGGCAATCTTGATTCCAGCTTGTTCTTCTTCCAGCCCAGCGTTTCTCATGATGTACTCTGCATAGAAGTTAAATAAGCAGGGTGACAACTGAGACATAGAACTGAGAACAGGGTGATAACTGAGACATATAACAGTTAAATAACTTTCCCATAGTCACAAGTGGGGGAGGGGGAGGGGTTTGGATGGTGTGGAGTAAGGGTGGGGTTTGGAAGCAGTGCACAGAGTCATACATAGGACACTAGGGGATTTGTTCTAACCAAATGAAATTGACAGTATTCAACCACTTTTAATATCCAAAATGGCAATTTCATATGGTTCAACTAATCAGAAAACAGATAGAAATAGAGTAGATACTATATTTAAATGGGGCTTCTTTCATAGCTCAATTGGTAAAGAATCTGCCTGCAATGCAGAAGACCCAGGTTTGATTCCAGGATTGGGAAGATCCCCTGGAGAAGGAAATGGCAACCCACTCTAGTATTCTTGCCTGGAGAATCTCACGGATAGAGGAGCCTGGCAGGCTACAGTCCATGGGTTCGCAAGAGTTGGACATGACTTAGCGACTAAACCACCACATTTAAATAGTAGACATGGGCTTCCTTCATGGCTCAGATGGTAAAGAATCTGTCTGTGATGCAGAAGACCCAGGTTTGATCCCTAGGTTGGGAAGATCCCCTGGAGAAGCAAATAGCAACCTACTCCAGTATTCTTGCCCAGAAAATTCCATGGACAGAGGAGTCTGGTGGGCTACCACTCATGAGGTCACAAAGAGTCAGACATGATGGAGCGACTAACCGACAGATAGTAGACATACAATAAAAGGGCACCCCTGGGGGGACGTTGACCATCACTGAGTTTTCAGAGATGAAGAACACAAAAAGTTTTGGACAGAATGATCTAGGCAGAAGTCATAGCAGGAACAAAATTATGGGCATGAAGGAGCATTACACAATCATACTAACAAGCTGGAGTGTTTGTGAAGAATGGTAGGAAAAAAGGCTACAGGAAGACAGAAAGGCCAGAATCTGCAGGTCCTTAGAGTAAACTGAGTTTGAGCCTTCTATCTGGGAACTACAGGGTCTCCAATGCCTTGCCTGATTATCTTCTTGGAGCCATATCTGTGCGACTTACACAGGCCCTTTGGGGCCCTTCTGTGTCTTCTTTCTTTCCAAAGAGTGCCAGGAACAACACTCAACATGCAGAAGGTGCTCAGCAGACATCTGTTCATCAGCCAGTTGACTGTCCCAACACTATATCACCATGTGTAAGATGTTCTTTGGTTTTGCTTGCTGGGGGAGGGGAATCTTGGTTTTAATTTTTTCTTTAATTATTAAGTTCCTTTCAAGTTTTAGCAGTGCAAGACATATCCTAAAACCAAAGGCTATTTTGCTGCAGGAATGTGATTCAAATTCAAGTTCAACTAATCTCTGTTAATCACTTGTTTTGTGACGGACACTTTCACTTCACTAAGTTCACTGACTCTTTGAAATAACCCTGAAAAGATAAATTTCATTGTCTCCATTTTCTAAGACAGTTACATCAATAGACTTGCTCATAAGTAGTGAAATCAGGATTTGAACTTGGGTCTCTTTGTTCTTTGCTATGAATTTTTCCTCTACAAAGGCTTCCCTGGTGGCTCAGCTGGTAAAGAATCCACCTGCAATGCAGAAGACCTGGGTTCAATCCCTGGTTTGGGAAGATCCCCTGCAGAAGGGAACCCACTCCAGTATACTGGCCTGGAGAATTTCATGGACTATACAGTCCATGGGGTTGCAAAGAATCAGACACGACTGAACGACTTTCACTTTCACTTTTCTCTACAAAGATAGCACTGGGAAACTATTGGTGAGGATGACAAGGATAAAGTTGATGATGATGAAGTGGTGATGATGGTAGCGGTAGTCATAAAAGTAACATTGCAAATACTGCAATTGCAATATTTCTGAAAGTAATAATTGCCTTACTGTGTGCCAGGTACTAACCTAAATACTTAAAGGAATAATTTCATTGGTTTTTCAGAAACTCTGCAAAATAAAGCTTTTTCTTATCCCCAACTTCTGATGAGGAAACTGAAGCTAATAGTTAAGCAGGGTTAAGCTACCTGCTGGGATTACGTAGCTTATTTGTGGCATGGTTGGGTTTGTAAACCAGAGCCAGTGGCTTCTGAAATTGAAGTATTTGCCAGTTTCAGATTCCAGACTCCATTCCTAGCCCTACCCATCTCACCTCTCCTCCACTAGGAAGGAAGAACAAAGAAAATGTTCTCTCAGAGCAAGGTTCTCAGCATCCTGCATCACCATGACAACAGGTCCTAGTCAATTTCTTCACAAGGAGGGGAAAAGCAAAAGTCAAACCGAGCCGCCATGGGAACATTCTGTGGGCAAACACCATGGCCAGTGTGCTTGGAGCCCCATGTCCTCACTCAGTCCCAGGTGACTCACTCCTGGGATTGGAGCTGGGAGCTGGGCCAGGTTCCTAAATAGGCAAGGGTAATGGTGCTCTTGGACAGCCTGCAGGTCACTTTGAAAAGTAATCCTTTTTCCTTAAGAATCTGAGCTCATAAATGAGCAGATTAGAAATCAAAGGGGAGAAACCAATGAGGATTCCTGGCAAGAGGTTTTAGGGCAACCCAGCTTTCTTCCTAGGATGACATCATCTTGTTTCACCTCTCCTGCCCACCCTCAGCCAAGGTCTAGTCTGTTTTGCTTTGTTTTGTTTTTTTTTTTAATTTTTTAATTTTTATTTTTTTAGTATAGTTGATTTATAATGTTGTGTCAGTTTCAGGCATACAGTAAAGTGAATCTGTTTATCTCTCTCTCTCTCTCTCTCTCTCTCTCTCTCCAGGTCCTCCCTGGTGGCTTAGATGGTAAAGAATCCACCTGCAATGCAGGAGACCTGAGTTTGATTACAGAGTCAGGAAGATCCCCTGGAGAAGGGGATGGCAACCCACTCCAGTATTACTGCCTGGAGAATCCCATGGACAGAGGAGCCTGACGGGCTACAGTTCACAGGGCCACAAAGAGTCAGACGCAACTGAGTGACTAACACTTTCACTTTCACAGAATACTGAGTAGAGTCCCTTATGCTTTACAGCAGGTTCTTATTAGTGATCTATTTGAAGACTGTCAAATCCCAAGAGAATGTAGACTCCAAAAAGTCAGGGGTCAAGTTAAGCTCTCTTTTACTGTATACACGGCACTTCATAGGTCGCTCAGTGCTAAAGAATCTGGCTGCCAATGCAGCAGACACAGGAGATGGAGGTTCAATCCCTGGGTTGGGAAGAACTCCTGGAGTAGGAAATGGCAACGCACTCCACTATGCCTGCCTAGAAAATTCTATGAACAAAGGAGCCTGGTGGGCTGCAGTCTACCAGTGAGGGTCACAAAGTGTCAGACATGACAGAGTGACTGGCATGAACTGCATATACATGCCAAACAATGCCTGACTCAGAGTGGATACTTACTAGCTATTGATCAATTAGGTTATTGATTGCAGATAACACAAGCAATGATTTGACTGGGGCAGAATGCTTTTGTTTCCAATATTTGATCATTTGAAGCAGAACCTTTTAACCTCTCCAGGAGGTGACATTTAAGCTGAGATTTGAATGACAAGAAGCAGTGAGTTAATACAGAAAGAGAATTTCAAGCAAAAGAAATAGATTTTGGAGGTGGGAAGGAGAAAAAAACCAGAGACCTCTATGGCTCAAGAGAAATGGAATATGTATATAAGAGAGAGAAGATGAGATTGGAAGGACAGAAAGGGCCAGCCCCTGTAGTGATGGAATCAAAATGTTATTCTATGTGTTATGTGTCAGCATTGAAGGATTTTAAGCAAAAAGCAAAAAAAAAAAAAAAAAAGTGTCATTCACTTGGTATCCCCAGTGCTTGGCATATAACAGGTGCTCAGAAACTAGGTGAATGAGCTGAGATAATGCATATTAAGTGTTTTAAACAAGGAAGTGTTTCAGAATTGACACACATCATCATCTGGAGAAGAATAAGACCCTGCGCCAGTACCATTGTCTTAGATCACAAAGCTATTACAGACTTCTGGATCATGAGGGTGGAACCCTAGAGACACCTGATTTTCACAGCACCTCTTTTCTGTGAAAATAATTTCAAGCCACATCAAGATGCATGGTTAGAGTAGCACAAGCCAGACTCTAGGAGACATTTCCATGAAGAAGTCACTCTTGGCCACCTGAGGCAGAACAGCGAGATCAGGAAGGGAAAAGGTAATAGATATTCCCTGAGCTCTGGTATCTGAGACACGTGAGTTTCTGCTATGTAGGAGACACGTTCTGATGAGGTCATGATTCCTTCACTGGTCCCCATCCCTCCAACACTGCATCTTTTTAAATTATAGTCACGTAGGGACTGCAGTAGCTGGAACTGTGATGTTGTGAAGGATGCAGAGAAAGAGTGAACAGCAGTTGCTTATAAAACCTGGGATGGAAGATATGACACCCAAAGCAGGAGGAGTCAGGGAGAGATAGGGAGCAGTGGGGACAGTGTACTTTTAAAAATTTATTTATTTGGCTTTATAAATAAATAAATAAAACTTATTTATTTTAAAATGTATTTATTTGCCTGCACTGAGTCTTAGTTGCAGAATGCAGGAACTTTAGTTGCAACATGTGGGGTCTAGTTCCCTGATAGAACCCAGGTCCCCTGCATTGGGAGTGCAGAGTCTTAACCACTGGGCCACCAGAAAAGTCCCAGAGTGGTATACTCTGTGTAGGATTTAACGTGCTGCTCCAGACAAGGGAAGGACCACACACCCTGTTAAATAATCCATGAATAGATTCCCACTGCATCATCAGTGGAGTAAAGTTGTCTCTTACACTCACACTCACTATATAGCCACTAGCTTCAGAAATATGGCTGGCAGAATACATTAATCAAACATCCTTCAAAAGGCCTGAGAGAGGGAGGTCTAATTGTACCCAGGAGGACAATTAGGAATACAGAGAAAAATCCACCCAACCTATCAGCAAATACCAAGCTTCTCTTCATTTTTGAGAAGACAGAAGAAGACTTTAGGGATTTCAATCCTAAAGGAAATCAAACCTGAATATTCACTGGAAGGACAGATGCTGAAGCTGAAGCTCTAATACTTTGGCCACCAGATGCAAGAGCCAACTCATTGGAAAAGACCCTGATGCTGGGAAAGATTGAGGGCAGGAGGAGAAGGGGATGACAGAGGATGAGATGGTTGGATGGTATCGTTGACTCAGTGGACATGAGTTTGAGCAAACTCCGGGAGATGGTGAAGGGCAGGGAAGCCTGGTGTGCTGCAGTCCATGTGGTCGCAAAGAGTCAGACACACCTGAGCTACTGAACCACAACTGGTTGTCCGGTGGTTAAGGTTTCATGCTTCCACTGCAAGGGGCACAGGTTCCATCCTTGGTCTGGGAGCCAGGGTCCCCTGTGCTGCATAATGCAGCCCCCAAAAAAGTTTGAACGAAGAAATTTATAAAACCAACAACCTGGAGTCTATGGAACAACTTCTTATCATACTAAACATGAAACATTGCACTCAAAATGCACAGAAAGCACACACATTTTTAAAAGATTTACCGAGAAAAAGAAGAAAATTTTAAAGAGCATCTGGTGAGCTCTTGGTAAAATTCAAAGAAACATGAACTTATAGGGAAATGGTTAAATAAATGGAGATACAGCCATATGGTAAAATATTATGCAGGCATTAAACACCATGTCTTCAAAGACGAAAGAACGAAATGGAGAAACGCTTACAATAGAATGTTATATCTTAAAAGTAGAATTTAAAAACAACGAATGCCAAAAATCCCAGTCTCTGCTTGAATGTTCACAGCAGCTTTCTTCATAATAGGAAAAAAAAAAAAAAAACTGGAAGTAACTCAAATGTTCTTCAGTAGGTGAATGTGTATATAAACTCTGATCCACCCATGTATTGGTACATACAACATCCTGAATGTATCTCAAAGGCATTATGCATTGTAAAATAAGTCAATCCCCAAAGGGTGTATACTGCATGATTCCATTTATATAGCAATTTTGATATGACAGAACTAAAGAGATGAAAACAGATTAGTTAGTGGTTGCCAAGATACAAGGATGGAGGTGTGAATATAAGAAGGTAGGAGCAGGGAGTTCCTTGGAACTGATGGCATAGCTCTGTATTCCAATTATACTAGTGGTTCCATAACCTATCCAGGGCCTGAAATGGCACAGACATATACACGTACACACGCAAATAAATGCATGTTAAAAATGCTAAAAACTTGGTAAAATCTGTGTCTAGGAAACAGTATTTTACCGATTTCAACTTCTTAGATTCATGCTATGCTAAAGTCTATGAGATGGCACTGCTGAGGGAACCAGAATAGAGGGCTTATGGGACCCTATATGCTATATTCACAACGTCCTGTAGGTCTATAATGACTGCAAAATGAAAGAAAAATGTATACCAAGGAAATAAAAATTTTGACTAAAAGAGGATGAGATAAATTGGGAGAGTAGCAGTGACATATATACACTACCACGTGTAAAACAGAAAGCTAGTGGGAAGCTTCTATATAACTCAGGGAGCTCAGCCTGGTGCTCTGTGATGACCCAGAGGGGTGGGATGGGGTGGGGAGGAGATATCTGTACACTCATGGCTGATTCACATCGTTGTGTGGCAGAAACAAACAGCATTATAAAGCAATTATCCTCCAATTAATAATAAATTTAAAAAAGAATATTAAGTTTTCCAATCCATAAAAAAAAAAAATTACTCCATTATCCTGTCAGTGAGTTTTTAATGGGATAATGGTCATTTTCAGTTCAGTTCAGTCACTCAGTCATGTCCGACTCTTTGCTACCCCACGAATTGCAGCACGGCAGGCCTCCCTGTCCATCACCAACTCCCAGAATCCACCCAAACCCATGTCCATCAAGGTGGTGATGGCTCCAACCATCTTATCCTCTGTCGTCCCCTTCTCCTCCTGCCCTCAATCTTTCCCAGCATCAGGGTCTTTTCAAATGAGTTGGCTCTTGCATCTGGTGGCCAAAGTATTAGAGCTTCAGCTTCAGCATCAGTCCTTCCAATGAATACCCAGGACTGATCTCCTTTAGAATGGACTGGTTGGATCTCCTTGCAGTCCAAGGGACTCTCAAGAGTCTTCTCCAACACCACAGTTCAAAAACATCAATTCTCCAGCGCTCAGCTTTCTTCACAGTCCAACTCTCACATCCATACATGACCACTGGAAAAACCATAGCCTTGACTAAATGGACTTTTGTTGGCAAAGCAATGTCTCTGCTTTTGAATATGCTATCTAGGTTGGTCATAACTTTCCTTCCAAGGAGTAAGCGCCTTTTAATTTCATGGCTGCACTCACCATCTGCAGTGATTTTTGGAGCCCAGAAAAATAAAGTCAGCCACGTTTCCACTGTTTCCCCATCTATTTGCCATAAAGTGATGGGACCAGATGCCATGATCTTCATTTTCTGAATGTTGCGCTTTAAGCCAACTTTTCACTCTCTTCTTTCACTTTCATCAAGAGGCTTTTGAATTCCTCTTCACTTTCTGCTATAAGGGTGGTGTCATCTGCATATCTGAGGTTATTGATATTTCTCCTGGCAATCTTGATTCCAGCTTGTGCTTCTTCCAGCCCAGCATTTCTCATGATGTACTCTGCATATGAGTTAAATAAGCAGGGTGACAATATACAGCCTTGACGTATTCCTTTTCCTATTTGGAACCAGTCTATTGTTCCATGTCCAGTTCTAACTGTTGCTTCCTGACCTGCATACAAATTTCTCAAGAGGCAGGTCAGGTGGTCTGGTATTCCCATCTCTTTCAGAATTTTCCACAGTTTATTAGGATCCACACAGTCAAAGGCTTTGGCATAGTCAATAAAGCAGAAATAGATGTTTTTCTGGAACTCTCTTGCTTTTTCCATGATCCAGCAGATGTTGGCTATTTGATCTCTGGTTCCTCTGCCTTTTCTAAAACCAGCTTGAACATCTGGAAGTTCACAGTTCACGTATTACTGAAGCCTGGCTTGGAGAATTTTGAGCATTACTTTACTAGTGTGTGAGATGAGTGCAATTGTGCAGTAGTTTGAGCATTCTTTGGCATTGCCTTTCTTTGGGATTGGAATGAAAACTGACCTTTTCCAGTCCTGTGGCCACTGCTGAGTTTTCCAAATTTGCTGGCATGTTGGCATAATGATCACTTTGTATTCTTCTAAATACTTTTATGTGTTTCTTAAGTTTTTTGCAGTAAATATATGTTATTTTTAGATTCTGAAAAGAACTTATTGATTCAGAGTTTAGCAATTGAAATAAAATGTTTGATCAATGCATAATATTTCAGGTAAAATACATATGATAGTGTTACAAAAGGGAATCAGGAGAAAGAAGGACTGAGAAGAGAATGTCCTGACAAGATATAGAAACAGTGCAAAGATATACAAAATGTAGTAGCAAAATTAAACCCTACATTATAAACATGCAGAATACTACAGAAACTAAGCACTGATGTGTGCACACACAAATCTCATCCAGAATGCAGTATAAAAGAATACTGGAATGGGAAGCCTTTCTAGAATACTGGAGTGGGTAGCCTTTCCCTTCTCCAGGGGATCTTCCCAAGCCAGGGATTGAACCCAGGTCTCTCACAATGCAGGTGGATTCTTTACCAACTGAGTTATCAGGGAATGCCGAATAAAAGAATAAAGATGTGAAATGGTAAGAGATATATCAGATCATAGGACCAAACATGGAGATTCAGGGTACCACTGATGTTTCTAAAAACACAATCATAAGAAAAGACAAAAGCAATCATCAGAGAGATAACATAGCAACACACCTTCCAGGTTTATGGATGATCTGAATTTGTAATTCTAATAGATACACTGAATGACACCATCTAGATACAACCTGATTAAGTTTTAGAGTTTCAAGGAAAAATGTTTAAAATCCTACATGCAGCCAGGCAGAAAATGAAACATAACTGAAAAATGGTTTACCTGGGAAGATGAAAACATGATACGGGTCTCAAACTTTTCTTCCATATTGCCAATACTTGAGGAGCAAAGATTGTGACTCAAGTGTTGTGCTGTGCTTGGTTGCTCAGTCACGTCCCATTCTTTGTGACCCCGTGGACCGTAGCCTGCCAGGCACCTTTGTCCATGGGGATTCTCCAGGCCAGAATACTGGAGTGGGTTGTCATGCCCTCCTCCAGGGGATCTTCCTGACCCAGGAATCAAACTGGGGTCTCCTGCATGGCAGTTGATTCTTTACTGACTGAGCTACCAGGGAAGCCCTTATAACCCAAGAATCATTACCAGATCTCCTGAAGCAGTGATAAAATCATCCTCAGAAAAGAACAAGAGGAGGCTTCTGAGGAAGTCCACACTCACCGCATTACTAACAAAAACTTAATGCAGCTAAAATAAAATGAAAGTGCCTCAACACAATTTTTTTTAATTGTCTTAGGTCAATGGTTAAGGAGATAGTTCCATTAACATTAACAATAAGACAAGGAAGCTCACTGTTGTTTGTTAATGTGCTGGATATTCTCATCTATCCAAATAAAGGAGTAGGGAAATTCACTACTCTTTCCACAAGATACGATAACCTACTTAGAAAAAAATATGAGCTGGGAAAATGGACATAATAAAAATGTTTTGAAGGTAATCAGTTGCAAAATTAATACATTTACATCTCCCTAATATGTTTAAAACAAAGGAATTAGAAAATACAAAACAGTTGATTTCCAGCAGCAATAACAACAACAACAAAATCCCCAGAACTCATAGGCAAAACACACACACAACATATATGATATGAAGGTTTTTTTGATGCTCTATACTGACTTTGTGATGACCTAGAAGGGTGGGGTGGGCAGCGCAGGAGGTTCATGAGAGAGGGGATATATGTATGCATACAGCTGATTCACTTCATTGACAGCAAAAACTAACACAACATCGTAAAGAAATTATACTCCAATAAATAAATAAAAGAAATTTGTTTTTGTTGTTCTTGTTCAGTTGCTGAGTCATGTCCGACTCTTTGTGATCCCATGGACTGCAGCATGCCAGGCTTCCCTGTCCCTCACTATCACCTGGAGTTTGCTCAAACTCATGTCTATTGACTTAATGACGTCATCTAACCATCTCATTCTCTCTTGCCTGCCTCTCCTCCTGCCTTCAATCTTTCCCAGCATCAGGGTCTTTTCCAATGAGTTGGCTCTTTGCATCAGGTGGCCAGAGTATTGGAGCTTCAGCTTCATCAGTCCTTCCAGTGAATATTCGGGGTTGATTCCCTTTAGGACTGACTAGTTTGATTTCCATGCTGTGCAAGGCACTCTCAAGAGTCATCTGCAGTACCACAGTTTGAAAGCATCAGTTCTTTGGCACTTAGCCTTCTTTATGGTCCAACTCTCACATCCATACATGACTACTGGAAAAACCGTAGCTTTGACTAGATGGACCTTTGTTGGTAAAGTGATGTCTCTGCTTTTTAATAGGCTGTCTAGGTTTGTCGTAGCTTTTCTTCCAAGGAGCAAGCGTGTTTTAATTTCATGGCCACACTCACTGTCTGTAGTGATTTTGGAGCCCAAGAAAAGAAAATCTGTCACTGTTTCTTTTCCCCATCTAATTGCCATGAACTGATGGGACTGGATGCCATCACTTCATTTTTTGAATGTTGAATTTTAAGCCAGCTTTTCATTCTCCTCTTTCACCTTCATCAGGAGGCTCTTTAGTTCCTCTTTGCTTTCTGCCATTAGAATGGTGTCATCTGCATATCTGAGGTATTGGTATTTCTCCCAGCAATCCTGATTCCAGCTTGTGATTCATCCAGCTTGGCATTTCACATGATGCAATCTGCATATAAATTAAATAATCAGGGTGACAATAGACAGCCTTGATGTGCTCATTTCCCAATTTGGAACCAGTCCTTTGTTCCATGTCCAGCTCTAACAGTTGCTTCTTGACCTGCAAACAGGTTTCTCAGGAGACAGGTAAGGTGGTCTGATATTCCCATCTCTTTAGGAATTTTCCAGTTTGCTGTGATCCCCACAGTCAAAGGCTTTATTGTAGTCAGTAAAGCAGCAGTAAATGTTTTTCTGGAATTCCCTTGTTTTTTCTATGATCCAAACAGATGTTGGCAATTTGACCTCTGGTTCCTCTGCCTTTTCTAAATCCAGCTTGAACATCTGGAAGTTCTCAGTTTACATACTATTGAAGACTAGCTTGAAGGATTTTGAGCATTACCTTGCTAACACGTGAATTGAACACAATTGTGCGGTAGTTTGAACATTCTTTGGCATTGCCCTTTTTTGGGAATTTTTTTAGAATGCAGTAAAATTATTCTAAGTTTCATTTGAAAATATGAGATGAGACTAACCAAGAGATTTGAGGGGATATAAGAGAGGTGTAAAATGTGAGGCACCCTGTCCTGCTAGATATTAAATTTCTAATAAGATACTATATAAAATAGCAATAAGTTCCAGGACAATGAATTATCTATTTGTTATGGAAGAAGAGAAATCTCAGCCTGACAACACACACCAAAATAAACTCTAACCAGATTAAAATGTTAGGTGTAAATATATGAATAAAACCATAAAATGGTACAGACAAATTATATCTGAAAAGGAAGAAATTTGTAAGCAATGGAAGAATCACAAACACTCAACAAATTCAGTAATGATAGCTTATTTAAAGTATCAACAAAATAAAAGAAAAAAATAAAATTAAAAATACAGCAGACAAATCTGTTATACTTAGTATATAAAACCCATTCAGAAATTAAAATTCAGTAGAAAAATGGTCAAAGGGCATGAATGATTGGCTTATTTAGAGCAAAAGCTCAAATGACAAACAGATGAAAAAAGTCATCAGCTTTCTTTCTATGCAGATAAACACAAATGAAAAAATAAGCTGCTTTTTTTTTCTCTATCAAATAGAGAAGAACAGCTTTAAACTGGCACTGCCCAGTGCTTATGAAGATTCAGGGACATGGTCAGCTGTATACACTGCTGGTGGCATGGTAAATTTGAACAAACTTTACAATGAACAAATTGAAAATATGTCTCAAAAGACATAAAAATATTCAACCTCTCAATAACTCTTATAGAAATCTTCCTTAAGAAAATACTTATGGACTTGTGCTTCAGAATATCCAACACAATTGGTCAAGTGAAAGATGTCCACTAAAGTTCACTTCTTGGGCACTCGGGGGACAAGGGTGAGATCCATCCAGTTGGTGAATTTGGGAGAAGACACGGGGTCTGAGGGGTCCTGCCTTCTCTACCCTCTCCCTCTGGGTGGAATCTGACTCCCCACATAAGAAGGTGTCTACTGCTCTGTTCTCCCTCTGTCTCTCTCTCTAATATATGAATGCAATGTATAATATATACATATATATGTATGTATATAGTGGTCATGTGTGATGGTGAGACCTGGACAGTAAAGAAGCCAGAATGCCAAAGAATTGATGCCTTCTAACTGCGGTGCTGGAGAAGACGCCTGAAAGTCTCTTGGACCAGTCAATCTTAAGGGAAATCAACCCTGAATATTCACTGGAAGGACTGATGCTGAAACCGAAGTTCCAGTATTTTGGTTACCTGATTTGAACAGATGACTCATTGGAAAAGTCCCTGATTCTGGGAAAGATCAAGGCTAGAAGGAGAAGAGGGCATCAGAGGGTGAGATGGCTGGATGGCATCACCAGTGCATGAACTTGGGAAAACTCTGGGAGATGGTGAGGGACAGGGAGGCCTGGCATGCTGCAATCCATGGGGTCGCAAAGAGTCGGACATGACTGGGCAACTGAACAGCAACAACTATATGTATATATAACTCAGCCATAAAGAGAAGGAAATCTTGCCATTTGTGATAACATGAATGAAATTTCAGAACATCGTGCTCAGTGAAATAAGGCCAGACTGAGGAAGACCAATATAGCATGACCTCCCTTACAAGTGAAATATTTAAAAAAAAATGAACTCTTAGAAACAGAAAACTGATTGGTGGTTTCCAGAGGCTGAGGGGTGGGGGAAATGGGAAAGTATTGTCCCAAGGATCCAAACTTCTAGTTATGAGATGAATCAATGTTGAGGATCTCATGTACTGGAGCTAACAAAACGGCATTTGACACTTGAGAGCTGATAAGAGGGTAGTTCTTAAATGTCTCACCATTCACACAAAAATAACTAGAACTGTGCAAGGTGAACGGATGTGTTAACTAAGATTATCGTGGGAAACAGTTCACAATATGTACATGGATCAAGCCCTGACTTTTACATCTTAAACATATACAGTGTCATAGGTCAACTGTATCTCAACAAAGCTGGCAACAATATTCTGGAATATGGCATCAGGGAGTTCTTTGTGGTTCTACATCCTCCAAATTAGTATGCAATCAGTAACTAAGTTGACAGATCCTTACCTGTCCTAACTTCTGTGTGTCTAATCTTCAACTGGCTCTGAGGGTGGGGACAGAAGGGTACTATTTTTTATTTAAGTTATTTATTTATTTGGCTGTGTTGGGTCTCAGTTGCGTCATGCAGGATCTTTTTGATGGGGTGCATGGACACCTGCGCTGCGGCACCCGGGCTCAGTAGTTGTGGCACACAGGCTCTGGAGCACAGCGGCTTCAGTAGTTGAGATGCACAGCTGAGTTGCTCCAGGGCATGTGGGAATCTCAGTTCTCCACCCAGGGATCGAACCCACGTCTCCTGCATTGCCAGGTGGATTCTTAACCACTGGGCCACCAGGGAAGTCCTGAGAGGGTACTACTTATTAACCCTCCTCCCAAACCTCAGTTCAGTGTTATTTACAACCACACATGGAAAAGAGGACAACAAAGATGCAGCAAGTGAGAAGACTGATGAACTCAATGTTAGTTTCTCCGTAGGATGGACTATCATACAGACTCTAAAAGCAGCACATAATATGTGCAGAATGGAATATTACTCATCCAAACAAAAGGATGAAATAATACTATTGGCAGCAACATGGATGGATCTAGAGATCATCATACTAAAGTGAAGTCAAACATACAAAGACAAACAGCACATGACGCCACTTTAATGTGGACTCTAAAAAAAATATGATTTGAATGAACTTGTATACAAAACAGAATTAGACCCACAGACATAGAAAACACATTTATGGTTACCAAAGGGGGAAGGAGAGGAGGGATAAATTTCAAATTAGGGATTAACATATATACACTGGAGAAGGGAATGGCTACTCACGCCAGTGTTTTTGCCTGAAGAATTCCATGACAAAGAAGCCTGGTGGGCTACAGTCCATGGAGTCTGAAAGAGTCAGATGCTTTCACTTTTTTCATATATAAAATAGATAACTAACATATATCTACTGTATAGCACAAGGAATTATACTCAATAATTACTATATATATAGTAATATAATATATTATATTACTATATTATATAGTATATAATATATAATATATATTATATAATATAATATATTATATATATTATATATATTATATTATATAATATATTATATATTATAGTATATATTATATACTATATATATAGTAATATAATATATACTATAATATATATACTAATATAATATACTATATAAGGGAAAAGAGTCTGAAAAAGGATAGATACACACACACACACACACACACACAAATCACTTTGCTGTATACCTGAAACTAACATAACATTGTAAATCAACCATACTTCAATAAAAAATAAATAAAAGTGATACATAAAAGAAAATGGGCACTATCTAAGATCAAACGCAAGAAAGCACATAACAAAAATAGTGCATAAATAAATATATCTACAAATTGTGATACCTGGAGGAAAAAAAGACTAGAATAAAGTACTTTAAAATGACACCATTTATCTCTGGGTGCCAGGGCTATGGGGCATTCTTATTTTCTCCTTTCTGTTTTTCAGGTATTATATAAATTCCTGACACTGTGTTTGTACTGCTTTTATAATCAGAAACAAAATTCATGTTATTTGTGATAAAAGAGGATCTTAGAGGTCAGAGTGACTTTGCACTCTCTGTCCTCTGCTCATCAGGAGGAATAAACTCTTTGATTTTGGCCCAGAGCACTTTGAACAGATGAATATAATACACCACTACAGGTGTATTCTGAGAAAACTCAGCACAGCTGCTCTCAGTCAGGGCATCTGACAACCTTCAGACCTTCTGTCCCTCGGTGGGGTCAGTGCATCCATCCATCCACTGACATGTGCCAGGAGCGATGGATGAACAGGGACCCTGTGTGTGGCACTCTGCTCAGTGTCACGTGTGTGGCCTTCAGAAGTTTGACTGTCACCCCAGAGGAGTGCTCCATGGCAGAAAGGCAGGCATGCAAACAAAACTAGCAGTGTGATATAACGGATGCTACGTGGGAGGCAGGAACACTGCGGGGGACACGGAGGAAACAACATCCGTCTCTCTGGGATATTCGCTAGAGGAAATAACATTTGACCTGGGTCTTGAAGAATGAAGAAGCAGTGGGGAGGCTAGGTGGGCAGGGAATCTCAGGCTCAACAATGGGAAAAGAGAGAAAGAGGGAGAAAGACAGAGTGAGGTTATGTCACCACTGGTATCCTAAAATTCGTAAAATGCATAGGAGGAGCTAGGGTTCTTCAGTCCTACATCATGGAACCGACTGTAACTAACCAAGGGAGAAAGGGAGCTTGCTGGAAAATGCAGGGTGGCTTCAAGAATCACTAAGCTTAAAAAAATTATGGTGAGAAAGGGCAGCTCCAGGAATCTTCAGAAAGCTAGACTGGTCTCCTCTGGAAGCTGCAACAGGATCAGTCATGGTGAATTTACTCTTTTACTCAAGACTTGATTCCAGAGAGGGAGCATTTGAAGGGTGTAGCATAAGTAACAGAGGTACCCTTTGCTCCTGAAGTTTTTTTTCCTTAATTGAAGTATAATCAACTTTCAATTTTGTTAGTTTCTGGTGTACAGCAAAGTGATTCAGATATATATATATATGTGTGTGTGTGTGTGTGTGTGTGTGTTAGTCACTCAGTCATGTCCAACTCTTTGTGACCCCATAGACTGTACCCTGCCAGGCTCCTCTGTCCATTGAATTCTCCAGGCTAGGATACTGGAGTGGGTTGCCATTCCCTTTTCCAGGGGATCTTCCCAATCCAGGGATTGAACCCAGGTCTCCTGCATTACAGGCAGATTCTTTACCAACTGAGCTACCAGGGAAGACCATATGTGTGTGTGTGTGTGTGAATTATGGTTTATTCCATTAAGGTTTATTACAGGATATTGAATACAGTTCCTCATGCTATACAGTAGGATTTTATTGCTTATTTGATATATAGTAGTTTTATATATATGTAAAGTTTTATATATATATAGTGTTTTATATATAGCAGTTTTATCTGCTAATCCAAAACTCCTGATTTATCCCTCCCCTCTTTCCCCTTTGGTAACCATAAGTTTGTTTTCTATGTCTATGAGTCTGTTTCTATTTCACAAATAAGTTCACCTGTGTCATATTTTAGATATCGCTTCTGGAGTTTTTATGATGAGTCACATAGTTTAAAGCAATATAATGCCGGTGAGCATTTGTACTAAGTCACTTCAGTCGTGTCTGACTCTGTGACCCGGTGGACCATAGCCCGCCAGGCTTCTCTGTCCATGGGATTCTCCAGGCAAGAATACTAGAGTGGGTTGCCACGTCCTCTTCCAGGGGATCTTCCTGACCTAGGGATCGAACCCTCGTCTCTTATGTCTTCTACATTGGCAGGCAGGTTCTTTACCAATAGCGCCACCTGGGAAGCCTCAATATAATGCCTGCTGCTGCTGCTGCTGCTAAGTCGTTTCAGCCGTGTCCGACTCTGTGCGACCCCATAGACGGCAGCCCACCAGGCTCCCCTGTCCCTGGGATTCTCCAGGCAAGAACACTAGAGTGGGTTGCCATTTCCTTCTCCGATGCACGAAAGTGAAAAGTGAAAGTGAAGTCGCTCAGTCATGTCCGACTCTTCGCGACCCCATGGACTGCAGCCCACCAGGCTCCTCTGTCCCTGGGATTTTCCAGGCAAGAGTACTGGAGTGGGGTGCCGTTGCCTTCTCTGAATATAATGCCTAGGCACTCGATAAACTTTATTTTCTTTCCTTCCTTACAGTACCCAAGTTGTGGTAAGACCAACACATAAGATTTCACTGGGGTGTACAAAAGGGAACTGACAATAAAAAAGCACACACCATTTATATGCCATTTGTCGGAAATGACCTCAACTAGCTGATCCCTTTTCTGAGACTTCCAGCACGCTTTCCGTCCCTGGGCAGAAAGTGGCCCCACACAGAAAGCTCAGGCTTGCTCTTCAAGCTGCCAGGAACATGACTCTAAGCTAAAGCCCAAAATAATTCCATTAGTCACATTCCAAAGCACTAAGCAGAAACAAAAAGAAATCAAAATTAACTTCAATACCTATAGTGACAGCAGCAATTAAGGTGACAAGATTATGGAAATCATTGCCGTCACTGGAGATCTTTGCCTGAGGGGGAAAAGTAACCGGGAATATAGAAGGGCTGAGAAACAGAGGAACTTTAGATGTGGGATGATGAAACCCACTATTCACAACATATGGACCACCAGCCCTGGGGAGATTCCAAAGAGGTATTTCTTCAAATCATCAGGATGCATTCTGTACCTACCACGTGCCAAGATTTTTAAGTTATTTCCTCTGTTTCTCACGACAACTCTGCAAGAGGTTTTATTGTTTCTGTCTTACAGATGAATAAACAGAGTCATAGAAAGTTCCAATAAATTACCAAGTTCATGTTGATGGAAAGGAGGAGAACCAAGACTGAAATCAAGGTCTTCCTCAACAGAGATCCACCCCATGACTATCCCATCACGCTGTCACTTTACATAATCAGATAACATCAATCTTATTCGCCAGGTTTTTGTTTTTTTTTAATTGGGTTGTGCCAGATCTTAGTTGTAGCTTGTGGGATCTAGTTCCTTGACCAGGGATTGAACCCAGGCCCCCTGCCTTGGGAGCACAGAGTCTAAGCCCCTGGACCACCAGGTGGCTCCCCAGGCTTCTTCCGGATCTGTGCTCCACGTGCTAATAATCACACCAAGGCTTTTGGATGGAATTGGAACACTCCATGAGATGCCCATTTGTTTCTCTTTCCGCTTTCTGGTTTGTGCCACTGCAAGAGATGGCTAAAGAACTCCAGTGCAATTATGCAAAACAGACCCAAGTGTTAGAGAACATCCTGCTCTGAAATCCCAGGAAAGGTAAATTGCATCTTGCTGTGCAGAGTGACAAAAACAGTCATTAAAGTCCACAGGCCTGGCCAGAGGGAGTTCAAGCAGCACTGCGAAGCTCTTTGTGGTTCTGCCATCTGGTCCCCTCTCCCCAGAATGGTGCCCTTCTGGGTGTTTTATATATCCTTATTGATCCCCTCCATGGAGGCCCGGGGTAGTGGAGAAAGCAAGCTGGCCTGGGGAAAACTTGCTTTTATTAGAATAATAATGAGTGAGTGGCTCTTCCAGGCTAATTATATCACTCAGGCCAATTTGGGGGCAAATGTGAAGGCTTTTAAAGCAAGGAAGCAGGGATCATTACCAAGTCTTCTCTGTGTATGGAGGAGGGCAAATAAATAATAAATGACAATAATAATAATACCCATCACTAAAATGTGTTGTGTTTTACAGTCTGCAATACCTCCCACCAAACGCATTTTGATTTCTAAGCCAGTAGCCTTGTTTTCTGCAGTCTCAAGAGAAACTCAGAGGAGACAGAGTCAGAACTGGTTTTAGTAACTTGGAAAATTGTATTAGATTCATGTCAAGAGGCTCCTCTGGTGAGATCAATGTAATAGCGCAATCCTGTCTTAATGGAATTCACTATGGTCTGCGTTTGTGTCTGTTGCAGAAAGCCTTGTGCCCACATCTGTGGCAGCGAGGCATTGAACTCCTTTTTTTCAGAACCCTTTTAAAAATGATGCCCATGGCAAATAGCTCCCCAGAACATTGCCCACTAGCCAGATGTTGAACAGTCCGAGTCATCTGTACACGGAACTCAGAGACACAAAAGCTTTGATAAGAAAGATATGGTAGATTAGCAGGGACATTCAAAGACTTAGCTAAAACACAGATAAAACAAAAGGCAAATGAGTAAACACTAGAAGATTAAAGCCATTCTGTCTTAAGAATCAATCCCCCTGGTGAAGAATAGAGATTTATCAAGTTGTTGTTCATTCATTCATTCATTCACTCCCTCATGCATCTACTCAACCACTATCTACTGAGACCCTACTGTGTTCCAGGCACTGTTCAAGGTGCTTGGGGATATCAATTAGCAACAATAAAAAGATAAAGGGGTTTCAACAGATATGTGCAGGGAGAGGGTGCAATAAAAGAATAATAATAAGCCAATTATACAGTATGTTTGAAGGTGGTAAGTGCAGTGCAAAACAAAGAGGAAAGCAAGTGAGGGGTTGGGGGTGTCGAGGAGGAATGCTGAAATTTTAAACAGGATGGTCTCACAGAAAAAGAATCTTTGAGCAAAAGACTCAGTGGAATTAGATCGCTGATCTGTATAGCAATGGGAGAGTCTTATGATGGAAGTGTGCTTGGCTTGATTAAACAGAAACAGAGAATACAGTGGCATCAGAGAGGTTATGGGGCTACAGAGTGGATCATATATGATCTTGTAGGCCATTTTAAAGGCTTCCCTGGTGGATCAGTGGTAAAGAATTCTTGCCTGGGAAGTCCCACGGACAGAAGAGCCAGGTAGGCTACATCATATCATCATCATCGTCAACAAACCATCATCATTGCCACCATCCCCATCACCACCATCACCATCATCACCATTGTTACCACCACCACCACCACCATCAACGTCTTCACCAGTCATCATCAGGCCATTCTCATTTCATAGATGAAAACAAAGAGACTCTCAGAGAGGGGAAGTAACTTCCCAAAGTCAAGGTCACCCTAGCGAGAAGGTACAGAGCCAGGATCCTACTAGGAAATTGCTGAATTGACATGATTAAAGGGATTTTCTGCCCCCAGGTATCTTCCCTGTAGACACTTTCACTGGATTCAACATTTCCCTCTTAGTTCTTTTCCTGTTAACAGTAGGTTCCTCCGGGGCAATGATCTCTAACAATAGCAAAATAACATCATCTGGAGCTCTTGCTGCAGATGCAGAGTCACCAGTCTCATCCTGATTCAGGAAGTCTGAAAGGTCCAGGAATCAACATTTTTGTTAAGGAGCCTGAATGATTCCTGGATCAGGCATTCCAGGACCAGAACCAGGTAGGTGTTCTGAGAAATAGCACTCTTAGTGTCAAACTCCTGAGGCTGGGTGAGTTTACCAGATGTTTCCTTCTGGGACAAGGACCACCCATAATGAGAGGATCAGCGGTAGGAAAACTGCTAGCTGGGGAGATTCCCATGTCTGAATAATCCCTTAACCAGGGGCCAGAGTAGTAAGCAAGACTATGGTCAAGTCTAGGTCTTGAAGACAAAAATTCATGTTTACCTCCTGCTTCCTGGTCTAAGAAAAAGTTCTTTCCCAAGGTTGTTTGTTTCTTAGGTGCCCAGCATATTTTAATGATATTTGTTATTTTCTGATTACAAATATAATGCATGGTTATGGTGGAAATTACCACAACGCATATTGAAAACACAGTTGTTTTCAGTTCCTATCCCTCCAGGGTAACTACCAATAAATTTTGTATTTTTTCATATCTCATTTTTCCTCCCCATCTCTCTCTTTCTCCCCTAACCTCTTTGAACTTTTGTTTCCATTTCTGTTATATGGGGATAAAAATACCTACCCCTCAGGGTTATATAATGGATGCTTAAGAAATTACATTATATCTAGTGTTATTCAACCTTGATTGTGTTTATTTTTTCCACTTGACATTCTATAATGAGTATTTTCCATGTGTCATTAACCTCTCTTCAAAAACATGATGTTTAATGGCTGCATAATACCCCATCATTTAATGAACTATAATTTACTTAACTATTCTGTTATGGAGCATTGAAGTATTTTCTAATATTTTTCTATTAGAAATAACACTGCGTGTTTCAATCTTTTCCTACTCCTCTGCTTTTCATAGGATAGACTTCCAGAAAAGGTATGAAAAAGACAGAGGGTATAAATATTTTAAGGTTTTTCATGTATGCTGCCAAATTACTTTTCCAGGGCGGAGAAAGTGTATACTCCTAATACCACCACCAGCATTAAAAATTACCTGGAATTTAACACTTAGGTCAGAAATGAATATGTGTAAGCATAATAATTGGTGGGAGTCATGAAGAGGAAAAATAAAATCTATGAGAGATCTTTAAAATTATCTTGTCTTCTGGGTGTACACAGTTGCATTCAAGTCTGTAAGGGAGGAGCCTCAGAAATCCTGATCATTTTCTAGCCACTGCTCACTTTCTAAGAGACCTTCATTAGTGAAAAGACATCATTTCTCATTGGCAAGTTTCTAATATTAGTCCCTATCTTGAAAAATCTTCCACTCTTCTGGTCCCTATTGCTAAATCCCAATCATTCTAAAGGGGATAGATAATTGTGGCAATTGCACAGAATGATTGCTACCTGCAAAGGCAATCACTTCTGATGCCTGCAGAACTGATGAGCAATTCATTATCAAGGATTTAATTGCTGTAAACCTGGGAGGAAAAGGAATTTCTCGTACGACTTCCAGGATTTCAGGCATCAACCCTGCTTGGCTCCAAATTGGCTTTCATGAATGGAAATCTGAAGTCAAGCTGTGGCAAGAGGCTAATTACACAATGAAAAGTACAATAGAAATATTTGCATAACCTGTCTTGAACTTGCCATGTTAACTTTCAATGGGATGCTACCTCCCTGTGTGAGATAGAATCTTCTTGGATGATCCTGGCACAAACCCATAGCTTGTTTCAATCAGGTATGCAAAAATGGGATTTGCCTGGTGGTCCAGTGGTTAAGACTGCACTTCCAATACAGGGGGTGGCGTGAGTTCAAACCCTGGCCAGGGGACTAAGATCCTACATGCTCTGTGGTGCAGAAAAAAAAAATTTTTTTAATGCAAAAACCCCAGTTAAAAATGATGTCTGAGAGCTATGAAGATGCAGGATGCTTTAGTGATTAGAACTGGAACTCTGGATTCGGACTGTCTAGACTCAGCCTCTGTTCCCCAGACCTTACTGGATGAACGTGAATAAAGTAGATGTGTCCTCCACAAGTCTCAATAGAAATGATGACGATAGTGCCTGCCTCATTTATTGGTGTGAAGATGATTTCAGAATATCCTCAGGCATGGGTCTCATAAACTAATATTATTCCTATAACATCATAAAGTTTTCTTCATAGTCTGCATTTGAATGTTCCCATTGATCTCAAGTAGTCTCATCACCAAGAACTACTCTTTAAAATTATTAAATCTTGGGACTTTCTGGGTGATGCAGTGGCTAAAACTACTTGCTCCCAATGCAGGGGGCCCAGGTTCGATCCCTTGTCAGGGAACTAGGTCTCACATGCCGCAACGAAGACATGGTACAATCGAATAAATAAATAAATTCTTTAAAAAACTGGGGCTTCCCTGGTGGCTCAGTGATAAAAGAATCTGCCTGCCAATTGCAGGAGGTACAGGTTCGATCCCTGGGTCAAGAAGATTCCCTGGAGAAGGAAATGACAACCTACTCCAGTATTCTTGCCTGGGAAATCCCATGGAGAGAGGAGCTTGACCAACTACAGTCCATGGGGTTGCGAAAGAGCTGGACATGACTTAGCAACTAAACAACAGCAAAAAAAAAAAAAAAAAAAAAAGATTTGGATCTCCTGCTATGGAATCCTTGTTTAAGAAATTCCAGTGAAGAAAAGGAAAGTGCCACTTACTGAAGAATCACCATGTATTAGGAACACACTGCACGACATTTAATCCTTACCAAGGACTTTTGAACATACATGTTGTTTTGTCTTATTTTTGCATGATACTATTATCAGTCAGGGTTCAAATCCTGGATCTTCATTAACTACCCAAGTGACTAATTTAACCTTCATTTCCCTCATCCTGTAAAGGGAAAGTCACTCAGTCATGTCCAATTCTTTGAGATCCCAAGGACTATACAGTCCATGGAATTCTCCAAGCCAGAATATTGGAGTGGGAAGCCTTTCCCTTTTCCAGGGGATCTTCTCAATCCAGGAATGCACAAGGGAAGCCCAAGAATACTGGAGGGGTAGCCTTTCCCTTCTCCAGGGGATCTTCCCAACCCAGGAATCGAACTGGGGTCTCCTGCATTGCAGGCAGATTCTTTACCAACTGAGCTCTCAGCGAAGCCCTCATCTGTAAAATGAGGACAATAATCATCTTGATTTCACCTCACTATGATGGCTGTCACATATTAACTGCTCAAATCACGCTGAAACTTATTATTTGCTAATTATTTACTAACAGTAAAGAATCTGAACTCATTCAAGTAAGTTATGTACATTTTTGAGGATCACAAAACAAATTAGTGAGCTGAGATATGAATCCATAACTGTCTCACTCCAAAGATGATAACCATTTTATCATATCATGTTGACAAACTGCACTGGTGTGGTAATTATTCATTCATTCCCATAATTTTATCAGTCAAACAAAATTGTAACTACTGAATAGACGTTCTTACCAGTTCACGAGGAACAAGCACAATGTATTCAGAACAGTGAAGTTTTCTCACTTCTCCTCTTTTTGCACAGTTGTTTTGAGGCCTAAAAATGATGGCTTAAACATAATTTGTTTATCAAGGAGTAGTTGTTATTTTTATACTTTATCATTTGAGCCCAAAGAAGCAATAATAATAATGACACTATAGTTATTCTGTGTAGATTGATTATTGAAAAGTGAAAATTTTCTGTTGAGGTTTTGTAGTAAGAAACATTATAGAAGTTACCATCTCTATGGTCAAGGACCTTTGTCATTTAAGTACTTAAGCCTGGGAACTAGGTAGGGATCAAACCCCGGTCTCCTGCATTGCAGGCATATTCTTTACCACCTGAACCACCAGGGAAGCCCAGGTATTATGGTAGGTCCCATTAATACAGATTAGAATTATGCCTGCAATTTGTACAGCATTCACTATGGGCATATGCCTCTGCCTGCATAGGTCAGTTAGATTTTCACCAGGCATGGATACCTAGAGAAAGCAAAAGTTACCACATGGTTCATTTTTTGGGGGTACATCACTTCATTAGTAACATGTCCTGGCTAAAGACAAAGCTTTGGCTACTGTTCTTAAGTTGAGACTAACTACTAATAAATCAATCAGTGATAGCCCAGATTGTAGTTGTAGCCAAATAAAAGTCATTTATTATCTGAAATCTGACCCTTGCACTTCACTGTAAATCTTTTGGGGAAATTAGCCACTGATATGAGACCCTAGTGCTCGTGTGTGGAGTTCACACAAAGTTGTGACAGTCAAGACATTATTTTGAACAAAGAAGCAGAAACGTCTAGAATAAATGAAAGAGACCTCAATTTAAGATCACAAATTATAGCCATAAGGATATTATTTATATATTGTCAGCCTGCATTCAGAATTTTTCATATATAGAATCTTTTGCTTGCAACCAAGGTGAAGTAACAATGAACAGATTTATCTTCCTACTTAACACACCTGAAAAACTGGGTGCAGTAAATGGAATATCTGTTTTCAGATATTGGACATGAGGCAGTGCAATGCAGTGATCCCTGAAATGAAGGAATCAAATCATATAAGTCCCAGAAATTGTCCCAAGTTACTACGGCAGAGAGTTTTCAGGCCACGGTGTTGGGAGAGGAAACTCAGGCAAATTCCAGTGATCCGAGTTGAGAAGGAGACAGAAACTCAGGGAGATGAAGGTGATTAGAGAGTTCACTGGGAGAAGGCAATGGCACCCCACTCCAGTACTCTTGCCTGGAAAATCCCAAGAACGGAGCAGCCTGGTGGGCCGCAGTCCATGGGGTCGCTGAGAGTGGGACACGACTCAGCGTCTTCACTTTCACTTTTTACTTTCATGCATTGGAGAAGGAAATGGCAACCCACTCCAGTGTTCTTGCCTGGAGAATCCCAGGGACGGGGGAGCCTGGTGGGCTGCCGTCTATGGGGTCACACAGAGTCGGACACGACTGAAGCGATTTAGCAGCAGCAGCAGTAGCAGCAGAGCGTTCACAGAGAAGAGTAATGGACAGGAGTGGAGGTGGGGGTGGAGGGAGAGAGAGAGAGATAGCAGAGTGGTCTGAAGAAGTTTCCTTTCAAGTCCTAGGCTCAATACTGGTCAGCATGGTGGTTGTTGTTGGTGGTGGTTTAGCTGCTAAGTTATTATGTCTGACTGACTCTTGCAACTCCATGGACTGTAGCCCACCTGGAATTTTCCAGGCAAGAATACTGGAGTAATTTGCCATTTCCTTCTCCAAGGGATCTTTCTGACCCAGGAATCAAACCTGGGTCTCCTGCATTGTAGGCAGAGTCCTGCATTGCAGGTGGATTCTTTACTGACTGAGCCATGAGGGAAACCCACTGGTTAGGATAATGGTTAATAAAACTAGCAAAGTCTAGGGAAAGAATTATCTGAAAGTAGCAAAAGGAATAATTCCCAGAGCTCACAAAAATCCAGGGCGAGTTCCTATTTCTGCTAACCAGAGTGAAAAAACTCACAGGTTGAACAGTGTGTTAGGTAAAGTACTCAGAAAGATATTGCCTTGGTAGTGGGGCAAAATTAGTCACAGACTAAGAACTGCTCTAGTCCCCCAAATAAAGCTGAAAAGCCAGCCTCAAAAGGATCAAAATGTTTCCAAGAACTTAACTGCATCCCAGGACAGAGTTCAAGAATATTTATGGAAATACAAAATTATCTAACACCCAACAAGCTAAAACCACAGTGTCTAGTATCCAGACAAAAATTACCAGGCATTCAAAGATGTGGGAAAATATGATTCACAGTGAGGAGAAAAAAGAAATAATCAAAGCATGCCCAGAAATGACACATATATAGAACCAGTTAGACAAAGATATTAAAACAGTCATTATAACTATATCTCATGTGTTCAAGAAGGTAGAAGAAAAATTGAGCATATTAAGTAAAGATGTGGAAGATACATGGAAGACCTAAATTGAACTTTCAGAGGTGAAAATTGCACTGGAGATCAGCATAAAATTAGGCATTGCAAACGGTTTTGTGAATTTGAAGATATAGCAATAGAAACCTTCCAAAGTGACACACAAAGGAAAAATAAAAGGATAAAAAT
This sequence comes from Bos indicus x Bos taurus, assembly GCF_003369695.1. NCBI lineage: Eukaryota > Metazoa > Chordata > Mammalia > Artiodactyla > Bovidae > Bos > Bos indicus x Bos taurus. Next base: position 30,224,862 of record NC_040100.1, on the reverse strand, counting down.
AAAATAGAGCAGCAGCAAGCTGCAATCAACTTCTATTGGCCTAACATATGTGTAGTTATAGACCCCAAAGAGTGGGGAACAAAGAAATATACTTGAATAAATAATGATAAAAATTTATAAATGAAAGGAAAATGTAAACGCAGTGAGCCAAGAAGCTCAAACAAACTGAATTACAAGAAACATAAGAAAATGGCACCAAGACACATCATAACCTAATTGCTTACAACCAGTGATAAAGAGAAAATCATCAAAGTAGTTAGAGAAATAAGACATATAACATACACAGGAACAAAGTTTTGCATGTTGGTAAGCAGCAGCGCTGCCATATCACTGAAGTGAGGGAACAGAGGGGGCAGGAACTGTCAACCCAAGATTCTACACCCAGGGAGAATCTCTTTCAAAAATGAAGCTGAAATAAAGACTTTCTCAGACACACAAAATCCAAATAATTCAGCAGTGGAAAATTGGCACTAGAGGAAATGTTAATGAATTTCTTCAGGCAGAAGAAAAATGATTTCATATAGAAGTGTGGAGACACATGAAAGAATGAAGAGAAATAGAAATGGTAATTGCATGAGTATATATGTGATTTTTTTATTATATTTTCAATTTATTTAAGACTAAATTGACTGGTTAAAACAAATACAATACTAAAAAAATCTGTTATGTGGAAATCAGTGTTCCCATTTTAGAGATGAGAAAACTGAGACTCGTATAGGTAAAGAACTCACCCAAGGTCCCAGGTATGTCTGATACCAAAGCCGTTACCCCTTCCCTGGAGTTTTATATGGTTCTAACTGTGAAATTGAATAATATTTTTTCCATTCACTGAGAATGTGTTCAGATATTTGGAGAGGCTTAAAACAGCATTTGGTAAGTTAGAAAGGCTCTGAACTAATTGAGTACCTTCTTACAGGACAGAAGTCTGAGGCTAATGGAGTTCAAGTTTATCTTGGCACATTTTCCTCTCCACCCTTTTTCTCCATGAATTGTGCATTTCTAGTGGTTAATTTTACACCCCTTGACACTGTCCATCCCTTTCTTTCACACAGCAGAATTTCTCTAATTGTGTTCTGCAAGAGATTAATGCATTGCGTGTGTTCTGTGGTCAAATGTAACATAGTGGGGACAGTAAATGAACCAGACACTTCCTGTAGGGCCCCATAGAATCTTAAATATGTTACCATACGTTATAATGGGACTTCTCTGGTGGTCCAGTGGTTAAGAATCCACCTTGCAATGCAAGGGGATTCGGGTTCAATCCCTGGTCGAGGAACTAAGGTCCCCAACACGGGGGGGCAACTAACTAAGCCTGCGTGCCATGACTAGACAGAAGCTGGGTGCCACAGTGAAGATCCTATGTGCTGTGACTAAGACCCAAGGCAGCCAAAAATAAGTAAATACATACTTAAAAATAGGTTAGCGTATATTATACATGCCACAGAAAGGAAAGAAAGTATATGGCATTTCCTGTAATCATTTTACCCCAGGAAACTTATTTATGCAACTCTTGGTAATAGAGCATATCTTGATTGCCAACAAGGTAACTCTCTGTTGGCAATATCAAGGAATCAGAAGATACAATTATTAAGATTTATGTACCCTTAGTAATTTTGCTTGACTTTGGAAAACGCATGTGTGCATCTGAATGAGGTCACTGGTGGCAAGAAGTCCACATCTACTGGTGACTTTTCCAGCATTCATAAGTAAAGATTGTATGTTAAAATGTGAAGGGTATCCATAAGAAGAAATTGATATTACCACAAGAGACTCCTGGAAACAAAACATTTCTAAATTGGGGGGAAAGGTCATATTTGCCAAATTGCTCCTTTCTGCTAACATCTTTATTGATTATTATGGGACACCAGTTGTTGTGATGAGAGATGTGTTCAACTGGATGGATATTGGGAAAGATGTTGCAAAGAGGCGAGGCTAGCCTGCTGCTGCTAAGTCACTTCAGTCATGTCCGACTCTGTGCGACCCCATAGACAGCAGCCCACCAGGCTCCCCTGTCCCCGGGATTCTCCAGGCAAGAACACTGGAGTGGGTTGCCATTTCCTTCTCCAAGGCATGAAAGTGAAAAGTGAAAGTGAAGTCGCTCAGTCGTGTCCGACTCTTAGCAACCCCATGGACTGCAGCCCATCAGGCTCCTCCGTCCATGGGGTTTTCCAGGCAAGAGTACTGGAGTGGGGTGCCATTGCCTTCTCCATGCTTCTCAAATGTTAATGTGCATATCAATCACTGGCGATCTTGTTAAAATTCAGATTTAGATGTAATAGTTCTGGGATAAAATCCAAGATTGTGTTTTTCTAACAAACCCCCAGGTAATGGGCAACAGCACATTTTGACCAGTGTCTGTCCTACACACATTTTAGGAAATGTATTCACTTTTGTACCAGGCTTGATGCTAATGAGCCTGATGTGACTGGGCCTTGTGGGATTCTGTAAACAGGACTGTCGTTTATTTGCAAAACTCAACCCCAACTAGCAAGAAGGTCATAACAACCAACAACCTGTGCTCCCAACTAGTAAAACAGACAAAAAGTCCGAACTCTTTACCTCGAGTTGCCAAGCCCTCCATTAGTTGCCTCTACCTACCTTTCTGTTATTCTCTACCATTGTGGTTCTTTCTCAAATGCACTCTTGAGACATGAACCACTTGCCTTTCTGGGAAAAAAATTCAATGTTCTTCTTCCTCTTTGTCTTTGTAAAAGCAGTTCTCCCTATACTCTTTGCCCAGCACTGACTTGTCCATCTCAGGCTAACTCATTCTACAAAACCCAGTTACTGCAGGTTCTACTTTGTCTAAGAAGTCTTCCAAGAACTCCAACCAGGATAAACTGCACTCTTCTCCAATTTGGGGCTTCCCAGGGGGCACTAGTGGCAAATAATCTGCCTGACAATGCAGGAGACCCAAGAGACGCTGGTTGGATCCCTGGGTTGGCATTCCAGCATTTCTGCCTGGGAAGTCCCTTGGACAGAGGAGGCTGGCAGGCTACAGACCATGGGGTCGCAAACAGTCGTACACAAGTGAGCGACAAAACAGCACTCCTCCATTGCACGTCCTGGGTACTTATATCAACATGCTTATCGTGGAGTGTACGTTGGATCAGAGCCAAGTACATGATGTCATCTTTCCCCATTACATGTTGAGCTCTTGGAGATAAGAAGCCTTGTCTTAACTATTTTTAAGTCATCTCCCCTATAGTACTTAATACAGACACGTACCGTAAGAAATACTTCTTAATTAGTTAATTAAGAATAAAATATAATAGTCTCTAGAGAAGAACTTATCTTATTTTGGAAATAAGACATAAGAAACCATTTGTGAACAATATAAGAATAAACATAATAAAAGCAGCTAAACATAATAAAAGTACTGAGAGATTATTAACTAGCAGGCACTATACTAAAAATATTTCAGACACTGTCATTTAATCCTCAGAAAAAACTCTATGAGAAGGAAATTACCTCCTTACAGAAGAGAATTACAAATTACAGAAGATCAAACTGAGGCTTAGAAAGACCAATGATTCATCTGAGATCCCTGGTTCTGAAATATAGATGCATCTTGTAATTGCCTGAGGGGTTTTAGGAAATATTAATGCCTGGGTCCTACCTCCAAAGACTGTGATTTCATTGGTGTAGGGCGGGGCTTGCATATCAGGATTTTTAAGCTCCTGAAGTAATTCTAACACACAGCTAGGGCTGAGAAACACTGATCGAAAACACAAGTAAGTATATAGTTGGGTGCGTCTGACTCCATGGCTTGGGTTTTCATCTTGAGTTTCATTGCCAGGAAGCAAAAATAAGAGCATTTTCGAGAGAGATGGATTAGAGTAGGCTGGCAGAAATGAGGATGGAAGAGGGATTTAATTTTGATCACACTTAGATCTGGGTTTGGAATACAATTGTTGAATTGAAAATGCAAGTTCCCTGGGCTTTGAAAGCAGTTTTGACACTTAGTCATTACATTGAATTTAGTCTACAGGTCCTAAATATTTGACCAAGTCTGCCTAAGTAATCACTTTTGTTGCAAGCATATAGCAGAATAAGCAAAAAGTAATCATCATTTTACCATAGATGAGGCACAATACCTGGAACTGACTGAATTTTTTCCCCGTTTTCATCAGTGGCCTATGCCCTATTTTATCTCCTAATTACATGGCAACCTGATCAAAAGCCTCCCAAAATTTTGCATGGAGACATTCCCTCTTGCAGAAGAGGCATCTTGCCCAGGCTAATCTTCAACTCAGATAAACAGCAGTGCTGATGTAGGGTCAGGAAGGGTGGACAGGATAGACAGGAACTTTCTTGGCCTTGCAAGGTGAGAAATAAACGTCCTCTGTATTTTCAAAGAGGCAGAACTCCTCTCTTGCTCAACAAATGCTGAAAGATGTAGAATAAAGTTCAATAATCACTTTCTACTTAGAAGCCAAGGGGAACAAGTCTTGGGGAGTTGCTCATAGACTGAAACCATATTGTTGGAGAAACCTCATGTAGGGGCTAGAAAAAGTTGGGATGCAGGTCCTGAGTCAGGAGACACTAGACTAGTCTGACTCATGATGGACTGAAGAGGTACCACTGGGATGGGTGGAAGGATTATAGGGAAGAAGCAAAAGTCATAGTGATGAAGTGCATTCATTCTTTCACTTGATCAATGAATACACTCTGGGAATACACTCTGTGTGAGGTGCCAGTAGGGTCAATAAAACCCATCTGGTCACTGCCCTCTGAGAGCTTACAGGGTGTATGCTGAGTCACTCAATTGTGTCCAGTTCTTTGTGACACTGTGGACTGGAGCCGACCAGGCTCCTCTGTCCATGGGATTCTCCAGGCAAGAATACTTGAGTGGGTTGCCATGCCCTTCTCCAGGGGATCTTTCTAACCCAGGTATCGAACCCGAGTCTCCTGTGTCTCTTGCATTGCTGGCAGATTCTTTACCTGCTGAGCCATCAGAGAAGCCCAAGGGCTTCCCCACTGGGGAAGCTTACAGGGTAGTGAGGGAGAAATAAGTAAGTATTCAGTGTGTTGGACTGTATGAAAAGTACAAGTGTTAGTTGTTCAGTCAGGTCTGACTCTTTGCGACCCCATGGACTGTAGCCCACCAGGCTCGTCTTTCCGTGGCATTCTCTAGGCAAGAATACTGAAGTGGGTAGCATTCCCTTCTCCAGGGGATCTTCCCGACCCAGGGATGGAACTCAGGTTTCCTTCGTTGCAGATGGATTGTTTACCACTGAGCCACCACCAGGGAAGCCCTGGGCTGTATAGTGTCACCAGATACTCATGTCCCCCAGAACCTCAGAGTATTTGGAAAGAAGGTCTTTGCAAATGTCATTAATTAAAGTGAGGTCATATTGGATTAGGGTGGGTACTAAATCCAATAATTCATTTTTTAAAAAATCTTGCACTTTATTTTTTACTTTATTTATTTATTTGGCTGTATCAGGTCTTAGTTGAGTCATATGGGATCTTTAGCTGCTTGGCACGTGGGCTTAGCTCCCTGACCAGGGGTCAAACCTGGGCTCCCTATATTGGGAGACTGGAGTCTTAGCCACTGGACCACCGGGAAAGTCTCTGATATCTTTGTTTAAATATCTCTGATCTTTTTTAATTTTAAAAAAGAGAAAGAGAGACTGAGACACACAGAGGACAATCCACATGAAGATGGATGCAGAGTTCTGAGCGATGAATCTACCCGCCAAGAAATACCCATGATGGCTGGCAACCATGAGGAGCTCCCTCTGAGGCTCCAGAAGAAACAAATGCTGCTGATTCCTTGATTTCAGATTTCTGGCCTCCTGAACCATGAGAGTACACATTTCTGTTATTTTAAGCCACCTGGTTGGTGGTGATTGGTTGTGGCAGTCTTGGAAACTAGTATAGCTGGATCACAGATTTACACAGATGTCAAAGAAAATGCACCATTTATATGTCCTGAATTAACCTCACAAGCCCTCATCTCAAGTGCCCGTGGGCAAAACCTTAAGTTTTAATAGTTTAGCCACATTAATTCAGGCTGATGCAATACTTCAAACAATCTCTTAAGGTGAGTTAGCCTCTCCCCAGTGTTTCCAATTTCTTTCTCCCTGTGTTGATGTTCAGTTGCTAAGTCAGGTTTGACTCTTTGTGATTCCATGGACTGCAGCACACCAGACTTCCCTGTCCTTCACCGTCTCCTAGAGCTTGCTCAAACTCATGTCCATCAAGTCCATGATGGCATCCAACCATATTATCCTCTGTCATCGCCTTCTCCTTTTGCCCTCAATCTTTCCCAGCATCAGGGTCTTTTCCAGTGAGTTGACTCTTCGCCTCAGGTGGCCTCAGGTAGATCAGTCCTTCCAATGAATATTCAGGGTTGATTTCCTTTAGGATCGACTGCTTTAATCTCCTTGCTGTCCAAGGGACTCTCAAGAGTCTTCTCCAGCAGCATAATTTGAAAGCATCAGCTGTTCTGTTCTCAGCCTTCTTCATGGTCCAACTCTCACATTCGTACATGACTACTGGAAAAACTATAGTTTTGACTATACAGATCTTAGACACTTACTCCTTGGAAGGAAAGTTATGACCAACCTAGATAGCATGTTCAAAAGCAGAGACATTACTTTGCCAACAAAGGTTCGTCTAGTCAAGGGCATGGTTTTTCCTGTGGTCGTGTATGGATGTGAGAGTTGGACTGTGAAAAAGGCTGAGCACCAAAGAATTGATGCTTTTGAACTGTGGTGTTGGAGAAGACTCTTGAGAGTCCCTTAGACTTCAAGGAGATCCAACCAGTCCATTCTGAAGGAGATCAGCCCTGGGATTTCTTTGGAAGGAATGACGCTAAAGCTGAAACTCCAGTACTTTGGCCACCTCATGCGAAGAGTTGACTCATTGGAAAAGACTCTGATGCTGGGAGGGATTGGAAGCAGGAGGAGAAGGGGACGACAGAGGATGAGATGGCTGGATGGTATCACTGACTTGATGGACGTGGGTCTCAGTGAACTCCAGGAGTTGGTGATGGACAGGGAGGCCTGGCGTGCTGCGATTCATGGGGTCGCAAAGAGTCGGACACGACTGAGCGACTGATCTGATCTGATACAGACCTTTGTTGGCAAAGTAATGTCTCTGCTTTTTAATATGCTATCTAGGTTTGTCATAGCCTTCCTTTCATGGAGGAAGCGTCTTTTAATTTCATGGCTGCAGTCACCATCCACAGTGACTTTGGAGCCCAAGAAAATAAAATCTGCCACTGTTTCCACATTTTACCCTTCTATTTGCCTTCTCCCCTCCTTATGCTTATTCTCCACTGGACATTGGATGGGGTCCAGGAGGCTGGAGAACACAGCACTGTGGTGGCAGGGATGGTAGGGGTTTCAGATCCACTCACTCAGGCTCATCCACTGAATCCAGCCCCCCTGGTCTCCATGGTGATGTCCTTTGCTGCCCAGTTTCCAGACACCCTGCTTGGCAGTGGACCACGGGGAAGCTGATGACAGGTAAATTTAAGATCTGTGCTCTCCCAACCCAGTCGGGGCCTCTGACGGGTCCCTCCCTGCTTCCACACACCCCTCTGAGGCTGACCACTCCCTCTGAGCCCCCAGGCTGGATGGCCCACAATGCAGCATCCTCCCATAGACCACTTCACTTCTGGAGCAGCAACTCTAAGGCAAGCTTCCTAGTCATGCTCAGCTAATATCCAGGTCCTTCCATAATTCAGAAAAAATTCTTGCTTTTCCTGGTCCCCACAAGAGCCCAGGGAGGCTTAAGATCCTGTCTCAGCCCAACTCTTCCCCTAACCACAGCATGCGTCTAATGTGGCTCTGATGGGGCCACCCCATGTTATCACAGGGGATGCCTTAGAAATCCTTCTCCTTTCAGATCCTAAATAGGAAGCAAGCAAAGAAAAATCCTCTTCTGCTTTCATCTTCCTCTCAATCTATCTAGCTGGTTTTCTCTCCCTGCACTTCAACCCAGAGAGGCTGATAAAAATACATGTGTTTCACCCCCTGCCTCACCAAACTGTTAACTTGTTTCTTCCCACATTGCCAGAAGCAGCAGGAATGGCCATTAGGCTACTTCTACCTCTCTCACAGTGATGTTTCCTATTCTACACTCTTCTCTTCCCCAGGTTGGCATCTTACTTCTTAATCTAAAGCCACATTAGAATGAAACAGACTCAAAGACGCAGAGAACAGACTTGCGGTTGCCAAGGGGAGGGGAACATGGAGGAGGGACAGGGTGGGAGTTTGAGATTCGCAGTTGCAAACTATTATGTATAGAATGGGTAATGACAAGGTCCTACTGCATAGCACAGGGAACTATATTATACCCTGTGCTGAGCCATCATGGAAAATAATATGAAAAAGAATATATGCATGTATAACTGAATGACTATACTGTATAGCAAAAGATAACATGATGTTGTAAATCAAGTATACTTGAACAAAATAAATTTTAAAAATTAAAACTGTATTGGAAGACTTCCTTGATGGTCCAGTAGTTAAGAATCTGCTGTCTAATGCAGGGGACGTGGGTTGGATGCCTGATTTTGAGAACTAAGACCCCACATGCCTCGGGGCAACTAAGCCCACGAGCCACAACTAGAGAAGCCCACACACCTGAAACAAAACAAAAAACCCTATTGGAAGAACATGATTTACCACAAAAATGAGAAAAAAGATCTCTTTAAAAACTTTGAAAACTATTATCCTTGTTATGAGTAAACAAATGTGCAAGTAAAATATTTGATATTAAAAGTAAAATAAATGGAGTGTAAGTGGCAAAATGTAATCAAAGATTTCTTAAAATAGTTAACACATTTAGGGCATTGTGTATACTCAGTACGCATACATATGCTCAGTCGTGTCTGACTCTTTGCAACCTTATGGACTATAGCCTGCCAGGCTCCTCTGTCCATGGAATTTTCCAGACAAATATACTGGAGTGGGTATATTTGGGTATATTACTCCACCAGGGGATCTTCCTGGAGGAAAGGGATCAAACCTGCATCTCCCACATCTCCTGTGTCTCCTGCATTGGCAGATGGATTCTTTACCACTGAGCCACTTGTAAGCCCTCAATATATTTTTAAAATTATTGTTAGTTGTAGCTTTTGCTGTACCATATTTATGGGCAATGCCACTATTAACTGTGGCAATTGACAAGATATCACATGATGCATAAGGCTGGTCACAACTCAGCTGGTGATGGGTATGCGGCTTGACTGGTGTTGACCTCAAGCAGTATTTCCAAACGTGAATGCCATTGTGAAAATGCACACCAGGTCTTCAAAACTTGCACCAAGTACCACATCATATGTAAATTGTATCTCTGTAACCACAGTTATCTTTGTTTCTGTTAGTTACAGCATCCATTCATGAAAATGCTGCAACTTCAAAAATATTGATATCTCATTTGTCTCAGTCACTGACATACCATCCAAACTAAGGAAGAACCATGAGATTCAGGACCGTGGGAGGCAAGACAACAGACACATCAGCACCAACCAGAAGCACTGGGGAAGCAGGGTCAGGCTAGTGGCAGGCATCACCGAACAATCAACTTAGGCAAAGCTACCTAGGTTACTTTGACAAGGTTTATATGAGTCATAACCACTTAAAGAGGAATCAGAACTTCTATCCAAATGTCGACCTCAATAAATCATGGGCCTTGGAGCAGACATAGGTAAATGCTAACAAAACCGAGACTGGTGACAGTCCCATCGTGGATGTGATAAGATCGCGCTTAAAACATTCTGGAGAAGAGAAACTCCTAAAGCTGCCTGTCATCATGAAGGTCAAATTCATCAGCAGAAGAGCCATGGAGAAGATTAAGAGCAGGAAGAGGAGTCTGGTATCTTCATGGTTTGAAGCCACATGGATTTCACCAAATGCTAAATAATGCTTTAAAAAATTCATCGTACAAAATGCTGACTGTCATTCAGGGTCCTGCTTTGTCACCCCTTATTCTAAGAAGGGCATCTCTGCCAGTGTACTGCCTTCTAGCTCTCAACTCTCATGCTACAGACCCCACTGAAGAAAAAGGGGGATTTTGTCTGTCCCAGCCACTGGCTTCCCAGCAGTCAAGAGCAGCTTCCAGGTTGGACGTCAAGAGCACTCCACACAAACTGTTCCCTATCTGATAGCTGCTGCTGCTGCTGCTGCTAAGTCGCTCCAGTCGTGTCCGACTCTATGTGACCCCATAGATGGAAGCCCACCAGGCTCCCTGTCCCTGGGATTTTCCAGGCAAGAACACTGGAGTGGGTTGCCATTTCCTTCTCCAACGCAGGAAAGTGAAAAGTGAAAGTGAAGTCACTCAGTCGTGTCCGACTCTTTGCGACCCCATGGACTGCAGCCTACCAGGCTCCGCCATCCATGGGCTTTTCCAGGCAAGAGTACCGGAGTAGGGTGCCATCGCCTTCTCCAATCTGACAGCTATGGGTCAAAAAAAATCTCCAGCATCTTCTTGGCTTTCCTCTACCTCCACACAGAGCATGTGAGTTCCCTTCCCCCCGCCAGTCTTCTTCCCTGCTTGCCAACTTGGAAAACACCCTTTGTCATCTTCAAAATTATTCTGACCTCATCTCTTCCATGAAAGACCCCCTGATCCTCCCAAGACAAATAAGTCTATTCCTTCTCTCCAAAAACCTGATCCCTTGAGTGCATCACCATGAGGGCATCTAATGTCTTATGTGCATCTTATGTGAATAAATACATGTATTTGTTTACAAGGTTGTCTCTGTTTACTTTCTCAAGGGAGCAAATTACGTCTTTTTCAACTCTTGTCAATTTAGGTCCAAGGTGCTTCACCCTGATTTCACATTGAAATCACCTGGGGTGTTTTGAAAACTACAGATGCCTGGGGTAATCCCCAGAGGTTCTGGCTTAATTAGTCTGGTGGTTGGCACTTGTACTCTTTTACTACGTTGTTTCTGAGTGCCAAGGAGAACTCTAATGAACGGCCACGGTTGAGAGCCGCTGCCCTTATCCAGCACAGGACTTGGTATACTCTACACTGTCATTTAACTGTTTCACATTCCTTATGTTTAATGCTCTTAACCTTTAGCAGATTTCCCCCTACAACTGCTGTTAGGATGAGTCACCAAAATATCACTTCTCCCTGAAAAACTAAACAAACCTTTGAAATAGAAGTCTCCATCCATCAGCGTTCTCCTCCTAGGGTGGCTCAGGAAAAAAGAAAAAAAAAAACACTCGAGAAATAACTCCCTCTGAAGGAGGGAGGTTGGCTGTTGACTTTATCATTTTTGCATGAAGCCCACACATACCCTGGGAGACGCTCTGTGGCTCAGGAACAGAACTCCAGAATACCAACAACAAATCTGATAGGAGCTCCCATCATGTTTGAATCTGCTGACTTCTCTCCTCCCCCAACCTCAGAATCCAAAGCTGGTTCCAACTTCTTTCCAGTAATTTCATATAAGATGAGAGCATTCCCATCAGGAGGGTTGCATAGCCACCTGTGCAAAGTTTTCCCATTTCTTTCTGTTTTGACTAGAAGAAGAGTTCCCACTGTGATGCTCAGATGCAAAGACAGAAAGAGGCTTTTGCAGTAGACGCTGGTTTGAGCTGGGAGACACAGACTTTGGAGGTTACACAGAAGAAAAAGAAGCTTGAATAGTTCTCATCCTAGTGACATGTTCAGAGCTTCCCCCACTGGCCCCTCCCTCAGGGGTTTCATCATCTGAAGATAATTGGGGGATGTTCTAATATTAATGATGTTGACCCCGCTTGCTTCCGGGGCCATTAATGAGAAGCCCTGTTCTTCTCCTTTGTACCCAGCTTGACCTGGAGGCCAGCCATCCTTCTGCATGGTGCTGAGTTATACATATTCTAATATGCAGGCAAAGGTTAGACTTAATGAAAGCAGACAGATTTTGATTCTTCCCTTTTATTATTTCGAAAGCCATATTAACCTGGGCAAGGCTGACCTTATGAAAGCTTCAGTGAGAGCCTGCCCATGCGGGGCAAAGTCATCTCTTGCCTGAAAATACCTTCCCTGATGCTGATAACCCATCATTCAAAATGCATTCTTTGAAACTGAGAGCAGCTAGTGTAATGCCAGACACCCATCCTATCCTAATTGTGTAAAAAAAAAAAAAAAAAGAATTACACCAACCTTCCAGGACCAGCGTGGAGTCCAAGAGCTGGAGGCAGATGATGCAGTTTGTCTCCTGGCATATCAGAGGTGTAGAGAGAGACAAGGTTGGTCCTGGACAAGGAGCATCCACTGTCAGATCTGAGGCAGGGCGAAGAGAGAGGAGACCAGGAATGAATTCAAACACATGAGCATCAGGGGTTCTTATCAAGCACAAAGGGGACAGGCTTGCCATTTTTAAAATGCAAGACCTAAAAAGATAGTAATGCTGATACTTAGCATGTGGTAAGCATTTTCTATGGATCCGGTATTGTTCTAAGAGTTTTATATGCAGTGTGCCATTCAGCCCTTGTGTGTGTGTGTGTGTGCGCTCAGTCATGTCTGACTATTTGCAGCCAGTCTCCTCCATCGACGGAATTTTCCAGGCAAGAATACTGGGGTGGGTTGCTATTTCCTCCTTCAGGGGATCTTTCTGACCCAGGAATCGAACCCTAGTTTCTTATATCTCCTGCATTGGTAGGCAGATTCTTTACCACTGAGCCAGAACTCCAGTAATTATCACCCTTATTCTACAAATGAGGAAACCGAGGCTTAGAAAGGTGACCAGTTTGCCAAAGTCACACAGCCATGAAATAGCAAAGCTGGGATTTGATTCCAAACACTCTCGTTCCCCAGACGGTGCTGTTGACTTTTATGATACACGGCCTAGTGATCAGGGAACTGGATATGCATTCTTTTTTGGAGGGGGTGGAGTCTTAGCATTCAGAGGACAGTTTGAAGTCCTAGGTGCTAAGAAGGCCAAATGGAGTTCACCAGACACTGATCAGATCAGATCAGATCAGTCGCTCATTTGTGTCCGACTCTTTGCGACCCCGTGAATCGCAGCACGCCAGGCCTCCCTGTCCATGACCAACTCCAGGAGTTCACTCAGACTCACGTCCATCGAGTCAGTGATGCCATCCAGCCATCTCATCCTCTGTCGTCCCCTTCTCCTCTTGCCCCCAATCCCTCCAAGCCTCAGAGTCTTTTCCAGTGAGTCAACTCTTCGCATGAGGTGGCCAAAGTACTGGAGTTTCAGCTTTAGCATCATTCCTTCCAAAGAAATCCCAAGGCTGATCTCCTTCAGAATGGACTGGTTGGATCTCCTTGCAGTCCAAGGGACTCTCAAGAGTCTTCTCCAACACCACAGTTCAAAAGCATTAATTCTTCGGCGCTCAGCCTTCTTCACAGTCCAACTCTCACATCCATACATGACCACAGGAAAAACCATAGCCTTGACTAGACAGACCTTTGTTGGCAAAGTAATGTCTCTGCTTTAGAATATGCTCTCTAGGTTGGTCATAACTTTCCTTCCAAGGAGTAAGTGTCTTTTTATTTCATGGCTGCAGTCACCATCTGCAGTGATTTTGGAGCCCCAAAAAATAAAGTCTGACACTGTCTCCACTGTTTCCCCATCTATTTCCCATGAAGTGATGGGACCGGATGCCATGATCTTCGTTTTCTGAATGTTGAGCTTTAAGCCAACTTTTTCATTCTCCACTCTCACTTTCATCAAAAGGCTTTTTAGTTCCTCTTCACTTTCTGCCATAAGGGTGGTGTCATCTGCATATCTGAGGTTATTGATATTTCTCCTGGCAATCTTGATTCCAGCTTGTGTTTCTTCCAGTCCAGCGTTTCTCATGATGTACTCTGCATAGAAGTTAAATAAGCAGGGTGACAATATACAGCCTTGACGTATTCCTTTTCCTATTTGGAACCAGTCTATTGTTCCATGTACAGTTCTAACTGTTGCTTCCTGGTCTGCATACAAATTTCTCAAGAGGCAGGTCAGGTGGTCTGGTATTCCCACCTCTTTCAGAATTTTCCACAGTTTATTGTGATCCACACAGTCAAAAGCTTTGGCATAGTCAATAAAGCAGAAATAGATGTTTTTCTGGAACTCTCTTGCTTTTTCCATGATCCAGTGGATGTTGGCAATTTGATCTCTGGTTCCTCTGTCTTTTCTAAAACCAGCTTGAACATCAGGAAGTTCACAGTTCACGTATTGCTGAAACCTGGCTTGGAGAATTTTTGAGCATTACTTTATTAGCATGTGAGATGAGTGCAGTTGTGCAGTACTTTGAGCATTCTTTGGCATTGCCTTTCTTTGGGATTGGAATAAAAACTGACCTTTTCCAGTCCTGTGGCCACTGCTGAGTTTTCCAAATTTGCTGGCATATTGAGTGCAGTACTTTCACAGCATCATCTTTCAGGATTTGGAATAGCTCAACTGGAATTCCATCACCTCCACTAGCTTTGTTCATAGTGATGCTTTCTAAGGCCCACTTGACTTCACATTCCAGGATGTCTGGCTCTAGGTCAGTGATCACACCATCGTGATTATCTGGGTTGTGAAGATCTTTTTTGTACAGTTCTTCTGTGTATTCTTGCCATCTCTTCTTAATATCTTCTGCTTCTGTTAGGTCCATACCATTTCTGTCCTTTATCAAGCCCATCTTTGGATGAAATTTTCCTTTGGTATCTCTGATTTTCTTGAAGAGATCTCTGCTGCTGCTAAGTCGCTTCAGTCGTGTCTGACTCTGTGCGACCCCATAGACGGCAGCCCACCAGGCTCCACCGTCCCTGGGATTCTCCAGGCAAGAACACTGGAGTGGGTTGTCATTTCCTTCTCCAATGCATGAGAGTAAAAAGTGAAAATGAAGTCGTTCAGTCGTGTCCGACTCTTCGCGATCTCATGGACTTCAGCCCACCAGGCTCCTCCATCCATGGGACTTTCCAAGCAAGAGTACTGGAGTGGGGTGCCATTGCCTTCTTCAGAAGAGATCTCTAGTCTTTCCCATTCTGTTGTTTTCCTCTATTTCTTTGCATTGATCACTGAAGAAGGCTTTCTTATCTCTTCTTGCTATTCTTTGGAACTCTGCATTCAGATGTTTATATCTTTCCTTTTCTCCTTTGCTTTTCGCTTCTCTTCTTTCCACAGCTATTTGTAAGGCCTCCCCAGACAGCCATTTTGATTTTTGGCATTACTTTTCCATGGGGATGGTCTTGATCCCTGTCTCCTGTACAATGTCACGAACCTCATTCCATAGTTCATCAGGCACTCTATCAGATCTAGGCCCTTAAATCTATTTCTCACTTCCACTGTATAATCATAAGGGATTTGATTTAGGTCATACCTGAATGGTGTAGTGGTTTTCCCTGCTTTCTTCAATTTAAGTCTGAATTTGGCAATAAGGAGTTCATGGTCTGAGCCACAGTCAGCTCCTGGTCTTGTTTTTGCTGACTGTATAGAGCTTCTCCATCTTTGGCTGCAAAGAATATAATCAATCTGATTTCTGTGTTGACCATCTGGTGATGTCCATGTATAGAGTCTTCTCTTGTGTTGTTGGAAGAGGGTGTTTGTTATAACCAGTGCATTTTCTTGGCAAAACTCTATTAGTCTTTGCCCTGCTTCATTCTGTATTCCAAGGCCAAATTTGCCTGTTACTCCAGGTGTTTCTTGACTTCCTACTTTTGCATTCCAGTCCCCTATAATGAAAAGGACATCTTTTTTGGGTGTTAGTTCTAAAAGGTCTTGTAAGTCTTCATAGAACTGTTCAACTTCAGCTTCTTCAGCATTACTGGTTGGGGCATAGACTTGGATTACTGTGATATTGGATGGTTTGCCTTGGAAATGAACAGAGATCATTCTGTTGTTTTTGAGATTGCATCCAAGCAAGTACTGCATTTCAGACTCTTTTGTTGACCATGATGGCTACTCCATTTCTTCTGAGGGATTCCTGCCCACAGTAGTAGATATAATGGTCATCTGAGTTAAATTCACCCATTCCAGTCCATTTCAGTTCGCTGATTCCTAGAATGTCAACATTCACTCTTGCCATCTCTTGTTTGACCACTTCCAATTTGCCTTGATTCATGGACCTGACATTCCAGGTTCCTATGCAGTATTGCTCTTTACAGCATCGGACCTTGCTTCTATCACCAGTCACATCCACAGCTGGGTATTCTTTTTGATTTGGCTCTGTCCCTTCATTCTTTCTGGAGTTATTTCTCCACTGATCTCCAGTAGCATATTGGGCACCTACTGACCTGGGGAGTTTCTCTTTCGGTATCCTATCATTTTGCCTTTTCATACTGTTCGTGGGGTTCTCAAGGCAAGAATACTGAAGTGGCTTGCCATTCCCTTCTCCAGTGGACAACATTCTGTCAGATCTCTCCATCATGACCTGCCCATCTTGGGTTGCCCCATGGGCATGGCTTATTTCATTGAGTTAGACAAGGCTGTGGTCCTAGTGTGATTAGATTGACTAGTTTTCTGTGAGTATGGTTTCAGTGTGTTTGCCCTCTGATGCCCTCTTGCAACACCTACCGTCTTACTTGGGTTTCTCTTATCTTGGGCATGGGGTATCTCTTCACGGCTGCTCCAGCAAAGCGCAGCCATTGCTCCTTACCTTGGACGAGGGGTATCTCCTCACCACCGCCCTTCCTGACCTTGGCTGCCCTGGTTTCTTGGGCTAGACTCTACCACCACCTCTGACCACAATTTGACATCCATTTAAGATAATATGACTATGGCTACGGATTGAAGAAGTTCCTTGCCCACTGACCATGAACCTGTGAGCCCTGGCAAATGGCCAATGTGCTACTCAGTCAACCAGAGGCCAAAAGAAGCTTCAATTTTTAGATGACTTGTGGTCTGTTAAGTATACACCATTGTAGGACTTCCCTGGGACTCCAGTGGTTAAGACTCCATGCTTCCAATGCAGGGGGCATGCATTCAACCCTTGGTATGGGCACTAAGATCCCACATGCCACAGGACAAGGCCAATTTTTTTTTTTAATTAAAAAAAGAAACTATACACCATTGACCATACCACCATGCCCATCAGGCCAAGATAAATCGGTTTGGTGCAGGGTTTCTTCATCTTAGCCCTACTGACATCTTGGGATGGATCAATCCTTGTAGTAGGAGGCTGTCCTGTATAGGATGTTCAGCAGCATCCCAGGCCTCTACTCACCAGAGGTCTGCAGCACCCCCTGCCCCAAGTGGGACAACTATAAGTGCCTCCTTGCTCAGTCAGGTCTGACTCTTTGTGACCCCATGGACTGTAGACCCCCAGACTCCTCTGTCCATGGGGATTCTCCAGCAAGAATACTGGAGTGGGTTGCCATTCCCTTCTCCAGGGGGTCTTCATGACCCAGGGATCAGACCTGCACCTCTTGCATCTCCTGCATTGACAAGTAGATTCTTTACCACTGTGCTATGTTTCCAGATATGGTTAAATGTCTCCTAAGGAAACCAAGTCACCCCCAGTTGAAAACCCAAAGATAGTCCCTAAACTACAGTGTGCCTCGGAATCACCTTGAGTTTGATAAAACAGAGATTTCTGAGCCTCACCTTCAGAGTTTGTGGCCCAGCAGTCCTCTAGTGCGTCTAAAAATTTGCAGAGATTCCAGATGATGTTTCTGCTGTTGGCCCAGAAGCCACCCTTAGAGAACCACTGAACTGGTCCATTCTATTACATATCCAGGGCCATGTATGCATCTATTCTGAGTGTGGCTGACTCTGGAAAGCCTTTCTCACCTGCTAGAACAACAAAGAGGAACTGACTCTTTGGAAAAAACCCTGATGCTGGGAAAGATTGAAGGCAGGAGGAGAAGGGGACGATAGAGGATGAGGTGGTTGGATGGCATCACCGACTCTATGGACATGAGTTTGAGCAAGGTCTGGGAGTTGGTGATGGACAGGGAAGCCTGGTGTGCTGCAGTCCATGGGGTCTCAAAGAGTTGGATACAACTGAGCAACTGAACTGAACTGAATTTAGACATTAACTCTCAACAGAAGAGTAAGTTCATAGAAAGAAGCCTGGAATTAGATTCAGAAAACATGAATTTGAGCCTATATACATACACACACACACTCACACACACACACACACACACACACACACACACATATATATATATGAGCTCAAAGGGCTTCCCAGATGGCACTAGAGGTAAAGAATCCAGTTGCCAGTCCAGGAGACATAAGAGACACGGATTTGATCCCTGGGTTGGGAAGATCCCCTGAAGTAGGGCATGGCAACCCACTCCAGTATTCTTGACTGGAGAATCCCATGGACAGAAGAGCCTGGCAGGCTACAGTCCATAGGGTCACACAGAGTTGGACACGACTGAAGCAGCTTAATACACACACACATATATAGAAAACAAGCCTGGATGAGTTATTTAAACTCTCAAAGCTCCAATTCAATAATCAATAAAACAACTCCCCACACCCCCAGATAACAACCAACTTTCTCTGGATTATTGGTGACAACAAAATAACCCAATGTCCCCCAAACTTTGATCATCCTCAAAACACATCATGCTGTCTTACTGTATTAACCATAACCTGAAATTAACATTTCTCTTTAAATCAACTCACTCTAAGGGGGAGGTAAAATCTTAATCATCTACTTTATCATAAGAAATAATATCTGTGAAATCAGTTTCCACTTGATAATTATGTTTCCCCAAATAGGCATTAAGATAATTATTAAAAATCTCTGTGTACCACTTAAAAGCATCTTCTATACCACCTATGGGACTATGGTTTATGTTATCACACTTTAGGGAACAGTGAGGTATTTGTGAGGGAGTTTTGTAAGTTGTAAATTTTTGTACAGATTCAATGTGCTGTTATCAATTTTGCCTAGGCAGGGTGGCTGTTTTAATTGTCTAAAAAGGGAGCAAAGGTTGAGACCAGGAGGCCCTCCCTGATGTGAGCTAATGCAGCTCGTGTGCACTCTCCTTCTGCTCTTAAAGTTTGGCTGTATGTCAGGAAAGGCCACTCGAACCTGTCATTCCCATCCCCTTCAGTTTCTGAGAGTTCTTCCTAATATGCCCTAATGCCATTTCAAATGAGAGATGATGAAGTAAAAGAGTAGAGCAAATTGGACCCAATAGGAATATACTTGACACTAACAAGATCCACCCGAGCTTCAGTATTTCTCCTGTAATTAGCCAAAACAGGTCTCACTCTAGAATAGACCCATGAATAGCTTCAGCACAGCACCTCCTGGAGAGGACACCACTTCAGAGCCTGGCCCACATCTCCCTGGAGCAAAAGACACCATCCCTGCCTGCCTGTGATCATGTGGCTTTTGGTCTGAGCACTTCTTGGAATAGGTTCAGGACCTCAGGTATCTGCTTCTCACTATAAGTCAATAGCTCTCCTTTCTGTGTGTATGAGACTCATCTCTGAAGCTCTTTGGAAAATTAATGCATGTGTCCCACCCCAGATGAATTGAATCAGAATCCCTAAAGGGAGGTAGGACTGGGCCTCAGCATCAGTTATTTTTTAAACACGTCTGCTTAAAAAACCCATGTGTGGATCTATGGTTAGGAACATGGTCTTAAGTGAAGAAGAAAAAATTCTGCAAATATTTTGACTCTGCCTATAATGAAGGAACTCTGCCTTAGAGATAAGCGTGCACCAATTTTGATTCTAAGAAGAATGCCATGGCCTTTTACCATGTCCCCCCTGAGCTCTTCCACTGATTTCCTCTCTCAAATGGCAATTTATTCTGTTTTCCAACTCAAAACTCAAAGGATAGGATAAAAACCTGCACTTTTGCTGCAGCCACTGTGGAGAGTGGTATCAAGGTTCCTCAAAAGCTAAAAACTGAACTATCATACAATCCAGCAATCCCACTCCTGGACATATATCTGGAAAAGAGGAAAACTCTAATTCAAAAAGATACCTGCACCCCAGTGTTCACAGCAGTACTATTTATAATAGTGAAGACATGGAAATTACCCAAATGTCCATTGACAGATGAATGGATAAAGAAAGTGTGGTATAGAAATATAATGGAATATTACTTGGCCGTAAAAAAGAATGAAATAATACTATTTGCAACAACATGGATGGACACTGAGATTACCACACTAGGTGATATAAGCCAGACAGAGAAGGACACATGTCACTAATATGTGGAATCAAAAAAAAAATGATACAAATGAACTTATTTACAAAATAGAAACAGACTCACAGGTATAGAAAACAAACTTATGGCTACCAAAGGGGAAAGGGAGGAAGTGTAAACTGGGAATTGGGGATTAACATATATACACCACTTGTTTATTACATATAAACAAGGACCTACTGTTGAGCACAGGAACTATATTCAAAATCTTGCAATAACATGTAAAGGAAAAATAATCTGCAAAAGAATATATGTGTATTTTAAAACAAACAAAAAAACTTTCTGCATTTATTGAGCATTTATATCAATTAACAGCATTCTGCATTCCTAAAATGTAATTCACTAGATTGTCTTAATGAGGTAGTACAGTTTCAATACTTTTATAAAGGAGAACTATTAGGCAGTCTATCCAGTAAAACCACTGGATCTGGGTTTTACCCTCAAATTTTTCTGAGACCACTTCCTCCTCCTTCCAACCACAAATTTCCAAGGAAAGCTACCATTTTGGTCCAGTGTCACTCCCAGACTTCAGACATAGATGATTGAGTTAGTGTTGCATATGGGCCTTAGCCAAGCCAGGCAGAACCCTTGTAGATTAAAATACAGAGAGGATTAAGATGCATTGAGAAATGGTTGGGGGGGGGGGTGGAGGAAAAGAAATATCTTCTGTATGAATAATCCAGTCATGTAAACTAGAGGTGCAGCAGTCTTTTTTTTTTTTTTTTTAATTTGTGGGAAGTCAAGCAAACTAGTTTAAGTGAACAAGAATGAAGTAAACACACAGAAACTCATATGATGGAGGAAAGTCTACACTGCATTCAAGGCCCTGGTTAGCTTAAGCTAATCTGAGTAGGATTCTGTTAGTTGCAAGTAAATTCATATGACTTTACCTAGGATATACAGCAAAGAAGTATAAGACTTTGGCAGATTCCTTATAGAAATTTGGACTTCCCTGGCGACTCAGACGGTAAAGAATCTGCCTTCAGTGCAGGAGACACAGGTTCAATCCCTGGGTCAGGAGGATCCCCTGGAAGAGGGCATGGCAACCCACTCCAGTATTCTTGCCTGGAGAATTCCATGTACAAGAGGATCCTGAAGGGCTATGGTCCATGAGTTCACAAAGACTGAGTGACTAACACTACAGAAATTTACCATCTGGGAGGCACAATAAAAAATTAAAGATTTTTTCAGCTCTTTCATAGAGCTCTTCTTCAGCAATTTCATGGAGTTCTTCAGGTCAGTTCCTAATCCCCACTCACCAGCTGTGATACCTTGGGTGGTTATTTCACCTCTGTGAACCAGTGTCTTCACCTTTATAAAGAATACCGATATTTGATGTGGATGTGAAAATTAAACAGTAATATACTGCCTGGTACTTGTCTGGGGCCTCAACTAACCAGAATTCCTGCCCCTGTCTTAGAAGTAGAAGGGATTTTAGGGAACAAAGGGGAGAAGCGGCTGAGGGCTTCCATGCAAGATCTGAGCATGACCTGGGTTCATGCAATCATAATACACTCAGCTCACCCTGGCTCCTGGCTGATGGAGAACAGGAGGCAAACCAGCATGGAACCCGAGCACTCCTGATCCCATTCAGCCCAGAGAGCATCAGAGCAGCCAATTAAGATGTTTTATCCTAAAAGTTCTCAGTGAAAGCAGGTGGAAAGAGGAGGTCACAGAGCTTGGAGCACAAAAAAAAAAGAGAAAAAGTCCATATCTATATGTGCTTTGAAAGTCTTATTCTAAAATAAAAATTAGGGGGAAAAAAAACTGGGTCATTGAATTGAAATTCGTCAGGATCCTCATTAAAAGTTTGACTTTTTCTCATATGAATCTCAAATAATAGAAGAATATGAGAATGGCATTTGGTTATTTTAGGGTCATAGGAAAAGTTTAGGCTTTTGATCCAAAGAGACCAGGGTTCCAATTTTGATTTTTTGGCTTAGCTCTGTGGCCTGCAACAAGCCAAATGTGCTGTTTAATCCCAGTTTACCCCCTCATCCGATTAAATGGAACTAATTTTTGGGGTTAATTAAAGGAATTAAATAAAATTCTTGTAAAGTGTCTTCATAGTGGCCAAACATGATATGTGCTCAATCAATAAAAACTGCCACATCTCCAAACTCTGTAAAGCTTTTTTAAAAAAGTTTATTAAAGTATAGTTGATTTAAAATGTTGTATAATTTCTTCTATACAGCAGAGTGACAGTATGTATGTATGCATGCATATATATATATATATATAAATACATTTTGTTCATATTCTTTTCTAAGACGGTATGTCACAGAATATTGAATATAGTTTCATGTATTATTCAGTAGGAACTTGTTGTTTATCCATCCTATATGTGATAGTTTGACTCTATTAATTCTATTCCATTCCCATTCCTTCCCTCCTCTATCTCCTCTCCCATGTGGCAACACCAAGTCTGTTCTCTATATCTGTGAGTCTGTTTTTATTTCATAGATATGCTGACTTGTATTTTGTTGGTGTTCAATTGCTAAGTCATGTCTGACTCATTGCGACCCCATGAACTGCAAAATGCCTGTCCTTCACTTTCTCCTGGAGTTTCCTCAAACTCATGTGCATTGTGTCAGTGTATTTCAGTTTCCACATACAAATGATATCATATGATATTTGTCTTTCTCTTTCTGACTTAATTCGCTTAGTACGATAATCTCTAGGTCCATTCAGGTTGCTGCATACGGCATTATTTTATTCTTTTATGGCTGAGTAGTATTCCACTGTCAGAGAAGGCAATGGCACCCCGCTCCAGTACTCTTGCCTGGAAAATCCATGGACAGAGGAGCCTGGAAGGCTGCAGTCCATGGGGTTGCTAAGAGTCAGACTCGACTGAACGACTTCACTTTCACTTTTCACTTTCATGCATTGGAGAAGGAAATGGCAACCCACTCCAGCGTTCTTGCCTGGAGAATCCCAGGGGTGGGGAAGTCTGGTGGGCTGCTGTCTATGGGGTCGCACAGAGTCGGACACGACTGAAGCGACTTAGCAGCAGCAGCGGCAGTATTCCACTGTGCATACGCACCACAGCTTCTTTATCCAGTCATCTGTCAATGGACAATTGGGTTGTTTCCATGTAATGGCTATTGTCAGTAGTGCTGCTGTGAACATAGCAAACCCCATAGAGCTTTAATGTGGCCCTGAAGAACATGTATCTTAGGATCAGAAAGGCTCGAGTTCCACTTTTAATTTGATGACTGTGTGAAATTATGAAAACTCTCACAGCCTGAGTTTCCTTCTCTATTAAAAAGGAATAACAGCACCTCCATATAGTGGACCCTGATTTTGGCCACCTAGATTTTCCTTTCTTTCTCTCACAGTATGATTTTTCTTCAGGTACTATGATTTTCCAGGTGTCTATATGCTTCTGGAAGGGTGATCTCACCTTCGGCTCCTGGGTGATCTGACTGACCCTGAGGAAATCCTATTCTCTCGACTGATTTGGAGTAAGCATATGATGGGACTTCCCAGATGGTGCAGTGGTAAACAATCTGCCTGCCAATGCCAGAGATGTGGATTTGATCCCCGGGTTGGGATCAAAGATCCCCTGGATAAGGAAATGGAAACCCACTCCAGGATTCTTGCCTGGGAAATCCCATGGACCGAGGAGCCTGGCATGCTACAGTCCATGGGGTCACAAAAATTTTAAAGCTGTACCTATTTATTTATTTTTGGTGGTGCTGGGTCTTTGCTGCTTTGCACAGGCTTTCTCTAGGTGTGGTGAATGGGGTTACTTTTCATTGTGATGCATGGGTTTCTCACTGTGGTGGCTTCTCTTGTTGCGGAGTACAGGTTCAGTAGCTGTGGCCCACAGGTTTAGCTGCTCCATGGCATGTAGAATCTTCCCCAACCAGGGATCAAACCCATGTACCCTCCATTGGCAGGTGGATTCTTATCCACTGCACCACCAAGCAAGTCCAGTCGTGTCTGACTCCTAGCGACCCCATGGACTGCAGCCTACCAGGCTCCTCCGCCCATGGGATTTTCCAGGCAAGAGTACTGGAGTGGGGTGCCATTGCCTTCTCTGCTACTGTATAGCAAGGGAACTATATTCAATATCCTATGATAAAACATAATGGAAAAAGAATATGAAGATATATATGTAACTGAATCATTTTGCAGTACAGCAGAAATTAACACAACATTGTAAATCAACTATACTTCAATTAAAAAATAAACAAAACAAAAATGACAACAAACACTGCCTATGTGCCAGGCACCATTCTAAGAGATTAACATATTTAAATTATTTAATTTTTACAACAATCCTATGGAAAAGACCCTGATCCTGGGAAACATTGAGGGCAGGAGGAGAAGGAGGCAACAGAGGATGAGATAGTTAGATGGCATCATCAACTCAATGGACATGAGTTTGACTGAACTCTGGGAGCCAGTGAAGGACTCGGAAGCCTGGTATGCTGCACTCCATGGGGTTGCAAAGAGTCAGACACGACTGAACAACAAAAACAATCATATGAGCTAGATGCATAATTAAACCAGTTTTACAGATGGGGAAAATTAAGTTCAGAGAGATTAAGTAATTCCTCTTGAGTTCACACAGTTGATAGGTAATACAGGCAATATTTAAAGCCAGGGAGCCAAGTGCTAGAATCTATGATACAGAGCAGAGGAGGACCACAGAAAACTCTGATTTGATCTGCTGGTTTGGCTTCCCTTCATCCTTCCAACTTCTAAGCAAAGTCAAAGAAAATGAATAGGGTCCGTGGGGAGGGACCACCTTGAGGTAGAGAAGGGGCTGATTTGGGAGGCAGGGGTGTACGTGTGGTCTCCAGTAAGATAATACTGTGCCTGGATTGCCTACCTGTAAAAGGGGCAGCGAGGTGGCTCACCTTGTGGGATTGCTATGGGGGTGGGGTAGCGTGCTTCCTGTTCAGTGTGGGGCTCAGAACCAGTGCTAAGTTGCTTCAGTCATGTCCAACTCTGTGCAACCTTATGGACTGTAGCCTGCAAAGCTCCTCCATCCATAGGATTCCCCAGGTAGGAATACTGGAATGGATTGCCATGCCCTCCTCCAGGGGATCTTCCTGACACAAGGATCGAACCCAAGTGTCTTAGGTCTCCTGCATTTGCAGGTGGGTTCTTTACCACAGGAGCCATCTGGGAAGCCCTCAGTGCCTAAAAGAGAGCTATTAAAGACTGGCTATCACAGCATCAGAGCACTAGCCTAGATTTCTCCCATTTACCAGTTGCCTGCTCTATCTCATTTAATGATGACATGAAGAGAAAGAAAGACTTAAGAAGTCAGTCTGAATGCCAACCAAGTCATCAGTTACCATTTTAATTCCAATCCCTTTCTCTGCTCTCCTAAGGAGTCTGATGAGAATTCCCTCCCAGGGCTTCATTTCATAACCAAGGCCAATTTGAGTCATTATCTCACTGTCAGCATCAAGAGAATGAAAACCAGCTGTCTGTCCCTGCTCGGAATAGAATCTGGGAGGGAGGCGAAGTCAAGGGTGAACTCCCTGTGCAAGTCATTAACCCTGAGGACAATATCCAAGGATTCGCGGCCCAGGCCAGCCTCAGATGAGGCTACAGATGCCAGTAACCTCCTGAGGAGCCTCAGGGGGTGACCTTTGAAGGAAGAAGCTGCAGGGTCAGGACAGAATAGGTCACATGTGGCAGAACTGGATACAGCATGGGGTTCAGATTTGTGAATTGTATCAAACCGGAACACAGGCTCCAGAATCAACAGACATGGGCTTGAGCCCAAGCTGCTGTGACCTTAGCCAGGCTCCCCAATCTTGCTGAACCTCAGTTTTCTTGCCTGGGTAGCAAAGTAATACTACATATACAGGCATGTATCAGAGATATTGTGGGTTTGGTTCCAGGTCATGGCAATAAAGCAAATATGGCAAAAAAAAGAGAAAAAAAGTGAGTCATGTGAATTATTTGGTTTCCTAGTGCATGTAAAGGGTTTCCCCAATGGCTCAGCAGGTAAAAATCTGCTTGCCAAAGCAGGAGACACAGGAGACATGGGTTCGATCTTTGGGTTGGGAAGATCCCCTGGAGGAGGGCATGGCAACCCACTCCAAAATTATTGTCTGGAGAATCCCATGGACAGTGGAGCCTGGCAGGCTACAGTCCACAGGGTCACACAGAGCTGGACATGACTGAGTGATTTAGCACACAGTGCGTGTAAAAGTTATGTTCACACTGTGTGCTGTGCTATGCTTAGTCACTCAGTCATGTCCAACTCTTTGCAACCCATGGACTGTAGACCACCAAGCTCCACCCCATGGGGTTCTTCAGGCAAGAATACTGGAGTGAATTGCCATGCCCTCCTCCAGGGGATCTTTCCAACCCAGGGATCATACCCATGTCTCCTGCATTGCAGGCAAATTCTTTACCATCTTAGCCACCAGGGAAGCCCAAGAATCTGGAGTGGGTAACCTCTCTCTTCTCCAGGGGATCTTCCCAGCCCAGGAATCGAATCAGTCTCTCCTGCATTGCAGGCAGATTCTTCACCAGCTGAGGTACCAGGGAAGCCCATGTTTACTGTAGGCTATGAAGTGTGTAATATATTATGTCTTTAAAATGCAATGTACATATCTTAACTTGAGAAAACTTTATTTCTAAAAAAAAACTACCCATCATTTTGTAGAATATCAAAGATCACTGATCACAGATCACTGTAACAAATCTAACAAACATTTAAAATATTGCAAGAATTACCAAAATGTGACACAGAGGTGCAAAGTGAGCAAATACTGTTGGGAAAGCAGCACTGACACTGTTGACTTACAATATTGTGTTAGTTTTAAGTGTACAACATAGTGATTCAATAATGGATTACATTCCATTTAAAGCTACTATGAAATAGTGGCTGTATTCGCTGTGCAGTACAATATATCCTGTATCTTATTTATTTTATATGCAGTGGTTTGTACTTCTTAATCTCCTAGTCTCACTTTCCCCCTCTCCAACCCCTCCTCCCACTGATAACTGGTAGTTTGTTCTCTATACCTATGCATCTGTTTCTGTTCTACTTATTTGTAAAAAGCACAATATCCAGGAAGAGCAATAAAGTGAGGCACAGGAAAATGAGATATGCCTATACAGAGATGCAAACCAAAACACAACCAGCCCCTGAGAGAAATAAATTTTTTCCTACATGAGAAAAGGTAAGAAACCACCCTTCTTACTTCAACACGGCTGCTTCTCAGCCTTTTCTTTTCCTTCCTGCTTCCCAAATTTCAGCTCTTTTGTAGTTTAGGCCAAGCCTTCACAAACCATGGCTCCTTCTTTTCAGAGTCTTGGGCTGACTTCCTAGGCACTCATTCTCATTCACTGAAGATTCTAGCATCTAGTGCACTGTTTCTCTGTCAACCATTATT
Organism: Bos indicus x Bos taurus; assembly: GCF_003369695.1. Taxonomy (NCBI): domain Eukaryota; kingdom Metazoa; phylum Chordata; class Mammalia; order Artiodactyla; family Bovidae; genus Bos; species Bos indicus x Bos taurus. The sequence goes on along the minus strand of NC_040100.1, from coordinate 30,197,420 downwards.
CCAGTCATCCTTCCTTGTGACTTGAGTATCTGTGTGAATTATCCAATTATCCACCCAAGGACCCTGCCCCTCAGGTCCATGACCACCCTGCCTCTGCAAATCTATTCTTTTGTCTCATCTCATCTCTCAACATGTTTACATGAATACACTCTAGAACTTTGAGAGCACCAGGTCTAAGACCTCAAACTTAAGTATTCCATCCTCTTATCTTTCCACGTCATACCTTGCAGGACCCCCTAATCCAATTATTCTTCCCCACCATTGAGAGCTCTAACCCACTGTCCCCCACCACTACCTCACTAATGATCGTCTCTTGTTCACTCTTCCTTTTTTCTTCAGACAGTTTGCTCATGACCAAACACTAAGCCATGTCACCTGTGTACACTGTTAACTCTTTCACTTCCCATGTTCTGTGTCTTCTTTCTCCATCCCAGTCAAGCCCAGGTTAAACCTAGTGCTTCATCTCTTCTATGCCCATACCCAAGAACTCAACATGGTAAGAGAAACACAAACCCAGCTGACTGACCTCACTTTACGTGTATGACCTTAGCCCTACCAGAAAATCCTAAACTCTGTTTCCCTGGAAAGTCTGTCTTTCCATCTGTCCAGGTTGACTACTTAATATCTTCTTCCCCAACCTCCAATGCCTCTTCTCCCATCCTTGGAAAATTGATGATTTTTTTCTATCTCCCAGAAAATGAGAAGCAGTCCTTCAATATCCCTCTCCCCCCACCATATTTATAAGCATCATTGCAGATTCTGACTTCCTTGTTGTGCTGGATGGACTGTCAAGCCCTCCCCTATGACTCTTTCCTCCTCAAAGACTTTACTGCTTCAATTGTCTTTTTTGTCCTGCATCAATTCTGCCCTCTTTGTGGATCATTCCCATTAGGCTCGGAGAAGGTGATGGCACCCCACTCCAGGACTCTTGCCTGGAAAATCCCATGGATGGAGGAGCCTGGTAGGCTGCAGTCCATGGGGTCGCAAAGAGTCGGACACGACTGAGCGACTTCACTTTCACTTTCCACTTTCATGCATTGGAGAAGGAAATGGCAACCCACTCCAGTGTTCTTGCCTTGAGAATCCCAGGGACAGGGGAGCCTGGTGGGCTGCCGTCTATGGGGTCGCACAGAGTCGGACATGACTGAATCGACTTAGCAGCAGCAGCCCATTAGGCTAGTGGTAAAGATCCTGCCTGCTACCGCAGGAGATGAAAGACATGTGGGTTTGATCCCTAGGTCGGGAAGATCCCCTGGAGGAGGAAATGGCAACCCACTCCAGTATTCTTGCCTAGAAAATCCCATGGGCAGAGGAGCTTAGTAGACTACTGTCCATTGGTTCACAAAGAGTCAGAAACTTTCATGACTGAAGCGACTTAGCACACAGGCAGCCATAAGCATACAGACAAGCTACGGCAATTCTCATTTTTTAAGAATGCTTCCCTTGATACTACATCTCATTCTACCAGTATTGCATTTTTCTTTCTTTATTGCAAACTAACCCACATTCCAGGCTTATTATTCTAACTGAATCCATATGAGTCTTATTTATGCCATTTCACTTATGCCAATAACCTCTATGTTGCTAAAATGAATAGTCAACCCTCAGCCCTCCTTTTACAAGAACTCTCAGCAATCTTTGATACATCTGGTCACTCTTTCTTCTTAAAAATATAAAGCAAATGAATGAATGTAATAAAACAGAAACATATACAGAGAACAAACTAGAGGTTACCAGTAGGAAGACAGTTCGGGAGGGGCAAGATAGGGGAAAAGATTTAAGAGATATGAACTACAAGGAAGAAAAAAAATAAAACACAAGGACTTAATGTACAGCACAGGGAATATAACAATATTTTATAATAACTTTAAATGGAGTATAATCTATAAAAATATCAAATCATTGTTGTATACCTGAAATGAATATAACATTATAAATCAACCATGCATGCACAGTTTCAGTCATGTCTGACTCTTTGCAACCCCATGGACCTTAGCCTGCCAGGCTTCTCAGGGATATTCCCAGCAAGTGGTTTGCCATGCCCTTCTCCAGTGGATCTTCCCGATTGAGGGATCAAACCCACGTCTCCAGAATCTCCTGCATTGGAGGCAGATTCTTTTACCTGCCAAGCCATCGAGGAAGCCCCATAAATCAACAACACTTCAATTAAAAGCATCCTCTGCTCCTGAATTTGGAGACATCCACTTCTTCACAGGAAGCCCCTCTTCTTTTCTGGGTCATCCTCATATGCCAACTTCTCGATGTGGAAATCATCCAAAGCTCAACCCTTAGCCTCATCTTCCCTCCCTTCCCATCTCTTCTCCTCTGCTCTTCTCTAAGCCCTTTCCCTTGATGGCTACATCCTTTCTTATTTATCACCTACGTGATGATAATCCCAGAATTAATAATGCTAGTCAATCCTGCCACAGTACTCTATGCTTCACTCAACTCTCCAATAGCCAATGCAAAATCTTCAAGTAGACATGAAATGAGCGTCTTAAAAACCTGAGGTTGAAAACAGAACTTTGGACTTCTCAGAGAAAACCTACTCCATATCCAAAAATGAATGTTTAATCTACTCATTCATCACTACCTTCATCATAACTCTTACTATAAGAGAGAGCTCAACAAATTACAGCCCTTGGGCCAAATCCAGCCCACCATCTGTTCTTGTGAATAACATTTTATTGGAAAAAAGCCACCCTCATTCATTTGTATATTGTCTGTGGCTGCTTTCATGCTACAATGGCAGAACTGAGTGGTTGTGACAGAAACCATTTGTTCCACAATGTTCCAAATGTTACTAATTGGCCCATTACAGGAAAAGTTTGCTGACTGCTGACCTAAGCCGTCATTGTTGCATACCTACATGACTACCATGGCCGCCTTCTTGGTAGTCTTCTATTATTTTCCCTCTTCTTCACCCAGAAGTCAGAATGATGTTCTTGAAATCCTAATTACATCTTATAGCTCTCCTAATTAAAGATTCTAATCATTTCATCACATTTGCAATAAAAGCCATACTCTGTGCTGTGACCTAAATGTATGAATGTGCTCAGTCATGTCCGACTCTTTACAAGCCCATTAACTGTAGCCCATCAGGCTCTCTGTCCATGAAATTTGCCAGGCAACAATTCTGGAACAGGTTGCCATTTCCTACTCCTGGGGATCTTCCAAACCCAGGAATTGAAGCCGCTTCTCTGGTGTCTCCTGCATTGGTAGGCCACTGTGCCACCTTGTCATGACCTACAAGGCCATAAATGATCAGGACCTACTTTTGCTAACTATTTCCTACAACTTTTTTTTCTTAATCACCAGACTCCACGTAGCCTCTTTACTTTTCCTCAGATAAGCCAAGCATTCCACTTTTCAGGATCTTTGTACCTGTTTTGCCATCTGCCTAATGCACTTTTCAGACTTCCCCTGGGGGCTCGGAGGTAAAGAATCAGCCTGCAATGTAGGAGTTGCAAGAGATGCAGGTTTGATCCCTGGGTCGGGAAGATCCCCTGGAGGAGGGCATGGCAACCCACTCCAGTATTCTTGCCTGGAGAATCCCATGGACAGAGGAGCCTGATGGGCCACAGTCCATAGGGTCACAAAGAGTTGGACACGACTGAGCAACTTAGCATGCATGCACGCAAAGCACTTTTCACCTATCTATCCCTACAACTCCTTCTTTTCATTATTCATGTCTCTGCTCCAATATCATCTCTTTGGTGCTAAGAATGCTGTTTTCCATTTGACAGGGACATTGTGTCTCTTATTCACTGCCATGTCCACAGGGCCCTGCATATTGTAGACTCTCAATATGTGATTGTTGAGGGTATACATGAATGAGTCCTAACACAGAGCTCAGCAGAAGGAACTGTGGGAACACAAAGCAAAGGTGACTAGTACTAAGGGGTGGTTGGTTGAGAAGGCTAAAAAAGAGGGGACAGTGGAGGGCGGAGGAGATTTTTCAGAAAGTGGCGGGGGTGGGGGGCAAATATGTTCAAAGACAGGAACTATAGGAGCAGGTGGCACACTTAAGAGCACAAGTGTGTGTTTAGCTGAGACTCTGTGACAACATGAACTGCAGCATGCCAGGATCCTCTGTCCATGCATTTTTCAGGTGAGAATACTGGAGCAAGTTGTCATTTCCTATTCAAAGAGATCCTCCCAACCCAGGGATCAAACCTGTGTCTCCTGCATTTCCTGCACTGGCAGGCAGATTCTTTAACACTGTGCCACCTAGGAAGGCCAGGAGCACAAGTAGTGGTGCATATAGAGTAGATACACATATAAATCATGATGCAGGGGGCAGTGGTGGTGTGGAAAAGACACAGCGCAGATGATAAAAGACCTTGCATATCAAGCTAAGATGCTTAACTCTGTCTGAGGTCATTAAGAAATTGTTGATGTTGTTCAGTCACTAAGTCCAACTCTTTGTGACCCCTTGAATTTCAACACACCAGGCTCCTTTGTCCTCCCCTATCTCTCAGAGTTTGCTCAAATTCATGTCCATTGAGTCAGTGAGGCTATCTAAACTCATCCCATCCTCTGCCACCCTCTTCTCCTTTGGCCTTCAGTCTTTTCCAGCATTGGGATCTTTTCTATTCAATCAGGTCTTCATATCAGGTGGCTAAAGTATTGGAGCTACAGCTTCAACAACAGTCCTTCCAATGAATATTCAGAGTTGATTTCCTTTAGGATTGACTGGTTTGATCTCCTTGCCATCCAAGAGATTCTCAAGAGTCTTCTCTAGCACCACAATTTGGAAATATAAAAATTAATGAAGACTAAACCGAATTGTAGCATGATTGGAATTACTGCTTTCCAGCACTTTGGCACATTCCTGATTCTCTCCTTTCTACTATGAGGTTTTTATAAGTAGTTCCTTGGATTTTCATTATCAAGTGTGTTAATTTGGTGTATGCTCCCAGAGTCAAGCTTCAAAACTTTCCTCATCTCTAATGCATCAACCTCATCCTTAGAATTCCATGGTATTGTAATTACTTAAGATTCTTGAAAGCTATATGCACAGAAATATTCATTGCAGTATTATTTATAATGGGAGGAAAATATAATAAACTAAATATTTTACAGAGACAAAATTAAGAGATTATGATATACTTTCTTATTATAAAATTATGTTATAAAGATAATATTTTTCTAGAAGGACAGAAAAAAAAAATCAGTGATTACCAGTGTTTAGAAGTGGGGAGAGAGGATGATTTAAAAGGTTTATGAGGAAATTGTTGGTGACAAGAGGGCTGTTCAACGTCTTGATTATAGGGGTTTCTACACAAGTGACAAAATTCAGAGAACTGTACATTCAGTTCAGCTCAGTTGCTCAATTGTTTCTGACTCTTTGCAACCCCATGGACTGCAGCACACCAGGCCTCCCTGTACATCACCAACTCCTGGACCTTGCTCCAAGTCATGTCCATTGAGTCGGCGATGCCATCCAACCATCTCATCCTTTGTGATCCCCTTTTCTCCTGCCTTCAATCTTTCCTAGCATCAGGGTCTTTCCAATGAGTCAATTCTTCCCATCAGGTGGCCAAAGTATTGGAGTTTCAGCTTCAGCATGAGTCCTTCCAATGGATATTCAGGACTGATTTCCTTTAGACTTGATTGGTTTTATCTCCTTGCAGTCTAAAGGACTCTCGAGAGTTTTCTCCAACACCACAGTTCAAAAGGATCAATTCTTTGGTGCTCAGCTTTCTTTATGGTCCAACTCTCACATCCATACATGACTACTGGAAAAACCATAGCTTTGACTAGATGGACCTTTGTTGGCAAAGTAATGTCTCTGGTTTTTAATATGCTGTCTAGGTTGGTCATAGCTTTTCCTCCAAAGAGCAATCGTCTTTTAATTTCATGACTGCAGTCACCATCTGCAGTGATTTTGGAGCCCAAAGTCTGTCACTGTTTCCATTGTTTCCCCATCTATTTGCCAAGAAGTGATGGGCCCGCATGCCATGATCTTAGTTTTTTGAATGTTGAGTTTTAAGCCAGCCTTTTCACTCTCCACTTTTACTTTCATCAAGTGACTTGTACATTAAAATGGGTAGACTTTACTATATGCAAACTACATCTCAAAAATCATAATAAAGCTTAAAACTGTATTTTTTATTGTTTTGAGTGCCATGGAGAATATACACAAGCAATGTGAAACAGTATCAAGCAACACAGAAACCATGCACAGAAAAACATACTGGAGAAAACCATGTCAAAATCCTAACAGTAGATTTTGCTGGTGGGAGAGCAAATGTTGTTTTCTACTATTTTTCTTCTTTTCTGTGCGTCATTCTAGTGATAAAACAACTAAATGTTGCTTTAAACATATGTTAGATTATAGAAGTTTCTCTCAATTGTCTTTGACTTTAGGGTCCTTCACACAGCACACAAGACTTTGCCTGATACCTGTTATCTGTCTGTGTGCTCAGTCATGTCCCGCTCTTTGAGACCCCATGGACTGTAGCTTGCCAGACTCCTTTGTCCATGGAATTTCCCAGGCAAGGTTACTGGAACAGGATGCCATTTCCTTTTCCAGGGGCTCTTCCTGACCCAGGGAGTGAATGTGCATTTTTGCATCTGCTGCATTGGCAGGTGAATTCTTTACCACTCTGCTGCTGCTGCTGCTAAGTCGCTTCAGTCATGTCCGACTCTGTGCGACCCCATAGACAGCAGCCCACAAGGCTCCCCCATCCCTGGGATTCTCCAGGCAAGAACACTGGAGTGGGTTGCCATTTCCTTCTCCAATGCATGAAAGTGAAAAGTGAAAGTCAAGTCGCTCAATTGTGTCTGACTCTTTGTGACCCCATGGACTGCAGCCTACCAGGCTCCTCCATCCATGGGATTTTCCAGGCGAGAGTACTGGAGTGGGTTGCCATTGCCTTCTCCTGTGCTGCTGCTGCTGCTGGGAAGTCCCTATCTGTTATCTACTGGAAAGAAATGGGCAAGCACCATGGACAGCTCCTGGACATTTCTTGGGGTGGCTTTCTCAAGGGCTTGGAATGGGATTCTAACAGTTTCCCTCTGACATTGCCCTATGACAGTTCCTTAAGTCAGGAGACACAGCTTTTCTCTCAAAAGTCTCTGTGATTCAATGTCCTCTGCTAGCAGAACCCACCTCCCAGCCCCTACCTTCCTCTCTAGACTTTTGAGAACAAACACGAGACACACTCAGAATACTTTCTGAGCACAAGAAAAAACCTATGTTATTATCTAGACTTCTGAAGTAGACAATCTCTTCAAAACCATTTCATAAATAATATTTTAGAATCTGTCAGCAAATACATGTTGCAAGCGACAATAACAACTGTGTTCTTTAGAAAACACAGTTTAAACTTCCATCCAAGTTCATCAGAACATTTTTTCCCAAATTCCCATCAGTACATTTTTTGCCTAAACAGTTATGAGGGACTGGAGTGGTGGTGAGAGGACAACAATCTAATGAGGACAAGTAGAGAATCCAAGAGACAAAATGGAAAAGCTGTAATAAATTATAGATTTTGATGAATTACCCCCACACTCTCGAGTTTCAATTACAGAAACACACAGTTTACACAAGTAATTACTGAAGAAATTACCACAGAAGCACATCCATTCATTGAATTATAAGGCATCAATTCTGTCCCCTTGATTGCATCTTCAGTTCCAAGGATGGCAATCACAGCTTCACACAAAACTTTAATAACACAATCTTTTGGGGATTAAAAAAAAATGCCATTGGATATAAAATGTGTACAGGAATGATAAGAAAAAGCTGTTGATTCATTCTGAGAAAGCAAATGGCTTCAATGAGTTAATTGCCAAGCCAGAACTTTGACAGTTGGAAGCTGATCACTCAGTGAGCTGGCTCTAGAGTTCTCACGCTCTCTGAGGGTCTCTGACATTACCTTGGGGGTCAAGAGAGATGACCAGTGAAGGATAATGCCCAGCAACCAATTTAACCTGTCGATTTTGGAGTATCATATAACAAGAGAGCTGAATGGATGTTTAAGGGATTTTAGTCTAACCTTTAATTCAACGCTTACATCTTTTCCTCAACTCAATGTCCAGACCAGATATCTATAGACAAACAGACATGTACACACACACATTAAATTCCTTGTAGAAGACATTCAACGTCCCTTCATTGTTCCTTCACTATTTTTATTTTTTAATTAATATTTATTGGATCATCGTTGATCGACAATGTTGTGTTAGTTTCTATGAACAGCAAAGTGAATCATATAATATTTGTCTTTATCCATCTGACCTCACTCAGAACAACAGTCTCTAGATCAATCTGTGTCACTGCAAATGGCATATTTTGTCCTTTTTGCGAGCTGAGTAATATTCCTTCGTATGTTTACACCACATCCTCTTTACCCATTCTTTCATTGATGGACATTTAGATTGCTTCTATATTCTGGCTACTGTAAATAGTGCTGCAATGGACATTGTGCTATATGTATCTTTTTGAACTATGGTTTTCTTTTTTTTTTTGATATATGCCCAGAAGTGGAATTGCCTTCATGTTGATGTATGGCAAAACCAATACAATATTGTAAAGTAATTAGCCTCCAATTAAAATAAATAAATTAAAAAGATTAATCAACTTTTTTGAAGTTATAATTTATAGGCAGTAATATGCAATCATTTAAATAAAGTTTGATGAGTGTGGATACATACATCAGAGTAACCATCACTACATTCAACCTATAGAATACATCCATCACCCCCATAAAACTCCTTCATAACTCTTTGGAGTCAGTATCTCTCCTGCTGAACCCCGGTGGGAGACTGACAAAAACAATGACTTTTAGTTTTGTCACTATAGTTTGGCTTTGCTTTATCTATATTTTCTGTGAATGAGATGATGATACAGTATGGACTCTCTTGTGTCTGTCTTCATTCTATCAGCATAAAGCTTTTGAGATTCATTGATGTTGTTGCATATAGTAATTGATTCTTTTCATTGCTGAGGAGCATCCCGCTGTATGGATGTATCACAGTTTATGCATGCTCTGTTGATGAACATTTGGGTAGTTTCCAGTTTGGGTCTTTAGGAACAAATAGCATCTCCACAAGGCTGTTAAGAGCTGAACCACCATCTAATTAAACCACCATTGATCAGAAGTAGGGACTGGTCAAGAATCCATCTCCCAAAAAGGAAACTCAAGAGATGCAGCTTTGATCTCTGGGTCAGGAAGATCCCCTAGAGTAGGAAATGGCAACCCACTCCACTATTCTTGCCTGGCAAATCCCATGGATAGAGGAGCCTGGGGTGGGGGCTACAGTCTGTGGGGTCACAAAGAGTCAGACATGCCTGAGTACAGCACAGGAGTCTTTCCACTTCCTCAGAGCCCAGACAAAAATGAAGCATGCTTGTGCTTTCTCCTAACCCTCCACTTCATTCTCCTTAGAAAGATGGTTTCCAAAGGCACCAGTCATAAGATTTCCTGATGCCCTGAGGATGAAACAAAAATACTTTCCCATAGCCTAGGGTTCCCAACATCAGAGAGCTACAAACTGGGGCCCTTGGGACAAACAAAGTCAGCCTAATATTTATATGTGTCAAGACAGGTTTTTTTGGAAAACAACTGCACCCATTCAGTTTTGTATCAATTGTAGCTGCTTTTTCTATAAGTGGCAGAATGGAGCCATTGTGACAAAAACCATATAGTGTGAAATGCTGAACTGTTTACCACACGGCTTTTCACTGGAAGAGTTAGCCGGTCCCTGCCCGACATCATCAGACTCTTGTTTGTGGCTCCTACAGGTGACTCCCCATTTTCCTGCCCTGCCACAGCCACGCTGGCATCCATAGGGCTCCTGCCAGCCCCAGGCCAATGTCCTTCCCTTCTCTCCTCAGGGCTCACACTTCATCAACAAGCTCTTACTGAAAATGCCTCCAAGAGACCATCACGCTGTTTGCTGCTGCTGCTGCTAAGTCGCTTCAGTCATGTCCGACTCTGTGCGACTTCTTCATAATACTTCTGACTTGGGAAATTCTACATTTATTCCTTTAAGTCATTCATTCATTCATCAGACACTTATGGAGTGTCTACTATGTGCAATGCAATTGGTATAGGCCAGTGGATAAATCAGAAATGATTCTGGTCATTTTAGAGTTCATATTCTAGTTGGGGAAAACAAAGACAATCATGGTAACATACACATTCACATGGATGCATTTTATTTATGAGAAGGGCTATGAAGACAACACTGGGTGGGGAGGATTTTAGACAGAGTATATGGAGCTGAGAGGTGAATGACAAGGAGTGTGGAGTCTAGAATATTCCCAAAGGAGGGAATATTCCCTCCCAAGTGCAACGGCCCTGGGGCAGGCATGAGCTCAGAGGAACAGAAAGAAAGTTACATGCTTGGAGCTGAGTGAGCAGGGGTGAGGGGTCTTCCTCTCTCGCTAGGGTTTCATCTTCATGGAGACCTCACTGATCATGTTCACTGCTGTCTCTCCAGCACCAAGAAACAGACTCTCCTACCTTGGGTCTCAGTTTCCTCAGCCCTGCAACAACAAACTTAAGCTAGATAATGTGTATGTGTCTCGCCAGCTCAAGTGTACATAGAATTTGAACTTTCTGAAATCATAGAGCTAAAAGCCAGACTTCCCATTTTAGCACCAGCCAAACATCCTCCTCATCATTTTGAAAACCGCCGAAGCGGCAACTCTCAAACATGGATCAGCAAACGCAGAGCTAAGCCAGGGATTCTCAGTATGTTCCCTCAGATGGGCGGTTTGTCAGAAGGTAAATGAGGCAAGATTGCTAGATGAGAGTCTGGCCCTTCTGCCTCCAGGCCTTCTGGAAATATCAGATACACAGTGAAGCTTTGAAAAATGGCTTCCTCTCCTTAATCAGAAATTTTTAATGCCAGTGACATGTTATTATACTCTCATATTTTTCTACCTTTAAAATGGTTGGGATTCACATATATATACTACTATATATGAAATAGATAAATATTAATAATACGAGCCTACTGTATAGTACAGGGAACTCTACTCAATACTCTGTAATGACCTATATGGGAAAAGAATCTAAGAGGGTGTGTGTGTGTATATATATATATATATATGTATATATATGAAAGTGAAAGTGACGTTGCTCAGTTGTGTCCGACTCTTTGTGACCCCATGGACTGTAGCCTACCACACTCCTCCATCCATGGGATTTTCCAGGCAAGAGTACTGGAGTGACCAGCTCTCCAACAAATACTAAAGGATATTCTCTAGACAGGAAACACAAAAATGGTGTATAAACTCGAACCCAAAACAATAAAGTAAATGGCAACGGGATCATACTTATTAGTAATTACCTTAAACGTAAATGGGTTGAATGCCCCAACCAAAAGACAAAGACTGGCTGAATGGATACAAAAACAAGACCCCTACATATGTTGTCTACAAGAGACCCACCTCAAAACAGGGGACACATACAGACTGAAAGTGAAGGGCTGGAAAAAGATTTTCCATGCAAATTGGGACCAAAAGAAAGCAGGAGTCACAATACTCGTATCAGATAAATTAGACTTTAAAACAAAGGCTGTGAAAAGAGACAAAGAAGATCACTACATAATGATCAAAGGATCAATCCAAGAAGAAGATATAACAATTATAAATATATATCCACCCAACATGGGAGCACTGCAGTATGTAAGACAAATCCTAACAAGTATGAAAGGAGAAATTAACAATAACACAATAATAGTGGGAGACTTTAATACCCCACTCACATTTATGGATAGATCAACTAAACAGAAAATTAACAAGGGAAAAAAAAAAAAAAAAAAAACATGTTAAAAAAAAAAAAAAAAAAAGCACTCCTCTTGATTCTCCTTGGCTCTAATTAGCACTCCTCAGAATAGTAGATACACTTCTATAGTTTCTAAGCTGTCAGCTGCATGGCCACAGATCAGCTTCATCACCTAACACTATCAATTTCCCCAGGATCTCCTAGTCACTTCGGTCAGCCAGTCATGTTCAAATTGATGTCACTTGTTCTGAATCAATTCTTTATCAGTTATGGGGAAACAACACTAAATAATTTAAACTGCAAAAAAAAAAAAAAAGAGTACTGGAGTGGGTTGCCATTTCCTTCTCCAGAGGATCTTCCCGACCCAGGGATTGAACCCAGGTCTTCCGCATTGTAGGCAGATGCTTTACCGTCTGAGCTACCAGGGAAGTCCATTACATACATATATATATATATATATATATATATATCTCCATAGATACATATATATATGTATACATATATACATATATAATTACATATCTGCTAAGTCACTTCAGTTGTGTCCGACTCTGTGCGACCCCATAGACGGCAGCCCACCAGGCTCCCCCTGTCCCTGGGATTCTCCAGGCAAGAACACTGGAGTGGGTTGCCATTTCCTTCTCCAATGCGTGAAAGTGAAAAAGTGAAAGTGAAGTCGCTCAGTCGTGTCTGACCCTCAGTGGTCCCATGGACTGCAGCGTTCCAGGCTCCTCTGTCCACGGGATTTTCCAGGCAAAAGTACTGGAGTGGGGTGCCATTTCCTTTTCCAGAGGATCTTCCCGACCCAGGGATTGAACCCGCGTCTTCCTCATTGTAGGCAGACGCTTTACTGTCTGAGCTACCAGGGAAGTCCATTATATATATATACATAGATACACACACACACACACACACATATATATATACACACATATGTATACATATATACATATATAATTACATATACATACATATATATATATGTTGGAGAAGGAAATGGCAACCCACTCCAGTGTTCTTGCCTGGAGAATCCCAGGGCAGCGGAGCCTGGTGGGCTGCCATGTCTGGGGTCACACAGAGTCGGACACGACTGACTCGACTTAGCAGCAGCAGAGTCATTGTGCTGTACACCTGAAACCTATACAACATTGGAAGTCAATTATACTCCTATAAAAAAAATTAAAGTAACTTTTCCCCTACATTTTAATACACTCTCTTTTATATGGAGTTTAGTTGCTTTAGTTGCGTTAGTCTCTACTGTACAACAAAGTGAATCAGCCACACATACACAAATATCCCCTCTTTGGCACCACAGAGCACTGAGTAGAGTTCCCTGTGCTATAAAAAACACCTGTAAGTAATCACCGTGAAAAGGAAGGGAGAAATTAACTGGCTGGTAACGTTTTCCCCTGCATTTACACGGTTGCTGTTTCTTCCCTGAGATGATTAAATGGGGAAAATATTCAGTCCAAGTGGTGATGTCCACAAAGATAAAAATCCACTGAAGATCTTTGCTCCTTTTTCTCTCTTTTACATGTGCACATGCACACACACACACACACACACACACCCATAAACACACACCAATGTATCAGATGCATAGTTGTCAATAATATTCATGAAAATACACATAAGCACAAACACGGATTTATATTCACAGCCTGCAGTGCATGCACAAATACTCATCTGCTTGTGTCTCTACAGGTAGGAATATTCTCCTGCACCTGACACCCATAACAATAAAAAATCCACTTCAGTTCAGTTCAGTTGCTCAGTCGTGTCCAACTCTGCAACCCCATGAATCGCAGCACACCAGGCCTCCCTGTCCATCACCAACTCCTGGAGTTTACCCAAACGGTGACCTATGTACCTACAAACACAAACACAAAACAGACGAGTGTTTGCAACAGAGAACTCACACACTCACACGTGCACACACAGCACAGGCATGCAGGGACATGTAAGTCTTAAGATACAAATTCTCACACACAAATATAATGACACAGGCACACAAGACACACACACACCGACACTTATGCAACCGTGAGTGCACACACAGGCATGCACTCGAGTACTTGGGCTTCCCTGGTGGCTCAGCGGTAAAGAATCACCAGCAATGCAGGAGATGCAGGTTTGATCCCTGGGTTGGAAAGATCCCCTGCGGAAGGAAGTGGCAGCCCATTCCCAGTATTCTTTTCTGGAGAATTCCATGGACAGAGGAGCCTGGCAGGCTACAGTCCATGGGGTCGCAGAGTCAGACACGACTTAGTGATGAAATAACAATAACACAAGTAATCAGAAGCATGTGATTACTCCTGCAACTCCGGAAGGCAGACACAAAACTGCTGTGTGTGCACACACGCACCTGGGGGCTTCACACTGTTTTCCTAAATGATCAGGTGAAAAGAAATACAATTGGTAAAGGATTGAGGATGTGTTTTTGCTTCTGCTTTTTGTATTTCCCCACTTCGCTATGAAATGGAAAATCAATTGCAGTGAAATCAGGTAAGCAGTAAGAAAATAAGATGCAGGCTCCTGGGGAAGCATAGATCTGGCATTCATCTCTGCCAAGACAAGGAGGATGAGGAGGTTAGGCTCTGCGGGGAAGCCGGATCTCTGCCCTGGAAATTCATGAAATCCTCACCAGAGGGAGTCTCCCAGGATATTCCTCATCATCCTTCAAATTAATATTAACAACAGCCTTATGTTAATGACTCCTTTTGACTTTAGGGATAAAAATGATTTCACATCTATGTTCTCTTTTTATTGTGAAGCTTCAACAAAAGAAAGGAAAGGCAGATGCCATAATGCCATGTAAGAGTTCACAAGGACCAGGGTCTTCCCTGGTGGTCCACTGGCTAGGATGCTGGGCTCCCAATGCAGGGGGCCTGGGTTCAACCCCCGGTCAGGAAACTAGATCCCACATGCCACAACTAAAAATCCCGCATGCCATAAAAAAGACCGAAGATGCTGTGTGCCACGTCTAACATCCAGTGCAGCCAAATAAATAAATATATATTTTTAAAAAAAGAAAGCAAGACCCCAACAACGATCTCACATATTCACAAGGTGCCTCACTTCGTGCTAAGTGCTTCTGCTACCTTAACTCACAGCAACGACCCTGAGGGGCAAATGTATTGATATTATTATTCCCATTTTGAAATTGAGTAAAGTGAGGCTAGGAGAGGTAATAACTTGCTCAAGGTTACAACTGATGAGGCTGCTCTGTGAACCCAGGGTGGATTTGGAAAGATCGATCCAGAAGGTGGTTGAGGCTGGGGTGTTTTAGAATAATGAGTTTTTTTTTTAATTATTATTTTTTACTTTACAATATTGTATTGGTTTTGCCATACATCAACATGCATCCGCCACAGGTATACACATGTTCCCCATCCTGAACCCCCTCCCACCTCCCTCCCCATACTATCCCTCTGGGTCATCCCAGTGCACCAGCCCCAAGCTTCCTGTATCCTGCATCAAACCTGGACTGGCGATTCATTTCTTATGTGATATTATACATGTTTTAATGCCATTCTCCCAAATCATCCTCCCCCTCCCTCTCCCACAGAGTCCAAAAGACTGTTCTATACATCTGTGTCTCTTTTGCTGTCTCGCATACAAGGTTGTCATTACCATCTTTCTAAATTCCATATATATGCGTTAGTATACTGTATTGGTGTTTTTCTTTCTGGCTTACTTCACTCTGTATAATAAGCTCCAGTTTCACCCACCTCATTATTATTTTTTTTAACAAAAGCTTTATTTTTAAACATACTTTTTAAAGGAGCATAACCAGAGCTCACTTCACAAGGCCAATCTGGCTCTTTTTTGATAGTTGGTCTCTGTCCCCTGGGAACAAATTTCCATGGGAAGCAGAAGTCACAAAAGCCACCAAAGGAAGAAAAGATGACCTCGTTCAGGCTTTTGACTATAGCAGAGGTTCTCAACCTTGGGCGGTTTTGATATTTTGGGCCAGATAACTTTTGCTGTGGGGAGTCTGTCCTGTGACTTGTGGATGTTTAGCTATATCCCTGGCCTCTACACACCGGATGCCATCATCATCTGTGAGAACCAAAAATGCCTCTGGCATTACCAACTGTCCCCTGGGATACAATATCATTCCTAGGAGAAAAACCACTGGACTTCATCCTTCCTGAATGCCTATTGTATGCAAAACACTGAATGACGTGTTTTAATTCACTTATCTCCCCAGCAATCCGATAAGATATCAATATCCCCATTCAATAGGTGAGGACACTGAATCACACAATGCATATATTATAACTGATCATATCCAATATCCCTTTCTGTTATCCCTACTTCCAATAAGATCAACTCTATTAAGCACTCACCGTGCCAGGCACTCTGTTTACTCTATATAGATTCACCACAACTCTTTGCAGTAGACATCAAAAACTTTTCCATTGCGTGGGTGAGAAAACAGAGGTCCAGCTAGCAAAATGTGGGGCTCTGACTTGTGCCATGTGACCGGTAGTCTTGGCACTCAGCAGGTCTAAAGTACCACTGTTCTAGCAGATAGGAAAGATTAGGTTGAATCTCATGAAGACCACAACAAGGGCTTTTTGGTTTTCAATTGGCGTGTAATTGCTTTGGGGGCTTCCCAGGTGCCCCTAGTGGTAAAGAACCCACCTGCTAATGCAGAAGACATAAGAGATGTGGGTTTGATCCCTGGGTCAGGAAGATCCCCTGGAGGAAGGAGTGGCAACCCACTCCAATATTCTGGCCTGGAGAATCCCATGGACAGAGGCACCTGGCAGGCTATAATCCATAGGGTCACAAAGAGTCGGACATGACTGAAGAAACTTACCATGCATATGTACGTAATTTCTTCACATTATTGTGTTCGTTTCTGCTGTACAACAAAGTGGATCAGCTATATGTATGCATATGTCCCCTCCTTTTTGAACCTCTCTCTCACTCCCCATCCCACCCCCTAGGTCATCTCGAGAACTGAGCTGAGCTCCCTGTGCCACACAGCAGCTTCGCACTAGCTATGCACCATACACATGGTAGTGTGTGTGCACCAGTGATGCTCTCTCGATTAATCCCACCCTCTCCTCCCCCCCCCCCATGTCCACAAGTCTGTTCTTGACGTCTGTGTCTCTATTTCTGCCCTGCAAATAGGTTCATCAATACCATTTTTCTAGATTCTATATATATGCCCAAAACACAGTCTTTTATTTGAACAGTTCCTGCCTTGCGAGCTAGCATAGTGATTTGGAGTATCAGAGTCACGATTTACAAAAAACTAAATTGTGCAACTGAATTATAAAGCCAATCCCTTGTGGCATTGTTGATAAGCCTTAAGCATCACTCCTCTCTGAATCACCACCAAATTGTACCACTGAGCTTTAGTTACTACCAATTAACTCTCTTGCAACCTAGTATATTTTCCACTGTTATAGGGGCTGTGTAAAATATTCCGGCTGGGATGGTCCAGAGACCTTTGAGTCCAACCTAGATGATGATCTTCCTGTCTTTGTGACAGAAAATATATGGGTCAGGACTGTTAAAGATGAAAAATAGCATCCTATTAAAATCTAGCATCCTGTGAGGTCCTCTAAAATGGTGTAAGACCACAACTTACAGGCTTCTAGGCAAACTCCCTTATTCTATTCTGAAGGACACTAAACAGTAAAAAAGCAACTCACATTCACTACCCTTTCCTCTTGGTACTAAAACTGTAATTTTTGACTGGGTATCACTCCCCTCTTACACACACAGCCCCACCCTCACTCCAGGGATGAGCCTTGATTGGCTTAAAACAGTCCACACCCTCCAGGAAGCCACTCTGATTGGTTCAGTGTATCTGATACATTTTGAGCCAATGAGATAACAGATACACTTCTTGGAAGAGAAAACATTTCTCCTCTATGTGAGATGGCTTCAAGGAAGGCATACTTAGTTCCTGCTGCTAAGTGATGAGGAAGAATTGGGCTCTTGCAAGCTCCTGGCAGCCACTTTGCATCATAAGGATAGTCATTCTTACAATGAAGCAGAAAAGAATAATTTGGAGAGAAGAGATAGAAAATACCTGTGTAAGATGCACCAAAGCCTGCTTGAGGCCAGATCTTCCTCTGGGATGCTCATCAGTCCCAGTCAATAAATCCCTTTTTCTGTTCAAGATGACTTGAGTTGGATTTTCCATTAACCTCAAGCATCAGATTTCTGATACACAATTAGTATTAGCTAAAAATAGAGCTTATACTTAGGTATTGGGAGCACTCTGAAGGAACATAGGAAGAGAATGACATTTGACACTGAAACTCATGCCCATGCTAAAAAATTTATACCCAGTCTTGTGTTATTCCTCAAACAATCCTGAACAGTTAGATATACTCATTGCTGTTTTACAGATAAGGAAACAGCCTTGGGAAGGTCAAGAGGTGGCCTAAGGACTCACAGCTGGTAAGTGGTAAATGCAAGATTTGAATCCCAGTTTGATCAATTTCTTAAAAAGCTCATTATTTTTATTAAATCACTTTGCCCCACTGAGATTTCACACAGACTGACCTCCTCACTGACAAGGAATTCACACAACTAAGAAGTAGTTAGAGCTGAGATTCTAAGACCCCTCACTTCAAAACACTCTGTCCCTATGTATAGGTACCAAAGGGGGCGGGGGAGTGGCATGAATCAGAAGGTTGGGATTGGCATAAATACACTGCTGCTGCTGCTGCTAAGTCGCTTCAGTCGTGTCCGACTCTGTGTGACCCCAGAGACAGCAGCCCACCAGGCTCCCCTGTCCCTGGGATTCTCCAGGCAAGAACACTGGAGTGGGTTGCCATTTCCTCCTCCAATGCATGAACGTGAAAAGTGAAAGTGAAGTCGCTCAGTCGTGTCTGACTCCCAGAGACCCCATGGACTGCAGTCTACCAGTCTCCTCCGTCCATGGGGTTTTCCAGGCAAGAGTACTGGAGAGGGTTGCCATTGCCTTCTCCAGTAGATAAATACACTACTATGTATAAAATAGATAACTATTGAGAACCTATTGTATAGCACAGGGAACTCTACTCAGTAATCTGCGGTGACCTAAAGGGGAAGGAAATCCAAGGAAGATAGGGTATATGTATATGAGTGGCTGATCCACTTTTCTGTACAGCAGAAAACAATGCAACATTGTAAACCAACTATAACCAATTAAAAATAAAGTTAGCCAGCAACCTCAAATAAATAAAATAAATGTAACTTTCTATTGCCCTAAAAAACTCTAAACAAAACAAATTAAAAAAAAAAATGACACTGTGTCCCTCCAACTTCTGGAAGCTTGCTTTTGGGGACTTCTACAGCTCATAGTCTGAGAAGGCAATGGCACCCCACTCCAGTACTCTTGCCTGGAAAATCCCATGGACAGAGGAGCCTGGTAGGCTGCAGTCCATGGGGTCGCTAGGAGTCGGACACGACTGAGCGACTTCACTTTCACTTTTCATGTTCATGGATTGGAGGAGGAAATGGCAACCCACTCCAGTGTTCTTGCCTGGAGAATCCCAGGGACGGGGAAGCCTGGTGGGCTGCCGTCTATGGGGTCCCACAGAGTCGGACACAACTGAAGCAACTTAGCAGCAGCAGCAGCACAGCTCATAGTACAACTATTTCAAACAAACTCTTTGAATGTGATTGATAACTTGTGAATGCAGCTCTTAAAGAGCTTGTCCTTGACTTTATCATGGCTCCATGATGTGATCCCCAGGGACACTGCTTCCTATGAGCAGATACTTCCAAATTCCAGCCGCACCTTCCCCCAGACCTCCCACCTCTGAATCCCCAGCTTCTAGAGAGACATTAGTCTGGAGCATGAAGTGACAGGCACTCTCCAGTTGCTTCTATCAAAATTAACGCTATCCCTTTCATTTCATTCCATAGCTAGACTAATGAATACATGAATGGGTTACATGAGTATGCAAATGATCCACAGTTCATGGGTTCCTTCAAGCATCTTATGTATAGAGACTTCCCTGGAGGTTCAGTGGTTAAGAATCCACCTTCCAAAGCAGGGGACATGGGTTTGACCCTTGGTCGGGAAACTAAGATCCCACATACTGAGGAGCAATTAAGCCCACACGCTCTGGACCCCACGTGCTACAACTGAAGAGAGGCCCTCGAGCTGTGATAGAAGATCCACTTGCTGCAACTGAGATCCTGCCTGCCGCAACTAATACTCGATGCAGCCATAAATAAATATTTTAAAAAGAGCATCCTATATACAATAAATTTATGAAAAAACAAATAGTCATAAAGCTTCTCTGACACTGAAGCTTTCGAGTTTGCTTTCTTAATACCCCAGTGTTGACCAAAAGAAGATGAGAATTACCAAGGTTAAGCCACCCTTGGCAGGGAAGGAGAGATTGCAAGTTTCTGGGGTCCAAAAATTGCTTCCAATTCCCCAAAGTCAAGGCTACTGTTACTAGGATGCTTCCAAAACTCCAATTCAAAAAAAAAAAATTAGACTTTTACTATTCAATATTAACTTTGGCAATCAAAGAAAGAAAATGGATTACATTAAAGCAAGTTAGGGTTCCCTGGTGGCTCAGTGGTAAAGAATCTGATTGCCAATGCAGGAGAATGGGTTCAGTCCCTTGGTCGGGAAGATCCACTGGAGAAGGTAATGGCAACCCACTCCAGGATTCTTGCCTGGGGAATCGCATGGACAGAGGAATTTGACAGGCTATAGTCCATGGGGTCACAAGAGTCAGGCAGGACTTAACGACTGAACAACCACAACAAAGCCTTTAAAAGACCATGCGGAGACTGTTCCAATCCTACACGTGAAGTCTTAAATTCACTCAGTCGCTCATTCATTTGGTGTTTACTGAGTACTTACTGTATTCCAAGACTACCTCCCAGCACAGAGACAAACTGTTAGCCTTGAAGCCTTGTAGTAATTTCAAGCATACATGATACTTTCTATGACATCATTAGAACTTTCATGAACCAGGGAGGCTGTGATCTGTGGTCAAGAAAATGGGCCCTGGGGTCAGGTGACATCTGTTCAAGAAGGGACTTGACCATTTATGACAAGTCATCAGACGGTTACTGAGTTCTCTGAACCTTGGTTTCCACATCTACTGAACGGGGTAATAAAAATCTCATAGGGTCACTGTGAGGATTAAATTAACAAACAATTCTATACAGTGTTAGCATAATTCTTGGTCATAATAAAATTACATGCCTCTAGAATATTCTACCCATACAAAATTTGTGTCACCAACCCTAGAGCCTAATCTGAGCTTTGTTGCGGTGCTCAGTCACCCAGTCGTGTCCGACTCTTTGCAACCCCATGGACTGCAGCATACCAGGCTCCCCTGGCCTTTACCATGTCCTAGAGGTTGCTCAGACTCATTGAATAGCTCATTCAAACCTGTCCATTGAATCAATGCCATCCAATCATCTCATCCTCTGTCATCCCCTTTTCCTCCTCCCTTCAATCTCTCCCAATTCTAATCTGGGCTTAGAGAACATTAGTCCTGTCACTCAGATGGAGCCCTCTTTTATGGTGAACAAAGATGGTGTTACCATATTCAAAATTCATCTAAAAATTGCTAGGGGAAAATGTTTTTTTTTTTTTTTCCTTCTAAACCCAAGAAAGTTTAGTAGCTCCTTCAAATGATGGGTGATTGGAGTGAGAAAGGCACATGTGAACTGTGTGGGAAAAAAAAAACATTTTAGAATGTACAAGAAATTGAACTGTTTAAAAATGAGCAAGAGAGAGAATTCGTCAATTCTTACAAGTGTCTCAGGCAAACCAGGAGGTCTGTGATTGAGATGCTTGGGGAGGTAGTGAGTTTCCCCTTCCAGAGAAGTTCAAGCAAATACACCATGGCCATTTGTTGTGATGTAGTACAAAAGGAGTGTTGGACTAATCTATGTCCTCTTCCCAGAGACCCCAGTCCCTTATGCTACTTAGCTAGGGAAGGGGCAGGGTGTTTTGTATTTAGGGGTAAAATAACTCTCCACCATCACTTCATGGCAAATAGATGGGGAAACGATGGAAACAGTGACAAATTTTATTTTCTTGGGCTCCAAAATCACTGCAGATGCTGACTGAAGCCATGAAATTAAAAGATGCTTGCTCCTTGGAAGAAAAGCTATGACAAACCTAGACAGTATACTTTGCTGACAAAGGTCTGTAGAGTCAAAACTATGGTTTTCCCAGTAGTCATATACGGATGTGAGAGTTGGACCATAAAGAAGGCTGAGCACTGAAGAATTGATGTTTTCAAATTGTGGTATTGGAGAAGACTTTTGAGAGTTCTTTGGACAGCAAGTAGATCAGAGCAGTCAATCCTAAAGCAGTCAACCCTGCATATTCATTGGAAGGACTGATGCTGAAGCTCCAATCTTTGTCCACCTGATGCAAAGAGCCTACTCATTGGAAAAGACCCTGATGCTGGGAAAGATTGAAGGCAGGAGGAGAAGGGGGCAACAGAGGACAAGATGGTTGGATGGCATCACTGACTCAATGGACATGAGTTTGAGCAAACTTGGGGAGATGGAGAAGGACAGGAAAACATGGCATGCTGCAGTCTATGGGGTTGCAAAGAGCCGGGCACAACTGAGCAACTGAACAGCTCTCAACTCTCAGCCCACATGAAGTTCAGCCTGGGGAAGGACTCTGGAATAAAGCATACACAGGCTAGATTCCACCCTGCCACACAGATGCTGAGTCCTCAGCGGCAGACAGCTTCCTAGTCCTGGTTCTCAGGTTCCCCATTTGTGACAAAGAAGGATGGCTGACTTCTTGAGACTATATGGAGATGCAGATGAGCTTAGCAAAGCTCTGAACACAGAGCCTACTGAGATGAAGCTGGCCTGGTTTCCACTCTCAGATTTCCCTAAACTCCTCCTTCAGGACTCGTGTACTCTCACATCACTTACCAAGCACGCTTAATCAGACTGATACTAAATACACTGAACATGAATTCACTTAATTTAATGAGCTGTGATCTAGGTATTTTTATTGTCTCCTGGTTTACAGATGATGAAAGGGAGCTATGGGGTAGAGATGAAATCACACGAGGTCACACAACCAGAGTTTGGGTGGGGACACAGTCCAGCTCCAGTTCATGCTCTGAATCAGTGCATCATTTTGTTATGCTTCTCACTTCATTGATTAACATGGGTCTTGGCTCTCTGCTCTATCCCCAGCCCCTAGAACAATAACTAGCACATAGTAGGTGTTCATAAATATTGAATGAAGGAATAAATGAATGCATAGAGGACACCCTTAACAAATGTCAGCTCCCTTTTCCTTCCTCCCATCTATTGGTCTTAAAGAGTTAATAAAGTGTTAGTCATTCAGTAGTGTGTGACTCTGACTCCATGGACTGTAGCCCCCCAGGCTTCTCTGTTCATGGGAGTCTCCAGGCAAGAAGAGAGTGGGTAGCCATTCCGTTCTCCAGGGGATCTTCTTGACCCAGGGATTAAATCCAGATCTCCTGCATTGCAGGCAGATTCTTTACCATATAAGCCACCAGGGAAGCCCAAGTTAATAAAAGTTGAATTCAAATCTCTTGCCTTCTTCTTGAATCTTTAATTGTGCCCCAAATTTGCCCCAAAGTATGGCTTATCATTGTTGCTGTTTAGTGCCTAAATGGTGCTGGACTCTTTTACAACCCCATGGACTGCAGCCCCTCAGGCTTCTCTGTACAGGTTATCACAAAGCAGCTATAAAGAAGAATTCAGTTAATTAGATCAAAACCACACTTTCTCTACTGCAATGCAATGCATTTGTCTGGGAAAGATACTTGGCTGAACTTCAATGGAGGCCAATAAGAAGAGACACGGCCTGGTGCTGTAGGATGGCTGAGTCCTGGGGTTAAATGATGATTAGGAGATACCTGGGGCAAGGCAGCCTCATAACGAGATTAATTTGGGAGTGAGGAGAGGGTGGTTATTAACGTGTCCGGAAAGCGACTCCAGGTCCTGTTTCCCTGATGAGAGCAGAATCGCAGGTTATTTATAGCCACTTCTCAAGAGGAGCCATGGCACAGGGCGTCCGAAGAGAGAACCATGCCAAGGTGAGCTAATGAAACTTTGAGGATAATTTACTGCTCAAGTTCAAGGACTTTTGCAATAAGAACCAGCTTCTCAGACTCCCGGCAACCTTTGCTCTGTTAGGAGGCTAATGGGGATTGTGCAGGTGTGTCATTCAAGAGTCACTGTCCGCCCTCACCCAGGTCACTGTACTGCCTCCTGGCTGGCCTGCTGTCCTCTGCTTTGACCTGCTTCAGTCTGTTCTCAATGCCGCAGCCAGACAGACCCCATTAAAATGAACTCCGAAGGAGATTTCCCTGGTGGTCCAGTGGTTAAGAATCTGCCTTCCAATGCAAGGGACACAGGTTCAATCCCTGGTCAGGGAACTAAGATTCCACATACCTTGGGGCAACTAAACCCTCATGCCACAACAAGAGATGTAATGCCCAAGTGCTGCAACAAAGATCCAGTGCAGTCAAAATAAAACAAAACATGAATTCAGATCATATCCTTTCTCTGTCAAAACTAGCCAATGCTATCCCATGAGGTTCAGAAGGCATCAGGGTCCTTGAAATAGCCCCAAAGACCTCCATGGTGTGGCCTCTGCTACCTTCTCTCATCTTCATCTCCCTCCACTGTCTCGGGTCTCAATCCTCTCCAGCCACACCAGCCACCAGACTACCCCTCCAACACATGAAGCACATTTCCACTGCAGAGTTCTCACTCTCGCCATTCTTTCTTGGCACCCTTTAAAGACATGGGCTCCTTTTTCCTGCTTCCACTCTTTTCTTTCCTCCACAGCTCTTACTGCAAACTCACATGGTAAGCAAACACCGAGCCATTCGCTCCTGGAGGTAACATAAAACTCAGTTTCCTGCAAGGCTCTGGTCATCCCGTTTTTGTCAACCCATCAATTTATGACCTTGTCCTTTGTGTTTTTGTTTAAAGGCACCTTATTTAATATACATGGTTTCATTAATATTGAACTCACAACCAACACACACTATAATTCATGCCTGAATGAAGCATATATTTTCTTTATAAGGCTCATACAGCTTTCTTGCCCTTAGGAAGACTAGACAGCACTTCAGAACTATATATCTGGGCTAGTTAAAATCACTCACAAAAAGACAGAAATTTAAAACTTGGCACTAAAAGTTTTGTGCCCAAGGAGCTTGTTTACAACAAGAGAGCTGTTAGGAGAAGGCATCACCTTGTTTGAGCTCAGTTGGGAATTGCATATTAAGTGACTCACTTTTTTCACCACTTCCCACTTGTCACTCATGGACCACGAAAGTGCCTTAAGTATTGGTTTGGGGGTTACAAAGACATTTTAGCAAGCAGGCAAATTCACAAATACTTATTCCATGAATAATGAGGGTCTACTCTCCATCTTGGGCTTCCCAGGTGGCTTAGTGGTAAAGAATCTTCCTGCCAAGCAGGAGACGTGGGTTTGATCCCCGGGTCAGAAAAATCCTCTGGAGAAGGAAGTGGCAACCCACTCCAGTATTCTTGCCTCAGAAATCCCATGGGCAGTGGAGCCTGGCAGGCTACAGTCCCTGGGGTTGCAAAGAGTGGGACAAACTTAGTGACCAAACAACAACTGTATCTCACTTAGGTGTTTCTCTAGTATCTGTTTCTCCCACCAGAATATAAACTGTAAGAGATTAGGTGCTTTTGTCTGCTGTGTCTCCAGCACCTAGAACATAATAGACTCTTAACAAATATTGGCTGGGTAAATAAACCTGAAGCTCTATTTTGAGCAGACACAACATCAAATGTATTTAGAGAGTGGCATGTTAATGCTGGAGAGGATTTTAGAGAGTTATCAAGCAATGCACCCACATTATAGATGAGAAGCTCAAGTGCAGGGAAGGATGGTGATAAGCACAAGATCACAAAGCAAACTGGGGGAGAAGCAAGCATGTATTTCTCTTTTTAATTTATTTTTAATTGGAGGACAATTGCTTTACAAT
Source organism: Bos indicus x Bos taurus (assembly GCF_003369695.1). Lineage (NCBI taxonomy): Eukaryota > Metazoa > Chordata > Mammalia > Artiodactyla > Bovidae > Bos > Bos indicus x Bos taurus. Next base: position 30,171,703 of record NC_040100.1, on the reverse strand, counting down.
GTTGTGTTGGTTTCTGCTATACACTGACACGAATCAGCCATAGGTATACATACGTCCCCTCCCTTGTGAATGTCCCTCCCAACCCCTACCCCATCCCACCCCTCTAGGTTATCACAGAGCACTGGGTATGAGCTCCCTGAATCATACAGCAAATTCCCACTGGCTATCTGCTTTATATATGATAAAGCATATGTTTCAATTAAAGCATGTATTTCTTCAGCCATGGTTCAGGGTGCCTTCAGGTTCACTAGACTGCCAGCACCTTGCAGATGGGATCTTTGCTCTTACTGGGATGTCACAGAGCATCTGGCCCAGTTCTTGCAACAGAGCAGTGTTCAATAAACACTGACAAAGTGGATTACAGAAAAGGTGGAGGGTATTCCCAGAAGCTCCAAAAACAGCCTATATCTTCAGCTAAAGTCAGTCACACCAATTGGGATGACCGACTTAATCTTAAGCAATAGCCCTCACTAGAATAAGTTCACAGGGAAGAAAGAGGCTCTGAGTACCAGTTAAGACTGAAGTATTGGACTTTGTGTTGCAAATAATGAAAAACTAAACTCATGTTGGCTTTAAAATGTGCAAGACAGAGAATTTACTGACTTGCACAGCAGAAAAGTCCAGAGTTAGGGTAGATTTCCAATACGATGGCTCCAGAGATTAAAAATATCATTAGGTTTTTAGTTTTGCAACTTGGCTTCTCTGCAGTTCTTTTAGCTGTGTCCTTGGGATGGCTTCTCTCACCGTAGCAAAATATCTTCAGGAGTCTAAGACTTAGCATCTACACAAGGCAGAATGTGGGGGGTGGGGGGTGGGAAGAGCTTCTGTGGTCCAGCATTTCCAGCCAAAGATCTGATTGGACTGCCTCAGGTCACGTGGCTATCCCTGAACCAACCACCGGAGCCAAAGGGATGGACACTGCTGACTAGTTGGGCCAGATCACATGATCCAGAGGTTAGTGTCAGCCCAGAGTTTCCAGTAGTCATGTATGGATGTGAGAGTTGGACCATAAAAGAAGGTTGAGTGCTGAAGAATGGATGCTTTTGAATTGTGGTGCTGGAGAAGACTCTTTAAGAGTCCCTTGGACAGAGGGAGATCAAACCAGTCAATGCTAAAGGAAATCAACTCTAAATATTCATTGGAAAGACTGATGCTGAAACAGAAGCTCCAATACTTTGGCCACCTGATTCAATGAGCCGACTTATTGGAAAAGATCCTGATGCTCTAAAAAATTGAGGGCAAGAGGAGAAGCGGGTGACAGAGGATGTGATGATTGGATGGCATCACCAACTCAATGGATATGAGTTTGAGCAAACTCTGGGAGATAGTGAAGGATGGAAGAGCCTGGTGTGCTGCAGTTCATGGGGTTACAAAGAGTTGGACATGACTTGGCAACTGAACAACAACAATACAGTTTCCAGCCAAAGATCTGAGATTCACTCTGATTGGATTGGCTTAGGTCACAAGTCCACCTCTGAACCAACACCAGAGTCAAGAGGATGAATAGTGATTATTGGCTGGGCCAGGTCACATGATCCAGAGGTTAATGTCAGCTTTCCCAGTACCTGAAGAATCTATCAAAATTTAAGGCTAGTAGAAAGAGGGGAATGAATACCAGAAAGCAATAGCTTTCTACTACACTCTGACACACAAAAGTCAACAAAGGCCGTCAAAGTGAAAACAGAGATTTTAGAAATTGCTATTTTTAAAAAATGTATATTGATCCCCAAATATTATTTTTCCAGGTACCATGCTAGGTTCTGGGTATAAGGAGGTGAAAGATTCCCAGTCTCCATCCCCAAAGGAGTTCACAACCTAGAGCTGAAGTGAAGAAATGTACCAATAATTACAGAACAGTGTCATCTGTTCAATACTAAGGCTAACTTCAAGACATACTGGAATCCAACAGGTGAAGCATTACATGTGGATTTTAAAAGTACTGGAAGGAAAAGATCATGAATGAGCCGGGTGTCCAAAGAGGGCTGGATTTCACAGTAAGAATCAGGATGGCAAAACTATTCCAGTAAGAGGGAACAATGTGTGCAGAGACACAGCACTGAGAGGACATGAAGGGCCCAGAGAATTTCTGGTGATTCTCAAGGGCTGGATCACAAGCTTTACACGCAAAGGAGAGACGAAGCCAGAGAAATTTCAGGGCTATCTCAGCCCTTGAACAGCAACAACAAATTCCTTCCATGTTACTTATTTTTTGAACATCTTTTTGAATATGGTATGTACGCCAGGATTTGAAATTTGCCATGTCAAGTGAAGTCTTTGGCAGCTATTAGTTCTAGAATATTAGAAGACCATGAGTCATCCCAAGGAATGTCTTTCAGAGAACTGTCAGCCTCTTTCCACCAGTGACTGCCTTCCTTACATAAGTTGAGGGAGGAGGATTCAACCTCACATTCCTTGTGACACACCAGGTCTAACGGGAATCTCTAATCCCAAGACTTCACTCTCAAACTGATGTTGAACAGCTGCTCTGCTGCTTAGGATTCTAAGTGAGAAGCAAACTGTGGACAGGAACCTCTCCTCCTTTCCATTCCCTCTCAGGTTTGCAGCAAAATTGTATCTGATGCTTTTGCCTGGGTTTTGTGTTGAAGCATGCTGATTCTTCAGGACTCCATTCAAATTCAGAATTTAACAACACAGGGGTAGCCAGGTGTGGGAAGCTGGGATTGGGAGAAAGGACTGGCTTGGTGAGTCTGATTGTCACAGTTAAGTGGCCCTAAATGCCAGGCGATGGGCAAAGGAAATCACCCAGTGCAAGTGTATAGAAATCTTCTATACAATGGTGTATAGAAGACATTAAATAAATGTTAAATCATTTATAGGGTTGTGACAGCAGAAAAGAAGTACCGGGTATACTCTGTATTGGTTGCATTCAAATTCGCTTAGGAAAAGAAAAGATACCAACAGTAACAAAGCAAAAGATAACTCTATTAGCTTGTGTACCTGGAAAGTTGAAGAGGAGACTAGTTGCAATCCAGAGTGGATCCAGGGACATTACTGAAGTCGTAAGAACTCCATGTCTCTCCCCTTCTTGGCCTGTTTCTCTGTAGGTGGTGGCTGCATCCTTACCTTCCACAGGTAGCCTTTTTCCACATGGAGGGGGAGATGGTTGACCCAGTCAACGACCTTTCCTTCAGCTTTGTGACATGCATCACAAAGTCATTTTCTTCTAGCACAGAATGAAGAATCATAGGGGATGTTCTCTGATTAACCTATATGAATGGGATAACACCTCCCGGAACAGACATTATGAACTGGAAGAAGGCAGGTCCAAGATGGGCCAGCCTGGGGGTGCACAGCCACCCTAATGGTAGAGCTGCTAGATTCAGCAAATAAAGAGATAAGCAGGGACTAATAAGTTATTCATTGTTTATCTGAATAAACAATGGGTGTCTTATATTTGATCCGGCAACCCTGTGGTTGCCAGAGGCAGGAGGAGGATTCTGTGATTGGAAACTAGCTAGAGGGGAGAAAGAAGAAATCAACAGACTGTTGGATGGGCAAAAACGAAATTGCCCTCCGCAGCTCATTTTCTCCTGAACAGACTCATAGAGACACATAAAAATTCAAAACTTGATAGGAAAACCAAAGATTAAAAAGACCGTAAACCAATGTTTCTTAAAATCTGCTCCCCAGGACATAAAATGAGTGGGATGTTAATAGTTCTTCCATATAAAAGGAGTTCTGTGAGCAAATAGGTTTAGAAAAGACTGGATAAACCCAGTTAATCTTGTTTCTCTGCTCTAGGACTCTCCTTGTGGAAATATGTCAATTTCCGTTGCAGATTTCCCAAGGGGAAAGGTAGTCTACAGTTTTCCTCCAACACTTCAGGCTGGGGAAAGCTTTTAGAGTCAAGCAGCCTCTGGGGCTGCATTCTATGGGAATCACAAAGTCCAAGGGGCATTTGGCTAGCTATATGGTCAATGGGATAGATCCCACAATCCGGTTCTCTGGATTACAAGAGTATCCCTGAAGAACAAATTTCGAGAAAATACTGATCCTCTTCACCATTTCCGACTAAAACTAGGATGCTGCTAAGTCACTTCAGTCATGTCCGACTCTGCGACCCCATAGACGGCAGCCCATCAGGCTCCCCCGTCCCTGGGATTTTCCAGGCAAGAACACTGGAGTGGGTTGCCATTTCCTTCACCAATGCATGAAAGTGAGAAGTGAAAGTGAAGTCGCTCAGTCGTGTCTGACCCTTAGCATGGACTGCAGCCTACCAGGCTCCTCTGTCCATGGGATTTTCCAGGCAAGGGTACGGGAGTGGGGTGCCATTGCCTTCTCCAAACTAGGATGCAAGGAAGGCAAATCCACCAAAATAAACATGTCTATGCTTCCAATGCATGGAGACTGTGTCCTGAGCCACAGGTCAAGTTCTGATATTTTTCAACTTCTCTCCTTTCAACTCCTGGCTCTATGCATACGCTCATGAGCGATAACTCCCAGCATGCAATGCAACAGGAAGTGTAGAGACAGGAGTGCAGAGTTCTAATTTCTGCAGGGATTGGATGCTGTATTATACCTGGTCCACAGCGCTTATCACAAGTTGATAGAAATTGGGAATGAAAGAAAACTTTAAAGGAGAAATAAAGAGAAAGGACTTGTGGACACAGTGGAGGAAGGAGAGGGTGGGACAAATTGAGAGAGGAGCATTGACAGCTAGTGGGAAGCTGCTGTATAGCACAGGGAGCCCTGCGCGGTGCTCTGTGATAAACTAGAGGGGTGGAAAGGGAGGCTCCAGAGGGAGAGGATATATGTATGCACTCCCAGGTGGCGCTAGTGGTAAAGAACCCGCCTGCCAATGCAGGAGGCATAAGAGACTTGGGTCCGATCCCTGGATCGGGAAGATCCCCTGGAGCAGGACATGGCAACCCACTCCAGTCGAACCCCACGGACAGAGGGGCCTGGAGGGCTACAGTCGATAGCGTCACAAAGAGAGGGACATGCCTGAAGTGAATGAACATGCATGCACACACAGTGCTTCACCTTGTTGTTGTATGGCAGGAACCAACACAACATTGTAAAGCAATTATCCTCCAATTAAAAGTAAATTTAAGAGCTTCCCTAGTGGCTCAGTGGTAAAGAATCCGCCTGTCAATGCAGGAGACACGGTTCGATCCCTGATCAAGATCCCACAGGCTGCAGAGCAACTAAGCCCATGAGCCACAACTACTGAAGCCCTCGTGCCCTAGAGCCTGTGCTCTGCAACAAGTCCCCACAATGAGAGGCCCTCGCACCGCAACTAGAGAGTAGTCCCCACCTGTCGCAACTAGAGAAGAGCTGGCAGAGCAACAAAGACCCAGCACAGCCAAAAATAAATACATAAATAGTGGCTCAGAGGTGAAAGCATCTGCCTGCAATGCGAGAGACCTGGGTTCGATGCCTGGGTTGGGAAGATCCCCTGGAGAAGGAAATGGCAACCCACTCTAGTATTCTTGCCTGAAAAACCCCATGGACAGAGGAGCCTGGTGGACTACAATCCATGGGGTAGCAAAGAGTCGGATATGACTGAGCAACTTCACTTCACATTTTAACAAGATTAAAAAAGAATAGAATCACATCTTGACCACCAGGCCCACGCCAGACAGTTTGCTCTTCCCTTGTCATCCGTTTTCTCAGTCACTTGCCCATAAGATTTCTAAATCTTATTTATAAAGGGGGTTCTATGCCCTAATAAGCTGAGGTTTTCTCGTGGCCACTCTACAGATGCAGAAAGTAAGCTTTGAGACAATGGCTTGTTTGAGGTAATTTTGCTCCATGAAAAAGCTTTTGGAAGAAGAGACTTTTATCCCCTGTACAAAAAATGTTGCTATCTTGAGCCTCTCTCAGCCATGCAGTGCTCCACGTCCCCAAGAAACTCCGCTTCTTATTTTAACATTCGTCAACCTCTGCTCCCTCCACCAAATTTCTTCTAATGAACAGCAGCCAAGAAGCGCCGTTCCCTTTGTGTGCCCCGCTGATCCTCCGCATTATGTTTGATTTCAACATCTCATTGAAAATTGGATATTGGTAGTTGCCTGCTACGATAATGAACCATTCATGTCTCAATTTGAAAAGGCTTTGAAGATACCTGTTTTCATTAGTAATTATAGATAATTGCTACAGCGGAGGGATATATATATATATATATCTCTCTCTCTCTCTCACACAGTAAAGGTCTTTGAGAAATGGAACAATTAATTTTCTGATACCTTACTAAGAGCAAATTATGATGTTAGCCTTCACTTTGGGAAGCATTTCTAGGTAATTGGGCTTGACTGCTTGTGAAGAACAAAAGTAAATTATATTCTAGTCAGCCTTCTGACACATCCTAGCCATGGATAGCTATCTTTTTTAATGCTTTATAGTTTTATACAAAGTTTACTCATTCATGCATTCTAGGAACATTTGTTGAATGAGTCCTATGGGCCAGGCACCCTGCTAAATGCTGGAGATGCAAGGACTCAGTTTATTTATTTACTCTTTCATTCAACAATTAGATGCTTACTGCATGCAAGGCACTGGTTATTAAAAAATGACTTACAAATCTGAAGCCCTACTTTGACAGTATGAATCCATTCTCCTAAAGAAATGTTCCTGTCTTTCAGCCTATACTTCCATATCTAAGACGTTTTATTAAAGAAACTATATTTATGTTAGGAGCAATCTAGTTCCCTGATAGCTCAGATGGTAAAGCCTCTGTTTACAATGCAGGAGACCTGGGTTCAATTCCTGGGTCAGGAAAATCTCCTGGAGAAGGAAATGGCAACCTACTCCAATATTCTTGCCTGAAAAATCCCATGGACGGAGGAACCTGGTAGGCTACAGTCCATGGGATTGCAAAGAGTGGACACGACTGAATGGCTTCACTTTCACTTTCACTTAGGAGCAATCTAAGTATTTATCAAGAGTTGAAGAATGGTTAAATTAATCATGATAGTAATGTGCAGTCGTTAAGAAATGTCTTATAGAAAAAGATACAATATGGGGAAGTGATATTTTAAAACAAGGGAGAGCGTGGTGTTGAACACTCCAAACTTGTAAAATTAGATAGACTAGAAGAAGGACTCCCCTGGTGGTGCAGTGGTTAAGACCTCATGCTTCCACTGCAGAGGTGAGGGTTTGATCCCTGGTCTTGGAATTAAGATCTTGTGATGCTGATCAGCATGGCCAAGAAACAAAGAAACAAAAACAAAACAAACAAACAAAAAGTGGAGAGAGATGCAATAAAACTATTTTAAAAAGAATAGAAGAGCATAAGTCAAAAATTGGAACTATCCTAGGTCTAGCCTCCCACTATTGGGTATTTATCCAAAATAATTGAAATCAGATTCTTTAAGAGATCTTAACATTTCCATGCTCATCGCAGCACTAGTCACAGCAGCCAAGATATGGAAATAATTTAAATGCCCATCAGCAGATGAATCAATAGAGAACATGTGTTGTATACACACAATGGGTTACTATGCAGACCTAAAAACGAGACCCTGCAATATGCTACAAATGGATGAAACTTGAGGACATTTGCTAAGTGAAATACATCACAGATGGACAAATACTGCATGATTCTCCTTACTGAGGTATCTAATGTAGTCAAATTCATAGAATCAAAAAGAATAACGGTTGCCAGGAGCTGGAGGGAGGGCAGAGGGAGGGTACAAATCAATGGGCATAAAGCTTCAGTTAAGCAAGGTGAATAAGGGGCCTGCTGTACAACAATGTACCTATGGTTGCCTTAAGAGATGTAAATCTGAGTCCAAAGGTGATAATAAGCTCCCTCATGATAATAGTAGCAAAAGTAATTCACAGGATCTCAGGATGGGAAAGAACTACAGAGGCTGATTCCTTCTACATCTCTGATTACCAACCTTGACTGCAAATAATCAGCTCTGAAACTTTTAAAACATAAGAATGCTCAGGTCCATCCCTACTGTACACACCTCACAAGAGATTCACCATGGGATGGGGCTGAGCCGGGATACCTTTTAGACCCCCCAGATGATTGTAATGTGCAGTAGCCAGGGTTGTGAACCACCATACCATTGATTCTCAAACTGAATGTAGGAATTACCCGGGAGGCTTTACAAAAATGTTGATTCCTAATCTAAAAATAAATGATACACATTAACTTACAAAACAGAAAGAGACTTAGAAAATGAACTTATGATTGCCTGGGTTTGGGGGGAGGATAGGAGGAAGGGATAGTTAGGGAGTTTGGGATGGACATATATACTGCTTTATTTTAAATGGATAACCAGCAAGAATCTACTGTATAACACAGGTAATTCTGCTCAATATTATGTGGCAGCCCGGATAAGAGGTGGGTAGAGGGGAGTTTGGGGGAGAATGGACACATGTATAGGTATGTATAGGCTGAGTCCCTTCATTGTTCACCTGAAACTTTCACAACATTGTGAGTCGCCTGTGAGTGTATGCACACTAAGTCGCTTCAGTCGTGTCCGACTCTGTATGACCCCCACGGACTGTAGCCCACCAGACTCCTCTGTTCATGGGATTCTCCAGGCAAGAATACTGAAATGGGTGGCCATAACCTCCTCCAGGGGATCTTCCTGACCCCTGGAGATGGCAACAGTGTCTCTTATGTCTCCTGCTTGGCAGGTGGGTTCCTGATCACTAGCGACACCTAGGAAGCCCTTATCAGCTATAAAAAATTTAAAAATACTGATTCCTAGGCGTCACTTTGAGATTCTGATCTAACTGGTCAGGGGTGTGGCCTGGCATCCTGATTTTTAAAAGCTCTCCAAGCAGCTCTAATACGCAACCAAGTTTGGGAGCCATCTCTTTATACTCTTAAAGAGTGGCCCATGGACCAGAAGCATGGTTCATCTAGGAACTTGCAGGTAATGCAGAACCTCAACTCCATCCTACATCTAGAAAAGCAGGATCTGCAATACTCACAAGTGTCTGTGTGTCTATTAATAAAGTCTGAGAAGCACTGCCCTAGACCATCCCAGATAGGAATTACCAAGTCTCTGGCATTCTTCCAAGTCAAATTTCTACAGACACCTGTCTCTACCTCACCCCTACTCCCATCCTTTAAAAGGGCGGGACAGGGATCATTTAGGACAGTTCTGTACCAGGTAAACTAAGGATTTATCCCTCCCAATTTATATCTCAGCATCAGGATATACACAATGCTGGAAAAGACTGAAGGAAAGAGAAGGGGACAACAGAGGATGAGATGGTTGGATGGCATCACCAACTCAATGGACATGAGTTTGAGCAAGCTCCAGAAGATGGTGGGGGACAGGGAAGCTTGGCGTGCTGTGGGTCCATGGGGTTGCAAAGAGTCATCAATTTATATCCAGGCTTTTAACCACCCCCTACCCAACACAACTCAGCTGGAAGGCAAGCATTTGCTCCGTGAAGCTGGAAGATCCAGATTTTTTTATTATTTTTTATTAGTCCAAACGACCACATTGAGTGGGAACAGAACAACCCCTGAAGAGGACATTTCACCAATGAGCAGCTTCAGGAGGCCCCAGACTTCCCTACAACAAAGTGAACCGTTTTCAACAGCAGCTGCTGGCTCGTCTGTATGCGAATCCCATGAATATGCAGGCCGGGTGATAGGATCTCAGGGAGCAGGGCTAATTGGCCCCTTTCACTTGATATTCCAGGCCACGGTTCTCTTCTGGTGCAGTTTTCCTCTCCAGCAATCTTGTGAGGGATTTAGGTCACAGCGAATGCCATGGGCATTCTCCATTAGAACAAGATCAAAGGGAAGAAGGAGCTCATTTTAGAGTCCAGGGTGCAGTGTGATTACTTGATGATACTCTTCAATTTCTTCTATGTTTGGCAACCTCTCTGGAGAGGGCTTTGCAAATACCCCTCTGCCTCATTAGCCTTGGGCCAAAGCAGCCCTGGGCTTACTGCATGGTGGGAGGCATGCAGCTGGTGCCTCCCCCTCTGAGCCTGCTCCGTCTTTGGGAATGGAGAGATGTAGGGGCTCCCTAAGGCAAGATTAGTGAAAGTGGAAGTCACTCAGTCGTGTCTGACTCTTTGTGACCCCATGGACTGTAGCCCTCCAGGCTCCTCTGTCCATGGAATTCTCCAGGCAAGAATACTGGAGTGGGTAGCCATTCCCTTCTCCAGGGGATCTTCCCAACCAAGGGATCGAATCAAGGTCTCCGGCATTGCAGGCAGATTCTACACCATCTGAGCCATTAGGCGGGAGCATTTGAAGACCCAAACCATCCACATGTGGCCTCTGGAGCAGACACCATTGTGCTCACCAGCATTTATTCTCTCTTCTTCCTCTAGGGAAGAACCACTCTCTCCCCGGTTTTGATTTTGCATGGTTTGGAGATGACTGACCGGACCAAGGATGGGTGTGTGATTCAAGTCCAGTCAATCAGAGCTGCCTGATTCAAACAGTGGGAAATCAAATCCAGATAGGTTTCTCTGCTTAGGCCTGTCTGAAAATCCAGACCAGAGGTGGAAAACTGCAAAATCAAGCCAGATCATGCCAAACAGTTGTGACTGGACCATGGAGAATTTTTTTTTTTTTTTTTTTTTTTTTACATTTTAGAAGGATTGTTGTTTTTGTTCAGTCATTCATTCATGCCTGACTCTTTGCAACCCCATGGACTGCAGCACACCAGGCTTCCCAGTCCTTCACTATCTCCCTGAGTTTGCTCAAACTTATGTCCATTGAGTTGATAATATCATCCAACCATCTCATCCTCTGTCACCCCTTTCTCCTCCTGCCCTCAATCTTTCCCAGCATCAGGGTCTTTTACAAAGAGTTGGCTGTTCACATCAGGTGGCCAAAGTATTGAAGCTCCAGCTTCAGGATTGATTTATTCAATATTCAATCCTGATTGAATATTCAGGATTGATTTCCTTTAGGATTGACTGGTTGAATGTCTTTACAGTCCAAGGGACTTTCAAGTCTTCTCCAACACCACAGTTCAAAAGCATCAGTTCTTCAGTGCTCAGCCTTCTTCATGGTTCAACTCTCACACCTGTACATGACTACTGGAAAAACAGTAGCTTTGACTATATGGACCTTTGTTGGCAAAGTGATGTCTCTGCTTTTTAATGTGCTGTCTAGGTTTGTCATAGCTTTTCTTACAAAGAGCAAGCATCTTTTAATTTCATGGCTGCAATCACTGTCCTCGGTAATTTTGGAGCCCAAGAAAAGAAAATCTGTTACTATTTCCACTTTTCCACTTCTAGACCAAGTGTTCAAGACCAACAACCAATAAAGGGAAACCAATAAAATGATAGAAACAAATGTGCCTCCCACTTGCCTGAAGAGGAATGAAATAACAGGTCAAAAGGGCTTGACTTCTTTCATAGTGGGGAGAAAAAAGTTTGGGGGCGGGATTAGGAACATTCAATTTATTATTAAGTATCTGCTGTGTGCCAGGCACTGTGCTAGGTGATCAGATACAGTGGTGAGTGAGACACAGTCCCTGCCCATGGGGACCTCACACTATCAGGGGCTGGGAGTAGGGAGATGAGAAGGCGTGGGATGCTATAAAGTATAGGAGAGCTCTGATAGAACTGTGCATGGAGTCCAGGGGTCAACCCCACTTAGGGGGTGCAGTGGAAGCAAAGGCATGGAGGGGGAAGAAAAAGAAGCACATTAAGGTGATGGCTTAGGTATGGATAGGGGCTTCTTCAGTATCTCAGTGGTAAAGAATCCACCTGCAATGCAGGAGACACGAGCTCAGTCCCTGGGTTTGGAAGATCCTCTGGAGCAAGGCATGGCAACCCACTCCAGTATTCTTGCCCAGAGAGTCTCATACACAGAGGATCCTGGCAGCTACAGTCCATGAGGTCACAAAGAGTTGGACACAACTGAATCGGCTAAGCATGTACCCATGCAGGTATGGCTGGAGTACGGGCGGTGAGGAGGCCAGGGGCCCATATGAGACGGATTATGCCAGAGAGGTTGGCAGGACCCCTAGTGTGATGGTCCTTCATACTAGACTCAAAAGGTTATCATAGGGGATAAAGTCATACATAACTCTGGCAACATACAGACTGGGGCTCAAATCCATATTCCCTGTCTAACTTACTGGTTGACCTTGAGCAAGTGACATCACTTCTCTGAGCCTCAGTTATCTCATATGAAGAATGGGAAACTAGCAGTGCTTACCTCATCGAGTAGTGGGGATAGTTAACTAAAATAATCTATTCAGATGCTTACCACAGTGCCTGGCACTGAGTACGTGTTTAATACACGTTACTGTGGAAAGCTCCTGAAGGTGAGGCAGGGAGTCATGTTGTTATTGTCTAGTCACTAAGTACTGTCCAACTCTGCGACTCTATGAACTACAGCATGCCAGGCTTCCCTATCATTCACTATCTCCCAGAGTTTACTCAGATTCATTTCCATTGAGTCAGTGATGCTATCTAACCATCTCATCCTCTGTCATCCCCTTCTCCTCCTGCCCTTAATCTTTCCCAGCATTGGTGTCTTTTCCAATGAGTTGGCTCTTCACATCAGGTGGCCAAAGTATTGGAGCTTCAGCTTCAGCATCAGTTCTTCAAGTGAACCCCCCACCCCACCCCCATCCCCTCACCAAATGCCTTAATTTGCTGCTGAGGATGTGAGAAAAAAGAGCTCCTGGAGGGACAGGAGACTATTTCTGCCTGTCCCCACCCCCCCTGATAAGATGTGTTGGTACACAGGGAATACACGGAGTTTTGAGAGTCCCAGACATGGAAATGAAGTTTCTGATTTACTTTTCAATTTGCACTTCTATAAATGCATCCAGGCTGTAGGTCACTGAATTATTCAGGCACTTTGTGAACAATGCCCACAATGGAAAGGGTGCTTTGGAGCTGTGCTTTCTGGGGTGACATCATTTGGGAAGTTATCAACAACACGTCCTCAGAGATACCAGGCAAGCCTGCTTTGTTGAGACAAGTGCTAATAACTTAAGCCTCTTGAAAATTAAGAGGGAAGAGTGATAAAATTAAGAAAGAAACAGTTTACATGTGGAATTTGCAATGAGAAGCGCCCCATGTGACTGCTGCACACACAGGGACTGAAAAGGTTGGAAAGGTGAGGATAGAACAGTCATCCTGCTCATCCTCCGTCAGGCTGGCCGGGGGTCTGAACTCCACTACGATGCCCATCAGTCTGAGGCCTGAAGACTTTACAGTCTTTTTGGATTCTAATTTAAAATGCTAATATCCTTATAAAAAGGCAAAGGATTGCACACAAGAATTTGGTTTAATTCCAGCTATATGCTGTTTATGCCTAAAACAAGTGAGAACAAAAGTTTGTGACTATATCCACAGGTGAAGTACAGCGGACTTCCCCGGTGGCCTCAGTGGTAAAGAAGCTGCCTGCCGATGCAGGAGATACGGGTTCCATCCCTGGTTCACGAAGAACCCCTGGAGAAGGAAATGGCAGCCCAGTCCAGTATTCTTGCCTGGGAAACCATGGACAGAGAAGTCTGGCAGGCTATAGTCCATGGGGTTGCAAAAGAGTCAGACACAACTTATCGACTAAACAACAACACAAAGGCACAGCAGGCAAATGCAAAAGCAACAGTGGAAAGCATGATCGGTACTGGTATCAGCAGATAGAACACAATTCAAGACCAAAAGCGTGAATTTGCCAAAATGTTACAAGATATAATCCATGGAGAGAATAGTGTAATCCTGACAGTTTCTGCACCAAATAATGGAGAATAAGGGAACGAAATCAGGAACAACCTAATGAACATGAATGGAAAAAGCAGATGAACAGATTTTGATGCACCCCTACTATGAAATATTATGTAATTAGTAAAATGGATGAGTTACATTTATATATATTAAAGTAGATCAGAGGCTTTCAATCCTGACTGCACATTAGAGTCATCTAGAGAACTTTTTAAAAATGCCACTGGCCAAAGTGATTCATACCTGTACCTTTATCTGTAGATATATGAGTCTAGTCTTTGGAATTGTTTTAAACTTTCAACAGTGATTTTAATGTGCAATTAGAATGAGACTCACCAGCTTAATAGGACATCACCGTCTCATCAAATATTAAGTAGAAAAGCAAGAAAGATAGGGGGAAATGAAGAAAAACAACAAGAAGAAAAATAAGAGAATAAGCAATATGAATGTGTATAATTTTTCGTAGCTTTGTCTGAGGCTTGTGAAAAATGAAAAATATATATATAATACCAAAAGTAAATACTGCTCATCTAATTTGTGGGGAGAGGAGTGTGGAGTACAAGGAGGTTAATCATTGAATGTCCTATGTGTTTCTTTGTGTAATTTGATTTACAATGATAAACATGAATTATTGTGCAGACATTAAAATTAAACCATTCAATAAAAATTAATTTATCATCTACTACGTGCCAAGCACTACCTTAGCTGCTGATGTTATAGCAGTAGGAAAAACAGGCATAATGCCCTCTAGCAGAATCAGATTTTACTAAATTACAAATAAAATGCCAATAATTATTTTGATGTTAATACTCAAAGTTGACAAGACATAATGCTGTATCAGCTGTTGTTTTTATGTAGATTAAAACCTGTAGAAACAGTAGGATAATGGAAACAGAATGACTATTTGGAATGATCTCAGAATTTGATGGCTAAATCAGGGACTGGAAGTGATCCGCTGGTCTGACTGACATGTGGTTCAATTTTAAGTTAAGCAGACTAAAGTCATTCCCCTAGAGGTTGCCGTCACTGTCGACCAGATAATTAGGAGTTTTTCTGTGCATCAGCTAGATATCTTATGTATTAATAATGGCATTTCTGAGTCTACTCTTCCCACTGGCATCTGAGTGTCCAGGAAACCCAGACTTCCTGAATATCTAAACAGAGTTTAAGAGCTTAATAGGAGGGATAGGTGGCTTGAACAACAAGAATAACTTACTCCAACCTTATCTAGGCCACCTTCTGTGCTTACTCATGATGTCTACACAATAATCCGGCTTAAAACGGAAGAAGCCTATTTGAAACAACATGGAATATAATCCCCTTCCTTTCTCACTCCTCTGATTAAAGAATAAAAAAAAAAAACTTGAGGTTCCTCAGATCGGAAAAGAGCCACAAGTTTGTAAATACCTATTTCATGCTAACCGTTATTGCAGTCACTGCTGGTTTCTATTAGCACCCTCAAATCCTAAAACTTACATTGTGTACCTAAAAGTATACTGGAGCCTTGTCAAATACTGGAGCCAGGACAATCCCCAAATATGACCAAAGTTCAGGAATAGCTTATGTTTTTACTAGCTGGGGAGAAAAACCTCATAATTCACAGAAAATGAAAATTCTGAAAAATGAGTCATCTTATTAGCTTGGAAATGTAAGCCCTGAACTAAAGGATCTGCTTATCAAAACTTAAAAAGCAAGCCTAGAAAGCAACAAACTTAACTATGTCCCACAACAAAATCCCAAAATATTTATAAGATTACAAAACTATTCAGCATCCAACAAGGTAAAATTCAAAATGACTGATAATAATAAAAATTTCCAGGCATGCAAGGGAGTAGAAAAATCTTATGAAAAATGAGGAGAATAATTAATCAGCAGAAAGACACCCAGAAATGGCACTGACTAGAGACTAGGTAGACAAGGAAAACAAAACAGCTATTATTAATATATTGGATATGATCAAGAAGAGAGAAAAGCTTGAACATGTTAAGGAGAGAAGATATTTTATAAGATCAAAATCAACTTCTAGAAAGGAAAAATACAATCTCTAAGATGAAAAATACACTAGATGAAATTAACAACAGATTAGACACTATGGAGGAAAATATTAGTGAACTGAAGACACAGCAATGGAAATTTGAGAGGGAAAAAAAGAATGACAAAACCCAGAAGATAATATGATGTGGAACAATTTCAGATGGCTTTGATAATGTAACTGTAACCCTGAGAGGAAAGTAGGCATAAATATTTATAAGTAAAAAGCAGAGACATTACTTTATCAACAAAGGTCCATCTAGTCAAAGCTATGGTTTTTCCAGTAGTCATGTATGCATGTGAGAGTTGGACCATAAAAAAAGCTAAGTGCCAAAGAATTGATGCCTTTGAACTGTGGTGTTGGAGAAGACTCTTGAGAGTCCCTTGGACAGCAAGGAGATCAAACCAGTCAATCCTAAAGGAAATCAGTCCTGAATATTCGTTAGAAGGACTGATGCTAAAGCTGAAACTCCCATATTTTGCTCACCTGATGTGAAGAACTGCTGCTGCTGCTGCTGCTGCTAAGTCACTTCAGTTGTGTCCGACTCTGTGCGATCCCATAGATGGCAGCCCACCAGGCTTCTCTGTCCCTGGGATTCTCTAGGCAAGAATACTGGAGTGGGTTGCCATTTCCTTCTCCAATGCATGAAAGTGAAAAGTGAAAGTGAAGTCACTCAGTCGTGCCCAACTCTTAACAACCCCATGGACTGCAGCCCACCAGGCTTCTCCGTCCATAGAATTTTCCAGGCAAGAGTACTGGAGTAGGGTGCCATTGCCTTCTCCTGTGAAGAACTGACTCACTGGAAAAGACCCTAATGCTGGGAAAGATTGAATGCAGGAGAAGGGGATGACAGAGGATAAAATGGTTGGATGGCATTACTGACTCGATGGACATGAAATTGAGCTGGCTCTGGGAGTTGGTGATGGATAGGGAAGCCTGCTGTGCTGCTGTCCATGGGGTCACAAAGTCAGACACGACTGAGCGACTGAACTGACTGACTGATAAAAAGAAAACCAAATTAAATCCAAAAAAGCAGAAGAAGAAATGTAATAAAGAAAATAATAGAAATAAATGACATAGAAAATATACATATTAAAACTAAAAACAAGTCTTTGAAGAGATTAATCAAACTAATATACTTCTACTCAAACTGATCAGGATGAAAAACGATGTCAATCACCAATATCTGAAATGAGAAAAGAGACTCACTATTGATCTTACAAACATTAAAGGCCTAATAAGGGAATATTATGAACACCAATATGCCATTATAATCAACAACTTGTTGATGAAATGGGCAAGCACCTTAAAAAGCACAAACTGTCAAAACTCATTTGAAAAGAAATAGAATATCTGATATCCTGTATCTACTGATGAAATTAAATTTAGAGTTTAAAACACCTTACCACCGAGAAAACTCCTTGCCTAGATGAATTCATTTGTCAATTTCAGCAAACATTTAAGAAATAAATAATACCGGTTCTACAAAAACTCTCTGGAAAAGTTACAAGCACTCTGGGACATATGCGTGTGTGCATGCTAAGTTGCTTCGATTGTGTCTGACTCATTGTGACCATATGGGCTGTAGCCCATCACGCTCCTCTGTTAATGAGATTCTCCAGGCAAGAATATTGGAGTGGGATGCCATGTTCTCCTCCAGGGGATCTTCCCAACCCAGGGACTGAATCTGCATCTCTTATGTCTCCTGTATTGGCAAGTGGGTTCTTTACAACTAGCACCGCCTGGAAAGCCCCTGTGGGACATATGCCTGCTTGCAAATTAAAAAAAAAAAAATTTAAACATTTGACTAAACTATGATCCAATCATTCTGTTCTTAGATATGAACCAAGGGGCAATTGAGACCTGCTGCTGCTGCTGCTGCTGCTAAGTCGCTTCAGTCGTGTCCGACTCTGTGCGACCCCATAGATGGCAGCCCACCAGGCTCCCCCGTCCCTGGGATTCTCCAGGCAAGAACACTGGAGTGGGTTGCCATTTCCTTCTCCAATACAAGAAAGTGAAAAGTGAAAGTGAAGTCGCTCAGTCGTGTCTGACTCTTAGCAACCCCATGGACTAGCCCACCAGGCTCCTCCAAGCATGGGATTTTCCAGGCAAAAGTACTGGAGTGGGGTGCCATTGCCTTCTCCAGTTGAGAGCTAGGTCCATACAAAGACTTGCAGACATATGGTCAAAGCAGCTTTACATGTAATAGTCAAAAAATAGAAGCATCTGAGAAGTCTCTCATCAGATGGATAGAATAAATGAGTGAAAGTCACCAAACAAAAAGAGTGTGTAATCTATGAATCCACTTATATGAAATTCTAGAAAATTACAAACTGATCTACAGAAACCATAGATCTATGGCAATCTGAGATAGGAGGATGGGGAAGGAACGGAGATGAATGCATTACAAAAGGACTCCAGAAAACTTGAGGAGGTGATATGTTCATGATCTTGATTGTGGTGATGACTTCACAGACACATCATAATGTCCAAACTCATCAAATTGTATACTTTAATGTGTGAAGTTATTTTAAGTCAATCATACTTCAGTAAAGCTGTAAAAAAAAAAAAAAAAAAAAAAAAAAAAACCGCAGCCACCCAGCTCCATGCCCAGAAATGTTTAAGTAGCAGTAGGTGAAATACAAGAATCAGCTTTTCAATACACCTCCCAGGACACGCTGGTGAAGGTGGTCTCCAAATTGCACTTTGAAAAATGCTGTGTGAGGAAAATATATCTCGGCCACACCAAGCCAACCAGGAATACTAAATGCCAAGCACAGTTAGCCACAGTCAGCTGGGCAGGTAGGTGACATATTATTGGAACTTATTTCCACACTTTTTTCTTTCTTCCCTTTCTCTCTATACTGGCTCATCCATGAGTTCACTTCTCTTTCCTGTCATTGCCCTCATGTGTCACTTCACTGGTTCTGGATGGCTATCCTCAACTCTTCCCCTTGTGGCTTTAGACTGCTCATTCTTCTAAACACTCCAGAATTGCCAGAGCCCTCCCCACCCTTAAGCTGGAAAAATCCTCCAATGAAAAGAAAACACATTATGGTTTCCAAATTTGATTCATAGAAAATACATTCTTGTTATACAGAAAGGCTAGAAACCAAGCTCTGTCTAATGGAAATGGTTTGATGGCTCTTAAAACATCTTTTCGACAAATTTTTCTAAGAGTTCTTTTTCTGACTGCATCAAGCGTTGAGATCTTATGAAATGAGGTCAGCAGGCAATCCAAGGGCACATTGTAATAGTATAGAAAAAGATTTTTTTTTAAAGAGTAAGAAATGGAAACAAAAAGATAATAAACTTTAAAAAAATGCAAATAACTATGAGTAAAGGTTAATGCATTTTGCCTTATCAGTATGTGTCTGCGTGGATGTAAAGGGGTTTTGGTTGTTGTTAGCGAACTGCTTCTGTCCATGTTTTTAAATTAACCAAACAAGAAGGTCAATAGACTAAGTTGACTTTAATGCCTTAATAGCTTCAGGTGGTTCAGTGGTAAAGACTCCACCTGCCAATGCAGGAGACATAGGAGACTCGGGTTTGATCCCTGGGTCAGGAAGATTCCCTGGAGAAGGAAATGACAGCCCACTCCAGTATTCTTGCCTGGAAAATCCCACAGACAGAGGAACCTGGTGGGCTATGGTCCATGGATGGGGTCACAAAGAGTCAAGCATGACTTAGCGACGGAGCACACAGCTGGCATATGCAAACCAAAATCTAAGCCTGTAATCTCTCAAGGTTAAACAGTTGATACCTAAAGACAACCAACCACAAATAGCCAACTAGGTTTCTCCCCATAAGGCAACCAAGTAAGCTATAGCTGAGCAAACCATTCCCTCACGTTACTTTCAGCCTTTCTCTATAAACATCTTTCCCCAAGCTCCTGTGTTGGGCTACTCCTAACCACTTCCTATTGGGCACTGGCAGATTCAAATAGATTTTTGCTCAAATAAATTCTTACCATTTTGAATATGACTCAATTTATCTCTTAAAAATGCTCATTGACATCACCCATTTGCCTGTCCCACTCTACTTTTGTCTACCTTTCCTTCTAAAGTAAATCTATGCCTTCCTCTGGCTTGTTTTAAGCTGTCAGCCTTACGATGGCCACTTTGTTTGAAAGTCACTTTGCCAGCACCTGGCCCTCAGCAATTAGGGAAAGCTGGCAGGAAAGTCTCATTCTCAGAGGTATGGGCAGGCTTGGTGCCCTCTGAGTAGCCTAATGTGCCTCTCTTCTGGCTGAGACAATGAAAAATCTAATTTGGAAAACTGCCCTGGCTTGGAAGTCTCTGCTCACTCAGTCAAAAGAGAAATTTATTTACATAGCAACAATAATCCTGTAAGTTGATTGACTGCTTCTCATTTACATAGCACTCCTGGGGCCATTACAGCAATAATATCAGTCAGGACTCACTATTGCAGGTATCCAGAATTTCCAGCTCAGAGAAATAAGCGAAAGTGGGAGAAACGGCTTATGTAATGTGAAAGTGCAAGGGAAGAGTAAACTTCAAGCATGTTTTGATCCAGGGACCTCGTTTCTCTCTGTCATTTGACTATCATCCACTGAACTATCTTCATTCTCAGACCCCATGTTTGGCTCCTGACTGATCTGGCTTGTGATGCCATAATTGTTAGCATTATCTGTGGGAAAGACCATCTAACTCTCTGCCAGCATTCCTAGCAAAAGTTTCCTTGAGTTTTATTGACTTTCAGGAGATCACATGATCACCTCTGAACCAATTACTATGGGCAGGCAAATCTCATACTCTCTTTGGCCAAGTCTCAGGTCACAAGTCTCCCCTTGGAGGTGGGATAAGACTGAGAGTAGGGGAGGGGGCTTCCAGAGGAAATCAAAGTGCATCAGAAAGGTACAGTGGATGCTACTGGTATCCCAGCCTCAATACAAAGTCTGTGCATTCATCTCCCAGCTGCTGTGATGCTGGGTGCTGACAGTTTATCTTGCATCCTTCTCTGGGGGATCGCCTTGCTATTGATAGGAGCCCTCTCATCAGGCGTGTCTGGGAAATTAGGTCCTTCTGGGAGCAGGCAAGCAACCAACGACTGACTAATATGGCGGTATAGAGCCCAGTTCTCTGGCCTCTGGATAGGATAAACTCTGTGATACAGTGCACTAGAACTCCCTGCAGGATCTGACCAAAGCTGGACATCACCCCAAATCACTTCTTTGCATCTTTCCTCTCCCACTCTCTCCTGATACTTGTTTGTCCTGAGAGCAGCCTCTCAATAAACCATTTGCACACACACACAAAATATCCTATTGCAAATTATGCTTCTAGGCAATATAACCTAAGGCAGATGGGAAGGCAAAAAAGCATGCTAAGCAGCAAAACAACTAACTGTCCCTAATAATGGCGGTGACGATGGTGATAGTGATGAAGATGGATGATGGTGGTTATGAAGGTGGTGATGATCATAGTGATGATGGTGATGCTGACGATGGTGCTAATGGTGATGATGATGTGATGGTACTGATGGTGATTCTTACGTTGTACTGAGGAGTGATACGTACTGGCCTCCAATCTAGATGTTTTAAATACATTGCTTCATATCCTCACTATAGCCTCAAAAGATGGTCGTTATTATTCCTATTTTGCAAAGGAGGAAGTTGGGGTGGAGAGAGGGAAATGGAATCATTGTTGCTGCTGTTGCTGCTGCTAAGTCGCTTCAGTCATGTCCGACTCTGTGCAACCCCATAGACGGCAGCCCACCAGGCTCCCCTGTCCCTGGGATTCTCCAGGCAAGAACACTGGAGTGGGTTGCCATTTCCTTCTCCAATACAAGAAAGTGAAAAGTGAAAGTGAAGTCGCTCAGTCGTGTCCGACTCTTCGAGATCCCGTGGACTGCAGCCTACCAGGCTCCTCCATCCACAAGATTTTCCAGGCAAGAGTGCTGGAGTGGGGTGCCATCGCCTTCTCCAGCAATCATTGTTAGGAGCAGGCAAAAGCTGCCTGTGAACATACTCTTCCTTGCTGCTGCTCATAGACCAGTTCAGTAATTTCCACTGCACCCGGCAATATAGCACACCTCCTTTCTCTGTTATATTATTTTTAGAAATATGCCATATGTGTCAGACACTTTGCTAAGCCTTTATATGCATCATCTCATTCAATTCTCCCAACATCTCTGAGAAGTTGGTTATTATCCCATTTTACAATCTGAGACTTGGTAAGGTGAATGAGCCTGCCAAAGTCGTTCAGCCAATAAGTACCAGGACCCAAATTTTGACCCAAGTACCTGACTTCAGGGCCCACACTCCTAACCCCTACCTTAACATCATTACTAAAGTTTTTCCAAAATACTCTAAGAAACCAAACTTCACCTAACTATGAAAAAACTAAAACAAATCATGTTTCTCTATTCTGCCCTTCAACACTGATTTCCTAGATATGTAAGAAAGTGATAATAACTCTGAGTTATTAACCCATGACTCAATCAATTTAAGTCAATTCCCCAAGCTGCCAGAGGTAGGCATGAAATTGTCTGTCTGCTTCATAACAATTATGATCTAAAAGGAAACAAAAAAACCTGAAAATCATGTTTAAAATTGGGACCCATGTCCTTTAGCCACATAAAGACCAGTTGATTCATTTCCTTCTCCAGTAATTGCCATGATTTTTTAGCAGTTTTGTTGTTGTTGTTCGGCTCTTCCTGAAGGTAACCCCCACAAGAACAAGGGTTAGGTTGGCATTGTTTATCACTGTCTTTCCAATACCTGGCACTATCATGGCACATAGTTTTGTTTTTAAAAAATATATTTGGATGAGTACATTCTGAGAATGAAAGGAAAAATAGCAATCCACATCAGGTTATGTGTCACTGATACAGAAACTTTCCTTTAAAAGAGAGAACTGAATAATGTTAGAGGTCTGCTAACTCCTCATGATTCTACTAGTGATTAAAAGCCAGTAGTTTCATTATTTCATTCTGTTCTGAGGTTTCCGGAACTTAATTGTGCCTTGTAAATTGAGGTCAGAAAACTGGTAGAGAATCTAAGTCCTCTGGGCTGTTTCTCCATTCTGGAGACTATAGTCGCCATCAGCACTGTCTTAATGAATCTCCACTCTATTAAATTGTTATTTGGTCCTGAAGCAGGTCATTTGCAGCCCTTCTTCCTCAGAACAGAAGGCAGGCTGCAGAAAAGAACAGGCAAATACAGACAAGGCAGAATGAAATGAAGATGTACCCTTCAATTGTGGATCCTCACTGAATTAACTCTTTCTAGCTCAGATCTCAGACTCACACTATCAGGGGCAATGTGGTGGGAAAGTTCAGCATGGGACTGTCTAGACCTGGACATGGTAGGAACCCCGGGAATAGGACATCTGTTTGGTGATTTGCATGGCTTTTTGCTGGGTCCCTGGAGAATGTCAGTTTCTTGAGTCAACTCAGTTCAGGTAGGAGCTACTGCAGCTCTTCTCCATCACCCCATCATTGTGCTAGCTTATGTTCCCACCATGTTCCATTCCTTCTTCTAAACTGGTCTCCCTGCCTTCAGGCTCAAACCCCACACTTCCTGCGAATCTAGAATAATTATTTAATGAGTTTCAACTACATCTGGACACTTTAAGCGCATTACATGAATTAGCTTCTTTAATCCTCACCAACAACCCAGTGGGGTAGGCAGGATTATCATCTTCATTTTGCAGAGAAGGAAGTGGGGGTTTAGGGAAGAGACATGCTTTGCCCAAGGTCCCACAGATCCCAGCCCAAGGCAGCCTAATTCCAAAGACAGTGTCATTCACCCTGATGCCCCAACTCTTGCCAACATCCTTGTGATCTCCCTAAAGCCCACATCTCCCGTATCACTTTTACTAGCCTTTTTGTAATTTCCTGTTGCCCAGTTAAGTCCAGATTCATATTCTAGCAGTTTTACAAAGTGGACTTAAATGTAGGTCCCCATCCTATCCCTCAATCCCTAACTCTCTCCCTAGTGTACCCCATTCCCTTTAAATTTCTTACTCTGTTTCAAATACAATATTCACTTTCATATCACAGCCCCTTTGCTTGGGAGGTTCTCCCCTTCTTCCCCACCTGGGGAATATCAGATGATCACCTGAAGCCCCAAAGGCACATCCTCTGTAAAGCTCTGTCTGACTGTCCAAGAAGAAACATCCCTCCTTCTTTGTCTCTGACAGCACTTTTGCCAAACCTTAACAGGGCACTTAGAGTTTTGTAATACACTTGCTCACATGACTTGCTCACAAGGGTAGTTTACTTGTCTTGATCTTCAGAATGCCTATCCCAATATTTCTCAACAGGCAACAGTTTTGTCTCATCTCCAGGGGATGTTTGGCAACATCTGGAGAAATTTCTGTTTTCACAATTGGGGAAGAGGGAGACTAGCATTTGGTGGGTTGAGCCAAGGATGCTGCTAACTAACCAAAAATGCACAGACAACAAACAAAGAGTTATCCAGCCCAAAATGTTAATGTTGCTGAGGTTGAGAAATCTGGCTTCTCTCCAAGTCTGCTGACAGCATGGAAATACACCAGTATTTCCATGAGGGCAAATCTAGCTAGGAACCTCAGTTGTGATAGCTGTTTGTGTTAGAGAACCCCAGATCTGCCCTTGGAAAACCAACGGAAAAATCCAGACAGAATCCAAGATTTTAAACTCCCAGGAATCTGCAGTGGAAAAATCTGATACATACATTCTTAGTCTTTGATCTGGGCTTTTGGAAATTGACATTATTTGACAAAGACAGGATACTCAATATGGCAGAAATAAAGAAGGAGCTCCATTTAGAAAAAGAGATTTTTTTTCAGGAGCTATTCTGGGAGGAAGAAAGACAGATTTGTCAGATACAGGAGAGGCTAAGGAGTGTGATCTCATGGCTGTGTTCCAGAATATATCCGAGAGTGCTTTAGATAAGAAGTATGGAATTATGCTTAGCGAAAAAAAAAAAAAAGTGAAAGTCACTCAATCGTGTGACCCCATGGACTATACAGTCCATGGAATTCTCCAGGCCTGAATACTGGAGTGGGTAGCCTTTCCCTTCTCCAGGGGATCTTCCCAACCCAAGGATCAAACCCAGGTCGTCCACATTGCAAGCGAATTCTTTACCTGCTGAACCACAAGGTAAGAAGGCTCTATTGTGTTGAGATATTTTGAGCAAAATACTGAGAAAACCCTTCCCCCAAAAGAAGATGGTGGCTAATAATGAGTGATGAGGGCCCAACAGAAGAGATTTAGGAATATTTCTTGAGTTAAGAAATGAACTAATAATAGTCATGCAAGAATCTTTCCAGAGTGACTGTAGATCACTTACAATCCAGACTAGGAGACACTTTTGAAAATAAAGAGGCGTACATGCATAACTAAGAAGGATTAACTGATTTATGACAGGGATAAACTGAGACTGCCCCATGCATATTGGATCTTATGACAATCCTTTGCAAACTTTCTGTTTTATTTATTCTACTTAGGCTGCAGGGCTTCCGTCTATGGCGTCGCACAGAGTCAGACACGACTGAAGCGACTTAGCAGCAGCAGCAACATACACATGTATACTGCTATTTCTTCTTCCAATGCTTGTAACAGACATTACTATTCACTTACATCACTCCACCCTTCTAAATTAGTGAGTGGTCTTGAAATTATCCTCAGTAGAGCATCCCCACCCTTCTCTATAAATGACAGGTGTGCAGTAAAAGAGTAAAAGAGCTTCCCTTGTGACTCAGCTGATAAAGAATCCACCTGCAATGCAGGAGACCTAGGTTTGATCTCTGGGTTGGGAAGATCCCCTGGAGAAGGGAAAGGCTACCCACTCCAGTATTCTGGCCTGGAGAATTCCATGAACTGTACAGTCCATGGGGTTGCAAAGAGTCGGACACAACTGAGCGGCTTTCACTTTCACTTTTCAGTAAAAGAGTAGATACTTGCTGTAGGAGAGCACCTTACCTTTTTTACTCCACTCGCTTCCACCCTGCCTTTACCACTTCTCGCCTCACTAGAGTTCTCATTCCCAGGAACACAGAATTCTGTTCTTCATATTCTCATAGGAAGGCAACATCCTAGATACAGTGGTTCTTTTAGGCTTACTTGCAGTTATTTTAATATCTCACTGTGCTTTTTAATAAAAATGCTATATGATGCTTGATCCATTCGATATCTAGGGTCAATGAGGCATGAATATTAAATATGTTTTTCAATTAATGGATAATATAATGAAACCCTCAGATGGATTTCTGCTTGTTGGAAGTTGTAGGCTTTTATTAACATGGTCATTTTTCCAAGGAGAGATTCCAGTTCCTATCTTTGCAAATACATAAGAGAATTTTGACATGCTTGATGAGTGGTTACTAAAGTGAGCGGGATGAACCAACAACAATAACTGATGGGCTGAAAGCCAGAAGCAGTTAAGAACCCCATCTCTCTCCATGAATATTAATGCATAAACATCAAGAACATGGTGAGGCAAGGTCAGGGGGTATGATAGGGACCTTCTCAAGGGTGACATAACTTTCATTATTTCAACCATAGTGGAAATCAATGACCTGAAGACGATAGACTCAAGGTCTCTATCTTGTTGAGTAAAGCACTAGTATAAAATGCTAAAAGTGGATCTTTAATGCCATAATCCTTCCTGTGTTACTTGGGAAACCCTTTGTGAAGCAGGCCCACTAAAATCTAACCTCAGGCCTCACAATTGGGCCTTAATTGGATCTCTATCAATTTTATAGGTTTTGTACTATTCTCAGATGGTAAAGAATCTGCCTACAATGCAAGAGACCCAGGTTTGATCCCTGGGTCAGGTATATACCCTAGAGAAGGCAATAGCTACCTATTCCAATATTCTTGCCCGGAGAATCCCAAGAAGAGAGGAGCCTGATGGGCTACAGGTCCATGGAGTCACAAAGAAGTGGACACAACTGAGCAATTAACACTTTCACTAGTTCAAGGTTGTTCATTGTAAATTAAATATTCATTGCAAACTAAAATACTATTTAACTCCTTTTCTCAGACTGATGGCTTATGAGTTGGGTCTAAGCTTCAGATATATGTTATTTGGCCCATATAATATTATAGACATTCTGTTTTAGTATTTCCCAATTCTATTAATAAAAAAATTAAAAAAACTTAAAATCAGGACCTTTTACATTTCTTAAAAGCACGTTTTAAAACTAAAATCCTACTCTGAAAAACTAGAATATCTAGCAATACTGAGTGTCTATGCCTATGAAGATACTGGATATCCATTCCTATGAAGATATTGGTTATTTTTTTTTCAGTTATACCTAACCATCCTTGTTTATTATGCTTCTTTCTGGCCCCTCAAGGTATTCTAGTTTTCAATTCCCAGTTTAGCTTAATAAGTCAATCACAAAGGAATCAACCATGAAATTGAAGATGTAGTCACCCAAGAGTATATTTTAATTTAAATTTAACATTAGCCAATGCTTCAGGCAAATGATGAATATTATCCAGCTATTTCAACACAAATACACACAGACACATGCAGAAACACACACACAAAACTTCAGAACAATTTCTATTCATTGAACCAAACAAATATTTATTGAGTGTCCACTGTCAGCCAGAAACACTGTCAGGTATTCTCATAACAAGATCAACTTGATTCTTCCTCTCAAGAAGTCCAGAGATAAGCAGGATAAACTCACAAGGTAATGGAAAATTACAACACAGTGAAATGCTGGATGCGGGGATGTGCTATGGAAGCTCTGATGTGAAGCATATACCCCAGATTTTTCAAAATCCTTGTACCGAGACAAGCTAGGAAGAAGAGATAGGTTTGAATAAGTTGATATGTTTATAACTGCCTTGGTACTTTGATAGGTACAAATCCTATCCAAGACATAGTAACAAAGAGTCAGAGGACAGATATTAATGACTCTGCTGCTGCTAAGTCACTTCAGTCATGTCCGACTCTGTGCGACCCCATAGGCGGCAGCCCACCAGGCTTCCCCGTCCCCGGGATTCTCCAGGCAAGAACGCTGGAGTGGGTTGCCATTTCCTTCTCCAATGCATGAAAGTGAAAAGTGAGAGTGAAGTCGCTCAGTCGTGTCCGACTCTTTGCAACCCCATGGACTGCAGCCTACCAGGCTCCTCCGTCCATGGGATTTTCTAGGCAAGAGTACTGGAGTGGGGTGCCATTGCCTTCTCCAATTAATGACTCACTCAAGGTCAATTATTTGACATCATTGGGCAGGACTAGAACTCAAGAGTTGGGCAATTTTATTTTTTTAGGAGGTTTACAGATTCCAACCCACTGACTTGAAAAATGTGTCACGCAATTGCTGGTAGATTTGGAAAATATTATCTGCAAAAATACCAAGCATAATATCTCCTTATTTCCATTCCTCTGAGATCATTATGGTGGCAAACAAACAACAACAAAAAATGCACTGAAAAATATTTCTGTCCTATGAGCTTCATCTAGAATACCTGGCCCAAATAATGATCATTTGTGTGGTTGGGGTCAGCCTTGAGGTTGGTTTTCAGTGCAACACTGAAAGATCATAATGGAGAAATCAGGGGCTTGGAAGAGGCCCTTGTGGCCACACAGATCCAATTTGTATTTGACAAAATGTTGAATGAGACAGCTAAGCCCCAGAATGAAAGAGTCAAATTGAGAAAGATCTCACTAGACTGGAACATTGGGTGTAAGCCAAAAGATAAGCATTAACAAGGATAAATATTGCTTTTAAAAAAATCAATTGCTCAAGCAGAGAATGGAGAGACTCAAGCTTGGCTGTGGCTTCCTTGAGAAAGACTCGGGGTGTCACAGAGGCTTCTGTGAGCCAAAAAGTGATGCAATGCCATAAAAAGACACTAACACAGAAGACTCTTCTAGTTAACAAATAACAAAACTCCAACTCAAATTAATTTAAGCAATATGGAGAACCTATTGGATCATATATCTAAAAAGTCCTAGGGTGAACTCTTTAATGTTAGTCATTTTTTTATTGTGTGGCAAAAAACTTCCTTATCTCAGTAGCTTTCAACAACAAATCTTTGTTTTCCTTTCTCATAGGTCCCTGGGGCAGCTTTTTGGCAGATGCAGGTTGAACGCAGTTGAACCAGACAGGACTCAGGACTCCCGGCTTGTTCTGACTACTCCGATGCCCTGCCAAAAATGGAGTGGCAGCTTGAGGAGGATCATCTCATGGCTGATCACAGAAGCTTAAAAAGGGTGGTAGAAATACAAATGCTCACAAGTAACTGCTCAAAACTGGCAGCCATCATTCCTACCCATATTCTACTGGCCAAGTCCAGTCCTGTGACTAGCCCAGCATCAGTGGGACTGAGAAATAGAATCCACATTGTTTGTTAGGAGGTGTTCTGGTTGCATGATAAAAGATGAGAATGTGTAATTCTAATGCAAAGAAAGCATGATTCAACCAGCCACTGTTGACTTCAGTATTTCTGGATTCAGAAATTTATTTATTTGTATCAAAGTATAGTTGATTTACAAGATTGTGTTAATTTCAGGTGTACAGCAAAGTGATTCAGCTATACACATGTGTGTCTGGTTTTTTTTTTTTTTTTTTCAGATTCTTTTTCCTTTACTGGTTATTACAAAATATTGAATATAGTTCCCTGTGCTATATAGTAGGTCCTTGTTGGTTATGTATTTTATATATAATAGTTGGTATATGTTAATTGCAAACTCCTAATTTATCCCTATACTCCCTGCTAGAAATTTAAATGATGCCAACAGAATATCTTCCATCCCTCTGCCTTCCATCACCTACATTGACAGCTTACTGTCTACAATATCAGTTCAGCTCAGTTCAGTTGCTTAGTCAGGTCCAACTCTTTGCAACTCCAAGGACTGCAGCATGCCAGGTTTCCATGTCTATCACCAGCTCCCAGAGACTGCTCAAACTCATGTCTATAGAGTCAGTGATGCCATCCAACCATCTCATCCTCTGATGTCCCCTTCTTCTGCCTTCTTCAATCTTCCCAGGAGCAAGGTCTTTTCCAGTGAGTCAGTTCTTCACATCAGGTGGCCAAAATATGGTAGTTTCAGCTTCAGCATCAGTCTTTCCAATGAATATTCAGGACTGATTTCCTTTAGGATTGACTGGTTAGATCTCCTTGCAGCCCAAGGGATTCTCAAGAGTCTTCCCCAACATCACAGTTTAAAAGCATCAATTCTTTGGTACTCAGCCTTCTTTATGGTCCAACTCTAATATCCATACATGCTGCTGCTGCTGCTAAGTCGCTTCAGTTGTGTCCGACTCTGTGTGACCCCATAGACAGAAGCCCACCAGGCTCCCCTGTCCCTGGGATTCTCCAGGCAAGAACACTGGAGCAGGTTGCCATTTCCTTCTCCAATGCATGAAAGTGAAAATTGAAAGGGAAGTCGCTGAGTCGTGTCCGACTCTTAGCGACCCCATGGACTACAGCCTACCAGGCTCCTCCATCCATGGGATTTTCCAGGCAAGAGCACTGGAGTGGGGTGCCATTGCCTTCTCCAATCCATACATGACTACTTGAAAAACCATAGCTTTAACTATACAGACCTTTGTTGGCAAAGTAATGTCTCTGCTTCTTAATATGCTGTCTAAGTTGGTCATAGCTTTTCTTCCAAGGAGCAAATGTCTTTAAATTTCATGGCTGCAGTCACCATCTGCAGTGATTTTGGAGCCTAAGAAAATAATGTCTGTCACTGTTTCCATTGTTTCCCCATCTATTTGCCATGAAGTGATGGGACCAGATGCCATGATCTTCGTTTTTTTGAATGTTTAGTTTTAAGTCAGCTTTTTCAGTCTTCTCTTTCACTTTCCCCAAGAAGCTCTTTAGTTCTTCTTCACTTTCTGCCATAAGCTTGGTGCCATCGGCATATCTGAGGTTATTGATATTTCTCCCTGCAATGTTGATTCCAGCTTGTTCTTCATCTATCCTGGCATTTCACATGATGTACTCTGCATATAAGTTAAATGAGCAGGGTGATAATATACAGCCTGATGTACTCCTTTCCCAATTTGGAACCAGTCCATTGTTCCATGTCCAGTTCTGTTTCTTCTTGACCCAATACAGGTTTCTCAGGAGGCAGGTAAGGTGGTCTGGTATTCCCATCTCCTTAAGAATTTTCCACAGTTTGTTGTGATCCATATAGTCAAAGGCTTTAGCATAGTCAATGAAGCAGAAATAGATATTTTTTCTGGAATTAACTTGCTTTATCTATGATCCAACAGATGTTGGCAATTTGATCTCTGGTTCCTTTATCTTTTCTAAATCCAGTTTGAACATCTGGAAGCTCATGGTTCACATACTGTTGAAGCCTGCCTTGGCAAATTTTGAGCATTTCTTTGCTAGCATGTGAGATAAGAGCAATTGTGTGGTAGTTTGAACATTCTTTGGCATTACCTTTCTTTGGGATTGGAATGAAAACTGACCTTTCCCAGTCCCGTGGTCACTGCTGTTTTCCAAATTTGCTGTCATATTGAGTTCAATACTTTCACATATCATCTTTTAGGATTTGAAATAGCTCAACTGGAATTCCATCTCCTCCACTAGCTTTGTACATAGTGATGCTCTTAAAGCCCACTTGACTTCACACTCCAGGATGTCTCGCTCTAGATGAGTGATCACACCATTGTGGTTGTCTGGGTCATTTAGATCATTTTTGTATAGTTCTTCTTTGTATTCTTGCCACCACTTATTAATATCTTCTGCTTCTCTTAGGTCCAATGCCCAACGGTACAGGCATTCATGCCCATCTTTGCAAGAAATGTTCTCTTGGTATCTCTCATTTTCTTGAAAATATCTCTAATCTTTCCCATTCTATTTTTTTCCCCTTTATTTCTTTGCACTGATCACTTAGGAAGACTTTCTTATCTCTCCTTGCTATTCTTTGGAACTCTGAATTCAGATGGCTATATCTTTCCTTTTCTCCTTTGCCTTTCGCTTCTCTTTTTTTCTCAGCGATTTGGAAGGCCTCCTTGGACAACCATTTTGCCTTTTTGCATTTCTTTTTCTTGGGGATGGTTTTGATCACACCCTCCTGTATAATGTTACAAACCTCCATCCATAGTTCTTCAGGCATTCTATCAGATGTAATCCCTTGAATCTATTTGTCACTTCTATTGTATAATCATAAGGATTTGATTTAGGTCATACCTGAATGGTCTAGTGGTTTTTCCTACTTTCTTCAATTTATGTCTGAATTTTGCAGTAAGGAGTTCATGTTCTGAGCTATAGTCAGATCCCAGTCTTGTTTTTCTTTCTCTCTGTATAGAGCTTCTCCATCTTTGGCTGCAAAGAATATAATCAATCTGATTCTAGTATTGACCATCTGGTGAGTTATCTCTTGTGTTGTTGGAAGAGGGTGCTTTCTATGACTAGTGCATCCTCTTGGCAAAACTCTGTTAGCCTTTGCCCTGCTTCATTTTGTAGTTCAAGGCCAAATTTGCCTGTTACTCCAGGTATCTCTTGACTTCCTACTTTTTGCATTCCAGTCTCCAATGATGAAAAGGACATCTTTCTTTCATGATAGTTTTAGAAGGTCCTGTAGGTCTTCATAAAACCATTCAATTTCAGCTTCTTCAGCGTTAGTAGTTGGGGCATAGACTTGGATTACTGTGATATTAAATAGTTTGCCTTGGGAATGAACAGAAATCATTCTGTAATTTTTGAGATTGCACTCAATTACTATATTTTGGACTCTTGCTGACTATGTGGGCTGCTCCATTTCTTCTAAGGGATTCTTGCATACAGTAGTAGATGTAATGGTCATCTGAATTAAATTCACCCATTCCAGTCCATTTTAGTTCACTGATTCCTAAAATGTTGATGCTCAGTCTTGCCATCTCCTATTTGACCACTTCCAATTTACCTGGATTCATGGACCTAACATTTCAGGTTCCTATGCAATATTGTTCTTTACCGCGTCGGACTTTACTTCCATCACCAGTTACATCCGCAACTGGGCATTTTTTTGCTTTGGCTCAACTTCTTCATTCTTTCCTGAGCTATTTTTCCACTCTTCTCAAGTAGTATATTTGGCACCTATCCACCCGAAGAGTTCATCTTTCAGTGTCCTATCTTTTTGCCTTTTCATACTGTTCATGGGGTTCTCAAGGCAAGAATACTGAAGTGGTTTGCCATTCCCTTCTCCAGTGGACCACATTTTGACAGAACTCTCCACCATGACTCGTCCTTCTTGGGTTAGGCCTACATGGCATGGCTCATAGTTTCATTGAGTTAGACAAGGCTAACTCCACGTGATCAGTTTGGTGTTTTCTGTGGTTGTGGTTTTCATTCTGTCTGCCCTCTGATGGATAAGAATAAGAGGCTTGTCTACATTTTCATGACTTTACTATTTTCCCAGGGCTTCTGTGATGGCTCAAACAGTAAAGAATTTGCCCTGAGTGTGGGAGACCTGGGTTTAATCCCTGGGTTGGGAAGATCCCCTGGAAAAGGGAATGGCTACCCACACCAGTATTCTTGCCTGGAGAATCCCGTAGACAGTGGAGTCTGGCAGGCTACAGTCTGTGGGTTCTCAGAATCAGATGCAACTGAATGACTAACACTTACTATTTTCTTGTCTTCATAGACATAATTTTACCGTTCCAGAAAACTCTTACCCAGAAAGATAAAAGTGGCAAATATTTATTATTCTTTTAAGGAACTTAAGTAAAGATCCATCAATTCTTCAACAGAAACTATTAAACAACAGTTTATACCCAAGACTCTTTGAATGCCTCATCTTGAATTTCTCATCCTGATATGTCTACCAACCCTAAATTCTTATACTACAGTCCTTACTAATTCTGACAAAGTCCTCACATTAGAGACCCACCATAAATTGACTTTAGAATCTCAATAAATATTTCAATTTTGTCCTCACTTCTCTGGGATTCTAGTAAGATTCTATCAAGGTAGAGCTCTACTCTCTATGGTAAATCAACTCAACTTTGGCTTATCAGCAAATTGTTTTGTTGGTATTTGGGGGAGCCAGCATTCAATAGATTCAGTCTTAGGATGTCATCATAAGACTGCAAAAATGTCCACAGCTCCTTTTGGTTTATATTGTTAGCATAAAAACTGGGCAACCCTAAAAGAAAAGGTGAAGACTGTTACTTGGTAGCTGCAGAAAAAGTCTTAGTTAAGACTTGGATTCTCCCAGGTTAAAGCACAAGCCCAACTATAAACGAATCAGTTCTGAGGGTTGTATATTCTGGCTCTGCCTTAATCTCTTGGCTACTGCTGGATGTGAGAACAGAGGAAACACCTTCTGAATCATGTGGGTTGAGAGTGGGGGAATTGTGGCTCCCCAGATGACAATCAAGCATTTGATAACATAGTAAGGAAGAATGGATGATGAATGGACAAAAATGACTGATATTTGCTACATTATCTTAGTGGATAGATATAAGTGGATCCCACACAAGAGGAGAAAAGCTTTATTGCATCGCTTAGTACTAATGTCTACACACTTTTGTGTATCCAGA
Source organism: Bos indicus x Bos taurus (assembly GCF_003369695.1). NCBI lineage: Eukaryota > Metazoa > Chordata > Mammalia > Artiodactyla > Bovidae > Bos > Bos indicus x Bos taurus. Next base: position 30,137,572 of record NC_040100.1, on the reverse strand, counting down.
AGAAACAGTGATAATAGTCATGAGATATAAACCAACTGAATAATGAAGCCTGCATAGTTTACCCAGAACAAACAAAAGCCTTGAAGTCTTGTATAAAATGAATATGGGATGGGGAGGGGGTGGGGCTCAAGAAGGAGAGTGTATACATATATATATATAATATATATATATATAATCATATATATATATATATAATCATATATAATCAGATATACATATATCTGATTCACTTTGTTATACAGTAGAAACCAAGGCAATGTTGTAAGGCAATTCTACTCCAGCAATAATAATAATAAGCAAACTCTTACAATTCAACAATTAAAAAAAAACTCAATTAAAAAATAGGCAAAGAATTTGAATAGGCATTTCTTAAAAGATATACAAATGTATATATACACATCTAAATATGTGTAAAACTAAGTCACTTTTTGTACAGCAAAGATTGGCACAACATTGTAAAACAACAATACTTAAATAAAAAAATTGTAAAACATGAATGAACCTGACTCACATCTGATTCCATTCAAAATTGGATTTTGTTATGGAATAAATGTATGCATCCTCCCAAAATTCATCTGTGGAAACCCTAATTCCCAATGTGGCTGTTTTTGGAGTACGGAAGTAAACAAGGTCAAATGCGGTCATAAAGATGGAGCGCTGATACAAAAGGACTAGTGTCCTTATAGAAAGAGACACCAGAGAGCGCCTTCTCTGTGTGTACATGGAGGAAGGGCCCTGTGCAGACAAGAAAGCAGCTCTCTGCAAGCCAGGAAGAGACCTCTCACCAGAGCCCAATCACAGAAACTTTCATCTTGGCCTTCTCTCCTCCAGAACTGTGAGGAAATACATTTCTGGTTTTTAAGCCATCCAGTCTAGCAGCCTTAGCTGACTAACACAGACTTCAAGTTAATTTGCTATACAATATTCTTTTATTGGCTTCCCTGGTGTCTCACTGGTAAAGAATCTGCCTGACAATGCAGGAGACACAGGTTCGATCCCTGGGTCTGGGAGATCCTCTGGAGGAGGAAATGGCAACCCACTCCAGTATTCTTGCTTGGAGAACTGCATGGACAGAGGAGCCTGGCAGGCTATAGTCCCTGGGGTCCCAAAAGAGTCAGATGTAACTGACTAAACAACAACAGATTCTTTTATTTCAGTCAGTAGTTGATAAATCTCCACTGGATTCTGATCAAAGCAAAAGTTTTATTTCAAGAACTGGGCTAGGTGCTATAGCAACACCACAAAAGGGGCCTTGACCATATGGGATTTTTAAAAAAGATGATATAAAATTTATAAATAAGGTCAAAAAAACATAGCCTGAGCTCTCAATGTCGTGTCAGAGTGTTGTTTAACAATTCTGCTCACTTAAGATTTGTTTAGTTTTTTTAGAGAATGTATCTATATTGGTTTTGTTATTTATTCTTTGCTTAGAGACCAAATACTCTGAAGTTACATGTCACCTTGCAGATTTCTGTGCAGTTGAAAAGGCCATCCTACTGGTTCCGTTTCTTGTCCTATAGGACAGTATTCAGTTTTGCACCTAACCTAGCAGTCTTAGTCCTAATGTTTTTCTTTCTAAAATGCCTATAAATATCCAGTTTTTCAAACTGCTCTTTGAATAAGTTTTATCTTTTCTATGGATTCCTTCATTAAAGAGGGAAATAAAATCTTGTCATGTGTTCAACTGATATTCACCTGAAAGTCATGTCTTTAACTTTTTGAAAATTTTTCTGGGAGAGAGCTTTCTAGACTAGGAGAGAGACCTTAAGCAAATTATAGCTGAGAAGGGTATTAAGGAAAAGTGGCTACGGTGTCCTGTGGGGCCAGGAAACAGTGGGGTTTAATCTAGTTGAAAGGATTAGAGATGATTTCCCTAAAAAAAAAAAAGGGAAAAAGTGGTACTTCCTGAAGCATGAGTGGAAATCAATCAAGTGAAGAAGAAGTTGGGGGCTGGGAAGTGGGCCTGATGCAAAGCACAGGGTTACAGCTGCAAGAATAGGAGATGGGTGGAGTCAAGGGCGTGAAGCCATAAGGAGCATATTTTTTACCAGAGGGATCTGATAGACCCCTTCTTGCCTTCCAGGGACGTCTGAATCCCTGTCAGGATCATGAAAGGGGCACTCAGGCCCTTGTTATCTCTGACTAGGCTTGCACATGACTTCAGCTTCTACCTAAATGACTCCCACAAAAGAAAAAGCTCAGAGGCCCATGCTTGGGACTCAAGGCTCAGCTTCAGAGAAATAAGAAAGACTGTTCCTTCTCCCCACCCACTGTGGACCCAGGAGGGGAAGAAGGAAGTCAAATTCCATGAGCCCAACAGAAAAGACAGCTCTCCTAAACCCGTGTGACACAGAAGCCTAATTAACCCCCATGCATGAAAGGGAGCGGCTGCCACATGGGCTAGCTCTGATCCCATCTCTGCTTTGCAGATGAGGGGGTTTAGTTAATGAGCCCAATGTACTCCTCATTTGATTGCAAATTTCAGAAAATAGGGGGGATATAAAATGCCAGGGCTTGTGTTGCCAGAATATTAAGCCACTTGGCATAAAACGAGATAACTAGAATTCCGTAGAAGGAGGTGGCTTTTCAACGCTGGGTCCTGACTTCTGAAGCACACGGAGACCTTTGAGGGGGAGGTTTGACCTGGAGGATGGTGGAGGGAGGTGCTTTGTTCAGCCTGCAACCAATTCAGTCCATGCCAGTCACCTAAAGGAGTCCCTGTTTGAACTTTAGACACTGATCAAAATTGTGCAGACTTCAAAAATACACAGGCCTAGGATTGTACCCTGGCTCTCTCACTTACTACATCTGTGACCTTACACACACAGACTCAACTTCTGCATCTCCATTGGGAAAATAACAGTCCTTACCTCGTGGGGCTTCTAGCATGAAGTGAGTGAATGCATACAAAATGCTTAGTCCCTGGAGGGAAATTTGGGGGAGAATGGATACATGTATTCCATTGGCCAAAAATTCCACTTGAGTTTTTTCTGTAACATCATATGGAGAAATCCAAGTGACCATTTTGGCCATCCCAGTATATTAATATGTATGACTGAGTTGCTCTGCCTTGCACCTGAAACTAACAACTTTGTTAATTAGCCATTGTTGTTATTTAGTCTCTAAATTGTGTCTGACTCTTCGTGACCCCATGGACTCTAGCAGCCAGGCTCCTCTGTCCACAAGATTCTCCAGGCAATAATACTGGAGTGGATTGCCATTTCCTTCTCCAGGGGATCTTCCTGACCTTAACTATAGTAATAATAATGATTCCCTTCATGATCAAGGACTGTCTGTAATTTCTATTACAAAAATTTGATTTCAAATTCCAGTCTCTTTTTCTATCTCAAGTTTCAACTTCTAACAGTTTTAAAGAGCATGTCAGCATCTTGGGGAAAAATGTGAGGAGTTTTGATGCCTGCCATTCAACTTAGAATGCCAGGCAGGTTCAGAGTGATGGCTGCCCAATTTGTCTCCATTTGCGTGGGTCCTTCCTGGTTTTAATGCAGAAAAGTCCCAAATCCTGGGAAACCACACAGATCTGGGCCAACCTGGACAGGTCAGTCAGTTACCTTAATTGCAGGACTGACTCAGGACGCACAGTGAGTCTGACACAGAACCATTTCATAACTCCAACCTGGAGGTGCCCCCAACAGAAATCACCTCACCTGGTCCTGGGGTGGGGTGAGGAGGAGCCCAGACTGAAAAAAGTTCCAGTTGACAACCTTAAGGGCATAGCTTTTTAGACCTGGAACTAAAATGAATGAGCCAGGCCAGGGGACTCCGGCAGCAAATCACACAAGCTTTCTAAGTGGGCAGCAGTTGGTTCAGTTCAGTTCAGTCAGCTCCGTCATGTCCGACTCTTTGTGACCCCATGGACTGCAGCACTCCAGGATTTCCTGCCCATCACCAGCTCCCGGAGCTTGCACAAACTCATGTCCATCAAGTTGGTGATGCCATCCAACCATCTCACCCTCTGTCTTCCCCTTCCCTTCCTGCCTTCAAACTTTCCCAGCATCAGGGTCTTTTCTAATAACTCAGCTCTTCACATCAGGTGGCCAAAGTATTGGAGCTTCAGCTTCAGCATCAGTCCTTCCAATGAATATTCAGGACTGATTTCCTTTAGGATTGCCTGGTTTGATCTCCTTTCAGTCCAAGGAACTCTCAAGATCTTCTCCAACTGCAGTTCAAAAGCATTAATTCTTCTGCTCTCATCTTTTAGCAATAGCCATTTCTTGCCTATAGGGGAAGTGGAGCCAGTGTTGTGAAATACACTGATGATTGAAGAGATGGCAGATTTCCAAATTTTATTCTTAAAAATGTGAAATATCCCTATTTTCAAATGCTGGCATCTGTTGACTAAAAAATACAGTCACAACCTGAAAAGTATTTGATGGAAATGTTTAGGACTCCAAGTCCAGGAGCAGTTTTCTCAGAGCTAACAAGTAATTCCACTAAGACAAACAAGCAAACAAAAACTGGACAAGCCAAATAAAAGACATTAGTGAGCCAGTGAGGTCCGCCAGTCCTCAGTTACAATCCTGACCTTGACCATCCTTTCCTCATTCGTGGCCCTTGCACATTCTGGTCCCTCTGCCTGGTACACAATTTCCTATGCTTGCTTCTTATTCAGCTTAAGTACCAGAGCCTATTGGCCATGACGCTGCATCTTCCTAATTTTCTTGCCACTTTTCGGAGGGTCCCAGGGCTCTACCCTTGGACTTCTGTTTGTTATCTATGCTTATTTTCTAGCGCTTTCATCCTCGTGACATTAAACAGTGTCTCTAAGCTGCTGCTGCTGCTGCTAAGTCGCTTCAGTCGTGTCCGACTCTGTGCGACCCCACTGACAGCAGCCCACCAGGTTCCCCCGACTCTGGGATTCTCCAGGCAAGAACACTGGAGTGGGTTGCCATTTCCTTCTCCAATGCATGAAAGTGAAAAGTGAAAGTGAAGACGCTCAGTCGTGTCCGACTCTTCACAACCCCATGGACTGCAGCCCATCAGCCTCCTCCATCCATGGGATTTTCCAGGCAAGAGTACTGGAGTGGGGTGCCATTGCCTTCTCCGGTCTCTAAGCTAATGACTCCCAAATTTTATTAGTAGGTTAGAACCCTCTCTGGAATGTCAGACCCATATATTCACCTGCTTGCTCAACATCTATTCTTGATGTCATAATGGGCATTTAAATCTTAACACAACCAAAACTGGACTTGTGATCATGTGCCTCTAAATCTGTCTCCTCCCAGTAATGCTGACACCATTCCTTCCATTTCTTACCAAAATAGAAGCCATTCTTGACTTCCCTCTTTCTGCTGTATCCCATATAAATCCTTCAATAGAGTCCATGGCTCCTCCTCTACAATACAACCAGAATCCCACCTCTTCTCAACCCTCCCCTGCTATCATCTTGGTCCAAGCAACCATCATTTCTTACCTGGATTAGAACCATAGCCTCCACACTAGTCGTCCAGCTTCCACTCTCACAAAAACAGTGTTTAACAATCTGCCCTCCTCCCCAGCACATCTCTGACCTCAATTCCTGAAGTGTAGTGAAGTGTTAGTCACTCAGTTGTGTCTGAGTCTTTGTGACCACATGGACTGTATGTAGCCCACCAGGCACCTTTGTCTGGGGGATTCTCCAGGCAAGAATACTAGAGTGTGTTGCCATGCCCTCCTGCAGGGGATCTTCCCAACCCAGGGATCAAACCCAGGTCTCCCACATTGCAGGAAGATTTTTTACTGTCTGAGCCACCAGGGAAGCCCTCAATTCCTATTGAGTAGACTAAATCCCCTACATACAAATGAGTTCCATTTCTAGAGTGGGTCAGTAGGTCCAATTTGTTCCTAAGTCCAACAAAGATAGCCTAGGTTCCCAACTAACACAATCAGCTATACAGTACTGTGCTGTAATAGCTTTACAATACTTTAGAAATGGAATATTTCCTGCCATATCAGTAAACAAGGATATCACAATCAACAGTGATTACAGCCCTCCAAAATGAGCTGGTAAGACCTAAGGGCACTCAGGAAGGAAAAGAATACCTGCAATTTAGCAGCCATCCGACTATAGTCACTCTCTACAGTGAGCCCCAAGGAAGCTCAGGATGTGAAAAACAGAGGAAACTGGCCCCAGACAGCTGAAATGCATATGAGAGGAATGATTTCAGTGAGACCAGACTCTTGCATCTTTCCATACATAAAATGCACTAAATTCCTTAACTTGGGATAACTGGTTTTCTCTAATTAACACCATCTAATTAACATCTCTTGATGTTCAGACTACCTGCCCTTTGTTGCAAAACTTCTAAGTAACCTGGCTCTTCCCTTCACCTTCTCAGAGCATTTATCTCAGGGTCAATTGATTTGCTATCTCCAGGGCTTGAAGTCCTAAAAATATCCACCACATAAAACATACCTCTCAACTTTCAGGTTGTTAATATTTTTTAAAGGCCACATTCTTTTCACACAAATAGTACATTTAAAAAACACACAAAAATAAAAAACATTTCTAGTCTTACAATACAGTACCTTGAAAACTACAGTAGTACCAGCTACATCACTGCTACTTTTACACTTATTTCTGGACATGCTGGGCTACTGGGCTCTCTATAGTACTGAACAGTAAAGTACACCAAAGCACAGCCACTTGTAGAGGACAGAAGCACACCAGACATGTGAGTTAACTTACAGGACTGAATGTGTGAAGGCACGCCCACATCTTTGAAAGTTTGCAACCTGAAGGTTCTTATGTAGGGGATTTACTACATTTTGCTATTCCCACAATGCTCCCTTTCTACTTGCTGAGTACTACTTCTTAGCTGAGTGCTTTTCTCCCAGATATTCATGTGGCTCATTTCCTTGCCCCCTTCATATCTTTAATCAAATGTCACCTTCACAATAAGAGAAGGCTTTAAAAATTCAAATTTTGTAATTGCCACCCTACAACCCCCTAACCCCACCCCATAAAATCTTGATTCCTTTCACTTGCTTTATTTTCTGTCTAGCATGTATCGTCACTGAACATTCAATATATTTTACCTGCTTTTTGACTATCTGTGTCTCCTCACTAGCCCCTAGAAGACAAAGGTTTGTGATAATTTTATTTCTGTCTTTCCAGAACCTAAAACAATGTCTGACACATAATAAGAGCTCAGTAAGTATTTGTGGAATGAATGAATCAAAGAACTAAGAATACATGAGGTGAAAGATCCAAAGAACCAGTTGTCCTTTAGGAGCAATTATGGATATTTGAATAAATCAGAACAAATAGATTCTGGCCATCCATAAAAAAATAAAAAGAAAAAAAATTATAAACTAAAGGAACAATACTTTTGCATCACCAGTGACAGAAGAAGGATCAATTTCTTTCATCAAATCAGTGCTCTTTCAAAGAAATTAAAAAATGGTCCCAGTGGAAAAATTAGCTGAGGGCACAAACAGCAGTTCACAAGAAGGGGAAAAAAAAAATCAATGCCTCATTAACATATGAAATGATGTCTAACCTCCCTCATAATTAAAGAAATGCAAATTAAAATAACAATGAGACCCTAATTTTCACCTCCCTGGTTGAAAAATATAAAGATATTTATAACTGACCTTGTTATTAAGGACAGCCTGGCTGAAATGTGTCAAGCAGGACAGCTTCTGGGAAGCCAAATTAACCCCAATTATTTAAACTGTAAGACACAAATCCTATGATCTACCAGTAATTTACCTCCCCCTACAATAAGAATACACAGAAGAACTATACAAAAACGATTTCATTACCCAGATAATCACAATGGTGTGATCACTCACCTGGAGCCAGACATCCTGGAATGCAAAGTCAAGTGGGCCTTAGGAAGCATCACTATGAACAAAGCTAGTGGAGGAGATGGAATTCCAGTTGAGCTATTTCAAATTCTAAAAGATGATGCTGTGAAAGTGCTTCACTCAATATGTCAGCACATTTGGAAAACTCAGCAGTGGCCACAGGACTGGAAAACATCAGTTTTCATTCCAATCTCAAAGAAAGGCAATGCCAAAGATGCTCAAACTACCACACAATTGCACTCATCTCACATGCTAGCAAAGTAATGCTCAAAATTACTCAAGCCAGGCTTCAACAGTGCGTAAACTGTGAACTTCCAGATGTTCAAGCTGGATTTAGAAAAGGCAGAGAAACCAGAGACCAAATTGACAAATTTCGCTGGATCATCAAAGAAGTGAAAGAGTTCCAGGAAAACATCTACTTCTGCTTTATTGACTATGCCAAACCAAAGCCTTTGACTGTGAGGATCACAGCAAACTGTGGAAAATTATTAAAGAGATGAGAATACCAGACCACCTTAGCTGCCTCCTGAGAAATCTGTACGCAGGTCAAGAAGCAACAGTTAGAACTGGACATGGAACAACAGACTGGTTCCAAATTGGGAAAGGAGTACACCAAGGCTGTATATTGTCACCCTGCTTATTTAACTTCTATGCACAGTACATCATGAGAAATGCTGGACTGGATGAAGCACAAACTGGAATCAAGATTGCCGGGAGAAATATCAATAACCTCAGATATGCAGATGACACCACCCTTATGGCAAAAAGTGAAGAGGAACTCAAAAGCCTCTTGATGAAAGTGAAAGAGGAGAGTGAAAAAGTTGCCTTAAAACTCAACATTCAGAAAACTAAGATCATGGCATCCATTTCCATCATGTCATGGCAAATAGATGGGGAAACAATGGAAACAGTGACAGACTTTATTTTTGGGGACTCCAAAATCACTGCAGATGGTGACTACAGCCATGAAATGAAAACATGCTTGCTCCTTGGAAGAAAAGTTATGACCAACCAAGACAGCATATTAAAAAGCAGAGACATTACTTTGCCAACAAAGGTCCATCTAGTCAAAGCTATGGTTTTTCCAGTAGTTATGTATGAATGTGAGAGTTGGACTGTGAAGAAAGCTGAGCACTGAAGAATTGATGCTTTTGAACTGTGGTGTTGGAGAAGACTCTTGAGAGTCCCTTGGACTGCAAGAGATCCAACCAGTCCATTCTGAAGGAGATCAGCCCTGGGATTTCTTTGGAAGGAATGATGCTAAAGCTGAAACTCCAGTACTTTGACCACCTCATGCGAAGAGTTGACTCATTGGAAAAGACTCTGATGCTGGGAGAGATTGGGAGCAGGAGGAGAAGGGGACGACAGAGGATGAGATGGTTGGGCGGCATCACTGACTCAGTGGACATGAGTTTGAGTAAGCTCTGGGCGTTGGTGCTGGACAGGGAAGTCTGGCATGCTGTAGTCCATGAAGAGTCAGACACGACTGAGTGACTGAACTGAACTGTACAACAACAGCAACATTTGTCCTTGCAAAAATGCACTAAGATACACCCATGAAAAGATTTATAGCAACATTGTTCAGAAAAGAGAAAGACTGGAAACAACCTAAATATTCATCCACAGGAGTGTTGTTGAATTTTTAAAGCAGGTCAAGACTGTCCCATTTTATAGATGACTATATACACCTATTTGGGGGAAAAGAGAGATTAAGGTGGATCTGCATTATTTATTTGAAAATAGTAAGTGAAAAATGTAATATACAGAACACTGTGCTTAGTTTTATCCCTTTTATGTTAAAAAAAGAGAATATACTGACATACATATACTTATAATACATAGAAAATTTATTTTTAAAATACATAAGAAGCCATGAATACTGGTTGTTCATGGGAAAAGTCATGGGAGTCTGAGGTGGGAGGGAGACTTTGGTTTCATTGATATAGTTGTATTTTAATACTTTAATATTTATATTTTTAATTAAAATTATATTTTAAAATACCATTTTCCTAAAATGTACACTGAGTGTTTTAAGTCCTACAACTTAGGACCAAGAGGTACTTGTCTGTGAGATCACAGGCTCCCCACTACCTCACCCCAAATGTGGATTTTGCTGCTTCTTAATATCCTACCATACATATGAATCAGTGAGAGCTGTTCCTCTTACATCATTCAATCTGGGCAGTGGTGCCTTCCAACCTGCCAGCTACAAAGATAATTACATTACAATGGCATTTTCCCTCTCCTAAGGCTCTGTCCTCTGCATATGCTTTTGGAGAGAGAAAAATTAAGGAGAGCTTTTATCCTTGACTTTGAAATGAAGCTTAAAAACCCTGCAACCACCTGTACAAATGAAGTGTAAGGCCGACAGAAACTTCAGGTCCAAGAATACCTTGCTCATTAGACTTGAGAATGAGATTCTTTGCACAATAATAGCTTCTATTTAAGATGTATTGAGAATAAAGGTAAGACCACTCTTCTTCATTCCCTGGATCCCAGGATAATTGTCACCTCTTCATATGCCCTGACTATGTGCTCTCATAATTTACCGTACTTTTCCTCTGTTGCATTTATCATGAGTGCAGTTAATTGCTTGTGTGATTATTTGATTAATTATCTGACTTTTCCTTTAGACCACAGCTATGGGTAGGTGGAGACAATGTGTGTCTTGCTCCTTGCTCAAGGGCTACCATCGGGTAAATTTCCACATACTCAGCACTCACAATTGAAAAACATTTGTTCAACTGGTGGATATGTTTGAAGATAGATACCATTATCCTCTCCACATAGTTAAGAAAAGTTACAAGGTTCAGTAACTTGTCTTAGTTTACAAGGTAGGAAGTAGATGGTAGAGCTAGAATTTGAACCTATTTCTATTTGGCTCCAAAGCCATGCTCCTATCATATCTCCTCCTAACAGGAGCAGAGTATTAGCAGGGGTAGAGTATTTTAAGATATAAAGGGCCTAAAGGGTTTGGAAGCAGTAGGTTATTTTCTTTTCCCACTGCAAAAGAAAGTATGTATTAATCACTCCTGCCCCTGGCTTGAGGTATTTGTGAATGAAACTGAGTGAGTATGAAGGAATACAAGCTCCTGGCTTCTTTGAGATAAATCATCAAATACTTTGAGAGGCAAAGAGGCATGGATTCAAGACTTTGATTTTGAATATTTTACTTAACATGTTTGAAATAGTGGGAAAGATTAAATTCGAAAATAAATATCAGGGCCTAGCTCAAGCTGGCAGGTTAGAAACAGTAACCATCGTTATTAACGTCAATTTTCAGTTAGTAATAACACTGTGTTGAAGACAAGAAAATAACATGATCCCCTAGGAGCACGTGAAATTTATGACATGATTAAAAGAAATCATAATTACTGGATAGACAGATGGAAGAATGGAAGGGTAGCTGGATGGAGAGAGAATATATTAGCCCACTCAAGCCACCATAATAAAGTACCACAGACTTGGAGGCTCAAACAACAGAAATTTATTTGCTCACAATTCTATAGACTAGAACCCTGAGTTGCATGTATGAACTCTACAGGTGTTCTTTTTTTCATTCCTTTGTTCTTGAAATAACTGCATGTATGGATATTAAAATTAAATAATATTGAAAATTCTGTTCTTTCTTTGCCCTACTAACATGTCACAAGGGATCCACAGCCACATGCCAAGGGCAAGTTTTAGTTGCTAAGTCGTGTCCAACTCTTATGACCCCATGGACTGTAGCCCACCAGGCTCCTCTGTCCATGGGATTTTCCAGGCAAGAATACTGGAGTGGGTTGTGTGTGGCTGATGACAGATGGATCAGACAATATACATTCTGGCTGTTGGACAGCCCAGAATGGACCATTTTAGTACATGGTAGATTTTCTGATATTCAAGTTCTCATTTGAGACACTGCCAAAACGGATCTCAAGATATACTTGGATGCAGCACTTCTCCCAGTGTTCAGAATCACCCAGCTAGTTCCATTTGAACCTAAGGAAGGCATCAAAAGCATCCCATGAGGACCATCAAGTCCCACATTTGTTGCAAATTGCTTTGGGTAGTTTTGCCTTTTTTCCCCAGTCCATTGAAAACTGATGTACATTACTATGTAAATTTAAGGCATACAGCATGATGGTTTGATTTGCATACGTGTGAAATGATGACCGTAATAGGTTCATCCATCATACTATAAAGACACAATAAAAAAAAAAAAAAGAAAAAAAATCTCCTTGTAATGAGAGGTCTTAAGATTTACTCTCCTAACCATTTCTGTAAAAGTTACTCATCATGTAGTTCATTACACTCCAAGTACTTACTTGTCTCATAACAGAAGGTTATCTTTTGACCACCTTTCTCCATTTGGATGGTCACACAGTGTAACCTCTATGTGGTTCCTGAAATCCCATCCTCCTCTCCATGGACCCTCTATGTGGATGGGATGTTGCACCTCCCTAAGGGTAAGGGGGCCAAGGGAGAAGTGACAAATGGCTTCTCTGAAGCTGACTATCCCTGGTTTAATTATTGGATCCAGAGGAGTATGGTGATTCATCTGGCTTAAGTTTAGGATCTTTCTAGGCAGCCACAGATCAATTAGTGGATGTTAACTGCTCCAAAGTTACAAGACAGACTTTTAATTTCCACCAAAACTCCAACTACAGTTGGGTGGAAATCTCCAACTGTTAGGCTTGAAGATTCAAAAGAAAAAAACAAAAGGAGGAGAAAGAATTGGGAGGCAAAAGAGAATTGGGAGAGAAATGGAAAATTCAAGACATAATCCTTTTAGTGAGAAGAAATGGCTCGCAAAAGTAGTCATGGGGGATTAAAACATAGGATTTACAGCTTCCACATGTAGTTGTGAAGGGGCATAAGATGTTCTGTGTTGTTGATCTGGAGAATACAGAGGATGGAGCTCCTGTGTTTTCATCAGACAGATCTGACTTAAAATCCTAGCTCTTCTGTTTCCAGATGTGTGACACTTGTGAAGTCATGCAGGCTCGTTAAACACCAGTGTGGAGAATAAGTGAGAGAAGGCGAGGGACGTAGAGCACATAGTGTGCATCTGGGCGGTCCTAACTGGAGATAAAGATGCAGCTGGGCTTGCCTAAAAAGTGTGAAGACAGAGAGGAATAAGAGCCCAACTCAAGCCTGAGAGACGTCAGATTCCTCAGAGAGGAAGATGGAAGATGAGAAGGCTTTAGGATGCTGAAATAGACAGACAGATCACAGAAAAGGGGAGAATTCCTGAGGCCAAAGAAAGATAATGCTTCAAGATGCTCCCAAAAGGTAATAATAAAAAAAAAAAAAAAAAGAACTGAACTAGTCAATTTATAACTCTGCATAGCCATTAAAAGTGAGGTGCTGCTAAAGTAGTAAATGTAGTAGATGTTTGTGATAGACTGCTTCAAGGGAAAACTCTGATTACAAAAAGGTTATATATTTAAGGATAAAAGCTGCTGGCTGAGCTAGTATTGATTTAGCTTGTTTATTCAACAAGCACTCACTTGAGTGTCTGTTTCACTCCATGCACTGTTCTAAATGTTAGGGATATGGGATGGGGGCAGATGGGATGAGGGAGTGAGATCAACATCTTATGGTGTTTATATCAGACTGCAGGAGTTCCTAACCCCCAGGCCACGGACCTGAACCAGTCCATGGACTGTTAGGAAATGGGCCACACAGCAGGTGGCAAGAGGCAGGCAATCGAGTGAAGTTTTGACTGTATTGACAGCCACTCCCCATCAGTCACATTACTGCCTGAATTTTGCCTCCTGTTAACTCAGTGGTGGCATTAGACTCTCATAGGAGTGTAAACCTTACTGTGAACTGTACATGCGAGAGATCTAGGTTGCCCGCTCCTTAGGAGATTCATCTCAAATCTAACCCCATCCCTGATCCTTGGAAAAATTCTCTTCCGTGAAAGTGCCAGAAAGTACACACACACACATACATACTTATACATATCTGTACCTTTGACTGGAAACTAAATGTAATATGATGGATGACGAAAGTGGACAAAATCATATTTATGCAAATGAATACCACTTATAGCTTAAAATATGTCAGTCTATGTACCTAACACTAATGATGTTTCAGCCCAGTGGTGGGACAGTGTCTGAATAACATGCGTTCAGATAATTGGGGGTCAGATAACATGAGTTCAACTTATTTTTGCCACCTCCTAGCTGCCAAGTTGAGCAAGCTACTTGACTCACTCAAGCTGTTTTCTCCTCTCTATAATGGATATAATAATAGTCCCCACCTCCTGGTATTATGGTGAGAATAAAATGATATCTGCAAGTGTTCGCCAAACTCAGTGTCTTAGTACCTAATAGATCTCAGCCATTACAGTTAATAATTGTTGAGGGGCTTCCCTGGTGGCTCAGTGGTAAAAAATCTGCTCACCAAAGCAGGATACAGGTTTGATGCCTGGTCCGGGAAGATCCCACATGCAGCAGAGCAACTAAACCCATGCACCACGACCGCTAAGCCTGTGCTCTAGACCCTGTGCTCCACAACAAGAGAAGCTACTAAATGAGAGGCTTGTGCACTGCAGTTAGAGAGTAGCCCCCAATCGCTGCAACTAGAGAAAGGCCTGTGCAGCAATGAAGACCCAGTACAGTCAAAAATAAACAAACAAATAACATAAATAAAAATAAAAAACAATTGTTGAGTTTGCCTGGATTTTATCATCTTTTTTGCAAAACATGGTTGTATTCCTCCTGTAACTAGAAAATATAATAGAGGTTGTTTAAACATTTTTAGTGGAGAATAAGGAGGGGCCAGTTGCCTGGAGTTTAAATACTTGAAGAGAAGAAAAGGAAGTCATTCTGTTTTACAACCTGATTGGGTCAAATATCAGCACTCTGCAAAATGTGTCTCATCTTTCTATATTTAAAAGTCAATAAAAGAGAGGAAAAGTCAATAAAAGCATCTGGAAATTATATACTTGAAACAAGGTCTTATCAGTTTTTCCAATAAATGAAACACAATCAAACAAAAAGCCTTAGTGGGTGAGTCATGTGGCCCCAGGGGTAATACCATAAGAGGTCATTGAGTTAAGTGCTGTGTGCTGTGCTTAGTCGCTCAATCATGTCCAACTCTTTGTAACCCTATGACTATTGCCCACCAGGCTCCTCTGTCCATGGGGATTATCCAGGCAAGAATACTGGAGTGGGTTGCCATGCCCTCCTCCAGAGGATCTTCCCAACGCAGGGATAGAACCAGGTCTCCTGCACTGCAGGTGGATTCTTTACCAGCAGAGCAACCAGGGAAGTCCCATCAAGTTACAGTCTATTTCAAACAGCCCTTGGAGGGTAGTCATGCCAATTTCCTTCCTAATGCAGAAATGTCCTCTAAGACACCTCTGAAGGATGGGAATTGAGCTGCTGATGGAGCTACTATTTATTTAGCAACTATTATTGCCAGACATTGTGTTATCATCTGTTCTTCCCTGGTGGCTCAATCGGTAGAGAATCTGCCTGCAATGTGGGAGACCTGGGTTCAATCCCTGGGTTGGGAAGATCCCCTGGAAGAAGGCATGGCTACCCACTCCAGTATTCTTGCCTGGAGAATTTCCATGGACAGAGGAGTCTGGTGGGCTACAGTCCATGAGGTCACGAAGAGTCTGACACAGTTGAAAGACTAACTACAAGCACACTTTGCAGGTGGCCCAGCAGTAAAGAATCCGCCTGGCAATCCAAGAGACCCACGAGACACATGTTCTCTCCTTGGATTAGGAAGATCTCTTGGAGAAGGAAATGGCAATCCACTCCAGTCTTCTTGCCCGGGAAATCCCATGGACAGAGAAGTCTCTCAGGCTACAGTCCATGGGGTCGCAAAGATTCAGACACGACTTAGCAACTAAACAGCATCCTTAGTATCCTGAGTGATCTTGTTGAAACCTGAATCAAGTCTCACCCCCCTCAGTATACTCAAATCATCTGGAATACAACCCATTTCTTTCCTCAGCTTACAAAGAAGGGTACTGTGGCTGCTTTTCTGACCTCATCCCCTTCCACTCTGCCCTTATCTACTACACTCCAGCCTCAGGCTGACTTCCAGGCTTCAGTTCACTTCCTCCTGAGATCCTTTGCCAGTTATTTCCTGAAACGCTTCTCCCCTGGGTCAGTGTAGATATCCTCCCTTCCCAGCCAGGTCTCAGTGCAAAATGCCCCTGCCTCCAAAAAGCCCTTCTTGACACCTAATCTAAAATAAGTCCCTCTTCCCTCATGACCCTCTGGCACATTTCTCCGGCCCTGTTTCCATAGCCCTTATCGCTACTAAGAATTATCCTGTATTTCAGGTCAGTTTCCCTGGAAGAGGATCCTGAGGATTCTTGTGCAATTGACTGGCTTTCTAAGGGAAGGCTTCTGGGAGGAACATGTAAGGGAGCATGGGATGCAGGACAGGACATGGAAAAGCTGAGCAAAGATATAGATTATACAGGTGACTCAAAGCATCGGCAAAGATACAGGTTCAGGTGACATGAAGCGTCAGCACTCACCCCTACCCGGGAGCTCCAGAGCAGGGACTGAACTACTGAGTCTGTCTTGCTTCGAAGCAAAGGGAGCTGCGTTTTGGTAGCTACTCATCAGTCAATCAGAGACTAAAGGCTGCCCCGGCGGTGAAAGTGAAAGTGAAGTCACTCAGTCTTTGTCCAACTCTTTGTAACCCCACGGATTGTAGCCTACCAGGCTTCTCCGTCCATGGGGTTTTCCATGCAAAAGTACTGGAGTGGGTTGCCATTTCCTTCTCTCGGGGATCTTCCGGTTCAACCCAGGGATCGAATCCGGGTCTCCCGCGTTGTAGCCAGATGCTTTTGCCGTCTGAGCCGCCAGGAAGACCCGGCGGTAGGGGGATATGAAATCGGAGGCAATCACAAGCCTTAGCATGACACTGGAGGTATGAGCTGTCAGGAAGGCAACAGAGGCTCCAAGAAACACGCCAACTGAGTCTGCAACATGGTGTTAATTATTATTAATTGACTTATGTCTGTCTACCCTGCTAGACTCTAAGCTCCATGGGGGCCAGGTCAGCAACTGCTTTCTCCACCGTGCATTATTTCTTCAGATACTTGTTGTTCCAGTCGCTAAGTTGT
This sequence comes from Bos indicus x Bos taurus, assembly GCF_003369695.1. NCBI lineage: Eukaryota > Metazoa > Chordata > Mammalia > Artiodactyla > Bovidae > Bos > Bos indicus x Bos taurus. The sequence goes on along the minus strand of NC_040100.1, from coordinate 30,120,672 downwards.
GTCCAACTCTTTGCAACCCCGTGGACTGTATGTAGCATGCCAGGCTCCTCTGTGCTTCACCATCTCCTGGAGTTTGCTCAAACTCAAGCCCATTGAGTCAGTGATACTATCCAACCAGCTCATCCCCTGCCATCCCCTTTTCCTTTTGCCTTCAATCTTCAATCCAGTATTAGGGTCTTTTCCAATGAGTGGGCTCTTCGTATCAGGTGGGCCAAAGTTTTAGAGTCTCAGCTTTAGCAACAGTCCTTCTGATTAATATTCAGGGTTGATTTCCTTTAGGAATGACTGGTTTGATCTCCTTGCAGTCCAAGGGACTCTGTAGAGTCTTCTCCAGCACCACAACACAAAGGTGTCAATTTCCAGCCCTCAGCATTCTTCAGATATAATAGGTGCTCAGTAAATGTTGTTTAAATGATCAAAGAATTAGTTTATAAGTTAAGACATTTTACTTACCCTACCTAACTCATCCTTATAATCACCCTGGGAGGCAGGACCTTTAAGTCTGAGTACTTTCCAGGCTCAGATCCAAGTCTATCCACTTGAGAGCAATTAACCAGACAGCTCAGATAGAGATAAATCATGAGGGCAAACTTCACTCTAGCTTTGACTTTGAGCCTTTTTCTGTATTCCACTACTTCCCACCCCTAACACATGGGTTTTCTTTTGTTTTTTAAAGTACTAATTCCCAACATCCTTAAACATGAGACCAAAGAATCACAAAGAATCAATGCACACATATATTAAGTCAACCTTAAAAACGCATTCCAATAAATATTCAGTTCAGTTCAGTCAGTCGCTCAGTCGTGTCTGACTCTTTGCGACCCCATGGAGTGCAGCACACCAGGATTCCCTGTCCATCACTAACTCCCAGAGCCTACTCAAACTCATGTCCTTCAAGTCGGTAATGCCATCCAACCATCTCATCCTCTGTCATCCCCTTCTCCTCCAGCCTTCAATCTTTCCCAGCATCAGGGTCTTTTCAAATGAGTTAGTTCCTCGCATCAGGTGGCCAAAGTATTGGAGTTTCAGCTTCACCATCAGTCCTTCCGATGAATATCCAATGAATACCCAAGAGGTACATATTATTCATATTATTCCATTTTTATGAAGAGGAAATCGAATCCCAGAGTCACCTAGTACATAAATGGCAGGGCTGGCACAAAAGTTCAGGTCTATCTAAGTCCAAGGATACAACAGTTCTTAGTGTAGTATACTGAAACTCACTCAGTCGTGTCCAAACTCGCTTCAATCCCATGCACTGTAACTCTCCAGGCTCCTCTGTTCATGGAATTCTCCAGGCAAGAACACTGGAGTGGGTTGCAATTCCCTCTCCAACAACAGTTCTTACCCAGTGTTAATGAGAAATGGAAGAGGATGGTGTCAAGCTCATAATCAAGAGATTAAGGGCTGATATTCCAAGGAGATTGAAGATTCAAAGACACAGCAGAGAAAGGATCTTTCTCGTCTCCTTTCGCCATGCCCATATTAAATATTAATTCCCTTTGTCTTTGCAAATACAGAAGTTGACTAAGACACACATCATAAAAAATGCAAGGTAAAGTTTCACTCTAATTTCAGCTTTCATATTGAAAATGCATCCAGAGGACATTGCCCCCTGCTTCTGGGGTTGAGCATTCCATCTTCTTTGCCCTCGGTCAGTGTCATCCCAAAGAACAGGGTGTAGCCAGAGAGCAAGGACACAGTCCCATCAGAAGACTGACAGCCCCAGCTCCAGGCATCAACAAACACTGTCCTTTAAATATTTTTAGGAAGCAAGAAGACCTGAGAAGGAGACCTTCCTGGCTGATGATTATCTGGATCTCAGGAGAGGGGCTGGGAGGGACAGCTTGGGCAGGAGGGTTCGAAGGGCTCACCAGGATGAAGGAAGGCCCTTGACTGCAGGTTTCTGAAGGCACTCTTTTGGGGGCCCTGATTTCCAACATCTCCTTTTGGGTTTTAAAAAATAATTTCACTTTTTTTTTTCCTTGAAAGGATATGTGTTCACTGCAGGAAATTTCAAAGATGTGAGCATGGAAAAGGAAGATAAAAATTAACTATAATCCAAGAAATGTCTGAGAATGATAAACACCCACATTACAGAAGTGTTTAGCCCTAAGGGGAAGGGATGGAGTGTAATGGGACACGAATAATATACAGGGACCTTCAATTGCATCAGTTATGTTTTATTTCTTTGTCTAATTATTGGATACATGGATGTTAGTTGCACTTTTTATTTGACACTTTTTCATTATGTCTGAAATAACACAGGATACATTTTTAAAAGTCATCTGCTATACTCATCATTGAAAACTCAGTGCCTAGCACAACCCCAAGCACTCTCCAAACCAGGTTTCAACTGTATGTGAACCATGAACTTCCGGATGTTCAAGCTGGATTTAGAAAAGGCAGAGGAACCAGAGACCAAATAGCCAACATCTGTTGGATCATCGAAAGAGCAAGAGAATTCCAGAAAAACACCTATTTCTGCTTTATTGACTATGCCAAAACCTTTGACTGTGTGGATCACAACAAGCTGTGGAAAATTCTTAAAGAGATGGAAATACCAGACCACCTGATCTGCCTCATCAGAAATCTGTATGCAGGTCAAGAAGCAGCAGTTAGACCTAGACGTGAAACAACAGACTAGTTCCAAATAGGAAAAGGAGTACATCAAGGCTGTATATTGTCACCCTGCTTGTTTAACTTATATGCAGAGTACATCATGAGAAACGCTGGGCTGGATGAAGCACAAGCTGGAATCAAGATTGCTGAGAGAAATATCAATAACCTCGGATATGCAGATGACACCACCCTTATGGCAGAAAGTGAAGAAGAACTAAAGAGCCTCTTGATAAAAGTGAAAAAGGAGAGTGAAAAAGTTGGCTTAAAGCTCAACATTCAGAAAATGAAGATCATGGCATCTGGTCCCATCACTTCATGGTAAATGGATGGGGAAACAGTGGAAACAGTGATATACTTTATTTGGGGGGGCTCTAAAATCACTGCAGATGGTGACTGCAGCCATGAAATGAAAACATGATTGCTCCTTGGAAGAAAAGATGACCAAACTACACAGCATATTAAAAGCAGGGACATTATTTTGCCAACAAAGGTCTATCTAGTCAAAGCTATGGTTTTTCCAGTAGTCATGTGTAGATATGAGATTTGGGCTATAAAGAAAGCTGAGCCCCAAAGAATTGATGCCTTTGAACCATGGCATTAGGGAAGACTCTTGAGAGTCTCTTGGACTGCAAGGAGATTTAACCAGCTAATCCTAAAGGAAATCAGTCCTGAATATGCATTGCAAGGACTGATGCTGAAGCTGAAACTCCAATACTTTGACCACCTGATGCGAAGAACTGACTCATTAGAAAAGACCCTGATGCTGGGAAAGATGGAAGGCAGGAGGAGAAAGGGATAACAGAGGATGAGATGGTTGGATGGCATCACTGACTCTATAGACATGAGTTTGAGCAAGGTCTGGGAGTTGGTGATGGACAGGGAAGCCTGGCATGCTGCAGTCCATGAGGTCACAAAGAGTCAGACACGACTGAGTGACTGAACTGAACTGAACTGACCACAACCCCTGATACATAGTAAGTACCTAATAAATATTTCTTGAAGGAATGAATGAATGAGTGTGAGTGACTTAACAGTGTGTTGAGTGTGTAGGTGTACTCAGTCAAGTCCAACTCTTTGGGACCCCATGGACTATAGCCTGCCAGATTCCTCTGTCCTTGGAATTTCCCAGGCAAGAACCCTGGAGTGAGTTGTCATTTCCTACTCCAGGGGATCTTCCTGACCCAGGAATTGGACCCATATCTCTTATGTCTCCTGCATTGGCAGGCGGGTTCTTTACCACTGAGTCACTTGTGAAGCCCCAACAGTGTGTTACCTCTGATAGTTTTCCTCATCTAGAAATTAAGGCCGGCAGTGTCTTCTCTCAAAGTTTGGTAAGAGTTAAACATATGTGGGATCCTACCACTCAGAAGTGCCATTTTGATAAATATCCACCCAGGGCTTTCATTTTTCCAAAACATGGATTGGTTAACACCATTTAAAAAAATAAGATCATGTAATACATACTACTTTGTAAACAGATACTAAGATTATGGCATCTGGCCCCATCACTTCATGGCAAATAGGTGGGGAAAAAATGGAAATAGTGAAAGACTTTATTTTCTTGGGCTCCAAAATCGCTGTGGATGGTGACTGCAGCCATGAAACTAAAAGATGCTTGCTCCTTGGAAGAAAAGTTATGACAAACATAGACAGTGTATTAAAAAGCAGAGACATTACTTTGATGACAAAGATCCATATAGTCAAAGCTATGGTTTTCCCAGGAGTAATGTATGGATGTGAGAGTTGGACTGTAAAGAATGCTGAGTGCCAAATAATTCATGTTTTTGAATTGTGGAGCTGGAGAAGACTCTTGACAGTCCCTTGGACTGCAAGGAGATCAAACCAGTGAATCCTAAAGGAAATCAACCCTGAACATTCATTGGATTGACTGATGCTGAAGTTGAAGCTCCAACACTTTGGCCAAGTGATGTGAAGACCCAAATCATTGGAAAAAGACCCTGATGCTGGGAAAGGTTAATGGCAAGAGGAGAAGGGGGCAACAGAGGATGAGATGGTTGGATGGCATCATTGACTCAATGGACACGAGTTTGAGCAAACTCTGGGAGATAGTGAAGGACAGGGAAGCCTGGTGTGCTGCCGACCATGGGATTGCAGAGTCAGACATGACTGAGCAACCGAACAAAAACAATCAGATACAGTCAAGGCATCTTCTCACATCCTTTAAATTCTTTTCTTTTTGTTTCCTTCTTTCTCATTATTTTTCTTTTTTGGCTGCACCACACCACATGCAGAATCTTAGTTCCCCAACAAAGAATCGAACCTGTGCCCCCTACAGTGGAAGTGTGGAGCTGGAACCACTGGAGCAGCTGCCATGAAATTCCCGATTCTTTTCTTTATTATTTTAATGGCTGCATATTATTTCATCATATGAGTAAATCTCCTTGGAGTTTTTCAAGATTCAACATCCTTCACAGAAAAGGACTCTCTAGGGGTAGCAGTGTCAGAATTACTCTGGGTGGACTCCCAGGAAGCAGAAGGGACTGTCCTCTACAAACAAGAGGACTAATTATATTTCCCCCAGGTAACCTCAGTTAAACTCAGTTGTGTTAGGGAACACTCTGAAAGGTTTGGGGACCTATTCTTGTTTAGCTTGCTAGGGAAGCACAGTCTCAGATGTTTCCTGTCTTGGCTTCCAGTTACCTACAAAATAAAATCCAAATTTCCATGTACCCTCATGATCTGGCCCCTCATCAGCCACTGTGTCCAGGCCCCTAAACTCTCTATCATCCAGCCACGTGGGATTGTCTACCTCTGGATCACATCAAGCACCTTCCTGGCCCCAGCTGATCACCACCCTTCAGAACTGGAGCACTTCTTCCCCAGCTTCTCCTCCTTCTTTGGTCTAAGCTGAATGTCACTTTCTCAGAAAGGCTTTTCTGATCCCCTAATTTAAAGAAGGTTCCCTCACCTGCTATAAACCACAGGAAGCTCAGCTCAGTGCTCTGTGATGACCTAAATAAAGGGAGGGGATATACACACCTGTGTGTGCATGCTAAGTCACTTCAGTCATGTCCAACTCTTTGCGACCCTTCGGACTGTAGCCTGCCGGGCTCCTCTGTCCATGGGATTCCCCAGGCAAGAACACTGGAGTGAGTTGCCATGCCCGTCTCCATGGGATCTTTCCAACCCAGGGATCAAACAAGTGTCTCTTGTGTCTCCTTGCATTGGCAGGGGGGTTCTTTACCACTAGCATCCCCTGAGAAGCCCACATATGTATATAGTAAAGTAAAGTAAAAAGTCACTCAGTCGTGTCCGACTCTTTGCAACCCCGTGGACCATAGCCTATCAGGCTCCTCCGTCCATGGGATTCTCCAGGTAAGGATACTGGAGTGGGTTGCCATTTCCTTCTCCAGGGGAGAAGTTACTGTTGCTGCTAAGTCACTTCAGTCATGTCCGACACTGTGTGACCCCATAGACGGCAGCCCACCAGGCTCCCCTGTCCCTGGGATTCTCCAGGCAAGAACACTGGAGTGGGTTGCCATTTCCTTCTCCAGTGCATGAAAGTGAAAAGTGAAAGTGAAGTCGCTCAGTCGTGTCCGACTCTTAGCAACCCCATGGACTGCAGCCTACTATATATATATATATATATGATATACATACAGCTGATTCATTTCCTTGTACAGCAGAAACTAATGCAATGTTATAAAGCAATTATATTCCAATATGAATAATTAAATAAAGATTCCTTCATATCCCCTCTCATAACACCCTGTCCTTTCTCTTCTCAGCCTTTGCTCTATTGTAATAATTAAATATTTATCTGCATGTTTATTTGTCAAATGCCTGTCCTCACTTTCACTGTCCTCCTTACCAAGGACTCTAAGCCCCACGAGGACAGGGAGGAACCACATCTGTTTTGTTCACTGAATATATGCAACTAGCACACAGCCCCTGCTCCACACTGAGGCCTAGTAAATCTTGAATGAATGAATGAAAAAGCAAATCACTTGGACAGAGGAGAAGGTGTGTATTACTGACCTCTAGGCTTCAGTTTCATCTGTCAATAAGAAATAGGGCCAGCAATATTTCCCCACATTTCCCCACCCCAATTATTATGAGTAAATGCACCCTTTCTGAGAAATGTCCCATGGGGCATAGTTAGCAGTGAGAAATGATTTCCACCTGCATGGTCCTTTTGCTTCTCAAACATCCCTGGCCTTAGTATTTAAAGTGGAAGACATGCTGCCCTACTTAAAATTTTCTCTTTCTTCTTTTGAAGGCAGGTGTATATGAGAACACTGGAATATTCATTTTCATATAATCCCTTTGAACCTTGAAATGCATATGATAGAAAATGGGAGGACAGACACAGCGTTTCCTTTTTTTCTAGCTAACTACTGTTTACAAAGTTGGTTGCTCCAGGTTAGCTCAAAATACCTTTTCAAAGCTTAGGAAGTTAATTACAGCTGCTTCTGGGCCCATGGAACCTGAGCCACACTCAGATCAACAGCTTTGTCTACACAGGGAGGGAAAATGTACTCAGCCATGACAGGCTGAATGCCAGTCACCCCAGGAACCAATGCTTCTATAAGTCAGTGCTCCCAGCCTCATGTTCCATTTGCTAAAGTTTATACAAACAATAATCAATCAATGCAAATACATCCTTTACTTCCCCAAGAAAATCTGGCCTCCAATCTGGAATGGAGGGGATGTTAAATAATTCATCCATTCAACCCACAAATATCTATTGACCACCCACTATGTGTCAAGTTTTGTACTGGATGCTAAGCAAGAATACAGCTGTGAACAAGACAGTAAAAGATCTCTGCTGTCAAGGAGCTTACATCTTCTTGGAGGGAGATGGAAGAGGGACAGAAGAGTGAAAAACAAAAGAAAAAAAAAGAAGAAAAAATATCTTACAGAGATGAGCCCTTTTTCAGATAAACTATGATACAGAAAGAATGAGAAAGGTTGATATTGGATCAGGAGATATCTCAACAGCAAGAAGCAATTAGCTACATGAAATGTCTTAAAGCAGAGCATTCAGACTTGTGGACACAGTGGGGAAAGGAGAGGGAAGGATGAATTGAGAGGGCAGCATTGAAACACACACATTACCATGTGTAAAACAGACAGCCAGCGGGAGTTTGTTCTGTGATGCAGGGAGCTCAAACCTGGTGCTCTGTGACAACCTAGAGGGGTGGGAGGGGGTGGGAGGTGGGAGGGAGGCTTCAGAGGGAGGGGACATGTGCATACCAATGGCTGGTTCATGTTGATACGTGGCAGAGACCAACACAATATTGTAGAGCAATTACCCTCCAATTAAAAATAAAGAAAGAAGAGCATTCTAGGAAGACAGAACAAGTAGTACAAAGCCCCTGGGGTGGGAAGGTCAGATTTTTGGAACGTTGGCAAGTGAACTGAAGAGGAAATAGAAAGACGGGTGTAGAGACTGCCTTGTATGTCATGGTAAAGTTTCCATTTCTTCTCTGGGGCAACAGAAGCCACTGGATGGTTTTAGCAAGGGAGTAATACGATATGACTTATGTTTTTAAACACCATCTGGCCACTGTGTGGAAAATGTATTATAGGTATAGGTGTAAAGTAGTGAGACCGTACAGGAGGCTGTTGCTATAACCTAAAAGAGAGTGGTGGTGGCTTAGGCAAAGATGTCACAGACAATTCATGTCCACAGTGGGCTTACAGTCAGTTAGGGAACCTTTCAAACCCACAGAGAAAGGACATGAATCCTACAAGAACTTAATAAAATACAATGATAAGTTAATTTGTACAGAAAAGTTCAAATCTTCATTCGAGTCTTTCGTGTTGGAAGAGGTGGTATACAGATAATCTTCCTTTCCTTCCTTCCCTAAATCATTAGTGAAGATTCACCTGTTTAGTTATACACAGAGAGGAAGTCAGAAAGAGAAAAATGAATATTAACACATATATATGGGATCTAGAAAGATGGTACTCATGAACTTATTTTCAGGGCAGGAATAGAGACTCAGACAAGAGAACAAACTTATGGACACAGAAGTGTCCTCCCCGGAAAGAGAGGGTGGGACGCATTGAGACAGCAGCACTGAAAAAAATATATTACCATATGTAAAATAGATACTAATTGAAAGTTGTTCTATAATCCAGGGAGCTGAGACTGCTGCTCTGTGACAACCTAGAGGGATGGGATAGGGTGGAAGGTGGGAGGGAGGTTCAAGAGGGAGGAGACATGTATAACCTATGGCTGACTCATGTTGATGTATGGCAGAAACCAACCCAACATTGTAAAGCAATTATCCTCCAATTAAAAATAAATGTAAAAAAGATTCACCTGCTTATGATCTACCTGTAGGTCTTAGATACTGTCATAGCCTTCAAAGAACAAGGTCAAAGAAGGGAAAGATGAAAGAGGTATTCTTCCTCTCTGGTGTATAAAATCCAAGAGGTTTGGGATGAGGATATTAAGGCCAGAGTTTATTTGAATGAATCCAGCCATGGAACAAGTCAGAATTAGAAACCTCTCCTTCTTCCCCATATGACAAAATAGGAACATCTTGGATCATGGAGTGAAGGCTGTGGATGAAATGACTTAGGGTCTCCTGATGATGCTCATTTGGGTGCTTAAGGAAGTGTACTGGGAAGAGAACAGGTAGCTGGAGATTATCTGTGAAAACTTATCACAGTCATGCATGGTCCAGTAACACCTCCTAAATGTTTGCCAGGTGAATTAGTCTCTTTTGTAATTTGTATTACTCCAGGGACCTGGGACCATAGCAGCTGAGGGGGTGGGGTGGAGAACTTGGCAACCTTAATCCAATAATCAAATATGGTGGGTGAAGAGTCCAAAAAATATCAAAGATCAGTAATCAACATCTGGATGAGTGAAACTGACTCACCCCTAGAAGTATCAGAAAATAAATATAAAATATTATGATACCAATTAATATATTAAATATATTATATAGTATTTAATATAATACATTATAATACATACAATTAATATATTAAATAATAGTATATTTTTAAAACATAATACATTTGTTGTTGTTCAGTTGCTCAGTTGTGTCTGACTCTTTGTGATCCCATGAACAGTAGCCGGCTAGGCTTCCTTGTCCTTCACTCTCTCCTGGAGTTTGTGCAAACTCATGTCCATTGAGTCAGTGATGCCATCCAACCATCTCATCCTCTGTCGTCCCCTTCTCCTCCTGCCTTCTTCAATCTTTGCCAGCATCGGGGTCTTTTCCAGTGAGTCGGCTCTTCACATCAGGGGGCCAAAGAACTGGAGCTTCAGCTTCAGCATCAGTCCTTCCAATGAATATTCAGGACTGATTTTCTTTAGGATTGACTGGTTTGATCTCCTTGCTGTCTGACGAACTCTCAAGAGTCTTCTCCAACACTGAAGTTCAAAAGCATCAATTCTTCGGTGCTCAGCCTTCTTTATGGTCCAACTCTCACATCCATACATGAAAACTAGAAAAAACATAGCTTTGACTATATGGACCTTTGCAAGCATTTAACATGATATTAAATGATATTATAGACAGACAAAGTTTCCTTTTTCTCCATATCCTTGCCAACACTTGTTATTCCTTGTTGTTTTGACAAGAGTGAAGTGATGTCTCACTATGGTTTTGATTTGCATTTCCCTAAGCTTTTTCTAAAGTGCCATCTGAATATTTTTATCTGGAAAAAGTGTCTGTTCGAGTCCTCTGCCCATTTTTCAATTAAACTGGTTTTCAACATTAGGTTGTATGAGTTTTTTTTTTTTTTAATATATTCTGGATTTAACTCCTTATCATATATATGATTTTCAAACATACTCTCCCTCATTCACCATTGAAGGGGATGTAATATGGAGTGTAATGGAATGTAATATGGAAAACAGTACAAAGTTTCTTTAAATAATTAAAAATAGGACTACCATATAGTTCAGCAATTCCATTTCTGGCTATTCATCTAAATAAAACAAAAAACATGAATTTGAACAGAGATATGCAACCTTATGTTTATTGCAGCATTATTTACAATAGCCAAGATATGGAAACAACTGAAATAAATTAGACAGAAAAAGACAAATACCATATGATTTCACTTCTATGTGGAAGCTAGAAAACAAAATAAATGAACAAATATAAAAGAGAAACAGACTCATAGATACAGAGAACAGCTGGTCTCCAGAGGGGAAGGAGCTGGGAGGATGGAGGGTGAAAGGGATTAAGAGGTACAAATTTCCAGTTACAAAATAAGTCACAGAGATGTAATACACAGCATTAGAAACATAGTGAATAATACTGTAATAAGTTTAAATGATGACAGATGGCAACTAGACTTATGGTAATGATCACTTCATAATGTTCACAAATACTGAATTGCTATTTTGTACACATGAAACATATAACATTGTATGTCAATTATAGTTCAATTAAGTATATACATATTAAAGTGAGTGAAGACATGACTCTACAATGAATGTAATGTCTCTCCAATGCCTGTGTCTGGTAAACCCTCTTACATCTTTTTCAGACATCTGAATTGAGACCTTGTTTTATTTGCTATCAGGACAAAATATTCTGAGACATCAGAATCAAGAGAGGGACTGAGAAAGAGGCAGAGAAAGAGAGCCTTAACAGATGACACTCCTCTTGTGTCTAATTATATGAAAAGGCCATTATCATGTGTCGCAAAACAAGGGCTCTCGTGTGCTAAATCATAGAAAGAAACAACTCATGAACTTACCCCACAGGAAATTTATTATAAATCAATATTAAGCCATGACTTGGAATCAATTTACATGTAAGCCCTTCAAAGGGTCTCCCCTTCTTCCCAATCTTAGAACACAGCTCCTGTGTGGGACCTAGTTTAAAACTGAAACACACACACACACCTTCATCTCCAAGATAAGTATTCTCAGATCAGGTTCTCAAATAAAATAAAAGGTTTAAAGTTTGCAGAACATTTCATTTTAAATGAAACATCCTGACAAGAAAAGAAATCCACCAAGTGTGAATGCTGATAAACCGTGATTTCTCCCCACATATGTGGGGGTGCCTTTAGAAGTATCACCTTTTCAAGAGAAAAATGTCAGACTTAGCCACCTCCTCTCCTCACCTTCTCCTCTACCACCATCGCTTCTCTCTCCTCCACGTGACAGTCCCCTCCCGCCAACCAAGGACAGATCAAAGGGAAATTCAAGTTCCCTGCCCTTTGGGAATGCCTTTCTTATTTGTAACCCTACAGGAAAAAAAAAAAAAATTACTCTTACTCTGTGTTCCCCCAGGAGGCTGTTGAATTTGAAAGTCTGACTTTGAGTCTCAGAGGCACAGAGGCGCAGCAGAGTCATTGACCTTTGGGGGTGACCAACTTTAACTTCTTACACCTGGTTATAGAATCTTCTAGGGCCACAGAGGAGAGTCAGGACCATTGAGGAGAGTCAGATCCTGATTCAAAACCCAGTTCTGCAGGGAACTATATTCAATATCCTGTGATAAACCAGGATAGAAAAGAATACAAAAAAGAATATTTGTACATGTATATATAACTGAGTCACTTTGCTGTACAGCAGGAATTCACACAACATTCTAAATCAACTATACTTCAATAAAGCAATTCTGTACTGATGTATTTGCGCTTAAGCAGTTAATAATGGATAAATGGATCAAAACATATTTTACTAACTCACACAAACTCAATGCATAGAAAATATTCATTCAGAAGTATACACGTGCTCTTCATTGACTGGGATATTTTTATTCATTTATGTATCTATTTTTTTCTCCTCTCCCACTTAGACTGTCAGCTCTAAGAGGGTAGGGGCCTTGTCTGCTTTCTTCAGTGCTATAGCTATAGTATCTGGCATGCACTACTGCTAAGTTTTGCTAAGTTGCTTTAGTCATGTCCGACTCTGTGCGACCCCATAGACGGCAGCCCACCAGGCTCCCCTGTCTCTGGGATTCTCCAGGCAAGAACACTGGAGTGGGTTGCCATTTCCTCCTCCAATGCATGAAAGTGAAAAGTGAAAGTGAAGTCGCTCAGTCGTGTCTGACTCTTAGCGACCCCATGGACTACCTACCAGGCTCCTCCATCCATGGGATTTTCCAAGCAAGAGTACTGGAGTGGGGTGCCATAAGTACTTAGTAAATTCTTGTTTAATGAAGGGAGGCAGAGAAAAAAATTAGAAGGAAATAAACCAAGAATTAATAGTGATTACTCAACCCTAGGAGACTATGGTAGGTGGAATAATAAGATCCAAAGATGTCAGGCCCTATTTTTCAGTATTTGTGGTATGTATATGGCAAAAGAGACTTTGCAATGTGTTTAAGCAAAGGATCTTGAGAAGGGAAGGTTATCTTGGATTATCGAGTGGGCCCAATGCAATCATAAGATCCTTAAAAGAGGGAGGCCAGGACTTCCCTGCTGGTTCAGTGGATGGGAATTCTCCTGCCAATGCAGGGGATATAGGTTCAATCCCTGGTCAGGGAAGATTCCACATGCTGCGGAGCAACTAGGCCCATATACCACAACTATTGAGCCTGTGCTCTAGAGTCCATGAGCCAAGACTACTGAAGCCCACGTGACTAGAGTCCGTGCTCTGCAACAGGAGAAGCCACTGCAAGGAGAAGCCCGGGACCAGAACTAGAGAAAGCCCGCACACAGCATGAAGACCCAGCACAACCAAAAATAAAATGAATAAATTATTTTAAAAAAGGGGGGTGGGCAAAATATCAGAGCTGGGATATGCGATGACAGAAGAGGAGGTGAGAGAGAAAACAAGAGTTGAAGATGTTACATTGCAGACTTAAAATGAAGGGATGGGCCAAAAGCCTCTAAAAGCTTCTAGAAGCTGGAAAAGGCAAGGAAATAGCTTCTCCCCCAGAGAATCCAGAAGGAATACAGCCCTTCCAACACCTTGATCTTAGGGCATCTACTCACTAGACTTGTAAGATAAATCTGTGCTGTTTTAAGCCACTACTATCCTGGTAAGAAAAAAAAAATGTTTAAAAATTTTTCATGTGCTTTGTACTTTTGTCATATATGTTTATTATCTATCTTAAATTAGTTAAATTATACTTTTAAAAATTGTGATTACTCAAGGGAGAGAAATTGTGGAATGGTTACAATTTATTCTTTATCCTTTCTATCTTTTCTGATTTTTCTTAAAAAAATTTTTTTTTCTAATTCAAATAACATCAAATGATGATGGCTTGGGTAAAACCCAAGTTATCACCAATCTTAACATTAGCTAGCAAGCCATGAGAAAGTTCAGACTTGTTCATAATGCAGCTACTTGAACTCACGTTATTTTAACACCAACAAGGTTTGTTTGTTGTTAAGTCACTGAGTAGTGTTCAACTCATTGTGAGTGTCTGCCTTTACTATCTCTGGGGGTTTGCTCAAATTCATGTCCATTGAGTCAATGATGCCTTCCAATCATCTCATTCTGTCACCTACTTCTCTTGCTCTCAATCTTTCCCAACATCAGGGTCTTTTCCAATGAGTCAGCTCTTCGCATCAGGTGGCCAAAGTGTTGGAGCTTCAGCTTCAGCATCAGTCCTTCCAATGAATATTCAGGGTTGATATCCTTTAGGATTGACTTGTTTGATCTCCTTGCTGTCCAAGGGACGCTCAAGAGTCTTCTCCAGCATCATAGTTCAAAAGCATCAATTCTTCGGTGCTCAGCTTTCTAAAGCATTTCAGTGCACAGTGAGGTTAGACCTTCTTGTTTTTCCATTTATCCATTCATTCAACAAACATTTATTGTGGGGACCATGCATCATCAGTCTTTGACAGAGGCAACAAAGGAATTATTACAGGATTATTTTAAAACTTCAGAAAAGGTCAAGTCATGACTCTTATACAGAGTAAAGTGAAAACATGTTAGAGAATTTAGTTGTCATTAATGAGGGAACTGGTAGGAGGTTACTGTCAGGTTAAAGGAGAATGCAAAGATTATACATATGCATAGGTCAGGAATATTAAAGTGAATATTCAAACTGGGAAAAACTGGCCTCTTCTACCGGAGAATCTCCACTGTCCAGATATGAACCTTCATTTTACAAAATTTTTGGATGTCTACTGGCAAGGATGGTTTTGCATTGCTGTGGGTCATCCACGACTTACAGTCATCAAAGAACTCAGCAATGGTCAACACTCGACAAGCAGAAAGAATACTCTCTAGGCAGTGGGTACTGTCCCACTGAACCACCACTTTTCCTTACACTACAAGAATGATTAAGATGCAGCCTCTGCCTTCTCGTGTGGTATCTGGGAAATCTGACATAAACAAAGAACTTGCTTTGCTCTGCCTGAACAGAAGGAGAATAAATCTTTCCATGGCTCCTCTTCTGTTTACCAGGCCCCTGTGAAAGAAACTCCTGTATGAGAATTGAATATTTTCCCAAGAATTAGAAAGAGGCTATTTTAAACTTCCTTGCATTAATAATTTCATTACAAATACACCAATAAACCAATAGGCACTCACTGTAAAAATAAAATGCAAACCATAAAAAAACATACATTTTAAAAAGAGAAAACAGAGTCCTTGACTGTCTCCCTTCTAGCAATTCCATTTTCTCACCCACTGGAGATGCTACTGATAAAAAAGATAATGTCCGCACGTCAGATGCTTTGTGAGCTAAAAAAGGGAGAGACCAGATGAAAAAAATCTCTTATTAAGTGTGGCCACCTTAATGAAATTTTTGGATATGTCAAGTCAGCCAGAGATTAGTTCAGAAGAAAAGAGGAAGACACTAGAAAGCTCTGCATGTAAGTCATAAGAATGTTAAAGGTTCAAGGCTGGCAAAAGTAGAGGGGAGGGGACATCCACAGAGGCAGGGCAAGAAAGGTATATAAAATAAAATCCTCAGCTGAGACACAGTCAGTGAGAAATCCCCAGTGCCAGGAAACATTTGATGAGTTCTTGGGATCGCGACATCTAATATTTCATCTCAAGTTATTGTCTCTTCTGTTCTTCCATGAGGTAATCTCCCACTGTGAGCAAAAATCTTCTGTTAAATAAATATCTGCTAGACAGGACAGCCTGTATCAGTGGTACTTTGAAGACCGTGTCAGTACGGGCCAGGGGGAAGGGAAAGAAGAGAGAAATTGCAGGAGGTGGGCAGAACACAGGAACTCAGGGCAAGAGACAACTGGGAGAGGATAAGTGCCCTGTAGTGGGTCCTGCCAAGAATCCCTAGAGATACTGGGCCCAGATAGACTTTATGCCTGCTCTTAGATTGGAGTTTCAGACATTTGAGACGAATATTAAAGGAAAGGGTCATCTCAAGATGCTGTAGTGAAACTGAGAGCATGCAGAACTTCCCGGAGAAAGTGATATTTGGACTAAGTCTGGAAGGAAGTGGAGGCTCTCATCACACAAAAGGGGAAGAGGAGAGAGAACCACGTGTGCAAAAAAAGCCAAGAGATGTTTGGGGGGACTAAAGAGCAGGTTGGCATTATTAGAGCTCAGCCTCTGTAGAACTGGAGGGATATGATTTTGAATAGTGTCCAGACCTCTCAGGCTAATGTTGATATTCATCTTAAGAGGTATACTCAGCACAGAATAGAAAAGCATTGTGGTGGAAAACTAGTGATCGGACAGGATTTGAAGTGCCATAACCTAATATTCACTCTGCCATGAACTTAAGCAATCAGCTTTCCTTCATCTGTGAAACCTTACCAGGTTGTGTTTATCCGCCCCAAACACTGGACGAATACAAAGTATTGGGATCAGGGAAGACTCCCTCTTTCTCGAAGCAAGGGTGTAGAACAAACCTGTGAGTATTTTGCTAAAAATGCTCAGAACAGGTAAATAGACTGAATTTAATTCCCTGTGTTGGAGCAGAATCAAGGCAAAATGAACAATGACAACAAAATGCTCTAAAAAAGCTCCTAAGGTATTGTCTGGTGTGTTAACAAGCAAGGCCTGATTTTAACAAATTTGGCCCAGTGAGTTTTTTTTTCCTCTTGCCCATTGGTAGCATCTTGATGTGGAACATAGACCTCTGAACCACTAACTCGATTGTTTCCACTTCCTTTTGTAAAAAATGATTTATTTTTAACTGAAGGACAATTGCTTTACAGTATTGTGTTGGTTTCTGCCATACATCAGCATGAATCAGCCATAGATATACAGATGTCGCCTCCCTCTTGAACTACTCTCCCACCTCCCACCCCATCCCACCCCTCTAGGTTGTCAGAGAGCACCTATTTGAACTCCCTGAGTCATACAGCAAATTTGTTTCCACTTAATTGTGGTTGTTTCTACCTGCTTCCCTCTGATGCTCTTCTCAACATCTGTTATGTAAAAGAAAGTGAAAGCCCAACTCCTGGTATTTTTCACTTGGTATGTTACATGATAGGATAATCCTCTGCTAAACTGTGAATCCTAAAGATGTTTCCAAATGCTTTGACTTTCTCTAGGTTCAGGGGAGCATATAAAATATTAAATGTGGGCACCAGAGGCATTAGTTCAACAGAAGCAGATTTACAGAAGGTGAAATCGACAGACATGCAGCCACTCTGATGAACGGGCACTCTTCTACCCTTTGCCTCCCTTACTGTGAGACATGTGGAGCTCAAGAGCCAGGATTGACTCCACACACTTCTCTAACCCCAACAGTTCTTCTTGAAAGAACCCAAGGCTTCAGATGAGGTTCTTCAGATGATCTGTAGATACTGAAGTCCTACTTCCTGAGTGGGGACATAAAAGTCCTCAGTGAGTGGGTTTCAGCCATATGCCAAGTAGTTCTCTGGACATCAAAGTGGGAATGAGACTTATTAGCAAGACGTGATTTACCTGGCACCATATCCAGATTCTTTTGTAGGTAAGACTTAAGCAATCTATATGGAACATTGCCTATTATAGCATCATCATCATTAAATGATCATCAAGCAATTGTGATCATCTAAGTGTTAAGAGAGATGTCCAACAGCAAAGACACAACTAATTCCCTAAGGAAGATACAGGATGCAAAACACACCATAAAAAGATAAAAAGTAGTATGCATCCCATACCTCTGAGTGGTGTGGATAGCAATGCATCTGAAGGTCAAGTTTATTGGCCTGACAAGTTCAGGACATGGACTGCACCATTTCATTTGCCAATATCGCCCCGGAAACTAGCACAGAACATACACAGAGTAAGGGGGCTCGAAATGTCTGTTGAACAGGAGACCAAATGTAGATGGTCAGGCAGTGATGGTCAAGGAAGTTGGCCAAGTTGGTGGCTTATGATTTGTGAAAAGAGAGAATGTACAGATGAGGGGTCAGAAGCATTGCCTTTGGAGCTGGGCTGCCCAGACTTGAATCCTGGCCACATCATGTACATGTGAGGTGACTTTGGGCAAATTGTTTAACCTCAGTGTTTCAGTTTCTTTATCTATACAATGGGGAAAGTTAAGATACCTATATCATAGGTTGGTGAGAAAGATTAGATACATGTAAAGTACTAAGAAAATGAGGAAAGAGTAGATACGTGTAAAGTACTTAGAAAATGACCAGAATATAGTAAGGGTAAGGGGTGATGTGATGATGATGGTGATGAGGAGGAAGATAATGATAATGAGGACAATGACAATAATCATGAACATGATAAAAAAAAAAATGAGCCTCGTACTGAATGAGCCAAAGCACAAGAGTGGAAAGGAATGTAAATGCCAGGCTTCCCTGTCCATCACCAACTCCAACAGCCTGCTCAAACTCATGTCCATTGAGTCAGTGATGCCATCCACCATCTCATCCTCTGTCGTCCCCTTCTCCTGCCTTCAATCTTTCCCAGCATCAGAGTATTTTCCAATGAGTTAGCTCTTTGCATTAGGTGACCAAAGTATTGGAGTTTCAGCTTCAGCATCAGTCCTTCCAACGAATATTCAGGTTTGATTTCCTTTACGATTGACTGGTTGGATCTCCTTGCAGTCCAAGGGACTCTCAAGTCTTCTCCAACACCACAGTTCAAGCATCAATTCTTCAGTGCTTAACCTTCTTTATGGTCCAACTTTCATATCCATACATGACTCCTGGAAAAACCACAGCTTTGACTAGACAGAACTTTGTCGGTAATGTCTCTGCTTTTTGATATGCTGTCTAGGTTTGTCATAGTTTTTCCTTCCAAGGAGCAAGTGTCTTTTAATTTCATGACTGCAGTCAACATCTGCAGTGATTTTGAAGCCCAAGAAAATAAAGTCTGTCACTGTTTCCACTATTTCCCCATCTATTTGCCATGAAGTGATGGGATTGGATTGTCTTAGGTTTTTGAATGTTGAGTATTATGTACATTCATATAAAGTAAGAATTTGTTGCAGGTGGCGGGGGCAGGGGGTTCTCCCCTCGTGGTCCAGTGGTTAATAAACCACCTTCCAATGCAGGGGACATGGATTTGACTTTATCCCTGGTCAGGGAACTAAATCCCACATGAAAGTGAAAGTGTTACTAACTCAGTTGTTTTCAGTTCTTTGTGACCCCATGGACCATAGCCCACCAGGCTCCTCTTCTCTTGGGATTTTTCAGGCAAGAATACTGGAATGAGTTGCCATTCCCTTCTCCAGGGGATCTTCCGGACCCAGGGATAGAACCTGGGTCTCCTGCACGCAGACAGATTCTTTATCATCTAAGCCAACAGAGGCAACTAAGCCATTTCTCCGCAACCAGAGAGAAGCTCCAGCACACTGAAAGTAGACAAAGCCCGTGAACCACAATGAAGAGCATGAATGCCACAATAAAGACCTAGCACAACCAAAAAAAAAAAAAAATTTGAAGCAATAATTTTAAAATAAACTTATTGGCATGGAGGAGAGAATAGAAGCTGGAAGCATGATTGCAGGGCATTGCAGTGGTCTGGTTTGAGGGGTCGGTAGAAATGTCAGTAGAAAGAAATGATAAGGAAAATTACATGAATCAACGGAAATGAGTGGAGAGCCGGAGAAAAGGTGAAGGATTTCTCAGAGAGAGAAGGCTTGGAGCAGAAAGCGAGCAAGAGAGACACAGAGGGATTTAGTTCAGTTTTATACTTGCATGTGGTGACACTGAAGCTCTGAGAACAGCTAGCATCCAAAATTCTATTGCTTTCATGAGGACTGCTTTCTCTAGCATAATAATGACCAGATTAAATCAATTAATTTGGCCAATTAATTAATCACTTGGCCCACAGCTATTCTAACAGCTTTGTATAACAGCCACAAAAAACCTCCCAAACAGTTGATTGGGTATTTAGCTATAGCTTTGATCTTGCTTAATAAGAAATAGCTCCACTGACACCAGAGTGTATCATTACTTTACGAGAGGATTGAATCCCATGCACTCAATGGTCTCCATGGATCTGGAGAAGTTATTTTTATGCCACTGAGAAGGCAGTTTGAGCCCTTGGCCACTTGAATTAAAGCATTTCTGATCAGTACAGAGCTAACATGTGTATGTCACTTCCATCACAGCAAATAGCACTTATAATGTCCTGACTTCTCAAGGCCTGTGTATAGATAGGCCTTGATGATAGCTTTTCTTTTCCTTCTGACAGCAGACTCTAAAAATACAGTTACTGAATCAAGTTTAATGTTAATCCTGTTGGAAGTTGTCTATTGTCAATATCAAATATGGTTCCCTTGTGCTTCAGGTAATACACAACACAAGAGAAGTAACCTATTGAAGCATAAGTTCTTAATCAAGAGCAGATGAAGGCATGGTGGTTTGAGGTAGTTCTGAAATATTATGCAAAATTCTCTAGAATTTTGCCTTGTTGACTTCTTGGTGAGGGCTTTCCGGGTGCTGCTAGTGGTAAACAACCTTTTTGCCAGTGCAGGAGACCTAAGAACCATGGGTTCGATCCCCGGGTCAGGAAGATCCCCTGGAGAAGGGCATGGCAAGCCACTCCAGTATTCTTGCCTGGAGAATCCATGGACAGAGGAGCCTGGGGGCCTATGGTCCATAGGGTATCACAGAGTCAGACCTGACTGAAGCAACTTAGCACACATGCACGCAACCTCTTGGTGAAAAAGAGCCCATGGTTTAAATAGGTTCTTAAAAATGCTAAAAACAGTATTCCCTTTATAAATTATGTCATCCTAGCTAATTGAATCATTTTAATTAGACAGGGGATTGCTCATTCAGGTAGTATTAAATTGAACTTCATACCAAGTCAATCCTTTAAGGGAAATATGACTTGAACTATTAACTTAAAAAAAAATCATAGGCAGTAATGAGACCAGCATTTCTTACAAACAATACCTAAGAAGGAACGTTTACAGAAACATTCTCTTAGGAAGGGAAATTTCAAGGAAAAAAAGGCTTCATCTAGTTGAGAAAATACAAGGATGCTTTTGGTAGCAGAAAGCACTTAAACTGTCCCTTATAGAAGAGATAGGAATTTATAGAAAAAGGATGAGAGAGCAGGTTCTAAGCTAAAATAAGTATTGACCAAAGTCATAGGTGCAGGACAATGCAAGATGTCTTCAATAGCTAAAACTTTCTGGGAAAAAGTAGGAGATAAGACAAGAAATGTAGCCTTGGGCCTGACCAAGAAGGCTGGATTCTATTCATAGGAAACATATGAAATGGAGAACTATTTGATGTTTCTGATCAATCAGAAGAAACTGAAAAAGTAGATTCATCTAGAGTGAAGTAGAAGAAGTTTGGAGGAAAGAGGGGCATTATCTGTAGAGGCCCTGAGGATTAGCTTCTGAGAGGATTAGCCACAAAGGCAGCTGGACCCCTAGGGTTATAAAGTATTAATAGTTTATAGTTGCCACAGGCAGCTACTCTGAGGTCAAAATTTCTGTCCAAAATGATTGCTTTTTTCAAATGCTTAGTTACAAAGACACACACGCCATTAGCACCTGCTGTTAAGTCCTAAGATGATGAGTCTGAACTAATGATTTTCCTAGTAATTTGGCCTTTGTGTGAGGGAAATAATCTCAGGCCATACATATATTCAGCAAATGCCAGAGGGCAGGAATGAATTCCCTCCTAAACTCTCCTCCTTTGGTTATAATCTTAACTCCCTGATCCCTCATCAATGCGGGACATGAATGTTGCCTCTAGTAGGTGTCAAGCCCACCTGCCCTGTCTGACTTTCCCACGCACCCAGTTGAAGGATTAATTGCATCACACACTCGGGCTGCTCAATGAATAAGTGGCCAGAAGTTCAGAGGTCATTTTGAATAAAAAACTTTTATTTTCTTGAGAAACCACGACAAGTTTCTTCATCACACATCCAACAGAACACAGGCTTCTGAGATCATTATGCGGCATACAATCATTATAACAACTTCAACAGGGATAAAAGAACCACAAGATGGGAATGCGACAGTGTGCAGAGATTTACACAAACTGCAGTAGATATGCATGGTCCTCTGTGATTACAACTGTGGGTTGCTGTTGTTGCTTAGCCACCAAGTCATGTCTGACTATTTCATGACCCCATGGACTGTAGCCTGCCAGGCTCCTCTGTCCACGGGATTCTCCAGGCAAGAATACTGGAGTGGGTTGTCATTTCCTTTTCAGGAGATCTTCTCAACCCAGGGATTGAACCTGAATTGGCAGGCGGATTCTTTACAACTGAACCCCCCAGGAAGCCCATAACTATGAGTAGAAAATGATAAACCTTCTTTCATTTAAATCCCCAGTGATTGGAATCGTTACTTTTTGCTTTTGGCAAATACAAGAGAAAAATGCCCACCCACAAGGACCAGAAGAGAAGAAATGGGCCAAGCATTAAGATCTCATCCTGAGAGTATCAATTAACAGCTAAGCAGGAGTTACCTAATCTTCGAGCAGAAATCTCATTTTGGACCCAGTTTGACAGACACTGATTTTGTAAAGATCTGATATAACCTGAGATTTCCACATAATAATATTTCCTCCTGGAAAAAATATTACTTTTCAACAAGGTGCTCCAGAGTCCAAGCATCATTTCTAAAATTACCTTGTTCCTCTGTAGTGACCAAGCATTTTTCATTGTCTGAAGCTTCTTTGCTTAAATTTCATTTTGTTTGATAATTATGCCAGGTAGAAAAATCCCTCATTATTTAAGAATCATGGTCAGTGAGATGCGTAAGGATGCAGTTAACTAGACAGATTATATATATGATAGATAGATGGATAAAGAACTTTTCACCAATGTCATAAACACGATACAAGAAAGTTTTTGCTCATCTAAATAATGACCGCTTCCAAAGATTTCCATGCCCTAATCCTCTGAACCTGTGAATGTGTTAGAGGTAACATGTGGCAAGAGTGACTTTGCAGATGTGATTAAGGACACTGCGATGGGGAGATTAGCCTGGTTTACCTGGCTGAACCCAATGTAACTACAAAGGATCTTATAAGAGGGAGGCAAGAGGTCAGAGACCAAGAAGGAGATGTGATGATGGAATTGTGGAGGTTGGAGCGATGCACTTAGAAGAAGGCAGAAGGGGCCACAAGTCAAGGAATGCGGGAGACCTCCATAAGTTCGAAAAGGCAAGGAAATGGGTTCTCCTCTAAAACCTCCAAGAAGAATGTAGCCCCGCCAACACCTTGGTTTTAGGACTTCTGACCTCCAGAACTACAAGATGATACATTTATGTTGTTTTGAGCCAATGCTGCTGCTGCTGCTGCTGCTGCTGCTTAGTCGCTCAGTTGTGTCCCACTCTTTGCGACCCCATGGACTGTAGCCCACCAGGATCCTCTGTCCATAGAATTCCCCCAGGCAAGAATACTGGCGTGGGTTGCCATTTCCTACTCTAGGGGATCTTCCCGACCCAGAGACTGAACCCACATCTCCTGCCTTAGTAGATGGGTTCTTTACCACTGAGCCACCTGGGAAGGCAATAGTTTGTGATAATATGTTACAGCAGCAATAGGAAATACATGGTAATAACTGAAATTACTCAGGACTCTCAATTACTGCCAAAAGGAAACAGTAAAAAGTTGAAAATGGCCCCCCACTTCTCTGGTTCAGGTCCCCAGAAGCATCTGGAAGATCTGGGCTGCAGACAATGATGACACCATTCTTCTGTCCAGAGCAACCCCTGGCATTTAACAACCATGGCATCAAGGTCTGAAGGACTCCTTCAACCAGCTTCTATATCCTCATATTTCATATTTTATTCCATTATGATCAGAAGACTGAAAACCTGGCCTGGACCAGAGGGTAAGAAAGCAGAGAGGGGAGTGATTTGCACAAGATGACTCAAGCCTGCAGTTGTATGGATAGACGATCTGACAGAGCAAGACACCGTGGGCAGAGAGGAATGCTGGGTCCCCTGAGAGCACTGACAGTGGCCAGGGCCTCCCTGCAGGTCATTTCTTTGGGAATTGATTATAGGGACTTGCAGTTAGTCCAGGGAAGAGGAACAGGGGGAAGGGAGAGCAATGCAAAGATGCGCTAATGGGATGACCCCTGCTGAGGGTGCTCAGTCTGAAGAGGCTGATGAAATGAGTCTGAATCTCTCTGCCTGGGGGTATTCAACTGCTCAGCCCCATTGTTCAAGGTGGTACCACAGGCATTAAACACTCACACACACACACACACACACATACATATACAACTTCTGTGTCCAAGCTAAAGGCCAATCAGTTCCTATAGATCATCATGGTGTCATAGAAGCCAGAAATATACCCTCAGGATCCAGGGTGGGGATTGACCAGTTGAAGACTGTTGACATCTGCTCTCAACTAGTGGCTGCAGAAGCATCTGGAGTAACAGGTGGGGCTCATAGGGTTTGCAGCATCCCAGGTGGCGCTAGTGGTTAAGAACCCACCTGTCAGGCAGGAGACATAAGAGACACAGGTTCGATCCCTGAGTCCAGAAGATCCCCTGGAGGAGAGCAAGGCAACACACTCTAGTATTCTTGCCTGGAGAATTCCATGGACAGAGGAGCCTGGTGGGCTACAGTCCACAGGGTCACAATGAATTGGACACGACGGAAGTGACTTAGCATGCACACACACATGCCCAAGAGGGACCCAATACAATGACAAAACCCAAATGATGAATTGAAAAGGAAGATCCATTTGGAAGTAAAAAAGAATGAGAAGGAGGAGGAAAAGAAGGAGAGAAGGAAGAGGAAGAGGAGGAGGCAAGGCAGCCCATATCACATGGTCACTACCATGTGTTATCAAAGGTGACCAGAGCTCCTCTTCAACACTTTCCAGTTCTCCAATGCCTGGCACAAGGCTGGAAGTCATACAGCAGGTCCTTAGCAAAAGTTTGTGAAATTGAATTATTTCCCACTGCTGTCTCCTCCTGTCATAGTTTCCAAGGGCTGCCATAATAAATTACCTCACACTCAGTGGCTGAAAACAAAACAAATTTATTGCCTCACAATTCTGGAGGCCAGAAGTCTGAAATCAATTTCACGGAGCCAGAATTAAGGTGTTGGCAGGGCCGTGCTCTCTCTGGAGGCCCTTGGTGAGAGTCCTTCTTTATTTCTTGCAACTTCTGGTGGCTCCTGGCCTCCCCTGGTTTGTGGTAGCATGACTACAATCTCTGCCCCATCTTCATGTGGACTTCCTCCCTGTGTGTCTATGTGTCTTTCCATGTCCTCTCCTCTTCTTAAAAGGATACAAGTCACTAGAGTTAGGTTGACCTTACATCCATGACTTCATCTCAAGGCTTTTAACAAATTGCATCTTTCACATGCCCTATTTCCAAATAAAATCACATTCTTTGATTCCAGGTGGACAGGAATTTTGGGGACATGCTACTCAGCCCACTACACTGCATTAATCCCCATCACAACAGGAATCTGGGGCCAGTTTTAGGTCTCCAAGTGAAAGTTGGGATAGGGGAAACCAGGGATGATCCAGGAACAATCTAAAGTAGATGGAGGTAGAAGAAGGGAAACAGGCAAGAAGAGGGTTTCAAGAAGCACGGAAGAGAAAGAAAATTTTAAAAATGGCCCTGGAGGACTTCCCTGGTGGCCCAGTGGTTAAGACACTGTTCTTCCAATGTAGAAGATGGGGTTCAATCCCTGGTCAGGAAACAGATCCTACATGCCACACAGCGTGTCCCCACCCCACAAAATGACCCTGAACTCTCTCAGCCTGGGTGAACAAGAAAGTGGGGAGGGAACGTGTGTATGTCACTGGACAACCATGCACTGTCCAGAGTGTATCTTCCAAGCTGTCTGATTCTACAGGAGCTACTTCCCAACTTGGTAAGTTGTAGATAAATGATAGCAGTAAAAACAATTTTCGTATAGATGTGCAAGTAAGTTATGTCCAGTAGAGAGATAACCCCCCACTCCCTCATCCCCATGTAAAAGCAGCTTTGTATTTGCAAATCCATTTCACTTTCCTTTACTCCCCATTAATTTGTGCTTTGAACCATTTGCTGGCTACTGTCCTCATATGAGTTAAATAAAATCTTTAATATGTGTGTCTCAGTTTGCTAAGCTGCCATTACAAATTGCCATAAACTGAGTGACTTCAGACAACAGAAATTTATTTGTTCACAGCTCTGGAGGAGAGAGGCCTGAAATCAAGGTGTCAGCGGGGCCATTTTCCCTCTGACAGTTCTAGGGGGAGATCCTCCCCTGTTTCTCTTTAGTTTCTTGTAGTTTCTGGCAGTTTTCAGTCTCTTGTAGTTTCTTCCCCAGCTTCTTATAGTTTTTGGCACTCCTTGTTTTGCAGATACATCACTCTAATTCTCTGTCTTTGTCTACACCCAGCATTCTCCCTGTGAGTCTGTCTTGAGATTTTCCCCTTACGGGGCATCAGTCACTGGATTTAGGACCTATCCTAATTTAGTATGATCTCATCTTAATTTGATTACATCTGAAAATATCTTATCCTCAAATAAGGTCACATTTACAAATGTGAATAGGGGGATACTATTCAACCTAATGTGCTTCTTCATATGACTAAGGAAATCATGATTCTATCTTTTTGGAAAATTATCCCATAATAGTACTGCTGCCAGTGAAAGTCAACAGGAAATAATCGACTGGGAAAGATAAAAGAGAAGGAGTGGAATATGTTGAGTTGGCCTACATGTGGGGCTGGAGATCAGAGAAAGAAAGACTGGAGGAGAGAAGGACTACAAAACACAATGGTAAACGCTTTGTTCCATCGAATGTGCTCACTTGACATATGAGAAAACTGAGGCCCAGAGAAGGGAACCTCTCCCAAGGACACAGAACAGGCAATGAGCAGAAGCAGAAGGCAACCCAGACTTTTTGACTTTCAGCCCAGGATCCACCCACTGGTTGCAAAAGGTTTCAAGAATTTCAGCATTTGGACAGAGACCTGCACATCATTTCTTTTCCCTGGACAACTTTCCACATAGCACATCTTTCAGATTTCCATGTAGGCACACACATTCATACACACAAAAGCAAGAGTTCCCCATCATGGCTCAAAACCTAAGTGTGAAATCTCTTATTGAATCTGAGTCAAAATTCAACCATAGATAATTAGCTTACATGCCTCTCTGATTACACCATTGTGTCATCTCTTGGCTGCAAGGAAATATCTAAACTGTAGACAACTCTATAGCTATTAGTTCAGTGAAACTGATTTCAAGACCAACATTTCAGTACTTGATAATGGCACAGGTACAGAGGATCTCTGAGTTCTTATAATTTTTAAAAGCAGAGGAAATTGTGAAAATGGAAAATACCACAGTCCAAAACTTGAGTTTTTTAAATTATGGTACTGACACTATAAGCCTGGAAATATCATAATCAAGCATCATTTTCTTGTCTAACCCTACAGTGATATTCCAGCTCCAAGAGTTTATAATTACCAAATCATAAAATGTAGCTTAATTCCCACTTTCTTTGACTCTGTACCGTTGAATGTATTAGTCACATAGCCATATTTCTTTACCAGCATAAAAAGAGAACTGAGAAAATTTGATCATTCATTTCACAAACTTTCTTAAAACTTTAGTACTTCAGAGAGGTAACTCTCCTATTCTGTGGGAAAATTCAAATTTGCACCAGGGAGGAAGGGGATCAAGATGGCAGAGTAGGAGGACAGTGAGCTCAACTCCCCCCAACAGCAGCAAAAATACATCTCCGTGTGGAGCAATTCTCATGAAGGCAAATGAAACTGTCAGAAAGACTCTTCTACAACCAAGGCTAGAGAGTCACATTAGAAGATGACCTCCAAACCTGTAATATCCCCATCCTTTTCTGAGTCCCCTAGGTATATTATAGGGGTCCCAGATGAAGAAATACAAAAGGGGAACAAAAATGTATTTGATAAACTTACGGCTGAAAGAATCTTGAGCCTAAAGAAGGAAACAGATATCCAGGTATAGGAATCACAGACAGTGCAAACAAGATGAACCCAAAGAGACTCACTCCAAACCATATCATGATTAAAATGACAAAAGTTAAAAAGAGAATCCTAAAGGCAGCAAGAGAAAAACAAAGAGTCACACATGCAAGGGAATCAGCTATTAACAAACTTTTCTGTAGAAAACTTGCAAGCAAGAGGGGACTGGCATGACATACTTAAAGTCATGGTTTACTTAAAGGGAAAAACCAAGGATACACTACTCAGAAAACTACCCTTCAGAATTAAAGAAAAGATTTTTTAATATTTAAGAGGGTAGAAATTATTTCAAGCATCTTCTCTGACCACAGTGGTACAAAACTAGAAATCAACCACAGAAAGATAAACAGGAAAAAAAAATGATTACATAGAGGCTAAACAATATGCCACTAAAAATCAGTGGGTCAACAATGAAATCAAAGAGAAAATCAGAAAATACCTCGAGACAAAGGACAATGAAAACAACCTTACCCAATCTATGGGACACAGCAAAAGCAGTTCTAAGAGACTTTATAGCAGCACAGGCCTTTGGCAAGGAACAAGAAAAATTCGAATAAACAATTTAACCTACTAACTAAAAGAATCAGAAAAATAAACAAAACCCAAAGTCAGCAGAAGAAAGAAAATAATAAAGATCAGAGAGGAAATAAATAAAATAGAGATTAAAAAAAATATATAAAGATCACTAAAACCAAGAGCTGGGTTTTGAAAGGATAAACAAAATTGACAAACCTCTAGCCAGGCTCACCAAGAAGAAAAGAAAGAAGACACAAATAAACAAAATAAGAAATTAAAGAGGAGAAATAGCAGCTGATACTTTTTTGTATTTTTTGGAAATACAAAAAATTATAAGAATATACTATGAACAGTTAAATGCTAGCAAATATATCAATATATATTAATATATATATGTGTGTGTGTATAACTGAATCACTTTGCTTTGTACCTGAAACTAACACAGTATTATAAATCAACTATACTCCAATAATAAATAAATAAATATCTAGAATTTCAGACCCAGAAAGGACATGAATATCATCCAGTTCAGTGGCTCTCATCTGGGGAGTATTGGCTGACTGCTGTGGGGACGACTCCACTGGTGTCTCGTTGGGCCAAGAATGCTGTTAAAACATTTTACAACACACAGATCAGAATCCTACAAAAAGAATCATTCAACCCAAGATGTTAATATTGCCAAGTCTGAGAAACCCTGATCTAGCTCAGAGGCCTGCATACATTTTCTGCAAAGGGCCAGACAGTAAATATTTTAGGCTTTACTATTTACAGTAAAAACAACCTTAGGTAACATGTAAATGGACATGATTTTCTTCCAACATAACTTTACAAAATTACCAACTTTCCGGATTTGGTCCACAATGGAATTCTAATTTTCTTTTCTAAAAACAATTAAATGTTTCATTCAAATGAAATATTATGTGGAATCCAAGGTGTAAAACAGATCAAAAGGATGTTTCTCAGATGAGGCAAGTGTGCACTCAAGGTATTAATAGCTATCAAAGAAACTCCAGTAGTAGTTTGGCCATCCCTACCACGGGCAGCTTGGAACACTCTCATCTTACCCAGATGCCCGTCCCAGAATGAGTTAGTCATCCTTTCCTCATGACCATTCAGCAGTACCCCACTGTTCCTGGGAGGAAGTCCCTTCCCCAGCAGACAGGACCTCATATAGCAGTGTAGCCCAATGGCTCTAGACTCTGATTTAGAGGCTTCCAGGTTAACTACAGCTCTTACTGGCTGTGTGACTGTGGGAAAATGCTGCAACTCTCTGAGACTCAGTTTCCTTATTTACACAGAAAGAATTACCAACAAAACCAACCCCACGTGATTGTTTTGAGGAATAAATGAAATAATACATGCATAGCCCTTCCCCAATCCTAGCACATAATAGCAGTCAATCAACTGACATCATTATTACATGAATTTATTACTTTAAAAATATCTATTGTGTGGGGTCTTTGTTTCAGCATGCAGGATGTTTAGTTGCAGCATGTGGGATCTAGTTCCCTGATTAGGGATCAAACCTTGGACCCCTGCATTGGGAATGTGTACTCTTAGTCACCGGACAACCAGGGAAGTCCCTGAATTTATTGTTTTCATTGGGCACTTGTATCTCTACAATCAACTTGAATGCCAAAGGAAGCTGGTGGGATGCTAAGTTTATACACATGGGAGGTTTGTGAATAGAAAATTGTCCTAAGGAAGACCTCTTTCGGGTTTCCACTTAGCTATTTTTGGTCCTTATTCTGCACAAATACCAATTGTGGGAGAAGATCAGCTCAAGCTGCTTGTGTCAAAGCCTTCTGGACTCCAGATGGATAACAGCATTGACAAGTTTATCAGTGTTGCTGTCTGGAATGAAGATTCCCTGTCCCTCAGCCCATGGGAAACAGAGATGGATGCAAAGTGCAGAGGTAAAATGTTCCTCTGGTGCTGTAGTTGCTTCCATTGGGCAGAAAAAGAGCGGCAACAGCTCGTGGTTGACACTGTTAGATGTTTCCCCAGCAGCTATGGCCCCCTTCTTTGTTGCTAACAGAAATGTCAACACTCAAGGGCCAAGTGCTCTTCACCAGCCCAGAGGCTAAATCTTTATCAGCTCCAGCCACTCATGACAATTCCACTTGCCTATGATTGATTGAGAGGTGAGCCTGGGGTGCTGCTCTGGTCAAAAGAGGTAGAAAACAATGTCTACAAGACCACTCTCACTTCTTACATCACCTACAAGTTTGTTGGTCTCCAAGATCATGTGCAGGTATAATACAATAATTGCCTAGGACTCATAGAACTCGAACTTCCCTGGTGGTTCACATGGTAAAGAATCTGCCAGCAATGCAGGAGACTTGAGTTTGATCCCTGGGTTGGGAAGGTTCCCTGGAGAAGGGAATGGCTACCCACTTCAGTATTCTTACCTTGAAAATTTCATGGACAGAGGAGCCTGGCAGGCTACAGTCCCTGGGGTGGCAAAGAGTTGTACACAACTGAGCGACTAACACTTTCTCTTTCACAGAACTCAGCAAAGTCTTCATACTGATAGGGACAGAGTAAAGGACAGACAAAATTGGTGGTTAAAAGT
This sequence comes from Bos indicus x Bos taurus, assembly GCF_003369695.1. Classification (NCBI taxonomy): domain Eukaryota; kingdom Metazoa; phylum Chordata; class Mammalia; order Artiodactyla; family Bovidae; genus Bos; species Bos indicus x Bos taurus. The sequence continues at coordinate 30,089,747 of NC_040100.1, read as the reverse complement.
TAACAGAAAAAAGTATGGGAGACCCCTGCAAGTTAATGATGACTCACAAAAGCAGGTTTGAAAGTGAAGTCGCTCAGTCGTGTCCGACTCTTTGTGACCCCATGGACTGTAGTCTACCAGGCTCCTCAGTCCATGGAATTTTCCAGGCAAGAGTACTGGAATGGGTTGCCATTTCCTTCTCCAGGGGATCTTCCCAACCCAGGGATTGAACCCGGGTCTCCCACATTGCAGGCAGATGCTTTACCACCTGAGCCAGGTTTGCTTAACCACAAAACCAAGCAGGTTTGTTTAGCAACAAAACCATGCAACAGAAGCACGAGACATGCCCCCAAACAATAAAACAATGGTGGCATGAGACCCACAACCTGCCCAGTGAGCTTAACAAGTTAATAATCCCTGGAACATGCTCTCTGCGTGCATGCACACACATGCACACACACACACACACACACACACACAATAATTTGTAGACCTAGCTTGACCATGTAGGAACCAAAAAACTCCCCTGCCCAACTGGGAGGGGGAACTAATGATGGGAGCATGACATATACTCAAGAAAGACAAAGAAGGTCTTCTCCTCCAACCCCTTTTCCTTTCATTATAAACCTGTAACCCAATAAGTCCTCAGGGTTTGGCACCCTCTCAACCACAAGTGTAAGCCTCACAAGTGTCCTATTCTAATAAACCACTTTTCTATCACTTCACCTCTCACTGAATTCTTTCTGCAAAGAAACATAAAGAACTAGAGCTCTTAGGAGCCCCCTGAAATGCCACCTAACATTTTCAATAGCAACTATTAAGGGCTTTTTTTTTTTTTTTATAGCAAAAGAACATATTAAAATCAGCCAAGTTTCATGAGCAACATTTAAGAGATACTCAGCGTGGAGATTATGGTTGTTCTCCTCCAGTGGAGTCATGCAGATAGCACTTACTTCTCAAGCAGCAGTGTATGATGATGTATGCTATGTTGCCAGCCAGGAATATTATCCAAACCTTGGTATCCAGAGTTTTTATTGGGGCTCAGTCACAAAGATGCAACTGACCGCTCCCATGGCTGACCTTAATCTCCAGCCCTTGCAGAGATGAAGCTGATGTGCTATGCAAGGCCTCCCACCTTAAGTCACCTTGTCAACAGACACTATCTGGCCTGGCCCAAAGCCCCCAGGTAAACAGATATTCTTATCATGCAGGACTCCCCAAGGGCTTAAAGGTTACCTCCCAGGAGCTGAGGTCAAAGCCCAAATCTTGGGGCAATTTTAATCCTTCACTGCACAGGCTCATAGAGGAAGACTTGTGGAATTTTTATCTCCTATCTTCGAAAGAGTTAAAGATAGGGATTCTTCTCCCACATTTGATTGTTCTTATGTGCAGCTGTGAGGTCTGGAACTGCAGCAACCATCCTGTAACCATGAGGTGACTCAGTTGGAGATAAAAGTCAAACGTGTAGGGTGGCTGAGGAGAAAGGTGGGAAGGCTAATGTTCTTCCTAACATGTGTTTCTTTTTTTTAAGGGGAAGTTTTATTTTATTTTAATTGACCTTGTTCATATGTCAGAATCATGTCTATTTATTTATTTTTAAATTTTAATTTTGGCCATGCCACATAGCATGTGAGATCTTAGTTCCCCAAACAGGAATCAAACCTACACTGCCTGTGTTAGATGTGCAAAATCTTAACTATTGGACCGCCAGGGAAGTCCCCTTGCTCATGTCTTGAGACAAACTTTTCTTTATATGAGATAATGCACATCTTTAACATTTAAGCTATTTAAGTTAGACTTTCTTGTCACAACTGAAGTCATCCTCATTCATACACGTGGTCATTAGGGTATTATAGTCTGGCTTAGAGCAAGTCAACATGAGGCAAAACCAATGGGATTTTCTGAGGCAACCAGTAAATAGACTATAAGGCATACCTGGATAATAGTAATAGAGTCACCAGTTAACTTCATTGGAGTGTGTCTATATCTGCAGTTTCAGTGTGGGTGGAGCAGAAAAGTCCCAAGTTAGGAGTATAGAGATACGGTTTTAATGTTTGAGCCTGTCAATACTTTACTGTGGGAACATGAGGAGGTCACTCAACTACTCTGAGCTTCCAATTCCTCATCTGAAATAGAAACCAAATAAAAATTCACCCAATTTCTAGTGCTTTGGAGAAATTCCATGAAAAATCTCAACTGGGACTGAAACCCAGTTAAAATGGTTTAAGGAAAAGAGAGAAAGAAACTTCATTTTGAGAAGGAGATAGTACCACACGCACAGATGAAATGCTGAGATAGACAGTTACTTAGGCTGCTGGTGGGCGGAGGGCTCATATGCAGGTTGCTTAGCCCAGTCTTCAGTGGAGGAACATTTCCCAACTCAAATCTTAGAGAATGGGACTTAACCAGGCAATGAGTAGAGGAAAGAGTGTTCTGGTCTAAAGGAACAACATACCGGTGGGGAACCACGTAAAGCACAGCCATGAATGTTGGTGCATGTGTGTGTGCATCCAAGTGTGCATCCAGTGTGCATACACACGTGTGTATGCATGCAAGTGTGCATGCACACGTGTGTATGTTTATGATAGAATGTGGGCCACTAGATAAACAGTTCAATGTTACCAGTGAGTAAGTCAGGCGGGAGATGGGGCTGGACAGGTCATCAGAGACCACCTCATGTAAGGCAGATCCCATGACAAGATAAGAGCTGTGTAGCTTCCTTTTACACTGTGCAGGAAGTGAGGAAAAATCGCCCTCAAGCAGACTTTTAAACCCATCAGGTACTTAAATGAACAAAAATGGCTATCACTCATTCTTTCCTAGGCTTACAACCCACACAATTTCCCTTTGCTTTTAGTCTACTTTTCTTCTCCTGTATCTGCCATTCACCAGGTGCATGCCTTTTTTATATATTTTATTGGATTTTCCTTTCAAGTTACACAATGCATGCTTGTGACAACAAGTCAAAATCAGAGTTGTACAAAGAAAAGGGCAACTGTTTCTCTCTTCTCATTCAATTCTTGTCAACCTTCCACCAAAGAAACAGGATAACACACATATTTGGTGTATGATTTTTACATCTACATTCATCCAACCATATGTAAACATAGTCACATACATAAAGTTATTTTTAAAATAACTAGATCACACTATTCCCACTATAGTATACAACTTGCTCTCATTAAGGCATAGAGATGTAACTAATTTCCCAAAATACTGAATAATATTCTGTAAAATGAGAGCTCCAGTCCATCAATTCAACCATCTCTATCAGTAGATGATATGGAATTTGCTTTCTTTTAAACCATTGTTAAAACTACTTTAATAAACATGCTAACACAGATATCTTCAGGTACTAATACGCTTCTTTCTATAAGATTGCTCAAAGCTGGATTTGTGACTGAAGGGGTATTAATGTAATTAATTTTACAATTAATTATATATTTAATTATGCATGCTAAATCACTTCAGTCGAGTCTGACTGTTTGCAACTCCATGGACTGTAGCCTGCCAGGCTCCTCTGTTGATGGGATTCTTCAGGCAAGAATACTGGAGTGGGTTGCCGTGCAGGGAATCTTCCTGACCCAGGGATCATACCTGCATCTCTTACTTCTGCACTGGCATGCAGGTTCTTTACCACTAGTGCCTCCTGGGAAGTCCATATTTAATTATATGATTAATATAATTATTGCTATTGTTTAGTCGCTATGCTGTATCCAATTCTTTTGCAACCCCATGGAGTGTAGCCTGCCAGGCTCTTCTGTCCATGGGATCTCCCAGACAAGAATACTGAAGTGGGTTGCTATTTCCTTCTCCAGGGGAGATCCCGACCAGGGATCAAACCCATGTCTCCTGTGTTGGTAGGTGGATTCTTTACCACTGAGCTACCAGGGAAGCCCAATTAATATAAATATAATTAATTTTTACAAACACTGTCAGGTTAATTTCCTAAAAGATTATAGCATTATATTTGTACTGCAAATTTTTAAACTGAAGTGTCAACTAGAAAACACCATTTTTTATCTATCAGATTGGCAAGCATTGGCCAGGGAAAGGGGATAAGTGTTAGTGCCTTTGAGGATCTTGGAAAAAATGGTGAGCAACCTAAATGGTGGCGTATCCTTAGGTATTCCCTGCAGTCTGTAAGAACTATACTAGAGAACCTAGTTTGAACTTGGCTACTCAAGAAGGTCATGTCTTATGCATGACAAATCACAGAGAAAGTGGTCCCGAATCTATTTTAGCTCATGGTCATTCCCTATTCCCTGCCCTTCTCCTATTCCTTGAATAAGCCATAAACCCTCCCATCTCCCAAATCTTTGCTTAAGCTGTCTCCTTTTTTCCAGGTTTCCATTCTTCTCCCAACTTATATGCTCATGTCAAATCCTTACTCTGAGTTCAAGATGAATCTCAGCTTCTACATTTTCCAAGGAGCCTCCAAATGTCTACAGTGAAATGAATCTCCTTCTCTACCATTTGCTTCAACAAGATCAACTATTCATTCCATCATTTATGATGAGCCAGGCATCACCGTGTACTTCATATGCATTATCTTATTGACCCCCAGTAATTTTATTAGGTAGTTTGTGGTATTTTACATATTTTGACGGTAAGGAAACTAAGGCTCAAAATGGTGATGTTACCAGACCAAAGACATACAGCCAATAAGTGCTGGAACTGGGTATTACATGCAACTCTGACTTCAAAGCTCAGACTCATCACTTCACACCTGTCAGAATGGCCATCATCAAAAAATCTACAGATAGTAAATGCTGGAGAGGATGGAGAAAAGGGAAGCCTCCTACACTGTTGATGGAAATGTAAACTGATACAGCCATTATGGAGAACAATATGGAGATTTCTTTAAAAACTAGGAATAAATCTACCATGTGACCCAGCAATTCTACTACTGGGCATAACCCCACTAAAGGGCTTCCCAACTGGTGCAGTTGGTAAAGAATCCTGTCAATGCAGGAGACTCAAGAGATGTGGGTTTGACCCTTGGGGTCAGGAAGACCTCCTGGAGTAGGAAGTAGCAACTCACTCCTATATTCTTGCCTGGAAAATTCCATGCACAGAGGTTCCTGGCAGGCTATAGTCCATGGGGTCGTGAAGAGTCAGACATAACTGAGCACACACAACCACACACATGCACTCACACACATATGACTCAGCAATCCTACTACTGGGCATATACCCTGAGAAAGCCACACTTTTAAAAGACATATATATGATGTTTACTGCAGCACTATTTATAATAGCCAGGACAAGAAAGAAACCTAGATGCCCATCTACAGATGAATGGATAAAGAAGATGTGGAAGAAATACACAATGGAATATTACTTGACCATAAAAAAGAATACATGTGAGTCAGTTCTAATGGGGTGGATGAACCTAGAGCCTGTTATACAGAGTGAAGTAAGTCAGAAAGAGAAAAATGAATACCATATATAAATGTGTATATATGGAATCTAGAAAAATGGTATTGATGAATGTATTTGCATGGAAGGAATAGAGATGCAGATGTAGAGAATGGACTTATGGACACAGTCAGGGAAGGAGAGGGCGGGACGAATGGAGAAAGTAACACTGACATATATACACTACCATGTGTGAAATAGATGGCTGGTTGGAAGCTGCTGTATAATGCAGGGACTCCAGGCTGGCAGTCTGATGACCTAGAGGGGTGGGATGAGGGGAGGCAGGTGATGTATGTATAATTATGACTGACTTGCATGGTTGTATGGCAGAAACCAACACAACATTGTAAAGCAATTTTCCTCCAATTGGAAATTTTTTAAAGTTCAGACTTCTGTCATCATCCCATGCCACATAATAAAAGAAGAATTTCACTGAGTAAGGTTTGACTTCCCTAGCAGACTGCCCGGGTCATTGCTTTGTAAACACTGCCTGCTATAGATGAATTGGTTTTCTACATCTTCTAAGGGATCTTGCTTCACCAATGAATCTCATGAACGGAGCAGAGTTGTCAAAGCCCTACAGTAAACGGCATGCAGTGTGATGTTACCAGAATTCAAGCTTTCTGTTGCTAATTTTTCACCGGGTTGCAAGCTTTAATTTAACTGTCAGACCCTGGGTCTTTTGCCAACGCTAATGGAGGACTGTGGCAGTGACGGTAATTATTTCCAGACTCTGGTACCTCCTTCGTTTACCTTCTGGTTGCAAATACTCAGCAGCTTCAAGCTAATTTCCTTTCTTATTTTCCTCATTAGTTTGCAAACTCCTACTGTCAATGAAAACAAGCAACCCATCTGATAAAAATGTCAACATGGAGTGTTCAAAATATTAAAACTGTCAAATAAAAATTGTGTTTTTACAAGGCAGTCTAACCATGTCATGCACGCGGAAATCACTTTCTGAAGACAGATTATATAGGTCAAAAGTTGTTGGGATATTTTTTTTTAACCCACAGAAACAAACCCACCGTGACAGAGTCTTCTGGATAATGTTTTGATGTCTTGAAAATCAACTTCCAAACTACTCTGGACAAATCTGATTAAAATGCTAGTGTCAAATGTCCTTGCTTCCAATAAAAACCACAGGTTTTCTACTCACAGTGAAATTAATAGGAGAATTACCCAAAAGAAGATACAAGAATTTGACTTTATTTATATTTCATTCTTCCCACCATTTAACAATATGGACAGAAGATGGAGCTTGTCAACTAATGCTTGTTATCAGGAGTGCTATTCATTCACAAATCTCAGAGGCTGAACACCCTGATTCAAATTGCTAGGTAGCAACTCAAGTTGTGCACGGGAATAAAAGCACCAAAGATAATTGAAAGGCAGAGAAGAGAGGTGATTGACCTCGGGTGGAACTGAGCTGCACAAACAGACAAAGACTGAACTGCAAGTGGGTAATTTTAAAAGGGATTTTGAGGAGGAAAAATCCTCCCAAATGAAAGACTTTCCAAATAGACACTGGCATGTTTGCAATGCTAGTTTAAAGAAAAGAAGCCATTCAGAGGGGCCTTTATCTTCCACTTAGCTCAACTCAAAAGGCTCAAACCAAGAGAACTTGGATGTGTGTCTTAGAGATGCCAAGCCTCTTGTGATAAAGGGAAAGAAAAGTTAGTAAAAGATGATACAAGAGGAAGCAGAGTCATGTCTGGGGAAATAGCTCATGTACACACACACACACACATGCAAAGAGAAAAACAGACATAACATGTGTATTGCTTTTGTGTGTATATGAGAAAGACGTTGAAAAAGGAGACAAAGATAAAAAGGCAGACATAAGCAGAGATAACAACAAAGACAGAAACAAATAGAAATTAGGATAGAAATAAGACAGAGAGACACAAATCACAAATGCTAGAGAGAAGGTGGAAAAAAGGAACCCTCCTATACTGTTGGTGGGCACATAAATTGGTGCAGCCACTGTGGAAAACGATATGGAGGTTTCTTTAAAAACTAAAAGTTGCCGTATGATCTAGCAGTCCCTCTCCTGGGCATATATCCAGAGAAACTCTAATTTGAAAAGATATATGTTCACCCTGATGTTCAAAGCAGAGTCACTATTCACAATAGCCAAGAAATGGAAGTAAAGCAGGTTATCCATCAACAGATGAATGGTTCGAGAAGATGAACTTCTCTATGGAATATATACACACACACACATACGCACAATGGAATACTACTCAGTCATAAATAAGAATGAAATTTTGCCATCTGCAGCAACACAGATAGACTTGGAGAGCATTATGCTAAGTGAAATATGTCAGACAGAGAGAGAAAAATACCCGTGTTCCCCATCCTGAACCCTCCTTCCTCCTCCCTCCCCGTACCATCCCTCTGGGTCGACATGAATCCGCCGCAGGTATACATATGGCAAAACCAATACAATATTGTAAAGCTAAAAAATAAAAGAAAAAAAATACAATATTGTAAAGTTAAAAAAATAATAATAAAAAAAAGAAAAGAAAGAAAAATACCATACCAATTACATATGTAATCTAAAAACTTAGATTAACTTATTTACAAAATAGAAACAGACACACAGAAACAGAAAACAAACATATGGTTACCAAAGGAGGAAGAGGGTGGAAGAGGGATAAATTAGGAGTTGGGATTAGCAGATACAAACAACTATGTACAAAATAGACATACACCAAGGTCCCTACTGTATAACACAGGGAACTGTATTCAATATCCCATAATAAACCACAATGGAAAAGACTATGAAAAAGAATATATGTATGTATTAATATAACTGGCTCACTTTGCTGTACACCAGAAACTAACACAACATTGTAAATCAGCTATGTACGTGTGTGTGTTAGTCACTCAGTTGTGTCCAACTCTTTGAGATCCCATGGACTGTAGCCTGCCAGGCTCCTCTGTCCACGGAATTCTCCAGGCAAGAACACTGGAGAGGGTTTCCATTCCCTTCTCAGGGGATCTTCCGGACCCAGGGATTGAACCTGGGTCTCCTGTATTGCAGGCAGATTCCTTACCTTCTCAGCCACCAGGGAAGCAACAAATACTTCAATTAAACAGAAAGAGAGACAGACAAGAGATGAAATAAGAGTGAGACAGACAGAGGCCAGAAACATACCTACAGAAGGAAGGAAACAATATATTTGTGAAAGATAATTGCATATCTGCATAGTCAGGACATAATACTATTTGGCGTATTTTCTGTCTGAGTACAGTTTAGCAGCCAGAAGTAAAGAAACAAGAAGTCAAATGAGATCATTTAATATTTGGTGAAATGGGCAAGAGAGGTTTTCAAACTGCCCAAGAGCAATTCCTGGAAAAAAGGTCAGAATTCCTTGTCACTACAACAAGATTGAAACCCATTTGCTTTTTTAAATTGCAAGGGTCAAAAGAATTTGAAAACCAACCTTGGGTTGGTACTTAATTTTACTGAAAAACATATGCATGTATAATAGTAACAGCTAAGAGCTAGTAGGTGTGTACTATGAGTTAGGCATTAGTTTAAGTACCTATATGGATTAACCCACTTAATCATCATTACAGCTGAATGAGGTAGGTTCCAATATTATCATCCTCATTTTGCCCATGAGCAAACAGAGTCACAAAAGGACTAAATAACTTGCCCAAAGTTACATAGCTTGTAGCCTAGGAGCCAAGATATAATTAAGGCAGACCAGAGGTCAGATTCTACACTCTTAATGCCCGCACCACACTGATCTTCCTTCCTAGGTCACACTGTACATTTATGTGTTTCTAAATAGTCCACAAAATAGAGTACCATGAAAATTTCCAAAGAAATAAAATATGCTATGATCAAAACATGTATTTTCAGGACTTCCTTGGTGGTTGAGAGATTAAGAATCCAACCACTGATGCAGGGGAAAGTGAAAGTTGCTCAGTCGTGTCTGACTCTTTGTGACCCCATGAACTATACAGTCCATGGAATTCCCCAGGCCAGAATACTGGGGTGGGTAGCCTTTCCTTTCTCCAGGGGATCTTCCCAACCCAGGTCTCCCACATTGCAGGCAGATTCTTTACCAGTTGACCAAAAATACTGGAGGAAGTAGCCTATCCCTTCTCCAGCATATCTTCTCAACCCAGGAATCAAACTGGGGTCTCCTGCATGCAGGCGGATTCTTTACCAACTGAGCTATCAGGGAAGCCCTGCCAATGCACAGACTCTAGGCATTCAGGGAACCCAGGGGAAATGGGTTCAATTCCTGGTCCAGGAAGATTCCACATACTGCGGAGCAACTAAGCTCCAGCACTACAACTACTGAGCCCACACTCTAGAGCCCACGAGCTGCAACTACTGGGCCCATGTGATACAACTACTGAGCCTGTTTACCTACAGGCTGTGCTCTACAACGAGAGAAGCCACCGCAGTAAGACGCCTGGACACCACCATTGAGAGCAGGCCCCACTCACTGCATTTAGAGAAAGCCCACAGGTAGCAACAAAGACCCACCACAGCCAAAAATAATTAATTAAAAATCTTTTAGGTGAATCACTCAGTTAGTGCTGGGGTTTCCCTCATAGCTCAGCTGGTAAAGAATCTTAACTGCAATGCAGGATACCCGGATGTGATTCCTGGGTCAGGAAGATCCCCTGGAGAAGGAAATGGCAACCCACTCCAGTGTTCTTGCCAGGAGAATCCGATGGACAGAGGAGCCTGGCAGGCTACAGTCCATGGGGTCGCAAGAGTCAGACACGACTTAGTGACTAAATCACCACCAAACCAGTTAAATTTTCTTTATGATAGATCTTCTCTATTACTCTGTATCAATGCGTATTATACTCCAAATGTGCTTTATTTCAAAAGCCTTATTTTTTTCACAGATTCAACTAATAACATAGAAATTTGTGGGAAATACTGATTTAGATGCTTTATGGGGTCTCCCACAACTCTAAGACCCCTGAATTAACTCTCTGGTTCTTTCCTTTGTGATTACGAATAAAGATAATTTTTTAAAATAAGAAAAGGATTAAAAAAATCATCTTAAAGTCAGAAAATATCAGCCATATTCTCTCTCTCCTCTCTCTCTTTTTTTTTTTTTTTTTTTTGCTGCATTGAGTATTGGTTGCGGCACACAGGATCTTCATTGCATCATACGGGATCTTTCCTTGCGTGCAGGGACTCTAGTTGTGGTTGTGAGGTGTGGTCTCAGTAGTTGTGGCATGGGGCCTTGGTTGCTCCTCAGCATGTGGGATCTTAGTTCCCAACTAGGGATCAAACCTGCACCCCCGTACTGCAAGGTGGATTCTTGACCCCTGGACCACCAGGGAAGTCCCAGCCATATTCTTTCACTCACTCAACAACTATTTACTGAATAACTGCTTTGTACCAAGAACCTGTCCACCATACTGGCTAATCACATGAAGCTTGCTTTTGTGTGTGGGAAGAGTGGTACAGAAACACTTAAGAAATAAATACTGAATGAACAATATAATCAGAATGAGTACTATGAAAATATGATAATCAAGAATTAAGGAGTAGAAAGGAACAAGTGTTGCTCTTTCAGCTAGGCATGTTAAGAAAGGTAACACTTGAGGAGGTGACATTTGGGCAGAGTTCCAGATGAAGATAGGGAGTGAATCATGTAATTATTGGTCAGTGTCCAAGGCAAGGGGAAAGAGCAGGTGGAAAGGCCCCAAGGTCAGGATATTTGTATGATGGAGGATCTGCAGTGAAGCCAATATGGCTGGGGGACTGTTACAGGGGGCAAGTGGTGAGAAAAGGGGCCAGGAGCCAAATGGTGATGTGAACAACCCTATAGACCAGGGATCCCCAAGCTCTGGACTGCGGATTGGTACCTCCTGTCAGGTCAGTGGCAGCATTAGATCAGAAATAAAGGGCACAATAAATGTAATGTTCCTGAATCATCTCAGAACCACCCCCTTCCCCATGCTGGTCTGTGGAAAAACTGTCTTCCAGGAAACAGGTCCCTGAGGTCAAAAAGTTGGGGACCATCGCTATAGACCATAGGAAGAACTCAGATCTTTTGCTCTTACCATATGGTTAGCTAAGGGGCATTGAAGAAAAGAAGACCTTACTCTACCATGCAGTAAATTCTTGAGAATCAGTTGTTCCCTAGAAAGAAAGTTAGATGGATAGTGTTGACCTCAAAATAGTATCAGAAAGAGAGTAGCAGAGGAATCTAATTATTAAGGCTTCAGAAAAGTAAAAGCTGTAAATGAGGTAGCTTCACAGAGCTGTGACATGGTCTGGTGGGAAGGTAGGATGGCACTGAGACTCAGTGGACCTGAGTTCATACCCTATGTTGTCCACGATGTGAAATGTGAGGGCCGGTGTGTGTGTGTGTGTGTGTATGTGTGTGTGTGTGTGTGTGTGTGTGTGTGTGTGTACCTATCCAAATCCAGGTTTTGATACTGGCTTTAGAAGTGTTCTCTTTTATTTAATTATAAAAATTTTCAAACACAAAGAAAGCACAGTTGTCCCCTGCATGCTCACTTGCCATTTGCTTCTCCACTGTAGCTCCCCCACCCTCCTCCCTCCACGGGAGCTTTGCTTACCAATATTACCAATGACCTCCATCTGTCAGACGCAGAGCCCTTTGCCTTTATTTCACTCAGTCTCTCAACAGCACTTGTCAAGGCCTGCGTGGGCAGCTGGGCTCTGTTTGCTTCTCGAATATTGGGTTTTCCTCCTCTCTCCCAGACCAGGGCTTTACATCCATCTGCCACCCTTCTTCTTCTTAACTCTAAAGGGCAGAGTTACTCAGGAGTCAGTCCTGGGCCCCTTTTTAGTTCTTTCCTTTCCCTTCATGCTAGATTCCCAGTTCATCCAAAAAGGTCTCAGAGTTTTAACCAAGCAATATTGGACTCAACCAAGCAAGGCTCCCCTCATAGCTCAGTTGGGAAAGAATCCACCTGTGATGCAGGAGACCCTGGTTCGATTCCTGGGTTGGGAAGATCCCCTGGAGAAGGGATAGGCTACCCACTCCAGTATTCTTGGGCTTCCCTTGTGGCTCAGCTGGTAAAGAATCTGCTTGCAATCCAGGAGACCTGGGTTCAATCCCTGGTTTGGGAAGATCCCCTGGAGAAGGGAAAGGCTACCCACTCTAGTATTCTAGCTTGGAGAATTCCATGGACTGTACAGTCCATGGGGTCGCAGAGAGTCAGACAAGACTGAGCAACTTTTACTTTCACTTTCCAGCAATGTGACCACTATGTCTGCCTGTTTTCTGGCTAGAATCTGAGAGAAAAGTGAGCCTGTGTTGCCTGAGGGAGGAATCAGTGTGTGGTCTTGGGCAGATGTCAGTGAAAAGCAGGATGACAGGAATAACAAAGATTATTTAACCACTGTGTTGCTTATCACAGTGTGACCATGAAGTTTTTGAATATTTATTGACAAGCAACTTGCAAGGATCCTGCAATATAGGCAAATGCATTGAAAAATAAGAGAAGTATTCATGGCTTCAGGCTTCAAAGCATCCAGAATTATTAATAATTTCTCAGCCGGCCTCAGTGCCCCTAGCAAGAAAGCACCAACATTTTTTTAATTCAAAAAATATTAATTAGGAGTAACCTTTAAGTAAAGGTAGGCTCCTGTAATAAACCTACAGTTCCAATATTATTCAAAACCAATAGTTTTTTCATTAATTATTGCAGATTAAGTCTCTCTTCATGTATATGCATTTTCTGAGAATTTTATCTGGAACATATGAATATCAAAAGCCTTTGAGCTTTTTTATAACTCATTCCTTTCCACTGTTAAAAACAAATACTTTTTCTTGCACAGAAAATTTTGTTAACTCTATTTAAATATTAAAGATAGATGAATAGATATGAAGACTGTTGGATAGATAATCAGGCAGACACAAACAACTGTGTCAGACCACAAGGAAAAACACAAAACCATTACATAATTTAATCTTCATAGCCCTTCCATATGGAATATGAAATTTTTATAGACATTTTACACAAGCAACTGAAGCTGGGGGATGGTAAGTAATTTTCCCCAGACAATTCAGCTTGGCAGTGCAGGAGCCATTGATGGTGATCACAATGATGAAGATAAAGACAGCAAAACATTAACAGTCATCTTAAAAAAAAAAAAATCTGTTATGTGCCAGGTATCATACTCGGCTTCTCATTTGCATTGTGTCACTTGTTGTGTTAGTAGCACGTCCAACTCTTTTGCAACCCCACGGGCTGTAGCCCACCAGGCTCCTCTGTCCATGGAATTTCCCAGGCAAGAATACTGGAGTGGGTAGCCATTTCTTCTCCAGGGGATCTTCCCAACCCAGGAATTGCCAAGCCTACTGCATTGGCAGGAGGATTCTTCACCACTGAGCCACCAGGGAAGCCCCATTGTGTCATGTAGGCACCACAATAAATATTTAACTATGTCTATTTCAAGTATAGAAACTGGGACTCAAAAAATCAAGTATCACGGCCAATGTCATCAAGTTATCAGTTTGGCATCATAATTTTTTTTTTTTTTTTGGCCTTGCTGTAGAGCATCTGGGATCTTAATTTCCTCATTAGGGGTTGCACCTGAGTCCCTTGCACTGGAAACGCAGTCTTAACCCCTGGCCTGCTAGGAAAGTTCCTGGCATCATAATTAGAACCCAGGTCCATTTGATATCCGTGGCCGAGATCTTCCCATTGCACCACGCTTTGTTTCTCCTGGTTTGGCGTTTTGAAATTTTATTTCCTGTTTGTGTCCAAAGCTATCAGCTTTGTCTCTGAAGACTCCAGAAGTTTGTTGGAAAGTTTATGAATCTATTTTTGTGCTGTTATTCTTTGTGAGTGCTGCTTATGGAAGTCACAGATACAGAGCACCAAAAAGACTCAGCTCAGAAATATCTCCTGGGTATTATATTTTGAGATTTGAGTAAATAAGTGCCTCTTTTAAAATGTAAATACCACCCAAAAATGTTAAGCCTATTAGAAAGTCACACCTCAGTTTTAACAGTTAGATAATCCAATTTATACTTGAGTAGCATACTGAATAGGTATTGTAACTGTGGTAGAATGGATCATTTTCTTCTTTTCATTTAGTCTGGGACATTGCAAAGGAGAGGAAGGAAGAAAATACCTGGGTAGGCTTTCTTTTTTTCTTTTTTAATAAGCCTTTTCACTTTAGCAAACTTTTGGATACACAGAAAAATTGTGAAGATAGCACAATGAGTCCCCAAATACCCCACGTCCAGGTCTTCCTGTTACTAGCATGGTACATTAATCTGATACATTTTTTACAGTAAGTGAACCAGTATTAATATACGATCATTAACTAGAGCCCATTGTTTCTTCTTACATCTTTAGTTTTTACCTAATGTCCTTTCTTTGTTGCAGAATTTTATCCAGGGGACCATGTGACATATAGTCATCATGTTCTCCTTAAGCAATCTGGGCTGTGACAGTTTCTCAGACTCACCTTGTTTTTGAAGATCTTGACAGTTTGAGGAGTGCTATTCAAGTATGAATGTAGGATATCCCTCCACTGAGATCTGTCTGATATTTCTCTTCTGATTAGACTGGGGTTATGGGTTCATAAGAGGAAGAACACAGAGGTAAAATGCCATAATACCAAAGGGTACATGCTTTCAAGATGACTTATCACTGTTGATGTTGACCTTGATCCCCTCACTTAGTAGTGTTTTTCAGATTTCTCCTCTATCCAGTCACTCTTATTCCCCACTTTCCATACTGGACTCTTTGGAAGGAAGTCATTACATGAAGCCCACAGTTACAGAGTGGGGTCTGAGGCTCTCCCTCCTTGAAAAAGGAATATCTACCTAAATTATTTGGAATTCTTCTGCCTGGAAGATTGGTCTCTTTCCCCCATTTATTTAACTATTTACTTATATCAGTGTGGATTGGTGGCTATTTTTCACTTTGAGTTGTCATCCAATACTACTTTATTATTTTGTTGCTCAAATTGTTCCAGCTTTAGCCATTGGGAATTCTTTCAATTGACTTCTGCATCTTTGACATATCTGCATCATTGTGGGGCTTTATTTTGGTTTGTGGTTGGTTTTTGTTTTTAGCACTTAATTAACTCTATAGCACATGTGCTCTAGGTTTATTTTATATATTTGTTGCCCAGTCTTAGAATCAGTTATTTCTCCAAGGACCACCAATACATATTATTGGAGCTTAGAGTTTATTGGAGAATATATGAGAAATTAAAATATGAGCTCTAGGACTGCTTGTTGCTACTGGGTGTTTCTTCTAGGTCCTCTCAACTAACAGAAAAGAAATTTCACGTTTCTTATCTAACTGTATATATGTGTGTGTCTGTGTGTATATATATATATTTATACACATTTTTCTATAAATACTTCTATATGTAAATATATGCATCTATATTAATCCAAATATGAATTCATACTAATGCTTGGGTATATTTTTTAAAAATACCAATGCTCCAAACACAGTCCAGATCAACTGAATTAGAACTGATTAAACTTGACTCCAGGTAGGTGGAGAAAGGGGTCTTGCCCAGGCCTAGGGTAATTTTTTTGAAAGCTCCCCTAGGAGTCTGACAGCTGACACAAGCCTTGAGAATCAGCGACAGAAACAAAATAGCAGATATAAAGGCAAAGAAATGAAGGTAGATTCTTTTTCTGGGAAACTATATATTAAAATTACTGATCATTTGCAGAAAAGGATATATTCTTTGCTCCATTCCTGTTCTGTTGAACTCTGGACTCTTTTTTTCAGAGCCAGCTATGATGTCCTTCTGTTCTCAGTGTCAGTTAACCTCTCAAACACTTTTCTTTTGGTCTGTTATTGCACTTACCACTTTATTATTTTAGTTCCTTCAATTAGACTGTCCTATGTAGGGTTAGACATTATGATTTATTGCTTTTTGTACTTTTTTTCACTCCCTGCCCTCCTTCAAAGCTTCAAGCACCATTCCTGAGAAACTTAACATAATAAAAAGTAAACTATACCTAGTTTGGTGCTAAATATTTTGATTACATTTTATTCTTTAAAACAACATTGTGAGGAAAAGAATTGTCTGTTAGCTATGAAAAGCTTGAACATTGCTGAAGTCTGAACGTATTGTGTAAGATGCGGTTTCTCCAAAATCCATGTTCTTTCCATAAAATTGTACGTCATGAAACAGATTACAAATAATTCATGTTTAAATTCTACAGAGTGTCTTTGCTGATCACAAACTTTATGTGAGAATTTTACATATAATTTTAAGCTTCTAGAAAGCAACCTGATAACCCTGGAATTGCCTGTGTGTATAAGGAAAATAGTATTTCCCCTTGCATGTGAATTGAAACAATATTATTCCCTTAAATAAATTGTGTAACAATTTGCATCTTTTCAAAAAAAAAAAATTACTAATAGATGGAAGAGTTAAGAGTATTTTCCTAACACCTCCTACCTTTATATCCTCAGCATTTTTTTTAATTTTCAATTTAACTCAATATTCATTGATCAAACCCAGCCACAGCAATACTGATATTTTATATATGAGCAGAAATGGAATTGTCCTAGTCTTGGAAAGAACCAAGATGGGAGAAAAGACCGGTGTGTATGAAACCCACATACAAAGAACATAGCACCATTTGATTCATAAACCCAAGGAGATTGAGAATCATCTGAGCACA
This sequence comes from Bos indicus x Bos taurus, assembly GCF_003369695.1. Classification (NCBI taxonomy): domain Eukaryota; kingdom Metazoa; phylum Chordata; class Mammalia; order Artiodactyla; family Bovidae; genus Bos; species Bos indicus x Bos taurus. The sequence continues at coordinate 30,072,708 of NC_040100.1, read as the reverse complement.
AATAATTAGTGGAGCAACTTCAATGTAAGAAATGTTCTGCTAGGTACCTTTATTTGGGCAATGTCATAATAGCAATCAGATCAGATCAGATCAGTTGCTCAGTCGTGTCCGACTCTTTGTGACCCCATGAATCACACACACCAGGCCTCCCTGTCCATCACTAACTCCCGGAGTTCACTCAGACTCACGTTCATCGAGTCAGTGATGCCATCCAGCCATCTCATCCTCTGTCATCCCCTTCTCCTCTTGCCCCCAATCCCTCCCAGCATCAGAGTCTTTTCCAAAGAATCAACTCTTCGCATGAGGTGGCCAAAGTACTGGAGTTTCAACTTTAGCATCATTCCTTCCAAAGAAATCCCAGGGCTGATCTCCCTCAGAATGGACTGGTTGGATCTCCTTGCAGTCATATTCACCATTAAAAATAACATAAAGGGACTTCCCTGGCGGTCCAGTGGTTAAGAATCTGCCTTCCAATGCAGGAGACGCACACGGGTTTGATCCCTGGTTGGGGAGCTCATATCCCACATGTCCTGGGGCACCTAAGCCTGCACACCACAGCTACTCAGTTCACACGCCTCATTGAAGATCTTGCTTGGTGCAACTAAGACCTGGTGCAGCCAAATAAATAATTTTTTTTTTTAATAAATAGCATTAAATTTAGAATCATCTATGTAATACAATTTTTAAAAATCTCTGGTCTTTGTCCCTGCTTCCTGGCACAAAGCTTCAAATCCTTGAAATTTCATGACTGATGGGCATGCAATCATATACTGATGAGGTGACGAATGTCAGAGCTCCTACATAGCTTTGGGATGAGGCCTGGTCCCTAGAAAAAACAACCAAATGATGAGAGGGTTGGAACTTTCAACAGCCCAACATTTGGGAGGGGAAGAGTTCTGGAATATGAATTCAATCACATAGTCAATGATTTAATCAATCATTCCTATGTAATTAATAGACCTCGGTAAAAAAAAAAAGAAAGAAAGAAAAAAATTGAACATCAAGGATTGAGGGAGTTTCCTGGCTGATGAACATATCAAAGGCCTAGAGAAGGGGAGACACTTTGACTGCATAATACTGAAACCTTGCCACCCTATGTTCTTTATCTGGCTCTTCATTTGTATCCTTTATGTGAAAATGGTAATCCTAAGTATAGCACTTCCCTGAGTTCTGTGAGTGGTTCTATAAATTACAGAAGGAAGTTAGTTGTGGGAAGCCCCAAAATTGTAGTTGTGCATTAGTGAAGGCGGCCTTGGGTCCCTACTTGAGGCTGGTGTCTGAAGTAAGGGGGAGTCTTCTTGGGGAACCTTGCCCTTTACCGTATGAGACTGGACGTTAACTCTGGGCAGTTAATTTCAGAATTGAATTGAATTAGAGGAGACCACACTGGTACTGGATAATTTCCTGCAGAACACAAATTGAAGCAAATACCATAACTGTATATCAAGTTTTTGGCATAATCACCCAAAAATTATTTTAAGTGACAGGCACAGAATATATTGAATTTACATTCCAAGGGGCAGATATCCAAAATGCAAAAGAGATTAAACTATTTCTAGCAGTGTTAGTATCAGTTATTCTTATTTAGAAATTACATATATATATATATATATATATATATATATATATATCATCAACATCGTGAAGTTGCTCAGTCGTGTCCGATTCTTTGCAACCCCATGGACTGTAGCCTACTAGGCTCCTCCCTCCATGGGATTCTCCAGGCAAGAGTACTGGAGTGGGTTGCCATATACACATGTATATTAAGAAGAGGTGGCAAGAATACACAGAACTATACAAAAAAGACCTTAATGACCCAGATAACCATGATGGCATGCTCACTTACCTAGAGTTGAATGTCCTGGAATGTGAAGTCAAGTGGGCCTTAGGAAGCATCACTACAAACAAAGTTAGTGGAGGTGATGGAATTCCAGCAGAGCTAGTTTAAATCCTAAAAGATGATGCTATGAAAGTGTGGCACTCAATATGCCAGCAAATTTGGAAAACTCACCAGTGGCCACAGAAATGGAAAAGTCAGTTTTCATTCCAATCCCAAAGAAAGACAATGCCAAAGAATGTTCAAACTATCACACAGCTACACTTATCTCACACACTAGCAAAGTAATGCCCAACATTCTTCAAACTAGGCTTCAACAGTATGTGAACCGAGAACCTCTGGATGGTCAAGCTGGATTTAGAAAAGGCAGAGGAACCAGAGATCAAATTGTCATCATCCATTGGATCATAGAAAAAGCAAGAGAATTCCAGAAAAACATCTACTTCTGCTTCACTGACTATATTAAAGCCTTTGACTGTGTGGATCACAACAAGCTGTAGAAAACTCTTCAGGAGATGGGCATACCAGACCACCTGACCTGCCTCCTGAGAAATCTGTATGCAGGTCAAGAAGCAACAGTGAGAACCAGATATGGAACAACAGATTGGTTCCAAATTGGGAAAGGAGAATGTCAAGTCTGTATACTGTCATCCTGCTTATTTAACTTATATGCAGAGTACATCGTGAGAAATGCTGGGATAGATGAAGCACAAGCTGGAAACAAGATTGCTGGGAGAAATATAAATAACCTCAGATATGCAGATGACCACCCTTATGTCAGAAAGCAAAGAGGAACTGAAGAGCCTCTTGATGAAAGTGAAAGAGGAGAATGAAAAAGCTGGCTTAAAACTCAACATTCAAAAAATGAAGATCATGGCATCTGGTCCCATCACTTCATGGCAAATAGATGGGGAAACAATGGAAACAGTGACAGACTTTATTTTTTTGGACTTCAAAATCACTGCAGATGGTGACTGCAGCCATGAAATTAAAAGACTCTTGCTCCTTGGAAGAAAAATTATAACCAAACTAGACAACATATTAAAAAGTAGAGACATTACTTTGCCAACAAAGGTCCATCTAATCAAAGTTATGGTTTTTCCAGCAGTCATGTATGGATGTGAGAATTGAACCGTAAAGAAAGCTGAGCACAAAGCATTGATGCTTTTGAACTGTGGTGTTGGAGACAACTCTTGAGAGTCCCTTGGACTGTGAGGAGATCAAACCAGTCAATCCTAAAGGAAATCAGTCCTGAACACTCATTGAAAAGACTAATGCTGAAGCTGAAGCTCCTCCAATACTTTGGCCACCTGATGTGAAGAACTGATAGTTAAAATTACAGAAATCAAGCATCTAGCCTGCTTTTATAAATAGACTATTTTCATGTTGACCCTTGAACAACATGGGGAGGGGTTAATCTGTATATAATTTATAATTGGCCCTCCATATCTGCAGTTTCTCTGTTATTTGTGGATTCAACCAACCGTGGACCTGACTGTGTAGCTCTGAGGTATTTACTACTGGAAAATACCTAGGTACCAGTAGACCCCTGCAGTTCAAACCCAGGTTGTTCAAGGGTCAGCTGTATTTCAGAGTCACCAGATTTTTTTTTAATTGGAGGATAACTGCTTTACAATGTTGCATTAGTTTCTGCCGTACAATGATGTGAACCAGTTATATATATACATATATCCCCTCCCTCATGAGCTTTCCTCCCACCTCCCATCCCACCCCTCTGGTTATTAGACCACCAAGCTGAGCTCCCTGTGTTACACAGCACCTTCCCGCTGGTTATCTACTTTACACACGGTAGTGTATGTACGTCAACACTACTCTCTGAACTTGTCCTGCCTTCTCCTTCCTGCCCTGTGTTCACAAGTCTGTTATGTATGTCTGTGTCTCTATTCATGCCCTGCAAATAGGTTCATCAGTCTATATATATGCATTAATATATAATATTTGTTTTTCTCCTTCTGACTTACTTCACTGTGTATGGAAGACTCTAGGTTCATCTACCTCACTAAGATTGTTTCTTATAAGAGAATTCCTGTTAATAAATTCAGCAGAAATTATATAATTTTGAGATTGCTATTTTTCAATCACTAAAAGTGGGACAACCAGTGCCTCCAGATGTGATGCCATAGGAAGCAAAGAGAGGTACCCAAGATGGTTTTTCTCTGGAAGAAAACAAGCATGAAAATCATAATGCTTCTAACCCTAACTACCAGATTACAAGAAATAAAGGAAAGGGAGGAAGTTGTTAAAAAGTCACAAGATTAGAATCAGCCAAATCTCAGACGTAGAAAGTTCTATCAGGCAGTGACTCACTTTTTTATTCACAAATAAACAGCATGAACCAAAAAAAAGGTGGGGAGATTAATTATCACAGTTGTATTTTTATATAAACTGTTATAGTTAAAAGGCAAGAGTTGTTTGGATCCCAATCACAAAAAAAATGTAACTATAAAAATACATTTTAAGAATTTCAAACATAAGCCAAGTAGTAGCTAAGATATAAGAAATTATTTTCATAAATAATTTCAGTTATAAGCACTTCCATAAATATTATCTAAAATCTACAATTTTGCATGGAAGGTCATAGCCAGTAATAGTCAATTCATTTCTTAAAGTGCTCTGACTTATCTCAATATGAAAATCACTTCAAGTGTATAAAAAAGAGTTGAGGGCACCTTATCTTTGATAAAGGAGGTAAAAATATACAATGGAGAAAAGACAGTCTCTTCAACAAGTGGTGCTGAGAAAACTAGTCAACTACACACAAAAGAATGAAAGACCAACTTCCTAACACCATACACAAAAATAAACTCAAAATGGATTAAAGATCTAAATATAAAACCAGAAACTATAAACTCTTAGAGGGAAACATAGAGAACACTCTTTGACATAAATCACAGTGAGATCCTCTATGACCCACCTCCTAGGATAATGGAGATAAAAACAAAAATAGACAAATGGGACCTAATTAAACTTAAAAGCTTTTGCACAATGAAGGAAACTATAAGCAAGGTGAAAAGACGACTCTCAGAATGGGAGAAATATACAGCAAATGAAACAACTGATGAAGAATTAATCTCCAAAATATACAAGTGGCTCATGCAACTCAATATTAGAAAAGCAACCCAACCAAAAAGTAGGCAGAAGACCTCAACAGACATTTGTCCAAAGAAGACATGCAGATAGCTAGTAAACACATGAAAAGATGTTCAATATTGCTCATTATTAGAGAAATGAAATAAAAACTACATGAGGTATCATCTCACGCTGGCCATCATCAAAAAGTCTACAAGCAATAAATGCTGGAGAGGGTATAGAGAAAAGGGAACCCTCTTGCACTGTGTGGGAATGCAAACTGATACAGCCACTGTGGAGAACAGTGTGAAACTTCCTTAAAAAACTAGGGAAAAGCTATCATACAACCCAGCAATCCCACTACTGGGCATATACCCTGAGGAAACCAGAACTGAAAAAGACACATATACTCTATGTTCATTGCAGCACTATTTACAATAGCTAAGACATGGAAGCAAACTAGATGTCCAGTGACAGATGAATGCATAAGGAAATTGTGGTTACATATACACAGTGGAATATTACCCAGCTATGAAAAGGAACACATTTGAGTCAGTTCTAATGAGGAACCTAGAGCCTATTATACAGACTGAAGTAGTCAGAAAGACAAATATCGTATATTAATGCATATACATGGAATCAAGAAAGTACTGATGATCCTACTTGCAGGGCAGCAAAGGAGACACAGACGTTCTGGACACAGTAGGTGAAGGAGAGGGTGGGATGATATGAGGGAATCGCCGTGAAACACATACATTACCATATGATTAAACACATAGCCCGTGGGAATTCACTGCATGATGCAGGAAAGTCCGTGCTCTGTGACAACCTAGAGGTGTAGGATGCGGAGAGAACTGGGGAGAGGGCTCAAAAGGAAAAGGACATATGGGTACCCAATGCCGATGCATTGATGTATGGCAAAACCATTATCCTCTAATTTAAAAAAATAAAATACACTGTTTAAAAAGTTGAAACATCTTTACCAAAGTAAATGGCTTTTTTGCAAAGTGTATTCTAGTCCTTCCTATTTTAATCTGAAGAAAGCCAAATTTTTCTTTGTTTCTATTTCAAGCATAAGCTGTGTTGTATGTGTGTGTGTGTGTGTGCACATGCGTGTGTGTTTGTATCAGAAATTTCTAAGCAGACTTTGTTTTTATTAACAAAAGCACACAAGGTTTCATTCTCTAACATGTGTCCTGTACAAACTGTGATGAGCTCTTCAACTATGAGGTCCTTAAATATCCCGAATAAGACTGTACAAAACAAAGCAAACATATCCCAAAGTCATAAACCAACTCTGAGAGTAAATAAACAAAATATTTTAAAGTGAAACTGAACAAACATTCAAAGCATGGCCAAAAAAACACAAGATTTTAAGACAAATGTAGAACTTTGAATATGAACCAAGTAGTAGAGGATATATATGAAATTACTGTTGAACTTGTCAGGTATGAATAATATTATAGTTCTGCTTTTAAAAGATTCTTTATCAGTTATTAATGCTATCCCTGGGATTCTCCAGGCAAGAATACTGGAGTGGGGTGCCATTTCCTTCTCCAATGCATGAAAGTGAAAAGTGAAAGTGAAGTCGCTTAGTCGTGTCCGACTCTTAGCGACCCCATGGACTGCAGCCTACCAGGCTCCTCTGTCCATGGGATTTTCCAGGCAAGAGTACTGGAGTGGGGTACCATTGCCTTCTCCGTATTAATGCATACTATATTATTTATAGTTGAAATGCTATAATATTTTATTTGCTTTAAACTATTACAGAAAAAAATAAATAAAATAAACAAACCAGGAAGAGTAACTGAATGAAGAGTGGCAAATGTTAATAACAGTTGAAGCTGAGTGGTTAGTCCCTGAAGGATCATTATATAGTGGCTCTATTTTTGTGTTTGCTCAAAATTTTCCATAAAAAGATTTTTAAAAATAAAAAATAACAGTTATTCAGAGACACATCCAACTAGCCCTTAGTCAGTGCCACCCCTGAGCCAGGTCCTGTGCTAGAATTAGGGATACAAAGATGAGTCACTCATGGACTCCAACTTCAAGGACTCTTCATTGGAGTATAGTAGTTCAAGGAGTCAAGAGGTAATTACCATATAGATGCATATTCCCACTGGGAGGACTTTGCCAAGCTGTGCATTCCTTTTGATGGCTCACTTATGGTTATCTTTCCACTCTCAAAGAATTTTAGCTCTGAGGTATCTGCTATTCTTTGAAATACTGTCTCAAATCCAAAGGAAGGCAAGCCTTGGAGGCTAAGGATGGACTAAGGCCAATGAGTGGTGGGCAAGCCAACATTCCCCAATGCGAGTCATCACAGTTCTGGGCTGTCACTCAAAGAAGGAGTAGCTTCTCCAACTGACATTTGGAGAATATCAGGGCTTTATGGCAGCTGGTGGGTGGGCATACTGGGCTGGCACTTCACCATGAGGTGATGGGATAAGCCATCAACACTTTTCAACTGATCAAATTGGAAAGGGATTCCCTGTAAATCGACCAGGTGAAAGGCTTGGACACTCTCCATGGTGGAAAACTTGTATTTGTTAGTGCACTCATGTTCATTAACAGAAGCTGCCATTTCCTGAACACCTGGAATGGGCTCTGCTTTGTGCAGTGTGCTTTGTATATGTAATTTCATGTAATGCTCACCATGAACTTGCAAGCATTTTGACATATAAGAAACTAAGACTTAGAAAAGTGAACTGTTCATGGTCAAAAAGTGTTTAGAGTTTGTTTTGTTTTGAATCAATTAAAACAAAACAACAACCAAAATAAAACAATATGCAGGCCAAATAAAGCACACTTCTGTGGGCTAGCTCAGCCATAGTTTCCAGTTTGAGACCTATGCTGTACCACGATGCTTTTACCAAATGCACCTCTTACTAAAGCCTTTTTTATTTGCCAGCTTAAAAAATAATAGTTCTAGAGCCCTGGGTTCTAGAGCATGGAATGCAAGGCAATTCCACTCTCTTCTTCACATGATATGGAATGACCAATTTCTACTTGGAAATACACATTTCTTGGGCAATGTGTTTTCTCTTTCCCTTCTTCTAAGGACACTAATCTTTGTCAAGGGTCAAGGCTTCACCCTTATGACTTCATTTAGCTTTACTTCCTAAGAGGCCCTATCTCCAAATGCCATCATACTGGGGGCTAAGACTTTAATATACGAATTTGGGAAGGGCATAAACACTCAATTTATAGGACTCTATACAGGTGAGTTGTCACAGCTGAGCCTGGCAAGTACACAAACTCACTGGCATCGATGGGAAACACTGGAATGTGTAAAATGTCCACATAGTATGGAAATACTGCATTTAGACACAGATATGGACAGAGGAGCCGAACTATCACTCCTGTTTCAAGCCCAGGAATTACATCAACCATTTGCCTCTGGTATGGAAAACTCTCCTTCTCTATTTGTTTGTGAAAATTGCCTGTCATGAATAAGAGATCAAACTAGAAATGTATATCAAACCTGATGCAGCAGGAGTTGGGGCAGCCAGGAAGGGAATATGGTGAATTATAAATCCTCCAAGAGAAAAGGAAGTCTGTACAACTCTCTTGAGCAAAACCTTGACAACAAAAGAAGAACCATCATCATCCAAGAGCCTAAAGCATGTGCTGTCCAGAGGCTGTTCTACCAGCATGAATGGATCATCCCATTATGTTCAACAACCACTTTACAAAACAGATTTAAGTACTGGACAGTTATTTGACTAAGTCAGGATTGGCTTGCCACTCAGCTATAGTAGGTGATCAGATGGTATAGACAAGGAATGAAAGTTTTAGGGTCAGTGTAGACCTGGGTTCGGGAGAAGGCAATGGCACCCCACTCCAGTACTCTTGCCTGGAAAATTCCATGGATGGAGGAGCCTGGTAGGCTGCAGTCCATGGGGTCACTAGGAGTCGGACACGACTGAGCAACTTCACTTTCACTTTTCACTTTCATGCATTAGAGAAGGAAATAGCAACCCACTCCAGTGTTCTTGCCTGGAGAATCCCAGGGATGGGGGAGTCTGGTGGGCTGCCATCTATGGGGTCGCACAGAGTCAGACACGACTGAAACGACTTAGGAGCAGAAGCAGCAGACCTGGGTTCAAATTCCACTTGCACCACCTACAAATTACCTATAAAATCCATTTCAGCAACAAACATGACCCACATGAATCTACTTTCCAGATTTGTGAAATGGAGATAATAATATATTTCTCCTAAGGTCCATTGGCGGAGAAGGCAATGGCACCCCACTCCAGTACTCTTGCTTAGAAAATCCCATGGATGGAGGAGCCTGTTAGGCTGCAATCCATGGGGTCGCTAAGAGTCGGACACGACTGAGTGACTTCACTTTCACTTTTCACTTTCATGCATTGGAGAAGGAAATGGCAGCCCACTCCAGTGTTCTTGCCTGGAGAATCCCAGGGACGGGGAAACCTGGTGGGCTGCCGTCTATGGGGTCGCACGGAGTCGGACACGACTGAAGTGACTTAACATAACAAGGTCCATTGGAAAAAAAAGTGTTGAGTGCTATTTACATGGCAGGTCCCATGCTAAAATTACAACCTTCCCAACAGCCAGTGATGTAGATTTCTACCCCATATTATCCCATATTACAGACAATGAAACTGAGGCACAGAGAAGTTAAATAACTTTCCTAAGTGCACATATTTGAGGGAGTATGTATGTGACATTTAGCTGCTTCTAGGCACAGGTACACTCTCAAAAAGTGCTTCTTCCTCACCCTATGTTGCTTTCAAACACTAATAAACTTCTGGTTTAGGCAGTTGTTGATCTTGTCATTCAGTTGTATCTGATTCTCTGCAGCCCTATGAACTGCAGCACGCCAGGCTTCCCTGTCCTTCACTATCTCCTAGAGTTTGCTCAAGCTAGGCAGTTGAGACCCCTTTGAAATGTAAATATTTTAACTAGGGCAGATAGAACATTAAACCATATCAGTCAAGAAATAAAATTAGCATAGTATCTTGTTTTCCAAACTTCCCCCAAGATAAAAAAAAAATCATTTGGGACTCTTGATGTCTTTCCCCTCTTCCCAGGACCTTGCCCTGATGTTTCTGAAGCAACGGATTGAGCTAGAGGACTGGGAATTTTTATTCTTAAACTTTCAGGTGATACTGATGCTCAAGGAAAATGTTCACCTGATCCCCAAGGAAAAGAGACCTCTAGGAATTATATGGCCATATTCCCCTGAGAGCTCAGCTGGTAAAGAATCCGCCTGCAATGCAGGAGACCCTGGTTCGATTCCTGGGTTGGGAAGATCCACTGGAGAAGGAATAGGCTATCCACTCCAGTATTCTTGGCTTCCCTGTGCTTCAGCTGGTAAAGAATCTGCCTGCAATGCAGGAGACCTGGGTTTGATCCCTGGGTTGGGAAGATCCCCTGGAGAAGGGAAAGGCTAGCCACTTCAGTATTCTGGCCTGGAGAATTCCATGGACTGTATAGTCCATGGGGTTGCAAAGAGTTGGACACAACTGAACAATTTTGACTTCAGTTCAAATGGCATGATAAACTCTTACAGTAAGAAAGGATGGGAGGCCTTACTGAATCGTATCCCTTCATTTTACTGATGGGGAAAACTGAGTCCTGGCAAGGGGAAGTGACTTGCCCCAAAGCCACACAATCTATGTAGGGCAGATGTGAAAATTAAACCAATGTTTCCTGGCCCATCAAGACACTTTTCTTTAACATATTCAGGACAAGCAAGTATTGGTGAGGTGAGAGGTAGAAGCAATTAAGAACACCGGGAGATATCCAAGTAAGGTAAGCTTGGATGGTACATGTGTGAATGACTCTGAGCAGCCCAGGAGAAAACAAGAGAGGCAGAAAAGGGGAAAATAAAACAATGGTTTCTGGGACTTCCCTTGTGGTCCAGTGGTTGAGAATCTGCCTGCCAATGCAGGAGACACGGGTTCAATCTCTGGTCCAAGAAGATTCCACATGTCCTGGGGCAGCTAAGCCCGTTCGCCACAACTACTGAAGCCCTAGAGATCAGACACCCCAACTAGAGAGTAGCCCCCACTCCCCACAACTAAAGAGCAACACAAGACCCAGCACAGCCAAAAATAAATAAGCAATTTTTTTTAATCGCTTCCAATGTGCATTGTAAGACCTGGCTATCTCCTATCCATTCGTATTTATAGCTTCTCTCACTGTCTCTCTCCTCCACTTTCATCTTTCATCTTTTTCCTTGTTTCTCTTTCTGTTCTCTTGTACCTTGTGTACCTGTTTTTCAGATACATTCCCGTCAAACAATAAAGATATCTTTTCTACAGAAAACTCGGATTTCTTACTCAATGCCTAGAAAAGGTCAGGGTTTTCTTTCTCTCACTGACACTTCTGTTCAATATAATCTTCACCTTCCCAGCAGTGGCTGCCCTCCTTCTTCACTTAGTCCAGTATGTTTTCTTAATTTTCCTCCAGAAAATATTCCTTCAGGCTCCAGTTGTGGCAAATCTAAACCAAGAGATAGGCAGCCTGTGTCTAAGGCTTGAGAAACCCCAGTCCGTGTCTGTCCCACACACTTTCATGTTTTTGTTCAGTCCCCATGGACTGCAACATGCCAGGCTGCCCTGTCCTTCTCCAACTCTTGGAGTTTGCTCAAACTCATGTCCATTGAGTTGGTGATGCCATCCAACCATCTCATCCTCTGTCATCCCCTTCTCCTCCTACATTCAATCTTTCCCAACATCAGGGACTTTTCCAATGAGTCGGCTCTTCGCATCAGGTGGCCAAAGTATTGGAGCTTCACTTCAGCATCAGTCCTTCGAATGAATATTCAGGGTTGGTTTCATTTAGGATTGGCTGGTTTGATCTCTTTGCTGTCCAAGGGACTCTCAAGAGTCTTCTCCAGCACCATAATTGGAAACTATCAGTTCTTCAGCACTCAGCCTTCCATATGGTCCATCTCACATCTGCACATGATTACTGGAAAAACCATAGCTTTGACAGTAGTGAACTTCGTCAGCAAAGCCATGTCTCTGGTGTTTAATATGCTGTCTAGGTTTGTCATAGCTCTTCTTCCAAGGAGCAAGTGTCTTTTAATCTCATGGCTGCAGTCACTGTCTGCAGTGATTTTGAAGCCCAGAAAAATGAAGTCTGACACTGTTTCCATTTTTTCCCCATCCATTTGCCTTGAAGTGATGGCAGGGCCACCCAAGATGGAAAGGTTGTGGTGGAGAGTTCTGACAAAATGTGGTCTGCTGGAGAAGGGAATGGCAAAGCACTTCACATTCTTGCATTAAGAACCCTATGATCAGTATGAAACAGCAAAAAGACTTCCGAGGGAGTTACCTTGATCTGGGGCATAGTTTGGAATCAGTGAGGGAAGAATATGTTGGGGGAGGGTTAAGTTAATGCGAAATGTCTTACATTCTCTGAGCTATTAGAACTGGACATGGAACAAGAGACTGGTTCCAAATAGGAAAAGGAGTACATCAAGGCTGTGTATTGTCACCCTGCTTATTTAACGTATATGCAGAGTACATCATGAGAAACATTGGACTGGAAGAAACACAAGCTGGAATCAAGATTGCTGGGAGAAATATTAATAACCTCAGATATGCAGACGACACCACCCTTATGGCAGAAAGTGAAGAGGAACTCAAAAGCCTCTTGATGAAAGTGAAAGTGGAGAGTGAAAAAGTTGGCTTAAAGCTCAACATTCAGAAAACGAAGATCATGGCATCTGGTCCCATCACTTCATGGGAAATAGATGGCGAAACAGTGGAAACAGTGTCAGACTTTATTTTTCTGGGCTCCAAAATCACTGCAGATGGTGACTGCAGCCATGAAATTAAAAGACGCTTCCCCCTTGGAAGAAAAGTTATGACCAACCTAGATAGCATATTCAAAAGCAGAGACATTACTTTGCCAACAAAGGTCTGTCTAGTCAAGGCTATAGTTTTTCCTGTGGTCATGTATGGATGTGAGAGTTGGACTGTGAAGAAAGCTGAGCACCGAAGAATTGATGCTTTTGAACTGTGGTGTTGGAGAAGACTCCTGAGAGTCCCTTGGACTGTAAGGAGATCCAACCAGTCCATTCTGAAGGAGATCAGCCCTGGGATTTCTTTGGAAGGAATGATGCTAAAGCTGAAACTCCAGTACTTTGGCCACCTCATGCAAAGAGTTGACTCATTGGAAAAGACTCTGATGCTGGGAGGGATTGGGGGCAAGAGGAGAAGGGGACGACAGAGGATGAGATGTCTGGATGGCATCACTGACTCAATGGACGTGAGTCTGAGTGAACTCCAGGAGTTGGTGATGGACAGGGAGGCCTGGCGTGCTGCGATTCATGGGGTCGCAAAGAGTCGGACATGACTGAGCAACTGAACTGAACTGAACTGAATTGAAGGTAAAAATTCGTTCTGGACTTTAGGAAGAGGAGCAAAGAAAATCATGGATTTTACTAACTTGAGAGAGGAGCAGTCAGCAGGATTCCTACCTGGTGCACTGGACGGCAGCCAGAGGCTCAGAACAGAGCCAACGTGTCCTTCTCTGGAAGCCATAGCTCTGCTGACCCTGAAGGCAAATATCTAATCAACTGGCACCACACAGGGAGCCCTCTTGTCCACAGACTAGAGGTTTCCCAGGACTGCCTAGACTGTGATCTCAGTTCCCACTGAGATGCTCAAATATGAAGACGTAAATAATAGAACCAGAGAGAAATTGAAAATTCTTTTTAATCTACTTCCCAGAACAGATTTCTGCAAATACCATTTTATTCCTGATGAGCACAGAGAAGAGGCAGAAGATTTTCCCTTTCCACTGGAAGAAGATGGAAGAATATACACTAAACTCTAGTGTCCAAAATCCTTCCAAATCCTGGCTCTGTCATTTGTCAGTGGTGTGGTCTGGAGGAACTGACTTATCCTTGCTGGGCCAAAGTGTCTTCGTCCATAAAATGGGAACGATACTCATAAAATCTATTGCAGAGGGATGTTGAAAGGTTTAAACAAGGTAATAAAGGCAAAGCATTTAGAACAACAGTTAGAACTTAATATGTGGGCTTTAGCCATTAGTACAGATAATGCTAAAGAATGTTCAAACTAGCAAACAACTGCACTCATTTCACACGCTAGCAAAGTAACACTCAAAATCCTTCAAGCTAGGTTTCAGAACTACATGAACCAAAAACTTTCATATGTATAAGTTGGATATTGAAAAGGCAAAGGAACCAGAGGTCAAATTGCCAACATCCGTTGGATCATAGAGAAAGCAAGGGAATTCCAGAAAAACATCTACTTCTGCTTCACTGACTACACTAAAGCCTTTGACTGTACGGATCACAACAAACTGTGGAAAATCTTTAAAGAGATGGGAATACCAGACCACCTAACCTGCCTCTTGAGAAAACTGTATGCAGGCCAAGAAGCAACAGTTAGAACCAGACAGGGAGCAGCAAACTGGATCCAAATTGGGAAAGGAGTACGTCAAGGCTGTATATTGTCATCTTGCTTATTTTACTTATATGCAGTGTACATCATACAAAATGCTGGACTGGATGAAGCACAAGCTGGACTCAAGATTTCCAGGAGAAATATCAACAACCTCAGATATGCAGATGATACTACTCTAATGGCAGAAACTAAAGAGGAACTAAAGAGCCTCTTGATGAGAGTGAAAGAGGAGAGTGAAAAACCTGGTTTAAAAAACTCAGCATTAAAAAAATGAAGATCATGTCATCCAGTCCCATCACTTCATGGCAAATAGATGGGGAAAAAGTGGAAACAGTGACTGATTTTATTTTCTTGGGCTCCAAAATCACTGTGGTAGGTGACTGCAGCCATGAAATTTTTAAAAGACGCTTGCTCCTTGTAAGGAAAGCTTGCTTCCAAGCTTCTTTGGAAGGAAAGCTATGGAAAACTTGCTGCTGCTAAGTTGCTTCAGTCGTGTCCGACTCTGTGCGACCCCATAGACGGTAACCCACCAGGCTCCTCCATCCCTGGGATTCTCCAGGCAAGAATACTGGAGTGGGTTGCCATTTCCTTCTCCATGGCAAACCTAGACAGCATGTTAAAAAGCAGAGATATCACTTTGCCAACAAAGGTCCATACAGTCAAAGCTATACACATGTGAGAATTGGACTGTACAGAAGGTTGAGTGCCAAAGTATTGATGCTCTCAAATTGTGGCGCTGGAGAAGACTCTTGAGAGTCCCTTATACTGCAAGGAGATCAAACCAGTCCATCCTAAAGGAAATCAACCCTGAATATTCATTGGAAGGTCTGATGCTGAAGCTGATGCTCCAAATTTTTGGCCACCTGATGCAAAAGCTGACTTGTTGCAGAAGACTCTTATCTCGGGATACATGAAGGCAGGAGGAGAAGAGGGTGACAGGGAGTGAGATGGTTAGATAGTATCACCAACTCAATGGACCTAAGTTTGAGCAAACACTGCTAAATAGTGAAGGATGGGGAAACCTGGTGTGCTGCAGTCCATGGGATCTCAAAGAGTCAGACATGACTCAGTGATTGAACAACAATAACAAATAGATATGTCTGATTTGGTTGAATTATTAAAATCTGCTCAATCACTTTGCAATTAGGAAAAAACATCCAAAGATCCAAACCACAGATTGTGAGAAGTAAAGATTCTTAGTTAGCCATTTGCCAACTCCAAAGTCATGACCATGAAATGCATCCAAATTAAACTGCCAGGAATAAACCCCAAACATTTCTAATACCATTTCTATATAACTTTGATTTTTAAGGTTTTTTCTTTTTTTTAATATGTAGTGGCAGATATACCCTGTTAATAATATTCACTGTGAAAGTGAAAGTCACTCAGTCATGTCTTAGTCTCTGCAATGCCATGGACTATACAGTTCATGGAATTCTCCAGGCCAGAATACTGGAATGGGTAGCCATTCCCTTCTCCAAAGGATCTCCCCAACCCAGGGATTGAACCCAGGTCTCTCATGTTGCAGGCAGATTCTTTACCAGCTGAGCCACTAGGGAAGCCCAAGAACACTAGAATGGGTAGCCTATCCCGTCTCCAGTGGATCTTCCTGACCCAGGAATCAGTCCAGGGTCTCCTGTATTACAGGCAGATTCTTTACTAGCTGAGCTACCAGGAAAGCCAAATAGTCACTGTAATTGAATATTAAAATGAGTTTTTATTTCCTCAAGCATGTTTATGGGGCTTATGCTATGCTGGGCTTTAGAAGGAAGCCAGCCTCTGATAACCCTCCTCCTTGGAAATAAATCCATAAATGATACATGGGGACTTCCCTGGTGGTCCAGTGATTAAGAATCTGCCTGCCAATACAGGGGAGACAGGTTTGATCTCTGGTCAGGAAACTAAGATCCCACAGGCCACGGGGCAACTAAGCCTGCATGCCACAACTAGAGAAGCCCATGTGCCACAGTGAGGACCCAACACAACCAAAAAAAAGAAATGATACAGGACATTCATCTAATCACCAATAGTTTAAGTAATGGAGTCAGGTTGACGCAGGTTAAAATTCTGTTTCTGTTTCTTACGAGTTAGCAAATAATTTGGGGTAGTTACCTAAACTTTTTGAGTTCTGGTCTCCTTTACTATGGGCTTCCCAGATATCTCAGCAGTAAAAAAAATCCACCTGCAATGCAGGAGCCTCCGGAGATGTGGGTTCGATCTCTGGGTTGAAAAGATCCCATAGTGGAGGGCATGATAATCTATTCCAGTATTCTTACCTGGAGAATCCTATGGACAGAGGAGCCTGGCGGGCTACAGTCTATGTGGTCACAAAGAGTCAGACACGACTGAAGCGACTTAGCACACACGTACTCCTTCTCTATAATGGAGCCAAGGAGGATGATTGTATCCTTTCTAGTTTTTATGATATTAAGAGGATAATAAACACTCAAAAAATGTCCTTTCTGTTTCCCTTTCCCTGCAACCTCCCAGGCTCTCTCTGGACATTCATATTCTGTTTGTTGATGAGACCCATTGGAGCAGAGACCATGTCTGCTTTTTCCATCTTTGTATCCCAGCCACAGTGTACAGCACCTGATAGTACTCAATACATATCTTTGGAATGAACGAAGGTTTGAGTAAACATCAGCTTCCTAAAGAACATGAGGAAACCTGGGTTTTCACTGTTGCTTCTTCTCGCCCTCTTCCTGACTCCATTTCACTGAACTCCTGAATTTACAGCCATCTGAACAGTATCCTAACAGTAGGTATTTTGCAATGAAGATGCTGGCTAGTGAGCACTTTCTCTCTCCCCATCTGCCTTTATTCCTGTGCTACTGATAGCTTTATGGATTTTTGCCCCCATAGGATGAATGGCAGATCTTAACTGAGAACATCTTCTCCAGTGACCCTGGTGGCATAAAGTTATTTTAAACCTGGAATATCTCATCTGTTTAGCAGGCGAAGATGAACTCCTCAGGGCCTCCTAGAACAATATCATAGGCTGGCTGTTCAAGGAACACTGGGTAAATGAGTTTCTCCTCCATCCCAAAATGTGTCAGACAAGCTCAGCAAGAAAAGGTGACATTGCCTAGGTGGAATGGGAAAGGTCAGTTCACACTTGGCACTGGAAGTCCATGTGAGTGAGTGAGTAAAGTTGCTCAGTCGTGTCCGACTCTTTGCGACCCCATGAACTGTAGCCATTTCCTTCTCAAGAAGATCTTCCTGACCCAGGGATTGAACCCAGGTCTCTCTCTGAGCCACCAGGGAAGTGGATCCAAAGACTGCAGCAAAGTTAGAAAGGAAGTAATTTGGCTTTATCAACTATCCTATTCCACCTTGTCTTCTGGCTTTGGCCTTCATCAATTCCTCAAATATGCAGAGCTCCCCAACATTGAAATTTCCTTTCATTGCCTTATATCTCACTCCCACAGTGCCCTAGCTTTCCTTTTTCTAATATGATTGTTTAAATCCACATTTACATGTTAGTTAATGAACTAAAGACCTAACTACCTTGAATAACAAATAGCTTTTTAAAAAAATATTTCCCAGTGGGTGTTCCAAAGAATTTGTGTTTATTATTCCTCATCGTTCTATCCCCTGAAACTGGCATAGTGCCAGGTATCTAGTATGTTCTTCATGAATATGCATTTATAAAATAATAGAATATTCTGTGACTAAACAGGCTTAAATTAGTTTTGACTTAAATTAGGTTTGACTGCGAAAGAGACTCAAAATATCCATGGCATAAACTAAGCCATGTTTATTTCTCTCTCCTTTAAATGTCTAGAGGTTGACCAGTTCAAAGCTGACATGGAAGTTCTGATTCATAAGAAAACAGAGCCAATAAAGAAACTATGGCAAGCCCAACACTTTTGGAAGTTGTAAGCACTGTATAACTACACACTACAAGCAAAGGCTGCTACTAAGTCGCTTCAGTCGTGTCCAACTCGTGCGACCCAATGGACGGCAGCCCACCAGGCTCCCCCGTCCCTGGGATTCTCCAGGCAAGAACACTGGAGTGGGTTGCCATTTCCTTCTCCAATGCATGAAAGTGAAAAGTCAAAGTGAAGTCACTCAGTCATGTCCAACTCTTCGCGACCCCATGGACTGCAGCCTACAAGGCTCCTCCATCCATGGGATTTTCCAGGCAAGAGTACTGGAGTGGGGTGCCATCACCTTCTCCGACAAGCAAAGGACAGGTCCTTTAATTAGACAGGATCCAATCATGCCCTCAAATTTACTATATGTATGAAATTTGGCAAGTGATTATATTTTCTGGGTCTGTTTTCTTAGCTGGAAGAAGAAGGGGGAGAAGCAGAAGGATAAGAAAAAGAAGTGAAGGGAGAGGAGAAGAGAAAGAGGAACAGGGAAAGGGTGAAGAGAGAAGGGGAAGGAGAAGGGGAGGAGAAAGAAGGGGAGAAGGAGGAGGGGAAAAGGGAAGAAAGAGAAAGGGAAGGAAAAGAAGAACCACAACAACTCCTGGGGAACACAGAAACATCATGGGTGAAGAAAAAGATCCACGTCCCACAACTTCCTAGGAAAAACTGGAACCTCTCGCTGGCCATCTCTCTGACTTGTACCTCCTCAGCCACATACCTTCTCTCCACCATTGCCTCTTGCCTACCATGGTTCAGAATATCTAACAGTCATTGAATCTGTATCTCTAGAGCTGGGAAGTGAAACTCGCTCAGTCGTACCTGACTCTTTGTGAACTGAATTCTCCAGGCCAGAATACTGGAGTGGATAGCCATTCCCTTCTCCAGGGGATCTTCCCAACCAAGGGATCGAACCCAGGTATCCTGCACTGTGGGCAGATTCTTTACAAGCTGAGCCACGAGGGAAGCCCAAGAATACTGGAGTGGGTAGCCTATCTCTGCTCCAGGGAATCTGCCTGACCCAGGAATCAGTCCGGGGTCTCCTGCATTGCAGGCAGATTCTTTACCAGCTGAGCTAAAAATCAACCAACCAAAGTAAGGGCTTAGGGAGGGCCTGTCCTTAATGTTTTCATCACTTCTAGAAAGGCATCCTTATAAGGTTTTTAGACTCCACATGCCAAGAATAAGACTTGGCACATAGTAGGTGACCAACATATTTGAGTTTTCCTCTCTTTTATTCCTCAATAGTAGTATTTATTAATTTTTTTAACTCTGTTAAAGTTATATCTTCAGATTTAAATCCAGGATAATCCAAAATCTACTCATTTTATTCTCAAGAGTATGAATTCTTGATCTTCTATAATAGCTTTAAATGAATATAGGACATTTCTAATTCCTTTGCATTTAGCAGTGAAGTTATTTTAATATCATATTTTAATTATAGATCTCAGGAGTAGGCAGTTTGTCTGGAGCCCATGGATCCAGATGCTTGAAATAATAATATTTTTAGTTCCATATACCCAGGTTTTCTTCTGAGAAGGCAATGGCACCCCACTCCAGTACTCTTGCCTGGACAATCCCATGGATGGAGGAGCCTGGTGGGCTACAGTCCATGGGGTCGCTAAGGGTCGGACACGACTGAGCAACTTCACTTTCACTTTTCACTTTCATGCATTGGAGAAGGAAATGGCAACCCACTCCAGTGTTCTTGCCTTGAGAATCCCAAGGCAGGGGAGCCTGGTGGGCTGCCGTCTATGGGGTCTCACAGAGTCGGACACGACTGAAGCGACTTAGCAGCAGCAGCAGCAATGGGGGAGTGGAGAGGATGAGCAAAGGGGTAAATCAGAAACACTGAGAGTTTTCGTTCTATTATGTTTATTGAAGACAACCCTCTAGGAGTTCTTTTCTCTGATTATAATCTGGAGATTATGATCTGCTCACAACTCTTCAGCATCCTGGAAATCCCTTTCATTAACCTGGAAATTCCTTTTGTCTCTTTCCTAAGTTGGAGACTTTGTTTCCTGAATTCTATATATTTTTTATTTTTTTAATTGGAAAATAGTTGACATTAAAAGCTATACATATTTAATGTACACAACTTGATGGTTTGGGGATAGATACACACTATGAGGGCTTTCTTGGTGGCTATAAGGGTAAAGAATCCACTTACAATGCAGGAGACCCAGGTTTGATCCCTGGGTCAGGAAGATACCCTAGAGAAGGAAATCTACCTACTCCAGTATTCTTGCCTGGAGAATTCCATGGACAGAGGAGCCTGGCAGACTGCACTACGTAGGGTCCCAAAGAGTCAGACACAACTGAGAAACTAATACCTCACTTCACACACACTTATGAAACCATCACTATCATCAAGGCCATAAACATATTCATCACCTCCCAAAGTTTCCTCTTACTCTTTTATTATATTATTATCACAGTTCTTACTTGTGCAAAGAACACTTAACATAGATCTACTCTCTGGCAAATTTTAAGTGTACCACGCAGCATTGTTAGCTATCGTATAACACCTTGTCTGTAGACCTCCAGAACTTATCTTGCATAATCGAAAATGTGAACACTTTCATATCCTCATTTTCCCTCTCCTCAGCCACAGGCAACTACCACTCTGCTGTCTGTTTCTATGAGCTTGACTATTTTTGATCCCACATATAGGTGAGACCATACAGTATTTGTCTCAGTTCAGTTCAGTTCAGTCTCTCAGTCATATCCAACTATTTGTGACCCCATGGACTGCAGCACACCAGGCTTTCCTGTCCATCAGCAACTCCCAGAGCTTACTCAAACTCATGTCCATCGAGTCGGTGATGCCATCCAGCCATCTCATCCTCTGTCATCCCCTTCTCCTGCCTTCAAACTTTCCCAGCATCAGAGTCTTTTCCAGTGAGTCAGTTCTTCACATCAGGTGTCCAAAGTATTGGAGTTTCAGCTTCAGCATCAGTCTTTCCAATGAATATTCAGGACAGATTTCCTTTAGAATGGACTGGTTGGATCTCCTTGCAGTCCAACGGACTCTCAAGAGTCTTCTCCAACACCACAGTTCAAAAGCATCAGTTCTTCAGTGCTCAGCTTCTTTATAGTCCAACTCTTGCATCCATACATGACTCCTGGAAAAACCATACCTTTGACTAGATGGACCTTTGTTTGCAAAGTAACATCTCTGCTTTTTAATATGCTATCTAAGTTGGTCATAGCTTTTCTTCCAAGGAAAAATGTCTTAATTTCATGGCTGCAGCCACCATCTGCAGTGATTTTGGAGCCCCCCAAAATAAAGTGACTCACTGTTTCCATTGTTTCCCCATCTATTTGCCATGAAGTGATGGGACCAGATGCCATGATCTTCATTTTCTGAATGTTGAGTTTTAAGCCAGCTTTTTCACTCTCCTCTTTCACTTTCATCAAGAGGCTCTTTAGTTCTTTGCTTTCTGCTATAAGGGTGGTATCATCTGCATTTCTGAGGTTATTGATATTTCCCCCAGCAATCTTGATTCCTACCTGTGGTTCATCCAGCCTGGCATTTTGCATGATGTACTCTGCATACAAGTTAAATAAGCAGGATGACAATATACAGCCTTGATGTACTCCTTTTCCTATTTGGAACCAGTCTGTTGTTCCATGCCAGTTCTAACTGTTGTTTCTTGACCTGCATACAGATTTCTCAGGAGGCAGGTCAGGTGGTCTGGATTTCCATCTCTTTCAGAATTTTCTAGTTTGTTGTGATCCACACAAAGGCTTTGGCATGGTCAGTAAAGCAAAAGTAGATGTTTCTCTGGGACTCTCTTGCTTTTTGATGATCCAGTGGATGTTGACAATTTGATCTCTGGTTCCTCTGCCTTTTCTAAATCCAGCTTGAACATCTGAAGTTCACGATTCATGTACTGTTGTAGCCTGGCTTGGAGAATTTTGAGCATTACTTTTCTAGCATGTGAGGTGAGTGCAATTGTGTGATAGTTCTTTGGCATTGCCTTTCTTTGGGATTGGAATGAAAACTGACCTTTTCCAGTCCTGTGGCCACTGCTGAGTTTTCCAAATTTGCTGGCATATTGAGTGCAGCACTTTAACCGCATCATCTTTTAGGATTTGAAGTAGCTCAACTGGAATTCCATCGCCTGCACTAGCTTTGTTCAGAGTGATGCTTCCTAAGGCCCACTTGACTTTGCATTCCAGGATGTCTGGCTCTAGGTCAGTGATCACACCATCGTGATTATCTGGGTTGTGAAGATCTTTTTTGTACAGTTCTTCTGTGTATTCTTGCCACCTCTTCTTAATATCTTCTGCTTCTTTTAGGTCCATACCATTTCTGTCCTTTATTGAGCCCATCTCCGCATAAAATGTTCCCTTGGTATCTCTCATTTTCTTGAAGAGATCTCTAGTCTTTCTATTCTATTATTTTCCTTTATTTCTTTGCACTGGTCACTGAGGACGGCTTTTTTATCTCTCCTTGCTATTCTTTGGAACTCTCCATTCAAATGTGTATATCTTTCTTTTTCTCCTTTGCCTTTAGCTTCTCTTCTTTTCTCAGCTATTTGTAAGGCCTCCTCAGACAACCATTTTGCCTTTCTTTTCCTTGGGGATGTTCTTGATCACTGCCTCCTGTACAATGTCACGAATCTTTGTCCATAGTTCTTCAGACACTCTGTCTGTCAGATCTAATCCCATGAATCTATTCATCACTTCCACTGTATAATTGTAAGGGATTTGATTTAGGTCATACCTGAATGGTCTAGTGGTTTCCCCTACTTTCTTCAGTTTAAGTCTGAATTTTCCAATAAGGAGTTCATGATCTGAGCCACAGTCATTGTCTATGTTTGGCTTATTTCGTTTAGCATAATATCCTCAAACTTCATCCATGCTGTTGCAAATGGCAGGAATTTCTTCTTTTTTAAGAGCTCAGTAATATTCCATTAAATTCATATGCCACATTTTCTTTATCCATCCAACAATCAATGGACATTTAGATTGTTCCCATACTTGGGCTATTGTGAATAATAGTGCAATGAACATGACAACACAGATATCTCTTCAAGGCACTGATTTCATTTCCTTTGGATAAATGCCCAGCAGTTGAATGGAATATCTTTTTATTTGGGTTCCTCCCTTGTTTTAAGAGAGCATTTTCAGTACTTTTCAAGAAAGGAACCTTCAAAGATTAATTTAATGAGATCTTATCTGTCTGAAGTTTTCTTTTTTCCATCATCCAACTTGATGGACCATTTGTCCGAGTGTGAAATTTTAGATTGGAAATAATTTTTCCCTCAAAATGCTGAATGCACCCCTTCTATTGTGTTCTAAATCCCAGTGTTTAGACTGCAGTGTTACTCTTGAAAAGCTCAATGCCATTCCAAGTCCACATTCTTTAGGGCATTTTTAAAATCTTGGGAAAGTTTTATGTCCATCTTTTTTTTTATCACTGCTGCTCTAAAATTCACAGGGAGGTAGTTTAGTATGTAGAATTTTATTCACATTGTGTGGATGCCCAATAACACTTCTTTTAATTCATGTCATGGAGGTCTGATAGTTTAATCATTTCCTTCCTTCCATTTTCTGTTTTCTTTTCTTGGCCAGCAATATTTCTGTCTTTGTCTTTTCTATCTTTTTGTTATTCCTAAAATTTTGAGTCATTAACTTATCTTTAAATTCTTATATGAAAATTTGGCAACTATCCCTCCATCTTTTAACTTCCAATATTTCTTTCTTGTTCTTTTCTGTACCTTTTCTAAAGCATCCTGTTCTTTTATAACATAATGGTTATAGTCTACTATCTCTCTGAAGGTACTAATGGTCTGGACACTATTTCCCCTGCATTCCTTTATTTAGGTCATTGTATTTCATAGTAGAGGCTTTCCTTAAGTGTCTAAAGATCAGAAAATTTTACTCATTCATTGTAAAGCCAATATGGAATTGGATTTTGTGGTCTGGACACTATTTCCCCTGCATTCCTTTATTTAGGTCATTGTATTTCATAGTAGAGGCTTTCCTTAAGTGTCTAAAGATCAGAAGATTTTACTCATTCATTGTAAATCCAATATGGAATTGGATTTTATTTAATAACAAAACACTAAAATGCTGGTTGAGGATGATGGGTAGTTCTATCTTCATAGGTAGAATTTGTCAATTTGTGGGCTTCACTCTAGGAGTAATGACCTAACTATTTCTCTGGGTGCACCTAAACACCAATATGTCTATATAAGGCTGTATATTGTCACCCCACTTATTTAACTTATATGCATTTCGTATATCATGTAAAATGCCAGGCTGGATAAATCACAAGCTGGAATCAAGGCTGCAAGGAGAAATATCAACAACCTCAGATATGCAGATGATACCACTCTAATGGCAAAAAGTGAAGAGGAGCTAAAGAGCCTCTTGATGAAGGTCAAAGAGGAGACTAAAAAAGCTGGCTGAAACTCATCATTCAAAAAACTAAGATCACAGCATCTGACCCCATCACTTCATGGGAAATAGATGGGGGAAGAATGGAAACAGTAGCAGATTTTATTTTCTTCAGCTCCAAAATCACTGCAGATGGTGACTGCAGCCATGAAATTAAAAGATGCTTGCTCCTCGGAAGAAAAGCTATGGCAAACCTAGACAGAGTATTAAAAAGCAAAGACATCACTTTGTCCACAATGGTCTGTATAGGCAAAGCTATGGTTTCTCCAGTAGTCATGTATGGATGTGAGAGTTGGACCATAAAGAGGCTGAGAGCCAAAGAATTGATGCTTTCGAGCTGTGGTGCTGGAGAAGATTTTTGAGAGTTCCTTGGACAGCAAGGAGATCAAACCAATCAATCCTAAAGGAAATCAACCCTGAATATTCATTGGAAGGACTGATGCTGAAGCTGAAGCTCCAATACTTTGGCTACCTGATGCAAAGAGCTGACTTATTGGCAAAGACCCTGATGCTAGGAAAGATGGAAGGCAAAAGGAGAAGAGGGCAGCAGAAGATGAGATGGTTAGATAGCATTACTGACTCAATGGACATGAATCTGAGAAAACTCCAGGAGACAGAAGAGGACAGAGGAGCCTGGCGTGCTGCAGTCCATGGAGTCACAAAGAGCTGGACACAACTTAGCAACAGAACAACAATAACAACAACAAATTTACTATCTTTTCAGGTAGCAAATATTCCCAGAGGTAACTTCATTGTCCTAGTTGGATGGTCTAGGTTTGGCTGACAACATAATGGGATCTAAGAGGAAAAAGAGAACTCAGAGTCTCACCATTTAGTATGTATATATTTTCTCAATGCCTTACCTTTAGTAGAGTCAGTTCAGTTCAGTTCATTTTCTCAGTCGTGTCTGAATCTTTGCAACCCCATGAATTGCAGCAATTTTGTTTGAATCTGGTATCCTAATCAAGCTGGAATCAAGATTTCTGGGAGAAATATCAATAACCTCAGATATACAGATGACACCACCCTTATGGCAGAAAGTGAAGAAGAACTAAAGAGTTTCTTGATGAAAGTGAAAGAGGAGAATGAAAAAGTTGGCTTAAAGCTCAACATTCAGAAAACTAAGATCATGGCATCTGGTCCCATCACTTCATAGCAAATAGATGGGGAAACAGTGGAAACACTGACTTTATTTTTCTGGCCTCCAAGATCACTGCAGATTGTGATTGCACCCATGAAATTAAAAGATGCTTACTCCTTGGAAGGAAAGTTATGACCAACCTAGACAGCATATTAAAAAGCAGAGACATTACTTTGCCAACAAAGGTCCATCTATTCGAGGCTATGGTTTTTCCAGTGGTCATGTATGGATGTGAGAGTTGGACTATGAAGAAAGCTGAGCGCCAAAGAATTGATGCTTTTGAACTGTGGTGTTGGAGAAGACTCTCAAGAGTCCCTTGGACTGCAAGGAGACCCAACCAGTCCATCCTAAAGGAGATCAGTCCTGGGTGTTCATTGGAAGGACTGATGTTGAAGCTGAAACTCCAATACTTTAGCCACTTGATGCAAAGAGCTGATTCATTGGAAAAGACCCTGATGCTGGGAAAGATTGAGGGCAGGAGGAGAAGGGGACGACAGAGGATGAGATGGTCACTGACTCAATGGACATGGGTTTGGGTGGACTCCGGGAGTTGGTGATGGACAGGGAAGCCTGGTGTGCTGCAGTCCATGGGGTCGCAAAGAGTCGGACATGACTGAGTGACTGAACTGAACTCAATTGAATCTAGAGATCCTCTGGTTGTATCTTCCTGGAGAATAAACTTGCAATATTCTGCCAGGGAAGAAGAGACATAGTAAAATGATTTCTAGGTTTGCAGTGAGGGAGCAGCTCCCATGGTTTCACTTCTCATTATAAAAACTTTCAACCAGTCTTTATGTTCTCAATCCTTCCTCATGCCTTTTTTGAATCTTTCTGGGCTTCAGCAAATATACCTCCTTGTTTTTAGCCTTCTCCCTCTTCTCACTGGTACCTAACTTTCAACTTTCTCAGTCTGCCAGGTAGGTATCCTTTGCCCATCTTTTATCAACAATCAAAAGTATACTGAAATTTCTTGCCTATTGTTATGTCCTCTGTTTCTTTGTGTATCTTTTTAAAAATTTTTTACTTTTTATCATTTTGTTGGTGTTTTAGGGGATTTCAGGAGGGCCAGCATAAAGAGATGTGTTCAGTCCACCACACTGAAACTCAAGTTTCCTGAGATTTATTTCAAAATAACAGACATCACTACTATCTACCGAGGATCCTGAACCAGACTGCTGCTGCTGCTGCTGCTGCTGCTGCTGCTGCTAAGTCGCTTCAGTCGCGTCCGACTCTGTGCGACCCCATAGACGGCAGTCCACCAGGCTCCCATCCCTGGGATTCCCCAGGCAAGAACACTGGAGTGGGCTGCCGTTTCCTTCTCCAAAAGTAAGACTGCTGCTAAGTTCTAAGATACCATGACAAAAATACCAGAAAGAATGTATACAATAATAAAAACAAAGATTCTGCATAATAATTTATTACTCAAAATATGCATTTCTAGTAAATGATCTCGTTTAATATTTACAGAATTTCTGAAAGACACATTTTAATTTTATTACCACTTTTACTGTTGTTCAGTTACTCATTTGTAACTCTGACTCTTTGCAACCTCATGGATTGCAGCACACCAGGCTTCCCTTTCCTTGACTATCACCCAGAGTTTGCTCAAACTCATATCCATTGAGTCCTTGATTCCATCCAACCATCTCATCCTCTGTCGCCCCCTTCTCCTCCTACCCTCAATTTTTCCCAGCATCAGGGTCACTTCCAATTTACAGGTAAATACAATGAAACTTCAGAAATGTTAAACAGCTGCTCAGGATATGACAGTCAATAAAATGTGGAAGCTGATTTTGGACTTTCTACCTCCCAATGCTGTGCTGTTTCCACATCACCCAGTGGGAAATTTCCTAAAGTAAAAAACCTAAATTCCCCATTTGAGGAAGGCATGGTGTGAGTTTTAGGATTAAGAATTCTTGGATGATTTACCAAAGCTGAAAACCCCCTGAGAGCTCTCATTGGTGTTCTCCATGGCTCTGACACTTCATTCCTGACTAGTGCCCTGTACTGTAGGATTCATCTCTGAAAATCCCTTCTTTTAATTGCTATATTTCTTCAACTCAGACTTTTTAAGTCAACCTGTGGTCCAGTTGCCTTTTGCCCTTATTTTTTATCCACTCTATTTTATACCCACACTATTTAAGTCTAGAAGTTGTTGTAGGAAGAGAAAAGGGACCCTAATCCCAATTGCACCATTAACTAAATGACATCAAAGAGGTTTTTAGTCTTCTATCTCCTCATCTTTAACAGGGGGTGGAGATGAAAATGGGTTAAATAATTTCTAAGATTTCTTCCAGGAATAAGTATGTGTGTTTCTACCACTTAAATAATTGAGTTGTCTTTACAATAACGAATTAAGGACCAAAGAAGTCATGCATACCTTTTATATGCATAATGACTCCCTTTGAGGCCAACAACAGATGTTCTTCTCAAAATAAGTGAATAAATCCAGAAGCAAGAATTGTCTTTTTTTGTTATTGTTGTTCAAGAAATATTAGGAGTCAGATCCATCAAATAAGTTGTGATAGTTCAAAATGCCCAAGACAAAGAAGATACACTTCTTTCTTACTATTCCCATGCATGCTAAGTCACTTTCCCTCGTAATTCATCTGGTAAAGAATCTGCCTGAAATGCAGGAGACCCCACTTCAATTCCTGGGTCAGGAAGATCCCCTGGAGAAGGAAATGGCTACCCACTCCAGTATTCTGGTCTAGAGAATCCTATGGACTGTCTAGTCAATGGGGTCACAAAGAGTCAGACCCAACTGTGTGACTTTCACTGGACTGTAGCCTACCAGGCTCCTCGCTCTATAGGATTCTCCAGGCAAGAATACCAGAGTGGATTGCCATGCCCTCCTTCAGGGAATCTTCCTGACCCAGGGATCAAACTCATGTCTCTTATGTCTCCTGCATTGGCAGGCTGGTTCTTTACCACTAGCACTGCCTGGGAAGCCCATTATATTATAAGCTTTATAGATTCCTGTCTTGCTCTCCACCGCCTAACAGAGTTTCTGGTGTATTGTTATGCCAAACTAATATAATAGCTCTTTGATGAACTCTATTAATACTTAATCTGTGCTGTAATTGTTTTCCAGGTCTACCTCTTACATTAGCTGTAAACTCTTGAAGGAGAGTCTGTATGAATATTTTCATAAATTGAATGCCTAACATAATAGCTGATAGATTAAAGGTTTTCAATAAATACTTGCTAAACTTGTATGGATCAATGTCTGGATCAATTCATTGTCTTAGAGATAATCACCACTCTCCTGGAGGTTAACATTACACCCAAAGTGTGAAACACAAAATTCCCTGGACATGGCCTACTTTAGCTTGTGACTCTTTTTTGCTGGTTACAATATGAATGCAATTAATGCTTGGTAGAGTTTATGGGTCTCACTAAGAATCATTCAGCATCTGTCATGTATAACTTAGAACCCATTACTTCCCTAAGAACATGCAACTAATGGAGACTTGAAGCTCAGTAGGATACTGAGGTTGCAATTTTCATCCCCTTTTCAGAGTCACTATAGGATTAGTAGCTTGGCTTTAGCTCACTTATCCTGAAATCCAGGTTCACACCAGAGATCTGAGCAGGATATGAAAAGTACATTTTAGGCTTATCTGGTGGCTCAGTGATAAAGAATCTGTCTGCCAGTGCAGGAGACATGGGTCCAATCCCTGATCTAGGAAAATCCCACATGCCACAGAGCAACTAAGCTCACACACCACAACTATTGAGGCTGGCTCTAGAACCCAGGAGCTGCACCTCCTGAGGCCCACATGCCCTAAAGCCCATGCTCCACGACAAGAGAAGCCACCACAACGAGAAGCCCATACATTGCAACTAGAGAGTAGCTCCTGCTCACCACAACTAGAGAAAAAGCCTGCGCAGCGAAAAGACCAAGCACAGCCAAACAGAAGTAAATAAAATTTATTTTAAGAAAAAGAAAAATGTATTTTGTGTTGGGCAGACCCTAGTACTGATGTTAAGCATTTCTCTTTCAAATTTACCAACATGCATTTTCTATCTCTCACTTATAAAAAATGAACTGCAAAAGCACCATCCAAAGAGGAAAAAATTACCTAAAGGATAGACTGAGTTTTCCACTGGAAAAGAAAAATGATGCCATAAAAATCTAATATTTCTCATTATAAAAAAGTCAGACATTACACATTTCATGCAAGTCCTTATTTCACCTTCCTGTTTTGAAAGACATTTTTACTAGGTATAGAATTCATAGCTGACAGGTTTTTTTCTTTTGATCCTTTGAAGTTGTTCCACTGTCTCCCTGCATTGTGTCTAAGAAATCAGCTGTCATGCTTACCATTGTTCCTCTATATATGATGTGTGCATTTTCTCTGACTGCTTTAAGATTTTCTTTTCATCCCTGGTTTTAAGCAATTTTATATGACATACTTTGGATAAGTTTTTGTCATCTTTCTTGTCCTTGCTGTTTGTTGAGCTCCTTGGAGCTACAAGGTTTAAACTTCACATCAAATTTTAAATTTTTTCAGCCACTATCTCCTAAAATTTTTTTTTTGCCACCCATTTTTTCCACACTGCAATTATAAACATATTGAGCTCCTTAAAGATTTCCCACATATCATTCATGCTGTTTATTTTTTTCCCCAGTGCTTTTCCTATGTATTTTATTTCAAGTGCAGTGAAGTGAAGTGAAGTCACTCAGTCATGTCTGACTCTTTGTGACCCCATGGACTATAGCCTGCCAGGCTCCTCCATCCATGGGATTTTCCAGGTAAGAATACTGGAGTGGGTTGCCATTTCCTTCTCATCATTATCTCTTCAAGTTCACTAATCTTTTCCTCTGCAACGTCTAATCTGCTATTAATACCACCCAGTATATAACTTTTTAATCTCAGACATCATAGTATTAATTTTTAGAAGCTCAATTTGGTTTTTTTAATATATCTTTCATTTCTCTAATAAACATGGGAGAGGGAGGAAGTACTAACTGTGTTACCTACAACAGATGCAATCACTGCAACTATTATAAAACAACCAACCAGGTGTCCAAATGGAAAGAAGGATACACAGCAACTTCAATGAAGAACTTGCATGAGGATATTTCATATTTATACTGACATCTTTCTCCTGTTGAAATCATGACATCTTAGGCAAAGAATGGTGTTTCCTCTCACACCACAGTATTTCTCAAACTTTCTCAGTGATAAGAATATCTTGGAGTATTTGTTAAAACAGATTCCTACGCTTCAACTGAGTCTTCAGTTCAGTTCAGTTCAGTTGCTCAGTCGTGTCCGACTCTTTGCGACCCCATGAATCTCAGCACGCCAGGCCTCCCTGTCCATCAGCAACTCCCGGAGTTCACTCAGACTCATGTCCATCGAGTCAGTGATGCCATCCAGCCATCTCATCCTCTGTTGTCCCCTTCTCCTCCTGCCCCCAATCCCTCCCAGCATCAGAGTCTTTTCCAGTGAGTCAACTCTTCGCATGAGGTGGCCAAAGTACTGGAGTTTCAGCTTTAGCATCATTCCTTCCAAAGAAATCCCAGGGCTGATCTCCTTCAGAATGGACTGGTTGGATCTCCTTGCAGTCCCAGGGACTCTCAAGAGTCTTCTCCAACACCACAGTTCAAAAGCATCAATTCTTCAGTGCTCAGCCTTCTTCACAGTCCAACTCTCACACCCATACATTCAGTTCAGTTCCGTACTGAATCAGTATTTCCTGGGGAAGAAATTGGGTAATCTCTAGACTTAATAAGTACTCTCATCATCATGGAAGTTTGAGAAACAGTATGTATGAATATGCAAGACAAGATACCTCTAAATTGTTGCTTTCATAGAACCCGATCAGGAACTAGGATTTCTGAACAAAATAAACAGGAGTGTAAACTAGGTTACAACTACATACTCTAGAAAGGCTTCCTATGCCCATAATTACTTAAAGTTAGAGAAAAAATCTTTCTCTTTTCAATCATGGTTTTAACTTTGAAAGCTGTAGTTAATTAAGTACAAGTGCCAATTACTTTTGCTAGTACCGTGGACTGTTGACATATATCTTTCTTGATTCTAACAATTTATGAGTGGCTCTGAACATCTATCATTTGAAATGACCCATTTGTGAGTTTAAGGGACAACTGTTAGAACATGATGCCTCTGTACATTGTAAATAGTGAGTGGACTTAGTTGACTACCACACACTGTTTTCCATTAGTAATCAAGATGCAGTAATTCCTGTGAGTTAAACAAAAAAGTTATTCCCCCCACCCAGTCCCTTCTCCCAAGAAATGCAACTGTTAATGCTGGTTTGGAAGCAATGAGAAGAGATTAAGGGAATAATAACTTCTGGGCTTCTGTGGTGGCTCAGTGGTAAAGAATCCACCTGCCAGTGGAGGAGATGTGGGTTCAATCCCCAGTCAGGTAAGATCCCACATGCCCATGGAGCAACTAAGCTTGAGCACCTCAACCACTGAGCTTGTGCTCTAGATCCTGGGAACCACAACTACTGAAGCCTGCGCACCCTAGAGCCTGTGCCTCACAAGAGAAGCCACCACAATGAGTAGCCCCTATACCACAATGAAGAGTACCCCCTGCTCAGCAAAACTAGAGAAAAGCCCAAGCAGCAGCAAAGACCCAGCACAGCCAAAAATAAACAAATAAATAGAAATTGTTTTTAAAAATTTAACAAGAAATAATAAAAATAAGTTTTATGGGAAAAAAACCAACATGGTGGAATTTGAAAATGTGAGTCATTTATAAATTAATGTCTAGAGTGATATTCCCTGGGATGGGAGACTTTATCATAATTATATTTTAAAATATTATAGAATGAGAAACTTCTAAGTGCATCTAGGCAATTTAAAAAAATCACTTTCTATTGATTTTAAATCACTGCTTTGTTTAACCTTTTTTCCCCTTAGAATTCATTAGAATAATTTGTTCAACTGAACCAGGACTTCTGCACATCAAGACTAAGGTATTCTCATAAACAAACATAGATGCAGTCCTTCTCAGGTGTCATCATTCTCAGGTGTCCAGAAACTCTTTCTTCTGCCAGAGGCTTTCATTTTCTAACTGAGAACACTGCTAGAATACCAGTGACATTCAAAAACTCTTCCTAAGCAACAAAATCTCTCTTGGATTTCTCATTAAAAATTTACACAAGTAAATGACCTTGGGCAAGTCATTTCTCTTCTCTAAGATACAATGTTTTATCCATCAAAGAATGGGAAGAAGGGAGAAAAGAAATGGACTAGAACACAGTCACTAAGGTAGGGCACTTATTTTATATTTATATTTTAAAGCACTAAAGCCAGAGTGAAATACCTTGTATTTTAATACTAGATTCTCCATTCACTGTCTAAGAATCTTTAGGAAATTTCCTTAATCTTTCTAAGCCTCTATATCCTTTAAAAGAGATCATCCTAGTGTCTGCAAGACAAGATTGTTGTAAAGAATTAAATGAGTTAATTGGTGTAAAACAATTAGCGTAATACCTAGACCATGATTAGTCTTCAATCACTGTTACCTCTTTTATTAACATATGAGAATGAACTGCAGTACTAATAAAGGTAGTAATGGCGGAAGTAGCAAGCTGTTGAGAGTTTAGCTAAACTACTTCACAGTACGGCTGCCTTGGTATCCATTCTATTTGGTTAAGTGGTCTGAAGGGACCTTCAGATGACACTAGCCATCTCAGGGAAGCACATGCCCTAGAGAGCAATCTGCAGAGCCACAAGCAAATGTAAGTTGCTGATATGCCTTCTCCAATGTCCTAATGTTCACCCCTATGATAACACCCCCATATGTGCATACTCAGTTGCTCAGTTATGTCTGACTCTTTGTGACTCCATGGATCTGTAGCCCACCAGGCTCCTCTGTCCATGAAATTTCCCAGGCAAGAATAATAGAGTGGGTTGCCATTTCCTTCTCCAGGGGATCTTTCCCACTCAGGGATCAAACCTGCATCTCT